>NC_090926.1:890283848-891533848 GCF_040938575.1 Ambystoma mexicanum | reverse complement strand
AGGATCCAAGTGACCGCTGTAAAATGCTACTGGTTTGTAACCCATGCTTGTTTTTTGAGCCAACACTGCTTTCATTACTGCTGAGTCGCAATGTGAAAATATAAAGAATTGTCGTTCATAATCTGGGGTGGCCAGTACCGGAGCAGTTGATATTGCATCTTTCAGTTCATCAAAGGCCTCTTTCATTTCCATTGTCCACCCCAATTTTTTCTCCCCTTTGTTAGCTTCTCTTAATGCCTCAAGTAGGGGTCCTATGTATGAGCTGTACTCAAATACCCATGCTCTACAGTAGTTGCACAGTCCCAGGAACTGTTGCAGTTCCCTCACTGTTTGTGGCAATGGCGTTTTTGATATGGCCTGTGCTCTTTGTGGTGCAATCTTTCTTCCGTATTGGGATATGAGCTGACCAATGTATAGTACCTGTTCCTGACAGTACTGTAACCTTTCTTTGTCTACCTTGTAACCCTTTTCAGCCAATATTGCCAGCATCTTCAATGAGTCCTCTCTGCATTTTTTTTCGCTTGTCCTGCAAATTATTATATCGTCAACATACTGCAACACTGTGCTTTCCAATTCAATGTTTCCCAAGTCCATCTGTATTACTCTGTTGAAAATTGAGGGTGACTCGCAGTACCCTTGTGGCAATCTGGTGTGTTTCCATTTTGTGTTTCTGTATGTGAAGCTTGTTAGATCTTGTGAGTCTGGATGCAGGGGTATTGAGAAAAAGGCATTTTTGAGGTCAATCACTGTAAATCGTGAGGCCTCTGCTGGAATGCCACACAATATTGTGGCCGGGTTTGCTGCTATGGGGTATTCTGCTTCCACAATGTTGTTAGAGGGCCTGAGGTCCTGGATGAAACGCGAAGACCCTCCTTTATCTTTGCGCACTGGATATACAGCTGTGTTACATGGTGATTCTGATGGTACCAATATGCCATTATTTATAAGGGCCGTTATTGTTTCATATATGCCCTCATCTGCCTCTTTTGATAGTGGGTATTGCTTCACTCTAGGGAGTATTGCACCTTTTTTCAATTTTATTCTTACTCCCCCCTATACTCTTTATGCACCCCACGTCATAGGGGCTAGTAGTCCATAATGATGTTGGGACTTTTGCCATATCCTCCTCAAAGAAGGGAACTGGGTTGGATGTGGGTGTTTCAAGTGCCATTGCAATTTTCTGTGCCACTTGTTTGTATGTCACTCTTAGCCATATTTCTACACTCATCATAAATACCATTTCACCTTCTTCCTTTTCTTCTGAAAAGAGCTCATCGTCTGACACCTGGGTGAGCCTGCATCCCTCAGCTAGGGCTATCACTGCCCTCCATGCTCTTCCTTCCCTGTCTTGGGCATGTACTGCGATATAATCAGCAGTTGCTATAATGCGCTCCATGCTCACTGAAATCACCTTTCCTTCTGATTCATTGGCTGGTGTTTCTGGTCTAAACAAATAGGCTGTTGGCCTCCTCCAGATCTTTCCTTCTATTCCTGGCATCCATGCGAATGCCATGTCTGTTCCGTACTGGAACAGTTCGCCATCTACTGGCTCAGCCCTAATCACTGTCTGTCCACAGTATGCTTGCATAATTTGTCGTGCAGTGAGCAGGTTTATTCCAGGTGTGGAGCAAATTATGCCGTCCTCCGTAAAGGAGATCGTCATATTCAACCTGCTCATTATGTCTCTCCCGAGTATGTTTACTGGTGAGTCCCTAGAATATAAAAGCGGGACGGACATGTCATAATCCCCTATCGATAAGGGAATGCTATCAGTAAAGGGAACCAACCCCCTAGCCCCAGAGAATCCTTGGGTGTTCATGGCCTCACCTGACATCTTAAATTTACCTTCCCTTATGCAAGACCGGGTCGCCCCAGTGTCAACAAGGAATGATAATTTTTTGTCACCCATCGTTACCTCTATGCGTGGTTCCTCCGCACTATTAGGTGTTACCGACAGGATGGGACACATCAAGGCCGTCTGTGGGCTGTCCTATTGTGGGTATAATGATTGACCACTTCCTGTGTAAGGGTTGTGTCCCAGGACCGTCACCGTTCCCAGTTGTGTTTGCTGTAGTTGTGTATTGGTAGAGGTTATTTTATGGTCTTGAATTTGGGCAGGTTGCTGTACTTGCTGCACTTGAGGTTGTTGTGTTATCGCTACCTGTTGTTGTGGTAGTGAATATGTCTGTGGCTGTTGTTGTGTTACTAGTTGTTGCTGCACATTTCCCGGTTGCAGTGCCTGCTGTTGCTGGATGCCCTGCTGTTCCGTTGTAGGCCCTTGTTGTCCCTGTTCTCCCCATGATGGTGTGCCGGGTCTCATTCTACATGTGCGTGACATGTGCCTTAGTAATCCACAAATCCAACATACCGGTGGTTCCCTGTTCTGCCATGGAAAGCTCCCTGAATTGTCCTGGTATACCGGTTGCCCGGTGGGGTAGAAATCTCTGAATCCTCCCCCTTGCTGCTGTGTGTTATAGCCGTATCCCCTCCCCCTCATCATTCCTCCCCTTCCCCTGTTATAATTATAATATCCAGCTCCTGGCATTGAGTATCCTCCTCCCATGTTAGTCGTGTATGGTTGGGGTGGTGGCAGCTGTTGTGTTACAATCTGTGATGATTGTATTTGGGAGGGATCTTGTGCAGCCACTACTTGTGTGGGGTTTTGAGTCATTGTTGCAGGTGTAGTTATTAGTGCACCTTCCATCGTGTATTTAGTACGTTTTTTCTGTACCAATTTAGCCTCTTCCGCTTTTCTATCCTCTTCCTTTTGTTTCATCTTTTCTTGCCATGTCCTACAATGATGTACTATCGTCAGTTGTATTTCTGGCCATGCTTTTGCTTCCATCCCCACTACCTTCTTCAGTTGTTTCTGCACTGCTTCTGGGAGCCCTTGTATTAGTATATGATAGAATATTGCTGGTGTTTTGTCCCATTGTTCTCTAGTTTCCATACGCCACTTCTCTTGAATTTCCTGGATATAATCAACAGGATCTTCGTTCTCACGCATCTTGCGTGATGTAATTGCTCCTATGTCTGATGTGTCTGGGTACTGTACCCTCAGCACTTGCCATAATGCATGTCTGCAGTTTGCGAATGGTGCCCCATCGTGTGATGTGTTTGTTATTGTGACCCCGGGGAAGCCTGCTCTCTTCCAGATGTCATCTGCTGCATCCCCCAATATTGATATTAGAAGGCCCTTTACATCCCCCACTGCCAGTTTCTGTCCTGCTGTGTGTTTTTCCATTTCATATATCCATTTTCCTGCACCTCCACTTAATGATGGGAGCCTGCACTTTATATTTTCCTTGTCTGCATGCTTCTAAGGGACGTATTGTGGTCTAACCCCTCCCCTCTCCAGAAGTGGCATTAAGTTGTGTCCTGTTATACCCCCTGGGTTCCCCAAAGTTGAGTCTGTGTACCCCTCCTCTTCTTCCGTGTCGTCTACATCGTCAATTGTGTCCATATTTCCCCTGCTCGTAACTGTTTCTCCTCCATCTCTTCCCCTTCTTTTATCATTTCCTTTATTTGATGTGGGCATGCGTATTCGTTCTCCCTGCCTGCGTCCAGGGAGATCTCTAAGCCTGCCTGCATAGGGTGTGAATTCGTGAGGGGCGGGTGCGGGTGTAGGTGGGCATGTTGCACGGGATGAGTGTGGGGTGGTGGAGCATGTTGGACGGGATGATGAGGGTGTAGCTGCACGTGTCTGCCTTCCCGCCATTCCTTGCTCTTCCCCCTCACTTCCCTCCAGTTCTTCCTTTCTCCTGCAGGCCCATGGTGATTCTCTATTTGTCCGGGTGATGTATAATTTATCTAGGCTTTCCCTTTCACTATTTCTTCCTTCCTTCTCCATTCCTTCTTCTTCCTCACTACAAAAGCCATCCAGGAGTGACAACCCCCAATCTGTCTTTTTCCCCTTAATCGTTACTGTTTTTAAGTCTATTAGATCCTTTCCTCCCGTTTCTTCTTTACCAATTGCTCCCCTTTGTGCTGATGTTGTTGCTACTTCTGTGTCTCTGTGTCTCTGCGTACATACCTCCTTACTTCACTCTCCCCTCTCCTATCTTCTCTTTCCCCTCCTTTTTCCTCTGCTATTTCTCTACCAATTTCCTCTTTTCTTTATTAATTCCTCCATTACTTCATTACTCATCTTTTCCAATATCCTTTCTTCTTCTCTCTTCCTTTCCCATCTCGCTCTTTCCCGCTCTAATATACTCTGTCATCCTCCCTTTTTCGTATTTCTTTGTTGTTTCTGATAGTAATCTCCTCCATATTTCCATTTCTTTTTCTTTCTCTTCTTCCTCTCTTTTCTTGTCACGCAGTGCTGCTCTGGATACCCTTTCTGCTACTGCCTTTACCCTTTTGGCTTCTCTCTTTTGCTCCTCAGTTCGTTCCCTCATTTTTTCCAACTCATTCTTACTTTCTTTCCTTTCCCGTGCTCTCTTTCCTCTCTCTCAAGCTGCTTTATCAGTGCATTCTGCTCATCCCTTAATTCTGCTAATCGTTCCTCCAAAATCTCTTCCTTTCGTCGTAACAGCTCTTCCTCCTTTCTTTTCCCCTCTTCCCCTTTCATTTCACTCTTCCTGGTATTATCCTTGTCCATTTTCCTTACTACCTCCTTCTCTTCTCCTGTTAATGAACCTCGTAATTTTAATAATACCTGCGCAGCTACCCACTCATCATGTCCTATTTCTGCGATCTGTTCTTCGCCAGTCCTCCCCTCCCCTGCGGGCATCTTCGTACGAGCTGATCCCGTCGTACTAGTCTGCTCCCCTCCCATGTGGCCACCTGTAGCTGTATACGGTGGCGGGCTGTATGCCGGGTTCGAGTACCCCTCAGCCGCCCTTAATTGTTCTCTTACTATTTCTCGTAGTTCTGTTAAAGGATATAACCCCCCCCTTCCTCCTTTTTCACTACCTTCGCTAGGGGCATATCGTCGCTCTGTTCCTTTTTTATTTCTTTTCGTTTAGGTTGTTACTCTTTTCTCCTCCCTCTTGTCCGTTCCCCGTGTTCTGTGTGCCTTCACTCTCTTTTCCCCATTCTCTTCTTCCTCCTTAATCTTATTCTCTTCCATTGTTTCCCCCATAGTGAACATTCCGTTTGGTCCTGGTCGGGACCCTTGGAACATCCTCCATAAGTTAAACACCTCCACGTAGTGTGTCAACTTCTTCCCCTTGTATGTGTTATGCAGATGAGTTAATAGTGAATGTTGGGTATATGGATCGAAACTGCCATTAGGCGGCCATGGTGTCGTCATTTTGTTGTCCGTCCCCTGTGTACATTCTATGCTGTATTTGATCAGTTTCTCCCTATGGGGTGACAGTGTTTTACATGTGTGCTGTAGCGGGGTAGTGAGGGTGCTCCCCCCACCCTCCCGATCCTGTCCCGTATGACATAGTAGCACTTCACTTGTTATCCTACCCCTATTTGATAGCGGTTATCTTGCTAACAGTGTATGCTATACAATCTTAGATCTTTACCTGGCCCCGTAATTTTGGGGACTTGCGATTGTCCGCTAAGGAAAAATAGTAAAATATAGCATTTGCATTTGTATATTCTTTTCTTTCTTTTCTTCCTTTACCGAACACCTTTACGGCCCCCTACGGCCGAGGCGCACGTAGCCCCCTGCGGCTGCGTGCCCTGTGTGACGTTCTTATACAGCCGTCCCACTTTGTTTTACCCCTCCTCCTCTTCTTTCACTTGTCGTGGCCGGCGTTCTCCGTGCGCGGCCACGTCCCCCTTTTCACCTTACCCTGATCTACTTGTTACCGTTTATCTCCGTCTCCACTCCCTTACCATTATTCTCTTCCCCACCACTCTCCGAAAAAATGCCTTGTGTTCGAGATATCCTATGAAAGCCCTACTGGTGACGTCACCGATCTCTTCCAAAACTACTGGTAAGTTCTTTACATGTTTTTAAAAGTACGAAATACGCTTGCAATCTACCCCTGTTAACCCCACAGCTGTCCTCTTGTCACGCCTGGAACAAGGAAAACAACAATATAATCAGACTGCGCACGCTGCGTCGCCTCACGTGTGATACGCCACTCGACAGGAGGGCTTAACCAGCCAATTATCTTCCGTATTAGGCAACCAGCTAGCTACCGCCTACAGGGAAACGTCATCTATCTATCGAGTTTTGTGCTTGATCAATAGGGATCCTCATCTACTCATTGATCAATAATCACCAAATCGTAGGGAACCGCACATACACACACCCTTATAGGTGGTCGCGACCTAGGCCAATCAGTGTCTACGAGCGGCCGCACGTGATGTTTTCGTGCTCCGTCCTCTCCTCTTCCGTAACGTAGCGGACTGCTCTCGCACTTGTCCAGCTACCATTCACTTCACCGTCAACACTAATTTATCAAACCTTCGCCGCACACCTGTGTAACACCTCCCACCTCCCGTATTCTATTCCCTCCCCCTCCCTCACAATTTCACATTGCTTGTTGGGCGTGGCATACTCACCAAGTTCTCTTGATGGGCGGCCGCTCGACTGTGTGCACCCCTCCAAGCGGCTCGCCACCTCCCCTCGTCTGGACCACGTCTGGACACTCGCCAACCGCGGGCGGGATACTTCTCAAACGGCTCCCGAAGGCCAATATCCGGATTGCGCTGTCCGGTCTTCTCGCGATGGTCCTGTAGCCCTCAAAAAGGGGGCAGCGGCAGAGGGGGCCGTGCCACCGGGCCTCCTCGCATCGAGAGCACTCGGAAAAATAAAATAAAAGCAGATCTTAAACAGATCTCAGCAGTGCCTCCAACTTGTCCGGGGGAAATTCTCCCGGGGTCTGCTGGGCTATCCGCGGACCTCCGGGCAGGGAGGCCCCAACTCCTCCCGCGTATCCCAAATATGAGTATGAGGCACACGCAAGAAGCAAGGTGGTTCTGCTGTTTATTAAACAACGGCAGGGATGGGTCAAGGATCGTACGCGTCCGTCCTGACTCTCTCGAAATTCGTGGGGCTCGCAGACCCTTTTTACCTCAGTATGACGCGCTACTTGCGTCACCTGGGAAAGTTAGCAAAAAACCTATTGCCACTCTGGATTGGTTCCTCGAGTGGTAGGGTTAGTATAGCATACGTATAGAGAACGCTGTTAGTGGTTGAGGGTCAGTCAGGTGGTATACTTGGGTTGTCCCTTCTATTAGATACATGAAAATTGTTACATGAAGACCCCTGAAGATTGGCTAATGTTAATGGCGTCAGTGATAAGTGCCCCATGTTCTGATTGGTCCACTCGCGAGCCCCCCAGTCTGGGACCATCGTTGTTCCCAGCTCGCGGTGCACCTGTCATTTGCAACAATGTGTAACTATGTGATTGTGCAGACAATGCGTGGATTTGTTCATATGCTTGAGGGCAGACTACTCCCACCGCCGCAGATGTCCATTGAGTCGCTTCAGTGTTGCTGCCTGTGTATCAAAACGTGGGATCCAGGCGCCGCCTCCCTCCTGGGTCTGGCACCCTGTCAGGTTCGGCTTGGTCATGTGAGGAGAGACCGTGGTTGAGGCAGAATTCTGCACATTTAATATTGCATTTTCCACTGTGTGTCTGGCTTAGTTTGCAGGTGTGACCTTGGCTTTGGCTTGTGGCATGCGAGTTTGCAACATTGTTCCCTTGGCTGTCCGTTCTCGCCGGGCTCATTCTGCAGGGTCAGCAATTGTACTCTTGCTCGTTCAATGTTCGTGGAGGCTCTTGCTTGCGACCTACTTGGGCCTGGTGCATAGGTGGGGATGTTTGATGCACAGCGCTTTAAGTTACGGTATCATATTGCTTTATCCCCAGTATCATGTCTTCGTTATATTTCTCATTGCAATGCATGGGTTAGGAGAAGCGTCGGCAAGCATTTTAGATGAGTTCGTTGTGCGTCTTGCGTTTCTGCATTTTGAAAAACCTATGTGAAAAATAATAAAGATGCGCGTCAGTGGGTATGTCCGTCACCTGCGTCATAGCTTGGGCAGGGCAGGCTGGTGGGCAGGCTGGTGGGCACATCCGTATGTTCCTGTACCAGGGTATTTGGTCGTCTGGTAGATGGGCAAACTCCTCTCGTGGCGGGTGTCTGGGCCGCGATCCTCTAGGCCAGGGGCGTGAGGGGATTGGTGGGACTCTTTTGTCCCATTCTCCCACTTCATTAGTTTACAGGAATCCCTCAGTCGGGTTCACATTTGCCACACCAATAGCTTCCCGGGTGAGTTTTACTGTTCATCCTGAATCTCGCTCTTCTGGGCTCAGATCCCCTTTTGACAATTAATTCCCCTCAGCCAGGCTCCGACCAATTTCTGCTTATAGGTATCTGTAAGGAACTCATGGTGGCAACAGTAAAGACAGACACAAGTGATCACAGTTCAAGGCTTTTTATTATGAGTGGGTGAGAAAAACACCTAATCTAAACCTAAATCTAAAATGGGAGCAAGCTACGACCATCAGATCATAATAAGGCAGTCCTAGTGGCGTCTTGTCAAATAAAAGGGCCTATGCTTAAAACAACTATTGCCAATCCTTAAACTAAGTTACAAAATAGTGTGGGATAATGTTCACCAGAAAAGAAAGAAGTGTTCAAAAAATAAGTAAGGATGGTACATCTGGGGTCTCCGTTCCCCACGTTTTAGCACGGGACAAGGCGAGACTCTCGAGCACAGCACACTCCTGGACTTCTTCAGCACGAGCTCACAGTTTGTTTCCGAATTATCAGGGCCTTCTGGGGCCAAGTTTCTTTTGCACCAAGTCTCTTGCCTCAGAGGGCTTGATGAAATATAAACAAAGTTCTGTTCACTAATCTTCCTGTCGGGTGATGCTCCTTCGACCGTGGATCCCCCTCAACCGGGCTCAATTCCTTTAGCAACGTGGGCCTCCCTCAATCGGGTTCACTACAGCCTTTCGTTCAAGATACCAGCACTTGTAACATTCAAGAAACATCCAGTCATTATGGACATCCCTCAGCCGGGTTCACAGTTGTCGACATAATGTTTACGGGGTATTGCGTTTTGCTCTCCTTTGCAGGCATCCCTTACCCGAGTTCACGTTTGGCAGTTTCACAGAGTTCACTTTTCTTAATACCTTGCAGGATTCACTTCACTTAAGCCATTTTCATTTGACATAGACTGACTAGTACTGTGTTTTACTCGCATCATAGCTATAGGGCAACATATGAGTTTTTCCAAACCCCAAGAACCTGATGAAGGGTTTGAAACGTGTAACTTTGGCGTCACTGTCATACTTGTGATACCCTGCCTCCCTTACACAAAGGACGTAATGATGAACTGAATTGGTTAGCAAACAGGCTCTGGTACTGAGGAACTGCAAGAATGTACCCTTTGCAGCAAATACTCCCTATCACAGGGTGCAAAAACATCTAGAACATTTTAAAAGTGGAGTACCTGACTCGCATGTTCTGTTTTAGTTTCACCTTGGCCTTTTTTTGTTTTGTTGTGGAGCAGGTGTGGCTCGGCATGTGTTTTCGCCGGTATCCTGTGGTTTCATCAAAGTAAATTACTTTGCTGTAATTTACTTCATGGGCGTTTCTTCGAAATACTTAGAATATGTATTTGCATTTGTGGGGCAAGGCGTAAAAGGAGAGTGGGGAGTGTTTTAGGGTGGTGTGGCAGTGCAGGGGAAGAGGGGGTGTGGGAGGTGCCCCCCAAAAAAAATTCAAAGTTACATTTCGAAAGTACACCCATGTAGTAAATTACAACAAAGTAATTTAATTCATTTAATTGACATGCAACCGTTTTCGACATCAGTTGCTTAGAACTAGAGTTGAAAATCTACTAATTATTTCCCCACACCACTGCATTTCTCAAATCCAAGTCACAGATCCATATGGTGAGGACTGAACGAAAATGCAAAAAAAAAATACAAAGATTGCAAAATTGGTGAGAAATTAGTCTTACGCTATATGATCCCATTTTTTGGGCCAAGTTGTCCCTTTACAATACAAAATCCCAGTGAATGTTCACACCTAAACAGGGCGAAATGCACAGAATCGGTAATATTCACACTGGTGCATAAAGTGTGGGGAAATATTTTGGTTGTCACAGCAGCATTGGTTTTGGCCAATTACATTTTTACTGCAAAAAAGGCTCATTTTCAGTGATTTTGACAGATTTCCTTCTCACAGCCATATACAGGGGCCAAAATATCCCCTTTTGGTTCTTGGATGTTTTTTTCCCAATGAGGTCAGTGGTTTACCATTAAAAAGAAGGGTATTTTCGTCGCCAACAGCAGAACCGCAGCCAGAGCCTAGGTTCTAATGCGCTGAGAGAATTAAGAAGATATGATTGGTTGGCACAAATACTGTCTGTGTGGGCATGCCGTTAATTACTGCCTGGTGTGCGGGTACATCCAGTGACATGTGAGCTAGATCATCACTCGGTTAGGTGCCTTTAGGCCGAGCAGAAAGATCCGCTAGAGGCAGAGGTGTATCGCGTGGGTAGGCCAAGCAAAATCATGCTAGTCTTGCTTGGTGGTGTGGAGCCCCCCTAACATCGAAGGATGCTCTGTTTTGAAATTCGGTGTTGCATAGAAGCAATGTATCTCACTGACTTTTCTATGTGAACCCCATTGTGTAAAACCCTATAAAACCCCTGAGGTTTGTGAGCTCTGGGGTCATTTTTCTGCCAGTTTCCCTGTCCATTTCCGCACATCCATCTGGAAATGAAACCTGACTCTATCTTTGGTTCCTGGGTTCCTTATTGGATTTTGTTTACCCTTTGTGGACAGGGTTTTAATGGGCATCCTGTTGTGAAAGGGCATGCTCCGACATCGCTAGCTACAGTAACGTCAATGCCCGCCATTTACCGGGATAAACTAAGTCAATATGGCTGTGAATTGCCTCCCCAAAGCGGGTGTCTGTTCGGGATATTCCACAAAGCTCCTGGCTCATAGATGCAGAGCCCACAGATTTCTCCAGCAAGAATGTCCCTACCGTGGCCAGTGGTGTTACATTTTAGACACAATCCCTGCTCAGCGCTGCAGATTAGCAGAATGCCGGGCGGGAAGCCGCTCTCGCAGGCACTCTTGCTTAGTAAAATTGATCGTTTTGTTTCCACAATGCTTGTCCAGCGGCTTGTCTACCACTTGATCGAAATGCGCATGCTTATCATTGAACGAAACAAACCACCTGATGAATCTGCACCTGATGAATCTGCACAATAAAAACAGATCATGCAGAAGTATATTCTGCAACGTTTACACAGTAAAGATTTCATGGCAAATTGGGTTTTGCCAATTGTTTTTAGAAAATGTGATCTGTTTAACTTGTGAAACCTCCATGATTTGCAATATTGCTGCTTCTGTTCAAGTGATGACAGAGTCCGGACTGCCCTCAATGCTGCTGCACCCAGGTTTAAGTGTGAAATTAGCAATGGTCCCAGAGAGGCGGAGCTCCCAGTTTATATCGTTGACTCACCCATATCCTTTTTCCCACCTCTACAGACCTACCTATCCCTCCGTCCAAGTGCAGAAATGTCATGCACAGGGTCCGGCTGAGGGTGTGAGTATGAGCTGCATGCGAGTGAGGTAGCGCGGACGCATTGATATACTCGCTTCACCCATAATGTCACCACGTTACTTGCGCAATTGGTAGGTGCGCCCCCCCCCCCCCCCCCTTGGCAGCGTTGATCTTGGACCTTTATAACATATTATAGGACTGAACACTCCTTCATGATGTTGCAGGAATCTCACATACGTGTGCAAATAGCCCACTAGATGTATAGCTCAAATGTATAGGCTCAAAATGTGCACTTGTGATAATTGACTCTTGGCTAGTAAGAAATTATGTCGTGTTTGTATTTTTACAATTGAGGTGGAAAGTGACTTTTTATAGCTGCAATTTGACATTTTCTTACTCCTGCTTATAGTAAAAATATATTTGTTTCAGTGCTGATTAGTGGAAGCAGTCTTGCACTAGACTAGGTATATTTTTGGATTTAATAGCCACTTTGATCCAAAACTTCTCATTAAATGTGTGCCGCTGTCCCCTACCTTAGGTTAAAATGCTTAATATGAATCCTATGAACTATTACATAACATTTTACATTTCATTCAATCTATTTGTTCTTCTTGCAGAAAGTCAGGTTTGTTATCCTTGCACTCCTTTATTGCTCAGCTCTGCAGCATGGTTCCTGAGAAAATGACCTTTTGAAACCCCGTCTGTCCCAGTGAAACCTTCAGCTAACAGCCTCACCTGTATGTTGTGCGATGTCCGAGTGTCGAAGAGATGGGGCCTGTCCTACTTAGCAGCCAGGGCTATCTGACTGTACAGAGCACCAGGAGGGAAAAAACCTTGCGGTTCAAAATGCAGGCGAACCTAATCCTCCACAGGTTTCCAGCTGGAAAAACAGTATCCGGCATGAAATAGGGCACCAAAGTAGTTTAGTAACAGAAAGTAGAATCAGAGGGTAACGAATCTGGTTGTAGCTGGGAAAACGAGAAGACTGGCAAGAGAAACGGAAAGTAAGCGCTGCTGCAACAAGGAAAGTTCAATGCATACCTCCGAACGGCATTTATTGTTGAAAGGGAAAGGCTCCTCCCTCTGGTGCATGCTATGACGTGCTTGACGTTGTGGCCATCTTGCATTTGGCGGAACTGATGGCTCTGTGATCCGTGCCGCAGGGCTGCCATACATGGGACACTGTGCCTCCAGCGATCGCAGACTGCCTAGGGGTGCAGCCTCGTTCTGAGAGGAACCTGGAGGTAACAAAAGCAGCTAGGAAGTTCTACTCTGAGGAAGTATTGTAGTAAATTGCTTCCTAATTGCTACTGGTGCCTTGAGCAAGACATAGTCCCGTTATCTCCCTCTTTGGAAGATTTTTATGGATTGTCTAATTTGGCGAGATCTGGCATTAAGCTGGACTATGGTAGCATACTGGGTCACAGAGCACTTCCTTCTCCTTGTGCAGCCTGATGGTGAAATGCAATTTGAACGTTCTGAAGCATGTTTTCACGCCAGCAAAACTCCCTCACCCTGTGTGGGATTTGAAAGTGGTTCTCACAGCCTTGATACACAAGAACTTCAAACCCATGGCATTGGTGGACCTGGGATTTCCCGCTTTTAGAAAACAGCCTCTTTAGTGGCCATCTGGTCTGCCTGCAGTCACCCAATTTTTCTTGTGCATGCTAGTTTTGCAATTGCTTAAATCAGGATATTTTGCTACCAGTTTTCTTCCTGTATCCTCTTCTGATCCAGAGAGAGCTCTGCATACCCTGGATGTGACCCTGCCTTTGAAGTTAGTTTTTCTGCAGTCAAGGCCTTTAGATATTTGGTGTTCTTTTCGTGGAAATTTGGCGGTCCTTCTACTGCATCCACAAAGCAAAGGCATGTATTGCCTGCTGGGTACTGAGTTGCATTTTGCAAGCTTACAGAGTGGCACCCTTCTTCTAAGGGGCTTACTGCTCAATTTGAGAGGTCACTGAAACACTTTTGGCCATGACCGAGACAAATGCAGGACATATGCAATTCGGCCACTTACTCATCCCAACGCTAATTTGAAAGCACTATTCACTGGGTATTAGTTCTATTGCTGATGCTAATTTTGGGAAGCAGGGGCGAAAGCCCCAGGTCCCCAGACAATTAGGACGAGGTGACTGTAGAAGGAGATGCTGTAGGGAAGTCTGGCGAATGGAGGGGGCCCGCTTATAGAAGCTGGATTATAGGGGAAACGTAGTACATTTGAGCGTTAGAATCGCGTGTGTAATGAAACTCCATTTCAGAGGGTAGACACCATTTTGAAATTGAGGCCTAGTGGCATGGCTATGCTAGTATGCTCACTGTTAGCTCAGAGGCTTAGAAGGGTGTGCATGCGCCTTTTACTCGCAGCCCCGGCAGCTTCGCAGAGGGTTAATTTCTTGAACCCACACAGTTATTTTATTGTATCTTATCAGTAGTGCATGCAACCCAGAAAGAATGTGCCCAGGGAGGCTAAGAGAGGGCTGGAATGGATCTTTGAAGAAGCTATCCCATGATAAGGGGGGCAGGGCGAAGGCCTCAGGCCTTCACCAGTCCAGATCATTAAGTTATAGTGGCCCAAGACATAAATACTGACCAACCGAAGACCCCTGGCCATAAAACTATAATGTAACCAATCAATCCCAGAGTGGGGGCGGACTGCCCCCGCCATCAGGTCATGTGTTTTGTACCGCGAGGTGCCAAGGGAGAAGTTAACAAATGTATGCCGCGGTTAGGAAAGGCGTTGAGGTGCCGGTGTGTCTGGTAAAGGAGCTGGGGTTCATTTACTTCTAAGAAATGATGGCAACCTCAAAAGTAGCCACCTGGCTCCTGTCCTTGATACCAGGTGCACTGCAGGGCTATGAACTATTGCATTGTGGAATTGTCACTTACTGTCTCGACACTGGATAACGAAAGAAGATCCCGCATGTGGATGAAGATGGACAGAAGATGTTGGGGCTGATCACCTGGCATCCTGTTTGGAGCAGACTATATGTGTTTATGGTCGTACCAACCAGCTATCTGGATTTGTAACCTGTGTAATGTACGTCACTTGTGACACTTTGTATCTTTAAAAGTTATTGCTCATGGTGTTTTTTGGCCAGAGCGCTCCGTGTCAGCAGAGTTTTTTGTTGCCACATAGTTGTATTTTTGTGAGTTTAAACCTTGTTCTCCTAGCAAGAGGTGTGCTGCCTGTTTCCCTAGTGGGTTGTATTTTCTTCTGGTGTGAGCATTGAAGGGTTATTCTACACCATTTCCAGCAATTCATAACATTTTTGTTGATGTTGTGGTCCCTTTGTACGTTTTGTGTGTTATTCTGCATGGAGTTCTTGGTAGTCTACCACAAATATGGAGAAAAGGGGATAGGATATTGGAGTAAGATACCTACCATAGAGATTACTGTAATCCCAGTGCATAGCACCCCTTTCCTCCATATGGCTATTTTTCAATCCCCCTTATAAAGTTACCAACACATGCTGTATTTTTACAGCACTGGCCGGTGCCGGGCGCATGTGAGGGAGAATCTGTTGTCTGGACTGGTAGTACTGGTAGTACATGTGCCCCAACATGCCTTTTCAGACTGTTATAGAATGCTTCACAACATGTTCCAAACCAGTCCGCAAATGACGGAATATCCCTTTACTATGAAGGGAGGGGGATCATGGATTAAGAGAACAGTCGTCGCTATAGTGGATAACATTAAGCCAAGGTTTGCAGAAATTCTGCATTGCACAACACAACACAGATTTGTAGTCTTACACGAACTTTGTCTCATGTTTAACAACTATAACAAAAGGCTTCATGAGTGACTCCTGGTCTCCAGGGAACCTGAACAATGTGGCTCCCTATGTACTGGGCATGTTGGCGCTTCGGTAACGGTATCGGCAGTGCTCTTTTGCTACCCACTGTTTCCCATTCCAATTTAGAAAGCCAAATGGATGTACGAGCGTTCTAATCAATAGTATTCAGTTCACCCGTTTCTTTCCATGCTGTACCCTATCCATAAGGGGTCCACCCATATGCACATTTGGATTGCTGTGGCTTCCAAAATGAACACAACTGCACACACTTTTAGGCCTTGTCCCCCCCTGGACTAGAACTATTTTGGATTTTTGAAGGTTACGGATGTATTGCTCAGTGCAGTGGAATGAGGGGCTGATCTGCTGAATGAGTATCAACTGATAGCCCTACACGTAGAGCTCTCTGTCATAGAGCACCCTTCAGTGATGGGATACCGTTTATATAGTATTGTACTTTATAATGTGTCCTCTTATTGTATATCTCGCTTTTTTGGATTCACAGCTCGGTTTGTGCTACATAGAATGCAGGACATACAATACATTTTCCACTACACAAATTTAAGCATTTCCCATCGTAACATCCTCCAACCTCGAGGGGCACGGCTAACCGCAGCATGTTTTGCCTGTATAATTCTGTTTTTCCTACCCATGTGACCGCATCTGCCTGCTGCTGAGCGCTCCATCATGCACCATGAATCGCAGCCTAGTTACTGATGCCCTGCAACATGTATTTCGCTTCTCTGGCAGCAACTAGCCTCACCTCCATGTGACGGGTCACTGGGTCGCTGTCACTGGATATGCCCCTGTCCCGAGCACAGACCAAAGTAACAGCCTTTTCCCCTCAATGTTTGCAAACCAATAGTGGCACAATACTTGGCTGCTTCATGCCAGTAATCATGGCTGTGGGTTGGTTCTGTTCAGTACCGCTGCCCATGAGAGAACATACCATTTTGTCAGCAATAACACAATACATCAACAATTACTCTTTCTCTTTATTCAGCTGCCCATGAGAGAACATACCATTTTGTCAGCAATAACACAATACATCAACAATTACTCTTTCTCTTTATTCATCTCTGGGAGGAAACTTTTAGTATTCTCCTTTGTTCTTCTCAACACTTAAAAACTCTCCTCCTTACTGCAATGATGAGCTGATCGACGCGCATTTATCCTGCCACAAGCCCATCTTCTTTCATTCCTGCCACCTCTCTGGCAAACTGCATGGGCTCTTGTATTGCCATGTTGAGCCTTTCCAAGCCACCCCCCGCCCCCATTTGTTTCTGGGTAGTACATCACAATGCTTTTGTTATTGCAGTCTACTGAAAAAAGCTCCCTATCGCGATTAAACATATCGCAGTACGTTATCTATTGGAATAACTGACAGCTCTTCCTTTGAAACACACATTTAAAAAACTATCCATCTCCTTTTAACATTAGTAGAGAGCACTATTTCCATCCACTTTGACAAACTATCCCCTCGCACTATATAGTAATGTTCCACCACTCCGATGTTTGTCGGATCCTCAATTTCTGACCCGATTTTTCTCCCGTGGTAACATCACTAAACTTCTGTGTTAATGGAGCATTGTTAACTTGGAGGGTTTGTCATGCCAATTCGTTATTGTTCTTCCTTTCATTCTCCACTGCCATAGTTGACTCCCATTAATCTCACCCACTGTGCGGTCTTCATTATTGCTTATGCTTTTGTGTGTCAATGTTTCAGTTCAGCAACTTACTTTTCATTTGCATCCTGCTTTGGATGTTAACGCTGTAGCACATGTTTCCCAGATTGGCCTTTCCCAGGAAGCTGTACTTCCTCCCAGTGCTCGCGTCCCACTTCAAGCTCCCTGTGATTCCAGAGGACCTCGACAGTCTTCCCCCCCCACCTCTAGATTTCCCTTTTTCAGCCACCACAACTCCTTTTACGCCCCACCACATGGGTGCTAATAGCCTTTGTGGTGGGCTATACCATGTGGTAACTGCCGAATACCTCCAGTAATGCCCCCACTTTGCTCAGACCATTAGCGTTGAACAACCACCATTACCAAAGCCCTTGACTAACGCCATTGTTGCAGTAATCCCTAATGGGTGATTAATGTTCAATTGGCTGCTTCTACTTATTTATGTGATTGCTTTGTAACCACCTCCTCGGTCTCACTGAGATTTCAAGCCGCACAAATCAAAATCTCCATTTAAAGCAATTCGAGCACCCAATCGTGTCGTTTCATTCTCCCATATCCATGATCTTCATTACACTTTTCTGCCTCCTCAGAAGAAGCCCTAATCATCTGTTTAACATTTGTTTTGAGACGCTTTTTCTGGGGTCTTTCCAATAACCTCTTAGACACTTGACGCCTGAATGTTCGATGAGCTATGAATCCCTATTATAGTGCAGACCGCAGAAGAACACTTTCAGTGCACTGCTTGGGGTAAGGGGCGGATGATTCCCCGTATTAATATGACGAATGTATTCAAATATTGGATGTGTGTTCTAAACCAGAGGTACCTGCTCTGTTCAAAAAGGTATGATGTTGCATGAAGGTGCCTAAGGAAATTAAAACTCTTGAAAGTCGTATCACCACAGCAGGGTGTTTACCATTTCCTTGTAATTTTGCTGAACCACTCCTCATTTAACAGTACAACATGAACTAACTATACGATCTTTTTTCCCAAGTGAGGGCTATGGAAAGGCCCTCTTTTTCATAGTTTCACTGGGATCCCCATTTTTTAAAAACATATAAAGTCAAAATACTCCCAGTTCGAAAATTGGGAGTAAAAATATTTTTTATGGGAGTGAACGAAATCCCATTCCTAATGGGTGGAAAATTGCAAGTAAAAATATAGTTTACCTAAAAAAAAAATAACAAAAAAAAAAAATTTAAACACATTATTTAAAAAAATAAAGAAAATGGATAACCTTTTGTAATCCATACTTCTTGCACCTAGTAATTTATGTATGTTAAACTATGCATTTTTACATTAATGTTCCTTTTAAGAATAGGCAGTAATATGAGAACTGAACCCTATATGCCAGTTTCTTATTACCTTTTGGAAGTATTTGCTGTTTTTTAGGGAATAAAAGTGAATGATGTGCTGCTTGTCTGTAGGGCTGGTGTGAAGCGTAACCAAAAGAGTGGAATATACCATACATTGTGTGAAAGAAAGCAGGGAGGCTGCAAGAGGGCGTGCCTGTAAGGTCATTCAAGAATATTTAAGAAATTTAAGAAATGTTAATGATGGTCATCAAAAACCATATGATAAGGGAGCCGGGTATCGGCACAACATTTTCCATTTCCAGATCTGTAACATAATAAATTAAAATTATGAACAAAAATTGTACAAAAGAGTATCTATTTCTGGGGTTCACTGCAGGGGAAGCACGTGTGGTAGAGGTATTGTGTGAGGAAATAGATAAAGTGGGTTTTATAGAGGCCATGGACAACCAAATTCTTATAAACGGTAACAAATATAAACATGTTGATGGATTCAGGTGCCACATAAATACCATTATTCCAGAAAATGTGCTGTTGGAATTTTTAGTGAGGTATGAGAATTGGGGGCTTTGATATAAGACCTGAAGCATTCAAAGGGATCCCCTTAGACACTGATCGGATTATGGAAGGAGATCTGGGAATTATACACCATCGGCATTGCTTCCATTTTGAGGTAATGCCAAGAACAAAAGTAGTAGGTCAAGCTTCATTATTTAACAGAAATAGCTTCCGGAGCCTTATAGCCTTAAATTGTCAAATCCCTGTATCTCCTCTGGCACACAAAGTTGTATTCCCCTCCTGCCCTTTCACCCGGAATTGTACCAAACTTTATTTTCTGGTAGAGTTTTGCACATGAATGCCTTGTCCATCACATGCAGCCTTTCACTTTCTCTGGCAGATGATTGTGTACCTGTCCCCGCGTAGATAAATGGCATCTTTCTCACTTACTCTGCAGAAAACTAGAAAGCCAACTTAATTTTGCAACCTGGTTCTCAGATTCACATGCTTTCAAATGTCCATGTCGTCAGGATGGGAATCATTGGTAATCATTTAACAGCAGGTAAAACTTTAAAAAGTGCACCACATTGCATAACTTACTCTCTTCGTTTTGGACCATTTGACCTAACTCCCTAAATTTGGCTCTTACAAGGTAAAATCCAACCTTGTTAGTCACAGAATTTCCATGATGCTGGCATTGCATCACACCTGCATCTCTTAGGCACAGTGACAACCAACCACCCATACGCTATAAAATTATCTGTTGCTGTTACAGATAAAGCAAATAACCGCATGCTATGGCACACACCAACAGCTTGCCTAACACCCTGACTGTCAGTGTCCCTGGAATATGCGAAGGAGAACTACTGCACTGAGGATTGGCAAAGCAGTAAGGCCTCCATGATCCAAGGAGTCGATGCAAAAAAATTGGCTCAGGTCGTGGCAGATCAAGAGACCACAACCTTGTGCATCACCCTGTAGGCACACAAGATCACCCTCGGAGGCATCACGACCATGCGCAACAGCCATGTATTTTAAGATCCTGCTCCCACGTCATGCGACTTCCGGCCATGCAGCACCCCCTATGACGCTGATTGCTGCCCTTCTTTCTCATAGTTGCCTTCTGTGCGCACCACTACGAGCTGCGTGTAATGCTTTCGATTTAAACTACAGACCGAATGGCCGGTTTGGAGTAGCACATGTTTATAGAGGAGATGGGTAAGGGCAGGCCCCATGCACTTTAAAGGAATGACATGGACGGAAGCTGCCCCGCATGAGTACACTGCCCTCTTATTTTCCTTTAGGCTTTGAAGTGCATCTCGTTGCCATGCATAGGCTCTCTCCAAAAGCTTGGGGTGTTGCTGGACACACACTGTGGGCAGGAAGAAGGGCGCTGGTGGCATATAGGTAAGTGGTGTCCACAGTATACCTTTATGGTATTGCCCCATAATTTAGCGGCAAAAAATGCTGAATCCCAAAATACCAAATTTCGGATGACTCCTTTTTCCGCATATATATGTGGGGGAGGGGAGGTAAATTTAATAAAAAATGTGGAAGGTGTGGGGGGATTGCAGGGGTCTCTGCCCACATATATATGTGGTGAAATGTCTTTTTTTTTGTATTTTCGAATATATCACATCGATCCTACTCGTATGGCACAACGCTGGATTCAGCATGGATTGAGTTGAGTTTAGGAGCCTATGTCCGCATGGTTGCAGGTTTACTATTCTGTGTACTTTGTGTACCCTATTCTGGGACACCCAGAAATGTCTGTGTACCCTAACACAGGTCCTTACAAAGATACGTTTTTTGGTAAAGTAGGATTGACTGGTACTGCATCCAAACACATGGTCTACTTATTTAATATTTTCCAAATATGCTTGGAAACCCAGTCCAGTGATCACAAAGACTGCAGGATGTGCTCTTCTTTCTGCATTATAGAACTGTAGTACACCCAATGAGACAGACCTGCACCCATGCCCCTTCCCCCTCACCCGCTGCATCTCTTCCTCCCTTATTTCCCTCGTTCCTATCCTCTTATCTTCTCGCCGATCAATATGCCAATCGCTCTGGGACCACTTATGGCGGGAATGTGACGCACTTCGAAATCATTCTAACATGTCGCTGTTGCCACTTGTAGGCTCGAGGCAAGGAGACGGGCACTCGCTCTTCCCTGTGTGCGAGCAGCGCTAGGTGACTGCGGACACCGTCTATTGATCCACGCTAGGTGTTATGCTGCAGTGCCGGCCCAGGGCTGTTGTGCTCTAATTAGGGGATTATCGTTATCGGCCACTGTGATGCCCAGGGTGATGTGGAGGCGTGAGGTGCACGGACAGTGCGAAGACTTGTGGATTTCAGCGTGAATGGACGTCTGTAATGTACACTCATATGGCCCAGGCATTACTGGCGCCAAAACATGAAGTGTGCTGCTTGATGACTTAAAGTGCAAAATGGTTAAAGCGTAGGAGTGCGATTAGTCTCAAGCCTGCATGGCGATGTTCGAAGGGCTGCACTGGAAAGTGGAAGCTGGGAAGTGTGTTGCGTGTTTTGAGTTTGGTGTTACGTTATTGGTGTTTTGTGCGGTGCTGTCCCCACTTTGAATTGTGTGGAGGGCGCGTGTTTCATGCCAAAAGATATTGAGAGCGTTCAATGACCACATGTCGTGGCCTCTTTTGAAATGCCATTTCCTGTCAAGGCTAATGTCCCAAGGCTTCCTTGGTAAACACTTTCTCCGAGTCTCCGAAGCCTAAACTGAAGGAGAGGGATCTCTCGTCTCTCTGGATCTCCACTTGATTTCCTACCTTGCTTATCCTGCCTACTATGTTAATTGTCAGTCTAGGGCAGTGGTCTTCAAACTTTTTTGGCCTGGGTCCCCCCTGGGCAAAGTTTGGGCAGGCCGGGCCCCCCACCCAAAAGTGCCAGATGGACAGTATGTAGAAATCGCTATGAACTTTTGCGTGCCGTCACCGCACCCTACTCCCAGTACAGACCCTGGGCTCTCCCCACCCTACTCCCACCACTATCCCAGTGCTGCCGCCCATCCTGCTCCCACCACAGTCCCATTACACAAGCATACACACATCCATACACGTTTAAATAAAAAACAAATCGCCATAAACGTACCTCTCGTGGTTGCTAAAATGCCCCGCTCCAGGTTGCTCTGCCCGTATGTGCGAGGAGGCACAGGAGCACCCCCTCGCACATACATACATACATGCAGTGCCCCAGCCAGCATTTCCAATGAGCTATGTAAGGCTGGCGAATCAGAACACCCCTAGCGTTGCATGGCTCAGTGATCATGTGCGGATGGGGAAATAAACTGTCAAAGGCAAACAGAGTTTCCCTTTGACAGTTCAGCCAGCCCAGTAGCACTCCCTCAGCTGGAAAAAGCAGCTGAGGGAGTGCTCAGTGTTTCACTGGGCTGGCTCCTCGGCTCCTCCATAATGGGTGAGGTGTCCAGTGGGTGGACGCCCCCTCACCCATTAAAGATGAGCCGGCAAACTTGGACTGGCCTATGGGGCAATAGGGAGATGACCGTACCAAAAATGCAAAATGCTAGTGTAGGCCAGTAAAAATGGGTCACTTTTTAGGCCAATGTGGGCCAGTTTGAGGAGTTACTTCACTATGCAGCTAGTAGTTCTGACCATTGTTGCTGAAATATTCTTTAAATATCACCATTGGTTTACATTTGAACAAAAAACGACCCCTTGGGTACTATTCAAACAGTCTGTGACTAAACACTGAATATCCATTTGCAACTGCTGGCCATTTTTTCATTGGTGCCTAAGACCGTTTTATGGCCCAGTCTGACCATGTGAGATGCCCCTTCCCATTTCCTCCACAGTTTGAAGAACTCTGGTCTAGGGTGTCATGGCGCCCCAGATCACTTATTGACCTTTCCCTTTCCCTCCCTTCTTTCTCTTTTTGCTTTTCTTCTCTTTTTTCTTTCCTCGATCTCTTTTTCTCTATGCTCCTTCTCTGTTCTTGCATGCTATGTTATCTACATTTGTAAAGCGCAGCATCTTCTTCTTTTTCGCTTTCTATCCGCAGAACTCTGCTAGTTTTGCCACAGTTCTTGTCACTTGACATATGGCACTCTGCTCTCGGCTGTTTCACTTCTCGGGGACCTCTCCACTATCTGGGGCCTCCCAGTAGGGCTATAGCGCCCTACTTGCTCGGACACATTTTTAGAGCTTCAGACCACAGCACGCTTTGCCAGTTGTTGATATTGCCCCCGCTCTGCCTGGATCATACTCCTGGGTAGGCTTCCTCAACTTAACACCCTCTCAGAGGTTCCTGGCCGCTCTGGCTCTGCAGCTCCTCCAGGCCCCTTTGGTATCTGTGGGTCTTGTTGGCTAGTCATATCTATTGTGACTCGGCTCTCCCACGTGCATCGACAAGGCTAACCTCCAAAAGTCAGTGGTTTTATTATGTTGTGGCCTTCGCCTTTTCTCCTGGCGTCTTGCTCTTGGACACTTTCAGCTACCTGCAGCCTTTTTTATGGGTATCGGGTAATATTATCCCCTCTCTCTCACTCTCTCTCGCTCTCTCTCCCCCCCCCCCCTCCCAGGACGTGTAATGTAATGACGAAAATGGGTATACATGCTTCAAGCATTTAGTGTAAGTCGCCAGCAGTTGGATAGGAGCCATCTGTGTTAATGCGTTGATGAAGTGTTTCCCGCAAGAAGGTCGCTAATTGATCCCTCCTGGCGCATTGTACAGCAGGGTTCACGCATCTCATATTGGCCCTATGCAGCAGTGAAGGGGTTACTACAAAGGTGGATCCGCAATTAGCAGATCAATTGTTTCAGATCCTTTGTGAAATTGGAGTAATGGGAACTCTTGCCAGACTGGGAAAGAGAGCGGTGCGCCGGCTGAACCCAGGGACGTGATGCGCGCAGCTGTTCCCTTATATTGCTGTCAGCGACACTAATAAATAGACAATCATTACTAATGCATTCGTTGTTCATTGTTGAAACATTAGTCTTGATTATCCCATTTGGAGCAAACGTGGGTGGAATGTGTGATTCCTGCAGTAGTGTAGTGTGTGCAGTTACAGTCTGTGTGCTGAGAAGAACCTGAGGGTGTCCTTACCTCTTATTCCCCCGAATCCTTCTCTCAGGTGGCCAAGGAAAGACCATCGCTTTTGGATCCCGACCCTGGGGGTGGATATGCGAGGGAGGATGACCTGGGTGTAGGGAAGTTGGGGAATGGGAAGAGGATTCCCTTAGATGAGACGCAGTATCCCCCGTTCCCCTTTCATAATAAGCCCTCTATCCCTAAAGCCTTTGTGGGATATTGTCAACCCTTTCCCTTCCAAACTGGTCCCCAGAAACAACACCCTAATACTGGGATGAGGAAGAGACTTATTAGGAGTACACATCCTCATTTCATGAACACACCAATATATCAGAGGCGCAAATGTTTTTTATTAAACACTACTTTGGTATTGAGACAAGTAGGGGGAACAATCATGTCTGCCTAAAGGAGGAGTCCTAAGTCGGGCAAGAGAACTCAATGACCCACACCTACGGCCACTTAACACACCTGACAAGTATAAAAATGCCTGCCGTTCAGAGAGAGGAGGAACGGACTGGAGGAAAGGATCTTTAAGACATAGGTAGCTGGAGCAGTGCTGCGCAGGATAAGAGGTCCCAGTAGTTGTGGACCGCTGTATGAGGGTCCAGAGGTCCTGCTATCAGCCAGAGCGGTTCTAGTGGGTACAAGTCGTGGAGCTGCGCTTGACTGCAACTGCTGCCATTGGAAGCCAGGAGAGCGAGCGGTATAGGCCAGGAGAAGGATGCAGAGTCTACAGAGTCTACAGAGTCTGCAGAGTCTGGAGAAGCCGGGAAGCCACCGGAGCATGGAGGAGTCTCTTGCAAAGGACGCCAAGAGGAAGAATGGTGCTCTGTGTGAATCCTGAAGGATAGGTTGGGAATGAGAGATTGAACCTCTATGGTGTCTGCCATTTATTTCTGAATGGGAGACTGGGCCTGCATGTAGTCTCCGTTAAGTTCTGAATGGGTGATTGAACCTCTACAGTCTCCACTAAATCCTGAATGGAAAGTTGATCCCTTACAAAGTCAAGAGGTGAGGGACATCTTTGTACTGCTTGTGGCCTCTTGAGAAAGGGGTTTGAGAAGTCTTGGTGTCCCATTTGTTGAATCGTAGAAAGGAGTGCAGAGGTTGATGCTAATCCTCTGAGATACTGTCAATCACAACGGTAAACTGGTCATCCACTTTGTGTTCCCAATAAAGAAAGCACTTCCCTGGTCCACTTGTTATTTGACCTCGATTCACCACATTTGCTACACAACGGGTTGGCGAATAGGAAGCCTATCGAGCTCCTGACAGCCCAGAGTCCAGACTGTCCACAGTATATGACCATCTAGACGCCATGCAGGCTGCATGCCACCTCTTCTTTATACATGTCTCACCAGATTCAAGGTACAGGCCTTTGCAGGAATGCAGGTCCAATCTTGCTGAACTGGTTAGAACAAGGCTGTCACTTAAGGGCAATGGAACCTTAAAATAGGACTTTGTTAAATCAAGGAAAATCTAGATCATTTTGTAACCTATCAGAATTATTCAACTTAAAGTTGTAAGCTTTTTGAGAAATGAAGCATGGGGCTGATAACATACAACTAAATGATATGGCGAGTAAAGGTGTATTCACTGTAACTCACAAGGCATATTTCCATTTGCCGCACAGATTGGATGCATGTGCCTCCCCAGCATGAGGTTCATGACTAGCAATATGTTCTTATGAGCCTCACCAGCGTCCGTACATTCGTATGTACAGTCTTAGTGTCATTATTGTGCCTGTGAATGGTGGACATAGTGCCCGTGGATGAAAATTATTTTGGAAAGACTGGAACATATGTCCCTTCCCGTCATTGCCGTCGTTGACCCGCATCAGTCTCTGATCTGCCTGAAGCAAGCCTCTGATCCATCTTCCTAGATTTGCGTGAATGCATTCGGAGAAGCAGAACAGGACCAACTGACTTGCCTTATTCTGGTGAAGTTGTCGGCAAGGAAAAGCACAGGGCTACAGGAGAAACGAGGGTTAAAAAAGAGGAGGCCACTTGTATACCAACACTTCCCTCTTCAGACCCTTTGATACAATCGTGGACTGCTCTCCTGCGAACACTGATTGTCTCCCATACTTCCGTGCCCTAGAGAGTGGGGGGAGCGAATGGACGTTTGTCCCAGTAGGAATTAGACCCGTTCTGGCACTTCTTAATGCCTGTGGTGTCCTTGCTTCTCTTCCCTTTGGAGGGTCAGCAGAGGTCTGCATCTGCAGGTCTGTCGGGAGAGCTAGAAGGGAGCTGTGCGTCATTGCTCTAAGCAGGGGTCTGCAACCTTTGGTGCTCTAGATGTTTTAGACTGAATCCCATAATCCCTCACCACTGACTGTACTGGTTGGTGGGAGTTGTAATGTAAACCTCTATCGTGTAACTGCAGGCTGCTGCTGTAGCCTAATCTGTGTTTACTCAGAGCTGCCTTGTTGGGTAGAGAGGGGTGGTAGGACTAGCTCTTGCTGAGCACCTTCCAAGGATTGCTCCCTTATCCTTCTGATCATCCTTATTGGAAGGACTCCTCTTGAGGACAGGGGTCATGCAACAATCCGTATTCCCTAGTACTGTGCTGCCCTGCTCCCCAGACCACATTGTGTGCTTCTTATAGGCATCGGTGCGCCACGTTAGTCAACATCTGCCAGGCCTCCTACGGCTATAGGCTGGAATCTCTCTGGAGCCATTCGTAGGAGATGGAGACTTAGACGTTGGATCTTGGGAGGATTGGGGGGCTGTCTTATCTGGGTGCTTGTCATGTCGGTGGGCGGTGATGCTTGTCCCTGAAACGTGTGGTGGGGACAGGGGGGGTACTCCCCCCTTCTACCCTTGGTGAACAGCCTGATCAGCTGATGTTCCATCAGAAAGTAAAAGCTCCCACTATTCAGGCAGCACCGCTAGTGACGCGCTTGCTTGCTTCAGAGCTCAGGGGGACACCAGGATAACAGTCGAGGACGAAGCGCTATATTCAGCAAGTGATGTAGATCCTTTCTGTCCTGTTTCTCTCTCTAAACCCCACCTCGTTCCCCATCTCAGTGTTGTTCTCTCTTGGATCCTTCCCTGCGCCCGACCCACCACGCCCTCCACAATCGCTTCCTTGATGTTCCCATTCTCTTTTTAGCTCTGCACTCACCACTTCACTCAAAAATAGTCTTTTTAAGGACACCTTACGCAGTCTCAACAATACACACTTTGAAGGATTGCTGTTAGCCGGTACCAATTGGTGCAGTAGTGCTCTATTGACGCGTACAAATAAGGGACAGAATAGTTTTGCACAACCGTCCTGGGAAAAATGATTTCCCCTGTCAGGAAATAGCTTGTTTTTTTCATTATTACTCATGGGGCAGTGGTCTTATGGCACGCGTCTCGGTGGCATTATTTCTCTTTGCACTGCCTATTATAAAGTACTTTCCAAATTGCGATTGAGGAGTTTCCAGGTATAACTCTGTATAGTGAACTCCCCTTGCACCTCTTTTGAGCCCCAAATGTTTCTGTCCCTTTCTCTTGTTACAGAGTGACGCCAACAACGCAACGCGTTCCATTTCTAGACATGCACACACATCCTTTACGCTTTTAGGCATGGCGATTTTGCCTGTAATAGAAAAATCCCAACATTTTAATTTTTTTTATCGTTGTTATATGTTGGTGAATTCAGGCATAGATGTTTTCCAGCCGAAATTATGAGCTAGAGAAATCATAATTTTTTCCTAATGTAGTTTTAAATTTATTGTTAGTAAACAAGAATGCGTCTGTTTCTCTCAGTTGGAATTTGATGGCCACCAGTGTCCCAGTTTTGCGATTTAAACGTTCCTTTTTTCTAATCGGCTGTCTTGTCTGTACGCTTTTAGTGACTATTATGACGTCGCAGCAAAGATGGAGCGCTGGGATGAGGAAAAGTGTTGTTCCCTAAATGAAATAAACATCCTAGACCGCCGTTTGCCTGTTGCAGGACACGCGTCAAATGCATAAAAATGTGATGCCACGAGGCCCGCCCCTCAGAAGCAGGAAGTGTTTAGCCCCTGAGTGGCCCGTGACATGAGCCCCTGCCCCTCCTACTGAACATGTAATCTGTACAGAACATCTTTTAAGCCACTCAAGTATTTCAAAGAGAGTAGAGCTGGTGGGCCCTGCAAGGCAAAACTATAAATGTCCCTGCCTGTATGGTATTGTTTATTTATAATAGCGCCTATGCACAGGCAAGTGTTTAAAAGCGCTCATCAAGCAGCCCTTAATGTATGGGTTTGCTAAAAATAGTATGTCTTCACGCTCCCTTATGAAAGGTGGCTTCATCTGTCAACCTCCAGACACGTCCTAATAGGCTGTTCTGAAAAATCAAACTTCTTCAAAAAGGAAATGGCCGCAGCAAATGTTATGGTTCTGATTTCAGGTCAGACGCATCCCCAGGATAGCCGGCTGCTGTATCTGTGCCCAAGGCTGCCCTTGAAGATGCTATAGTAGAATCCATGCTGGATGGTTGAGAGTTTCGCATGATTTTCAAGCCGAAATTCTCTCTAATCAAACTTGTTTTTATTAGTGAAGTGATATATTGAATACGTGTGAAATCTAATTAAACTCCACAGCTTTATTGCATTTTCTGAGCAGGGGTGTAAGATTTGTTAAAGCAATCTAATCCATATGCTGTGAATACATGTTTGCGAGTTTTTCTTCCTTAATTTCGGAGCCAGTAGGACGGCGAGCTGTGCTGTGGTGTTTTTTGAATGTCTGTTTTGCATGGAGCGCTCAGTGTAACATCAGCGTGAATGATCCATGTTACCTGCTGAAGAGTAGGCTAAATATTTATGGGGCACCTTGATCTGCACGAAGCAGTCACTGGGGGATGAGATGGGTTCTAGTGACTAAATGGCTGAACCTGAAACTGGGGGATTTGCGTTGTACAAAATCAGTGTCTGCACGTGACCATCACCAAACAAATCATGCCTGGTGATGCTGGGTTCATGTCTTTCTCATTGTACCTAGTTAGCGTTCCATGTTATTTTGGCAAAATGGATTACTCTGAGGTAATTTACTTTGAAGTCAATTTTTTATTTGCCCCCCATTAATCCCTTCCTCTTCACTACCACCCCTTTTTTTACCCCTTAACCCACCACTATGTATACAAATTCAAAGTAATCCCTTAGAAGTAATTGTGTGCGTTTAAACATCGGAATACCTATAGTTGGAAATCTCAGTTATCTAAAATGGCAGCAATGTTCCGTATACACATTGGATCTCCCCCACCGCCACCTGGTTCATGGAAACCAGGCTCAGCCGGGCCACACAATCCACTGTGTTCTCCGTACAGCAATTTATGGTTGATGCTCATTCAGCTTCCTGCTTTGTTGTTTTAACCCATCTTGTCCCAGGACAAGGCTGGCCAAATCCCATTATTCTCCAAACCTAAGCCACCCCCTCTACTTTTAATGCCCTTTTAGCCCCTGGGATTAAGCAGGAATGAGACGCAGACACAGAGGAGTCCTGTGGGCTGTTAAAGACTTTTATTCAAATAATTAGAGAGTTGGAAAATGCCTTGCTGTCCCCGCTCTTGAAGGTATTTCCCTACCTCAACCAACACCAAGGGTCTGTCCGATGTCAAGATGTCCTGTGTCGGAAATCCTATTCTGGCCCTCACATTCTAAAAGTAACTCTAAAGTGCTAAGGGTAATGCCTTTGGCTCAAAGTGCACAAATGTTCAAGTTTAACAAAACGTACAACTCCCAACAAAAAGGCTTCCAATTAGATTGTCTTCACTGTTCTGGGAATGTCTCCCTTCCCCAGGTTCCTTTGCAGCAAAACAAAGGTTTCAAAAATATAACCATATTCTTTGTAGCTCAAGAAGAAAGCCCCCTCTTCCTGATATTCACAGTTTTACTTCAGAATTTGCTCAGCCTAGTATGTACTCCTGGCAGGGCTTTCTTATAGAGTTCACTCAATTCACAATCCCACATGTATGGGGTCTTCCTTAAGATTCTTTTGACACAAATTGGGTGCAGGTCCCAGTCGCGCAAATGCCTGGCATGCCCTCCTGCCACGACTTTATGTTGCAAAAAGATTCACAGGTCTCTTAATTTCAGGTGTGGGTTTTAGACTCATATTGAACTGTAGGCCTCACCCTTTGCCATACTTTTAATATCCATTTTGACCCTTTCGTAATCACTTCTGCAGAGCTTGCCGCCCTCTCCCGCGGTGCGCAGCACTTGCCGTGAAGTGCCTTGGCATCCCACATTCCCCAGCTGGGTTCACTGGTTATGTGCGGCTGCTTTGGCATCCTTCGCGAGCTTCCGTGGTTGTTGCAACACTCTGGTAGGTTGGGAGAGTGTCCGTACTGTCTGCTCTTCGCCTGGCTTTTGCGGTCTGGAGGCAGCGTTCCGCTGTCACTGCCCATGTAACGCAAGGCATAAATTAGTTTTAAAAAATGGATTAGCAGAGTTGGTTAATTAACAATATTAGTGAGAAATTGCTAATCAAATAGGTATGTTTGCTAATAAAAAAATGTTAATGTCACCAGATGTTGTTTGTATGAATACATGAAATGAGCAACAATACAGCAGTTTTGCGAATCACTGAAATAAGACATTAGTGAGAGGAGTCACACCTTGCAAATTCTTTAAACTTGAGCTAGACCAGCAGGTCGGGTAACCTAGTTTACCTATTCAACCGAAGAGAAATGCACTCAACCCATAGTAACGGAGGACAACACATTTAAAATACTATTTCCGTAAAATGGTGCATGCCACTACAAAACCACTATGTTTGGCACACTGCTGCCATCCAGAGGCCCGCATGGACAGTGAAACATTTATTTCACATAAAGTGCAAACATAGTAAATGTTAAAAGAAAGTTTCAAACATGTGGGCGAAAAAACTTTGTGAGCTATAGATGACTGTCTGTAAAATGTAAAGGGTTTGCTGCATGAATGGACACAAATAAATAGATATGATAAAAAAAAGGCTCTGAAAACAGTTTGGCCGTTGTCTCCTGCAGTTGATAATATATAATACAATCATAATGCAAAGCGAGCTCTGGAGCCTAACTACAGTGTTTGGTATTGCAGTAGATCTGTAGATGTACAGACTGGATGGAACTATTGATCACTACTTTGCATAAGCATCTTGTTGGCTTTGTGCATTCATTATGTAAGAGGCAAGAAAGAGACTAAGCAGAGTGGAATGGGTTGCAGGCAGAGAACTAGGCAAACTATGTGGAATATTGTAGTTTACGGTCATCTCACTGTCAGGGTACCTGGTATAAAGCAACAGGGTGATAATATAGAATGTCAAAGAGTATGAGTTAGCTCATGGGTTGAGCACCAGTTGCAAGATTTATTCAAACTGCAGGTTACAGAATTAGGTTTGCAGTCAAAAGCATTTGATCATATGATCATGTACATTTTCAAAAGTGTTCACTCATCAATATGATGCATCTTACCCAACAAAATGAAATATAGTTGACACTATGAAATTTAGATACACTAACCTATACTTTACTGTAAAGCATGGAGATGATGCAGTGTTTTACAGTATCAATATTGCAATTACGCATTATGTAACAAATTAAATTTTTGGAATGGAATTGCATGACTGTCTTTTAAAAAAATATGAAGTTGACAGGTACTGGTCTTTGCCAGACAGAATATAGAAATCTTAATAAAAGTATCATCCCGATTGCTTATGGTTTGTAATTATTTGAAAAAGAAATTCTTGCCTAGTACTCCCACACATGCCTTTGGCACTTAAGAGTGTTGGAGATGATTACTGATGCACTTTCTCTTCAAATTAACAGAGAAAAGGGGAATAAAGGTCGAGCTGTGCTTTCATTGAAGAGGGCAACTTAAATAGCTAATGTTGCTACACAAGTGTCCATTTGATTAGCAAACCTACAAAATTGAATAGCAAATTGCTATGCGACACCGCTTATTTTATGCCTTGTAACGCAAGGGCTCTGGTTCTCCTGCTTCTCCTTCTCGACGGGACCAGCAGACCATCTGCGTCTCGCAGTACTCGATCTGCTTCTCTCCTGTGGGCCTTCTAGGCAGCTGGGCTCTCGCCAAGCTGTTTCTCCTTCCAACGGCCTGCTCCTGCCAGCTTCTGTGGCTACACCAGCTGTTGGGATTTAAAGACCCTACCACAGTGCCATACCTTCCAACAACTAGAGCGCAATGTGATATATGATATGATATGGCATTTATAATGCGCCTATACACAAGTGTTTCAAGGCGCGATATGGGCTTCTGTGCTCCAGTGATGTTCATAACTCCATTTCTCCTCCTCGTCCCAGTATCTTTAAAGGACTTGTATATATTAGATTGATGGTCAGTTTTTGTCATTACAAGATTTTGGGCTTCACCACGGGTTGGACGGAGCAGTACAAATTTGGCAGTAACGCTATTACTGCTGCATTAATGCTCCACCCAAATCTGTGCTTTGGGGAAGGTCGAAACATTCACCTGCAGCTTTCAGCTGAGGGATGAATGTGCCGACTTTCCCCCCATTTTCAGCGCATTTACCGCGATGCAATTTTCGCTGCAGTAAATGCACCGAAAATTCCCCACCAATGTAAATGCGGACTTACTGCCCCACAGCAACTCGCGATCCGGCGATAAAGGTGCCGGAACGAGTTGCAGTAACTCTGTTTGTTTGCATTGGGTGGTATCCCGGTGGATTTACCACCAGGATACCATGCAAGTTTTGATGAGGCCCATTGTGGGATGTCACCTGCAAGTCTTGTGGGAGGTTAAAGGGGGTACCACAATATGCCATTAAGTAATGAGGAATGGAGGGGACATCCATAAAACGGGCCAAGGTATACCATGTCTCAACTGAGGATGCCAATCTCCCCCATGAGGGTCGCCTCCCCTCATGTTATTCTCCCTCGCATAGCCATCAGGATTAGGTAGCGCCTGCCGTCCCCTGGCCACATGAGGAGAGGCTACCTCCGGGGCATAGAATGATGACCTTATCAGATTCATCACACCACTTTTAACAGAATACAGTCGCTACCATGCAGGCTGCCTAAACTAACAACTGTATTTTGGGTGAAAAGTTGGAACTGGCTGCGAAACTGAAGAATCTGCCTGTGAGCCAATATAATTTCCAGGAGGGATTGGGGCCAAATGTTCGATTACCTGACAATCTCTTGTTTCCGCTCCTTCTTTACTCTGGCCACACATCGCCGGAACCCTCTTCCTCCCCATTGTAAAAGGAGCACTGACTGCCGACTACAAGATTACTTGGTCACCCTGACCATCCTGAACCTAACTTTGCTTTGTAATGTAATCTGTGCATAGCTGCTCCTCTCAGACTACTCTATGAAATGTCTGTTCCCAGACCAGTCGGTCAGTCACGCTTCCCCAGCCCCCCCTGCGAATATACGGCACCTGACTCAGGATTTCCCAGTTGACTGTTATCGCTTTGCAAGTGTTTTTAGGTAAAACACTTGTACCCCATAATATACAAACACAGATACATACAGATACAACATATTGTGCCTCAGGTAACATGCCCTCCTCCCCCAGTTGTGCTAGCGCACCACGTAGTTCCTCATCATACCACAGCACCATCCAGGGGTTACGGCGTAAGACCTTCAACCTTCCCAAAGATCCTCTAGAGCTATGTCTGTTATATAAAATAATAAAGTCTGTAGATTGCAGATATGGTAACACTACCAAAGTATGACTGGCTTCTTTTGGAGCTTTCTCTGGTTGTGTGCCTCTTCAGGCATAAGATGGCACTCACTCTGTCCCCAGCCCTGGTGAAGTGCCAGGAAAGCCACTTCTGTTCCCATAGGCCAGCCCGCCCCTGTCTATATTCAGAAGGTAGATTCATTTCTACAAACCCTGATCAGTGGCTACTGCTTTAAAAAAAATGCTCAAAACTCCTTGGTTCAGGTGGAGATGAAATAAGGGGAGTCCAAAACACTAGTCATACCAAACTGTGCCCACTTTCTGTGCGCCAACTGTAATTTTCTAATTTTGTTTACAAATTTTACTCCAATGATACATGGTTAATAGGACATTTATTTGTTCATTTATTTTCTTAAATGTATTCACAATCCTTGTTTTCCATATGGTCAAATTCATATATTTCTTTGATGCTTCTTCTTAATTACATTCACATTCCTTGGTTCTCATGTGATCAAATTCCAACTTCTGATTAATACTTAGTTCCCTCTTCTCTCGGGACCTGTTTCCCCATGGTCTATTCCCATGGTTTCTCAGGAGAGAATCCTGACTTGCACTTTGTTTCCTCCTTCTTTGTATTAATTCAAATTATGCTTCTCTGTGTTTTGTCTTGTGACCTGTACCAACTTTTCTTTGGATACGATTGTCCTTCTGGTGTCCATTATGCACCGTCTGGCTATATCACTATTTTGGAGCATCTTTTAACATGTTTGTGAAATGTTCATTATGATGTACCGGTTGCCCCCCAATCTGCATCTGCTGGGGGATGATCTCACTAATGTCCATGGTGGGATTGTAAATGTGCACTCTTTATAGTGTTTAATACTAGGCTTTGTGCAGGAACTGTGGAACAGCGAAAGAAGTGATTTGCCCAGGATGACACAATTGATTTCAGTGGTGGGAGTGGGATTAGCAACCCGTACGCCTGATTGCACAGCAAATAATTTAGCCACTAGACCTGGTGTCCTCCCATGAAGTGGGAATACTTTAGGAGTCTGATGGGTTTATAATAAGGGCACTTTTACAGATTCCGGTTGAGGCAATTGATGAATTGTACTCTTGTTATTCGGATAGGTGAGAGGCATGATGCATTGAGTGCTTTTTAAGGAGGCTGAGTTAGTGAAGATGGCACAGAGCAGGGGTCACATTGTCTGCATCCCCACCTAATGTTCCATATTCATAGGCTAGAGCTAGTTCCATCATATTGGCTCAGCCTTGTTGACCACTCAGTCTCTGCTTACTTGGATACCCAGGCTACCAATTTGTTCTAACTTTAAGGTTGTACATAGGGAATATAGAGATCTGGTTGTTGGGAGATACACTTGGACCACCAACTCCTTGCACATACACGAGACCACATGTCACGTGGAATTCTGTGGCTCTCTGGGATGGAATCTTGACACTAGGAGATACTCTTGGATGACCTGGAGTCATAGGGACTCTGGCCAACTTCCGACTGGACAACTGCAATGCTCTTTTGTTAGGCACTCCACCTTGCCAGATCCATCGCCTTCAGGCTGCCTAGAATGCTGCAGTTAGATTACGGTTTAGTCTCCCCAGGTCTGGTTTGGTTTCCCCATTCATAGGGTCCTACACTGGCTCCCTGTTCAGCAGAGGATTCTATTTAAGACACTCTCTCTGACCTTCAAATGTATCCACAGCACCACCCACAGCTATCCTGCCTCCACAATTTCACTTCACTGCCCACAGCGTACGCTTAGGTCCTCTGGAGAAAACCTTAACATTCCTTTCTCCAGGTTTGCTCATCATAGAGAGATATGGTCCTCCATCAGCGGCCCTCTTATCTGGAACTCGCTGCCCCCTGGCCTCTGTAATGACTATTTGCCCCTGTTCTGGGAGAAATTTAAATCTTTCTTGTTTCAATAACCTGTCCTCCTGAACTTTTTATTCCTTTGCTCCCACCGTTATCACTTTGTACCCAGATGCAGATTTCTGCTTGGTTCCTTATGGATATGCGCATTACCAATCCAAAACTCAAACTCACCAAGTCATTGCACTTACCCGAGACCACATGACGCGTGGAACTCAATTCAAACCAGCGGCCTAGATGTGAATGCACTCCAATCTTCCGACCCACTAGTTCCTCCCCCCTCACCGCTCACCCCCTCTCGCTCATGCATTAACTTCATTCTGTTCAGCAAGACTGTTGTCTCCTCCGCGAATGATTACTGGCAATTAGGAAGTAAAAGGCGATAATTGCAGATAAAAAAGCACCAAGGCAGTTATTGTTCTGCGCTGTTAGTGGGAGCCACAGATTTAGCTTTGTAGGGAAAAAAGGTCAACAATTCGCTCTCGGAAATGATAGCCTAGATATTGTGGTTTAGCATCTGTTTTCACGGATCCCCCTCCTCCTGCCACGATATTTCAAGGGCTCACATAGATGAAGCGTGCTGGAGAAGCAGCATGCATAAGACTGGGCACAATCGATCCAGTGGAAGCAGGCGGCGAGCCGCTAATAGAAGAGGGTCCTTCGAGTATGTTTATTCATTATGCATCATAGGAGCGCTTGTACGAGCGGCGGGACGTTATGTCCCAGGCGCTTGAAACCATCCAAGACAAACTGTCCTGCCACCAGACATTCGGGAGACCATTTTCTGCCTGCAAATTGAAGCAGGGTTTGCTATGTATAATAAAATGTATACGAGGACTAATGTGTAGCTACCACCACAAACGAAATTCCTGTAAGTACTTACATGATGGGCGTTATTAATACAAGGCTGAAGAGTACTCTGTGTAGGGTCCTCAGTCGAAGGGAAGAATGAGTTTGCGCGGTCAGATTTAAACCTGTGACCCGTGTATCTCGGGCAAAGTGCCCACCCCTTTAAATAGAATACTGGTCTAGGTTTTTATTAGAACCTACCTTTCTGTTGTATAAAGCAGTTTAGCAAATGCTATTTAAAAAAAAAAAAAATTACAAATTCCTTTAATCTGTTACTCAGTTCGATGGTTGCTGCACAGGGCACATGTGCTGTGTGTTTTCATTTAGCTTGTGATCCACGCAAAGACGATTTGAAAATGGGGCTCATTTTGGCTCAGAGCTTGGAAAACAGTGTTTTAATTGATTTCAGGTCGCCAGCATGGCACAAATCTGCATTTTTAATTTAAACTTTAAATTAATCCTTCCATTCATCCTGGAAACCAAACAAAACCTTTTGAAAAAAACATCATTTAAACTCTTCATCTACATAGATACATAGCATAGGACGTGCTCTGGCGCTAAGAATGTCTAACACTGCTGCTGATTTATTGTCCAAACCTATGCAGTGAGTTATCCACCTCTTGACGCCTCCGGCCCTCCGCTAAGGAAGTTGCACCGAGTAGCATACAAACCTAGATACAGTTCTGAGCTGGGTGCCTCATTCACCAATGTCTGAAGGGTCAAGTCTTCTTAGATATCTGTAATCTTAGTCCCTTACCCTCATACTCAAATCTTGTTCAACCCCGCCATGATTTACAAATACCCTTAAATCATACTTTTTCTAATGACAGTTGTATCATTTAAGACAGCCTAAAAAAGTCCCCATTAACGCAGAGAACCTGAAGTCCATCTAAACTGGACTGAAAGACGAAATAGACAAGTGTGAGGCAAATTCCAGCTTTATTATCAGTCAAATAAAGCAGAGCAGCATACACGCATTAACCAATCGGCGCATCCATTACAAACAACGATTTAAGTAGTACAACTTTGTCATAAATCACGTCAACACATTTTATCAGTTTACAAAAATCTACAAGGAATGGGGATTGGTTAGTGGTGGTGGCCACAATTACACTCTATAGGGTTCAGACATCTAATTGGGTTATACTGGTCTGATGTCTCCTCCTGAGACCACCCCTATATTAAGTTTGAACAATGTCATCTCGATGAAAAGGGGGTGGTCCGCATATAACTTGATGGGGGACATAACACCAGGGACTCCGATAGGTTGGCTTTCTGCTAACTAACCTTGGATAATTGACAGGTCGTCAAGACATGAGCCAGATGGAGAGTAGAGGGAGAGAGGTCCATGGGTTGCTTTTCTTCCAATTAAAAAAGCGTACCATCCCTTATTCCTAGGCCATGAGCCAGGGTGATCTCTTTGTATTTGGCCTTGCGCAGCATCTCATGTCCGTGTGTACGTGTGGGGAGTACGGTAGGTATGTGTTCGCTTCTAATGAATAGACAATGTTTTCCTTTTGAGTCACGTGTGATGACAGCGTGTTTGAGATAGATGTACCCTGTATTTATTGAGAATTTAGCTAATATTAATTCAAGTGTCGTGTTTTCTGTTGCCACTGGAAATACTCTCTAGTTATTGTTCATGGAGTGTATTGGCTTGCTATTTTACTGCACCTGACTAACAATCTTGGAATATACTGTTTGCGTCCTGGGAATGGCTATTTCGTACCTTCTCTCTGTCGTTCCTATCCTCTTTTTTCACTGTATCCTTGGCTCGGGTTGTTAGCTACTGTCGGAGGTCTGCACAGATCTATATTTCTGTGAATTTAGCAGTTTGAGATCTCTAGAAGTCTTGGGGCCTCTGTTTATTTAAGAGCATGCCACGGCTTCCATTTTGGAAAAGATAGGTGGCCCATTATACTTGTTTGTTCTATGTTAATGAGCAGCATTTGCATGTCTTTCATGTTGCATTCCGCTTATACATCGGTTATGTTAGTGTTCTTCATGTCTAGTGGATGCTCTGTTGTATTTGTCATGTATAAATGCATATATTACCTAGTGTACATTGTGAGAAACCTGAGGTTGTTCTCACAGGTATAGTAGGGCCCGGGGATCCTTTGTTCAGGTGGCCAGGGGAGGGCCATCGTGCTTGGATCGCGACCCTGGGGGGGGGGACAAGCGAGGGAGGATCACCTGGGCAAGGGGCCCTTGGGGAACGTGGAAGGAATGTCCTTGTGCGAGACGTGGTATCCTTTTTTCTACAATACACCCCTACCCGACAACCCCTCAGTCTTAATAGGATATTGCGACCACAGTCGCATCCTACCCCAGTGCTTTCCTTTAAGAAAAGGCAGGAGAAAACCCATCCATCCAAATCAATACATATGTTCCCCCTCCTTCTGACAATAACCTGCCTTCCTCTTCACCCGAACACTACAAACCCCATAAACCCTGTCCTTTGGTTGACAAACCTTTTTTAATATTCAGACGATTTTCTCCGAAAAGCTGCAGCTCACTACATTTCCCAGAATCCCCTTCATTTACTCTATCCTTGAAATACAGCAAAGAAGAGGAAGCAGCAAGGAGGAATAAGGATTACCCATAGGAATCCCTGGGCCATTAACTGCTATGGACGACCAGCATGTTGTCCCGCTAACGAGGGCACGCAGGGTCAGGCATTCCGTTACAACCACTCACACCTGAATCCAATCACTACTCCCAGGAAGTATAAAAGGCAGAGCAGGAGAGCACACTTTGAGTGAGTTGGGGATGCTGGAAGGTGCACAAAGCCAGAGGAAGACCAGAAGAGCTGCAGAGACCCCGGGAGTCCTGTATGAGGAGAAAACTGCCCTGACACTAACCCTGTGAGTCAGGGAGAGAATACACTGTGGAGAGGGAGCTGTACCTCCAGAAGGCAAGACCTGGGGCAGTTGGGGTTGCCTGGCAGTACCCGCAGTAAGACTCCTCCCCTGGGCCAGTCAGGCGAACCCAGGTCTCTGAGGGTCAGCAGAAGAGACCTCATTTTAGGGAGCTGAGAAGTGGGAGCAAACTCCTGACAGTGCATTCTGGGACTAGAAGTCCCAACACCCTTTTTGTGAATTGTGAACTTTGAAAGAGGCTCGAGCCCGGCTGAGGGAAGCCTTCTTGGTGAGAAGATTGTGAGCTTTGTAAGAGAGTCCGAGCCCGGAAGAGGGCGGCCCTTTGTGAAGCTTGGCAGAGGGGTCCGAGCCCGGCAGAGAGAGACCCCTTGTGGACTTTTGTAGAGAACTTTTGGGAGCAAGGTCCGAGCCTTGAAGAGAGAGGCCCTTTGTGAACCGTAAGGAGACCCTTAGGAACTTTGCGAGTGAAATTGGCACCAGAGACAGAGTGGTCTGGTGCCACGTGGGCGCTCATTCAAAGGTCTCTGGCTGTTGCCACTCTCCTGAACAAGGAAAGTATTGAACTAAGATTATTGAAACTACAAGTACCGAGAGGTCTTGGGGGAGGCTGGCGGGAGGTGTCAAAGTGCTCCTACGAAGGTCAGTGCAAATCCATTGTACAGACGAAAGTCTCTGACACATTGTGGAGCAAAGTGAAGTATGTTACTGTGGCAAATGTGAACCCGACTGAGGGATGCCTGCGAATTAGAGCAAACGGTGACACACATGGGAACCTTGTGGTGATAGAATTGTGTGAAGCCTGACTGGAGGCTTTAGGGAAAGCCTGACTGGCAGCTAAGACCCAGACTTAGGTAAGGGAAGAACCTAAGGGGCCTAGAATGACTTTCTGTTGAACTATGCTAAAATGGCAATGTGAATCCGATGGAGGGACACCAGGAGAAAGCTAACGGAATTGAATCCCGCACTATTGTAAAGCGAACTGAACTGTTATTTTGGCAAATGTGAACCCGCTGAGGGATGCATGCGAATTGGGGTGAGCAGTAATACACCCGTGAACATTGTGATGACAAGTATTAACCCGACTGAGGGATGTCCACAGTGAGTGGTTGGTCTGAACCTGACTGAGGGAGGCTAACGTTGAGAGAAGGATCGGAGCACGGCTGAGGAGGATCCAAGGGTGTATTGTAATCACCTGACGTGAAGATTAACATAAGGAACTTTTGTTTTGTTGTTAATGGCAAAGCGGGCCTTCTAATGCAAGAGACTTTGCATGAAAGAGACTTGGACACAGAAGGTCCTGATATTCATAAAAGGAACTGTAACCTTGTGCCGGAGAAGCCCAGGAGTGTGTTGTGCTCAAGAGTCCCACCTTGTCCCGTGCTAAAAACAGGGGGAAGGGAGACCCTAACATCCTGACTCACTTTGTGAACACTTCTTTCTTTTCTTGTGAACATTATCCCACACTCTTTTGTAGCATAGCGGTAAAGATTGGCAATAGTTTTCTTTTTAGTATAGGCCCTGTTTATTTGACTAGACTCCACTAGGACTTTATTGGTTTATAGGTTTTGTATTGTAAAACCAAAAATAGCCGATAAAATAAGAATAACAAATTATTTCATGGCGGTAGCTTGCTCCCATCTTAGATTTAGGTTTAGATTAGACGTTTATCTCACCCATTTTACAAAACAAAAGTTCCTTTTGCTAATCTTCACGTCGGGTGATTCCCCTTCACCCTTGGATCCCCCTCAGCTGGGCTCCGATCATTCTGTCGTTAGCCTCCCTCAGTCGGGCTCAGAGAAAGCACTCACTGCGGACATCCCTCAGTCGGGTTAATACTTGTCATCACAATGTTCACAGGTGTATTACTGCTCACCCTAATTCGCATGCATCCCTCAGCCGGGTTCACATTTGCCAAAATAACAGTTCAGTTCGCTTTACAATAGTGCGGGATTCACTTCCGTTAGCTTTCTCCTGGTGTCCCTCCATCGGATTCACATTGCCATTTTAGCAATTGGGTTCATACTTGTCACAATGTAGTTCACTTAGCTTCTTCAAAATGTGGGATTCACTTCCCTTAGATTTTATCTTGACGTCCCACAGTAGAGTTCACTACTGCCTTTCAATCACAATCTCCGTATTTGTAATATTCAAAAGTCTCGATGTCTTTTTAAACAACCATTTAGTTTTTGTTGGGTCCCCCTCATCCGGGCTCAGACCTTCCAAAGCACTTGCCAATTTTAAACCGAGACTTCTGAAGGGCGATCACGTCTCGCTGGGTCACTCTGTTAGCCTATGGCAAGTGCGTGCATACACAAAATCACAGTTCACACAGCGTTTCCCTCAGCCGTGTGCAAATGCCTGTTTCACAATTCCCTCAGTCGGGTTCACAATTTCACAATCATGAAAAGGTTCTGCAACGTGTCAAGGACTTTCGATTGTACAAGGTGTTTGGCTTGACCCTTGTATGACCACCTTGACACCTCACGCCGGCCTGCTATATGGCCTCTTGGTATTGTAGTTTCAATACTCTTTTAGTTCAACACATTCTCTTTGTTCAGGAGAAGATGTACCAGCCAGAGACCTCCGACTGAGCGCCCACGTAGCACCAGACCACTCTATCTCTGGTACTAAGTTCGTTCTCAAAAGACCTCTGTCTGTTAATCTTCTTAATGTTGCCACTGCAACCTTGAGCCTAACAGTCTGCTCCACTATCAGGTTCTTCTGAATCACCAAATGTGCTGAACTCGTTGGTGTTTCGTTGGCCGCTGAAGTTAAGGATGTTACCACGATGGCAATCGCATCTTCCCGCCCTGGCTATCAGTGCGGGAGGATTCCATGTACCGCTGACATCCGTCACACCATTCGCCAGCTGCGATTCCCGGTCTTATGTTTCCTTCGTCAGAGGCTTTGCGGGTCGGGGTTGAAAAGGGCAAGGGCAATTCCCTCCTTGATGTACTTTCAAGTCTCGCTGCCTTTCTCCTCCATTTGAACTGCTGTCCTGAAATAACTGCTTCCTCGTGAGTTCGGCCTTGCTCAGAGTGTGCTCTCGTTCTCCGCCATTTATCCCTATGGGGAAGGGAAAAGGCAGTCAGGTGTGTGTAGTTGTCGGCAATTGCCTGACTCTGCCAGCCCCTTGTGTTGGGACATGTCAGTTAAACGGTTCTGGTATTATTCTGTTGTCGCTCAGGTTGTGAGAAAGGGTTTGTGTATGAAAAGGCGGTGGGGGGAGCTGAGTTTCTAAGTATTCTCCTAGGCAGGATGGGGAAAAGGTTTCATAAGGAAGCGGATACTGCGTCTCGCCCTTCAGTGTCCCACTTCTACTCCCTGAAGACCTCTCATCCAGGTGATCCTCCCGCACTGGTCCACCCCCAGGAACTGGATCAAATAGCAATGGCCGTGGCCTGGCCACCTGAATGGCAGATCCCCGGGGACTAGTGAGTGAGACACCTTCAGGTTTCTCACACCTGTGAATACTAAACATTAGGAAAGAATGGCGCTCCTTCCGCAAACAGCCCATATTTGGGGAAAAAGCCAGAAGGCATGAAAAAAAACAAGGTGCGATGGGCTGTGAAGACTCTGATGCCTAAGTCTGATCTGCAGAACGAGAGACGATGATATAAAGAGACTGGCAGGCACCACTGAATGGAAGGAAGGTGAGTAGCAAGGAAGAATGGAAACAGGAGCAGAGAGCAGGAAGCGGATGGGGGCAGCGGGAAGTTGCGCTAACCTAGCAGAGAAAATCCAAGAAGAGGTACGGAAGAAGATATAACAGCGTCTGACCCAAAGCGGGAAGAAGACGCAGTCCAATAGTGTTTATGGAATCGGGAGGAAGCCAGGTTGGAATAAACACTAGACTGCTAATGCATGTTACAGTAAGAACGTGTGGAACAGTTTAATGGCAGAGCTCCCATGTGTTCCAGAGCCTCCAAGAGGGAGCACTCATGACAGCAGGAGACGTATCAATGGTGCCCTCTTTAGTATAAAGCTAACATTTTTTCGCTTTCAGAATTTAATGGAAAGTGAATATGTGACCGTAAAACCCACATATTTAATTTTAACAATAATCATAACTCTTTGATGCAAACTCATATCGTTCCGAAACAAATTTAATTTTGTGGCTAGAAGTTCTATTTACCAAACCATGTAAAACAGTACATAATGTGCCATGTAAAGATTAGGTGGAAAATAGCAAAAACATGCAACTCCTCCAAATCTTATCACAGCTCGATCTTTCATGCATCATTTTGCAGATTATAGTCATCGATAGTTTATTCATCTTGAACATTGTTGTGGGTCAGAAGGAGGAGACTAATATGTAACATTTAAAAAAGGTTTATTGGAAAATAATCAAGGTAATGCCTAACTTTCCATATCCTAAAGGTTTCCCTACCTAAAGCAACTAAAGTAGGCTGCTTGTCGCCAAGAATGCAGTCCAAAATCAAATGTTTGTCCTCCGTCTGAAACAAATCTATGCTACCTACCACTATTAGGAGAATGACTCCCTTTTCCAGGATTGCTTATCAGCAAAGTTCTTCTCAATATGGAATCTTCAAAAAGTTACTTACTATGTCTTGTAACAATTCTTGCAGTTCTTTCAAGGGGCCTTTACAGGTCCTTGTTTATTTATCCCTGTACTCTTCAGACTCCTTTCTGGGCTTTCTCTGGTTCTTGACTTAATCCCAAGCATGCACTGTGCTTCACAACTCTATTTTCTTCATTAGGACACAAACCCAGATTCTCAGTCCATCTTGCTCCTTGTCTTATATATCTTCTCACTGAGGTATGTAGCTAGAGACTTTCTTTGACTCTTGCTTTTTTCTGATCTTACCATCCACTGGGACGAGTATGATGAGTCCCTGAATTACTCTCTTCTGGTAATCTCGCCGTTCACTGGCAGGAGTGGGTTTCTTCCAATCTGTATATTCAGCTTGCTTATTGGGTGGAATGTCAGTCTGCTTTTCCTCTATGCCCTGTTCCCTGGGTCTCCCGCTCTCCTTTACCTGTAATGTTAAGGGGGTCTCCGTCACTGGGTCAGCGTTCTCCCTTCTTCATATTCGGTCAGGACGACTCTCTGGCTTTTCTCTTGCCACTGTTCTGGCAATGTTTGATGTCCTATGATGGTATCAGCGGAGAAAGAGTTCTTCACTCGTTCCCCCTCCACGCCACCACCTCTCTCCTTTGGTTCTCTCCTCTGGTTCTCCTTCCGTGAACAGACTCCCTCGGGTCCATTCTTGGTGTATTGCCACTCCGGCATGTCAACCTTAAGGCTCTTCTCTGGCCCTACTTGAATGTCCCTCCTGGGAGTTAGACCGGCTTCCTCCAGCCTGTCATTCATACCGCATACTGCTTGTACTTTTCCTGGACAGCTGCTTCCATGCCTGTAAAGCAACATCTTTCTTCGGGTTCCCAGCCTCCTCAATTCAGCAGGTTTGAAACTCCCAGGTCTCACTCTCGGATGCTCTTGGTACACCTCTTTTTATTATGGACTGCTAGGGCTTCTCGAGCTTTTCAGGAAAGTCCTTTTGCGTTAGGGCCATTTTCATCATAACTGGTTTTCTTTATCACTCCTTTGTTCTTATTCTTCATAGTAACAGGCTGCTACTTTTCTACTGTCATTATATGACAATATGTGTAAGAGGAGTCTAGTTCTCTGTCAACTAGTAAGAATGTACTAGCTTTTTGAGTATATTGAAATGGGATTTCCTCATTGGATAGGGAGTCTTTATCCCCAAGAGGGGAGTCCCTCCCTGTGAAGGTCCACTTTCGGCCACCTCTATGGGTAATGTTGCGTAGGTGGCCCACCTCCCCAGCCTCACAGGAAGGGGCTCCCCTCTTGGGGAGAGTGACGGAATCTCGCGATTCGTCACAACATGTAATTCCAAAGTTGGGCCATAAAACCGAAATAGCCATTTTATCAATAGGAGTGGTTCCTCCAGCCCCCACCTTTTCTGGCTCATGGGACTGGGAAAACCACACCTCAGTAATGCCTGGGAGCAGTTTAACAATTGTGAGAAACCCAACGGTATTCTCCCACCCACTCCCAATCTTCCATTCAGGTGGCCAGGGAAGGCCCATCACTTCAGGCGGCAAGGGAAGGGCCCTCGCTTTTGGAACCCGACCCTGGGGTTGGACAAGCAAAGGTGGATCACCTGAGTGGAGGGTCACAAGAGATTGGGAGAAGGATACCCAAGGGCGAGACATGGTATTTCCCCAATCCCAAAACAACCCCAACCTGCTCTCCCTCAGCCTTTACATTGTATTTCCAGTTTCGCCCGCACCCTCCCTCCCCCCGCATTTCCAACCAATACTGAGACGAGGAAGAGGCAACTAAGATCAGTAAAGATTACCCATATAAATAACATGGGTGAAAGTATGGGAAACCTACCCTAGAAAGAACTCAAGTTGTCCCACTAATAGGCAGGGTCAAGCATTCACTGGTAGCTATTCACACCTGACTCCACTTGCCTGGTCGTTTCGCTTTGAAAGGTGTCGTCCTACACAAATGGATGAGCGAGTAGGAGAGTAAGTCGAAGAGCGATTTGGGAGGCGAGGTGAGATGCCAGAGCTGCCCAGGACCAGAGCCCAGAGATCGGACTTTGAGACACTGAGAAGCTGCAGTTTGCAAGAGCAGATACGTGGCGCTCGAGCCATGTCTCCAGGGAGCCCAGGAGAGAGCGTGGATGGCAGTCGAGAGGCATGCTGGTCTCCTGCAGAGACTATGGATGCAAGTGCTTGTTCCCCTGAGCCTGTGAGTCTGCTCTCACTCTCTAATACTTTCTCTTTCCCCGCCAATTGGAACAATCCTCGTTCTATTTTGATCTCTTCAGCTTGGCCGTCAGTCCACCTCACGGGCTGTAAGGTTCTTCTGCTCTCTACAAGACTCTTGGGCGCTCGATATGCTGTTGGCGATCCGACGGACGCCGAAATGGGTGACTATTAGACAACAATGACCATTTGAAACATCAGTTAAGGGAACCATCCCTATAGAGTTGGGGCTAGTCATTCATTCCACCAATCCAGGAACCTTAGTAAATTAAGGTTTTAAAACAAATGCTTTTGAGTATGTGTCTCCCTTGATACCATGCCTGTCTCACGCAATGTATATTTGCCTGCTCACAGAATAAGATTATGAAATATGGGGAGATGTATTATGGAGGATTTTTGGAACCAGCTGGAGATAGGAAGAGAGCTGGCACCATTTTGAAGGACTGATCCCAGACAGCCTGGCGAGATGAGTCCTTACAGAGACATATAAGCAGAGCAAGGACCTTGCTGGGTGAGTGGGTGACCTGATGGTGTTGTCCAAAATAAGATGCCACATTTAAAAAGATAAACCCAAATGTAACTCAAAATTATTCTCATAGACTGACCAAGAACTCTATGGCAGAATAGAGGGCTAGGAGTTCAGTGGAATTCAATTTGAGAACATTTGCAGTGTATTTAAAAACCCTGCAGTCTACCACTTACATTGAACACACAGTGAGATGTTATTTCCTTAAAGCCCAATGTATTGTGCATTGAGAGACGAAATTTAAAACTGAATGCAACATTGCCTTCTGTAAAATTAAGTGCCATTTTAAATAAAATTTGTGGCGAAAGCCAGTGTTGAATGTTTTGGATCAGAGTGTAGTCATGACACGCTATTGTCTGAGACAACCCTGCATTAAGGCAGTGAGGGGAAGCCTGGTCATAGGTTAGAAGTTTGTGCAACAGAAATGAGTATAGGGAATGTGTTCTCTACACTAAGAATTGAGCAAATTGTTTAAACTACTGCAGCCCCTTATCTTTGTATGCACAAACAGATTCATGGGTAATGTGGAAGGGCATTTGTTTTGTAAACGGTGTTCATATTATTGGGGAATTATAACTGAATGGCAGTTACACATGTACATAGACTGAAAGCAGTGCACACACACACACACATATTTAAAGCTGCATACATAACTCCATTGAAAGTCACACAAGGATGGAAAATAGCACACTCATGTTTAGTGAAGGACTGGACCACAAGTATTTGGAACAGTGCAAGAATATTTGGAAGGATTATTTTTCTGGTTAAACCTGCAGCAGCAAGATGCAAGTTGTCTACCTTAAATGACCTGCACATAGGCTATACGTCACTGCCTCACACCTGCATATGGGAGTCAATTGATTGTGCATTTACTTTGTTTTTAAAAAAAAACTGTTTATTGGTTTTTTAACAATGCATATCAACAACAAAACACAACAACAAAACTATTCAGAGTGTCGTCACAGAAATAAAAGAAATGTATCTTGACACCTTCCACCAGTTCCCCAAGGCATATTTGTCCATTCACTGTAGAAGTCTAGTATGGCCACCTCCCCGTCCCATGGGCGTAGATCCACCCAGTACCCGTAATCATCAGTTCAGCCACATAGGAGGGGAGGCAATAAAACCAGAATACCCATGTCTATGCGCAGCCAACTCAGTTTGACGCAGCTGGTGCTCCAACCACCATCAGCAAGAACTGCACATACGGTCCCCAAATGTCTGAAGGGTGGGCGTACAGTGGTTGTGTTCGAACATAGGCCATCTCATAATCATACCAATGCCCTATATCCTCCAGCCATTGCACCCTCATCTGTCCCAGACCCTTCCACCATGTCATGCCTATTCTCCTTTGGGCGAGAACCATCAATAAGCCTGCCAAATGCCGACATGGCCGGGTCAGGCCCATGGTCAGACTAGCAATGCCATGGGGGTCTGCTGCCACTACTTCCTTAAGTATTGTAGACAGGGTATCAAACACCTCCCCCCAGGATTGCATGATAGGAAGACACCTCAACGAGAGGTGTGCAGCGGCTGAGGCAGAATTTTTACATCGTGGGCATTTCCTGACACTTCCCCGTGCTACTTGTGCAATTTCAATGGTGTGTCATAGGTCTGACACACATGATTAAAGTGAATTTGTTTATATTTCACATTCAGTGACACATTATTGGTTTGGGCTTGGTGTAAATCCATGCCTCCTCTGCTATCGCCACTCCCAGTGTTCTGTCCCACCTTTGCTTTGCCTTATCCTCTATCTGCGGAAGGGCGGCCCTCATCTTGTAAATCTGGGAAATCAGCCTCCGCACCCCTGTGCCTCGTTCACCTCGTGTAACGGGAAAAGTGAATGGTTGTGGGAATAAGGGGAAGAAGGTCTTGAACTCATTCTTGATCCTACAGTAGAGGAATATGCCCAACGATGTGTCTCCCCCACCTTATGTTTGAAGTCTTCTAAGCTTAAAAAAATGTGATTCACATAAAATTCTCCCAGTATCGTAATTCCCAATGTTCCCATTAAGGCCCCATATACTTGTTCACTAGTAATTCCCAGGCCCTGGATATACTTAGCTGGGAGTGCCAAGGAGTACAACATTGCTACCCCTACTTTAACGGCCATCTTCTTCCATGCTACACATGTGCTGACCACCGTCTTGGTGCCCCCACACCCCCTTCCTCTGGCTATTCTGCCCAAGATCTCCACCCGTAACAAGTGATGCGCCGCAATCGCTTGTTCAATTTGAAAGTGGAGCCTGCTAGCACTCGGTTCATACCAGAATGATAAAAAGTGGGCTTGCGCCACCCGATAATAGTGCTCAAAGTCCAGGAGCGCTAGTCTCCTCTCCCCCTTGCTAAGATTGTGTTAGTACCTCCCAGCGTACTCTCTGAACTTTCCCAGCCCATATAACTTCCTCTGTCATCCCATGAAGCTTCCTAAGGAAGCATTTGGGAAGGATTATGGAGAGATTCTGGAACAGGTAGAGGAATTTAGGTAGCACCACCATTTAGATGACTGCAACGCGGCCCATCAGGGAAACGGGAATACCCTTCCATCTGTTCCAGCAGCCTGTCCACTGCCCTGCCGTAATTTTCCTGAAAAGCACCTCAGGTTCCCGTGATATTTCTATGCCTAGGATCTTGCATTATCTGAACCCATAATCATCACTAAAGGGTACTACCCCGACAGTGAGAGGAAATAAAATTGACTTATAGTTGATTCTCAATCCCGACATTGCTCTGAACTGATGCGACTCATCACCGGATTAAGGTTCTCCCTCGGGTTCTGCAGAAATAGAGCTATATCATCCGTATACAGTGAAAGAATAACTTTGAGAGAATAGCTGGATAACCCTCTGAAGATTTTGTTACCTCAGCGCTGCAGCCAGTGGTTCGATGGCAAGTTGAAATAGTAGGGGCGAGAGAGGGCAGCCCTGTCTCATCCCCCTCTCTAATCATAGGGACACCCACCTTTCACCATTATATGCTACCCGCACCACAGGGGAAGCGTATAGCAGAGCCACATAGTCCAAGAACGGGCGACCCAGGCCCAACTGCATTTAATTGAATCAAACACCTTTTCGGCATCTAACAGGACCCCAATCGCCAGGACATCCCTGTCCACTACCTCAAGGAAGCAGAAAAATCTCTGTAACCCTTAGAAGGTATTCCTCCCCGGTATGAACCCTGATTGGTCCGCCAGAACTCGTTCCTGAATAAAGGGAAGGAGCCTATTCACACGTATTTTGACCAGAATGTTGTTGTCTATATTATTAAGAGATATAAATCTAGAGCAATTGTCTGGAGGTTTACCCTCCTTGTGTAATAACGTAATCGTTGCTTCCCGGAGTGTCGGCGGGAGGGTGCCTCGCTGCACCGCCTCCTGGTATGCTCGGAGCAGGTGTGGGGCCACCACATGGCTGTAAGCTTTATGAAATTCGCCTGTGAGACCATCTGGGCCAGACGATTTGCCCTAGGCAGATCTTTAATTACCCTTTTGATATCTTCCACTGTCTTTTCCCTGTACAAATTTTCCCTTTGCTCTGGTGTCAGCCTATAAAGCTCCACCTCCCCAATGTACTGCCCAATATCCTCCTCAGAGTACGCCCCTTTGGACAAATACAGATTACTATAGTTTGGGATTGAACGATTCCGCAATTTCAACTGTATCAAATATCGATCCCCCACTGGAGTTCCTTACATGATCTGCCTGAGTGGGTCGCCGATTTGGCTCAGAAGAGCCATGCCAGGAAGGCCCCCATCTTCTGTCCCTCTCACAGATATAACATTTAAACATTTCCAACAACAGCCTGGGGGTTTCAACCATACCGCAGTTGTTGGTGAAGAGAGCCTGCATCTCCGCCAACAGTTCACCATGAAAAACCATATCCCTGAGCGCATCTGATTTAAACCGCCAGTTTGCTCCCATCACCACCACCTGGTGATGAGGCACTCCAGTGTCACAGGTGAGTGATCTGATGGCGTCCTCTGCAGGAACGAACACGGCCCCAGATGTATTCTCTACTCTCTAGAAACCAGCATGAGTTCAATCCTGGAAGCCGTGTGGTGCACCCATGAGTGGAATGTGTAGTTCTTGACGTAGCATGCTGCACCCGCCATACATCAACCTGGCCATAGATGGCACAGATGTCTAACACTCTCGTACTGGCTCTAGACTGCTTGTGCACTACCCCAGAGGACTTGTCCAAATCTTCATTCAGAGTGGCATTGAAGTCCCCCAGGCCAGAGAACGAGGGAATCCGATAGTGGGGGTAAATGAGACGTAACCCAGTTAAAGAAGCGCAGAACGTCGGTTTTCAGGGCGTAAGTGTTAAGCAATGCAACCTTTACTCCTTCAATATACCCGATCAAAGGCAACGCCCTACCTTCCTGGTGAGATAACAAAAAAACACTCTGAAAGCCTCCATGTTCTGCTACTGCAGAGCAACAGACCCCTTCGAGCCACTCCGGAGGTCCCACCCTGGATCCACACCAGCGGTCAATTATTCAAAGGCACTTCAAAAAACATAAACCAGGCTCTATGCCACTCCCCTCAGTGGGTCCCCGGCCAGTTAGTCCAGACCTACTGTGTGCCAGGATTGCCACAACTTCCGGACCACAACTGCTGCATAGGGTCACCTTCATGCACAGTGTCTCAACCTTCAATTGCCCGCCCTGGGAAACCAGAGACGCAATCCCCCGTTCCCATTAGACATCAGACTGCATAGCGGTTCAATCACAGTATCCCCCGACCCCCCAAACTTTGTTATTCCATAAGCCTCAAGCATGGCTGATGGCCCAACTCCCATCCGCATCATGACACATTTGTGGAGGGTCCTGCCATTTCATGCTCCGGGCTGCGGGTGACCTACCCCCCCTCCCGCCCTCGGCCTTAACCTGGGGAGACCATCGAGGAACCTGCTAGCCTTCTCTGGAGTAACCAAAAAGTGTGCCTTCCCAGCATACTGAATCCTGAGATTTGCTGGGAACATAATCACATATCGAATGACCAGCTCAAGAAGCCTGCGCTTGACTCCCATGAAGGCTCTCCTCGCCACTTGCACTGATGCTGCGAAGTTCGGGAATATCTGTATTCAGTCCCCGTCGTAGGTGAGGTCGCCCTGGCCATCCTGAGAATCGCGTCCAGGTCCCTGTAGTTTAGGAAGCTTGCGATTATGGAACTCAGTGGATCCCCCCCGAACAGGAGGCATTGCTGGAATTCGATGGGCCCTCTCCACGATGAACTTCCAGAACAGTGCAACACACACCTTCTCAACAAAGTCTTCCATGCGGCCCATACCCTTCTTCTCGTGTCCCCCATCAGGCACATATTGTTCTTCGATGTAAGGACTTTCACAGCTGTCTCCAGGGCCGCCAACTTGGCCGGGACCGCTGCTGCCTTGTCCTCCAGGCCAGAAATCCTATTCTCTCCCTCGTCCAGCCGGGCACCATGTTCATCTAGCCACAGTTGTATCCAGTCCACCTTCGTGTCGAGAGAATCCAATTTGGTGTCCAATTTCCCTATCCTTTCCTCAAGTTGCAGAAGGAGTTCCCTCATGTCCACATCGGAAGACATTTTCCCAGCCGACTGCCCCTCAAAATCCAGGTTGCATTGTGTTTTATCTCCATTCAGAATCCTGGCACTCTGTGCTGCTTCCAGGGTCTCTACAGTGCCACCTCTAGATGTACCTACTGGTGCACGTAACGTAATATCACCCACTCGTATGCATGTGTCACCAATCAGCTATGGGCCAATTCTATTCCGGGGACACCACTCCAGCAAGATCTCCCCTGGCCGGGGCCTCCCTCACCTCTAGGCCCCCAGCCTAGGGACCCTCCAAAGGCATTCAGCGTTCCTCTGCTTCACCTTGCTGGGGTCAGGACCCCCCAGCCGCTGTAGTTGTTGGTATGCAGGCCTCTGGGTCACCACCAAGGCTGCCGGCCCACCTCCTTTCTCCTCGTTGTATGCCTTCCTTGTCTCAGTGCCCCCAGATCCACCGGATAGCACTTGGGCTGGTTCCAAGGTCAGAGCGGCGTGCCACAGCCTCCACCGACCATAGTGGGGAGCTCGCTTCGGCTCTCAGTCAAAACGTGAGCAGCTGGCTGGGACCGCTGCACAGTGACACGGCCCACTCCCAACTGCCAGGCCGCCTGTCAGTCCTGCCGTCGGGCCCTGCACTCTAATCACTGTGTTGGCAGGTGTCGGGCCAGCCTCTGGTGCCTGGCAGAACTGCCACTACCCAGCACTTCAGTCTGGTGGCCACTCTTGTTTCTTGCCACCTCGCTCAAGATGTGAGCGGTTGCCTCTGTGCTGGGACTGTGTCCCAGTGATCACCAGTACGGGCCCTGCGGGACTCCCTGGGCCATTGATTTATGCTGGCAATGGACCCCCGGGGGGGGGACCCTCCCCAACTACACTGGCCCCTGACATTAGCTAGGGTCATCTCAGCCACCGACGACCCACGGAGCTGCCGCACTCCTCCTCCTCTGCCACGCGGCCACTCTGTACTCTCACCGCCTCGGCCACCCATGGATCTCTCGGCTGGGTCTCTGGGCATGCGCCCTCCTCTGCATTCACAAGTGCCTTGTTTCAGGACCTGCCACCTCGTTCAGGCCAGAAATCGCGCCAGTTGCTCAATACCCGATTCGCACCAATCGTCTACTATTTGCGGGTTAAAACATTGCCGGGAGCTGCAGGATATTAACCAGAATTTCCAATCGAGTGAGGAACTCATGCAGGAGCCCACATGCTGCGTGGGCTGTCGAGCGCCCCCCAACACCTCTCTTTACTTTATGTTGATTGTTCAAGTAACTTTTTGCAATATCATACTTGTTTTGATACTGGAGAAAATCGAATGTTTTAAACACACTTGCCTCATGTTGAAATGTTACTATTAAAGTCAACTTTGTTTTCTAGCTAGAAGAAGTAGAAAAGTTGAAAGTGCATACAATCTTTTAGAGTAATATATATATATATATATATATATATATATATATATATATATATATATTTTTCAAATGAATGCCTGTATAGACTGGTAACAGTGAGATTGATGTAGGCAGTGTAATTCGTTTTTGTTGATTATTCGTTTTTGATATACACAAGATTGTAGTGGTCTCCATGGTGAAAAGCTGGAGACCACCTTTATTTATATTGAGTCATTTCTTCTGAATGCATTTCACATGTTGAGATATAGACAGTCTGGTTACTGCCCAAACTGTTGGGGGTTGCCTGTGCCAGAGGGGGCATTAGAATGGGGTGTCGCACTAGCAGAATTGATGAAGCAATTCATTCATATAGTTCGACATGTGGCAATGGGATCTTCTCACTTTTGACTGTGAAGAAAATGTTCATTGCATTGCATCTCTCTGTCGTTGGGGCTGATGCAGTGTTTGACGGCTTCAAGGAGCTCTGCTCTTGTTAGAGGCTTCTGCAATGGATGCTGTGTTTAAAATGTACTTTGGCTAAGGTGATGAGGGTCCTGCAGGCTGAGCGGAGGGTTTTCAAGGTGGGAGATCTTCTCTTAGTTGTGGCGTTCTTCCGATGTTTTTTGTTTTGTGCAAAAGGTTTACTGTCAGTGGGTTTTGTGTGTACCAAAGTGCAAATTGCCTATTTTTGTTTTTCTTTAGTTTCAGTAGTTCATGGATGTTGGTTGAGTCAGTTGGTGCTCGTGAGCTGGCTGAGAATGATGTTGATTTCCGATGGAGTGAGTGGGGAAGCCAGGTTGGTGAGGCGCTTTTCTAAGGCTTCTAAGAGCAAGTTTTCAAATGAGCCTTGAGTTGTCTTTGTTGGTTTCTATTATCCTCAATGAAAGGGCTTTGATTGCTAAAGCCTCATCGGTATAGCCGCACGGTCAGTCTAGTCGAGCTCTATAGGTGGGAAGCGGTTAACATCTGGTGATGAGGTGGTCCAGGTTGAGAGTGTTGCCTTTAGCGTGGGTGGGATCAGTGATACAATGTGTGATGTGGAAGGTTTTTCTGACATCGAGGAGAACTTCTTGGGCGTTATAAGTTGCTTGCGTTTCTGGAAGATTAAGTTCGACTCAGTATATGTTTTGAATGGATGACAGTTGATTCAATCATTTCATCAAGGAAGGTTTTAGTACCTGGTGGTGGGTGGTAGGTAGATCAGGTGAAACATGGAAGTGCAGTGTTGGAAAGCAGAAAGTTGTATGAGGAGCTCCATAGATTTGGGGGATGAAGTCTTGCGGATGATCGTGTGGTCCACGCCATAATTTGCAGGACAGTTGTTATGTTGGATGCTGTATATGGCAGAAACCAGGATGTCCATCCAGGATGTGGAAGGAGATGGGGGTGAGCCAGGTTTCTGTTTTGAAGAGTGTCAAGGTTGTGCATGGTAATATTAGCCAAGCCTGCCATATGACGTACAGAAGAGTGAGTGTTGATGAGTATGAGGTTTTGCGTGTTTTTGTGGAGTGGTTGTGAGTGGGATGAAGTTGTAAGAGTTAGAGCTGTGATGGTGCTTGATGTGTGTTTGTTTGATTTTGGGTGAGTGTAGACTGAGGTGTACTATGGGTAATGCACATGCTGGTAGGGTAAGGGTTCTCCGGAATATGTTGTGCAGGGGATCCGATCTTTAACCCTTCCCAGGCCCTCACGCTACCAACTGGGTGTACTGGTTGAAGCCCTAGCCCTAGTCCCGGTCAGATCTCTGCTCAGGGCGCCTGGGTGAGGTATACTAGAGGGATTTAAAGGCAGTGAGAGGAGAATCCAAACGGGGGGTGAAAGGAACCAGTCATAGGAGCAGGGGCGAAAAAAAGGAAAGAAATAGACAAAATAACAGACAACATGAAGACAGGCAAGTGCAGTATAAAACTCTGGCTTTTAAAGTTCGAGAGCGGGAGAATCTACACAGATGCGTGGAGGGCAGGAGGCAGTCACAGTAACAGATGAGGTGGGGGAAGCAGCCAGAATAGCAGAGACAAAATGGAGGCAAACTAGCACAACAGAAAACCTGTGGGAGGCAGGAAGCAGTCGCAGGAGCAGGGTCGAGGGGGCAAAAGTAGCCAAAAACAGGCAAAATGGAGAAATACAACTTACTCCCTGTGACCTCTAGATCTGCTGTTATTCTCATAAGAACCATCTTGGCCTCGTCTCTCACCTCTGCCCAAGTTCTCCAGAACACAGTGACTCATTTGACAACAAGTACACATACTCTGGGGTGTTTGAGAGACTAGTACAATGCCTCATTAGTAAACCAAGGGTGGGGCATTTCTTAATGGGCGACAGGGCACCAACTTGCCACAGATTTACAGAGGCCAAAATGGAATTTGTGGAGCAGGAGCTGGAAGGCGCTCTTGATTGTCATGATTTTCCTTGGACTATTGAAGGCACGCCCATGTAGGCTCACACCAGAAAAAAATACAACCCGCTAAGCAAAAAGTCCTAAACCAAATAAGTCCTGCATGATTTTGTTGTATTAGTGTGAGGGACAGATATTTTTGGACATTAGGTAATTTTCCTTTATCCTTATTTTGTTAGTTAGGGAAATCCTTGTTGGGCTAGGGAATGATGGGCATTGCTTTCACCCTTTTTATTTCATGCAATGGCAACTTGTGAGAAACCTATACCTGTGTCTGTCTGACTCCTCACAGTGTGCTGTAAAATGCACCATTTTAAGCCACTATTAAAAAAATAAAAACTTTCTGGTCCATGGAGGTCTCCTGAATCACTTTGTTGGTTTAGTCTGCTTCGCAACGCTTGGTCTTTATTCTTTATTATGCAGCCCTTTCACTGTTTCTGCAAACGTGTACCCCAAACTATGTATGAAGGCACTGCATATCCGCTCTCAGAATATTTACCCAGGTCTTTCTGCCCCCCATGTATGGGGTACCCGGTTAACCCGTCCAGGGTACGTGCTATTCTACCGGTAACAGACTTTGATCAATTATGCAGCGTTCAACACTCAAGTAGCACGTTAATTTTTTCATGTCATGGACCTTTGACAAGCAATGCCCCAGCAATGGTCTGTACACACCTGTTGCCAACCGACTGAAAATGTGTTGGGGAGAAGTGTGCGGTCTCATGTGTCAGTCCAGTTAGTAAGAACGTCGTCTCCCACCTTCCATTGGAAAAACCTAACTGCATGAAGGTGAATGCATGTCCAAACTACCTCGAAAGGCTGATTGGAAAACGGATCATAAAGACTTGCAGGGCTGCCTCTTCTGCCAGAGAAGGAAGCGCAATTTCTAGTCACCCATGGAACGGCTGGACTTCTCACCGCCTGACATGCCTATTTATATACCACGACTGTCATGTCATTCTCTGCTGGATGACATTCATTGACTCATTGTCAGAATAATTACGTATTTGTCTGTTTCCCCGCTGTGGAGGTAGCCAAAAATAGAACCCATTTTTTTTTAACTGAACATTAGAGGAAGGTTGACGCATACTCACCTTGTCTTTTTCAGAAACACAACCTCCCTTTTTTGTGAGTGGCAGTAGGAGTTGTGTTGCAGTGAGCATGTTGGTACCATGAAGCTACTTGTGTTGTGTGATTGCACCTTAAAATATCACCATCAGTGTGTTGCTCTGAGACCAAGTCATGGTTTGTGGGTGTTTTTGCGACTCATTTACAAATGCATAGCAGCTCCGGTGTTGGGGCGCTCAGCCAATCGGGTACCGGAAATGCGGGAGTGAGCTGCCAGTTTACCACTGGAGTTCAAGCAAATACACTTGAGCTACTTCTCTGGGCACCGCCATGTTTCTTTTCCTCACCGCCCTCAGCCCTGCAGTGCATATAGCTATCGCGCCCTTGTCATGGGACATACCAGGGCAGGGCCCTGATCCATTGCCTAGACCCTCGCCCTCAATTTGCTAACCTCGGACCGCCAGGCCGTTCCCATGCCCTGATAGGCCTAATTCATGGAAGAAAGATTGCTATATCCACTTTCATCAACTGTGGCTGAAGAATGAATTGTATGTAGCATTACCAGATAAAAACCTTTGGAGAATGCCTCCTTCCATTCTGAACAATGGTTCTGTTATATGGGATTGGTCTAGCGCACCTGTCATTTACTCAATCGGCGCTGAAGTTCTCCTGTGTTTGCAGGGTTCCTGAACTCTGTTTTCATGTCATGGTGTATATCTGTGGATAGGTGAGCGGGATAAGCCTAGCTTAGAGTCGGCAATCTCATGGCCCTTCCACCACCTTCCAGTCATGCTTCGTTGCATGACATGTGGGCCTAGGTAGAGAAGTGTGACCCTGGATGGAGTGGATTAGATGGGGGGAGAGAAGAGGGAGAATGTGAGGGTAATAGCGAAAGCAAGGGGAGTCTGGATGAAGAATACTAGCGTGACTGAGCAAAGGCGTGTTGAAGGACGACGAAGAACGGGGAGAGGTGGGAGGAAGAGCAGAGAGGGCACGAGAAGGAGACAGCATGGAGTGTGCATGGGGAAGTTCTTGTAAATGAATTGTGTTTTGTGGGCATTGGGTTGTGCACGGTGTGTTTGTGGGTGGAAGGTGCATTTTATAGTTTGTCGGTATGACATTGTATATGACTAGTGTGGGTTGTGTGCATTGCAAGCTTTTTGCACTGTGCGATGTGTGCAGAACACAGAGTGAGAAAAGAGTGGGATGGAGGAGAGGAAAGGAGAGAGCAGTCAGAAAATTGTGCGGAAGCTGAAGGATGTGCTGAACTGAATAATGTGCTTTGTGTTGAAGTATGTGCACTGTGTTCATGTATACTGTATTTTGATATGTATGTTGTGTTATGTTTGTTATCTTTTGATATGGGCATTTTCATGTGAACTACCAAAAGTATGGAGGGATTATGGACGAGGAATACAGCAGTTTCTATGGCGAATAACTTTTACTGCATATTATGCTAGAACCTTACTAATGTTTAAAGTATTTGGAAATGTTATTACATGCTTTTCAGATGTGAAAAGAGCCAGAGCGTTATAAAAGAAATCTCCTAAACTTCATAACCCACAACACATTTGCGTTATCCGCCCATCCTGTTAAGTAATGGAGATTAAGTGGGTTGGTAGGCTTGATGTTGGGTGTTCGCATCTGGTACCCGAGATGCTTGGTAGTTACTACCTTGGACACTTTATCCTCATCCGAGGGCTATATGCTGGTAGTGGAAACGCCCAGAATAGCTGCCTTTTACAGGTAATAAATAGAAGTAGTCAAACGGGCCTGGACACGAGCATCTAAGAAACAAAATATGAGATGACCATAGGGCCTGGTCCACTGTGTGGATTCAGGACACTTGGCAGAGTCACGTAGCTAAATGGCCGACCTTTGGGTGACTGTTTGAAACCAGAAAGTAAAAACCCCCTTCAGTGAGTGAGAGGGGTGGGGAGGGATAGAAAGTGTGTAGAGTCTGTGTAGCGTAAACTGGAGACAGGATAGAGCAGTTGGTGGGGTTGAGAGAGAAAGTGTAGCCAGAGTAGGGGAGATTGGAGACGGAAGGAAATAGTTGGAGGAGGGGATAGTGATTGAGGGAAAAGAGGAGATGTGTGAGAAGACCAGAGAAACGGAAGAGAGTGGAGAGGAGACGGGTGGGCGTAAGGAGCAGGGAGAGAGAGCAGGGACCTAAGGAGGAGAATGGAAGGTAGAGCAGGGAACCGTGACATTAGGGGGAGAAGTGAAAGGGAGCAAAAGGAGAGTGACATCTGATATAGGCAGCAGCATCTCTTTCTGGGAGAGCTACACATTAGGGAACCCTTAGGAACCCCCAGAGGAAGGTCGAGAAGGCTTAGGCCTTTAGACCCTCACCTAAAATACAGATTCGACTAGATAGTAAGGGCTGCTGATATCTAGTTTTGATATCGTACTGGGTGTTGGGGAAGCCTGTGTTAGGATGATGGTAGCCAACGACAGGTTGAGGGACCAGGCGGGTAAAACCAAGCGTTTGGACAACCTCCACCCTCAGAGTGTGCACTGTCTTCATCTCGCCATTACTACAGGGGGCAGTTCCCGCTTTGTGACTCCCACCTCGATCATCAAGAGCTCAAGGTAACCTGTGTTGTCATGTATTAGGCCAACTAAAAGGCGACTCCGGCTTAATATCAGAGACGGGGAAGCAATGACGAAATGCTCATTAGTTATTAATTATAGTGTAACAGTTAATATGAGACGGGGGAATAGTTGGAGTAGGGATGAGAGTTTGAGCCGAAACCTTGATTATCTCCTCTTTGGTTCAATAGCACCCCCCAACAGCAGCGACTGATGCAGAATGAGTGCGCTGTAATGTATTGCATCTTGGGCATTCCCCTCCATGGAACTATATTCCCAAGTGTCCCAGCCAAGCAGGCAGAAGCAGGGGGCTTCTGACCTGCACCCATGAACACCATGGTGTGCACCTGCCCTCTGTTCTAATCACACCCTCTGCTCTCTTGCAGGGCCACGTGCAGTGAGGCCACATGACTGGCAGAGCAGAAGGGTGCTATGCAGGACCTCTTCGCATTTTATTAGAATCATTGGTATCAAGTGTTGAAATGCAGAAAACAAGAACTACCGCCCCCAGAATGCAGTACTTTGATAAGTGAAGCCAAGTGCCTCGAACATGTTCCCAACGCATATGAGTCCTCTGGGCACCCTGCGTGCGTTGCTGTATCAGACTGCTGCAGTGGGTATGTTGCAACCGCCTGAGCCCATCTCGTCAGGCCCCCCAACCCCCTCTTACATCTATACATTGGCCAGTACAAAATCCTTGCCACAAGCAGAGCGGCCACTGGGCGTCCATTACAAACACGGGGCAAGGCGGGCCTCCTGTCTGCGGGGGCTGCTCTCTTGATTGGCAGCCCAGTCCCACCGCCCCAGAGAGTGAACGCGCCTACTCAGCACACACGCTGACCTTTCGGGTGCTCTCGCGAGATCTTGCTGGTTGCCACACATTTTGGACATCAATCATGTCACGGGACTAACTGCTTCGCTCGCAGAGGATCATTCTTGGTCTTTTCACGCCGCTTCTCATCGGATACTTCCTCATACCGCTGTCAGGAAGCACGTTCAGCCCTAACGGAGATCTGATCAATGAAAATGATTACTGGCCTTCTGGGCAGTTGCTCATTCTCTTTCATTCGGGGTCATGATCCGTGCGCTTATTTATTTTGCCTATAGCATGCTGCTGGGACAGTTCTAAGAGGGGACATCAGCCACTTCATATACATCAATGTGTACTGTGTTTCACTTGTCCCGCTAATAACCCTTCCAGTGTCCGAGCCAAACGGGGCTTATGGAGAATGACATTGCCTTGGAAAGGCAGTAGGACCCGAGGCACTGTCCAGGTTCATCCGACTGCCCGGTCCCCGCTACTCTTAGACGCAATTTTGCCGCCTCCTCGTTGCCCTTGCTTTGGCTTCATATGGCCTATGGGGATTTAATGTGCCCTTGGAGGCTTGTTATGGGAATTTGATGTGTCAGGTTTTTTTCTCTGAGGCAGATCGCAAAGGCGTTTCTTACTGCACGAGATCTCCGTGCCCTTGAAGAATGAGTACGCCAGCCCCTTCCTTCCCCTGTCGGGTTCACATTGCTTCATGCAGTGCATTTGTAACAAATGAACATATCGCTCTTTTTTCCTTTCTGGGGCTGAAACTGCCATTTTATTGAAATGTCACTATTTTGGCTGCAAATCTTCCTGAGATACTGCCGATACAGTTGTGCAAGGTGGCGCCTCCTTGCCATTTAATAGAGAGACACACACACACACACACACACACACTCACACTCACACTCACACCCCCACCTTGCCCTGGACTTCCCTTTTGTCTTTCACTCGTGGAGGGATGACCAGGCTTGCCTCAGATCTGCTTCCTGAATCCGACGTGCCTTACCTCCTCTCCTGTTCCTTTTGTCACGAAGAAATAGCAGTGCGCCATAAAGACCCTTATGTCAACCCTGGGGCATCACCACCCACCTTGTAGCCGTGTCCGTCCGTTCACAAGCATTTGCACTGGTTACTTCGCTAACCTCGTTCGAGCCCAGCCCCAACTGTAATCAGGAATTGGCACTTCCCATGCCTTAACTTTCAACCAATAGTTTGGCCTACATCCTTAAGGTCCAAGGAGTATCCCAGATAGACTCGAGTCCAAATGCTAATACCGTGGTCAGCAACACTCTAGGGCAAGGTGGGGCCAACATTCAGCCATAGGCTGATCTTTGCACGGTGGAGTTAATCCAGCCAATCAGGTCTGTGCTCGCCTGAAAGTGTCTGAGCCACCCCCTTCCTTATGGACAGTCCGACCTCTACTAAACAACTTCTAGCCCGGCCTCAGGGGAGTAGTATACCAGCTCTTTGCGTTTGGGTAGAGTACCCCATCATGAGTCCTACCTTGTTGTAGGGACTTGGGAGAGAGTCATCTGTTGTGCTTGGAAAGCACTGCTCTTACTCAGTGGGATGGAGACCTTCAAGATGAGCAAGGATGGTGGGAGCTAGGAGCACAGACTGGTAACAAGAGTCCTTGGTGAAAAAGAGGAACACAAATCTATCTCCAAATGATTCCTCTACCTAGGTCCAGTCCGCAAAGACCCAGTGTTAACTGAACTAAGTTGATGGGAACCGAGGTCACCTAGTTGGCGGGACAGTGGTCATATTCCCCAAACAGCCTGCTCAGTTCCCGCTGGTAAATCTGTCTAGAGAAATCAACAATTTTGCCTCACTTCTGTCCGCATACATAGTTCTCATCTGTCAATCTAACTAATGGCAAAAAGTAGCACATTTCCTATTTCTCTCTAGCAGCCATTATCCCATCGATTCATAGACTAACCAGTGCTACATCTGTGAAGCTCATGCTAAGGGCTGCACGCAAATCCTACTTTGGACATCCAGCGCTTCAGTACACATCATAGCCAGAGCATTGGTGGGCTAATGGCTAGAACGTGCACCTCGAGGAAGTGAGCACACATGAGTGCTGAGTTAGAGCCTTGTCACCAATGCTTTTACAGGTTTGTGATTTTATTTAACGTTAAGCGCTTTAAAGGAAGTCCAATATTTCCAAGAATAAACACTTAATATGCACTAAGTACCTAAAACTGTACTCGGATTCAGAAAAACAGTTACTAGTCTAGGGAACCTAGTTAGGCTATAGAAGGTATCATCATTAATCCCTCCAAACTCATGTAGCCATTTCAATCCCTCCTAGTTCACCAATGAATGTGCGAGTATTGTTGAAGACCCTTCGATGTTGCCTTTCCTCTTGTCAATCCCTCCTAGGTAATCCTGTGGAGTCAGGCCAACTCTTGAAATGGCCAAGCTCAAACGGCCGCCGCCTCTCAACCAAAGTTCTTTCCCTTTTATTTTGTGTAGGTCTCCTGGAGACAGCCACAGAAAACGTGTGTGAATCTGATTCAAATTTCACTTCACTTATTTGGATTTTTGTAAACTTTAATTTGTTGTGGCAGTCCCCTACCCTGTGCCTGTTTCTGATAATCGCCCAACTGCAACGTGCCAAGATGCTGCACTTCTGCCCCTGTATCATTGGGCAGGGCTTATTAACAGGGCCAGTGGAAGTGCATGTTTTGCCACTATATATTCTTATGCTAGTTGTACATAGGAACAAGAATGACGGTGCAGCACTGCATACAATTTAAAGCACCCCCTTCATCTCTTACAAAACAGTCCACATTGGTTGAAATCTGGCAAAAATGCAAGAGTTTACTATGGTCATTGTTTTACAGAAGACTAATGCCTCCTTAAAAATTGTATTTGTGTCTCGTTCTAATGTAGTCGGTAGTGTTAAACAGAGTACCGTAGGTATTTAATTTAAGATAAGATGCAAATTCACTTAAAGCTTTCATAACCTACAGGGAACTAGTGAAGGTGCTTTTAAAAAGGTCACACCACGTTTTAAACTTCGGTACCCCCGATTTTATATTTTTTTTTGTGTGCAATTCTGTCCATATGTTTGAGGCTTTGAGCTAACGGTAGCACACATTTCAACAAATGCCTAACCTGGCCAGTTTTTCACAGGGTTGCTAGAATTCAATAGGTAATGTAAGTGATTTCAATCTGGCAATTCATCAAGTCAACGCCTAGCGTGCAATGCACAACTGAAATCCTTATTTATTTGTTTGTGTCTAAAAGTTCTTTTATTCTGTATGATGTACCACTCATATCACGGCCCTCTGTTGGAACTCCCCCACCCCCCCCGTTTCTCCCCCTTCCGTCATACTGAAACCGGGAATCAGGCTGGTTTGCAAAGTTAAAATATTTATTTATGTATTCACAATATAATCACACTATGTTTAATGGGTATACAATAATCACCAATGGGGTGATGTAACACTAAGCAATCTCTTTAATCACAAGGAGTAATAGTGAGCAAAACAATTCAGCACAGAAATAATACTTTTGTGTGTGTTCAGATCAAATAGCTGTGTGGTTACTATTTCCCCCTGCACACCCCTCAAACCCCCAACAGGCAATGTAAAGAGATAGGAGAGAGAGCAGGTATTCAGGAATGCAGAATTCAAACAAAATGTCAATCCCAATTTCACCCCAGCAACACACGAGAAAAACAGAATTGATTGGCAAGCTGTCAAAATGGTTTTAAAGTTATCTGAGAATGGAATGGGGAAAAACACTATATATGGTTTAAATTGCTGCAATTGTTTGATTTCTTATGGGAGCCGCTTTAGATAGTTGCAGACAAACACTAGCAATGATTTGATAATAAGGAACAATGTGAAATCTTAAAATTGAGGTTGGGTGCAATCAAAAGCTGTTTTACACGTGATCTAATTTTCCTAAAATAAAATTTGCTGCCAACTTTTCAGTGCGCAGTAATTGTGATTGCGGGAGAACTATATGGATTTGGAATGCGGTTTCTGGTTCTATTTAAAGCTGTGGATGTTGGCTACAAGCAGAAGTTGAAATTTTGTTTCTAGCATGAAAGTTATGGACGTTTTAGTGGAGGTCGTTTTTCTGAGATAGGCGCAAGAATGGGAAAACAGGGATGCACTTTTAAAAGACAAATAGGATTTCTTATACTAGATTATGACTATAGAAAAAGAGAATGCCACACATGAATCTCCACAGTCTTGGCCAGGGACCCTTCACATGGTGGATACTCACTTTCTTTCTGGGATTCAATTTATTAATTCACCACACTAATGATTTATGATTTTAGAAAACAAATAAGAGAAACTTAGTGCAAGAACAGTTCTGACAATTCAAAAATACTCCTAACACTACCAGTTCTGAATACAAGAGAGGATGGGTTTAAGATTGGGATTAACTAAGCAAGGTACATATGCTAGTGACACAGTTCTATCTATAGATACTCACTATATGGGTTTCAAACGGAACCGTCAGGGATTCTGGTTCTGGGACAGACAGCTGGGCACACCGGACTGGACTGGGTCTGTTCACAGCATGGCACAGGACTGGATCAGGTCTGCAATGGCTCTGGTCACAGCTCTCTGGTCACAGCACGGCTCAACTGGATTGGATCTTTTGGTTCTATGATAATTATTTAGCAGGCAGCAGTACAGCACAGCCCGGCTGTTTGATGTTCCCCTTTGGTGGGGGGATTCTGGAATCTTAAGGCCTAGCTGAAAAGGGTTCAGCTATTCAATGAGCCTTTCTGCTTGCCAAGTTTCTGGAGTCTGGAACAAGGAAGATGGATGGTTCCCTAGCAGGGTGCTCTGCCAGCAATCCATTAGTGGGTGAATCTGTCTGTCTTTCTAAGTCCTCAGCTGTCTCTATTTATGCTTATGATAAAGGGGGTGTGTGCTGGTTTACCCTAAGCATGCCCCTTAGGCAGGCGATTGGCTGGAGTCTCTTCTCTCCATTGATTGGAGGAGAAATCAGGGTGTCGCCATGATGATGTGGGTTTATGAGTCAGAGAATCCTCCCCTTGTCCCTTTGAACATAAAATCTACTTTTGGTACAATACATATTTACATGTGTGCAATCTCTGTAACAATAACATATATAGATTACATATTTTGTGTAGCAGATACTCCTCCAAACCTTGTCACTGTAGGATCTTGTGTCTGCTTTTGACAGAATTTTGCCCTTTTTGTCCGGAACACAATATCCAGTTTATCAGAACATTTGTACAAATATGCGCATTGAATATGGGCATAAGTGTATGGAGTTTCATGCTTTTGGCATAAATACATTTGGTTGTAAAACCATATTTTCCGCGGTTACTTCCCAGAACATCTCGGAGTTCTGGCGCCTCTTAAAATGTGCCGGCAAAAATTAGATTCACAAATCTGTTGTTTACATATTTTTCACAATTTTACACAGTAATTTATCAGTCTTTTAAAAATGTGCTTTCGGCCTTTGTTAAGCAACAAATTGTGGTTTGTCTCTGCCTCCTTCTTCTCCTGGCAGCTCAGAAGCAGTCACCTCCCAGTTTCTGCTGGCCCCAGGCCATTTATGACTTTTCACACTTCGCATTTCCTTTCAGCTAGAGGATGTCCATTGTCCCCTTCCCTTGCAGCCCCAAATTCTCCTCCCCTAATCTAATCATCACAGAGGTGTGATTTCCTGGTGGAGTGAAGCAGAAGGGAGATGCCTGGCCTCCGTGGGGGAAGCTGTTGGACTGGTTTGATTGCTTTTAGGCAGGCTTAATTTCAATGTCATTCTGTTACACTTTTTCTTGGTTTAAAACAAACTTGTAATTTCAAAAGAAGCAGCTAGAACACTTATTCAAGATTCTAAACCATGTGATTAAACTGTTACAACCTAGGCTACTCTCAATAACAGGTCACTTAGTTTTCAGACATTAGATTTCAGTTGTACAAGTTTAAATTCTGTCATGCAGGTTTCTGACAGCTGTCAAACAGGCGGCTGAGGGTACTGCGCCCAGATCTGGACAGATTTCACAGGCAGGCACATTATTGCTGTGAATGTTTTGATGACAAATTCAGCTTTTCAGGACATTGTATGTTCATAATGATTTCTTGAACTAAGTGACTTGTAGCACCCAGCAAGAATATTGGGTGTTTGCGGGTGTTTTTTATCAGCATTCTGCAGTTTCAGCAACTAAGAAAAAGGATTTAAAAGCAAGATTTTGGATTTCTTTCAGCCAAGCACCGCTTATCCCTCTGTGCTCCATTTTTACTTGTTGTGAAGCCCAGCAACATGTTTCAGGAGTGAGGTCTCCGTTCCACCACTGACAACATGCATGGTAGATTTGGCATCCATCTTTTTGTGTTGTAAAGCGCGATTTCCATTGGTTTAGGCGCGCACAGGGTTTTTGCGGCCATTTTGATAATTCTGGCACCATCAAAACACAGGGATGCCTCAGGGCAGAGCATAAGTGGGTTAATACATCACAGTAAGCAATAAACCCCGAGCTGGTGGGACATTACTGCTTCGCTCAGGCCTGTAACTATGGCCTGGGGCATTACCGGAAGCAGTATTGGCCCCCCAGTGTGGGGAATATTGCTATTAGTATCTTGGCACGTGATACCTGTACACTAATAGTGTTGTAAAACAACAGGTTAATTGTTTCGCAACTTAAAGGAAAAAATGCCCCCATGGATTGGGGGAGAAGGGACTTCACGTAGTCCCTTTTCCCTTTCCATGGTGACTATTTGGACATCGGAGCGGTGCCGGGAACACTACTGTTCCCGGCGCTAGCAGCCAACACGGTAGCTGAAAGTAAGTGGGGAGGGAGTGGAGGGGGATTGAAATGTGTGGAAAGGGGGGTGTGGGTGATGGGATGCAGGGGCGCAGAAACAGCACACTTATCTGGCAACCTGGAGAGGGAAGATGGCAGCCTCCCGATCTAAGGCGGCTCTGAGAGTGGCTGTACCATGTGGTAAAGCACACCACTGCAAACTTAGTTGTTGTCTGGGAGACCACTTTCCCCCACTCCAGGTTACTAATATACAGTAAACCAGGGTTGTCCAACTCCAGGCCTGGGGGGCTGCAATCCTGCCGGGTTTTTAGGATATCTCTCATTGAATATTCATGAGAAAAAATGTCATGTATGTAGAATCCTGTATGCACATTTATCTCATGAATATTAATACGGGTATCCTGAAAATCCAACATGCGTCAGCTCTCAAGGCCTGGAGCTGGACACCCAATTAGTAAATGGTTTTAAAGTAACTATTAGGATTTTGTTTTGGAATTTACTTTATAACACGTTGCTGTGGCCATGCTTCTGATAGTCGTTTGGACTGTACCATGTCTAGATAGTACTCTTCCAGCCTTGTCCCCCCACTATAGAGTGTGGTTATCTTATAATAAGTGCTCAGATGACACGCCTCCCCCAAAACGATCTGTGAACTGAGTGGTTAAATAAACACAGATGCATGCCCGATGCTGGGCTTTTATTTCTCCAACTTTTGCATTCAGGGATTTGTAGACTTAGTTGGGCTCAATAGACTACATTGGACTAAATTCAAAAGGTGAGGCATGAGCTACAATATAAGCCACGGTATAAGAGCAGTCTTTAGCAAGATGGAAAACTCTGTCCTGCTTGCTCCAACTCGAAGTTGTGAGCAGGAACGTACTGTTCAATATTATTTTCCTGTTATGAAATGATCTCTTTTCAATTGTATAGTACTATAATTTTTACTCTGCCTATAAATATAAATGTCTGACATGTACAGTATAAGAGCTGGCATAGCATTAAAATAGTCTTTGTTAGCCTCCTCTTCTAAAAGCTGAGATGTTTTCATTTTTACAGATTTGATGTTTTTAAAGTAGGGTTAATGCGTCAAGGCATACCTAGGAATCAGCGTGATGGGTGCACCAGAGTTTACAACACTCGTTTGGGAAGCAAACCGCTTCAAGAACTTTGGGTTGTATTCTCCATACCTCTGATCCCATATTTCTAGTTTGGGCTATTAGGTGCGCGGGATGCCAAAGCTACGGCATTCCTGAGGTCGAGAGGGTATAGCGCCAAGCCAGAACAGAGGTGGTGGTGAGACCACAGAGACACATCTGTGGTGGACCGTCCGTCCGAAGAACATCTGTGAGACCGCCAACAACAGAGGATCATAGGGTGTCAGTGAGTTCAGGCAAGGAGACCCTGAGAAGGGAACCAAAGATGCGAATGGTGTGGAGAAGACTGAGGTAAAAAGGCAGCCCCAGAGCGACGGAGATGGAGAGGCCATGCTAGGCTCCATTGTGAGAGTGAAGCTGGCTAAGTGTGCAGTTCCATTGAAATATAAAAGTCAGTACAAAACAGTGATTTCGACATAAGGCCCAGTGAAATGGAAAGAAATGATGTAAAACTGCAGCAGTGCACGTGGAAAGAAAAAAAACACATTTGAAACACTGTTCATTTGGAAAATAAAATGGAGGAATGATGCCTGACATTTAAGGAATAAAATCAAGTGACAGATTGCGTTTATCAGGAATAAAGAGACTTCATTTTCATCATATAAAATGACAGCCTGTAAAGAGAAAGGCCTATTCTCCAGCATTGAATCTTTCATGGATTCACATGCGTAGAATATTCCCCGTCGTCAGGCGAGGAACCCTCGCGAGGGTTCCCAGCCTGACGATGTGGAATATTCTAAGCATGTGAATCCATGAAAGATACCAATGCTGGAAAAATGGAGTTACAGGTAAGAAACTATTCCCTTATGTTTTTGTAGAAGTGAACACTAGTTTCTTATGTAACTATGGCCTATCTGTGTGCGTTAGATTAATAGTGGATCTAGCTCTGTTCTAATATAGTAGAAATGAAAGATTGTATTTATGAACAGCAGGCCTATATATAATGCTAAAATGTTACATGTATTGTAAGCACATCTTGTCGATTTTAAAGCTGTATTTTCTGAAGCAAGGTTGCAGCTGGTGTTTTCCCTACTGAACTGAAAGGTCTGTGCCTTTGAAAAATTGACCTCAAAACCTTTGGCTGAGGATGTCTATGAGGAGAAGGCCTGGTTCAGTTAAAAGTACAAAGAATGATGAGAGCGAGATTTGAACTACAGTGATGCAGATAACATGACTAACAGAAATTACCCTGAAGGTCAAACCTACCTATAAATTGTGCATTAGTTTAGAGCAAAGACCTTTGAAGCCAAGGAGGAAGAGGGTAGAATAAACATTGGCCCGGGCAGATGGCCTGGTCACATGCCTCAAAGAGAAATGGAAACTTAGAAGGGAAAAGGTGGGAGCCAGATACGAAACGACCTCTCATATAATGCATTGCCATATGTTTAATATTGAACACATTTTCCTAAATAAAGAGAATCATGCGTTTCCCTGAGCTCACCCCAGGCTAATTTTAAAGGGGATAAAAAGCCAATTGGGACTATGTAAAAACATTTTTATGATGGATACAACTGGAGTTATGATGATAATTATGATTCTGGCATTTTCATTAGTGTGAGGAACTGGAAAATTGGTGAAGTGAAATTAATGTTTGAATTGGGAATTGTCCCATTTTTAGCTATTTCGGCGCAGCAGCAAACTGTAAAAAAACAATAACATGCTGAAATAAAATTAGTATTTTCCGACTTGCCATAAAATGTAGAATTTGAAAATATATAGATTCATGTAGTTATCGGAAAAATGAGCATAGCTGCCATGTTAGATTTTCAAAACCCAAAAAGATAAAAACCCATCTGTCATTTTGAAATGATGCATTTTTCCTCCTCCCTCAGCTTCCATAACCCATACCTCCCAACTCCTGGCCCTATCAGCAGGCAATGGGCGTCTTGGTGGGAGGTGAAGAGAGACTGCTAGCCAATCCTTACCGTGGGAATTATGATAATGTAGGAGTGTCATCAGCCCTATAAGAGGTCAATTTTGCATCAGAACAGGGCTTTTTCCACTTTATTCCTGGAGGTAGTCTACTGCTGGACTCTGGCAAGAAACAACTAGCAGAGAGGCCTCAATCTTTGCAGTGGAGACAGAGACTGGGAAATCTAGAAGCTAGCTGGGCCTGCCATTTGAGGAGCCAGACAAAGTCTTGGTGCTGGGGACTACCATTGACCGAAGCCTTTTGACCAGATCTGTGGTGTCTTCCAAAGAGCCCTGCTGTTTCCCTGCATGCCCCATAATCAAGGCCTCCCATGTAAATAGATATATCCCAAAGCTGTCAAAAGCATGGTGGAATCTGCCCCCATAACCTGCATCTCGCATAGCGGGTAGAGGGGTGTAACTGGGGAGGCCCTTGGCACATTTTTATTAAATCCAATTAAAATTAACTATAGAAAATCACCCTATCCATTTAAATAGAATTGTGCTGGGAATAGCCTGCCTTAATCTTTTCCAATAGATCGTGGGGAGCGTGGAAAGCTGTGTAGTTCCTTAGCACATTGAATTGAAGTTAAATCAATTAATTCCCATATACAAAATGACAGGATGAGTGTTGTTAGAATTTGAAACTAAAAAAATTCATGCCCAGTGTGTTGGAGCCGGTACAGACAATAAAGACTTGGGTGACTGTCCTTCTGAAACCCCTGACTTCTGTCCTAAGAGGGGGGGGGGTCCTGAGTTCTAAAAGAAGTAATCCTAAAATGCTACCTTTCAAGTGTATTTGTGTTGCAAAATGAAATTTCCCATTTATTCCTGTGTATCCCAAACCAGAATGCCAAAGCACTGCGTGTTGAAAAAATGATTTCCCTGTTTGAATTCTTTTTCCAAACCTTGCTTTTCAAAGAAAAGCCCAAAACGTTTTTCCCATTGAGTTTCTTTCTCAAACATTGCCTTTCTCAAAATAAAGCTCAAACGATTTTTCCATTGTGTTCCCGCTCCCTGGACCTTTACTTCAAATCAGAGGAGCCCTATCCAGTTGATGCCTGGAGGGTGGGGGTTGCTGGGAGAAAGGAGTATTGGGCCAAACTAAGAAATCACTGTGTGTTTTGTATGTTTTCTATTGGTTCATTTGCAAGAAATCTGATGCAAATTGTCACGGCCAAATTCCAAATGGTACCTGTGTGTTGTCAGTGCATTGGAAATGTAAGTAGCCAATTGGTGCAAGAAATGTGAATTTCTGAAATTTAGTGCCACAGCATTGGTGGTTTAAGTAAAATAAATATATTTTATTTTTGATAATTATATAGCGCACCAAACCCGGAGGCATCTAGGCGCTTATCTTAAGATGGTTGGTAACGGGGGTTGCTTAATTGCTGGTTACTTATATTTAGAGTAGATACAGCATTCTTTCTTATTGGTTACATAGTATAATTACAATAGTAGTTAGAGCATGCAATGTGCTTAAGAGGTAAGTAGGAAGTGGTAATGCAGTGCAGGCTGCCAGGTCAGGTCAAGTAGTTACATGGCTTAGAGTTGCCTGTAGGCAACACAAGGCTACCATTCAAATCAGGTAAGTTACAGGCATGGATTAGGCAAATAGACAGCAAAGGCTACAAGGTCAAATCAGGTAAGTTACAGGCATGGAATAGGTGCAGGTATGTTGAGAGGTGTGTTTAAGACATATTCAGGAGTCATTTCTGGGCATCCCAATCACAATGCAGGAGACCGCTGGGTATAGGCCTGGCAACAGCACTGCCGTAGCAGTTACATTACAAACTGGGCAGGTGTTAGAGTAAGCTTTAGGTCTTCGGAATGGAGTAGTAAAGCCCAAACAGGCAAAATTGGAGGTCGGAAATGCAACGTGGTGCAACAGCGATAAAGAGTAGCTAGGTGGGTGCAGTTAAGGTTCAAATGTCTGCGTATAACGGAGGGCTAACATGCAGTGTTGTACCTTTACATTGTTCAGGAACTGTTTGTGATATCGATGGCGTCGTGGTGTCTGTGGAGATCGGCGGCAACTTCGCGCATGGGGCTCGTAAGAGAAAGGTAGGGTATGAGAGGGCAGAAGCAGTGATTATGACTGGATGCGCATCGAAAGTATAGGGAGCAGGTAGGGTACATGGTAAAAGACACACTGGCAGGTGAGGCACGTCAGCCGATTTATAACAGAGTAGTATGGTGCTTCGTGCACCACTTACCTTCGGTGTGAACCTGATGCAGGGGTAAGGCCTTGAAGGCCACCCGACTTGTTTATTTAATATAGCGCAGACCAAAACCCAAGTGTAGCTGGGCGCAAGCATTACAAGAAAACCTAAAGGCTTAGTTACAAAGGAAGGTGATACATACATAGTAGTACAACAGGGTTATAGACAAAGATAACGTAGATACCCGCACAGTATGCAGTGACCTATGGTCCCTGTGAAAATATCCACAATACAGATAAGTGAAGGTAGAGACATAAGCAGTTGACAAAGTCCAGGAATGCACTCCTTGAGAAGCGCATGGAGAGAGAAGATCAGTTGGGAGGAAAGGAGGCACAGGTTGCTCACGTGTGGCCTGCATAGGAAGGCACCCTGAGATTGGGCAGACTGGGAAAGACAGGGGCTTTAACCCAGGCTTTTTACCTAGGCCTGGCTTCACCTTGCGACTCAGCTGGGTTCCGGCATTTGCTACAAGGGAAGCCCAATCTAGATGCACCATCTTTGTGTGCCTCTCCAGGCATTTCAGGAGGGCCAAGCCGGGAGGAAAAGGTGGCAGCCATCTTCGCAGTGGTTTCTAAGCGACTAAAGTCCAATGTAGATGGTAGCTGAAGCAGGTATTGCACACCGATGTTGAGGGGCACAAGCTTCATGATCAGACATCCTTGGGGAAAGAATATATATATTCTTACTATGCACCAGCCTGGTTTCTAGCCCATTAGTGGTATGTAGGGCTACTTGTTGGGGTGGTGCGAAATAAGTTGGAGGCTTCACAAAAGTTGAATCTGTATAATCGCTATGGGTGTGTGCCACCTTGCTTGGGGGCGGGTTGAAGGAACTCCCAGAGTTTAGAGTGACCACCTAATATAACGTAACAAGACAGTGTCTGCGATACAGAAAGAGAGAGCAACCTCAAAACCCTCCAACAACGTTCTATTTCAAGAAAGAAGGTAACTGGAAGAGCAGGAGCTCTGGGGAGAATCAAGAGAAACAGTATATCACACAACTATCTCGTAATAGTAGAAGATATGAAACCGAGTTAGCATAGAAGGCAAATGGAGACAAAGATTGCAAATCAAGAGAAAATCATTATAAAGCACAGTTAACTCGCCACAGTAGAAGACATGGAATAGGGCTAACTGGGAAAACAAATAGAAATAAAGATTATGAATTGGGAGAAACAGTTGATAAGAAGCTGGATAATAAGAGAGGGAACCAATGGGACAAAATACCACGGCAAAGCGGGATAACAAAGCGCCATCCTGCACAACATAAGAATAAAGAGACCGAAAGACAGGGCTCTGTGCCTACAGAAATAAACACGATACTAACATCTGTGATTAAACAAAAGTGGAATTGTGACAACATGCATGTAAAAGCCCAGGAAAATCATATCCCCCCATGAGAAGGGCACAACCTGGTCTATGACTAAAACCTTAAACCAGCCAACAGATAGCCAAAAGGGATTCCAAGTAAAGAAACTAACTGCTACATCCCACTTGGGGAATTAAAGAAAATAATACAAGAAGTCACAAGACTGTTTGCGGATTGTATATTGAAGATTGGTATGAGTAGTACCCCCAGGAGAAGGGAGTCATTGTGCTGACTGAAGTTGGTTTTTCTTTTAGTGGTAGGGTCATTTAGGGTAGTTTCAGACAGGGCACTTGTTTCTTTGGACATTTACGACTTGCAAACAAGCACCTTAGTTAGTAATATAGTCATGGACCACCCATAGTTCTAGGGAAAGTTAGGACTTCTACCTTTAATAAACCAGAGTATATCATGTCATCTGAGAATCTGTGTCCTCCTTCTGACTAGCCACACATGGTGTTCTTGGGGGGAGGGGTAAAATGCATATATCGACCGGTAGCACACCCACCAGAAGGTTAAGATTTAAACATAGTACTATGTAATTGTATGCCCTCCCCCCTTTGGACCAAGACACAAAGCACCTCTCACATAAGTCGCATACAAGGTTGTGTTTCTTATTAGCATCACCTCTATCACAAGGACAAGTGAACAAGCATTATCCGTATCAGGGCCTCTGTCTCTATACTGTGACCAATCAAGGAAACTCGTCACTTCTCCCCAAGGGGGCGCCCCTCCCTGTGAGGCTAGAGATGTAAGCCTGCTCCGCAACACACTCTCCAGAAGTCGAGGCAAGTGGGACCTCACCAGGAAAGACTCCCCCTTTGGGGACAAGGACTCCCGTTCTCGTGAGGAACTCCCAAAGCCAGGCATACATGGGACTATCCAATACTTCCATTTATCAAGACTTGAAGAAGGAGCAAGAGATAATGTTATCCACAAGAGAAAAGAGCAGCTGGCTCTTTAAGTGAAAAGTCTAAATCTATTGGCACAAGTGGATTTAAAGAGGAGTGTTTGTTAACTCAGGAGACCACGACAAGAGAGGATTGCATGGTAAAGCAGAAGAGGTCCCCTATTGGGGGGGGGCTGTGGACGAGCACGGAGCCCGCAAAGTCCCAAGTTGCTGGAAGCCGGCAACCGTGAAGCTAGCTGCTTGGATGCTGAAGCAGATGAGGCTCAGACCCTAGCGGAACCGGAGTAATGGTGGCGTGACCACAAGATTCCAGTGGTGGGCAAGCTGCCTGGCTAACGATTCTGAGGGGAGACCTCTACAGCTGCACTAATTCCCCACTGAGGAATACTGAAGCCAGGATAGAGGACTATCTGGATCAGGCAAAGACGCCAGCGAGGAGACGAACAAAGAAGAGGGAACACCCACAGAGACCCGAACTGGAAGCATCCCTGAGACGTTCCCACCTGAATGAGATGGTAAGGGGGAACCCGGGACGAACAGGAACTGGGACGAGAAACATTGTAAGAACGTTGAAACTCATCTGAGTAGAAATGAGAAAGTAAATCTGACAAACTTGAACTGCCTGGGTTAGGATCATAACCCACCCTAAAAGGGAAACCAATACAGTTGAAATAGAAAATAAGTTATTGCTAAATGTGAACCCGCCTAAAGGACCAAGACAAGATTAAGAATCCCATGTAGACTTATATTTTGCCTGCACATGCAACCCCTCTTAAAATTAATCTAAGGAACTGACCAGACTCAAATAAAGTTATTACACCAAAGAAAGGGAGCAGCAAGAGCTTGTTAAGATTGTTGCATGAGCTAATACGAGGGGTCACAAAAGACTATTTGAAAATCACATAATAAACTTGAGTTTAAAAAACTAAATGGAACACTATAAGAATCACTTGCCAGGAGAAGTGAGGCATTCTCCTAACCTTATTCTTTTTTTGGTTCAACTTAATGGTGGGGTCAAATAGCATTCGTTTTTAGACAGTGGACTCATTTTTTTTTGGACATCACAAAACAACTGACGAGCACCTTAGTAAAATAGGTAGGAAATACCCCATACTGATAGAGATAGTCAGGTTTTCAACATATCATTTAATAAAGTCATTCTAAAGCTGCCCTCTGAGAGACTGTGCCCTTCTTCTGATCCACCACAATACACAAACACAAAGTGGTTTTGAGAACGCACCCTAGGTTCTCTCAAAAATGCATCTCAGAATGATGCATCAATCAATCGAACTACTAGACGCCTTTCACAACCCTCAGAAAAGGGGTAAAACGGCACTATATACACTTGGCTTCCATAGGGCAATCATGTATTATCTCATTAGACACAAAGAGCTTAGGAAAACACATCAGTTCATTGTTTCAATGGATACAGGAAAAGTGGGAGATCCAGTCACGAAATAAACATTTGGATTGTTAGGCGTATGCAGCTGTGTTTTACACTATGGAACAAACCCATTATTTTACCCCAAAGGCATACTCCACACATAGTACAGGAGCAACACTCACTTTAAGCAATTTGTAAAGCAATAACCTGGAGCTCTGCACACACTTCACCCAACACTATTGTGTAGATACTCATGCAAGAAGAGATTCTGAAGTGGGGCAAGCAGTTTAAAGATATTTATTCACAACTGTTCCTTCAGCTCTCCCACCACCTTCATCAAGTACTATTTGCTAGTCTGTGCAAATCTGTCCGGGTCAGGGAGGGTGCCCATTTATTTTATTGTTAATTTATAACACGCTTACTACCAGCGAGTGATTTCTAAGTGCGGGATCAGCATTCCACCCTGTGTTGTGCCGCGTTGTCTTGCTTCCAATACAAACACGTTGCCCCTGAGCTATCCTTAATTAGTTGTAGTAGTGTGACAGGAATGCACATCTCGACACTGCCTTTCCGAATTTGAAAATAAAAACATGTAATACTCTACACCAACTGCTAGAAGGGGAAATAATATCTCTCTCTCTCTCTCTCTCTCTCCCTCTCCCTCTCCCTCTCCCTCTCCCTCTCCCTCTCCCTCTCCCTCTCCCTCTCCCTCTCCCTCTCCCTCTCCCTCTCCCTCTCCCTCTCCCTCTCCCTCTCTCTCTCTCTCTCTCTCTCTCTCTCCCCCTCTCTCTCTCTCTCTCTCTCTCTCTCTCTCTCTCTCCCCCTCTCTCTCTCTCTCCCCCCTGCTATGCCTTGTGGCATTCAGTTGTGCAAGTGCTTTGACAAGAAGTGAAGAGGATGAAAGGGGGAGCAGAAAAGTGGACAAGTCCTGGAGGAGGGCCCGGGAAGGAAGTGCTAAGGGGAGCCAGGAGGAGAGCCTCAGGCTACATGCTAGTACAGGCGACTCTCGTGTGGTATGTGGAGCTGCCAGGCAGGGGCCTGTAGGGCAGTGCAGTAGGGGGAGGGGTGCTGCTATTGACTCGGAGGAAGGGCCTGAGATCCAGTGAGGTTCATGAGGATCAAGCTACCAGTCACATCAGCGGTGGGGTGTTTAGCTGGGAAGGGAAAGAGGCAGAGAAGAGCAGAGTTTTGCCCAGTTTCTGAAACTTAAGGAGGTGTGGCTCAAGTCTGAGAGGGGTATGACGGCTGCTCCACAGGGAGGCGCCAGCCGAGGAGAGAGACCTACCCCCCATTCTATGCTTGGAGAAACGTTTGACAGTCAGAGAGTTAGAATTAGAGGAGCGCAGGGTTCTAGCAGGGGTGTATTGTGGGAGAGAAAGTTGGAGATAGCGTGGTCCCAGGCCCCAGAAGGCCTTGTGGTTGACACAGAGGTTCTTGAATTAAATTAGATCCTTGCAGCCACCAGGAGCCAGTGGAGAGATTTTAGAGCTGGAGAGATGCGGTCCCTGGGCTTGAGGCCAAGGATAAGTCTTGCAGTCCTGTTCTAGATTAGTTGAAGGGGGCATAGGGAGGATAAAGAAAGATTGAGGAAGAGGCTGTTGCAGTAGCCCAGCCTAAAGAGGACCAGCGCTCTGACATTGAGTTTATGGGGAAGGTGAGTAAAGGGAGAATGCCTCTGAGGAGGTGAATCTGATGGTGGGCCTTCTTGGCAAGGTCTGCGATGTGAGGAGAGAAGGAGAGAGGAGTCAAAGATGACACCAAGGTTTTTTGCCTCACAAGAGTGTGAGGGGAGGGGACCCATAGAGGGTGGCAGAGGGAAGGCGAGAGCTGGCATTAAGGCAGAGATCATTGGCAGCATACCATGCCTGAATAGCAGTCAGTCAAGGATGAGAGAGGAGGAAGAGGAGGCAGTAGAGGGAAACTTGAAGAAGAGCTGCGCGTCGTCTGCATAACTCTGGAAGTGAGAAGAGAAGGAGATCAGGTGGGCCGAGGGGCAAGGTAGATGTGAAGAGCCACGGTGAGAGGATATAGCCTTGAGTCATGCCGCAAGTGTAGAGTGTGATAGGGGAGAGAAAAGGGCCCAGTTCAACCTGGGAAGGTTGGTCGGAGAGAAATGAGGTCAACCAGTCCATAGCCAGGCCCGGGATGCCAAGGGTGTCACAGAGCCGATTTTTGTCAGGGTGTCTTGATTGACCAATGTCAAAGGAAGAAAGATCCAGAAGGATAAGAACGGATGGAGAGTTGGAATTGAGATTTGAGAGCAAGTCTTCATGGGTGTTCAGTAGAGCAGTTTCTGTGCCTCTGGTTGCTCTAAAGCCAGACTAATTGTCATGGAGACAACCAACCGATTCAGAGTGTTGGACCAGTTGAGAGATGTTCAGCATCTACAGGAGTTTGCCCAGGAAAGGGGTAATTGAGATAGGGTGGTAGTTAGCCGGGCAGGAGAGGTCCGCAGAGGACTTTTTGAGGAGAGGATTCACAAGGGAGTGCTTGATGGTTAGCGGGAAGGAGCCAGTGGTAAAGGGGTGATTACTGAAATCCGCCAAGGCTGGTGCCATCGCGGCAATATAGCAGGGGAGCACCGGTATGGAGGATACTTTCATAGAGAGGGAGAGGGATTGTCTAGAGACCTATCTGGTGCTATGGGTGTGAAAGAGGAGAGTAGGAGGAAGGGGGACAAGGGGGCCAAGGGAGACCTGAGAGCTGGGGAGTGGGAGGGGAAGAGGGCAAAGGTGAGTGGGGAAAGGATGTCCTGAGTTTTGGTTAAAAAGTGGGAGACCAGTGAAGTACAGAGGGTCGGGGATGGCAGGGTCTGTATTGCTGTTGGAGAAGTCAGCGGGACAGTCTGTCAGAGGATGTGCCTGATACCCGCCACTTCAGCTCTGCAACTCTGCACTTGTTTTTTCAGAGAGGCTAGGACGGAGCCAAACCAGGTGTTGCTCTTCGAGTCGGGCTTCATGCAATTCCTCATGACAGAGGCAAGGATGCCAAGAGTGTTGGTGATGGAGAGGTGAAGATCAGCAAAGACAGAGTCATTTTGGGGGTACGGGGCAGGAGTGGGTGTGGGAATAAAGTGGCGGCAAAAGCAAGCTGACACTCGCTTCAACGGTCAAATGACAGAGAAGGAGACTGGCAGTGGGGGGGAGAGGCTTAGCAGTGGGGTTGGAGAAGGGGACGTCTGCTGAAATGAGAGCATCCAACGTGTGTCTGTCTGAGTGGGTCGAACCGGAGGGTAGAATGGTGAGGGAAAGAGAGTCGCAGATGCTGCTAAGAGTCCAGTGGCCAAATCAGGAGAGTCAAGGTGAATATTGAAGTCACCAAGGAGGAGAAGCTTGGAGGTCGAGGCTAGGAGAGATGAGGTAATGTCGGCTCACTTTGAAAGGTAGTGGGAGACCAAACCAGAGGCCCTCTAGATGGTGTCCATAGTCCGCGATAGGATAGGAGAGATAACAAGCCTGCAGACAAGGCATTCCAAGGAAGAGTAGTACTGAGTGGGTATTTCTAGTAGCAGGGACCCATTCAGGGAAGTTCAGGGCCACTCCGCCTCCAGACCGGTTAGGCCTGGGCTAACATACACTGGATAATGTAAGCCCTCAGCACAGAGAGAACTCGGCATGCAGGATTAAGAGAAATCCAAAGACCCTAGCTCATAACAAGAGGATGCATTAAAGGTTGTAGATCAATTATGACACATCTATGAATTATAAAAATGTTTTAAGGAGCGAGACCCAACATTTATACACAGGGCCTCATCACTTGTTGAGCGGTATCCGCCCGGGCTAAAAGCGTTACTGCTACCCGGTCGGGTGCTATTGGCGCCGGATCAAGGGTTGGGTGGTAATGGGTATTCCCCATTGGGTCCATTGGACAGACTCGATGATGAGTGCCTTTCACTTTTTCACACCAACCCACCCACCTTTTCTAATTTGGCAAATGGTTCAGAAATTGTAACTAATTATGTATTTCTGATTGCCAACGGTCCTACCCCTTTTTTTAAAAATGACTTTGGGCTGTGTGAAGGCATCATAAAGTAAAACACAGACAACAGATTCACTTTTCTAAAATGAGAGTATTTTATTTCTCAAATGTTAGGATGGAGTAAGCCTTAACTTGCCTTTGATAAGGTGGGATTTCAATACCTAAATAAACTAAGGATAGTCTGTGTCATAAAGTTCAACTTAAATGTATATCTGTGTCCAAAACCTATGCTTGCCCTCCCAATTAAATCTATATGATGCGTAGGGGTGTCGGCAACCAAAGAAACAGTGTTTTTAAAGTAAAGTTCTATGCTTCTTCCAGCTCCAGGTAGGCTTGCAGCTTCTTCTTCCTTAGACTCATAAAAGTTCCACAAAAAGATCTTGGAGCGCCCTTCCCCAAGATCGGCAATGTTCTAAACAACCTTGTGGTTCCCTTACGAAGTTCAACAAAGTTCAGGGTTCCCTTCTTCAAGTTCAACACAGTTCAGTTAATTCAACGTTCAGTTAATGGTATTCTTTTAGGCTTCCTCGCCATTTGCCGGTCTCTTCTTTCTCCTTTAGTCACTTCCAGATTGATTAAACAAAACAATTTCAATCTCCTTGTTTTCTTTGGCTCACTCCAAGTAGGGGTTACTCGGTTTAGTTGTCGGAAAACACGGTACACCCATCACTGGTCATGGTCATGCAACCGATAACCCGTGGCACTTTATAATACTCATTGATTCTCTTTTGACTACTTTGCCACCATATGTTTACTTTCTGCACTTATGACATTAGTCCATTTGCAACCTTGATTCTTCTTGGCAGTTTCTTGACTCTGCCAACATATGCCTTGCACACACTTTACTTCGTTATATTCACTCCTTGTTATCACCTTGCTTTCACACTAATCAATAGTTCTCATTGGCCTTTCACATGCTTCACCAATTCTCATTACTGGTTTCCAGTTTGTCTTTTCATTTTCACATTGTTCATGAATGCCTTTTCCTTAATTTCACTACGTTCGTAAATACAAATCACTTTCTCTCCATTTGTACAGTATTTTCATTTCACTTGTGCATAACTTTTCGTTAGTTTGGTATTCAATATTGGTTAAATACTTGGTCATTCTCTCAACACTTCTTAATTTGCCTCTGGTCTCCAGAACTCCTCATTAATGCATTTATTTGTTCAGCCATTTCTTTGGCCCAGATTAAGCCCCCGGAATGCCCCGGTTCGAGTGCTCTCTTCCAGTCACTCACCGTTATGCGGCAGCTCGTCTGGGTGCTGCATGGTCCTCTCTTGCTTTTGCTCTCTCCCATCTCTCACATCGGGAGCACCGGCAAGTCACGCTCGCCTCTTCCTGACATTCGTGCTACCTCCTGCAGCAAAGGGGCAGCTTCTGTGTCCCCCAGTTCCAGCTGGGGACACACGCCTCGGCCGCCTGCAGGGCTCTGTACTCTCTCATGTCTCTCTCCAACATTGGCATCCTTCCTGCTCTCCTGCAGCCACAGTCATCTGTTTCAGTGAAACGGATGACAGTGGCTTCTCTGCTCCCACCTGCTCCAAGGCATCCTGGCTTCCCAGGCGGTTTGCTCTCTCATGTGGGTAACTCCCATTTATATGCACCTGTAGCCTCTTAAGGGGTTGCAAGTGCAAGTCCTTTGCCTGACTACAATCAACTCTATTAAGGGTAGACTTAAGAATGTGACCTCTAAGTAGTTGCGCAGCCCTAATCAAGTAGTCAGGAACATATTAATACTGGGTGTGTAACAGATAAACAAAAACAATGTAGCAAGTAGTGAGGAACAATGAATGCAGAACTGTTCTTGCCAGTTCTGTTCTTTTACTAATTCATAAAATCTGTTCCAATAGCACTTTGGCTGATGAATTTATTGTTCTGTACTACTTGCTACATTGTTTTTGTTTATCTGTTACACACCCAGTATTAATATGTTCTTGACTACTTGACTAGGGCTGCGCAACGACTAAGAGGTGACATTCTTAAGTCTATGTTTATACTCAACCAGTAGTTTTGAGGTACCTGCTAGTCCCTCATACGTGCTGCAACCCTCCTTCCAATTGTGTTTCAAGGTATCATACATTGGATTTTGTCTCTTAAATTTTGGTTAAATCCAGCGCCTCACAACCACGGCATACCTCAACTTTGTTTACCAACTCTATTACGGGGACATGCCTGACTTTCAGAAAGGTGTCCTACAGTCCTCTTCCTCGTCCCACTACCAAAGTAGTGTGCAAAGGTGGAAGTGTACATTCCTCCTAGTCTCCTCCTCCCAGTTATAAAGGGACCAGAATGGGATATATGTGGAATATGTGATTGACAGCCTCTAAAGGCAGGGGAGAGGGTAAGGTTAGTTACTACAAGGAAACAGGGATACTATGTGCCGCTACCCGACATCCTCCTATTCAACCTCTTTCTAGTGTCACCATAGGGCTGGCATGTTCTATGATCATCCTGGAAGGAAGAAAGTGGAAAAGGGTAACAATATCACATATTGGCTTTTGTCTGTTCAATAACAATTACTTATCTCAAAGTAAAATATAATTTTGGCTTATCATTCAGTAGAGAGCATCTTCTCGAATCAAATGTTACAGGTAGTGTGTGGATAGAGACAGACTATGTTTACTCTTTATCGATGCTTTGTTTTGAACTTGTCCTATTTTTATGGAATCATGGAATTAATCAGGTTTGAGTTTTACATTTCCCACAGGATGATCTCAACTATACTCTACATCAAATCAAATGAATGTTGTGCTTTGTTAGTCTTTAGCCATGACATAATTTTGCTGCACCAATAGTTTGTTTGGAATCACAATAGAAAACTATGTGCATAGTTACATCCAATATTATTCAGCACGACAAATGCACAATAGCACATTACTGTGTACAGACTTCTCAGTATATGTATTACAGTAAAGGTAATAAGTATTTAAAGTGGTATTTATAGTGCATTTTACTACAGTGTATATTTACATAGTATTCAAATCAGTATCTGTAGTGTATCTACCACAATTTATTCAGCAGTATAAACTATTTTTTTTACCATAACTGCAGTATAGATCATACTATGGTTTACTGAAGTATACTTTGTACAAAAGACTTTATTTTTTTATTTATTGCATACACATATACATGACTTTATATGCAATTAGAAAACATCAATAACACAATATAATCATGATATACCACATATAAAACACAGGATATAAGAAAATACAAAACATCAAAAACAATCCAGTTAATTTATAATTCCAAATACAAAATCATAAAAGCTTGCAATTTAATATTTGTATATGGTTGTCACTCCCAACCAGGAATATTGTTTTGTGAATTGGTGGCATATGGCTTCCAAGCTATTACAATACATCACCAAATGCTTGATAGTCTCAATCACCACATAATCTGCAACCTCTGGAAGACCTACTCCGACCCCTTTCTACACCTATGATTTCAAGGGTATCTACTAGATTAAATGTAATGCAGATATAGCGTCCTACAATATAACCACAAGGATATGCCTCAATATATTTAGGATGTCTTTGTCTTCCAACATAATCTAAGAACATACCACTATTAACCTTAGTAGATAACCAGACTGTGACCTGTTCAATATTACTATTTGATATCTTTTTCACCAGCTCCTTAAAGGCTATGAGCGGAAGGTTAAATTAATGTAGACCCAGCACAGGTGCCCAGCGTTCATGCCTGATGTTATATCTTCTGTCCAAGAACCCCTAATGCACAGGGATAGGGATGAATATTTAAGAGCTATGCTACCATGCATGCCGCTGTCGCCTTCCTACAATAGCTTGTGAACAAAACATTTTCTTTTATCCAGTACAGTTTCTAAACTGATCATATTAAACTCCAAAATATGTATTCTATTGGGAGAGTGATAGGGAGCCTGAGTACATTTTTCAGGCATTTACTTTTATAGGCTTTGAAAATACTTCCATATTGCATACCCCAAATTTCCACTCAATACAGCATCAGAGACATAACTAGATTGATAAATTGTCAGTAAACTCTGAAATGAATAACCACTGATTTTTCCAGCAAATGTATTCAAAGCTCAATATGCTGCATAAGCTTATTACTCGCATATTCCCAGTGATCATACCACTTCAGTCTTTCATCGAAAAGAACTCCCAGATATTTGGTTACCTGCTCAATCTTATTATTGTCAATATTCCAACAGTCTCTCTTCATTACAATGGTCCTAGGTCTGAAAACCGTGATCTTTGATCTTTCAACATTTGTTAGACCATTCATTTCAGAGTACACCCCCAGCGCTTCAAGTTTGAGTTGTAATCCCTTTGGGATGTAGTCCAAGATCAACAGGTCATCTGCGTATCCCAGCCAGAATACTGCAGATCTACCACATTTCATGGAGTCCGTGCCATGCACCGCTAGAACCTCTTTCAGGTCAACTATATCAAGATTGAACCATATAGGTGCAAGGATGCAACCCTGTTATACACCCCTAGTTGTAGTTATCCAATTACCTAAATTATCAGCAGCATCATGCCTGATTCTGACTTGACTATCGGAGTACAACCTGATAATCATTCACGGACGTTCTCATGGAATATCCCAAGCAACCATTTTCTCCCATAACCGATAATGGAGGATGGTGCAAAAGCTGCTCTACAATCAACATAGTTAGCATACACTGGCAGCTCTCATCTTCCATGAGTATTGAATCAGAGATGTAAAAGTATAGAAGTTGTATGAAGTACACAGGCCTTTCCTGAAGTCGGTTTGATTTTTGGGGATAATTCCTTTAGCGTCACTCCAAGGGGTGAGTTCACGTAGCAAAACCTTAGCAAATGTCTTAGCCGGAATATCCAGCATAGCCAAAAGACGATAATTGGAGTGAACAGCCGTACAACCTTTTTTATCCACTGGTATAATAGTGCTGTCCCTCCAAGATGCTGGAATTTTATTTAATCAGCTAATACACACGAATAAATTATGCAGTACCGCTATCCAGAGTGAAGGATTCATTTTCAACAAGGCATTACATGTGCAGTCCAGCCCTAAAGCATGTGAGCTATTCAATTTCCTCACAATGGTCTCTAATTCCATAATAGAGGTCTTTTATTCCCATGTTTCATTCAGGATACCAATAGGCAGTACTTTATCTAAAATATACCTGGAGTATGAACTATACAGTTTAGTGAAACGTTTGTATGAGGGTGGTTTAGTAAAGGCTTTCTTGCATTGAGCTGTCCCAGGTAGTCCCACACAGTCTCAGTCACTGAAGGGGATTATGAAGGAGTCTGTGTTGCTATGGTCACCAGTGCTGGCTCTTTGCGTTCCCAGACGGGAGCCAAGCACAGCGTATCATCCCGTCTGTGAGTAGAGCAGTACTTGGCAAAGACCTACGAAGCCTGGTTCATCTTGCAGCCTGCAGAGACCGGCACATTTTATTTCTTAGATCTATATGTGGTACTGGGTGGGAAGCAGAGGGCGGAGGTGTCAAGATAGTGAAGCACGTTAGCACTTTATATTGCATTTTTAGAGCGCACATGCTTTTAATAGACGTGCTTTTAATAGAAGGAATGCTGAAAATTCCCTTGCACACTTTGGGGTAGAAACGTGCCTTTGCTTTTATACTTGCACTCAAGGGTACTCCGCCCACCCATGTAAAAGGGAGCATTAGCCTGTCTCACAAGGAAACGGAAAGAAAGAATTGAAGTCGCAGCATTGTTTGCGGAGCGAGTGGGCCGAGTGCCAGCCTCAGGATATTTGCTCTGTGCAGCCTGCAGATCACAGGTCTGAATCCCGGGATGATCAGCTCGGCTTTCATTTATCATAGGTTTAATAAGAGCTGTTCTGAGTTAGTGATAATAAATATCTAAGCACTAGGAGTCAATTCAGTTTGGTCTGCACGTGCTGTAGAAATTGACATTCACATACTTAATTTCATTGATTGAGGTGTACAGATCTCCGTGGCACTGCTGGTACTCTCAAAATAGCAGTACTTAATTCACATGGTGTTTCCCAGGATTAAATTGTCTGTCTTTTAAAAAAAACTATTTTAATTCCATTTTGGAAATATTACACACCAGGACCAATCGGTGCAAATAATCTCGTAGACCCCAACCGATCCTGAAACCCACCAACCCTCCACCAACAATACACCGATATCAACATCCCACCCTGGGTACTCTTTCACTTCTTTATATACCCGTCCCTCCTGCCCGCATTAGCAAAACATGCAGTTTCTATTGTTTCCCTACAATCACTTGCTTCCTCCTGCAGCCACCCACCCCAACATAGAATGGCCCCTTCTCTCCCATCATTCGCATATTGTCCAGCTCCATGTGTCCCAATGTCCAACCACCTCAAGGTAGCTTTAAATCCATGTAGGAGGCCAGCTCGTTTAATGGTCCCCAATCCACTTCGGCTCCACCTTCCCCCTCCGGGTCCCTCTGTTTATTTAAATATTCAATTTCTGCTAAGCCCCATCATTGTACATCCTGAAGCCACTGCCTTATTGATGGCCCGCTAAAACACTTCAATGAGATCGCAATTCGAAGCTTAGCTAAAACCATCATGAATTGCGCTTTTCTATTTTGTGTTTTATGTCTCTTTCTTTCCTGGGAAATGGTCCCCATAAGCCAACAGCATGAATGCGTATGTAGTTTGAGGAAACTGAGGATGTCCTCACTTCTTTCCCCAATGTATCCTCCTCCCAAATGGCCAAGGAAAGGCTGTCGCTATCGGATCCTGACTCTGGGGGTGGATATGCAAGGGAGGACCACTTGGGGAGTGGGGATGAGACGCCCTTGGGTGAGACATGGTATCCCCCATTTCCCTTTTCTAATGAGCCCAATATCCCCCAGGCATTTGTAGGGTAGTACCAGTCCGTTCCCTATCTTTCCAGTAAATCCTCTCCCAGTAAACACCAGTCAGGGTAGTAAACACCAGTCAGGTACTGGGATGAGGAAGATACAAACCAGAGCCATGCATCATTTCTTTGACTCGTATGCACACAGATATCACTTTGGTACTGGGACGAGGAAGAGCATCAAACACTGAAAAAAGACTGTTTGACAAGGAGTAGTCTAGTCTTTCTGCAAACTTAATTGATGCCAGGAACTTTAAAAGGGGGACGCAATGGCAAGAAGAGTACTCCTTCCTCTTTGGAACACAGCGGGACACCGGATGAGACGCAGTGACCTGGGGAAGCTGCATCAGTCAAGGAGTGGGTACCGGAGAGAAGCTAGGTCGAGACTTGCGAGGAAGCCGGGTGAAGCAGAACCGGCATTGAGACGCTGCAGAGGCGCCGGGAGCAGTCGGAAGTTCCCCGGGTGTTCACAGCTGCACATCAGTAAAGACAGTGCTTACCAGTTCTCTAAGGAAGGCAACGGGGCGGGAACCCGAAGCTGTGGAAAGGTGGCATGAAGCAGCAAGAATTCCTTGCCCCTCTTAAAACACCAAATAGTTCAACTATTGTTCTTGTAGACCTGAATAGATGGCTTGGGGCTCCAAGTGATAAGGATGCCAAAGACTAAAGGCTGCAAACTTTACAATCTTGAACACTGAACCAACTCACCTAGGTGGTAATATTCTCGACTGGGTTATTGTCAGGAACATCACGACAGGGTTTATTAATACTAAAGCATGCCCATGGTCCGATCACTCCATGGTGGAATGTAATATATACCTGCCTAGTACACCCTGGAAACAACATCCTAAGCCCTGTAAGTTAATGGCTAGAAACCTAAAAAAAGCGGGAGGCTTTAGACAACTGCCTTAAACATATATTGGAATTTATGCAGGACGTAGATCCCCCCCGAAATGTTAGTTGATACCTACAATTCACCAATGCCTGCTTTCTAGATAAAGGTTCGCCCCTGCAATAACTGTTTCAACGGCTTTGAAACAGTTAGTGATAACAGCAGCAAGCAATCCTGGTTTACCCCTATGCTATCTCAGACTAAAGCAGACAAGAGGTGGCTCAAGCGGGATTGGGAAAAACATCCCACTCGTGAAAATAAAATAGCCTGGAAACTGATGCAGCTTACTTAATAACAAATTTACGAGGCCAAAGAATTTATTTTTCAACATGGGACTTGAATCCACTAAAAAGGATACTAAGATATTATTCAATATTTATCGTAGCTTGGAAAAACCTACACTCCAATCTCAGCAGTTTGCACCCACATATGAAGTCTGCAATCAAATCCAACAAGCTTTTGCTAGTAAGATCTCTGAGGCGCATATTAAAATTGCAGCCTCTTAAGCCACATACACCCTATCCTCTTCTGAGTATGGAAAGTGCCACCCAGCCTTTGCACTACTTTTCTTTTTCACATACCTCCAGAAGTTGAAGTCTCTAATCTTTTGAAACAAATGCATCCGACCTCATTCGCAGGTGAGATCCTGCCATCCAAGGTCATTGTACAAAACCCAAACATCTTTTCCCCATTCATAGTACACTTCGTCAACTCGTCATGTAGTCATAGCATTGTACCTAATAGTCTTAAACGAGTTGTAGTTTTTCCTCTAGCAAAGAAACCAGGTTCTGATCCTAACAACCCAAACAACTATAACCAATTCTCTTTTCTTGCTAAAAATCATTGACAAAGTTGCCACAATTCAGTTTCAGCATAATTTAGAGGTTAATATCTTACATCAACAACAATCAGGCTTCAGGACTTCACATGGGACGAAGACTGCGTTAGTGGACCTACAGACAGAACCGCTTACCATTGTGGATAGGGGCAGAGCTGGTTTGCTTGTACTGTGGGACTTGTTGGCTGCATTCAATTTACTGGAACACTCATGTCTTGTTGACCGGCTTTGCTCCCATGGCCAGTGTTCGATCGACGCTATTGATTGTTTCTCATCCTTTCTCAGTAATAGGCAATCGCAAGTATGCTGGGGTTATGCAACCTCTGCAAATGAGTGTATAAAAGAGGGTGTTCCGCAGGGGGCCTGTTTGTCCCCCTCCCTCTTTAATCTATATATCATGCCATTATGTAACCTGTTAACATGGCAGAACATCCATTACTCAAATTATGTGGATGATACTCAGCTCATATTGGAGCTGGGTGGCAATTATGACCTTGACTAAGTCCAATTACAATACATCTGTGGACTTATCAGTGATTGGATGAGCCTGAACTCCATGTGTCTTAATCCTGTTAAGACTGAGCTGATGAGTTTTGGATCTACTCAAGCCAGAACCAAGCTGTCTGCTGAATATTCCAACCTGGTCATTGACAACATCGCAATTCCCTTTAGAGACAAAGTTAAAACTCTTGGCGTTTACATGAATGCGACCGTAAATTCTGTCGCCCATGTACAAGGGGTAGCCCATAGTTCTCAATGCCATTTAAAAGTACTAAGACACGCTAAAGCTTTTCTGTCACAAAATCGTGCTACCGTGGCAAGAGCCATTATTCTTCCCGGTTTAGACTACTGTAATGCCTTACTTCTTGGGGAGAATTATCGCTGCATAGAAGGGCTACAGATTATACAAAATGACGCAGTACGAGTCATATATGACATTGCCAAAATAGACCACATCACGGGTGATAGGACGGAGTTACACTGGCTTCCTGTGGCGGCTAGGATACACTTCAAGGCCTTCAGCCTTTCACATAACTGCATCTACGGTAATGCCCCTGAATACTTGAAGAAACTATGACTCCATACAATCCGTCAATACTGCTTCGTTCTAGTGCCAGTAGTCAGCTTACCATTCCTAGAGTAGAGAAAAGTGGAGGCCTGGGGAGATCTTTTCCTGTATCAGTGGCACAAGTTTGGAATGCACTTCCTCTGCCGCTGAGGCAAGAACCAAACTGGTTGCATTTTAGAAACATTCTGAAAACCCACCTATTCTCCTAAAACCCTGGTATGATCACCTGCTCCTGTCTCCTTGTTGTCCTGTCTTTTCTGAAGTCTTGCTCGTTTGATGCAGCGCCATGATGCCTTTGGGCTCTGGCGCTCTATAAATAAATGCATTAAATTAAGGAGGTTTTAAAGTGCCGTAATAGAGCCGACAGACAAGCGACTGGAAACCGATGAGTCTTCATAGATGGCAGGGGGATCCCGGGGTTTGCCGATTGCACAAAGCAAGCTAAGAAAGCTCCACCTCTTTATAGGTCTGAGAAAAGTGGACTGAGAATTGCTAAAGGGGCAAATAGAAAGATGCCATTAAATTGAATGAAGATAGAGTTGAATTAGTATTGTCTAGAGATAAATGACATTTTCAAGAGGCAAGCAAGCACAGCCAGAAGTCAAGCAGATATTACTAATTATTACTGAAATAAATGAATGATTGGGAAAATAAACTTGCTCTGTATGCAAGAGTAAAGTACAGTGAAACCTGGCAAAGGGCGCCGGACGCTTTGATCAAGAGAATTGAAACAGTGAATACGTTTCCTAGTAGGAGAGTGTACTGGGAAGCTTGTGTTGGTCTGTGCAAGCAGAAGCTACTAAACATGTGACTGGTGGCAAAACACGCAGTGATAAAGCATCAAGACGATGTGAAAGTAAGGAACTGAACTGCTTAAACTGTGGTAAGGTGCATGTAGCAGACACAAGATAGGTGTGCGAGTTGCGTGGCTTCGTATGGGTGGACTGTGTGGTCCGACAACTGCGCCTAGAGAGAGTACACCCACCTAACGAAAAGCCACTCGTCAAGTAGAATTGAAATCAAGGGACTGAACTTTCTGAAATTGTTGAAAGGTAACCGACGCAGAAGAGCTGCACTATCCCATGGAATTGTGGTGTTTTTGGAAAGTTGAGAGACTTGAAGGCTTGGTGAAGAGAACCCTCTTTTTGTAACGTGATCTATTTGATCCTTGGGGAAGGGAAACCCCCTTTCCAACCAAGAGCTGGAGGAATATTTGAACTTTTATTTGAACACTTTTCATTTTTGAGACTGAGAGCCCTACATATGGGGCTTCATTAGGAGTGTGGCGGTCTGGAATTATGGGTGCCGGTTGCACCGTACCAGCGCCTATTTCTAGACTGCCACACTACATATCTGTAGGGGCCATTGCGCCGAGCAGGTCAGACATGCCGGGCATAACAGCATCCGCACGCTGATATTTCACAGAAGCACCGGCACCGTTGGCAACTGTGAAAGTGCTTCCATCTCTCCACTCCCATTGAGTGCTATGGGACTCCATGGTAATGGGGAGTTAAGTTTTCTTGCGCCTGACTGCTTGATCCACCAGGGCTTGTAATGTCTCGGTGGCACCAGGAAGTCAGACGCCAGAAAAGTGACAGGAGTCCGGCTGCAACCTTGCTGGTAGCACCGGCAGGGTTGCTGCTGACTCGTAATGAGGCCCATTATGTACAATTTAGGGCAAGTATAGTTTTGGACACAGAGACATTTGCCTTGGACTTCCTGACAGCGATTATCATTAGTTTTATTTAGGTAGACAAATCCCACGTTCGCATAGGGCAAGTTAGGCTTTTTCCAACCCCCTTTTTAAGTTAATAAATGTTTCTAGCCCAAACGTTATTCAGTTGTCTGTCTACTTCATGATGCCTTCACAGTAGTTACTACCCAATAACGGATTGAGGCATACCACCACCTTCTCCCAATGACAACTCATCATCGGACATTCCCAGATCATATGCCCAAAACCTGAGGAACCTGCCTTACATCGTGGGCATTCATGCAATATCGAGGGGTTTATCATATGTAATTTCGCTGACGAGATGTATACTCTGCGCCGGTTGTTTAGTTGGATCAATTGAAACCTCGCGTTTCGTGACACTTTCTTAACTTGCTCCAATATCCAGAGCCATTTTTTCTCTGGATTCGAGAAATCCACATCTCTTTCCCATTTACTCTTGACCACCAATTCTTTATGCAATCTAGTATTTTGCAAAGCATATATAACCCGGAAATCTTTTTCCTCTCTTCCCCTAGCATCAATAATATTTGTGCTTCCGAACATATCTCTGGCTCCTCTGGAATACAATCTCATAGTTACGCCAATCTCCGAACTCCTTTAGCATATGTGAGAAAATGGCCACTTGAAACATTGTTTGTCAGCCTCCACTCATCAACCATCATAAGCTTCCCCCCACAAAGAAATCCCCAGCACCTTGCAATGACTCTTCCCCCAGCATGACCAAGACTATGCTCCTTAATGCCTGCCAAAATCTTTGTCGAACACCATAGACAAATCTGCCACATATAGCTCTTTAAACTTTAGCTTCACCAGAAACATCTTCAGCATTTTCTGCACTACCTGGAAGACATTTGTGTCTCCTTTACCACCTATGGGATTACACAAGAATTCCATTCCCTGTCTATGGGCCTCATTACGAGGTAGGAGGTAGCCATGGTGCTTTTAGCACCATGGCTGCTACTCCCTTTACCGCATACCGGATCCGGGTTCTCGGAATGGGTACTTACCGGGTCATTCCAACCTTGGAGGACCCGGTAAGTCCCCATTCTGAGAACCATTCCCCATTCCCATTTGAGCCCCCATAGGGCTCAATGGGAATGGGGAAGTAGCTAATAACGGTACTGCAATTTGCGGTATTAGCTCTGAAGTCCCTTAGCTGGTTCTGTCCTTAACACCTGGTCAGACCAGGCGCCAAGGAAGGGACCCGCTAAGGGACCTTGGAATATGGAGGTAAGGGATTACCGGCACCCTTACCAGTGCCGGTAATCCCTTACATCCTACCTCGTAATGAGGCCCTATGGCTTGGTATACCACCCAACAGGCCTGTAATTAATACTTCTGGGGACGTGTCCCATTGGGCCACCAATTGCAGCTGTGCCACCATGAAGTAGAACTTGAAGTCTGGAAAGTTTAAACCCCCATCCATGTATTTACGTTATAACATTCCCGTGGCCACCCTCCGTCTTCCCGAATTCCACAGTAATTCATCGAGTTCCTCGCTGAGCATCTTAAAATAAATAAATAAATAAAACACTTTATCATATAGGGGATATTTGCAAACAAAATACAGCAGCCTGCTGAGAACCACCATTTTATGTAAAGCTACCCTTCCCATCAGCGATAGAGGCAACGTTTTCCAAAATGTCACTGCATCACCCATCCTTGACAGCGCTCGTCGTGTGTTATATACTGTAAGGAACTCATGGTGGCAACAGTAAAGCCAGACACAAGTGATCATAGTTCAAGGGTGTTTATGAATCTTTATGAATGGGTGAGAAAAACGCCTAATGTAAACCTAAATCTATGATGGGAGCAAGCTAAAACCATCAAATAATAATAAGGCAGGCCTGGTGGCGTCTTGTCAAATAAAAAGGTTCTTTACTGAAATAAAACTATTGCCAATCCTTACCTCTAAGTTACAAAATTGTGTGGGATAATGTTCAACAGAAAAGAAAAAAGTGTTCACCAAATAATAAGTCAGGATGATATGGGTTCACCCTAATTCGCAGGCATCTCTCAGTTGGGTTCACGTTTGTCAGAAAAATACAGTTCACTTGGGTTTTATCACAAGGTGGGGTCCACTTCCCTTAGCCTTCCCTTGCCTTTATCACAGTACGGGATTCATCTCCCTTAGCTTTCTTCTCAGTGCCTCTCAGTCGGTCTTCTCTCAGTGTTGGCCTCCCTCAGTCGGGTTCACTAATGCCTTTTACCCCAAATATTCCACTTGTATTCACAAGTCTCAATCTCTTTTTAAACAATCTTTCACTGTGGACATCCCTCAGCTGGGTTAACTCTTTGCAACACAATGTTCAGAGGGTTATCGTATTTCACCCCGTTTTGCAGGTATCCCTCAGCCGGGTACACACTTGCCAGTTACACAGTTCCCTTTGCTTTATACAATGCAGGATTTTCTTCCCTTTGCTTTCCTCTTGGTTACGGGTCAAAGACTCAATTTTACAAGGGGTTTTACTCAACCCTTGTATGATCACTTTGACCTCTTGCGTCGTCTCTCCTAGGGCCTTCTGGGATCTATAGTTTTAACAAATGTGGACCGGTCAGAATTTTATTAAATGATCACCCACGTGGTGCTGGACCACTCTGCAGCTAGTCTCTCCCTGGATTGTCTGAACAGTTCCGTAACACACATTCTTTGTTCTTTGAATCACATTATGTTGCCATTTGCAACCTTCACTCAACACAGTACTTTTTACTATTGCTGCTCTGTCTGCGACTCAACGGCTTTGATGAACCGCTTGGTATTTCTGGTCTTTGGAGTCAAGAGCAGCACCACGGTAGCAAGCACCTCTCCCTGACTTGGTTATTGTAGGAGGGCTCTGTACACCCTTGGCATCTGTTACACCACTCACTAGCTGTTGTTCCCGGCATTATAATTCCTTTCACAGAGGCTGGGGCACTTCTCTCCTTGATGTCCTTTCAGTTATTGCTGCCTTTCTCCTCTTGGAATAGCTGTCTCATCGTGCGGTCTGCCTTGCTTAATGTGTGCTCTTGTGCTCCACCTTTTATCCCTGTGGGGAAGGGAAAGGGCCGTCGGGTGTGTGTGGTTATAGTCAATTACCTGACTCTGCCTGACCCTTGTGTTGGGACCTGTCGGGTAAACAGCCCTCGTGTTAGTCCGTTGGCTTTCGTGGTGTAAGAAAGTGTTTGTGTCGGAAAAGTGGGGGGTTGGGGGAGAAATTGTAATTGGTTATTTATAACGAATTTAATACCCAGAGGTTTCTAAGTGCGGACCCGGGGATCAAACCTGTGTTGCTCAACCTCGTCTTGCTTCCAAGTTGAGCCTGTTGCCCCATAGCTATTTTTCCAAGACTCATGGACCCATGTGCATGTAAAGATAATGTACTAAAATGTACAAATACAGAAAGGATGTCACTGGATTCAGAATATTCTTGCAAATCTGGGTAGATAGTTCTTATTATCAAATGTTCATACTAGGAATTGTAGGAAATATTAATATTTCTGTCCAGTTTGTTTCCTTGTTCCCGAGGGGAGGGATAACTTACAGATAGCATATCCCTTCATGACATCAAAATACATTGGGCCAATTAAGCTAGGAGGAGGGCCCTCATGGGGATGAGAAAATTAAGGTAACCATCGTAGGTTCTCTCCATTCCAAACTGTGTCAAATGATGCTTCATTGGTGGCTTTTGCTGGGTACATAAGCTCCAGCACACAGAGTTTTGGGTAAGCAGAAATGCAAGGGAGCCAGTCCGAGAGGAGAACGTCTGATTGGCATTCTAACTGGACGTAGCTGATGGAAAATGTCCTTTGGAGGGGCTTTTCCAGGTGGAAGTGAATGCAGAGGCCTTTCCCACGAGTGTACTAGATTACCTAGCGCGATATACAGAGCAGGTGGATAGTCTGTAAGGAAGAGCTTATCTGGCAGTGTTACTTGAAGCTGGTTGATGTCCCCTCCCGGTCCTGGGCCTTTAAAAGACAACCCAAAAGTGATTGCATAGTATTTACACAAATGTCTCAAGTATTAACTAAGTCATAGATGGCAATTTGAGGTATTTTGGGGGAACCCTGTTTACAAGCTATGCCACTGAAAGTGGAATATAATGCTAAGCGTATGTGCTTTGTTATTAATAATTAAAATTGAAACCCCTGGATAGCTTTGCCATACTGAGGCTTTTCTCTAGCAATTCGTGAAAAACTGTACCTATAACCTCAGGTTACTGAGGAACCTCTGCCCCTTTCTGTCTGAATCCAACTGCTCATCTGTGGCTCGGATAGTTATTCTACCTAGACTGTGGAAATGTGCTGCTTATTGAGGATCATAAGAAGAATACCCAGGCCTTACAAGTGATCCAAAACAATGCTGTCCTCATTGTAAAAAGGCAATCTAAAGGAGACCACATCTCAGACAGCCGTAGAGATCTCCATTGGCTTCCTGTTACTGCATGCCTAGAATTCAAGGCGGCCTTGCTTGTCCACAAGGCCCTATATGGCAAGCTCCTGTCGTACATCAAAGAGCTTGTCTGTCCATATGACCCCCCAAGAAAACTATGCTCATCGGCCTTCGTTGGTTAAAAACCGTACATTCAACCTTGCCAACAGCTCAGGTAGATCCTTCCCCGTTGTGGCTGCTAAAGTCTGGAGCGCCCTTTCCTTAGATCTCAGACTTTTGAAGTAATTCAACATGTTTCGTCGGAAATTGAAGACCGTTCTACTCCACTAAGCCACTGTGATGACTTCACCTGCTGCCCTGTTTTGCTTATTGTCTGTGGTAGTTACAGCGCCCTAATGCCTGTGGGCTCCGGTGCCTTACAAATAAATAAATACAATTTGAGATGTGGAATGGCAAGCTTTTGTGACTGGTGTATACCATAATTAATGAAGTCATTGAAATCTTCCTTACTGAAAACATGGAACTTGGGTATTGTGAGGGTGAACCTGATTCTGTGAGAATACAGAAATTAGGGTGGCTGTCCTTGCATGAAAAAGAAAAAAAACAGAAATACTGAAATCGAGCCTTTAAAATAATTGTAACGACTTCAACACCACAAAGATATTCAATTGTACCCATGTCCGAGTTAGGTACCAATCGTTTGTCACAGATAGTGTCCAACATTTTAGATATTAGAATTAGGTGAGATTTCAAAAAACCATCTGTTAGAGCAAATATTTTTCTCTGATGCCACTACTTGGCAATGGTTTCGGAGAAAAGGAAGTGAATTGTTTTGTTTTAATCTTTATTTGCAGAACTTTTTTTTTTTACTTTTTTGAATCCAACAACCAGTGTCAATTGTTAAGTGTACATTGTGGAATCTTGTATTTTATTTTCTAGAATAGCCATTCATGCTGAATGTTGGTGCCCATTGGAATGAAATAATGAGTGGAACAATAGCAGACAGTTTGCATTTTCCTTTCTGTAGGCAAGCTGCGTGTATTTATTTAAAGATTGTGATCAAATACCTAGCTCTGTAAGTTAGGGGACCACCTTTTATTCCTTGATTTCTTATTTTGAATGAAACTAAATATTCACATTAAAACAGCCTGTTTCTTGTCCAGATTGCTTTGTGGATGTTTTGCATTGTGAGACAGGGGAGGTGTAGCGGAGAAGTATTACAGTAGTGTCATTGTTCTGCAAAAAGAATTCTTAGGAAAATAAATATCTTCCATAAATCATTGTCATTAGAATTCTAATTGCATTGTAGCCCATGGTGGCCCTTACCCTCACTATGGACCATTTGCTTTGCATCTGTTATGGGATGATAGCCCCCCTTTACAGCCCGCATTACCTGTGCTATAAAGAATCAGTGTCTCTTAGGTGGGGGGCAATGCCCATGTACAATGAGAGAAGCATTTTCTCTTTGGAAGCACAAAGCCTTAGCAAATGGGTCTAGAGGTTTGTGGGAGGCGGTGACTGGCGGTGTGCCAGCCTCCGAGAATTTGCACAGATGCAACCTTCTTTTCAAAGCCTATACAGCATCAAGACACCGAACTGAAAGCACTCAAGCGATAAGAGCCGCACCATTATAAATGACTTTCAGTATAGTTCAAGCTTGCTGTGTCAACATTTTCTGGAGTGCAAAGCTAACACGCAGGCCTCTCTTGTTTGCTTTCTAGTACAGAATTGGACAACTCTATATGATAAGTAAACACAGCCATGAGCAGAGTGACCGAGGAGAAGGCGTGGAGGTCGTCCACAATGAACCATTCGACGACCCAGTGCATGGAAACGGCCAGTTAACAGAGAAGAAGGTCTATCTCAGCAGGTGAGTGCGCTGGAGCTGAGCTAAGCGCGGTGATAAGGATGGGCGGGAGATGCTATTAATGTCCGACGCTGCAAATACATGATTTAGGGAGTGATGGATGGAGAGTGCGTTGGTGGGCATTAGCGGTGCTGCTTGTTGAACCTTTTCAGTGATCTCCGGGCAGTTTATCTACACGTCTGCCTACTCTCTCCTTGGCACCCTGCACAGCTTCTCTGAGCTGGCTGCCTTTTTAGTTACATCATAATTGAAATTTGTGCTTACTTTTTGTAGTTAATTTGGTTGTATGGTTGAACTGTTGAGTTCTGCTAGGATATGCATTCACCCAAAAATGTCGCATTTTGCCCTTACGATGTACCTAGAAGTCCAGGCTTTTTTTTTTTATTTTCTTCTTTTTTGTGGGTTTCTTTTTCTTCCATTCTCCATGATTCTATCCCAGCAGACTACCCCACTTGCTTCCCAGGAGGGAGTGGGGCATAACATTCCATAAAATATAGGTTTTGTTTAGCAAGAATGTTCGAGTGACTCGTCGACTCCTATCAAACTAATTCAGAAGGTCGACTTCATGGCAATTATGGCTTTCACCCCCACTCTGGTGGGGTAGACATGGCCTTTAACGGTCCCCATCCTGAGACTAGGTAGAGGGCTGAGGGCCGTTAAAGGCCATGTCCTTCCCCCTCCCCAGCTGGGGGCAAACCCATTCCCCCCCAGGGGTTATCCAGGGTGCTAATGTTGTTTTTCCCCCCTTGGGAGATTGGCTGTGCAAGCAACGCCAATCTACTGATGAAAAGAAAGAAAAAAAACAGTTCCCTTTTCTATTTCTATGGTGGTGGCCGGGAGCAGGAGGAGTGCCAGGACCGAAGCATACAACTCTGCTGCAGCAGGTAATTGGGGAGGGAGGGAGGAGGTGGGATAGGGGTTGGGTTTGTTATGGGGGGGGTGGGAAGGCGGGGAGGCAACACGGAGTGTCCCTGTAGTCTCCCCACATTCGGAAAAAAGGTTGCCACCCGGTGATGGGCCTCGGAAGGCTGGAACAAAAGGCATAGAATCTATATTCTCATCTGTTCCAGCCACCTCATTGGCTAATGGCACTTCATTGGGTGTGAATGCTGTTATTGGAAGTATTCAGTACAAAGAAATGTCCAAGGACATGGACATTTGTCGTGCTCACTAATCATCCTGCTCGGGTGTTGCAAAATACGAGTCACCCTCATAAATATTACACATGTAACCAATCACACATGGCCTCCGATTATGCTGAAGATTGAGCACTGAGGGATCGAACATGCTGACCACATGTCAAAAAGTGGCCTGTATACATATTGACACTGAAGGTTAATTATGCGTTGAACTATGAGGTGGCCCACTTGCAACATGTTTTTGTACTCCGGTCACATATTTGGTTCCTTAAAAGGTTTATGAACGGTACTTGCAAATTGAAAAGGAAAAACAGGGAACACAAATATTTAATAAATGTATCAGAAACTGGATCTAAGGTTAAGGATTACAAAATGGATACAGTAGCTTACTGTTATGATTCACACAATACTAGCCAAAGCATTGACAATAGTAAACCTATTCACCAGTAATGCTGGCTCTGCAAGCCACACAGCAGTGTAGTTATAAGGGTATAAGCAACTACTCACTGTGACTATAGGATGCGTAACAGTCTACCCTATCTCAGACTCTGCCCTATAGTTGGTGTTATGAAAGTAATGTTTCAAGAAAGTATGTATTAACTTTAAAGAGATGCCTTTCCATGTTTTTTGCTCCAAAATATGTGGAGTGGGTAAGATAGCCCAGCGAGGCAAGCTCTTGCTACTGCCTACAGAACCCACGTTTGGACCCCTGCTGGACAGACTCGCCCATCATCCTCCCAAGGATGAAACATTTAGTATCATTACTTTTGAGTATAACACCGATTGCAGTGTTATGCTATTGGGATTTTTACCACGCAAGGCTGCATTCGCATAGTCTCAGGTGCTCTTTTGGACCTGGAAGAGTGTGCAGATTTGGGTAATTGGGAGCAGAGGAAAGGGCAAGATTGAAGTGCTTTTGTGATGAGGTTGCAGAGCGCAAGTACCTTGACCTCTGCATGCTTGTCGGCTTTCTAGGTGTAAAACGTGACCAATATTCACACCAACTCTCAGTCCCTGCATTCGACAGAGCTAAAGCAGGTGGCTCTAGATTTGTGGTTCTAGCCCCTAAAGCTTGGAACTCACTCCACTCAGTCTAAGAAAAGAAGAATCCCCGACAACCTTTAGGAAAGCTCTAAAAACAAAGCTGTTCAACTAGACCACCTTATGTTATGCATGGTCTCTAACGCTTTCCCTCTGTAACCTGTAACACCTTCTCTACAATGTCATATACTGCTGTATACATCTACTCCTGCAACAATGTTATAACCTGCACCGAATGTATACCCTGTATAACCTGTATAACATGCACCAAGTTAATATCCTGTAACTGCGCCACAATGCCTCTGGGCCGCTGGGCGCTTTATAAATCCAAATAAATAAATGGTATGAGGCATCAAAGGCTTTGTGTACAGTGGGGCGGCCTCATGCATGTAGTGTGGGTGTCTTTTGGCCACAGGCTGAGCATGTCGATTGTTGTTTGAGGTGTATGTTTGTGAAGTCTGAAGTATGGAGTGAGTTTTTTTTTAAAGCCATGTTTGTCTGGTTTGTATTTGTGGTGTGTAAGGTGGAGATAAATATTGAGGGTCAGTCAAAATGTAGGGGGTGTTCTTTGGGTTTACATAGGGCTTTCAAATGATTGCTCTTGCCGTTCGTTGCATTATGATGAGATGTATGTGGCTTTAATGGTTGATGCATAAAGATGTCCTGTGTTGCGGTTTATATTTTCTGGGGAGACTGGGAGGGGGTACCCTTGGGGTTTTTGCAGTCCCTTGATGAGTCTTCCGTTGTTTTAGTTTCCTGAGTGCCATGCGATATGTTCTAGGCAAACGGTTGGGAGCAAGTATGCTATGCCCTTAGCTTGTCTGTGCATCAAACTCTGCGTTCAGAAGCAAAACAGATCCACCCAAAACGCTATACATATTTTAAAAAACAGGGTCCAGCTCTTCAGATTACAGCCCAGTGTTCCGTTGTCATACAACCCTTACCTCACATATTCTATAGTCCTACACCTTGATAGGAAGAGTCGAAGATTTGATTTAATGGATACTGTGTATGATGGAGATAATCCTCTGAGGAGAGAGCGCTCGCCTGGGATTTTTGTATTTTTTAATAATGAAAATGAATGATAGGAGATCAGCCTCCGTGAAATGTGCGTGGCCATTCTGTGCACATTTCATCTGCTCACCGCATGAAAACCATAGTCACGTGTACTCCGGGAAGACACAGCCCACAAGTGCCATATTCCCCTGTCATATTCAGCTTGAATTTGACAGCCACGGGTACATCAAAGCATCTCAAGAAGGGGAAAAGCACACCTTCATCCAGCCATGGGCAGTCTAACTTAAATATCAAAGGCTCCATGGAGCTGCATTCCTTTTGTCTAATCCTGCATACAAAAGAGATAATTGAGTCAAGCCTGCAGAGTGGGCTTGGTTGCCGGAAAGACAACTGGAAAGGCAGGGCAATGTGTCAAATTGAAGCTAGTTCCCACCTCTCTGTATGAAAGTCACAGCAGACCCCTTTTGAAGGGAGAAGTGAGTGATTTGGAGGAGACAGGAAGTCTGCTCCCACCACATACTTCAAAGTAAACTTGTGCTTTAATCAAGAGTCACAGAGGGCTCAGTTAACCAGAGAGACACTTTGATCTACAACAGACAGGAAGATGGGTGGGACTTAGGTAAATGTTGTCACCCCTGGTCCTGACCTCATGCATAACAGAAGATTGTTGGTGGGGACCCAGGATTGGTTCCTTAAGGTGGGCTTGGCCTGCACCAATCACTGGGGCCCATTTGGTTTTAAGAGATGGCTGAACCCCTGATTTGGGCGATCATCAGAAGACTTTGAAACGAGTGAAGAGGAGGACTCCTTTGGACACAGGCTGAAGGTACAGTCTACCTTACATCCTCCGCCAGTAAGGGAAGGCCAGGTGTTCCAAGAGGGAAGCAAGATCCCTCCCCTAAACATCTCCCAGGGAACAGTGGGAGATGCCGGGCTCAGAAGACCCGTCCAGCAGCTACAGAACCCGTTCCTAGCCAGCACACAGCGTGCCCTGCTAGGTTCTGCCTGCAAGCTTCCTAGGTGGGAAGTGCCGGAGATTATCTGAACTAAGGACAAAGCTATTGCCTGCAATCAGTCTCCTGAGCTTTGGGCCCTCCGCTTTGAAAGGACGAAAAGAGCCCTTCGAAGAAGTTAGGAGTGCCATACCAGAATCATCCAGTGTCCATCTTTCGAGACAGTCGAGTCCTCAAACAGCATCCGTCTGCACCGCTGACTGTTATCACGCTTTAGTCACTAGAGCCATCTGAACCACCTCAACCACCATTCCAGATCTGCCAATCAGCACAGAGACAATGATTCTTGGCTCGAGTTGCCATGCCGGACAGCCTGTAGACGTCTATCCAGCCTTGCTTGCAGAACTGGCTGCCGCCTGGTACCCGCAGCTGTCTCCTGCCACTAACTCTGTCTCGGGGGCTGCGAAGCACCCTGGAACCGCCTCAACGACGTCGAGCACCAAAAACGTCTTCAGCACCAGGTAGATTGTGGTTCTGCCCCCCTGGTCCTTTTCCTGAAAGCCCCTAGAGACAGCTACGACCCTTTGCACCTTTAGTTTCTTTAGGAATCATGTTTTCATTTTGTGAATGAGATAAGGCAGGGAGTGGGGCAGATACACTCCTTATGTCAGGGACTTTGCATATGTTTATCACAGTTTAGTAACACGGTAAGCGAAGCACCAGCAGTACAAAGCATGTATGAAGGGCTTACCTTGACCGGAGGAGCATGGCAGTATTCCAGTATGTCCGCATAGGCCTGCAGCAGAGAACTCCTGCTGCCGTGCGTTTATGCCTTCCAGCTTTGCCATCCGGCGAACTAGGTCAGCAGCCATAGAATGATCTCCGGACCAATGGGACAGCCTCAGCTGGTCCCTGTGGGTCCTATGCAGGTCGCACTCGGCGGGGGCCATCTTATTGTGGGTATGCACGTTGGGTGCCATCATTAATCCCAGACTACGGCAGTCTGGTGTGGGCGGTCCAGGGGTTCCCGTCATGGATGCAGGGCTCAGTGGAGCAGCAGAGATCTCCAGCTGCCTTACGTTTATTACGTTAAAATAGTTTTTTAACTCACCGCTTTGTTTCCCAGCAATGCCTAGCAGGTGCAATGAGTAAAAGTTTTATTTTACCTGTGGTCAAACCAAAGCCTTGGTGGGTATCTTAAACCTTTGTTGGTAGCAACAAAACAGGTTGCAATAGTTATGAATGTTTCATAGGATATAATGGGATCTCTTTTCTTCTCCCGTTTACTTCCTCCCCCTGGCTCAGGACACTTGACTTCAGGTTTCAGTGGTCAACTCGTGATAACAGTCAAAAGAATTAATGTTAGTCCCATACTGCAAGTCAGACAGCTGTGCGGCCTAAAGGCTGAAAGATGTTTGGCTGACAGCTGATCAATAACTACCGCAGAGATTCATAGTTAATCTGAAAAGAGCCTCAGTGGTCACTGCTCTGGCAGAAACATTTCACTATCATGATCAGACATGAATTCTCTGGCACAAACCTTGAAGAAATCCCTAAACCTCTTAGCAGCGTGATCTCTTTCAACCTTTTTTTGGAGCTACATCAAGACCACCAAGAAGGTAGTAAAACATTTTGAAAGCTTTCAAAAATCAATTCTCCCTGGCATCAACCATATATTTGATCCAGGTTATTTAAGGAAGAATAAATGCAGTTCTCACGCCACCACCTACAGACCAAAAATGTCCTCTCTACTTTCCATGTTTTTCCAAATTCATATGCTCCGACTCTTAAGAGCAGTGCCATTCAAGGGTGCAGGGAACTCTCTTGCAGGACTTGGAGAGTGTGTCAGAGCCCTTGTAACTCTAGTCCTAGTCAATAAACTGGAAGAGCTCACCCTGCCTAGGATGTCCTGCCCATGGAATGGGCTGCCTACTGCTTGGGGAAATTCACAAGATTATGCAAATCTTCTGCTCAAACAGCAGCTTCATCTTTGGGCAGTCACAGCTTCCAGAGAATAGCGGTCTCAAACAAATAGAGTAGCGATTTGAACATATCAAATGTATGGATCTGTGCAAATAAAAGACAAAATGAAATTGAACTAGTCCTTTTTTATAAGGAGAGCAGTTGAAAGCGTGACTTTTTCATAAATCAGCCAATTTGGATCCCTAAGGCACTATAGATCTCCACATGAATGCATTTTCAAGTCCCTAATAGATAGAATGGTCATTCAATTTCCCGGAAGGCAACGCAGGACCTCATTTATGAGTTAATCCTTTGTTCCAGGCATGCATTGGTTTGGATCCAGTTTTCAGCGCTGTTGCAAAGGGATCCTCATTGAGGAAATGCACTTGATCCTCTGCATAGGAAAGATCAGGCATTGGTTTAATTTCATTCATGATAATAAGGCTCATCTGTAAACATGTTACTGCATCCGCTGGTCCATCCTCTCATTGACACTCAAGGGACATTCTCATGTGCCCCGTCTCACACCATTCAGTACGTCACTCTGCTTTGAGTCTCTGATCACATTTACGCTGGATACTACACCATGATTATTGCTGGCTCCTCACTAATCCAGTTACTCATATGTCCCGCTCTCTTTCCTCCATCCTTGTGGGTGTCCCCTAACATGGGGACGGTACCAGAAACTTTGGCAGCAAAAAAATTAGCTTCCACTTTAAATTTAGTATAGTGTGGAGAGGCACGGGCTCGGGTGTGGGAATGCTCCCACTGATGCCCCCGCCGCCTCACCTCAGTCTCTTATTCTGCACATATGGTGTCGGACCTGGCAGCGAGCGCAGAGACCATTTGTAGCTTTCCGCTTGCTCCCTGTTTTTTCATTTCTTATTTCACATCACGTCTGCGCCTCACCTCCCCAGCACCTGTTGACCACAGGAGGATTCACAAGGTGTGCCTCTTGCGGCCACACGTTCCAGAACTCAGACCCCCATGCACTCTGTCTTGAGTGTTTGGGGACCGACCACCGCTGTGACTCATATGCAGCCTGCAGTGCTTTCGGTTGCAGGGCATTGAAGAATAGTTTGTTGCTGTGGAGGGAGATTTTCCATACTTCTCCACCTTAAGGACTTTGTTTCTGGCATCTCTCATCGAGGCAGGGTAGGACCTCTGTTCTGCACGGCTCCACAGTGCAGAGACTCCTTGCCCGGGGTTCCCACGGATCGGGGTTCCTCGCATTCAGGTTCTGGTAGGCCCGAGACCTCTGACTACCGGCTCCAAAGTCGAGGGGCCTGAGGGCTCTTCCGGGCGGTCCTGGGATAGACCTGAGGCCTTCCACACTACCGGCTCCCAAGCTGAGGGGTCCAGGGGCCATACCAGGGTGTCCTCAGACGATCAGGCTCGTCCTCTTCTTCTACCCCAGGGGGTAAGGTGTCATTGAGTGCCACCGCCAAGAGTCGTTCCTCGGTTAGATCCAGCAGGGCTACCAGCACAGGTGCTGAGGGCTTCCGGCCTACTGGCGCTTGCTCTGAGGCCCTCTACCAGGGCGTTTCGTCTACCGGCCATCTGGCTGAGGGCTCAGCACCTACTAGATGGCTCTCTGAGGTCAACGTCTGTTTGGGGTGTGAGACCCAAGCTGTATCCTCTCGTGTCTGAGGCCTGTGAAAAACCACAGGGTGTTTCTCAACCTAGTCCCAGGGATTTTGCACTCCGGTGTCCAGGGAAGGGCCATTGCATTTGGATCCCGACCCTGGGGGTGGACAAGCAAGGGAGGATTACCTGGGTAGGGGGTTCTCGGGGAGTGGTGAAGAAGCACCCAATGGTGAGACATGGTATCCTCCTTTTTCCACAACCCATCTAACCCCTATACCTGCTTATTTTATGGCAAACTACAGCTCCCATAATTCCTACCCACATTACATTGAAAATGCTACTGAGCTGAGGAAGATGAGGAATGAGGTCAGACCGATCACTTCTACTGACCTGCAATGGCTCTGTCCCTGTAATAAGGCCAGGCAGAGTCAGGCACGTACTCCTAACTATGTACACTAGCCACTTGTTAATACACCCGTTCAGGCGAATAAAAGGCGGTGAGCACAGACACACTGGGAGCGAGGCTGGGTACAAGAAGTAACAACTCTTTCGGGTCTGATGCGAATCAGGGGATGGAAGTGGGGAGGCCAAGGGGCTGATCTGCAGTTACGAAGATCGAAAGAGATTCAGGCGAGAATCCCACACTTTCGGGAAGCCGTAAGCGTTTGAAGACTGAATCAGAGCGAGCGGAAGAAGGAAACCTTCAAGGTACTTGAAAGCAGCCCGCAACTCTCCCGGGTGAAGACTGAGCTTGGGAGGAGCAGAGAAGGGGTTGGAAATGGCATTGACTGCTGCATGAAGAGCGTTAAACAAGACTGATTAACACAACTAGTGAGATATCGAAGGCAACAAACATCTGGTTTGTGTTAAAAGCCAAAAGTAACTAACTTAAAAGCTGAAGGTTGCGTGTATGCTGATAAAACGTGTAATGAAAAGGACAATTGCTGAATTGTAAAAGGAATGGATACAAAGTAACAGAGTGGTCCTGTGAGGTGAAATCTCACATTCAAAAGTCTGTGAAATGTTCTGAGTTGAACGGGAGCCTAAGGCAAGAAAGTTACTGCGATCGCGAAAGAAAGTTGAATGAATGAAAAGTAAAATATGCAAACTCTGAATATGCCAAGAGGGCAAAATGTATGAACTATGAAAGAGGCCAAGAAGGCAAACCGAAAAGAATAAGGAACTACAAGTACCAAGAGGCATTGGTGTTGTAAGAGGAGGAAGACTGTGGATTGTAGAATGAATGAGAGGCCAAAGTGGTCATGCAGGGGTCTTTGTAAAATCCTTGCAGTTTCGAAAGTCTTCGACTGTAAAAAGCCACGCGAGACAAAACGTGGGGAAGGGAACCCCCATGAAGAGAAAGACCAGCTCGAGCCTGGCAGAGGGAAGCCTGTTTTGGATTGTGTGAAAGTAAAGGTCCAAAGAGGAACTGTTTATTTGTAACCAGGTGGACAAAGCCTAAGGAAGTGATTGAACTACCAGAAGCTTGAAGCCAAAGCCTGAACTGTTACATTCAACCAGTAAGCCAAAGCGTGCAAGACTGAAACAACTGTGCCACCCACCAATACTTTTTAGGAAACTCTCTAAACCCCTTGATGCTGACCGTGGTGAAGGAAGTTGTTGTTTAAGCCATTCTGACATTTCTTTTGAAACACTATTTTCCTTTTGTATCCCTTAACTCATTTGTCATTTTGAGAAGGAGGGCAAGGTTAGTTTCTTTTTAGTAGAGGCCTTTTTGTTTTGACTAGACTGACTCGGACTGTTTTGTTTATTACATGGTCAAGATTACTCCCATTCTAGAGTTAGGGTCAGTTAGAAATTCTACCAACCCAACCAAAATACTAAACAAAGGTTTTTGAAAATGTGTATCCATTTTGTCAGTATCTACTGTTGATACCATACCTTCCTTACAGGTATCTCTTGGCTCAATGCCTTCGCGCCCTCCTGCCCAGGGCGTGGCACAAGGCTTCAAAATGGTGGAGCGGCACATGGCAGAGAATGGCAGACAGGTGGCCGTCTAGGATCCAACTCTGGGCCTGCCAGTGTTTTCGCCCATTGAATGGGCTTTGCAGGACGATTCCAGCCCCCTTCTACCTGGAAACCTGCAGCAGATACTACGGTACAGGTTTTTGGTCCCAACAGGAGTACATCTACCCGTCGCAACCCTACAGCTACACGCACCAGGCGCCGCAGCTCTTTGATCAGGAGTGGAGGCCCAGCGCCTTGGAGGGCAAGGTACTTAGGGACTCAGCGGCTATTGAGGACTGCTTCTTTGAATGGTTCCTCTTCCTCATGCGTTCCCCTCCGATGAAGCGGCATTGTGAAGGTTATCCCCCAGACAGTACTCCTTGCGTTCCTGCAGCTCTCCCAGTGCCAGTCCCTCCTCCGGTTCAGGCCCTACCGCTTGTGCATATTTTTACTTTACTTTAATCAATTTATATTCCCTTGCCATGAGCCCTGAGGCGTAAGGGGGCAGACAAAAACTAACAAGTACAAGAAACAAAAAATGGACGGAGTCAACCGCGGGTTAAGAAAACGGGCAGATTATTGCTAAATGTACATTTCAGTGGTCAATAGAAGAGCCAGGTCTTAAGGGCCTTCTTGAAAGTCGTGATGGAGGCATGCTGTCTGAGGTTGTGTGGTAATGAGTTCCAGAGTTTGGGCGCATCGATGTAGAAGGCCCTGTTCTCTACCTTCTTACGTTTGCATCGCGGGAGTACTACCAGGCTCTGGTTACATGATCTTAGTGCCCTCCACCTCCTCCTGTACCACCAATGCCTCCCCCTCAACAGCCGTTAGACTTGTCTGCATCTCCGGACCTATGGAGGACCTCACCGGCACCTGTGTCCCAGGGCCCGGATTCCTCTCGTCCGGTGAAAAGGGGGGCAGGGGGGGACAAGGATGACAATGAGCCCTCGGCATATGTTAAGGTCTTTGATGACCACCTCCAGGGCCTGGCAGAGTTCTTGGTGGTCCTTCTTCCTGAGCAGTCAGGGGTGCTTGCAGAGGTCTTGGCTAAACGCACCAGCCGGTCTGGAATTCCCCTCCAGAAGGATGTGCTGCAGGTGGTGCAGAAGGCCAACGCCAAGATGAACAAGAAGTTGGACAGCAGGTTTAGGCTGACGGACGGGCAGCCGATCCTCCTCCTTGCGCCATCCGCAGCCCCATTCCTCTGTGGTGGCAGCAGCCTCTTTATATTCTAAACCATCGTCTTTGTCATCTTCCTCCATGGGAGCCACATCCAGTTGCCTCTCCAGGGAGGACAAAGTCCTTGAGACCTTGGGAAATCGCTGTTACTCCATCTCAGGACTGCATCTACGGCAGCCCAATGCAGAAGCCCTCTTGGCCGTGGCTAACCAGAAGCTGTGGTGGGAGCTTGGGAAAGGTCTGCCCGACCTCCCTTTGGACAAACAAGCCTCCTTCAAGGCAGGTCTGGCAGATGCCCAGTCCATTGCGCAGGACCTCATGGAGTCGTCCGTCTCCCACATAAACACAGCCAGCAGAGGGCTGTGTCTTGTGGTTCAGATGGGAAAGGGTGGTCTGGATGCACGCCACAAAGTTTTCATCTGACTTACAGGAGCGGATTATAGCAGTGCCCTTGGAGGGTGTGGACATTTTTCATGCATCCACCATTGACGAAGAAGAAAACCTCGACTCAAGCCGCCAAGTCCTTGGCCATCCTGACAATGCCGGGTCAGAAATCCTTACCTCAATCTCAGGGTAGGACCCAATTCAAACCCTGAATCTTCACCAGCTTCAGGGGGTTTAGAGATCGCGGTATGTGGAGGCCTGACGGGTCGCACAACGACAACAGAAGGAAGCAGCAGAGGACGTAACACAGGTTTTTCAACTTCCCTGTCCTCTTCCCCCACCCCTGATGCCAAGATGCTATGATGGCAGGGTCGGGGAACAAAGTTTGCCTGTTGGGGGGCCGCTTGGATATTTTCCAGGACACCTGGAAGCGTCTTTTCAGCAACATGTGGATTCTATCTGTAGTCTCTGCAGGCTTCAGTCTTCCTTTTCCTGTACCTCTACTATCATCTCCTCCTCTTCGTCAGATCGGTTCCCCAGCTCTTTTACGGGAGGTCCTTTTGCTCTTGAGGATGCAGGCAATAGAACTGGTTCCTCTTGTAGACGGGGGCTTCGGTTGCTATTCCAGGATTTTTACGGTACCCAAGAACAACCAGGCTGGCTGGGTGGGTAGTCTTAGACCTGTCATTTCTAAATCTGCCCTTACCACTGGAACGGTGCAAGACGATAACTCACGTGCACATAGCCGAGTCTCTGTGTGTAAGGGACTAGATGTGATCCCTGGACCTCAAGGATGCGTACCTGAATGTACCCATATATCAACTGCATTGAAGGTTTCTGTAGTTCACGATTATGTCGTACCACTTCCAGTACAAAGTGCTGCCCTTCAGCCTGAATTCGGCACCTTGTGTCTTCATGAAGTTGATGAATGCAGTGGCAGGCCTTCTCTGCTTGGAGGGCCTTCAACTGTACCCTTATCTGGATGATTGGCAGGTGAGAGCGGGGTCACCCGAAGCAGCGGTGCACTCCTGCCAGAGATTGGCAGATACCCTTCATCAGCTGGGGTTTTCCCTCAATCGGAGGAAATATAAGTTATGCTAGTTTCAGGATCTGGTCTTCCTAGGGGCTTGTTGGATCACTACTGTTCAGTTGGTGTTACCCACGCCCGAAAGGCTGATGTCCCTCCGCAAGCCGGTGCGGAACTTTCTGGTCTACTCGACTATCTTGGCATGGTGGTTGCGGCACATTCTGGGCCTGATGGCCTCATGCGTGCTGACTGTTCAACACGCCCGTCTCAAGATGAGGCGCCTCCAGCTCCACCTGGCGGCCAATTGGGATCAGGAGACGGTGTCTCAGTAGGACAGGATCCCAATTCCACTGCTCCTTTTCTGATGAATGTTAATCTTTCATTGGGAGCTCCCTTCACCCTATCGGAGCCTACCCTGGTGGTGACGACTGACTACTCCTTTTCGGGGCTGAGGGGCTACTCTGGAGGGCTATGCGATTCATGGAGCATGGTCCAGGGCGGAAGCCCTCCTACATATCAATCTGCTCTACCTCATGGCAGTGGGCCTGGCTTTCAAGGCGTTTTCAAGGCGTTTTTGCCCCTAATCAGGTTCTAGTCAGGATGGCCCGTTCTACTACGATGTTTTACCTGAACAAGCAGGGTGGCACCCCTCCAGTTTTGATCTGGGAATGGGCCCTTACAGAGAGAATTTGGATTTCTGAAGTCCACCTGCCGGGAGACAGCAATGTAGAAGTGGATCAGCTGAGTCGCTTGGGGTTCAACACCTACGAGTGGGAGTTGTACAACAACTCCTTGTTGCCCCAGTTCCAGCATTGGGGGTACACGGACCTGGACTTGTTTGCATCTCCCCTGAATGCCAAGTGCCCCCAGTTTTGCCTCATGGGCAGGTCGGGGTCACTGGGAGACTCCTTCCAGATCTGCTAACACAGCTGCAATGTCATGCGTTCCCGCCCCTCCTCTGCTCCAGCTGACCCTCCGCAAGTTCTGGGCATCTGTGGGCCGCAGCCTCATCCTGATGGTCCCGCACTAGCATTCCAGACCCTGGTTTTTTGGATCTGCTGCAATTGTGCTCCAGGGATCCGTCCATCTTCCGTTTCTCAGCAAGGGTGCGGGGGGGCGGTGGAACATCTCCGGACCCGGCCAAACTGGCCCTGGCATTCTGGTTCCTGATCAGCATGCTTAATTTTCAGATGACAACTGGGACATCATTCAGCAAGCCAGGAGGCCCTCGACTCGGTCTGACTATAAAAGCAAATGGACTAGTTTCTTCCATTGGGCTCGCGACAAGGGACTGGAACTTGTCTCCTGTCCTCTAGATGACGTACTGGCTTTTTCAGCACACCTGGCTCGTTCTGGAGTTTAGGTGGATATTTTCTGCACGTATTTGCCGGCCATCAGAGCCTACAAGAATTCCCCTGAGCATGTGTTTTCGGCAGCCAACCCAGTGATTAAGGCCCACCTTAAGGGGTTGTCTAAACTTTTTCATCATTTCTGGGAACTCAATGTGGTTCTCGCAGCTTTGCAATGCAAGCTTTTCGATTCGAACCTGTGGCCTCTGTGGCCATCCGCTTGGTGACGCTAAAGACCGTTTTATTGGTGGCTCTAATCTCTGTGCGCTGGCTAAGCGAGCTGCATGCGTTGATTTCGTGCAAGCCCTTCACCACGTTTCACAACAAGACTATTTTGCGCACTCACCCAAACCTCTTGCCCACAATGGTCTCTCCGTTCCATCTGAATCAAGAGATCTTCTTGCTTGTGTTCTTCCTGAGCCCACCGTCTGAGGCAGAGAGGGTCCTACGTTCCTTGGACCACAGGAGGGTTCTCAAGTTTTATCGCTCTCGGACGAGATTCTTCAGGAGGTCCGAAGCACTGTTAATGACTTTTTGGGGCTCCCCCTCCCACCCCAGCTCTCAGACTGCCAAGGCTTCCATCGCCAGTTGGATGGTCCAGGTCATTTCAGAGGCCTACAAAGCTATGGGAAAATCTGTTCCTGAGGGGATTCATGCCCAGGCAGTCAGAGCTAAGGTCATGCCGTCGCTTTTCAGAGACCTGAATCTTAGGAGGTCATCAGCAAGGTGGCTACTTTGGCCACTCCGTTGGCCTTCTGTAAGCACTATTCACTGGACAGCAACTCCAGACGCGATAAAGGGTTTGGTCAGGCGGTTCTGAGGAAAATATTTGCTTCATCCAAGATATGAGGCAGGTTGTCACAGCTCCACCCTATGTTTTTGTTCTGTGGAATCACCCACAAGGATGGAGGTAAGGGGATGTGACGTATGAGTAATTAAAGTTACTCACTGCAGTGACTAGAGTACTCGTAGTGCATAGTCCCCTTTCCTCCATATGTCCCACCCATCTTCCCCCGCTAGTATGCCAGTGTCTTCTAGGTAAGATGAGTAGCCAGGTATCTTAAGTGGCTGATGTGTTCAGAGGGTACTGAGGTGAGGCACCAGAGGGCATTTAAACGGGAAGTTTATTTTTTCGCCGACAAAGGTTCCGGTACTGTCCCCATGTTGGAGGACACCCATAAGGATGGAGGAAAGGGGACTATTGACTAGGAGTACTCTAGTCACTACAGTGAGTAACTTTAATTTCTTCTATAAAGTTCCATCCTATCGATGGCTAGCACATGAACTGTGCAAATAAATAAAAGCTATCTGGGTAACCTGCAGCTTTATCAACAGCCAGCGCATAGCAGACCATGGGAGTGGTTCTCTGTTCACTTGGCATGCCATAATATCCAACCAGCCACATTTTGACTGGCATTGTCTGTGCTATCATTTCGTGGTAGTCACAGAAACCCATTAATCTGCTCCCCATGCCACCAGCTGCAACCCCAGTGCCCATCCCCAGAATCACAATTGCTAGCTGGACTCTGTGTTACTAGGTCTCCCCCAACACTGTGGCTCCACAATCCTTATCCTTATCAAGGCATAACACTTAAATGGAGTGTCGTGAAATGGACTGATGTCCCCTATAAGTGTGCGGTGACATGAAGACTAACATTTTGTTCTCTGGATTTGTTGTCATAATGCAGAAAAGGGCCTTCAAAGAGCTATAAGTTATTGCTACCAGAATGATCCCGCAACAACCTGCTCCACCCACCCGATTTCCAGTTATAAAGGTTGCGACCCCATGACTAAAATGATACTAGCAGCGAACATTCGATAATGGGAACAGTGTCCAGTCTCAGCGGCCTCCTCCCCTGTTCAGTTCATCTTATACAGTCTTGTGAGCCCAGCGCTGACGCAGATGTCGACTTCATCTCGATCACATGACTAAGTACTTCTGCAAAGCTCTTGAATGAGAGATGAACAGAATCCCCATCTTACATGATGCACGGGGCTGTGATTTTCCACTCTCGCTTGCCCTGCAATGTGCCTATCACGTGACTCCTCCGGTGGTGCCGCACGGAATGGCTGTCTCAGCAGCATCTATTGCTGCCGCTAGTAAAGGACAGTTTCTTTAGATCGAAAGAATTCAGACTGGAATCACATAGCACACTAACAATTATCAATCATTGCAATCGAGTCCATTCTTATTAGCTGGAAGAAGAAAGTATGTTGTAGCTTACTCTAACTTAGTGGGAGGCAAAGGCAACGCGATTAACGTAAATAAAATAATATAAATAACAATGAAATGTGCATCCACAAAAACCACTGTCTTTGTACCAAAAGAAAGTGGCTAATGTCAGGCCTACTCGCTTGCAAATGGACTTTTTATTGGCATTTGTTCTAGGTGCATGCGGGTTACAACGAACTTTGTTTCTTGGTTGTAGATTTCTTTGGACTCTAAATATTAGGGGTGGCCTATTTTCTAAAGCGAGGCTACACCTTCAGCCATTGTCCTCTTCCAATAACCTCGTTCTTGTTCTGATTCACACGTGCAACTATGCTAGTCCGCGTTAAATGATTACACCGAGTATTTTCAGATGACATTAGTCTGCTCAACCTGGTCTAGTGGCTAAACTGGTTATTTGAGCCCAGTTTAGCATTTTGGGATTCTGGGTACACCACTTTTTCCTCCCTGTACCTTAGGTTGTAAATGCGTAATGTGCATGTTAACTCAACTGCTTATTTCACCATTGAGTACTGCCCAAATCCTCTTCCAACACCCTTTTACATCCTGTACTCCGTAAACTGTTCTCTGCTGGACCTCAGGCCCCACACTCTTCGATGTTTAGGACGTCATGTTCCAGATACTCCCACTACGTGAGGCGTTCTCTGGTAAATGCTCTGCTGGCCAGGGAGCCAGGTCCAGACAATATCAGGCACCTAAAACGATGGATGCACTTATCGGCCGTTCACAATTTGGGACGGACGTGGGGGAAAAGACACAAGATGTCTGTTGCACTTTGTAAAGCCAAGCGAAGGAAAGCAGGGTGACAAAATCTATGTTTAAGGGAAACCTCTATCTAATAAATGTCCCTAAGAGCCTGAGTCCATTGACAATAGGCTTGCATTTTGTATATAAGGCAGCCATATTTATTCTGAGGTATCCCACTCTTTAGGGCATTAGGTTGTTGTATTGGACGGAGACCGCATAACGTAATCCTTTGTACTATGTACCAATTCAGAAAAGTCCTCCTTTTCAACTAACCCAACCAACAGAGACCCCGCGGGTTCTCATTCTTAGATAAGATTCTAAGCCGGGAGTTAACAGATCAAAGGACACCTTTGCGCACCTGAACCGGAGTTCCTCCCCATGATATCAAATAATGTCTTTCCTCTAAAATCGTGCTGTAGTTTGGGCCAACCAGTTGTACTGTGATCTAGAATTTCTCTGCTAGTGGTGGGCATTGGTTCGTGGCCACTCCAGGTGGTATTCCTTGTGCAAGGAGGGCGCTATCAGCATGCTATTCTCTGATGATATTCCCTTGCGAGGAATTCCTCAAGGCATGCAGCTCAGCAACTCCATGACCAATGTGGGAGGCTGGCATTCGGACCAAAGTCTTCTTCTGGATAACGGGCAGACGCTACCCACTACCAACAAGCAGTAACCTCCCATATGGGAAGAGGGCAAAAATGCCTGTCTGCTAAACCATGCCTGCTGGCAGACTGATACTGGGCAATCGTGTTATTCCATCTTGCGTTTCCTGCCAGTATGTGCCCACCTCGAGTCTTTTTGTCAGCAAATTATCGGTCCACACAGTGCTCCAGATAAGATTTGGAAGTGGGAGTATTTTATTCCCCATTTTTTAAAGTTGGGAGTAAAAATGTAAGTCAGTTTCCCGATGAGAGTATTTTTATAAGCAAGTAAAAATGTTTTCCCTGAAAAACAGAAATGTTTTTGTAATATTCAATTTTTTGTGCCTAGTTATTCATGCACATTAAAAGATACATAAAACTAGGCATTTAGAATAGTCGTTTCTTCCTGTGGTGCATTTCTTGTCCAAACACACCCAAGGAGCTGTGAGGTTGAAAGTAGGGGCGCAAGGTTCGACAAATCTTTTCATTTTTTTTTTTTTTGGGAGTATTTTTACTCCCCCTTTTTTTGGGGGAGTATTTGCCCAATTTTAGCGAGTAAAAGTGGCCGGTACTCCCCTTATCTGTAGGGCTGGGGACACATCATTTTGTAGAGTATCACTCAGCGCCGCATTAGGGGTCCCCGCGTCCATCTTGTCCTTTTCTTATGGAGCATTGGCATTACGTGCCCAAAGGCCCAATCTTCAGTTCTGCTCTTGTGGGAGTTGCTAATAATGCTGCGTGTCCTTCAGATGGCGCAGGAGGAGCTGACGCAGCACAATGTACCATGGCTTGCAAGTCACAGGCGCAGCCAGTGACTCACTGTGTGACAGTTGACAGGCCCCGCCACCGAAGGAGCTGACATTACGAATGCCCCCGGGCTTGTTCTTTTCCTGACCTACCATAGCAAAGTGACAAGTTCAAAGACATGCTGGAAAAAAGAGCTGCCGTCCTTTCTCGCTAGCACCGTCGTCATCCCCCCGAGCGGAATCCGTGTCTCCTCTGTTGGTGAGAACCGAATCACGGGCCTTAACGCGGCATCGACATCAAAGGCCGATGTTCATATAAACTGTCTCTGTCTATAAAATATATTGTTTAATCTTTTGCAGATTCTTATTGCTGCAGATGTAATTGAATAAAGCTTTTTCCAATTTCCCAGTTTTCCCCGAGGCGTTCTTCCTTCCGTGCCGTCCTTGGTAGCACTAGGCTCCCAGCGGCACGCAGCACTGGCATGGCGTCCTTGTTCTGACTGCACACCGGCAGGGTACAGGGAGCACGTCCCAGCCGGGGCTGTTATTAGATTAGGCGTTTTAATAATTTGCAGAATTACGTTGTTTGGTTCCATAACATGCTCAACAGTGCATCTTTTCATCATTGCACGATTTCATGTCGAAATATTTCAAACCCAAAAACCACTAACCTATTGACCTCAAAATGAAAGTCCATAGGTATTTACTTCCTATTTAATTACACACACAAATCAGATCCTGGATTATAAAACAAAGAATAATATTTGAGAGCACAGTTAATGCAGCCCTAACCTAAAAATGGATGCTAGCAAATCTCGTTTAATAGAATGATCTTCCTTGTTCTTTTAGTGCTTTCTTTATTCTGTATTCCATGTCTTTCGTTGCAGTCAGTTCTCTTTGGGGTACTCATGCGCTATGGTGAATTCCCTCTACTGGTTTATAATACAAATGGCCGTCTTCAGTCCTCGTAATGTATCGGCTGGTTTGGGAACTACTTCTGCCATCATACAGTACCAGGAACTTCCATCAGTTCACTAGAGCTGCATCAATACTTTAGACAATGTCTAATATTATGCAACATGAGCAACTTGATTTAGTTTTAGACTTCAACACAAAGTACTTCTTTTATTTTATTGTGCATTTGTTAGGAGCTTATACAAAAGAATTGTGTTTCAAAGCGCCACAAGGCTAAATGGGAAGGGAACAGGGGAGAGCAGATGCATTGGCAGAACAGTATCTAAATAGACACGGTCCTACTAGACCTTGTGGCATTCGGACGTGCAAGTGCAGTGAAGAGAAGTGCAGGAGATGGGGAGGTTGGGTGGGGGAGAAGTGCTGGAGCGTGGCTCGGAGAGGAAGTGCCAAGGGGAGCTAAGGAGGAAGTCTCAGGCTAAGTGCTAGTGCGGGCGACTCCCAAGGGTGGGATGTAGAGCCACCAGGCAGGGATCCAGAGCCACCAGGCAGGTGCAGTGGGGGGTTGTGGGTGCTGGTATCGACTAGGTGGAAGGGGCTGGTGTCTGAAAGCAAGCGTCCCCAAACAGCACGATCCTCCCCGCAATGAGAGACAATGAAGGACTCTCCCAAAATGGGAATAAGGCCAAGACAGAGTGCGGGTGAGCGTAAATGGGAGTTTATCAATCAGAATTGGGCATGCAAAGAACTCTGCAAACTCCGAGAGCGCTCTGTCTGACAATCGCAAAGACAGGCGTATATATTTACAAAAAACGTCATCAAAACCTACATACTATAGGGGGCACAAGTTCATTGGGATTGGGTGGCGACGGCTAACTATAGGTGCTGCTGCGGCGTGGTTGGTCTTGGCTGAAGGACGTCATTGGTCACCCTCCTGGGTTGGGCTGGGCCTGGCAGGTCGGCTTGAGTTCATCCGGGCGGTGTTGGTGTGCCACTGCTGCCTGTGGCAGAGATGAATGCCTTTTCTGACTTACTTGCCCTCGGCCATGCACACCGCAGTCATTCAGTCATCTACAGTGCTATTCTCTTTAGTAAATCTTCCAATAGGTTATTTTTATAGGTTAATGCAACACAGGAGGAATGCACCTTGTGAGGGATCTGGAGGTAATATATCGAGGCCTGGTTACTCGTGATCTGTTGACCGGGACCATAGGTCGAGGGGCTAAGCTTCGGGGACTGGGGCGGGTGGTACAGGTCTTTCTGTCTTGTTAGAAGTGGTTATGGATGTTTCTCTGTCTGTTGTCAAAGTGTTGGGTGTCCTGATTGCACAGGGCCATAAGTCTGAGACAGTCCGGTGGGTTGTGGGGTTTACGAGGGGGCGCTTGAGTTTAGACAAAGGTTTACTGCTGTGCTGTAAATAATGCAGGTGGCTGGCCGCGGCCTTGGGTGCTGCAGTGGGGCTACAAGTCTTTTAAGCGGCTCCAGTCGGGTCGGGGGAGGCGTGATAACGCAGAGCGGGGCTCTGTTCTCATGTCTTGGCAGCCTTCGCAGGGAGGGAGGGGGATACATCGAGACCTTGTACGCATTCACAAAGGTATCTCCCTCGTGTGTTGCCGAATATAGGTAAAGACATCGCAAACATTTGAGTACTTTCTATAATACTTATTTAAAATCACTTCAAAACATGCATTTAACCTTTGCTGGATGCGTCTCGATTATACCCAGTCCGAGCACCATATTTGTACATTATATTCTAGCAGCTACAGTGTTTTAGTTACATGCATATACATTCGCAGTAAATGAGGTAGTAGTTAGATCAGTGGAGTACATAGAAAACGACCCGCCACTGTACGTGACGGTGGTGGCACATAAGGGGCTTAGACATACACACATTATAAGTGCATTCTCGCGCATCCTTTACATGAGTTCATAGTATAGTTGCATTCGCTTTCTCGTGTATTCTAGCAGCATTAGCTTTAGTTATGGCGCAAAACCATGGGAGGTAGGCTGCCCAGTGATATATGCAACAAACAGATCACTGGAGCGTTCCTTTATTATTAGTATCCACCTGCAAGAGTGTGAACTCGCCATTGCTTATATCATGGGAGCATGCTCTCTCATTTTAATACATTCTACAGGCGTTTGTAATATAGGAGATTTTGTGGAAGAAAGCATACTTCGCAAGAGGTCTTGACATTAATATATATACATATATATAAAGACTGTCTGCCATCAGATGACCATTTTGTCGTTCTTCTCATTGCTCAGGCCTGCTGGCCGGGTCATGCTGATAGTGATAGTACACTGCGGGAGGTGAACTGTTACAATGTTAGCGTATTGCGCTAGCTCATGTCCGTCTTGTTCGTGGGAACGTGCTCGCAGCGGATCTGCCAGGGTGCTGCGGCAACAGGGATGTTCTCCAAGGGTGGGGGCCGCGCTACAGTGCGCTGAGCTCACACCATCTTTACCGGGCAAAGAATGGTTTCTGGGCCTAGCTAAATTTGTGTTGTAATCAATACATGTGGGCATTCGATACGTGTGGGCAATGTCTCCAGTGGGTGAGCCCTCCACCACCTGGGCCCGGGTGGCATGAGGGAACGCCCAATGGGCCATAGCCCTCACCTGGGGAAGAAACGCAGGCGAGAGGGGTCTCCTGGACCAGTCCTCCCCTACATGTCCTAAGAGCTTCATGGGCACCAGGTAACCACTCTGTATGGCAGTAGGTTGTTTAACATGGAAGGGAGAGGGGGAGAGAGGGAAAGAGGTAAAGAGAAGCAGAGGTTTGAGTAGTTTTCGGAATTTCAGAAGGTGCGGCTCAGGTCTGAGCGGGGCAGGGAGGCTGTACCAAAGGGACGCACCAGCCGAGGAGAGAGAGAGACCTGCCCTCCACTCTTTGCTTGGAGAAGCATTTGAAAAGCAAGGCATTAGAGGTGCTGAGGGCTCTAGCAGCGGACTATTTAAGAAGGGAAAGTTGGAGATAGTATGGGCACAGGGCCCCACAAAGCCTTGTGGATGATGCAGAGGGTCTTAAATTTCATCTGTGCAGCCACTGGTAGCGAGTGGAGAGATTTTAGGGCTGGAGAGATATGGTTCCTGGGCTTGTGGCCAAGGATATGTTTTTCAGCCCAATTCTGTATTAGCTGGAGGGAGCGTAGGGAGGGAAGTGGGAGATTAAGAAAGAGGCTGTTGCACTAGTCCAGTCTAGACAACGCCAGAGCTCTGGAGACATTGCGATTCTGGGGGGAGGTGAGGAAAGGGAGAGTGCCTCTGAGGTGGTAGAGCTTGAAGTGGAACTACTTGGTAAGATTCATGATGTGAGGGGTGAAGGAGAGCGCAGAGTTGAAGATGACCCCATGGTTTTTGTCCTCACAGGATGGTGGGGGTAGAGGATTTATTTCACTTCTCTTGGATTTTAAAGGAGTCGCAGGAGCAAAGCTCAGCAATTATGGGCTCGTCAGGTGGCAGTGTAGGAAAGTTGGGGTATCTGGCTTTGAGTTTCTTCCGGAGAGAGGAACATTGTAGCCATGCCAAGGGTTTCCGTTTAAGCGAGAGGGGGAGGTCTGCCCATTCAAGAAAGTTGCCCTGTTCATAGGCGTCGCAGAATGCAAAGAAGCCTGCATCAGCCCAGCGGGATACAATGGATTGTGGGATATCGGGGAAAAAGTTCCAGAGTGGGAGGTCCCCATGGAAAGGGTGAGGCGTGTCGACCATTGTCCAGATCTTGGCAAGTGCCAAGGAGGTACTAACAACGGGGTCTGATGAATCGGGGTCAGCCGGGACGGGTTTGAGGATAAGGGAGCCAATCGCACGGTCGCTGAACGTTAGTTCCTCCAGTCAGACATGAGGGGGCGGGGGTCTATGGTGTTGAACCAATGGGAAGTGAATTGAGCTTGGGCTACCATTCAATACCTACTGAAGTCAGGGGCGCCAAACCCACCCAATTCCTTAGGAATGGTCAGTGTTGCTAACTTGAGTCGGACTGCACCGGAATGCCAAAGGAAGGTGTTGGTTATGTGGTGTAGCGACTTAAAGAAATCCTCGCCTGGCCACAAAGGGAGATTGGTGAATCGGTAAAGGAGTTGAGGCAGCACCACCATTTTAAATATTACTATCCTACCTGCTGGCGAGATGGGAAGTCTAGTCCAGCTAGCAGTTTTAGTGGCCAGGTTTGTGAGGTAATTCTGGTAGTTGTCCTGGCGCAACTTCGCCATGTGGTGGGAAACTGTCACCCCCAGGTAAGTGATGTTGGATTGGGACCATGTAAATCCCCTTAGGTCAGAGGGGGGTTGCGTGGAATCTGTAAGTGGAAATAATACAGATTTATAACAGTTTACCTTCAGCCCAGATATATGTCCAAATCCGGTCACATCTCTCAGGACCGGGGTAAGATTGGTTTCTGGGGAGCGGATGTAAAGGAGGGCATCGTCGGCATACAATGAGACAATATCGGATTGGCCCGCCGTACGCAAGCCTCTGTGAGTGTGACTGGCGCATCATGTCAGCAAAGGGTTCCATGGCTATGGCGAATATCAGCGGAGAAAACGGGCATCCCTGTCGTGTACCTCTGGCTATCTGGAAGGGGGTGGAGCACCTGTCCTCAGTGCGGACCCTGGCTGATTGGCCGGTGTAGAGCAGCTTAACCCAGGTCGAAAGTTGGGGCCAAACTTGCATTTCTCAAGGACTCGCCACAAATACTCCCACGACACTGAGTGAAATGCCTTCTGCACATCTAAGGTGGCTGTCACTGCCTGTGTCTTCGGGTTGATCCTACTGATTACATTGAAGAGTCTTCTTAGGTTCAGGGAGGTGGACCTGCCTGGGACAAATCCTGCCTGATCAGGGTGAATGATGTGGGGCATAAACGAAGCAAGGCGGTTGGCAAGTAGTTTGGCGTATATTTTGACATCGCAGTTAATTGGCGAAAGAGGGCGGAATGAGTTGCATTGGGTGGGGGGGTTTGCCAGTTTTAAGAAGGACTGTTATCATTGCCTTCCGGAGTGAGGGGGGGGAAGAGTGTGCCCCTCTCACATGCCTCCTACCACAGGGCCAGTAGATGTGGAACCAGGATAGATTTATATTGTTTATAGAAGTCCATAGGGAGGCCATCTGGACCAGGGGCTGTGCCTGACGCCAGCGATTCAATAGCTTCCATGAGTTCTTCAGGAGTGAAAGGCCTCTCCAGGGAGATGCTGGCATCTGTGGAGAGGACCGAGAGAGGGAGGTTTTCTAGATAGGAGTCGATTTCTGATATCTGGGGGCCATCGACTTCCGAGTACAGGGAGGTATAGAATGATAGAAATTCTGAGTTGATGTCTTGTGGTGAGATAGCTAGTGTTCCATCGGGTCTCTCTATCGCCGGTATGTTTTGGGCTCCAAATTCTCGACGTATCAACCTGGCCAGCAAGCGGCCTGGCCTCTCTCCCTCACCATATTTCCTAACTGATTGAGGGCTGTCTAGGAATTTGACTTCTCATTCTGCAAGGTTGCGGAACGTGTCTAGTTCTGTCCCTAGTAATGCTAGTGTTTCAGGTGCGTGATCCAGTGCATATTGAGTCTCTAGATAAGTTAGGGTCGATTCGCTACTGGCAATATCTGCGCGGATCCCTTTCAGAATGCAGCTCCCTTTGGAGATGGCAACACCCCTAGTGTAGGCCTTAAATGATTCCCAGAGGGTGGCTTGTGATGACCGAGTCTGTGTTAATTTCAAAGAATTCTTCGATGGAGGATTCTAGTTCAGAGGCGAAGACCTGATCTGGGAGGGCCTGGGGCCTCATTCTCCACTGTCTTATTTTATCATAGTCTCGACCCCAATTCAATGTGAGAGTCACTGGTGAATGATCAGATAAAGTTCTAGGGAGGATCGCCAGATGGGACAGGCACAAGACCAATATGTCTGATATGAGCAATCTATCTATCTTAGAGTGTGAGTCGTGAACTGAGGAGTAGTAGGAGTATGTGCGGGACTCTGGGTACATAAGGCTCCAGGCATCCACCACTGCCAGTCAAGGGAGCGTTGTCAGAATAGTATGGGCTGCCCTGGAGAGCTGGCAGGGTCTAGAGCCTGATCTGTCCAGGTTGACGTTTAGTATTGTGTTCAAATCGCCACCCCATATGATTGGGACAAGGGGTAACTTTCCAGGACAGAGGCCAGGTGCAGGTAAAAGTCGGGATCATCAATATTCGGGCCATATATATTCAAGAGGGCTACCTCTTGGTTTTGTAGTCTGCCTAGGATTAGTATACACCTCCCCAGCAGGTCTATCTGTGAGTGAGAACATGAGAACTTAAGGTTCCTGTGTATCAGAGTGAGGGCGCCACAACTTTGGGTGGAGTAATTAGTGTAATATCTCTGGGGTCCCCATTGTTTAGCAAATTTTTTGCATTGTTCAGATTGGGCTTGAGTCTCTTGTAGGCATAAGATTTTAGCCCCATGACGTTCAGCTTAAAGTTGTATCTGCCGCATGTTTTTGAGGGTCCCCAGACCCCTCACATTCCAGCTCATGAAGGTTAAGCTACTATCCGCCATTTGTGTGGGGGTGTTGGTTGAATTTTAGCCTACGGGTTAGCAGTAGCCACTGCCACTCCAGCTTGGGTGGGTGTGTCACCCTATCTGTGTACCTGTGATATGATACTGTGGTATGTGTGACATCTCTGGTGGTTGTCAAGACTTTTTTTAACATAACACCCCATCCCCCCTCACACCCCTCCCCCAAACAGAGGAATTGTACCCCAACAAAACCATAACAACCGCAAACTTCTTGGCATCAGCGCCTGGGGCCTGTTAGCTGGCCTGGCGATGACGCACTGGACTGGGGAGAGTGCGAGGAGATTTTAATACCGTAAGATTAGTGTGGTTAGTATAGGCCGCATGAGCGGAGGATCAGTGGTTCAAAATACGAACAACAGCAACCTGTTGGTGAGTTCCTGCAGGGGGTAATGATAGCCCTGCATAACCATAATCATAACCGGGTCAGCTGCATCTACGCTTGGGGGCCTGTGAACCGGCCTGGCGCCACCAGTGGCCTGGGGAGATTAAGGATATTAGTTATTTCTAAACACAATGAGCCTATGTGGCGAACGAGGATCTCGTAATAGAGGATCAGTGGAACAAGAGAGGAACCAAACCGGCAACTGATACATTCTTGCGAGGCGTAGCCGTTAACGCACACAAGGCAGTATATGGGCCTATTGTTGGTGGAGGCATAATTGATAACAACAGATCAAAGCATGGTTCACCATAGTGATGGGGGATCAGCCAGGGAAATGTTCATCAATGAACTTTGAAGCCTCCTCAGGAATAGTGAAGACGAATGTTTGGTTAGAATGTTCGAGTCTTAACTTTGCAGGGAATAGCTTGGAGTATTTAACCCCTAAGTCTCAGAGTCTTTTTCACAGCCATAAAGTTCTTGCGCTCCTGCTGCACAGCAACGGAGAAATCCGGGTAGAGATGGACCCTCGCTGCCCCAAGCAGCAACTCTCCCTTAGCCCTAGCTGCTCTTAGGAGGGCATTGCGGTCTCGGAAATTTAAGATTCTGGCTATAATAGAAAGTGGAGGCGCGCCCAGTCTGGGCTTTGTGGTTAGAGAGCGGTGGGCCCTTTCAACTGCGAACTGCAGGGAAAGTTTCAGTGTATCAAGGGGTGTTAGGAGAATGCGTTCCACATAGTCCTCCATAGGTTCCTTGATGTTGTCCTTGGGTATTCCGATAATGCGCAGGTTATTTCGCCTTTAGCGAGATTCGAGATCGTCATTCTTTCTTTCAACTGCCGATACCCGACTGGAGAGTGTGGAAACCGCAACCCGGAGGGAGCCCAGGTCATCTTCAGCGGCCCCCACCCTTGTTTCAATCTCGGCCACCCGGCCATCTGCCTTTTCGATATGAGCTTTTATAAAGGAGATGGTATCATTCATATCATCGAGTTTAGTATGCAACGTGGTGAATCCCTCGCGAATATACTCTAGCATCGTCTGCAAGTCATCTGGGGCTGGAGGTGCCGAGGTGGTGGGCGTCTCCTCTATGGTCTCGGCAGCTAGCCTGGACGGTGTTTTTGCAAACATATTCAGCGAGCTTTGCTTTTTCCCTGCACCGGCACCCTTAGTCATGGTGTCGACAAGGGAAGGGTTCCAATTACAAGGGTGAGTGTGAATGGTTGGAGGTATTGGGGTTCCCTGGCACCGGTTGTTGGGATAAGAGTATCTGGGCCGCTGGTTTTACGGACCTTCTTTTTGCTGAGCCTATATGGATGTCCCTGGTTAGGTTATGTTCTCTGCCTTCTTTTGGACATGCAGGAGTGTGCAGCAGCAATTGTTTCTCAACTCCGATCTTCCACAGACTCACCGCAGGCGGCAGCGTCCCACCAGAGTTGGACTGTGTCTATAGTTGCAGCGGCAGGGAACCCCTTAAGGTATTCCTGAGGAAAGCTTGTTTGCCAACTGTGTCCGCTCCAGGGGATCAGCCGTGTGCAGGATAGGTTCTGAGTGATTGGAGAGTCTCAGCGCTATTTGAGGGTTATAATATTGACCCAGCAAAGTTTGTATCCCAGATCAGTCTGTCTATGGACACGACTCTGACTTCGATGTCTATGGTACCATCAATTCGTTGCTGGGCTGGCAGCAGCGGGGGATCATTCAGAGGAAAGTCGGTTCCAAATATTTCGCCAGTGATGGCATCCAGGGGCCAGCTACTTGTTGCCCTGGTGCCCTAGGTGTATAAAGGAGGTGCAAATAGGCCAGGCCAGCGGCCCGGACCAGTATGCCACCACTATGCCCCGAATCCCAGGGCAGAAATGGGCTGCGTGTGTTGAAGAGCCCCGCGTGGAGTCCCCCCGGGGAGGCCTGTCACAAGTTTTTATGTAGATCAGTGGGGGGGAGACTCTTCGGAGTTCGGGGGTTGACCAGTATCCAGGCCTCGGGGTTGCTCCCTGCAGAGTGTCTGGGCCGGCGGTATCACTCGATGGTAATGGCCCAATTTTTGTGACCGCCATCAGCCAGCCCCCTGTGAGCGGAGGAGGGGGACTGATGGGGCCCTTGCGGCTGCCGGAGCTGGCTCAGCAGTAGTGTAGGAGCGGCCCGTCTTCCCCACCCCAGGGGCCTCTTACCATGTCTCACATTGCCTGCAGTCCAGATCAGAGGAGGAGGGCAGCAGGGAGGGGGCAGACGGCCCGCGCACTGTCGCGGGCCCAGTGGAGACAACGCCGTCCACCCACGATGCCTCCGCTCACAGAGAGAGGAGATTAGCCGTGTCAGGATCTCGCTCCGGGCTGGCGGGTTAGCCCACAGCAGTTCTCGGGGCAAAGTGTCCTGGAGGTTTGGGCACACCGATGGGGCCAGGCACAGGGACCAACAGAGTGCTCCTGGTCGGGTCCTGGCTGCTTGGCGCGTTCTTCTGGGCGAGATCCCCTCCCCCAAGAAGGCCGGTAGCACTGCAGTGTGTGGCAGCTGGTTGAACCGCGGCCGCCGGAGCTGCAGCACAGGGCGAGCCAGGTGTATGCAGCGCTGGTTCCTGTGTCGGCTGCTGCCTCGCTCCCAGAGGGTCCTCTGCTCTGTAAGTCGGTGGAGCTGTGGTATGTTGGTTCCCACAGCGGCCACAGCGAGGAGGCAAGGATTTGTTGTACCTATGCAGTATTTTTGAGTTTTATATGTGGTCTCCCAGTCCGGAGTTCCGCACTCGGGCTGCCATCTTACTTCAGTGCTACAGCGCCCCCTCCTTCTCTTTTGATTTTGCTGCTTACTCAAACCCCATCTACCTGCGTGCTAAATAAAGAACTTTTTTTTTAATTGAAAAAATTGGTTTAGTTGAGTTATCAACTTTTTCAATTACAAATTACAATTTTCTTTTCCAATTCATTTCGTTTTTTCTCATTTTCAAATAATTTCACAATTAGAGTAACTTGAGCATCAACGGAATTAATATTACTAGTACAGGCAATGATTTACCTTATATTAGATGTTTGAAAGATACCGTCAATCTAAGATCATTTAATATGCATAGCAGATAGACTTAGTGTCAATTTAAAATGAAAATAACAACTCGAATTTTAGTAAAATAGGTCAAGACCGACACAATCATCATAAATGTTAGAAGGAATAAATGGATACAGCTAGATACAGAGAAGGTTACCAAAACATTACTTGATCACTTCTGAAACAAAATATTACAATGGAAATAAATTCAGTTAAAAATTGTACAATATCAATTATGAGTGAAGTTTTAGAAGCATTATATAATGTCAACGATAATTGTTCTTTGGTTAGTAGAGTGAAATGACGAAAATGTTTATAGAGAGATCGAATCCTCATATCAGCTAATGAACATTCTACCATGAGATATCTTGTGGTTTCAGTGGAATCAGCAAGCTTGCAATAACCACATATCCTAGTTGAATTAGGAAGATGATTGTAAGTTGCAAGCTTATCCTTTGTAGGAAGTAGATTTTGTCGAAAAAGTAAAAAGAAGTCAGCATATTTTTGATCTGGAAATTTCTCTAAGTATTGCGGTAATACTTTTACAGCTCACAATTGAAATGAGCCCTCCATGACGGCTCTGTGTTGATTTTATTGAATGTAGTAATCCAATCATGTTTCTACAATTTGATTACACGTCTGTTTCCATTTATTCAACAGCTTGGAATTAGGAGCCTGGATGAGCTTTTTAAGAATAGGGAACAGATTTGCTGATGAGGAAGAGTAAATAAGACATTTTCTTTAGGTTGCTAACATTAACTAGGAAACTGCATTAAGAGAGACAAGACCAAGTTCATATCTAATGAGGGCAATTGGGGTGCTTACAGGAACAGGTAAAATATGCTTCCAGTAGATACCCTCCAAGATGTCCCACCTCACAGACTTTGGAAATATCTTGGTTTGACTTCCGTAAGTAATTATAGATATAACATTTTGAGTATAACATATTCTGGCCGGTAGAAAGGAACATTTTCTATAAGATGATTGCAATGCTTTCCCTTGGATTGCTAGCAGTCTCATTCTGGTAGCAATTTCTCCCTTGTAAGGTTGATCTGAGGGATGTGAATTTATATTAACACCAAGATATTTGAATTGCTGTATCTGTAATAGCGAGCACTTGCGTAACTTCCAATTGAATATGTAACTTGACTTAAGACACTGGCATTGAAAAATAAGGATGTTAGATTTCAATGTGTTAATTACCAGGTCATTCTTTTGGGCATAGTCAAACAGGGCAGTAAGCTTCCTCTGGAGACCAATTGGGGTCTTGTCCAGCAACATCAGATCGTCTGCATATAATAAATACGATATTTCACAGTCACCCACTTTAGGCGGAAATGAACGTACAGAGTTAAAAGAAAAGTGCATGTCATTAATATAAAAATTGAAAAGAATCGGGGCAAATGGGTAACCTTGTTTTGAGCCAGCACTTGTCTCGATTGCCTGAGATAAAAGACCGTTGGTTGTCAGTTTGACTCTGAAGTATTGGAATAAAATTGATAATTAAAAACCTGATGTACAAAGGACAATTAGCATTTAAAAGTTTAGACCATAAAATCTGTCTCGGAACTGAATCAAAAGCTTGCTTAAAATCTATGAATGCAACAAAATCGGGTTGTTTAGCTTGAATGGCTTGATGTTTTATAGTAGACAGAATTAAAATGTTTAACGCTGTACTGATGCCTGGTACGCAGCCAGACTGGTTTTTGTCCATGAGTTGGTTCTCTATGAGCCATTTTGTGAACTCACGTACAACTAGTCTTGCGAAGATTTTACCAGGAGCGTCAAGTAGAGCTATGGGTCTATAGTTATTAGCTTTAGACCTGTCGCCTTTTTTTAAAATAGGAATGATAATAGCCTGTTGCCAGGATGGCGAAATTTGAGTCGTTTTTATCACTCTTGTAAAAATAGTTTCAAGGAGAGAAGCCCGTGTCTCTGGGTTAGATTTTAAAATTGCATTTGTTAAATTATCAGGTCCCAGAGCTCTAGAGGAACTCAAATTTTTGATTATGATGAGAATATCTAAAGTATCAAATTTTAGTTGGTTTAAGTCAGGATGAATTGGGAAGTGTACACTTTGTTGCGTGCAAGATTTTAACAGAAGTGTCTGGAAGTGGGTAATCCACATTGACTCAGAAATTGTATTCAGAAGAACACATCTATGTGCATTAGAAGGCATATTGTTGATTCATTTCCATATTTCCCCAGATGATTTGGAGATAAGAGCTCTTAGCATCAATTCTGCCTTTTCTTGCTTGTATAGTAGTAACAATTGTCTAGATCTATTTTTATATCTCGTCCTCAATTGAGTTCTTAGAATTAAAGATGATTTAGCTCGGATGTTTTTAGAGCACGCTTCAGCTCTTGTGTAAGATTGGAAATAGCTGCTGTTCCTGGATATTTAGGAACAAATACTGGATGAGTTAAACCATGACTCTTGTTTTATCATACTACAATCATTAGAGAAGATTTGCATAGATAAGTGCAGTATAGAGTCAGTTTGTATGAGCCTCTGATGCAACTTCAGAATTGGACCAGGGAACCATTTGAGGTGATTTCTGGCGTTATTTATTGCAAGTTGGTGAGTAAAATAAGATCAATCAGATTGAGTGTGAGGAATCCAGCAGACCTTGAAAATATTATGATCACTGTCTGTGGTGGGTATATGGGACTTCTTGGTAAGGTCCATGATGTGGGGAGTGAAGGAGAGAGCGAAGTTGAAGATTGGAGGGGCCGCGCCCGGATATTCTGGTTTGCACTGGTGGTAGTGACATCTAAGTTGAGTCGGGGCTGCGGGGGCCAGCAGCACCCTCCCACCCCACCGCAGCAGACGACTCATTGAGGTTTTGTTCCCTCTCCAGCCAAGACACAGAGGCGATCCCTCGCTGTAGTGGGCAGATAGAGACAGCCACAACGCCACTACTGGTATACCAGGCTCAGCTGCAGGGCCCTCAAGGCCTGCAGCAGGCACACATGACAGAGCTGGCAGTTAAATCTATTGGGCTCATTGACATACAGGCATTCCTACCCTGGCCTCTATTCCGAGAGGAAACCTGCCATTAGAACCGGCTGGTGTCAATATGAAAGGAGAGTACACAAACATAAATAAAGTGAGTGCAGACTAGCTGTGTCGTCGTGCTTGCCTGACCTTTGGGGTGCTGTGTCCCACCAGGCCCTCCAGCTACTGGTACAGAACTGAGGGGAGGAAGGAGGCTTTCACTGGTGGGAAGGCGAAAGGGCTTACGCAGCGAGTCTGCATAGATCCTCTGAGGGGAATTTGGGTCTGATGCGACTCTGCCTCCTTCCAACACCGGCCTACGCGCTAGTGGGACCCACTCTCCCATCGGCCAAACCTAGTGGACTGCCAGAAAAAGACTGTACACCAACGCCCCCGGTTCCCCTGGGAAGAAGCAGGGAGGTCTCGACCCGGGGAGTGGGTCAAAGATCGGGTGGCACAGGAGCAGAGGGTATACCCACGAGACGCCTCTGGATCAACAAGCCTTCGCCACCACAAGATGGGTATCCCCAAGAAGCAGGCAAAGATAGATCAGTTTGTTAGGTCCGATCAGATTCTCCCCGCCCCGGTGGAAACACCAGGTACATCTCATCTTGATGTTTAGGCCCTGAACCAAACACTATTGGCATTAAAGAACAGCACTGACAATCTCGGGTCCAAAATTGATGCCCTGACCTGCAAGGTCGATCCAAATCGATAAATTGTGCGGTTGGATGGTGCAGGCAGAGCAGCGGATCAGTGAGGGGGAAGACAAGGTTGCAGTGCTCCAGCGTGAAGTGGCCTCCATGCAACATACAATGAAGAAGGTGGTGGCAAAGAACGATGTTCCCGAGGGGAGATCCGGAAGAAATAATATCCGGATAATGGGAGTGGCGGAAACCACCCCCATAGACAACATGGAGGTCTTTGTGGAGAAATTGGTTAAGGGGGTTCTCGATAATCCACCAGTCACTAATCTGTTTATGGTGGAGCGCAAACATCGCTCCCTGTCAGTCAGACCTCTCCGAGGTGTCTCGGAGAGGGCCATAACAGCATGGATCTTTAACTATAGAGACAGAGATGTACTACTTTGATCTGCAAGAGAAAAGAATACTCTACAGTGGGAATCACCATTCAATACCCCTTATTCCGGACTTCAGCCAGCAAGAACAGGACCACAGAGAGACCTTTCAGGCGGTAAAGAACATCCTAAGAAGGAAGGATATACGTTATTCCACGATACTTCCTGCCAAGCTCAGGGTGGTGTACAACGGCAGGGTCACTTTCTTCACGTCCCCTGGAAGCTGCCAAACAGATCTGAGGGCTTCCCCACACGGGTTCTCGTGATAACCGTGCTATATGTACATGGTCTCGAGTGAAAAGATGGAATACAATAACGCTGATATTTGGTATGGTCTCCTAACGTCCACCCGTGTCATGATCACTGTCAATCATTGATTATTATGCAAGTATCATAGTGATAGGCTCTCTGATTTATAGAGTCGAAACAGCCGCCGGCAGCCCCCCATGCCCAGTGGCATAGAAGGATTTGTTTGGTAGGGGTGGGAGGTGGTTCAGGAAGGCCGGTCGGTTTGTGTTTGTCGTGGGAGGAGGGAGGTTGGGGAGTGGGTTGTTTAAGTTGTGGTATTAGGGTTGGATGGAGTTATTTGGGAAAGCAGAGTGGGAACTGATGTGGGAACTGATGTGGGAACTGATGTGGGAACTGATGTGGGAACTGATGTGGGAACTGATGTGGGAACTGATGTGGGAACTGATGCCCCGTCACAGACCGCTCTCAGGGCACTAAGGATACTGTATAGACATGACCGGGAATGTTTGGAGATCAAGCATGGGCATTGCAGACACCTAGACTGGTGCTTCTACTTGCTAGCAATCACAAAGGGCTATGACATACATCCAAGAATAGCAGTGACATCACTCTCCTGACCTGCAATATATGTGATTTCACAAATGGGAAGAAGACCCACTTGATTACAAAGTACATTAGGAACCATAAAGTGAATGTCTACAGGATACTCATCGCGATAAGAGGATGAAGCTCACCAACCTTATGGGTTGGGGTATCCACAGGTATTGTGCATCTTTCACCACACACTCATGGGGCGTTGCCATTTACATTAACCACTCCTTGGAGTTCAAACTTCACGATTACATTGAGGACAGGGAGGGATGGTACCTCATGGTGGCTGGGGAGATTGCTGGGTGACGGGTCCTCTTTGTTAATGTATATGCCCCTAACTATGATAGCCCTGACTTCTTTCAGGGGGGGTGCTGACTACCTGCGCACCTTTCAGAACTATGAGGTGGTATGGGCAGGGGATTTTAATATGGCGCTCTCGTTCAATCTAGATAGGTCTTCCTCTACTTGGACTACCCTCACAAGAGCCACCCAGAAATGGGCGATCATAGTGTAATACCATGACCTTATTGATAAATGGCATCTCCTTCACCCTACCAGCAGAGAGTTCACTTTTTATTCTGGGGTCCATGGTAGCTTTTCTCGAATTGATTATGTAATGCTATCAACGGAGCTAGCCTGGGCTACACAGTACATTCAGATTCTTTCTAGGACCTTGTCTGGCTATTCCCCAGTATTGGTGAGCTTTATGGGCCCTATTCGTCCCCCCAGGCATCTCTGGTGGTGATTCAAGGACACCGTATTTCGTGGGGAGGTGCGACGGGACATCTCTACCTTCTTCCAGGTGAATGTGGACTCAGTCCCCGATCCCATGGTAGTATGCGAGTCATTTAAGGTCTACCTACGGCGATGCTGTGTATCCAAGGAGAGAGGGGTCCTGAAGTGCATTCGTAGGTCCATCTCGGCTCTGGAAACGGAAATTAGGCAGCTCGAGACGCAGCAGGGTATTCAAGATAACTAGCAAATACATACCAGATTGAGGGAAAAGCGGGAGGAAATGGCATTTTTTACTGACCGGGAGGAACGCTTATTGGGATACCCAATAGCATCTGCGACATATGATGAGGGCGACCTCCCGAGTAGGACACTGTCATTGGGCTATAAAACAGGAACGCCAATTGGATAGTATAGTATAGTTGAAATTGAAAGAGACAACGGGGAGCCAGTTCGGGATAATGGTGAGATCAATGGGGTTTTCCATGAATTTTACAATAAATGATACTCCACTCAGACCGCCGCAAGCCATGACTTAATAATGCAATATTTAGACAGAATAGCACTGGGTTGGTTAGAGCCAGAGCAGGGTGCAATGTTGAATATTCCCCCCTCAGACGAAGAAAGAAGGTGATCCAGTCGTTCCCTAATGGGAAGGCCCCAGGCATGGACGAGATTACAGCTGAGTTGTACAAAGCATATCCTGATTTATTAATCACCTGGCTGCGAGAAATGTATGAGACAGCCGGTCCCTGGGGACTCTTCTGGCGTCTACCAGAACCGCTCTGGTAATGGTTCTGTTGAAACCTGAGAAGGACCCCTGTAAATGCTCCTCGTATAGGCCACTCTCTTTAATTAACACTGACAGTAACATTTTGGCTGAACTCCTCGCCGATGGGCACCTCCTGCATATGCCCGAACTGATCCTCCTGGATCAGGCTGGCTTCATCCCAGGGCGTTTCCCCGAATACAGTCTTCGCAGACTCTTTATGATGATGGACAATTTGATCCAGAGATCCCGATAACTGTAGCCACCCTAGAGTGGCCGTTCCTTTTTGAGGTCCTTCGTCTCACTGGCCTAGGCACCTCCTTTATATAATGGACACGGCTTCTGTACAGCACCCCTAAGGCTCTGGTGTACACCAACCACCTTGCAGTCGGGCCCCTGGCTTGTGTGCTGCGGGAGTACCATGCCCAAAGGGGGCAAGGATTCACACTTACAACTCTGTGGTTTCCCTCTATGCAGACAATATGCTACTGTATGTTAAACATCCCACGACGAACCTGCAGCTCATGGTAGAGATCATCTCCCGCTTCAGAGAGCTCTCGGATCCGAGGGCGACATAGGCGATGGTGCCCACAGGGTATTCGATATTTGGGGATACAAGTTTATACATCTCCTAACTCACTGTACAAGGATAACTATATTGCCGCCCTGGAGGGCCTTGAACACAAAGTTGATGCTTGGATCCGTGTGCCCATTTCACAAGCAGCCAGGATCTTGCTGGCCAAGATGGTGATCCTACTGAAATTTCTATACATCTTTAACAATGTACCAAACTGACCTCCCACAGGATTTTTGGCGTGGCACAGGGGTATGTCACTCAGGCTGTTATGGGCTGGTGGGCAGGCCCATGTATCCCTCAATACTATGTGCCATCCATGCTCGCAGGGGCGGCTTGATCTTCCAGACTTACACCTGCACTGCTTGGCCGCTCAACTCCAGAATTCGGTGTGGTGGTGGTCACCCTCGATTGAGCTCCTGCATACTTCCCTTGAGACGGAATGGCTTTTTCCTAATGTCGTCGAGGGGTTGTTGTGGGATCCACCGGAGAAACAGGAAAAATCCCAGGTACAGCCCGTGGAGGTAACACTTAGGGCCTGGGATCAACTGGCCCTGCGGGTGGGACATAATCATTGGTGTTCCGCCCTTATGGCGATTTACGGTGTCAGAGGCATCCCCCTCACACACAAGAAGATATTTAGACAACTCTTTATTAAATTGAATGTTCTTACTCTGTGGGGATATGGCGCATAGCGGCAGGTTTTTCTCATTGAGTGAATTTAAGGACTACTGTATCTGTGAGGCGATAAGCTCCAGGTGGCCCGACTTCCCAATAGCCCTGGCTGTCTCCCTAATATTGCTGTTTATCACTTCACCACCATGCACAGGCAGGTTGGTCTCCTCTGTACAACATTTTTCGTTCAAACAGCCCCTCTCGCCCTGATCGGTACAGGCGTAGGTGGGAAAACTCCTTGAGGAAGGCACCAACAACGGAACAGTGGGACATTGTGTGCTCGCAAACTAAATCTATTTCGATCAACGGCCCACTCCGCCTCATACACTTTAAATTCCTGCACCAGGTGTCCTATTCCCCAGCTTGCCTGCAGAAATATTACACTGACAGGTCCCTGAAATGCCTGAAATTTTGTCAGATCCCTGCAGATAGCATGGTCTTGCCCTCAGATGCAACCGTTGTGGGGCAGGGTGGAGGCAGTAGTCTCTGAAATACTGGGCCATCAGCCGGGGACCTCCCCTGAATAATGGCTCCTGGCTTTAGTGGAAGGGGGCATTCGTACTGAGAAACGCCTCATAGCCATGGCATCCACGGTCGCAAGGTCACTTATTGCCAAACCTTGGGTAGCGAACAGGACACCCACATTTCATGAATGGCGTAGTAATATGCCAATGTGTGAGAGGAGAGAGACGCAGTAGACCACTAGCCATCTGGACCCCATTCCGATCATATATGCTGTCAAGAGCCGAGGAACCCCCGGCCTCACCCAGTGCACCCAGTGCACAGGGTGACGCCTAGGGGTGATGGGATATCTTGATTGCATGGGCCCTCTGGAATCCAGTCATGCATGGCTCCCTCCCCCGCAGTCATCCCAGGGAGTGGGATTTCACCCCACACAGGGATTGTTGTCTGCTTCTGGGATCCCGAGTGGTACTGTTTTCACCAGTTTTCTATGTTACCCATGCTATGAATGTAACACTGCTGCCAGTTAGTCATGTATGCCTTTATGCCTCTATTACTCTATTACTGCACTGGTTCTGTACGGTATTCACGGGTTGGAGGTTTGGGGGTGGACATTGGGGTGGGTGGGGGATTTATGGGCCCCTTGCCCTTGTCATTGTTGACTTCTGGTTATTTTAGTCTGAAATGCCAGTAAAAAATAGTTTGACAAAAAATCCCTGCTCCATCAAAGGACACCAATGGTAGCAGGTGAAGTCCACTTAGCGAAACAGTGTCCAGTGTGCTCAGAGCACAGTAGATGCAGGTCTGGCTCTCCTTTTGCTTTGCAGGGCGAGCCCTGAGGGAGACATTATGGGCAATGCGGGTGGTGGGGAGAGGGCGCTGCTTTCTCCAGCAAAGGCTGCAGAAGGTTAGTACTTCAAGTTGCGATAAAGTGAAATGAAAAGCTTTTATTTTCACCTCGCAACATAGTTGAGTAGGATGTAGGCGATTATTTCGAATACGAACGTTTCGAAGACGAAAACCTCACATGTTAAATATTCGTATTCAAAATAATCACCCCACTACTGGTCTTTCAACACCCTGCTACCCCACCCTCTTACTTGCCTTTTGGTGACACACCTCGCTGTGTGACGACGAGTCCCTGCAGCACCAGTCCCCTTCACTTCCGTGGATGGGAACCAGAGCTGCAAGGTCCTTTTGTATTTCCAAAACCTTTTTGTTTTGGATGCGGGGTACACCCCTGCCACCCACGATTCCCTTGTTCGCTATGATGAAACCGAATGGTTGAAATTTTCGGCTGTATGTAATTTTGGTACAGCCAAAATCCAAACATTTCTACCATTCGTTTTTTAATTTATGATATTTTGGGTCATTACCAGTTGAGTATCTATAATCTTTCAGGAGCTGAGAATTGCAGGTACTCAAATGCTCAAAAGTGCACTACTGAGGGCTGAATAAGACTGGCCCATTTAAAGCACTGCTTGGAATGCATTTGCCAGCATGCCACAGGAATGACTTGACCTCACTTTTATTCTTGGATTTGCATGCATCATAATTGACTTGTTGAACTTCTCTTGAATCGGACGGGCAACAGCAGCTCAATCTACAAGCCAGCAACATGAATTTCACTTTTTTTAAATGTTGATATTCTATGACATACAACTGACATTTTTCACTTTTCTTGGACGTGGGCTGGCCACCTGACATAAAACTACCAGCAGCCAAATGAAATAACTTGCCTTTACTGGATATGCAACACAGATGACTTGTTTGATTTATCTTAGATTTAACTAGCAGCATGCACTACGTTTAGCAGTCTGCATGGTCCCTCTTTCAGCATAGAGCGCCGTGATGTTTGCCAATATATAGCTTATGGTATGAAGGAAGAAGGATTCTAAAACGTCTACCAGAGTTGTCTACTGAGAGCGGTGCCTCTGGAGAAGGTAGTGAAGCCCCTAATGCACATGAAACTATACTGAAGAAGATGTTTAAACATTTTGAAACAAAGATCAGTATTATTCTGCAAAGATATTGTATTATTACACAGGATTAGGGCACACATGAAAACATTAAAAATGTTCTTACTTCACTCCGAGAACTGGTGAACAGGCGCAACTTTGGTTCCTCATATATTGAAAGATAAAGGGACCAATTTATGCTAAAGGTTTGTGAAAACAAGACCAGGGAGGAGATATGGCTGAATGGTGATCCTTCCTTGGAGGATGTAATTGACATTGTCAAGAGGGTGGAGCACACACAAGTGTGTATCAAGGAGTTGGAGAAGAGGGAATGCAAAGAAGCAAGCACCAACTTGTTAATGATCTCAAAGGTTTAACTTCTGGGAAGGGCTCTTCAAGGTCAAACATCTCACTAAGAAGGTGTGTGCAGATCGTTTGGAAAAGAAGCCCTCTGAAGTCAAGGTGGCCACTAACCAACTAGGGAGGAGATTCTTCCGGTATGGGGGGTTGCTCATGGTGCTAACGTACCTTCCTGCCCTGGTTATAATACCATGTGCTTCAGGTGTGACAAGACAGGACGGTTTGTGCGGTGCTGCCACAGCTTTACTTGCAAGAGTGTGAAAGAGATTGAGCAGGAGGGTGAAATCTCTGAAGAGGTCTGTGATGATGAGTGCAAGGTAGTGTGTTGGTCGGCCATTAGGTTGAGGATCAGACCCTGAGGTGTAGAAAACAGCATGCTGAGGTGCGGCTCAATGGTGAGGCAATGTTTATGCTAATTGATTCAGGGTCAGAGTACACCATGATTGAAAAGGAAACCTGGTTTGCGAGGTTTTGCGGCATGCAACGACTCAAACCCAAGGTTAGTACCAATGCCTATGGTGGTACTAGGATTGGCATCTATGGGTACTTTATGACCTCTTTAGAGTGTGTGGTGTAAAAAACGAAAGGTTGTTCTCACGGATAGACCCCGAGGATCTTTTATTCAGTTGGCCAGCGCAAGAGGTCCTTGGGGACTGCGGGAGGAATGCCCTCAGGAGAGACGCAGTATTCCCCCCTTTTCCGACACACCCCTACCCAAAGCCCCCTCAGTCTATATGGGATATGTTAAACCAAATCCCATCCTACTCCAGTACTTTTCCTAAAAGGAAAGAAGGTGAACACCTCATGGCAAACCAGAACCCATGTACCTACACCCATACATTTACCTTCCCCGATTTGGCAATACCCTAACCAATTTTCCCATAATTGCCAGAAAACATTACGACTTCCCAACCCTATCTCCCCTTTTATATACCAACACTGAAATGAAAACGAGAAGGACTGAATCACTGAGAAGAAACCCACTTGACACAAAGCAACTTGTCTTCTCTGCTCTCAGTTGTTTTTTCCTCGTCTCAGTACTTTTTGTGGTCATGTATGAATAATTTAGGGGAGATGTTTTATAATGCCCCAGAGGAATGGGTTGACTTGGTCATTGTGAGTGAAAGGGCAATACCATGCATCTCCCAAGGATATCCCACTCCCAGTCCCCATTGACCCTCCACCCAGGTGATCCTCCATCGCTTGTCCACCCCCAAGGTCAGGATCCAAGAGGGATGGCCTTTCCCTGGACACCTGCGCAGAGGATAAATTGGGAATAGGAGTGAGAGCCTTCTTGGGTTTCTCACAGATGCCTAAAAGAATTTTGTCACAAAATTAAACTCAAGGAAGGGGCGGTGCCAGTGGTCGGCAAGGCTTTCTGTGTCCTTCTAGCAGTCAAAGAGGAAGTGACAAAAGAAATAGAGACTTGAGGGGTAAAGGACCCTAGTGCCGGTGGAGGCTTCAGAGTGATTCTCTCAGGTTGTAGTTGTGTGGAAGAGCAACGGCAGTGTCAGAATGTGTGTGGACTTGCGAGGGCTAACCAAGTTTGTGTGGTGGTGGATAGGTTCCGGCTACCCAACATTGGTGAGATTGTCAGTTTGTCTGCTGGTGCAAAGGTTTTTAGCACACTTAATCTGGCACTGGCCTGTCATCAGGTTGTCTTACATTCAAAATCGAGAGATTACACCACGTTTGTTGGTACTTTCAGATTTATACGCATGCCCTTTGGGTTGGTGTCGCAGCAGAGTTTTTCCAGCATGTCATGCATGCGATATTAGGGAAGATAAAAGGAGTTTACTTTTACCAGTATGATATTTTGGTTATGGGAAAAACTCATGAGGATAATGATAGACTATCCTTTGTCCTGGGTGAGCTGCGGAGAGCAGGGCTGATGTTGCAGAAGAGCAAGTGCAAATTTAGGCTGAGCCAAATTGACTATCTCAGACACGGTCTTGGTGGCCCAAGAGTAGTCTGGTTGAGGGGATTGTGGGCTTTCAACCATCCCAAAATAGGAAGGACTTTGTCATTTTTGGGGCTAGTTGAATACTACGCCAAGTTCATTAGGAACTTCTCGGATCACTGTGTGCATATCAGGTATAGTGCGAGAAAGATGCTATATCTGAGTGGTCTGAATACTGTGAACAAGAATATCTGGGAATAAAAAAGGCCATTGCGAGTGCCCCAGTGCTGGGCAGTTTTGACACAAGGATACGCATCTCATCACTGATGTGAATGTCGCATTACTTGAGACTCTGTTACTCAAGAGTCAACAAGGCGTAGAGAAAGTGATTGCTCTCGCCTCTCAGGCCCTCAAGAGGGGCTGAGGGTCGCTATTCAGTGATAGAGAGGGATGCTTTGAGTGTGGTGTGGGTCATAAATAAGATCAAGGATTTACTCTGGGGCAGGGAGGTAAGGGTCCTCAGTGGCTAAAAGCCCTTGGTGAGTATTGTGTTGTCGAAAAGCCTTCAAGGGGCACTTGTTGTATTGTCAGATGGTAACTTCCCTGCAGGGCCACTCTTCCAAGTGTGAGGGAGGCATGGTATCACAATTAGACACTGACACAAGAGAGGTTGGAAAACTCCCATCTTGCACTATAACTAAGATGGGAGTATTCTCGACCATCAAACAAAAACGCAGTCCTAGTCAGTCCTTAGTCAAAAATAAAATGGCCTATACTAATAAACCTAATGCCTGCCCTCTTTCTAATACAATACATGTGTAACGGTAATGCAAAAAGGAAAATCAGTGTTCAAAAGAAATGTCAGTATGGCTGAGTAAACTCCCTTCCCCACGTTTTGTAGCACGGGTAAGTTGGCACACTTGGACTTTGCAATATACTTTGACTTCGGACACAAGGATGCAGTTTGTTTCGTGGACCAGGACCCACTTGGCCTTCTACGAAAAAAAGTCACTTGTTTATTTGCTGGACCAAAAGTTTGTTTCCTTCTGGTTACCACAATTCAGTACAGGTTTCCCTCCGCCGGGCTCAAAACATTCAATCACAATTTGTAGGGTTTCACTTCCCAAGCTTCAATCATACCTTCATAGGCTTTCCTCCGTCGGGCTCAAGCCTCCTCTCACTTTCCTTCCGCTGTCGAAGACTTTCAAAACTGTGAGGTTTTTGCTCTTACCTCGGCCTGACCACTATGATCTTCTTCTCTCAAACATCCGTTTCATTCATACAGCAATGCCTCTTGGTAAATGTAGTTTATAGCACAGTACTTATTTCAAAGTTCAAAGATATCTCTGCCAGGATCAAACCTGACAGTTCAAAAACATCTCTCACATCCAGGTTTCCCTCTGCCGGGATGAAACCTAACAATTCAAATCTTGCATCTGTTTCTTTCTCTTCCCGCCGCTTCTACGGCATCAGACATTTCACAGGGACTTTAGATTGGGCAATCTTCTTTCGGCAGACCACTCTGTTACTTTGTATCTTTAATGTACAGTTCTTTACAATGCTTTGCTTTCTCTCGTGTCTTATCGGCACACGCAGAAACCTTAATTCGTCAGGATAGTGTTGCTGTCAAGTTTCATTTAACACAGACTGAACTTTAATTGCTTTCATCAAGTCACTGGCTGTGTTAATTCATTTTTGTCTTTCGAAGCTTTGATCCTGAAGCCAAGGCTTAGACCACAACTGCTGCTGCACCTCCCAAACTCTGCCGTTCACCTGGGAGGGTGCCTGGTATCCTTGAGAGACAAAAGAGGTTTGTCTCTTCTCTCCGTCCTTCCTTGCGCAACCTTCAAGGCCTTTTGGAGGTTACCATCTCTCGCTGGGGTGTCCAAGGTTTCTCCTGACATCAGTTCCGTCCCTCGGCTGTCACTATGCTCCACCTGGTTTTCCGTCGCCCTGGAAGAAAAGCTCCTTCTCGTGCATCGCCTTGCTCGGAGTGTGTCTCAGTGTTCCAACTTTTAACCATGTGGGCAGAGTTAATAGGTACCAGATGTTTGTAATTAAGATTAGTTGCCTGACCCAGAATGATCTTATTAATGGGACATGTCCAATGTATAGCATGGGTGGTACCCCTTTCAGCCTCAGACCGCCACTTCCTCAGCTCAGTGTTTGTGTAGGAAATGGGGGAGGGATCTGGGAAGTTGGAAATTCCTATAAAATGGGATGCGGTCCTCCCCCCACTCCCCGAGGACTCCACACCCAGATGATCCTCCCACACTTTCCACCCCCAGGGTCTGGATCCAAAGGCGATAGTCATGCCCTGGTCACCTGAGTAAGGGATAACCGGGGTCTAGGCAGTGAAACACCCTCTGGTTTTTCACACAAGGTTGATATTGTGCCTGGCAAGGAGAATATTTTAGCTGATCACTACTCAAGAGTGGGAGCAGGCTGAGCAGGTCGGATGACGTTCTGTGTAGGGTAAAAGAGATGGTAGTCTCTAACTGGGAACATTGGGTGTGGTTTGTCTGCTTTTCACAAGGTAAGGGATGAGCTAAATGTGGAAGGGACACATGTATTCAGGTCAGGATGCATAATTGCCCCAGTGGATTTTAGGAGCAGGATTGTGGAGGCGGCCCATGAGGGTCAATAAGGTATGACTAGAGAGGATTTCTGGTGGCCGGGCATTGACAATGAAATGGAGCAGATGGTGAAGGGCTGCATTGTGTGTAGGGAGTCTGACCTTGTGTTGAAGACCTATAAACAGCCTTTAAAGCCCATAGAATGTCCTGGATTCTGTGAAGGCATCATGAAGCAAGACACAGACAACAGACTTAAAGATCAAACAAAAGATATTTATTAACTTGAATGTCAGAATGGTAGAAGGCCTAATTTGCCCTATGCTAAGGTGGGATTTCCCTACCTAAAGAAACTAAGGAGTCTGAGTCAGTGTTCATTTTAAAAGTCTGTCTGTGTTCAAAACCTATGCTTGCCCTCACAACTCAAGCTAAACAATGTGTAGGGATGTCAGAAATAAAAGAAATAGTGTTCCAAACAAAGTGCTGAGCTTTTACCAGCTCTTGGCTTACTTTCAGCTCGCCCTTTCAAGTTCACAACAGTTCCACAAAACGTTCGGGATTCCCTTCCCCAAGTTCAAGATAGACAGTTCAAAGTTCAAGCGTAACAGTTCTCAAAGAATTGGGGTCCTCCCCAACCCTCTTGCCAAGGGTGATTTCTCTGGTTCACCAATGCACGTCTGCTAAAACACAAGTCTTTCCATATCTTCATTGACTTGCTCCTTCTGAATATTCATACTCTTGATTCCTTCTTTCGCTAGCTATTCAGGCAGGACACTCAGTCTAGGCGCAGTTGACAGACCACACGGTCCACCACTAGGATTTCAGTCGGCCTGCTTTGTGGTATTTGCCACCTGTACCACACTGCTTTTGTTTCCATTCAAAACATTCTCATAATTTGCTTTCTCTGTGCGGCATTATGAAATGCTTATTCAATCATATTTTCATGTTGCTTTAATTCTGTACGCTATTCAATAATGCTTTTGTTCAGGAGGAGAGGAAATTACTGACGGGCCCATTGGTCAGTACTCAACCCCCGAGAACTTGTAATACTAGATAGCTGCACCATGTGAGGACAGGGTGCAGGATTCACATACTCCAGCACATCTAAAAAATCAGGGCTCAATAAATTGGCAAAGGGAAGCCCGTTTAATAATACATACATCAGCATATGGAAATCAGTAGCATCGCAAACACCTGTCTCGCTCCGACTTCTATGAGCTTCAGCCGAATAGCCGTTTTTACAGGCTAAACTCGTCATCATTGATGTCTAATTCTACAAAAAATCATCACGCAATATAATTGGTTGGGAAAGGTAACTTAAGTATAGGTGTTATATCTATATATGACAATAGAGCATGCGGATTGGTTAACTCTTATCTGGTGGGCGGCTACGCCCATCGCTCTACATGACAGGTGATTGACGTCACCATAAGTACGATATCCTATTGGTTACAGTATCCATAGGACTCCAGATAACTTGTTCCATTGTGATTGGGCAGGTTACACCCCTAAACATAAATCTCCACTTTAATTAGCAGCAAGCAGGCTGGACACCCAGGTGCCTAGTGTCCCAAGATTCACCCTGCCTCCCTTCCATCAATCAGTGGTTTTAGGGCGATGTGTCAATTAGTTGGCTAAGGAAGGCCTCTAAACTGTAGTCTCTTATCGGGGAAAGTTATGGCACCCCTCGGATCTGGGTGACATCAGGCGGTGGTACATCTTCGCGCCTGGCTGGTCACGTGTTGGTTCAACGTGAATCTGCTTCAGTTTCCAGCTTTTTGTGTATTTAATTCTGCTTCGGCCCTGCCACCTGCCTGGGCCTCTCTTATCTTGACCTTAACGGGCGAGCTGGTATGCTCTGGAGTTTCGATTCTCCTTAGCTGACTCTCGCCTCCCTCTCTTGGGTTGAGCCGTCCTTTGTTGAGTTTCGATTCCGCTCTTTTCCCTAGCTCGGGGTTGGGTATGAGACCCGACCAGTTAAGCCTTGGCCACCTGGGCGTACTTCTGCTTTTACAAAATGGAGTTGCACGTGTACATTGTGCCTTATTGAGGTAGATATATGGTTGGCGCTTGCCGCTCTATCTTCTACTAAGCATTGCAAGCAGTATCGATTTCTTAGCATCTTGCATTTCAAGCCTATTTACACACGTTTACCAGGTCGGTTGCTTCCATCTTGTCACGTAGCACCATTTCCTCACGTTTTAACATTGTCTGTTTTCTGCGTCCATTACATTTATTTTCGTAGTTACTCGCACTGGCGTGCTTGTCTTTCCTCATGCATTAGTCTGTCGAGGCCCTCTTCTCATCATTGTTTGCCTTCCATCAGGGCTCTTTGTGTCTTCTCATAGACAGTCTGTACATACTCATCGTTTCGCATCAGCAGCTGGTATGGTTGTCTGATTGGGTACCGTGCTGCTCTGGGCTGTCTGCTTATTGGCATTTCAACAGGTACTGATCTTCTAATGTACACTGGGCAGAGGCCCAATGCGGCTCTCTGTTGGTTCAGTTGCTCCTCATACGTCACATACCTTGGCAAGTATTTTACTGGCAACTCGCAATGGGGGGCAAGGGTGCAGGCCATATTTGGGACCTCCTCTACACTTTCAGCTCGTTCGTTTTCCAAATATGTATCTGTTTCACCCTTGAAACTATCTTCACTTCTTTTCAAGATTATCAACACTGGCTTCAGTATTCAAAGGTACTTATGGTGGTTTGCACAATGTTCGACATTCAAGAAAGGCTTACTGCCGGATGTGCACCCCGGTACGAGTGTTTACCATCTGCATTCACCAGCTTCATGTGGCAGCTCCAGCCTTTGCAGTGCCTTTCCCAACTCCACTACCTCCGCTGTTCTCTCGCAGAGGTCGTGGGAGAGTGTTGCTCACTCTCACCCTGGTCCACGATGACTGGAGTGCTATGGCACCCCAAGGCTCCTGCTTGCACCCAAAACGGAGGGTGCAAAGGACTTCCCAACCTTCTCTGAGCCTGCCTCGGCCTCAGCATCTCTGGTCGTCGCCTGACATGGCTTCCCACACTTGTGTCTCCTGCTCCCGTCTCTCCGGTTCGCCAGCTTCGAGTGTCAGCCGGCTCCACCTTCCAACCTGCTGTGCTACCTCTTCCTGGTGAAAAACCCGCATTTTTATAACCTGTTGGGCTCACTAAGTGGCCACAGGTGGTGATCACTTAGTCCAGTTACCTATCCATAATTTAAGGTACATATAAGATATATTGTGGGCTATACCTAGTACTTTGTGGTATTTTATTGTGGTATTTTTATAGTGGTGAAACTAATTTCAGAATGCTGCTTAATAATTATTTCACCAGGGTCACAAACAATAAACAAATACTGGACCTAATACACTCTGAAGATTACACCTCCAGTCCAAACCTATACACCTATATAGCTGTACACACACATGCTCATTAGAAGCTGTACGTTGTGGGAAACCTGAGGACGTTCTCACATCTACTCCCAGTGGGTCCCCTCCCAGGTGGCTAGGGAGAGGCCATCGCATTTGGATCCTGACCCTGTGGGTGGAGAAATAAGGGAGGATCACCTGGGTGGATGGTCCTTGGGGAAAGGATGTCCTTGGGAGGGACGCAGTATTCCTCTTTCCTATTCCATAATGAACTCAAAATCCCAGGCGTACTTATGGGGTGTTATCACTGTTTCTCTCGTCAGGCTAACATCAGGAAATATTATAAATGCAGAAGGAGGATTAATAAGGATACATGGTATCCACCTTCGCTTATGAAAATCAGTCTAACCCTCCCCTGGCCTTTATGGGTTATTGTAATACCTTCCCCCACCTTTTTCATCATTCAACGCACTATAGTACTGGGACGAGGAAGAAGCAACTAAGTGTGATGAACACTAGTAGGTCATTTCACCACTCTAGTACTGTGACGAGGAAGAGGTCTGCAAAGTCTTTTAAAGATCAGGCATGTCTGTAAAATATATTTTGGGTTATACCTAGTACTTCATGGTATTTTATTGTGGTATTTTGCTATGGTTGTATTTTGGTATTTTTATAGTGGTGAGACTAATTTCAGAATACCGCCTAATTATTTCATCAGGGTCACAAACAAATACTGGACCTAATACACTCTGAATAAATGGCTCATGCTCTCATGATAATGCCCTTTTGGCTGTGTTCCAACACATGTAAAGCATGCAATTCAAATACAACACATTCAGTCAGCCTCTCTGACTAAAATAATTCACTGCAAACACACACACACACACACACACACACACACACACACACACATATAGTGCCTCTGAAAAGCTCAACTCCCACAAGTAATTTACCTAATGTTTTGCCACATGTGGTCAAATGTGAATTGCCGCCTGCACCACATCAATATGTTAACAATAATTCGGACACATAATAAAATGCTAGTCCAATTTGTTTTTCTCTTTTATGGCTTTATAAAATGTAAACATTCAGAAAAAAACTAAATAGTTTAAACATGGATAAAATGCATTTCATTAGAGAGCTTAAACACATAAAATAGCTTTTCTAATAATAAGCTTCAGTTACACATTTGTCTGCTGGCTGGCTAATGCACGGTCTGTTGTAACCTTGAATGTTTCTCTCATACAGTTCTTGGCCGCTATAAAATGGGAATCCACACAACATATATAGTTTAAGAAAACAAACATATTTCTATCACACAACCTGTAAGCATTTTCCACACTACACGCTCCTCAATTACTGTTATATTTACCTAGATAAGCTGGCGATATTCCTGACTCGGCTTGGCAGTAAATCCTTCCCCAGCCTTTCTGCCTGCCTTGCACAGGTTCAACCCAGACAAGGATTCTCGGAACTTTGCAGCTCTGCTAAGTATTGCCAACCGAGTAGAGAGCTACAGCTTTAGTCAGCTTGAAATCAACCCAGCACCAGCCCTCTGCTCCCTTTGTCAGTAAGTGCCAGAAGAGGAATGCCCCTACTCTGCCTCAAAACCCACTGTAACTCCCAAAAAACACCTCCCCTTGGCCACATCTACCCACTAACATCACGCGATTTCCTCTGTGCCTCCCATTGTGCTAACGGCATTGCCGAAGAGCAAAAGAAAATATATCTCTCTTGTGCTTTCTGCTCCAAGACAAAGCCATGTCTTTAGGAACGGATCTTCACATTTTTCAGCTTACCACACAGTGCAGATTCATCCTGCACATTTAAAGTTCATTATTCATCCCATTTTTAGAGCATTATGCATTGGCTCAATTTGCTTCCAGCTTATTACATGGACTAATTTGTACTAAATGTTATTGTGGGATTCAGTTACATGTTGAATGGTGTTGGCTTAATTAGTATGTTAGATTTATATTAGTATTATATTTAGTGCAGCTCAGCTCAGCGCAAGCCCTGATATTATTAGATCTGTCCGCTACATTTGATACAGTTGACCATGCTGTCCTGGTATTTCGCCTACAGGAAGCTGGGCTTTCGGGCCTGTCCTAAATTGGTTTTCTTCCTTTCTCACTGTCGGGGTCAATCAAACTATTTACCTCCTTTTCTCTCTTCTTCTAGGTTTCTATCTTTTGAGGTTCCTCAGGGATCAGCCTTGTCCCCCATGTTGTTTAATATCTATTTTCAGCCGCTGATTCGCCTCATCCGTTCCTACGGTTGTCACTGCTACTCATATGCTGATGACACCCAGATCCTGGTCTGTTTGGATCAGGATCCTGGCACTGTGTCCATGGTTTTTCGGGACTGTCTATCGACATTAGGAAATTGGATGAGTGCGAATTGGCTGAAGCTAAATGGGGACAAGACCAACGCCTTGGTGGTGGGTTCTTCTCTGGTCACTTCTGAATGGGCGGGTGCTTTCTGGCCTTCTACTTTGGATGACTGTCCCTCTCCGGTGAAGGTGGTTAAGAATCTGGAGGTTTTGTGATCATCTGATCCCTCCATGCTATCGCAGGTTAGTGCAGTCTGCAAGACTGGTCATTTTTTTTCTTCGGGTTTTACGCCGGGTTCTGCCTTTTTTGCCGGAACATCTGTGTCCATTAGGGGTCTCCTCCCTGATTGCTAGTCGGCATGATAATTGCAACGCCCTCTATTTGGCACAACCTGTGGGGCTGGTGCAACGCATGCCGTTGTTGCAGATCTTGGCGGTAAGGGTGGCCACGACATCTCCGTATGGAGCTCATATAACTCTGGTACTGAAGCTACTTCATTTGCTCCCAGTAGCCAAGAAGATTCAATTTAAGGTCTGTCTATAGTACATTGTGCCTTTTTTAAACGGGGACCGGAATACTTGCAGGACAAGTTTATGTCCCTGGCAGGTTTTTTTGTGGTCAGGAAATGCAAACTTAGTCCAAAAATACATAGGGTCTGTATAGGAGGTCAATCTTTTTCATATGCAGCCAGCAAATTTTGGAATGGGCTGCCCGCTGGCTTGAGGGCCATTGCAAACCATGTTCAATTTAGGAAAGCACTGAAAACGTAATTTTTCTAGGGCTACTGCTATGGTCTATATCATTTTCAGTCCTCGCGCCAAGATGCCTTCAGGTGATCGTCCACGCTATAAATTAGAATTCGCCACAGATTGAGCCCTAATCTCATTATTTGTGATAGATATGCAGCATCTGGAAATCTTTGCAAATATTTAGTGATCTGTTTGATAAACTTTGGTATAAATAGCCCATATCATTGTAACACAATTTGTGCTTAGCTCGTTCTGGATTCATGATCAGTGTGGATTCGTCTATATTGGCTTTCTCCATGTTTTCAATGCAATTATTTTTCCAGGTGCTTATTTTACCATTGGTGGCACTTCCGAAGGCTTGCGATATGAATTGTATGACAGTTGTTTTAAATTCTTCCTTCATTGGGCACTTTCTGTAAAATAGCAAAGAATTCCACTCTACAGCAGCCGGCAGTGAAATTGGCCCCAGCTCATTTAGTAAAACTGCAATTAGGAATCTCTTGGCCACTGGTAGTATTCTTTTCCAAATTAATACTTCTAAACCATTCCAATTAGGCTGGTTTTTTGAAAATGTGGAATGTGTACCATATAGGAATTACTTTTTGTTTATAAAATATTAAAACGGGCAGGCAGGATGGACCAGAGTTGCTTGGGAGCATAAGGTTAACATATTGAGCCCCATTTCAGCTTTGTATGGGGCATCTATTTTATTATCATTTACATTTAGACCTAAATATATATATTCGTTGTCAATTGGCAGCAAAATTGTTGCTAATGGTCCAAATAAAGCTTGGCTTTTGTTTTTCAAGGTCTCTATCTTCAAAATGTTAGTTTTGAGAATATTTATCTTTAATTTGTTTTCTAGCGCGTACACTTCCACTGCTCCCAGTAGTCTTTGCAGGCCAATTTGAGTTTGCTCCACTAAAATCAAATCATCAGCATAAAGCAGCCATGCTATAGGTTGTTTGCTCAGTTTTCTTGAAAAGATTCTGACTGCACCATAATTTTTCACAATATTGAAGGCACCGACCTCTGAACACATTTCCCAATAACCAGGGAATATGTTCAAGAGATATTTTGCAAGGATAACAACGTTTATATAATGTTATATATGCAAGCAAAGAACTCCTATGCCCGAGAGCGCTCTGCCAAAAATTACACGGGTAGCATATTAAAAAGGGTAAACGCATCATCAATGACAATACTACATGGGGTACAAAATCATGTCGCTGGTTTGTGGGGACTATATAACGGGCTTGCAACATAGGGCATGCCAGGCGCTAATTGGCCACTGCTTCCCAGTCGATCTTGGTGCATGTGGTTCAGCTGGACTCATCTTGGCGGTGAAGGTCGAGTCATGTAGGTGATACATTCTAGCTAAGCTAAACATCAGGAACCAATAAATCAATGGAAATGGCAAGCACCTGAACATTACAAAAAAGTTAGGTCTAACAAAAGGGACATAATATATTGACACTGTGACCCTCACGTTTAGGGTGTTGTTAATACCGCAGGTCCTGCACCTGAGGTTCTCCCCCGAGGGTTTGATCTACCGCCTATCCTTCCTGGTGCCTCATGATACGAGAAGACGTGTGTTGTTAGTAGAGAGAGATGTACAGTCGTGCAGGCTTTAGATCTGTGTGGTTAATCTTGAATGGTCAGGATCAGAGCACCGGAGACCCATTGGTATGTGGAGAGATGGGGTGTGGGGGGGTCAGGGTAAAGGGGTTTGGTGGGCTTTGGTCGGGCGGGATGGGGGGTGAAGAGTATGCTGGCAGTTTAGTAGAGATGGATGGACACAGTCCTGGGGTCTGGTACTGTCCGGCACTCTTCACAGAGCAAATTCCTGACAACCGATAGAAAGTATTTCCACCATTGAACAGACAGGGAATGGATGGACTTCCGTAGGAACAAGGCTTGTGCAGAGCTGGCCTGGTGTGCTGATGGCTTTGTCCCTCTGTGTGAGAGACTGGAAATGCGAGTGCTGCAGCCTCACAGAGTGGTAGTTTTTGGGCTTAGTAAAAAATGGCGTCTTAGGCCTCGTACAAAATGGAGTCTTAGTGCTAAGACGTTGGCGGTGTTATTCATCTAATTTTCAATGTTGCAGGGCTCTTTATACGTACCGTTTCCTTCCCAACAATATCTTTAATGTAAAAGTTAAACAAGGTGGATGCAAGGTAGCATCCTTGTAAGACCGCAATGTGTATTAATGGGGCGAGACAGAAGGCCTTCGTTTATCTTCTTTCGCTATAAAATGACTGCAATAAATTCAGTATGTATGGCAGCCAACCTGCTAATGTCAGCTTCTTCCATAATAGTGGGCGGGATGTTGAGTCAAACGCTTGTCTGAAATCGATAAAAGCTATATATAATGGTTGCTTGTTTGCTATTGCTTGTTTTTTTTTAAATCTGATAAAATGAGCAAATTAGGTTATGTTCCTATTCCACTAACGAATCCCAATTTATGGGGGTTCAGCATATTCTTTACCCGTAGCCATTTTGTCAAGTCTCTGAGCAACAGTCTGGCATACATTTTTCCAGTTGTCTAGTAGCGCCGGTCTCCTTATTTGAAAATGGGTTCCATGATGAAGATATAGAGCCTATTCGAGCTATGTTTCGAAAAATTACAAGCAATACCTCAGACTATTGATCACATTAGATATTCCGTCGGGACCCGGTGCTTTGGATGAACTTCATTTTTTTTTATTTGTCTCCGAATATCTCAGACCTCAATTGCTAATTTGGCTATGTGGTTACAATTCAGCGATGAAACAGGAGTCACTGCACAGTCATCTGTAAAAAGTGCAGTGAAATTAGTGACCCATTCCGGCTCGCTTATGGTGTTGAATAAGTGTGAGGATGTTCCTGTTTTAGCACATCTTTGAGAAGACTCCAAATTTGGGCACTAGATTTCGTTAACAACGCTCAAAGCATTTTTTCATTTTCTCTTTGGACCTTCAGAGTTTTATACTGAGTTAAAGTTCTTCTATTCTGTGCGAATATTAGTAGCCTTTTTTTCAGTGTCCGTATCCGCTTTGATGTTTTTTAAGTCATGTCTTTTCTTAGTTTTCCTGTTTTTAAAAACAGGATCATATGTGTGTCTATGACGGAATATCGGGTGAAAGGTGGAGCCTCTTTTCTGGGGAGAAAAGGGTAGATTGTCAGTGTACATATCTTGCGAACTGATAGATTTCACTGTGTTAGATGTTGCTTTGAGCACTCTGCTCAGTAGACTCTTTAATTTTGGAATGGTCCATTTTATTCGATTCCTGCCCTCAGGTAGTTGTACTGCAGGTTTGTAATATTTTCTTGTGCGCAAGGTATGGCCATGCATGTCATTTATAATATGTTGTGATCGCTTTCTTCAGTTTGGATGATAATCTTTTGACAAAATGTAAGGTGTTAGTCGATATATATATATATATATGTAATCCAATATAGCATGTGATTTGTTTCTCTCCAAAGTCGAGCAAGGAGGAGTACTACCCTCTATACTTCCGTTAACTAAGGTAATGTTTCTATCTGTCATCAGGTACATCCATTTGATGGGTTTAGGTGCAATCGGTTTACCAGATAAAGAGAGACATCTTATATTTAAGTCACCTGCAATTACAGTCATCTGAATTTGTGATTCATTAGCAATCATGTCAAGGATGGTAGTAGTATGATAAAGAAAATCATCAGTTATAATTACAGGATTTCAGTAAACATTGAGAATGGCGGTGCATGGAGCCAGAGGATGTAAATTATTGCTGTTTACTAGTTTTAACAACTGGTATGTATGGACGGGGAGAGTATCATGAAGATAATTTCCATTGTGTATCTATCTTTAATGCCACAAGAAGGCCTGCCATGGGTCTCCCCTTAGGTTGTTTTATTGCCAGTATCTAACTTATTTCATAATTTGGCCACGTTGGTTGGGTGGTAATCCATGTTTCTTGTAATAGAAAAAGATCTTAGGTGCCTAAGGAGAGGGCTCCATCGGATTTCGTGAGGTGGGTAAACCCTCTGGTGTTCCACACAGCCATCCTCATTACATGAGAATCATATATGATTGAACATTATTCATTCTGACTGATTTGTTTCCTTGATTGCTTGTTGTAGCCATGACCATTTGGTTACTTTAGGTTGCTTAGTTTCGCATTCAAAGTAAACCTCTCTTTCAAGGTGTCTAGTAGATCCTCGACAGTTGACAAGCAGGGTTTTAGGGTCTTGGTGTGTTTGTGGAGGAGCATTCTCATGTATTCTTTCTTTCGTGTTTGTTTTAGACGCCATCTCTTGTTCTTTATTAACCAAGACAATAAAACCCAGTTTCGATAGTCCATCCCGCTCTTTTCGTATTAGTTGTTTCACCACTAAAGACGGGATGGATAGAGTTGCTGTATCCATCCTTCTGCTCTTAGTGATGCAAACCACTTTGATGTCCTGTGTTCGTATTTGTTTGAGGTTGGGAATTGCTCCGAACAATGCCAACAGCGTTGTTTGGTTAGGCTAAGGGTCTCTGGCTCATGGTTATGGCTAATGTATCAGCTCCTTTTAGAATTATTTATTTCCCCATTCTTTTGTATAATAGAATGTAAAGGTGTGTCAGTGTTTGAGCTTGAGGCATCCGCCTTCTTATGTTCTTTGTTATGGTCGTTTCTGCTATTATGAATTTTGGATTGAACCTCTTCCCCTTTCGTCTTGATGCTTTTCTGTACTAATGATCGTCTTTGTTCTAAGGTTAGAAAGACGGAATTTTCTTCATTTTGATTTTGTGTGAGTGCTTCCGTTATTTTGGCCAATATGTCATGATTGGACATGTGTTTTTCATCCATCACTGGGATTAAAGTGATGGAGTAGGTTGAATAATTCATCAGATCATTTATTTCATCTTCCTGTGGATGCAAAGTCTCATTGATAGTTTAATCATAGATATTCGAAAGGGGAGAAGTTGCTGTTATCATTTCGTCGAGTACATCCGTTATTTGCTGAGGTGTTTTGTTAAGAATATTCAGAGTCTTTGGAGGAGGGTGGGTGGCTAATCCTTTAATTACTTTTTTTGCTCCATTGACACGATTTTTCTTTTGCTGTAAGGTTTTTGGATTTTTTTTATTCATTTTTTGGTCGATGCTCACCTTAGCTCGTTTAGCTTTTCTTTTGCTTTTAGAGTTTAAGAATACCTCGCATATCGGTTCTGAGATGTTACAAGGTTCGGCCGATGATGTTTCCGGCCCGGATACATTTTTTTTCGTCGTTGCATTCAATTTCATTTTCTGAATTACCCCCGTGTGCCGCAGGCGCTGTAGTAATAGGGGAATTGAGCACTGTTATATGGTCAGTCAATAGCTTGAGTTCAAAGGTAATATACCCCATAGGGCATATTAGATGTTAAAGTTTTATTGAGGGGATTTCAGTAGCTTTTGTAGTAGATGAAATTTCACACATTTCTTCTAACCTTAGATTTTGTTGATTTAGTTCATCAAATATATGTTTGAATTGAGATGTGATAGTATTAACTAGCATAGTGTTCCGGTCATTTTTCAGTTCCATATAATTTAGTGAGAGTAAATATTCCATTATTCAAAGCAGCCAGTGTGATCTCATAGGCTGGTATTGGTAGAAGCTTTAAACCAAATGATGGCCTCAGGGTAGGTCTTACTAATGACATTGCAGATGATACAGTTGAATTTAATGCTAAATTTGTAGATGTCGGATGCATAATCTGTGAGTTAGACAGATCAAGGTCTCTGTTATTATGCGCAAATTGGGTTCCATTACCGCGTTCGTTGGAGATTAACTTGAATGTTCATTTTCAGGTAAGCAGTCACGAAAAGAGGGAGATTTAGGTATATGGCATAGGTTGTCTTTGCCAAACGCTTACGATAATGTTTCAGTTGAGAGTAAGTTTGGAGTATTGTTGACTATTTGAGAGTACAGTCTTGGTATAGCTATATTGTCAACGGCAGAAATCATGGCATCAATCTTCATCGGCAATGTAGGCATTGTCGGATCAGTTGGGTGAGGCCAAATAACATTGGTTGACTCATTGCAAGACGGCAACTTCTCTGTACGACACTCCAGTAAATCCTCATCTGATATTTGTATGGGTAATCCATTTTCCATGATAGAGTTGACTGCCTGAGGAATATATACAGTTATCAGTTATGAATCTTTTTCCTGGTCATTGTTGAGGGAGTTAGGTGGATCATAGCTCTGTTTTTTGTCCCATTAATAAGGAAAAGTCCTTATTAGTGGTGGGCCAAAAGTGTCTTGTATCAGAGCCCACCGACTTGGAGCGTGCAGTCTTTGTTTTACTGCCACTGTTGTGATGCGTCATACCTCCCTCAATGACCAAACATTCCTTCTCAGTGAATTTGGCCGCGTGCAAGGGCATAGATGTTTTCAGCGTGTAGATTGACATGACGTGAGACCATATGCAAGACCAAATGCGGTTCAGTGGACAAAAAGGAAATAAGCAGACTATCCGGGTGGGTGCAAGCGAGTGCTGGTTACTGTCATCTTTGCAGCTGAAGAGCAGAACAGCCCTCGCCAAAAGCGCTCCTGCTTGTGATTTTATGGACCCTCCGGGAATGGAGGCATGGCTTCCCACAGCGATAGTAGCAGCAGAGTCACTGATGCGTTTTTATTCAGCAATGTTCACAATTCCAAAGCGAGAAGGCAAGTACAGCGGGGCAGCAAGGCAGAAGAGCATTCTCCTAAAGCACTCTCTCAAATAATTTCTATAACAATTGTGATATATTTTGTTTTTTAAGACCTAGCCAATTATACAGTAAAGCATACATGAATTGAATTTGATATCATTGTCTTTTGATGTTTAATGAAAGTCCTAATTTCTTGGAACTAGTACTACCTAATGGTATGATACAACAGTGCAGAGAGGTAAGGACTCAATGCTGAATTCTATATTTAATCTCATGGTCAGATTTTGGCTGGACAGAGTTAACGATTTGAGATTTATATAGCACGTTTTGCTAAAGTGCTATACATAGAACCTATTTACATACAATTATCACCCAACTGTAGTTTCTAATAATTGATCAACCTCGGAAAGATGAAAGACTGAGTTGGCCTTGCTGGAATTTCAACCTGCGACCTGCATATCCCACACATATTGCAGCAGTGAGCACTCAACAGACTGAGCTGTTTTACCGGCTAACATCCTACAGAGGTCGGTACACTTATCGACTGAGGGATTATAATCACAGTGCCTAGAAGTTGGACAAAACATGCATGAAGCGCTACATAAAGAATTTATATACCTATTTGGATTATCGCTACAGGGACAGGTTTTCCGGAGTTTATATTTCAATAACAAATGTAACTGTTTCATGCACTTCATGGAGGGTCAGCCTTTGGATATTTTAATTGTAGTCTTGAAGATTTGACAGAGGCAGTGAGCCTGTCCTGTGATTGGCGTAATGACAATCGCTCAGCCTTGAGCAAGGTCTCTGCAGCCACTGACCATTTTTAGTAATTTACCCCATTGACTGCAAGTTAAGATTTAATTAATGTAAAAAAGACCTTGCATACTCCTCATTGTGCACAGATTTTATAGAGCGTAAATTAAATTATAAGAGTACAAATTATGTGCCTCTGCAAGAGTGTAAAAAGTATGCAAAAGGCAACCAAAACATGAGAAAACATGAATAGGACCCATTAGAAACAAAACAACTGTTGTTCAGCAAAGATGTCTGGTTTCAAACTATTTATTACATTTGTGGAAATCTTTCTCCTACGCAATAATGTTCATGGACACAACATACAGATGCATTTTGCTGATAAATGAACATGGCACAGGAACTCTGAAAAATAATTTTTATGCAATACTGGTTTGCTTTCACTGAAAAAATGCATAATTTGTTACAAAAGATAATTTTCAGTTGTAACTCAGTTTTCCATCTTATTAGTTATATGATTCTATCAGGATAGGAAAAGAAATATGCACAATGCTTCTGTTTGCTTCATGAGAATCTATACACAAAACACAGCAGAAGCTGAACAGAAAGAAACCATTCCTTATATCACTGTGTGTGTTTTTTTTCAGGGGCTTTTCGCCATAGCCTGCAATTACATCCTTGTAGATAAAAATCAAAAGAAGCGTTCTGTTTTCTGTCAAGTAACCTGACCTTTACACAAAACCTCTGCTCTGGTGTGTATCATTACACAGGAAAAGAATAGAGATGTTATATTTACAGTATTTTAATGCGTAAAAAGGCCTGGTGCAAAGTTTATCTGGAGGTCTGCTTGTAGTGTAAGAGAAAGAAGTAGGTTATGGCACAGGATGGTGGAGTGTGATTTCGATGGACATTCTGACAGACCAGTTTTAGTATTCATTTGAGGCAGGCACACCCCTCTTAGAAGATGGGGATAGTGAAGGTTTATTTTACTTCCAAATAATTCTTTGCCAACCACCATGCCACCTTTGTCTGCTTCCTTCTTCGACACCCTTACAGCTCCCAGCCCCTTTTCTTCCCAAGATTTAACCATGGACAGCACTCTGGGCAATTTGGAGTTGTATGGTGGTATTTCTGTACTTACATTTTAAATGTGATTTCTTATTTTCGGTGAATTAGTTTGGCGTTTCATAAGAGTACAAAGTACTTTTCAGCTGGATATCTGGAGCCCAGTTTCCAATATGGGTCATTCCTTTCTTCCTCAAAGGGCTCCTGTCTCCATCCTGCCTGAGAACCAGTGATTCAGATTATTGTAGCTCTGCTCCCCAGCCACAACCTTCCAGTTGGATCCAATAATAGTCTTCAATATTAATAACTCAATCCTGTGTGCATGTTATTATGTCCTCTTCAGCTCCTCTCCTCATCTTGTAACTTGAACAAAAGGGCTCTTCCAAGTCCCATGATTGCAAAGGTTGGGGGGGGGTATGACTCTTAAACCTATGAAGAGGTCTTTTTTTAATAGTGTAATTGTGGATGTTTAATAAAATAAAGAACATTATCCTGTAGATCAGAACGCACAATTGAAGACACTGAATATTCCTGTGTGATGCGTATACGCAGAGATCATTATTGTTCCTACCTTTCACATATTTTTCATTATGCACCAGGTGATTTTTGAATAGGTTACAAGATATATATAGATATGGGGAATGACCACATGCCAGTCAATGTTGACCCTGTGTCCAAAGGGAGCAGTAAAGCTCAGCCACATATGCAGTGCCTGGTGTTTGGAACACTGTCCATCGTGCTCGTACATTACTTTGCACTGTTGTATTTCAAATGAAAGTCTAGACTTTTATGTTTGGGCCCCCATGTTTTATTAGATTTGTTTTGGTTTTTGATTTGCTATGTGAAATGCGATGTTAACAGAAGCTGGAGTGGGAGCTGGGGGGAATGCCTCTAATTAAACCCAACACAATAAAAAGACCAGAACGAAAGTAAATTAGAAAGAGGCGTGTGGGTAAGAATGCTTGGAAAAATTATCTTTTGTAGTTGTTGGAATAAAGTAGAGGCCAAAAAATTGGGGCACACACATCGAATTTTAAAAACTAAAGTAAAGATGTGACTATTAAAATACAGGGGAACATGGCCATCTGGGCTCCCCTGACTAACTGTGCTGAAGAGTTTCTTTCCCATGAGGTCGTTAGGACCTTGTAAATGAGCCTTTAGTTATAGATGAGGTACAGGTGAATTCTAGGTCAACTCCAGCTACATACACCATGCAGTAGAGAAATGAACACACAGTTTTGCATCTTACAAGCGTGTTATTTAATTCGCAATATCTGACATTGAAGGGTGGCCGAGAGTCTGATACAAAAAAAACATTGTTAAATCCCAATCACCATTAGTGGAATTCTCAATCTTGAAATTTGCAGAGACCTATTTGATTTTGCAAATGAACTAATTGTTAACAGTGCAATCCCATGCCCAAATGGATCCCCTGGCAGTGAATGGATGAAGCACATTTTCCTGGTAAATGCATTGATTTATTTTGATGGTGGTAAACTAAATGCTTGCAAGGTTTATCCAGGCTCCACCACTAAATGCAAGGATCCAAGCACAAATATCGATCAGCATTTTCCAGCAGCCCATAGCGGGTATGGTTGGTTCTGAAACTTTACCAAAATTTCACATGGTCGCTGAAAGTAAGTGCTGAAAGCCTTAGCCAAGCTCGCAAATCCGAACAGAAATACAAACGACCCTTTCTAATGACAAATGTCGTTATACAGTGTAAAATGTGCTCCCAGCTCTTCTCTCTAATGAACGCAACGGGGCGTCTGGAAAATTCTCTTACTGAAATCATCAATCAACGATCTAAGTCGAAACAGCTCATTTTGTACAATTGAGGACTATTTAAAACTGTTACTTAAAGCAGTCATTTAAAAACATTATTTTCCCTGCCATATGCTAGCTTGGCATTCGTGAATTACAACGAAATATAAATGCGCAAAGCAGGTTTTTTTTCTAGGGTGCCAATCCTGTTGGTTTTGAGCCTCTTGCATCTTTATCCTGGCAGCCACTGTGGTGTTTTAAAATAATGGATTTACTTATTCAATGATTTGAGAAATGGTTTACATTGAAAAGGGTCTTCACTAACCTATGTATTTAAGAAAAGTGATACGTTGAAAAAATCCAAGATGATTGTATGGGGTGTGTGTAGGTATGTCATCCATTTCTTATTGGTTTAATAATCCATCAACGTGCATGCATCCGTGCATAGCATGGCGGGAGATTATTACATGATTAAATGTAACCTATTGAGATTCTACAAACCACTGGCCATAACGCACGAAAGCAGTGCCTTTGCTCTACATACGCTTTAACTGTGCCTCGTCACATACATGCCTCTGACACTTCTGTCTCTGCTTTCACTCATTTGGCCACGAGGTCCCATTACTCGCACCTTTTGGAATCTCGGATTGTAGCCAGTCTCATTTGGCGCCATTTTCCCAATTCAGCTATAAACATCCCCAGACTCTAGCTCTCGTTAGAAATATGGCATCGTCCACGACTCTTGTGACAGCTTTTGTCTTTCAAACAATCTGCATCTCCCATCTTTGATCAAAAGAAGGGAATTCACGGTAGTCGCTTATCCTTTTACCATGGGGTTCTCTGCCCTCTGTTACAGATTAGTTCCAGTGAATGTTTTAGTCACCAGAATTGGCTGCTATGAAAACATGCATGTATTGATGCCTGCAATGATTCAGTAAATATGTTGGTTTGTGAAATTGTATTGCACTGCCCAACTCCAGTCCCCAGAGCAGGCTTATTGCAGACTCTGTGTGGTTGAGGTGCGAATTATGATTAGAAAGACCATCCATTTTCTAAAGAGGCTGAGCAGAACTCCCTGAAGAGGCCATGTACAGATATGTCAAATTTTTCTTTGTGCCATTTCCATTTCAGGGACAACTACAAAGACCCAAGTACAATCCGTGATGGGGGAATGATGCAAGTTTAGGCAGGTTAATTCTAAGATCACACTGCAGGTTCATAGGGACTTTACTGCAGAAGGCCTTGTGGATGGAACCTGGCCGTAGGCTCTACTGGGAGCAAACAAAGTGCTATCAATGCAGGTTTAATAAGATTTTTTTCCTCAACTTCAGGCCATCCTGGTATCACGACTGTGCCACTGGAACACTAATTGGCACCCATTGTGGACTCTTTGGGACTCCTTCATCACCATAGTACTCCCAGGACAATATCTATTCATATTTTTGTCTTTACTTTCTGTTAGCAAGACTTTGCAAATTCCTTATTTATTTCATTTCAGAAACTGCATATCCCACAATGCACTATGGCAGTTCACATTGCCTGGCTATTCCTATGTAGCAGTCTTAGAACTACAATCCCCATAAGCCTTAGAGATCAGTGCTGATTTCACTTTCCCAGGACCAGAGAGGGAGGAGGCAGATTACCTTCAGGTGTGGTGCTCCAGATTCTGCTGAGTCAGCTTCAGCACAGGACAGGTCAGTATTAAAGCAGCTGCCTGCAGGAGTACAGGTTTCTTGCATGGAGTTCTCTCCCATCCCCTTGTGCTTTGATCCTTGGATTTCTTCGGTGTGCTGTTTCTTCCAGAACCTGCTCCTGTGCTCCTTACCTTGCAGCCCTGCTCCCCTGCTTTCAGTCCTCTGTTCCCTGTCTGCAGCCCCTTGCTATCTACCACCAATTATCTTGTTCCCTGCCTGCAGTTCCTTGTTCTGTGCCCATAGCCAGTGTTCTCTCCAAATACCTCACCAAATACCGAGACAGTCCCAGGCAAAACCCGGACGTCTGGTCACCCTAACCTTGTGTCATATTAACAGTGTGCTGGTTCCTGTTTCAGGAGGCAGTCATTGTTCATTCCCTGCTGGACCCATACAGGCTTCAGTCGTGGGAGTACGGTTTCCTTGTTCGTGCCTTAGGGTCCAGACACAGACACCCACTCCTGCTCCTCCTTTCCATGAGCATTCAGAGTGGGGCCCTGCAATAATAGCCTGCTCAGAAGGCTAGAGTTTCCCCTGACCCTGTGGGAAACTCTTCCCCCATTCTGTGTATAGCACACTTGGGAGGCTAATGTTTTTGTCTTACTTGGACTCCCTGCCCCTTTCTGTTCACTGCCTGTGTTTCCTGTCTCTAGTTATTGGCTATCCTTTCTTGTCTGCAGGATTCCGTACACTCGTGTCTCTTGTGCACTTTTCTCCCTTCTGCTGTGTGGGCACGCCTCTGCCCTCAAACCCCTGAAACCTGCTTTCCTATATTTGTACTCTTTAGAACCTGTGTATTATTTACTCAGAGACTGGTTGTGAGATTTAATCTGACTTTGTTGCAAACATTAAGATTTTTATGTTTTTGTTATGTATTTTGACCACTTCTGTGGGCTAAGGTCTGGAACGTCACTTGCTGTGTTCTGTTAATTTGGACTATGCACCTTCAACCAGCTTTCCTTCCCATATACATCTGTATCCGTGTGCTGTTGGATACAGGGGTATTTTAAATATAAGTACACTGTGAAAAATGCTTTAGTACAGATTTGCTAAAACGCTCAAAAGCCCTGTGCTGCTCTGATATTTTACCCTATGAATGGGTGCATTAAAGCAGCAATGTCTACGACCCTGTTTTACAAAATCAATATATATATATGTATATATATATATTACACAGCCACGCTAGTGGGTGTGTAGTTATGGTTAAGTTGCTGTTTCCATAGGAAGAGCCCTATTTGGGTGGCTTATAACTTTGCTCTCCCTGGACGAATCCTCACCAAACCTTGCAAAAAAAGTATATGGGTCACTGAATTGTTTTGCAAAGTTTGGTGAGGTTTGGTCTAGGGGGTCCCAAAACTTCTTTTTTTCCCATCGACTGAATAGGGAAAAAACTTTGCTCACGCCTACAGGCCAAACCGCTGGACGGATTTTCACCAAATTTGGACCAGGAGCAGCGGCTTGGTCCCGAAAGCATGCTTTTGCAAATTTGGTGAAAATACGTCCAGTAGTTTTTAAAAAAAATGACCAAAAAGTATGTCACAAAAAATTAGTGCTATCTATGTTCGGTCCGCGGACACACTTCCCTGTTCGCTCCGCGAACAGTGTCCTGATTGGCCAACCGGCTTGCGTCATGTCCGCGGACATGCAATGTGTTCGCTGATTGGACGGTGAAGAGCGTGAAGCGCGTCAGATTTTTGGGAACGCCCGCGATCTTGGATTCGCGGACGTCCGCGGACAGCGCAGTGAAACTTGGTGGAAAAAATACTATTTAGTAGACTGTGTTGGTGTGTAAATGTGTTTGTGGAGGGTGGGGGAGTAATAGATGGGATAAATGTTGTATTTATTTAGGTGGTAGACCCCGCTGTTGTGTTCGCTTTGTCCGTGGACAATGCGGATGTTCTGAAATGTTCTGAATAAACGAAATGTGGGTGTTCTGAGGACACTCAGCTTGCTTGCGAACAATACGTACAGGCGTAAAGTGTTCTAAGAACGCTTGCGGTGTCCTGAAATGTTCGAAAATAAACGAAATGGGTGTGTTCTGAGGACGGTAAGCCTGTCCGTTTTGTTTGCAGGCAAGTTGAAACTGTTCTAAGAACACTCAACATGATGTCCGCAGACATTAAAAGTGCCATGCTCCCAAGACTCTATGCCCTGGCCACAACCACCGCAGCATATCACACCCATAGTGGCTTATAACTTTGGGATCCAAGAACACATTTATAAGCAACGAAGTAATAAGCCACTATGGGTGTGATCTGCTGTGGTGGTTGTGGGCAGGGCCTATAGTCTTGGGCGCATGGACAAGACCACATTTATAAGCACCAAAGTTATAAGTCACTATGGGTGTGATTTGCTGTGATGGTTGTACTTAATATAATATACTTACTGTTTGGTTTAGTAACTGGAGTACATGTATTTCTTGTTTATTTCTGTGATAAAAGAAAAGATCATGTTAGTATTGGTATTTTGTAATGACTTATAAAATTGAATAATCAACATTTTTTTTTTTACCCTTATATTTAGTAGATTACATAGATCACAAACCAGTGTACTGTGCAATTTTCTCAGTTTGTGTGTTTGTTGCTAAAATCATTGGGTCTGTGGGAGAAAAAAAAAATCCATGTTGGATTTAAGAAAAAAAACTTTTTTATATATTGGCTTGTTGCAGATTTTTGGAGCAGTTAAATACCTGTTGACATATTCTAACAGTCTATTTTTTGTTATAATGAAGTGGTATTGATTTATCTGTTTGGATATTGTAACGTTTTGGGGTAGTTAGATACCAGCTGGCGTATTCTAACTGTTTGTTTGATATAAATTAGTGGTATTCGTTTATCTGTTTAGATGTTGTAGAATCTTGGGGCAGTTATATAGCTGTTGGCATATTGTAACCGTTTATAGTATTTTAATAGAAGTTTAGTTAATGTTTAAGTACAGTTTAGTTAATAAATTTTGGTTTTAAGAACATTAAATAAGCATTTGTGAGATTTGCAGGTAATATCTGCTTTAGAGTAATGGTACTAACATTACATTCAAACCATCCACATTTTTTTTTATAAATGCAGTATAGCGACCTGCATTTGGTTGTGGCTTCTGTGTGGTAGATTATACCTATTGTTGTGAAGGTTTTATTACCAAGTGATACTTGACCATGTGTGAATCCAGTCAGCTTGCAGTTGTTTTGGGTACCATCTGCATTGTAACGTAGAAGCATTAGTATTACGTATTTACTATGTGTTTGTATTAGTAAGGTGCAGCGATTATCCGAATTGCAGGTAGAACATAATCTACTATGTTTTGCATTTTGTACAAGTTTCTGAAATGGAACGTATTCACAATTAGGTATTGATACATACCCAAAGCGTTCATTGGGGATTTGTTCTTGTGTCACATTGTTGCACAGAGTGCATGTATGTTTCCACATGTCTGAAATCTGGAAGATTTCATTTATAGGTATGTTTTTGTTTTCCAGTATTTGTAGTAACTACATTAGAAATTCCTCTGGATCTTCCTGTGAGTTTATAGTGAATTTCACCATTCAAGCACAGTAGTCCAATTGTTGTCTTATTCCATAAACACTATACATGTTGTCAGGATTGTTTGTTGCGTTTCTATGAAGTACTAACATTTGCAAACACAATTGGTCTGTACTGTGTAAGTAAATGTTGTCAACTATTGGTGGTAATTGAAATAGAATATTCATTGCTACATTTGCGTAGCAACTTGCACCAATTACATTTGAATTTGAAAGTTTAAATGGACCAGGTAGTTCTTTATCGGAGTGCTTTTTTGGAGTTTGTCTTCCTTCTTTGAAGAAGTACCTGGTTTACTTTCCCTAATAGGTTCTTTTTTGATTGTGGTACTTGATGCAGTATTAGTTTCTTTTAATCTCTTTGGAGGATTTGCAGTGACATCCTGTTGCATTTCTGTTTGATTTAGTTTTCTTTTAGAACATTTTACTTTTTGTGGAATGGCATATGTTTTTAGATGGGGGTGTATAGTGAACGAAGTCTATTGTATTCTGAAATGCAAGGAATATCAGCGTTTATTTTACTTGCATCAAAGTTGATTAGAAATGGACCGTCAAGTGTACGTAAGCGTGATAGTGCTACGTAGCTCATGCCTTCTTTAAAGACTGTGTTATCAATGTCTGTCAATGCTTTGTCTACGGTAAGACCTTGTGATTTATGAATGGTGACTGCGTATGCAAGAGTTAGAGAAAATTGTTCTCTGCCTACATAAATGTCTTTGAAGAGAAGGAATCGAGCTGTTGAGCGTCCTATCCTTTTCACTTCTGAAAGTTTGTCAAAGAAAATATTGACAAACAATGTTGTCATGTGGGTATGTTTGAAAGCCAACAACGGTACCCAGTGCTCCATTAATTAGTCCTTGATCCACGTCAAGGTTACGTTTAAGCATTACTCTGCAATTTAAGGATAGTTTTAATTTTTTTTCCAATCCAGATGTGTTGGAGATTGAATGTTCTAAACTATTTGTCTCGTTGTGGCTTGTTCACACATGGGTAGTGTCATACCATGTATGTCTAGTTTGTCTGTGGTGCTAATTTCAATTATTGGTTGCATTTCTTTTTTTTAACATTGTTTCATTGAATTTGAAACAGCTTGCAAGAGTTGGCATTAAGGCCATACAATTGACATTTTTGTGGGCTAATTGTTCCATAACATCCGTAGCACATGCATTATCGCCATAAAGTGCATGAATGTGCCGGGTGTTCAATATTGCTTGTGCTTCTTGAGATAATATACCAACTCTTATACTTTTTAAGATGTTGGCATAAGTGAGATCTGCAGATTGCTGCATGTTTTCTGTTAATTCTCTGTATTGGAAATGTTGCCAAAGGTTGACATTTCCAATGCTGCCAACAGTTTTACGGCAGAGTTTGTGTCCTAAAGTTTTAAAAATAGGCTCACCTTTCACTGGTGTCAATTGAAGAAGATCTCCAAAAACAATAATGTGTTTTCCTCTAAAGAGCTCTTCGTAGTTTGTTTTGAGTACTTCTTGTAATCTGAGGTGTATCGAAGCCAACATTAGGTTGGAGACCATGCTCACTTCATCTATTAGTAGCATTTTCATTTGTTTTAATGGTCTGCGTAGTTCCATTGCAACTTCTGTAGAAAGTTTGTAATAGTCTAATTTGTTTTGGTGTTCTACTGGCAGGAGTAGTAATCGGTGTAAAGTGACCCCCCCTATGTTGTAGGCAGCTAAACCTGTGGGGGCAGTGATAACAGCTCACAGTTTGTTGTTTGTCAATTGCTGAAGGAATTAACTGATGATGTTGATTAAAAATGTTTTGCCAGAACCAGCTTCACCACTGATGTACAGTAGTCTTTAATGACAATTTGATATGATTAATTAAATTTGGTTTGGTGAGTTTTACTAAGCTGCCTTCACAATTTGTCACTCTGTAGTTACCTTTTTTTTCCATCGGGTTTTATATTTTTGTATGTGAAGTTTTGGGCTTTGTGGTATAGACACATGGTTTCCAAAGTGGTACTTCTGTTTGGGTAATGTGTCCAGTAAATTGTTTTTAAAATATCTTGGCTGTTGGGATCATGTTTGGCTATTGTTTCTATATCTTCGTATTATTTTAGAACTCTTTCTAGATTTAGCAGGACCAAGATTTAGCCATACTATATTTTCAGATTTTCCATACAAAGCAGTACCAGTTAAATGATCTGCTGCTTCATAGGAGCCACATTCTCTATGGGAGAGCATTTTTATGGCCAAGCTGTTTTGTCTGATGACAGGTCATTCCAGAGGTCTTGGAACTCTTTTTATTGCTTTGGTTAAGTATGCTGTAACATATTGTGCAACTGTAGTGGAATTGTCTGCAATGTACTGCACAACTATGTTTGCATTCCATAAGTGGGCAATGATTGCATTGTAATCATTGATATATTTTTCTTCTTCTGTTCTTTTTATGTAATATGTATTTTTAGGTAATTTATCTTTAACACTATGTCTAACTGAAGATATGAAGTTGTTCACTTGACATGTTTTTGTAACCGGTCTAGGGAAACCAAAGCGGCATTTGGTGTAGTATTTCCCTTTGTTTTTGTATTTGCAACGACAATATTTGTCACATTTGTGTCTTTGAAATTGTAAAATGTGTGCATGAAGATCACTATTTGTTGCTTCTGATGGAATTTCAGAAGTGACATATTTTTTAATAAACTGTAACACAGTGGCGTCATTGTCTTGACCAAATTTAAACGCATGTGGATATGTGGTGCTCCTCTGGCTTGGTATTCTTTTCTCCAAAAGAAGTGTTGCACTTCTCCGAGGGGAGGAGCAGTTTTATTACAAATAAAGTGTAGCATAGCAATGAAGCGATGGTGAAAATATCTTGAAACATTAACAGGATCTAGAGAACAAAGTTCTCCAGGTGTTAGTATATCTGTTTGTTTTGTTTTTGTTTGATATGCATAGGAAATCATGTAAATCTTCCCATGCATATTCTGCACAACTTAATGTAACAAACCAAGTGGGTGGGCCAAGGTTTCTTATCATACAACATACATCTTCATGACGTTGAAACCAGTACTCTTTTGTACCACGCATGTTTGCTAATAGAGTTGTAATATTTGATTGTAAAACCTCATCTTTTTGTTGCACTTTTTGTAATAATTGTGTAGCTGACATATTTTGAAAGTGGGATCCTGATTTTAATGTGTGTACCACTCCGTAACATAAAATTGCTAGTTCACTTTCAAAGAGTAGGAGGAATATGTATTCCACATTTTGTCTAAATCTGGGATCTTCAGAATACATCCGTAATGAGTGGTATTCTGATGCTGTTATTTGAATAGCTCTATCATCGTACCTTCCTCCTTTGCCAGTAGGAAAGAGTAGAGGAAAAGCACGTTCTTCTATACTTTTTTCCCATATGCTGATTGGTGATCCTTTTGTTTGACGCATTTGGTACGTTTCTAGTACATCTTCTACGGTGTCATTAGAGTGCAATGGATGAATTGTATAATGGTCTAAAGTATTGGATATTGTAGCAGGATCTAGGAGCTCAAATTGACCAGCTTCTTGTGTCTCTTGAGTTATTTCAGTGGTATCCTTCAAGTTTTCTTCAATATTAATTTTTTTGTAGTATTCATTATTGTCTTTTAGATATTGCAAGGCTTGTCTAACTTTATGTAAATCTACCAGTTGTTGCCAATTTTTTTTTGTCTTTTGTAGGTACACCATTTAGTAAGATAATTAAAGATTGCTCCATGGGACATTGCACTCCTAGAGTGTGCACATTTTGTTTTAGATCTAATGGTAAATACACTACTTTTCCACAAATACCTTCCACTAATTCAGAGGGAGGTAATTTTGCTGTTTTTGGTTGAAGGCGTATTATTGCTTGAAAGGGGTGCACTGTTTGTATTATGATGCGCTCATATAAATTTAGTTGTTGTAGGGGTTTTGGTAGTGGAAATAATTCCAAATTATTTGTGATAGCACTTGAAGGAGTTTGGTTGTTGTCAAGTTTTGTAGTGCAGTAACTGCAAGTATTAAGGGGTCAGTTATTTTGTATTTGTTTTCTGCTATAAGGTAGAGAGTAATTCAAACTATTTAGAAGCTTCATTGTCTTCTATTTTGTATGTTAGGCCTACAGTTTTTGTGTTACTTTTATAAAAAGTTCTACGGCAACATAAACACACATGGTTTGGTACTTCAGCAGATGTACTTTTAAATTTCAGCATTTCTTTTTTATATGTGTGTAGTAGAAGGTTGCCATGCATAGAATTGTTCCTAATTTGCTTTAAAGCTATTTTACATTCTGTTGTCGATCTAGAAAAGTAGGCACCCCTCGATCACGATGTTATGTATCATGTTGGCCGAAGACCAACCGTCTCATGCATTCAGTACTAAAGATATATAACCATAAGCTTGACCAAAGTGCGGCCATTTTAAGGTGACTGAAATCGCCATTTTGTTTTCGCTAACGTTTGCTTTTTGCTTTCTGTTAAACTGCTTCACTGAAAGAATATTCTGCTTTGCTAGTGCACAATGCAAGGCCGAGGGAGACATGTTGAAACATAACGTAGCAACCAGATAGAAATGCCCAGTCTCCTCCCGCGTGCTATCCTTGAAAGAGAGCAGCGAGGCATCCTAATCAGCTCACAGGTGCCAGCAAGTCTCGAAAACACGGTAGTAATACTAGAAGTGAACATTAAATGGCATGAATTAAGCTCTTCTTTGCGGCCCCCCTTCCCCGAGCCCTGCAGAGTTCTGGAGAGCGAGTCGACCCCCAGGATCCAGATAGAAACTAGGAGATAGGAAGGTCTGGAATGTGTCTCTTCCCCCGCACGCAGCTTGCTATAGAGAACAGAAGCATTATGTTCTCTTCAACAAAGACTTATATCTGCGGTCTTACAAAATTCCAATTGTTGCTAAAACAAATTTTACTTTGCTTTGCAAAAAAACATAGATTTTGGGAATACAACCTCATGTCTGGCATGTCAGTTCGTGTGTGGTGATTGTGCCTTGTTTCCTCACGTGAGGGTCCCCCAGGAGCCCCTTCACTGTAAGTGGCTTTCACTTCCAAAATATTCTTTCTGGATATAGTCAATTTCTTCAAGTAGGTCTTTTGCTGTACCATGTAGAAGAATGTTATTTAAATTGGCTAGTGCTAAAGCAATACTTTTAGCATAATGCAGTTTATAGACTAGATTTCTTATAGTTGAATGATGTGTTATCATTTTGATATAATGGAAGGTGGTTTTGCAAGTAGGTCCTGAAATGCAGGCCAATGAAAGTCCTTGTAGTCCCGTGTACTTGCCAACTGGACAGGTATCCATATTTTGCAGTAGTTTAATTTTGATTTTGTCTTTGCCTTTCACATATTGATTGAGGAATTGGCGTAAAGACTTGAAAGATTTTTTGGGAATGTTACACATTGACGTGCATGGCCATTTGTATACTAGACGTTCTGATTCAGTTGAATGGAGAGGTAATTCTAAGTTTTCTGGGGATATTTTTGTAAGCAGTATTTCTTGTTCCATTATGGTATTAACTTTTTCACAACCTCGTCCACTGCCATGTATGGCAATTGTATTTGTTTGCTTTTGTTTGTATGCTTCTTCATTATAATATGGTTCTGTGCTTGTAGTGTGACTCCACTCACCTCCACAGATACTTGAGAAGTTATTTCTGTTGACATTTCGTCTTTTTTGTAGTTTAGTCATTAGTTTTGTTAGTGGTTTCATTTTGTTTAACACGAAAATAAATAATTTTCTTTTGAGAAGGATTACATTGTCTATCAACGCTTCTAAGATTAATTTCCTACGATAGGTTTTAAGGGTTGTGCCTGATTTCTCTCCTGTTTTTCTAAGATTTTGAAGGACTCTGTGACGGAACATTTTTGACAAAATACTTTTTTTGGTATGCTTGATTTGCACTATATCAAGATTTATAGGAGCAGTTTTATCTCTAGTGGTAACTGAATTTTTGTTAATTGTTTTCTGTTTTGTTTTACATTTTGATAGAGGAGGCAAAGCTTCTGTACTTGAAGCTTGTTTTGTATCGCTAAATGACTGTATTAACTGTTTTGTTAGAACTTTTTTTACAAATTCTGCAAGAGATGGATGCTTATTTTGGACACTTCTATTTTCGTTTGCTCTACTTCTGCGTTGCTTTCTACGGACTTGATTTTTGGTAGGCATTCTTTTGTGTCTGTTGAAAAAATAAAGAAGGTATGGGTTGGGGTGTTCTGCAATGTATGTGTGATGTTTGCATGAGTGTCTGAGTAAGATGATAAAGATGTTTGTGATTATGCATTGGGCAACTACAACTTGTTGGGATGTGTATTCCTGAATTTATGTGCTACTAAACTGGGGTTCAGATGACAGTAGAAAGTAAGCTAGTGGTGTGGAGAAGTACAAATAGTAAATCTAATGGTATACAATTGAAGCAGTTGTTTGTTCTATAATATCAAAATTCTAGGGGCTGAGTTGAGTCATTTGTGTGCCGAAAAATAGGAATTTATGCGCCATTCTGCTTGTAAATCTCTGTTTAAGAATTGGCGATTTGTGGACAGAATGGTGCACAATCTCTATTTTAGGGGCAGAAATAGCATGAATTAACCTTACAGTGTGTTTGAGTAATAGTACAAATATTATGTTGGTATTCAACTTACTTTTTTTCTGGAATTAGCAGGTTTCTTCTTAGTTGTTCTTTGTACTTCAAATTTGGCTGCTTCGTTTCAGGAGAATGGTCTTCACTGCAATTGTAAAGGAAACAAATTAGTAATTTTGTATGTATATAGCACTGTTTTTTTAATTTAGACATTGATTTTTTTTTAATTAACATTGACCATCAGCGCCTTCTACAAAACCATGAAAACGATCTTATTCACATAAGATGCGTCGCACCAGTTGAATACATACCATATGTTCTTAATGCATAAGCTGTATTGTAATGACTAACTGTACCAACCAAAATATCAGTTCTATGACTTGTGGAATTCATAATGTACCACTGAATGCCACTATTCCTGTAATTAAGCTCTTGCAAGTAACAGTGCCTCAATGCCCATGGGCTGCTTGCGCTCTATGTAAATAAATAAATAAATACATTTTCATTGTTGTTTGATATTTGAACATACTGTGTGCATGCAATTTTGTTAGAGTAGGTTAACTCTCTATATTGTACTTTAAATATGTTAGTCCAACATGTTTTGCAAATGTGTGTGTAAAAAGAAATTAAATAGCAGATAGGTTTGGAAGTGACAGTTGATTATAGGAGATGGAAAAAATGACAGTAAATTCATTTTATAGATTACACAAGCTGAAAGTCAGTTAATCTGTTTATATGAATCTATAAGAATTGTACATGTACTATACAGAAAAGATGCATACCTGTAGTTTGTGTTCATGCATATGGATATGCATGCAGCTGCAAGTAGAAATCTTGGAGACTTGTACAGTATTTCTGGTAGAAGGTGCTTTCCAATGATCTGACACTTGTACTCAGAGAGATTAACAGTACATTTGAAGTGCTGATCTATGATGATGCAGTTAGATGTAGAGGTCTTGGATGTGATTGGTGGATGGTCGTGTGACTTCTTAGCTATATCCAATGAGGGAATAGCACAGAAAGTGAAATGAAAATGGTAGAAGGACTGTCCATGTTACGATATGTCAGCGGACATGACGGTAGTCCGCGGACATCTTGTGCTACATCTGGGGATTTTGGGGTGGGGAGGCATGCAAATGAGAATGAGCAGACCAAGGGATTGGTCAGTAAAGTTTGGTGGGTGTGTTGTGCCAGGAGAGAGTTTCTCAGATACTCTTTTTGCTGAGAGAAGAACAGATAGCTATGGCTGTGTGTTTCAGAAAACAGATTTTTTGGATTTTGGGAGACTCGTGGATACATTGGTTGAAGGTGCATGCTGTGGAGTAGCTGTAGATCTTGGATTCCCACATGTGGAAGTGCACTGGCATGGAGTACGTGGAATGAAGTGGTTGGACTTGATACCTCTCTGTGCTACTTTGGAGACAGAGCAACATCCAGACATAATTGTAATTCATGGTGGAGGATACAGTTTAGGACATGTGTCTGGAATTACTTTGCAATTTGCAATGCAAGAAGGACTTGGGAAGGTCATGGACATGTTTCCAAATTCTCAAGTAATTTTTTCACGGATTGGGCAGAGACAAATGTGGCTTTGTTCTTCTTCATTTGGTCCACAAATGGAGAAAGCAAGGCGCAATGTCAATAAGGCTGTTTGTGCCTTTCTAAGAAATGTTGGCATGTCCTCTTTTCACAATGAAAATATTATGTTTCGTAGCACATACATTGGAGTCCATCTTACTTATTACAATTAGAATTACAGTATCCATTTTGTAGTAGGTATTGAGCATTTCAAATTTTTCAAACACAAACACCACCAAAAGGCTCTTTTCAGAGCCACCACTTCCTCTCAGACAAAACTGCAATGGTTATGATAGGGCAGCACCCTAAAATTTTAGATGTTTGCGGACTGTCCGCGGACTTCTAAAATATACACAGGGCCCCTGCTTCATTTATTTTCACTTCTATTTTTAAACTGTGAAAGGCGGCTTTGAAAAGAGCCTTTGTTTTTTTATTTTTGTTGTTTTATATTTTTATTTGGTTTTTTATACACGACACAGTAGGAGAGGAGGGAAAAGGAGGCTAAGGGGGGGACACCAACCACAGGGAAAAGTAAGGGCGGGTGGAGAGAGGAAGATGTAGAGTGGGTTTTACTTGGGTAGTGAGCAGATCTTCTCGTGCTCTGAGACCAAAGCCTCAAAAGCACTTCGAAGTCTCTCCCTCCTGCAGAGTACTGCGTCGCAGTACATACACACAACTGTGACCCTCGAAAGGTAAGGGTCATCAGTATTGCGTATGGCCTGTGAGGCAGTTTGAGGAATACGCTGTCCCACAGGAGTGTTCCTTGTGGTGATCGGAAATGGAGGATGAAGTAGAGGAAGTCAACCTACTACGCTCCTCGCAAGGTACAACCTTACAAATGGCCCCAGTGTGGAATGACTTAAGGTGTCGCTTCATGGTAGTTGTCCCAAAGCTGTATGAACCAGGCCTCCCGCGACTGAGTACCATTTTGCACTCTTTGCAGGTGACTCGGTTCTTACGCGCCTTAGGAACATTACCATGAATGGTAAATAACCGCCACACCCAAGACTCACGCCGAGTGCTGGTAGTAGGGAGTTCCTCTACCTCATTCTCGTCATCCTCTTCATCCTCCTCTGCATCCTCACTCCTGTTCCCCTCTTCAGGCCCTTGGGGAGGTGGTGGTGGTGGTGGAGGGGGTGGGGGTGGTGCTGAGGCAGATGTAGCACTAGGTGGCAGTACTACAGCCATGCATGCCATCAGGTTTCTGATTAAAATCTGGAAAGTTGGCTGGAAAATGCACTGTGTTCTGTAAGATAGCCAGAAACACAATGAGAATGAGCTCGAGGGTGTGGCCTTTTATAGGGGTGCTTGTTTGCGGACATGCGCGCTGTCCGCGGACAGATTGAACACCAAAAAAAGGTTTTAAAAGTCCCAAAAAGTATGTAGAAACTCAGGATTACTATGTGGGACATGTGCTATGGCGAGTTATTATTGAAAAATATTGTGGATTGCTTGAAAAGGTAGTTTTACATTGTTCGGGGACACGAACAGTGTTCGCAGTCAGAACACACGCTTAGCGTGGGTGCGGTCATATGATAGCTTCACGAACATGTCTGCGAAGGGAGTGGGTGTCCACAGGACATCAAATGCACTGAAACTGTTTTGCGCATGCGCGTTGGTGTTCTACGGACACTGTTCGGGTCCTGAAACTAATTAAAAGTGCGTCACAAGTGAAACAAACAATTACAGACAGGCGTTTGTTCTTAGAACAGTTTTAACTCGCTTGCGAACAATACGGACAGGCATAGAATCCTCAGGACACCCCATTTTGTTTATTTGCAAACATCCCGGGACACTTGATGTGTTCTGAGAACAGTTTGAACATGCTTACGAACAGGTCTAGCGTCTTCAGGACACCCCAATTTTGTTCATTTACAAATATTTTAGGACACTGTGTGTGTTCTTAGGACAGTTTCAGCTTGCCTCTGAACAATACAGACAGGCATAGCGTTCTCAGGACACACCCATTTTGGTTATTTACGAACTTTTCAGGACACCGCATGTGGTAGTTTGATTGCGGACATTCCGAACACCAGCTCTGTTCTTAGAACAGTTTCAACTTTCATGCGAACATTACGGACAGATATAGTGTCCTTAGGCCGTTCCCATTTTCATTTCTTTACTGACCTTCCAGACACCCGCGTGTCCGCGGACACCTGAACTGCTTTTTAAAACAAGACAAGAAATTAATTAGGACACAATATAATAATTTTACTTCATTTTATATGGATGTTAAATTTATGACAAAGAAAGTGAGGCGGAAACTGAAACAAAAACAGGAGAATTGGGTGTTTCAATAGGATTTATATGAGGTGAAAAAGGGCTGGAAGTCTCATCAAAACGTTTTGGTTCATGGAGAGGGTTTGGGTATAATTGACTCGGATATAGTGAGGGGGGACAGGTACATGTGGGACAATGGTATGTAGTTTGTTTCAAGTGATCCTCCACAAAGGTTTTTAAATTGTTAAAATTTGCCATGAATAGGTCCCTATTTTTCTTCTATGTGCTGAAGAGTCTTATCCAATACTACTTTTTCTTTAGTATTTTCAATTTTTGTATGGTCTGTACAAAAAGAATGTATATGTTAAATGTATATAAAATAATATTTATTAATTCGTTTATATAGTAAAGTGTCTACCATTAGGTTCACTATCTTCAGACATTTCCTCACGTGGGAAATGCTCCTCTAGCCACTCCAGAGTACTAGACATTTCTGTGAGAAAAAAAACATATCTCTTTTTTTGTATCTAATACAGAAAGTTTACAAATATGAGTAAAATGCAGTACACTTACTAGCTTCTGGTAAGGTGTGTTCATACTGGTCTGTAGATCTGCTATTGCTCTTAGTTGTGGAGTTTCTGTGAGGTAATCATTTTGGAAGACTATCTTTCTTCTTTTGGTATATTCCATTTTAGAACATATTGTATTTAAATGAATGGTTAATGTGTTATATATATGGGTTACACTTCTTATTTATTACTACATATAAGGTGTATGTGTGCTGGTTTTTGAATTTGTAAAATGTTCATATGTTATGATATAATATTTAAACATACCCCCCAGACTTTTTGGGTAGTGGTGCTGTTGTCCGCATATGTCCGCGGACATTAGAAGGGTTCGCGGACATCAGATTCAGTAGAGGGAGTTCGGGATGTTCTATGTTACTTGTACATAAAGTCAGAGATATTATTGTTAAGTTGTGCTACTAAAACCTATGAAATTCAGTAAAAAACTTTGTTAAAGCGACGTTGTGGTTCCAAGTAAAACCGAAAAACCCTTGATATTCACTAGTTATGGTAAACTAAGCAACCATAACTTGCGCCACAACCGTGCACTGCTAAGACTAACACCCACGACATCAAAGATGACCTCACAAATGTAATTGATGACATCACTAATCCATTCATTCATGCACAGCTTAGGCTGTCGATCACACTACAGGGAGTCTATCTTGAAAGCACAGCCAGCCAATCAGGACTAGTTGCATTCCGGCATTCCTAGAGACAAAGGACAAAGGAGTTTCGGGAAATTCCCTCACATCCTGCCCTACCAGACACACTAGAACATGAAGCGGGCTTCAGGGCTGAAACCCGCCAAAGGCAAGACAAACAAAGGTCTCAAATCTGTCTCAACGCACAGAGTAAAACCCAAGAAAGACCTCACAAACAGAAAATGCTGAAAAAAGAAGACGGGGTCCAGTTGGACAAAATGGTCACCCCTGGGTGCTGTAGTGCAGCTGAAGGTTAAAAAAGCACAATGGTAGGAAAAACTAAACCACTGCCACCTGCCATTTAAAGTAGTGAAGGTAACATAAAATGTTACATGAGAATTTAGGATAAGGGCTACTAGGTAACCCCCAGCACTATCCATAGGGTGGGGGGTGCTGGTCCTACATAGGGAAAAGGTAAGTAAAGTCTATTTCGAATGGATTGTGTCCTCCCACGTATTCCTCATCTTGTGATATTCGTATCCTGCCAGCTTCGCTGCTTCGGAATTTTTTTTTCAGCAGAGGGCGCTGTGCATGAGGTTGTGGCGTCGATGTCCCAGGACGGCTCCGTACCATGTCGACGTCACCATCAGTACAAATAGCTTGTGCCACACCCATTAGCTTAAGTTCCATTTTTCCAATTGCTTCGCTTCGAAATTTTCATCAGAAAATGTCTTCATCTACCCCTTCTACACCCAAGACGGGGTTCAAAAAATGTATCGACTGCGGTTCGAAGATGTCGATCACAGATCCTCAACGCATTTGTCTCTGGTGCCTAGGTCCAGACCATCGAACCGGCGACTGTGGCTTCTGGCAGTCGATGACGGAGAAGGCCCTTCGTGGGAGGCAAGGTAAACTGGCGGTGCGGCGGGAAGCTTCTAAGGCCTCCTCAAAGGCCTGGTCCAAAAGACATAAAAAATCGACCGATTCGAAAGAATCGGATTGTCATAGACACTCTAAGAGATCCCGATCTCGTAGTAGATTGCGGCGCTCTTCATCTTCCTCTTCAAAAGAGTTAAAAGGAGACATAGATCTCCCTCTTCATCATCCGATACATCTTCCCAATTGGTACGATGCCCGACTAAGTCGTATTCCCCAAGAAAATGGGAAGATTTTCAAAGGAAGATGATGGAGGTCTTTGAGAATGCGGCCTCGACCCCTCAAAGAAGCCTCAAAAGAGCCAGACCCTGGTCGCTCCATCGGACGACACAAGGAAGTCGGGAACTACTGTGGTAAAACCCAGTAATATGGGTGAAACTCGTAGCACTCAAGTCAACGCCAAGTCGTCGAGGATTCCTTGAGAATCGAGTGTTTCCCCGACACTGTATAAAAAACAGAAGTCGTTGAATACATCCGCGACTTCGTCAACGCCATCGGCGCCGACAGCTTCGACATCGAAGCCTAAAGCGTCTTTGACGCCTTTGTCAAAGACACCATCGGTGTCCTCGAAGACTTCTTCGATACCATCGAAGGTTCCTTCGATTCCTTCGCCAAAACTTATGAACAAGACAGGAGATTTACTCCTTTAACAAAATCAGACTTCTTTAAGTCTATGTCTTCTATATTTGAAGAAAGTGGCTCTGAAGATGAGGAGGTTTCTCCTTTTGGAGTACAATGTGGTACTAGAGAGGTCCCAGAAGAATTAATCGACCCAGAATCGAAAATGAGACCTGTGTGACACTCTTCACTCGGCTAGTGACATTGATACGTCACCTGAGCTAGAGTTTGCAAAACCTGACCCTGCAGAACATGCATATTCATGGTACAGGAGTTTAATGAATAGAGTGGTGGAATACATGGGTTGGAGTAGAGCCTCACCCACCTTTGATCAGAATGACATGACTGACATGACTGACATACTAGATAGGGGCCCCCAGAAGGATCCAGTTCTCCCTTTCCATATGGCACTTCAGAGAACGATAGAAAAGAACTGGCAAGCTCCTGACAAAATTGCTGCAGTAAACAGTAATTCTCCTAAGAAGTATCGAACTTCTGGTTCTGATCCTGAGTATTTAAACATGCATCCCACTCCAGAAATTCTGGCTATTCAGGCTGCAACAAACTCAATACAGACTGCATATCCATCTATCCCTCCGTATAGAGAGGAAAAGAAGGTAGATGCTTGGGCCTGTAAAGTTTTTACTTTGGATAGCATGGCTCTAAAATCAACTAATGTCACCTGTACCCTGGCCAGGTTCACCCATACCCTGTGGGACTGCATTTCGGCGGCGGCTGAACATATTCCGGAAGGCGAGGAAAGGGAAGGCTTCCAGAATATTGTCAAAGACGAAAAGGGGGGAATGGCTCCAGTCTGGACTGGATACTGCTGAAAGTATCAGCTGCAAGCACAGTGCTACGCAGATTTGCGTGGTTGAGGAAGTCGGGGTTCGCACCAGATGTGCAGGCCAGACTTCTCAACATGCCTTTTGATGGCTTGAAGCTATTTGGTAATAAGGCTGATGAAAACCTAGAAAGACTACAGACCTCAAAAGCGGCAGCTAAATCTTTTTTTTTTTCTTTTTTCAAACTGTTCTTATTAGATTTCATCAACATACCATACATATAAAACCAAGCATGTGACAAACCAACACTAAATTTCCCCATATTAAACAGCACCTTCGTCCCCACCCTCCCACCCCATCCCCAAGGCCTACAATAGTCACAAATTTAAAACAATATGACCAATACGACACTTAAGCAAGGTTGATACCATAGAAATACAACAATAACAGGCACAAGGCATCGATCGTAAGTCCAAACCTCTGCTGTGGCGCACTGTCTCATGATTTCCATATGGGACCAGCCCAGCATGGCCGCGCCCCAACCACATCTCACCGCCAAAGTCCAGCATTCACACAGGCTCAACTCCTGCATCCCCAGCGCTTCACGGATTTCCAGGTTGGTCGTCCACACCCTGCATTTCTAACACGTGGTAGAAATCTGCCTGAACCAGATCGCACCTCCTACAGTTTGAGGGTCTCTGTGGGTAAATCTTATGTAATCGGAGCGTGGAGTAGTATACCTGATCTATGTACTTGAAGTGTATCAGGCGGTATCTATTACATACAGAGATAGATTTGGACTGCACGTGCATCTGAGTCCACTGCCCATCCGTCAAAGAGTGCCCCAAGGCAGTCTCCCACCTATCCCTATGAGGAGCTACACAGTTGAGGCCATCGGGCCTAGCAAACCCGTACAAAGTAGATGGCAATTTCCCCCCGGAAGTAGGCAAGGTAATAGAAGTCATTATCGGGGATGTAGCAGGTGCATCCGGGAAGTCTGGTCACTGCGTGTGCAATGTCTCCCGGAGACGGAAGTACAAGAAGTACAAGAACTCAGTTACCGTGGACCCTTAACCTTCAATTCTTCCCACGAAATGTACCTACCCTGCAGAGCTATATCCCCTAGTGTCCCAACCTGCAAGTGGGTGAAATGTTGAATATAAATCGCCACATGTGTAAGGGGAATGCCCCTCACGCGGTAAAGGGCCATAACTGGGGAATACCACTGCTCCAGACCCATCAGATCCGCCAGCCTGTCCCATGCCCTCAGAGTGATCGCCATTGGTTGTACTTCCGCTCTGTCCTGCCATTCCCTAGCACCCCAGAGGAGCCCCGTCAGGTCGTCTGGGCGAGCGAGAGCCCTCTCGATGGACACAAGCGGTAGATCCGCTGTGGGGGCCCACCACCAGACTGCAAAACCCCCCGAGATCTCTGCCGACAGAGGATAGCCAATGCGAGGCGAGGGTGCCCACCAGCCCACAGCAGTTTATTCATCATAGTCTTCGATCTGCTCCAAAAGCTCGCAGGGGGCCATATTGGGACATTGTTGAAGAAATATAGAAGTTTAGGTAAAATTACCGTTTTGGCGAGGGATATCCTAGCTGCTTGTGAAATGGGGAGCCAGGATCAAGTGTCCACCTCGTGCTCCAGGTGTCAGAGGGCCGCTAAATAGTTGTCTTCATATACTCTTGCCGGAGATGTTGAGAACCGGATACCTAGGTAACGGATTCCCTGCGGGCACCAAGCGAAGTCGCCACCGACGTCCTGGGGAGATACACAAGAGGTAAGGGGTAAGGGCGAGGATTTCTGACTTAGTCCAGTTGATCCAGAGTCTCAACAGGGCCCCGAATTTGGAAATTTCCTCCATCACAGGTTGTAAGGCTATTTGTGGGTGTTTGATGTATATTAACATGTCATCTGCATATAAAGAAACGATGGAAGTTTGCGAGTGTGGTGTTATCCACTATGAGCATGGTACTCCCTCAAGGCACACGCCACTTGTTCAATAGCTAGGGCAAACAGGATAGGGTAGAAGGGGCAGACCTGCCTAGTGCCCCGGGATGGAAAATTCGGGCTGGACAAATTAGGATTAGTATAAACTAAAGCTCTTGGTGCCGTGTAGAGCAGGCGTACCCAGCGTAAGAATTGAATACCTAAGCCAGCACGGCGAAGAACCTCAAAAAGAAAAGGCGATTCTACAGAATCAAACACCTTTTCAGCGTTCAAGGCACCAACTGCCAAGGGGACCGATTGATTCACATTGCATCAAAGTAAATAATCTACAGAGGTCCTTTTGTGTGGAGCAGCCTGGTATAAAGCCCGCCTGGTCGGGAAGAACCAGCACAGGCATTTAGGGTAAAGGTCTGTCGGCTAAGAGTTTCTCTATGATTTTATTGTCCGTGTTAATCAGGGAAAGGGGTCTGTAAGATGAGCACCTACTAGGGTCCTTGTCTGGTTTAAGCAGGACGGTCACCAGGGCCGTTCCGATGGTCTCTGGGAGGCCCCCTTCCGAATAGGCCGTTTCAAACATTCTCCTCAGGTGGGGGATAAGAAGGCCCAGAAAGGCTTTATAAAGTTCGGCAGTAATACCATCCGTGCCTGGTGCTTTGCCATGTGGGAGAGACTGAATGACTTTAAGAAATTCCTCATTAGAGGGAGGATTGTTTAAAGAGGAGCGGTGCTCTGGGGCCAGCCAGCCCAGCGCGACACTGTCCAAGTATTGAACAATATCATCATGTCCGGCCCCTAGGTGAGTTGAATAAAATTCTGCATAGTTTTCTCGAAATAAATGATTAATTTCCCCAGTGTCCCAAATGTGGTACCCATCCTTGGCGACAATTTCTACAATAGGGATGTGACGCCGCTCCTGTCTAATGACCCATGCTAGGGTCTTACTGGGATGGTCACCTTCCACATATCTGGCTGCAGCTATGGGGTCTCCCAGGAATTGATCCTCACTATGTAACAGGGCACGGATTTCCTCCCGTTTAAGGGCTATATCAGACTGTAACTCTGAAGAATCCCTGATTGCCTGGGTAGTCTCCATGTCTTTCAGATCCTTCTCCCTAGAGGCCAGAGATCTGCTGATAGTCTTCAGCACCCCACCCTCTTGGGAGATGCACCATCCCCGAATAAAGACCTTGAGGGTCTCCCACACTATCCTGGAATCTGGTACTGAGTCAGCGTTAATTTGAAAGAACTCAATAATGGCCTTAGGAATATCCTATCGGAATGCTACGCCTTCTAAAGCACAGGCTCTAAACCTCCAACGGCGATCCCTCAGGGTGAGTGACGGGCCTGTAAAATGTACGAGAACCGGGTAATGGTCAGAAAGGGTTTGTGGCAAAATCTGCGCCCTACGGGCTACCCGGGTAAGCTCTGAGGAGAAGAATATGTAATCTATACTTGATGAGCTCCCATGAACCCCTGAACAATACGCATACTCCCGACCCTCCGGATGCAGAAACCTCCACACATCTATCAGCGCATAATCTGCTGCTATGGATCTCCATCTCTGGGCCGCCCTGGGAAGGGAAGTCTGTGCCGAGGAGGTTCTGTCCCATTGCAGTGATAACGCCAGGTTGTAGTCACCCACCCATACTACCTCGTAACCCGGGAAAGAGCGTAGATGTTCGGAGCAGGTTTGGAAAAATTCCGGACAGTCATAATTAGGACCATATATGTTAATAATAAGAACGGGCCACCTCGCCATCTCCCCCGCGACCAGGACAAACCAGCCCTCATTGTCTGTCCTCTGTGCATGCAATTTGAACTCCAGAGAGCGGTGAATGTATATTGCCACTCCGCGGGAGTGAGAAGTATATGATGAACCATAACGATGAATACCCAACCCCCGCAAGGCAGGAAGGCTCTGATCCCTATGTAGGTTGGTCTCCTGGAAACATAGGACATTTACTGAGTGGTTCCTAGCATAGTTTACCAGCAGCCAAGTTTTTTGCCATTCGTAAAACCCCGAATATTCCAGGTCAAAAGCTTTTATTTCAGCATTAGTGTGGAGCCCTGACCCTTGTGAGTTTGTTACATCGGCACTGAAGAGAGATAACTGACAACCTTAGATGTGTGCCTATGTAAAATTCTAAAAAACAACCGACTCTCGCCCATAGTGTCGAACATAACAGTATTGATGCCTCGGTACCCCCGCCCGACCCACACCCAACCCACACCCAAGTGCCGTATCATAGTGAACATTAACCCGTAAACTTTCCCCCTTGCCCCCACCCACGCCAGAAACCCCAATCTACCGGCTGATCTTGCCCTCTCCCTGCCCCCAAAACATTGAACCCCAACTTTAACCATAACTACTTTGCTGCTGGGCATGGGGGAAGCCGGCGGCCACAGGGACTCTTTCAGTCAGGAGGCCAATTACCACATGAACAAAATAGCATGTAAAAACCTCATCAGTCTTAATGTGGTAACAGTCAGTTCCAAGGACAAATCTTGGGTCCAGGAAAGCCAACTGCCACGAGCCTGGGCTTAAATGCATACATGTCAAGGGGGACCACGTGGGAGGGTGCTAGAATCCGGTATCTCCGCTGCAAAGCAAAAAACATTGTCTTACCATCATGGACGACCCTAAGTTTAGCTTGATATAACATTGCATACTTAACCCCTTTTTTACGCAGGACCGTCTTGGCACTTTGAAATGGTTTTCTCTGTTCCTGAACTTGTTAACTGAAATCGGGGAACAGACGAATCGTCGCCGACCCCCATCTCAGGGACCCCTTCTCCTTCGCCGCCTTCAGCAATATATCACAATTCCGGTAATTAAATATGCGAGCGATGATCGCCCTTTTAGGGGCCTCTGGGGGGGGGGGGCCTGACAGCCAAAGAACGATGAGCTCGCTCTACCATGAAAACGTTTGTGACCGGAGGATTATACAGGACCTCCAACAGGAGTTTTAAGACAAATTGTTCCATATTGTCTATAGGGGTGGTCTCCGGATCCCCCGTAATCCTTACATTATTTCTTCGAGACCTTCCCTTCAAATCCTCATTCTTGGCCATGACTTTTTAACAACCTGTTTCAGAGAGGAGACTTTGCACTGCAGCACACCAATTTTATCCTTGCCTTTCCCGATCCTGTATTCCTGTATCTGGACTGCAGAAATATCCACTTTACAGGATAGGGCATCAATTTTCGCCCCTAAATTGTCCGTGCTGCTCTTCAGCGCCAACAGTCTGGTTAAGGGCTACAATGTCTAACTGGGGAGTGGAAGGATTATTCTCCTGCTGTGAGGGGACTCTATCCGCCTTGGCGAACTGTTCCATTCTGGACTGCTTTTTCTGGTTTCCCATTCCCAGAAATCTCCCCTGCGGTGATATACATATCAATATGCTGGGGCCCCCTGCGCCAGTCGGTAGGCTCGCCCTGCTACCGCCCGGAGACGCACCAAGGGCAATGCAAATTGGGCAAATGTAACGTGTAGAAAATATGTATGCCAGTAGCCAAATTATGAGTCGGGAGGGTTACTGCCGGCTGTGCCTCAGGCCCCGAAGGTCCCAATGTGAATTTTCGCAGAAGATGTGCTTATGTGGCTCGGATATCTAGCACGCAGGGTCCTGAAGTCTGCAAACCTCCAGGACTACTAACAGGAGGGCACACCAGTTTGTGCAAATGCCTGGGAGGGAGATGGCCCAGTCTATGGGTGTAAGAGATCTGTAACTGGCCCCCGTACTAAGGGCCCTCCTTCCAACAGCAAATTGGGGGTGGTAGCAGTGGCAAACCTGCTGTTGGACTTGCCCTCTTCCCTGCCACCGGGCACGTCCTACCTTGTCTACAGGCTTCCAGATCCAAATCCGACGTATGCAGTGTCTCCCGGGCGAGGTGAGCACAGAAATTGAAGGACCGGTGACGGGCACAGATCTGGATCCGCGTGGTGAGGCCAGTCCTTGGGCCAGTGCTCCTCCCCACCCCGCGGTACAGAGGCAGCAGGGACCATGCAGCAGAGGCCCCGGCCCAGCCTGCCGCCACACCACGGCCAATACAGCAGACAGCGGGCAGCGAGGTCCCCAGCTCCAGACCCGGCCGAGCCCTAGGATCCCAGGAGGGAGGAGGCAGCGTGGGCACCCTGCCCAAGCCCCTCCAGCGCAGCGCAGCCCCAGGCCCGAGGAGGACGTTGGGGGTTGGGCTTCCCGCTTCATCCTGGCAGGCGCGCACCGAGGGCTTGACGAGTAAAGCTCCGGATCGGATGACTTTCACAGGGCTGGGACTGCACCTCCAGGATCAGCAGGTGTTCCCCCTCGTTATCGCATCGGGTTCCCGGGCTGTAACCACAGCATCAAACAGGATATTCCACCAAATACTCTGGCCTCCGACTGAGCCCTCTCAGGCAGCGGCCATCTTGCTCACTGCGCAACAGCGCCCCCCGCGGCAGCTAAATCTCTTAGCGCCTCCATGCGACAGTCTCAGAAACCCTATTCGGGCTCATCTTTCTGGAGGGGTCATTCTTTTCGGTACTACTCCTCTTTTGGTAGAGGAAGAGGACAGACCTTTCAAAGAGGCAAGAGAAATATCACTCATGGTGGACGAGGAAAGACTGCAAATCCAACCTCAGGAACGGCATCTTTGCCCTCAGCCACTCCTGCAGCCACCTCCAAATCACTCTGTGGCCTTATCACACAAAACCCCAGTGGGAGGCAGAATCTCTCAGCATCTGAAAGAATGGTGGGGCATTACTTCAGATGCTTGGGCACTGGAGTCAGTAGCTCAAGGTTACTGCCTTCCTTTCCTAAAAAGGCTTCGGGACCATCCACCGGGAACCAACTCTGTCAAAATTCCAGACCCGCTCCTGTTGCAGGAAATTTTAACCCTGCTAGAGAAAGGTGCAATAGAGCATGTACCTGTAGCAGAGAGGAACAAGGGTTGGCACTCCCCTTACTTACTCGTCCCAAAGAAGGACGGAGGATTGAGACCCATCTTGGATTTAAGAAACTTGAACAAGTTCCTCAGGAAGGACAAGTTCAAGATCCTTTCTCAGATCCTTGAGGCTCTCCAACTCGAAGACTGGTTGGTATCATTGGACCTTCAGGATGCTTACTTTCATGTGCCATTCCATCCCAAGCACAGAAAGTACCTGAGGTTCGCAGTTGGCGGTTCTCACTATCAGTTTCGAGTTCTGCCATTCGGGCTGACCTCCGCCCTGACGGTTTTCACCAAGCTGATGGCGGTTGTGGCAGCGAGTCTCAGGAGAGGGGGATTCACGTCTACCCCTACCTGTATGATTGATTGATCGGAGCACGTTCTTCTGAACAAGCTCGGAAACATCTGTCGATCACCTGTCACTTCCTTCACAAACTGGGCTTCTCCCTCAATTTCAAGAAGTCCCACATGATACCATCCCAAAAGCTCCAGTTTATCTGAGCAGTTTTGGATACTTCCTCGGGCAAAGCCTCGCCTCCCGAGGTGAGAGCTCTCCACATTCTGCAGATGGTAACAAAGTTCCAGAATGCTCAGCATCTACCGGCCTTCGATTTTCTGAGGTTGCTTGGCCTCATGGCATCCTGCATTTTTCTGGGGCCAGAGGCCAGATCGAGAATGAGATCCCTTCAATGGGCCCTCAGAACTCAATGGTCCCAGTTCTCGGGAAGTATGTCGGATCTTCTGCAAGGCCCGAGCGCAGTTGCTCAGGATCTACTATGGTGGACTTACAATGACAACATCCTCAAGGGAGAATCTTTTTGGCAACCATGGCCGGAGATAACAGTAGTAACGGACGCCTCACTTACGGGGTGGGGAGCCCATTCCAACGATCTGACAATCGGCGGTCGTTGGTCTCCATCGGAGTCCAAACTACACATCAACCTGTTGGAGCTGAGGGCAATCAGACTAGCGCTGTAGGCCTTCCTACCCTCTGTACAGGGAAAGAATGTCCTGATAATGACTGACAACACGGTGGCTATGTACTACCTGAACAAGAGGAGGTGTAGGGTCACTAACACTGTGCAGAGAGGCAATGCAGCTCTGGTTCTGGCAAAACGAGAAGGAATCACTCTATCGGCAGTTCACCTAGAGCAGAACACAGCGGCAGATGCTCTGAGCAGGCAGAGCACAGTCTCCCACGAGTGGGAGCTAGCTTAGGAAGTCCTTCTGGAGATCTTTGCCCTTTGGGGAACCGCTCAAGTGGATCTGTTCGCGACCACAGTAAACCGGAAGTGGGAACAGTACTGCTCAAGGGAATTTCCTCCAAGAGAGGCTCTAGGAGACGCGTTCGTGGTGGACTGGAAGTTTCCTCTACTGTACGCGTTTCCTCCAGTCCCCGTGATTCCTCAAGTTACATTTCAAGAATATCAAAATTACGTCAAGATGGCCAACTTTTTGTAGGTTATACACGTCATAAATTGGGATTAGCGGTGACAAAACAAACTATATCCCACTGGATCATTCTGGCTATAATTGAGTTCCACAGATTGGCAGGAAAAGACCCACCGGATGAGAAAGTTCAGGAAAGCCATGATCCTAATTGCCCCGGATTGGGCCAGGAGGACGTGGTACCCGGACCTTCTGGACATGTCCATTTGCCCACCAATACGTCTTCCACAAAGAGAGGATCTTCTCTTGCAAGAGGAAGGTTGAGCTCTGCATACAGAGGTCAAGACACTCAACCTTCACGCATGGTTTCTGAGCGGTTGAGATTCAAGGATTGGGATCTTCCAGGTGACGCGATGGAGATTTTGCTTTCGGCCAGAAGGCCAGCAACAAAATCTTTTCACCAGTTACTGAACTTGTTCCAACGACATCGGTACAAAGATAAGGATGTGGACCCTTTTCAATGTGGCACCACAATGGTGCTCTTTCCTATTGCATCTAGCCAATCTGGGGCTCCAGATCAGAACAATTAAAGGATATCTAGCTGCGCTGTCCATTTTCAAGCGCTCCTCGGAAGAGGTATCTTACTTCAAAATTCCATTGATAATTCAATTCCTGAAAGCGCTTACTAACGTATACCCTCCAGTACCTTTTCATGTCCCAACTTGGGATTTAAATCTAGTACTTAAGTTTCTAACTTGTATATCTTTTAAGCCTTTGCACTCATGTCCCTTGAGGCTTCTAACATTGAAGACTGTCTTTCTTGTAGCCTTAACATCAGCCCGCAGGGTTAGTGAGCTACAGGCTCTCTCATGTAAACCTTCATATACTACTTTTTACAAGGACAAAGTGGTTCTTAATATTAACAACATTTTATGCTCCTCCTCATTTGGGCAAAGGAGAGGAGAGACTGCATAGACTGGATCCCAAAAGGGCTCTGTTTTTACATTTCAAGAATATCAAAATTACGTCAAGATGGCCAACTTTTTGTAGGTTATACACGTCATAAATTGGGATTAGCGGTGACAAAACAAACTATATCCCACTGGATCATTCTGGCTATAATTGAGTTCCACAGATTGGCAGGAAAAGACCCACCGGATGGGCTACTAGCAGATATTTGTTCAGCTGAAACATGGGCATCAATGCATGCCTTCATCAAGCATTATTGCTTAGATGCCTCTTCCTCCAATGAGGGTTTATTTGCCAAGGCGGTGCTTCATTCCGTCCATGAGAACAATAACTAGTACTCCCACCTCCAAAATGACCACTGCTATGGGAGTTTATCACAAGATGAGGAATACGTGGGAGGACCCAATCCATTCGAAGAACCAGTTACTTACCAACTGTAACGGTCTTTTGACTGGATGTTCCTCTCACGTATTCCTCATCACCCCTCCCATCCTACCCCGCAGTACAGTTTACGTTTTTTACACTTTCCTCTCACGAAGAGTCTATCAGTCATGAGGCACATCTGGGTGTTCCTGGAATACTTCCTCAAAAAAACAGAACTGAAGCGAACGGGCGCGGCACGAGTTATTTGTACTGATGCTGACGTCAACACAGTATGGAGCCCGTCGAGGGACATCGACGCCACGATCTCGTGCACAGCGCCCTCTGCCGAAAACTTTTTCCGAAGCAGCAAAGCTGGCAGGATCCGAATATCATAAGATGAGGAATACGTGGGAGGAACATCCAGTCGAAAGAACGGTACAGTTGGTAAGTAACTTGTTCTTCACTTTACTATTCTTGGGAACTGTAGTTCACACAAGAAAGGGTATTTAAACCCTAGGAGAAACCTAAAGGGATTTCTCTGTGACACTGCACTGAAGGCGCTGTGTGTCACCATACAAAAAGTAATATGCCTATGTAGTTTGTCAGAATCCAAAAACAGAGATCCAAATCAGGTCAAAACACATGCAAGAGTGAGAAAAAGTCCTCACTCACTCCAGGGTTAAAATTAAAAAGTCCTAAGTCCAGCAACAGAGCTGGGATTCTCTAAGGTTGAAGGGAATTCACCCAGAAATGGGAATTCTCCCCAACACTCTGTTTTGCGTCTATTTGGCCATTTGGGGAAAGCAATAACACGTGTGTCTCCCCGGCCCCCTCAGCAAAAACAAGTAATTGGACTCAGGCTAGCAGAACTAAAAAAACACACATACATCATATAAGATTATAAAACAATTGTCTCGTTATAGGCCCTTTATACAATATATGTATAGATACCAATAAACAAACATACACTTAGATGTATAAGAATTTGAATATAGGTTACATCACCGTCAATCATGAGGCAGAATAAAACTTCATCTTGGCCACCAACAACACTGCTTAGTCCCTCAGCAGGTAGGCAAAGTGATCACTGCGTCCTATGGGGTCTAAAGTGGAGCGTCCTCCCTTTCAGCGAGACTGCATCACCAGGGAGTCCAGATTCCAACTAACTTTCTCCATACAATGCTCTCTCCTTTATGGGGGCATTTCCCCGACCTTCTCAATTGTGTTCTGCTCTCGGCTGAAGAGCAGATCACAAGTCGAAGTGACAGAGGGTGGAAAAACCAAGTTAGAAGTGGAAAAACCCAGCGCCCCTCTCTTTCGCATTAATTCCCAGACCCCTTATCATGCACCTGCAGCGTGCTCCGACTCCCTTTCTGTACTCGTCCTTCAATGGACAATAAAATAAATATTCTCCGCAGTAGGTCCCCTCGAATAATATTTATGTGACCTTGCTCTGTTCGCTGCTACTTGCTCATTCTGTGAGGCCCGCAGAAACGTAGACTTTATTACTGTGATGGAAGATGAGTGTGCAAAAATGGCTGTCCATCGACGCCATGTTATTGTGGCACACATTTATTACATAAGCATTATACACTCATCCCCCCAGACTAAGGGACAGGAGGATTTAATCCACTCCTGGATGAATCTCCTATTCCAGTCGGTCATACTTTCTGGAGAGACTATCAGCATTTTGGTTATTACACCCTGACCTGTTCTATGGTAAAATCAAACCCTTGAAGGCTGATTGACCATCTCAACAATTATGGATTCTCCCCTTTCATCTATTAACCATCTCAAGGGTTGGTGGTCTCTCTGAATAATAAAAGTAGAACCATACAAGGGTGGCCTAAACTTCTTCAGAGACCACACAATGGCAAAACATTCACGTTCTATGGTTGCCCACCTTGTCTCACAGCCCTTCAGCTTCCTGCCGATTAAGCAGATAGGGTGTTCCCTGCCTTTCTCATCCAGTTGGCTCAAAACTGCACCTATCCCTGCATTAGAAGCATCTGTCTGTACAATTAAGGATTGGTTATAATCAGGAGCTCTCACGAGTGGTGCTTGACAAAGGGCTTTCTGCAGTCCTTCAAAGGTATTTGTGCACTCCTCATTCCACTTGACCCTCTTGGGGAATGTGGATGAGATCACCACATTTAAGAGAGAAGCTATGGTCCCGTAGTTCTCTATGAAGTTCATCTTATACCCAGCGATACCTAGGAAGGTTCTCACTTGAGTCTGAGTAGTAGGGCTGGCCCAGTCTTGTACAGCTTGTACATTGCTAGGCAATGGCCTAATTTCACCTCCTCCTACCTCATGCCCAAGGTAGACCACTTCACTCTGACCAGTTTGACATGTACTAGCCTTTATGGTCAGATGGGCCTGTTCCAGAGCCTGCACAATATATCCCAGGTGGTGAAGATGCTATACCCAAGTGGGGCTGAACACTGCAATTTCATCCAAGTATGCCGTGCAGACATCCTCTAACCCATTCAGAACTTGATTCACCATCCTCTGAAATGTAGCAGGTGCATTCTTGAGTTCAAAAGGCATAACCTTAAACTGGTATATGCATCCTGGGGTGGAGAATGCAGTTTTCTCCTTGGCATGGTCTGTCAGAGCTATCTGCCGATAGCCTGAGGTCAAGTCAAATGTGCTGTGGAACTTGACTGAGCCAGGTTTGTCCACCAGTTCATCTGACCTGGGTAAAGGGTGGGCATGGGTCGTGGTGACTGCATTAAGAGCTCTATAGTCCATGCAGAATCTCAACTCTTTGGTTCCTGCCTTTGGTACTAGTACAACTGGACTAGCCCATGGACTTGTAGATGGCTTAATAGCCCCAAGGTCAAACAAAGGGGGTTCTGGCAGTCTCTCTCCCAGGGGCCATCCACCTAAGAACAGGTCAATGGGCCGTGTTCGTGCTGGTAGAGAGACTCCCAGACCCCCCTTTGGTTTGCATATTAAGTAACTTTGGGTCTCATCCTAAATTACCAGGGGAATCCAGATGTGGACCCCTTGTAAACTGTTCTCAGAGAGGCACAGCTCCACCTCACTGATGATGCCCAACAAGGCTGAAACACGTGTATGAGGTTGCAGTTGGTACTCTTGTTCAGAGAAGAATTGGCTAGCATTTCGTTGCTGGACTGCCCCAGGGCAGGACAAAGACTGATATGCAGAGATATTTCTCCTCTGTGAAAGGGACAGTGAGCTAAAGGCTTGGTTGAGACTCTCCCAGGGGCCATCCACCCAAGAACAGGTCAATGGGCCATGTTCGTGCTGGTAGAGAGACTCACAGACCCCCCCTTTGGTTTGCTTACTATATTTGTGGCCCTCTTTTGGATGGTGGGAATTATAATTCTCTTTACCCTTTTTCTTGTGCTACTTCCCCTCTTCCTTTTTGTGAGTTGCCCCAGAGTCTTTGAGTGGCTCTGTTGGCTACCCATTAGTTAGCAGCTTGTGCTAGCTATTTAGGATCAATTTCCTCGGCGTCAGCCAAGTGTTGTCTCAGCTCAGGAGAGCAGGCATCAAAAATAGATTGAAGCACAAAAAGGTTTCCCATTCCTTCAAAGGTGTGTACTCTGTACCCCTTAACCCAACTATATGTTTTTCAAACATTCGGATACCTAGGTAGCCCACGGGCTACCATTAGCCTTTTTGAGGGTCCTAAACCTCTAAAGGTACTTGGAAGGAGTCTTCCCAAATCTGGCTATTAATGCCAGCTTAACTGACTCGTAGTCCTTTCTATCACTGGAACCCAATTCCATAACAGCATCACAGCCATTTAGGGGGAGCCTATACATGAACCATAGAATCAAATCATTCCCACTTATTCCTTGAAGACCATAGGTGTATTCAAACGTACTCAGCCAATCCAACACATCAAGTTTAGGTTCATACATACTTGCTGCTACTTTAGGCAGGTGTGAGGCCTTGTGGTACTAGTAGACCTAGAAGACCCTGAAAGGGAAGCAGAATCAAGTGATGTTTTCCTCTGATCCATTTCATGCTGTATCTCTCTTTCTCTTAGTTTCACCTCTTGATGTTTGTTTTCAGGTTGCACGTCCAGTTTCTTGAACTCCAACTCTAATCTTAGTCTCTCAAGTGAAGTATATTTGGTGCTTAGATTTGGACCTTGTGGGGTCATAATGGGAAGTGACTGAGGTACAGGGGCAGGTTGTGGAAGAGGGTGGCTCCCTTCTAGAGACTCCTCTTCCTCCTCGGACTCCTCTTGCAGATTGGAGTTTGACTCTAAAATAGCATCCTCAACCTTATCTTACACATTATTTTGGTTAGTCGGTGTTACAGGCCCACTACCCAAGCTTTGGTTATTTAACAACCTTGCAATCAATTCACATTTCTTTTATTTCCTAGTTTTACACATATCTTTCAGTTGATCTACCGTTGGGCAAGTCAGGGCCGACTCATTAAAGTTATCCATATTTGGCATGTTGCAATTGCTTAACTTTTTGGTGGATCTTTAGCCTTGTGGCTGCTTTAGTTTGGCACAAGTACAACAAATAGTCAATGTAACCACTCTACTCCAATCCCACCGCCTGCCACCAGTGTTTGATAAGAATTGATGCAGTTACACTGTGTGAGACTACACAACACTTATCTGCTTGATATTAGGTAACCTACCTTTTGATATAGGTCTGCACTACAAACGTTGGTAGTGTGACTGAGCAGCCAGGCCTATCTGAAGAGGGGTAAATGAGAGCTGTAGAGCTGTACACATGAAATCCGTAAATACTAGTAGCCAATTAACACTTGACTCAAGGTTTCTGTTATAAATAGTTATTTAATTAACATCAATTTTTAAATAAGCGTTCTTTAAAAAGGTAATTTTGTGTAACACTGCAAATATACTTTTAAAGTACTTTTCAGAATCAAAACAAGTCATTGGATAATCTTTGGATATTCTTCTTACACAATTCCTACACCCTGAGGTGACTTCAACTATAAGGACAGTAATGGCATTTATATATCACACTGGTTATACTTTGCAGATTCTGAGGCTGCAGAAAGGAAAGGTTCAGGGAAGGAAAAAGGTTAAACAGGTTCTCAGTATATGTGAGGACAACCAAAGCTTCCAATGAAGTCTCGATGAGCCTTTCCCAGCAGTAACAGTTTACACTAAGCTACCAACTATGAGGGACACACAGTATCTAGGTCAATGGACTAGAAGAGTCTGCAGGGGGGCAGGATAGGCAGTCAATTGGAGCACAGCCTATGGATTTGAGGCACTTCTTAGATCAAAGTCTTGCACAAAGTTAGAGAGTTTGTAGGGTCACTTGTAGGGTCACAAGCTGTTAAGCCTGGGAAAAGAGAGTTGGCATCAACTCTAAAGGTAAGCCACTGCAATTCCCAACTGAGAAAAATGCAAAAGACAATGAGGTAAGTACCCCAAGCCTAAACAGTACCTGTGGTTTGAAGAAGAGTGGTCCAACTGAATTCTGTCTTGCTACAGCGGTGCAGACCCTGTGTTCGGGAGCCTCAGTTGTGGGGACAAGAGGGAGGATGTCTGGAGGGCTACTGCAGGGGTACTTGGGAGGTCGTCGGCTCTTTTTCGGTTCAGCTGCACTTCACGGTTTTTAGCGCTTAGCAAACCGCACTGTGGCGGATACATGTTGGGCTTCCTTCACTCCTTGGGTCCTGCACTCTGGTGAGGGGACTGGGGATCTGGTCGTCCTGCTTCTGGAGGGTCCTTAGAAAACTCCTGGAGCTTTTAGTAGGATTCGTTACCGCTTCAGACGTTTCACTCACCTACGGATAACCCCTGGCATTGGACTTCCGAAGCAATGGAGAAGCACAGCAAGTCGGGGGTGATGGTACAGTGGAGTTCGTCTTGGGGTTAGTTGGTCCCACTAACCCAAGGGGAGAAGTTGATCCGTTCGGAGCTTCTCTGTCGAGGTGAAAAAGGAGTTCAGCACAGCAGCAGGGCTTCACCGGGCAATTCAAAGGTCCAGGAGGATGCAACAAGCTTCCTTCATTGTTCTTCGTCGGGTGTTTCTCCCAGTGGTCGACTCTGCCTCTAGTCCCAAAACCCTCGCCTTGAAAGCATGTGTCTTCTATTCAAGCACAGCCTAGGCTGTCAATCACACAGCAGAGTGGCTGTCCTGAAAAGACAGCCAGCCAGCCAATAGGGACTAGTTCCATTTAGGCATTTCTAGAGACAAAGGACGGGAGTTTTGGGAACCTCCCTCACATCCTGCCCTTCTAGACACTGGAGCCAGAGGCGGGCTTCAGGGCTGAAGCCTACCAAAGGCAAGACAAACAAAGGGCTCAAATCTTTGTCAAAATGGCCTGGCTTCTTTTTTTGCCATTTTCTGTTTGTGAGGTCTTTCTTGGGTTTGGGTCTTTCTCTGAGTAAAACCAAAGACCTCACAAACAGAAATGACAAAAAAGAAGACAGGCCATTTTGACAAAATAGCAACCCATGGGTGCTGTACTGCAGCTGGGGGTTCAGCCTGCGGTAGAAAAGCACAATGGTAGGAAAATTAAACCACTGCGACCAGCCATTTAAATTAGTGAGGGTAATATACAAATGTTACATGAGAATGGAGGATAATGGCTACTAGGTAACCCCCCAGCACCCCACATAGGATGGGGTGTGCTGGTGTCATGAAACACCCGTGGAAAGTATAGGACAGATCAAGGAGATACTAGACATGGAGATAGAAGAGGGGACTTAACATTCTTCTCATTGTTTGTACGAGGAGTAACACTGTAGTCTTTCTACAGGAACACTGGTGTGCTATAATTGGTCACCAGGTGTGGGGATTGACACGTTGCAACTCCTTGCTGACCAACGCTTCGTTCGTATACTCAGTGTTTCGAAGCAGCGCTCCTATTTCGTTAATACTTACGGTATTGTGTTTCCCCCCATTTTGCCTGCTCCCGTTTCCTGCTGCAGTGCCCCACTCAGCGTTGTACCGTATCCTGCTGTTTCTTTCTGCTTGCGGTACGGCGTCTCCTTCTCTGCATGCTCTACGCTTTCCTTTTGCTTGCTACCTGTACGGCTGGAGTACTTGCGATACAGCCTCTCTGGTCACGCTGGCACCTCTCCGCAAACCGGTCCGATCCAGCTCCCTTATCTTAACATCTGTTACAGCCATCAGTGCAGACTCTCTATCTCTGGTCTCCATACAAACTCTTCGAACTTGAGCCCTCATTGGACATCTCTTGTCAAGTTGCATTCTGGAACTCGTGGTCCACAACAAAGGAAACCGTCTCTGAAGAAGATACTTACAGACCTGCTAAAGATCATCTACAGCCACCTCTACTGACCTACACAAGGATTTTCCCTGGTTTGGGGTGGGCTCCCCGGGGTCCCCTCTGCCGGGCAGTTTGACTTCCACACAAAGTGGCCTCCGGGGGAGCCTGTCACTATCTCTTCAAAAAGAAGAGCAAGTCAGTGAAGAAAAGGACAACCAGTATGTGGAGAGAACAGAAGGCGGAGACTTCTTCTGATGAGCCAACCGACAACAATAAAGAAACCTCAGGTGAGGAGTGGGCTAGTGACAAGGGTATTGTGACTACTGTGCAACCGCCAGATTGCGAGAGCTGGTCCTACAAAGGGAAAAGGTAAGTAAAGTCAATTTCACTTTATTATTCTTGGGAACAGTAGTTCACACAAGAAAGGGTATTTAAACCTTATGAGAAATCTAAAGGGATTTCTCTGTGACGCTGCACTGAAGGTGCTGTGTGTCACCATACAAAAAGTAGATGCCTATGGAGTTTGTCAAACACCAAAAACAGTCAAAACACATGACTGAGGCAGAAAAAGGCCTCACTCACTCCAGTGTTAAAATGAAAAAGTCCTAAATCCAGCAAATGAACTGGGGGTCTCAAAGGGTGAAGGGAATTATTTGCACAGAAATGAGAACTCTCCCTAACACTTTACCAAAACAGCCGCAGGAATTTTCGTAGGGGATGGGGTTAGGAAAATGGCTTCTTAAAAAATCGAGTCAATACTGTGACCTTGGTTGTGGGAAGCTGAGGAAACCATTTAGTTCAGACGAAGTTGATTTTGAGAGAAAAAAACGGTGTAGAAGAATCGGTCAAAACTTAGAAACATTGAAGAAACCTTGCTATCGCTAAAACTGGGCACAAATATCCTATACGAGGCCCAGGAAATCAGCAACAGGCTAGAGATTCAATGAAATATTCTCAGAACCTTTTGAATAATGAAAAATGTATGAGTTTTCTGTCGCAATACGATTTTGTTTTTCTTCAGGAAACTTGGTCAAGGGAGCAGTTGTGTTGGGAAGGTTTTACTGTGGTTAACATTTGTGCTCGGGGCTCCAACAAAGGTCGCCCTAAAGGCGGATTACTGATAGCCATCAAACAAACAAATTCGCTCTCCAAAACGGGGGAATGGTGTCTAGAACATCATTTTCTTGTTGCTGCATTTAAATTAGAAATAAACAAAGAGTCTCTTTCTGTACTTTTTATTAACATTTATTAGAATCCCAGTGAACTGACTGATTTACAAATCGGAAAGGAACTTACCAAACTGGGAGTAATAATTGAATCCTGGCGTGAGACAAACCAGGGAGGTGAAATTGTTTTGTCTGGTGATATGAATGCTAACTGTCTGTGTGAACAGTTAGTGGGCGATGAAATGATGGCAAATGCAGAGCAGCTTTTGCGGGTAGGTGGCTCTGGTATTTTACGTGGAAGACTGTGGATGCATTTTGCGGAATCCTTGGGGTTAGATCTTCTCAGAGGGAGCCACCATACTTGGAAAGCCAGAGGCCTGGCATCTACTCTAGATTATATTTTTGTCTCTCCTGGTATTTTTAGGAGTGTGTATGACTTTGAGGTTATTGACTCTAGCACGAGTGATCATTGTTTTCTCACCTGTAAAATGGCCTTTAATTTCCTTACTCCAACTAATGAAAAGTATACTCCTGGGGTGATGATAAATCAGCAGGGAAACAGAATAAAATGGTGTCACAAAAAAAAAATGTGAAGTTTACGTCGACAATAAAATGATTATTTTTCCATGACTGAGTTACACCGTGAAGACTGCTATTCTTCCTTAAACTTTTCTAACTATATTAAAGATACCATTGATAATCTGGCCCCTCGGTCCGTGATGGGGACTAAAGTGAAGAGAAAAAATAGACACCTCATGGATATAGTTGTCCATGCACGTAAAACTTTATACAGAAGAGAACTCAGAAAATTAAAAAAGGAAGCTTCACTACCAACTGAATGTAATACGAGGAAAAACAAAATCAAGCAAACCTATATAAATTGGCATATCCAATACAGAGCGTCGCGAATGCAGCACAATGGTGAGCTTATGCTGAAAGCTCTGCGTGGGCATGGATGTACACATTTTTGGCACCTGATAAATGAAATTGAAAACCCTCAACAGGATATGGCGGTGAATGTGATTAATGAGGATGTATGGCAGGGACACTTTTCGAAGTTATATACTGTTAATAAGGTGAAACGTAAATTGATAATTGCTGAAAGCCAGTCTTGGTCTTTGAATTTCTCAACTTATGATGTTAGAGAAATGATCAAGAAATATAAAAACTCAGGAGCAACGGGACCGAACAACTTATCTAATAAACTGTTAAAAATGGACCCGGTAATTTGGGGAAAAATTCTGTCCAAGCTGTATATCAACATCTTAGAGACCAAGGTTATACCACTTTCATGGAAGGTTTCCATAATTATTCCGGTTTTCAAGAAGGGTGCACGTATGTGTCCTACCAGTTACAGGCCGATAGCGATTGCTGACCCAGAGTCAAAAATATTCTGCTCTTTGGTCTTAAAGGAACTGCAAGAATGGATTACAGAAACAAATAGGTTTCAGAAAACATATTGGAACAGACTGTGGAGGTCTAGTGTTGAAAACTTTAATAGCTAATTCCATGAAGAAGGGGATGAGACCCCTGTCTGTGGCCTCAATGGACCTTAGTTCAGCCTTTGATCTCGTTGATAGGCAACTCCTCTGGTTAAAGCTACAAGAACTTGAAATTCCTGTCCATCTACTCAAGATTATCATTGCTTTGTATACTGACACTAGTCTGAAGGTTCGCTTGACGTCAGAGGGCTTACTCTCCAAGGTTATTAGTATTCCGAACGGCTTAAGACCGGGTTGTATGCTGGCCCCTACGATCTTTAATTTGTATGTAAGCGGTGCCCAAAATGTACTTGGTGGTAAAGGTTTGGTATGTCCCAAATTGAATAACGTGTGCATTGACTGAATGGCTTATGCTGACGATTTCCTTCTTCTGGACAAAACCAAAATTGGTCTGCAAAGGCTACTTCGAGCATTTTAAATATTTATAGATGATCACAAGCTAAAAATAAACCCTGCAAAAACAGTTATTGTTCGGTTTGGCAAAAATAACAAAAAGGAGAATGCTCTCACATGGTCTTGTGAAGGAAAGAGAATTAAGGCACAACCCTCATTTAAGTACTTGGGTTTTTATTTTTCTGGTCAGGATTCCTCCAGCCTGATAAAAAGTCAGTTGAGCCTGAAATCAGACATAGCCATTAGACAGCTGAGGGCTATTGACAACAAATTTGGAAAATTTACGATGGTTCCGCTGAGGGAATTCTACATTAAAAAGGTCATACCACTGTTAACTTATGGAATTGAACTATTTATTAATGAACTACATACATATCTGACCACTATTGAAGGAAAAATCTGGAGAGCTGTGTTATGGTTTCTGCCTAAATGCATACCTCTAGCTTTAATAAGATACAAACTGGGACTGCACTCACTTTCTTCTTATACGGTTTGGAAGAAACTATGCCTCTGGAAAAAATGTAAAACTAGTAAGGACGAAACATTGTATAAATGTGCTTATTGTGAATCATTGAATCCTTTCATGAATGCACTAAAAGTTGAAAGTGAAAGAGCTAGGTTTATCTATGATCTCACTATGCAACAAGCCGGGCAAAGTGAAGTTCAGTATAATGGCCTTCGATTGGCAAACAACGAAAACCACAATTCTAGATTCAGAATAGTACAAATCTGCCTGTTCTACCTGGAAATGGCAAGCTAATATGGAAGGTTATCTGATTAAATACCCGAGCAAGAGGCTGCGTAGTGACTTCATGCGCTTCCGCTTTAATGTCTTATCTACTAAACAAGTACAATGCATTGAAAATCGTACAATTGAAGGTGATTTATGGTGCAGGTACTGCAAGACTGTTGATGTTGTTGAAACTCTCCAGCACATTTTATTGGTTTGCCCCTGTGTAAAGACTCAGAAGAGGATAAAGTACTTCTCAAAATGTGTAGTTTCTATACATGAAGTGCAAAGAGACTTCATATGGTACAGAATGCTGCACGATAATTGCATAATCTGTGACAACTTTTTGTGACTTTAGTTAACCTGGCTAAAAGATTTTACTTGTCTTGATTTACGCAGATCTGAATCTGAGGAAAATGTTCTCATCTGTGTTTTTCTTTTATTCTGAAAACGTAATGTAAGTTTACTATGATATGGAAATTTTGATACAAAAAGGATTCATTTGTATTCAAAGTTTGGTACTTTTAAGCATTTCTTTTAAACTTTTTTTTTCTGTACCATCAATGTTTGATAAATCTTGTGATATTGTATATTGTATTTTGTGATATTGTAAAGGTTTGTAAATAAACCAAAGCAATAAATAAAAAAATTAAAAAAAAATATTCTCAGAAACATGTAATTACATTACATTGTAAAACGTTCTTTGAGAAAAGTATTTTGCACAGCTGAAATACATGTACTTTCTTTTTGACTAAATGGAAGCATTGCTGCGATCCCGCCACCCCTGCCCTAGTTTGTTTTCTGCAGCGCTAGACTGATTCCACTGTATGACGTCGCTCATTGTACTTCCCGAATGTTATACGGGTTTAAATCTCTCGTCTAGTGAGCACGGAGGACGTGTCACCTCGCCTTTCCAAGAGGGTGCCTGGAGTGCGATGGGAGAGCACATAGATTGAACACACATGATGCCTGGGTGCCCATAACGCACTAGGGAGGAGCAGCCAAGCGGCCTAGAAGATGAAAACTTTAAAAGAGATTTTTGGATTTGTTTTCATTCATTTCCGGCTTGATTTGTTGCCATTTTATATGGGCAGTATTTGGGACTGGGAAGGTCTCGGCCCCCTACATTGGCCTTCTGCAAATGTTTCCCTCCTTCACTTTGGCAATGGCAAGTCATAGCCATCTTTGCACCCCGGAATGCGCCACCAGTGAGCAGCAAGCGCCTTTTACAAACGGCAGGCTCTTGGGTGGGAAGCCATGGGTACTTTTGAAAGTCTGGGGGTCCGAGAGGCTGCAGGCAACGGGAAAATCATGTGCATGACCATTGCACTAAGTGTCCCCTGGACTAGGAGCCCCCTCTCCCCCAGCTGCATTCATTGTCTCTTCCAGGCGCCGCTCTGCTTTTAAGTGCGCTGAGGCCAATTCATAGATGGGCCGAGGTGTACAGGTGCACTCATGCGCACGGTACTCTCGCTGGAAATCAGGCAGGCCACCAAATCCCTTTTGCGTACTCTACGGAGCAATTGTCAGCCAAGAGCTGGTGTCGATGGCTGTAGCACATCATCAGTCTTTGAGGTGATAACAGCCTGCATTGGACCGGTGGGCATGGAGGCATGCACTGCCCACAGGTGTACAGCGGTGGATTATCTGAAAAAAACCCTCTGAAGCTACTACTGTGGAGATATGGCACAGTATTCATGCATATTAACATTACAGAACATCATATAACGAGTGGGAGAACTACCTTCACGCCCTGAGAAAATACAATCTCTGTTAAGAGCCCCAGATGAGGAGGACCAGCAGGATCCGTGCAGCATCAGGGATGAAGGCGAGAGGTCACCCCTTGCAGCCGGGACAACTAGTCTCATACTGGTAGATAAGGTACTGAGGCTCGGGGCAAGCAGTGTAGCACTCCCTTAGACCTTGCAAGTGCCCATGGAACCCTGCAGCAAGCCTCCAGCAATAACAATAATGCAACAGTTTCTGGTTTTACCTTAAATAACTCATCACATCAATACAATAGACCCGATTTCCATTCTTCCGAACAGACAAAGCCAATACCCTGGAACATTTGCTCCAACAGTATCCAATCAATTTCGAATTTTCTAACTAGCGCACGTGCAACCCCAAGCTATACCAGTCAATATGCAACAGCAACTACTCAGGTGCACTTAGACGTCCAATCCAGCACCTGCCAGGATCAAGCAGCTGGCATGGTACGGAACACTGGAGGGCGTGAGAAAATGTTTCACCTTCTGAAGTATCTACAATGCCTGGTCACCTTTAATATCCTGTGCCTCATTCGCAGGCTCCTGGGGCATTGGGCCTAAATGCTTGTTTACCTTTGCCATACTTAGGGTCCTTTGGGAGCCCCCGCTTTACTTGAAAGCGCTTGCCCACATTGGCAAGTGAAAAAAGAGGAATGGTGAGAAGACACCTTCATTATTTCGTCCAGAAATGGTGGCACAAGCTCTACGAGGACCCTTGACACCAAAAAGGACATTTGCAATTCAGAATGAACGTTTTGTTTGCCCACCGGCCTGACCATGCCGCGACTGGGAACAGTACCTAGGCAGTCAGTTGGTATCTTTGTGTTCTTGCCACAAAGTTTAAATGGAAATGTCAGTGGCATAGGCTTCACAGGAATGAAAACCCGTGTCGTGTGATTGGGCGTATTCTCCTCCACACCCCACTCAAGCCCCCACCATACCACACGTACACCTCTACACTCTGAAGTGGTCCCACATGGGGAGTACATTATAAAATGCCAGTCAATGTATACATTTAAAATGACTGTTTATGAGTGTGTTCCTTCTCCCCGAAGCCAGAAGCAGGGATCGCACCCTGTTTTGGGGATGGTGCTTGCACCAGTTTTTCTGGCCCCCCAGCTTCGTACTCTTTCCCCTGCACCATTGCAGTAACCCTTAACCGAGCCACACAGGTGCCAAGTGCCTTCAGGGTGCTGGGGCAAAACAAAACACTTAAAAAAAAAAATAGCACTTTGGAATAGTCCAAACAGATTTTCAGTTGAAGAGTGTAGAAGAGACCTGATTGACGCAACCAACCGGTCATAAATGCAATTTGTACCACAACCTTAAAAAAAGAAATGTCTGCAAAAATCAGCTCAAGAGTCGGAGGGAGGGAATACCAGTGGTAAAAAACCACCTGTGGCCCTCTCCCAACAGTGCAATGGCGGTGTCCAAATGATGATCCTCCAGTGAGGAAAGAAATGGATAATCTGATGAGGCCATTATTTGTGTCTCTGTAGACCACACATGTCGCCCACCTCCACCATTCAGCTGCCAGATATCCCATCCCAGGGCGTGTTACTCACTTCTTCTGGTCCAGGCAGGAGCGAGACTACAGTTGACCGCCTTTAGGGGGCCAAAGGGACCTTTTGGATTTCCTCTGCCCCCCGAGTGCTGTAGATGCTTCCCTTCCTCACAGGCAGGCCCACTTTGAGTGACCGAAGAGAGCCCCAACATGCAGTATTGTGGCCATGTGGAGTTAAGGTAGCGACCATGTGGGCGCTGCGGTTCCACGCCAAGCAGCAAAAGACGGACTGCAGCCCTGATCTGCTGTGCCATTCTGGAGAACTATTAAGAAAATCCATCCAGTCACAGAGTGTATTTTTCGCAAAGTTGGCATCTTCTGAGAATGCGTCGGAAAATCGGTTTGCAATGCAGCGATGGTTAGAGATTTTGCATGAATCAATTACAGGCCCAAGCCTCTAGGCCCCATCTGTTGCCAATAAGTGATTAATATTTGAATTCTCAAAAATGAGTGTAATCTCACTTCACATATGGTACCCTGTCGGAGCTCCTTTTCCTGGCAGGCTTTTCTGCTCTCATTAGGTTTGGGACCTTGAATGCTTTTATGGGCCTGCCTGCCTGGAAGCCTGGCAGATCAGCTCTCCTGCTGAAAAGCACAGACTGCGGCTGAATCATGTGGTGGCATTGCCCCCTGCCATGGATGCCATAGTAGAAGCAGTGGCTGTAAAGGAGTGGCTCGGTAACTACCCCTGACCTGTTTTCTCTGGCGGTGTCTGCACTCCATTTAATATTCATAACAATATGTTTAGGGAAGGAATGGTAGCGTTTATGTAAAGTCATGCGTAGGCAGGCAGTATTTACACATGGAAGCTAAAAGCAGCTTGGTGCGTCAGGGGTCTGCAATGTAACAACGGTACTAATCGGTGCTCTGAATAATCTCATGTATGTAGCGCCCACACTCTTCCTGAGAAAGTCTTAGTGCTATAGCGTCCAGCATGCTATTCCTTTCTTTTTTTATTGGCTATTTATAATGCGCCTATACAGCAAATGGTGTTTCAAGGCCCAACAAGACATAAGAGGGCACGGGGGAAACGGGGGAAGGAAGTATAACAAAAACGGTCGTACTAGGTCTTGTGTCATCCGGATCATGCAAGTGCAGTAACAAGAAGTGCAGGGGAGTGGGGGGTGGGGGTGCCGGTCAGAGCGGAATGTGCTCATGCCAAGGAGAGAAAGGAAGTTGCCGGTCGAAGTGGAGAGCGTGCAAGTGCTGGGTGTGGGAGGGGGGGAGGGTGCGGTGTTGGGCAAGGCGAGTGCTAAGGGGAGGTCAGGTGGACAAGTGCAAGGGGAATGTAGAGTGCAGGGGAATGAAGGTTCCACATGCAAGGATGGGCTGGATGGACTCAATAGGGGTGCAGGCACAGCCAGGCTAGTGCAGGGGACGGGGGCCCGGAAGGGCAAGTGCAGGTTTCGGGGAGACTGAGGTGTTCGTATAGGCGCAGGATGAGGAGGGCCTGGTGCCCTGCATGAATCAGAAGGAACTAGGCAGTGAGTCAGATGCAGCAGAGGGGGACATTAGCAGGGGAGTGTGAGGGGGAGAGGGAAGGAAGAAGAGAAAAGGAAGGTCTTGAGAAAATTCCGGAACGTAAGCCGATCCGGCTCAAGTCTGAGAGGGGCAGGGAGGCCATTCCAGGTGGATGCTTCTGCAGAAGAGAGAGATCTACCCCCATTCTCTGCTTGGAAAATACATTTTCTTTTTTACCAAGCGGGCAACACAATGCCCCCTACTATCCAGTCACACCCCACAATTCTGCGACACATAACATTTTTGAATAAAACTCATATTTATCTAAATCAATTAATCAAAGGTGGTCCCCTTACTTTATGCAGGGGAGGTCACCACTTGGCACCAGATATACTTTACATGGGCTTATTTACCCAGTTAAACTTGGCCTACCTGTGACAATCTTGTTCAATATAATACACACGTTTAGTCACACAACAGAACAATTTATTATATTTCTAACCATTCTAATCCTAAATAACAGCTGGACACCTCTAAGCAGCACTTAATCCTATGTCCATACTGCTGCTTATCAGCCAGTATAAAAGCTCTTTTTCAGTTCAACTTTACATCAAATCAATTTCAGTCAATAGATTATGTGACTAATCCAGGGAATTTGCATCCTCTTTCAAAGTGGAGCCAACCCCTTTGGGATGTGTCCAGTGATAGTCATCTGCGAAATGGCCGCCAGGGGGCGACATTTCCCAAAAAAATGCACCCTCTGTAAAATCAAACACTTTCCCCAAGTATTCTAGGTTTGGAGTTTTTAATATAAAATTATACCCCTCCTAGAATATTTGGTGAAAGTATTTTAGGGGTCAGGAAAAATGTCATCTACCTGGTGACTTTTTCCAGTCGATGATATCACATGGAACCCTTTGGTAATAGGGAGGTGAGCCTGCTCAGCTTAACAAACCATAAGGGGCAGGGAAAGCAGATCACTCTGGGGGTGACCCTGCCTCCCGCCACTCCTTAGAGAACAGGAGTTCCTTGGAAATTGATATTAGTTATCCTCTGAGCTGACTGAGGCCGAGCCTGCGGACAAACCTGCTGGAGGAGAAGCCGGGAATGCCCGGAAAAAAAGCACCAGTGCAGGGCCCAAGTCGCATGACAACAGGCGGACTGAGGGATGGACACCACCAGGCCACAGGCAGCCCGCGGTAGAGAAGCACAAGTTCTGACAGTAATGGAGGAACCCGAAATGCAGAAGAACTGGCAACGCTTACGCTGAGCCTGCCGACCTGCTGATGAGCACCGTAGCAGAATGAAAATTACGCAGTGGCTCAGAGGAAAGAGGAAGGCATGGTCGAACCAAACCCCACTGCAGGGTGATACCAAGCCAACCCCAAGGCGCGGTGAAGGTGGCAAGAGCCCAAGGTGGGCTGCAAGAGCACATAACCCAAGACTCAGTGAACAAAACCAGACTTTAGGGCAGGGTGAGAACAAGCAATCCCCAAGGCGGGGTGAGAGAAGCAAGTGCCCAAGACGGGCTTTGAGAAGCCATACCCCAGCGTAGGGTAGGAAGAGCACTACCGCAAGGCAGGGTGTGAGAAGCTAGACCCCAAACTGGGGTGAAACATGTTGAAACTATTAGACAAAGATTAAAATAACTTTCATATATTGACTGTGCACCTGGGACACGGAGTCCCAAGGTGAAAACCACACGCAGGTGGGGTGGGTCAGAAACCAGCCACCAATATACAGCAAGGACCAGTGTATTTTATGTTGGATTTCTTCTGTTTTCATATTAATGGTGGAGACATAGACTAGGTTAGAAGAGGTCTGTGGACAGAAAACCTAATTTTGGACAGACACCCCGATGGGCACCCTTTTGGACATCATTTCCGTTAGAGTAGAGTCCTAAATCTAGGGACAGCTCAGTGGTTTGGTGTACAAATAAAAGGGAAGTTAATCACAATATCTCTTTGTCCCCCTCCTATTTCTTACCTACCACAATAAGCAGTCAAACACATGTTACTTTCTCCGGTATCAAAAAGAGGTATTGGTACCAGAGAATGTGCTTAGAAAAATGATATTTATATACATTGTAAGACAGGCATGGTACCTAGAGATGACAGACAACAGGGTTTGAATTCAACAATGGAATGCTTATTAAGTATCAGGATGGGTAACTTGCCTTATAGCTATGATGTGATTTGACCTACCTATAGAAAATAAGTAAAGTCTATGTCCATAAATCCAAATCAAGGATCTGGGTCAAAACCTATACTTGCCCTCACATCTAATAATGAAATATAGTGTAGGGTTATTCTAACTCAAATAGCATTCAAAAGAAAGTCTGGAGCAGCCTTTAGCTCCCTTCGCAAACTCAGAATACAGTTCCAACCATTTTAGGCTTCAAATGTTTCTTCAGGATTTAGGGTTCCCTTCCTCAAGCTTAAAGTACTAGTTCATAAAACAATGTTCTAAAGGAGCTTGGGGTTCCCTTCCCCAAGCTTCAAACACTGGTTTACAAAAACAAGCCCGCACTATTCAGCTTTATCTTGTTTCAGGGTTGCTTTCACATTTCTCTTGGATTTGTTGGAGCTATCTGGTCTAGGCAAAGTTCACAGGCCGTACGGCCAACCCATAACAGGTCACACATCCAGTTGCCCATGTCCAGCTTTCTACCACCTTGGCAGTTTAAAAGGACTCACAAGTTTATAGATTGATGATTTGCCTGCTTGCTACTTTAGCTGTCTTTTCCAAAAAATGTATCTTGTTGGCTTTCAGTTATAGTCTTCACTTTTGTTCAGCTTACTTTTTGCCCCTTTGGCTGCTCATGCACAGCTTTCATTCTCTTATTCACAGTATTCCACTTTGTGTTACTTTCTCAATGTTCTTGGTTAATCAGAGACTTTTTAACACATACCGCTCAAGTGTGACCACTCTGATATAGTGTTTCTGCAACAAAAAAAAAATTAATTCCTGTCAGTTCGTTCCTCTGCTTCAATCAGAGGCTTTCGACAATGTGCCGATTGCACGCGACCACTCGGAAACAATGAAATTCCGTCTTTCTAATACATGCACCTGGTTTCTTGCATTCTCTTGAAACTCACCAGACACAGCGTTCTTCTCCTCTGTTTCCTCGTTAACATTATTTCTGTGACTTGATGTCAGGGTTTCACTGCCTGCCCTTCAGACACCCCTGAATTGATACTTCTATTCAGGGGAACAAGCATTTCTTGGCCATAGCGAATGGACCACCACTTTCCACAGCTCCCTTCTCCCGCCTTCTCCAGCTCTCTCGCCACACAATGACACTCTGCTGGGCTCTGCAGTCCTTCAGCGTCTCGACGTACCATTCTCCTCTGGGTTCTCGTGAGTTGGGTTGACCTTCCTGCTGCTCTCTTCCCCTCTGCTGCTTTCCTCTCCCTCCTCTTGCTGCTGCCACGCCACATTGGTATACACCTGTAACCCATCAAGGGTGTTCAGGTGTGCTTCTCTTACCGGTTTTGGCTGACTCCAATTAAGCCAATTACTGGGACATGCCTGACCTTCAGCTCTGTAGTGTTCAGGCTCCCTTCTCTTTGTCCCAGTACTATAGTGGTGTTTCCAGTAGGAAGTGTGCATTACTCTTGTCTCTTCCGCATCTCAGTACTTGAAGTTAGATTACAGGGAAAAGCTGCAAAGGTCTGACAGTATCCTGTAAAGGCTGAGTGAGGATAGGGTAAGTCAATTTCAGGAAAGGGGGATACCGTGTCTCGCCATCTGGCACCCTCCCACCAATCCCCAAGGACCCTCTGCCCAGGTGATCCTCCCTCACTAGTCCACCATGGTCGGGATCCAAAAGCAACAGCCTTTACCTGGCCACCTGACCAGAAGATCCATTGGGAGTAGATGTGAGAGTACCTTCAGGTTTCTCACAACATAGATCTACATTAATATGCCCTCCGGTGTAAATGTGGGGTTATGAGTTTATAATCTATGTGCATGCGATTTAACTATAGGCTAAAATCAACTGCATCTGAATGCTGCAGGTTTGGGTAAAACAATACCATACATTTTAAACTTGCAGGATGCCACTTCACTCATCCAATATAGGAAAATAGCTTATTAATTTTCAAAGGCTAGTATGAGTATTCTGTCAACTTCACTTCGCAAACTGGATCACTGTGTCTTGTAAAGAGTGAGGTGAGGGTATTATTAAATTTGTATTTTCCATGGGAATGGCATTACAAAGGCTAGGTACCTTTCACCTACCCATTCACTTCTTAATATCTATGCCTTTGGCAGATAAAACGCTATGATGTGGGGTCGCCCAACCACAGCCCAATGAGGACTAAATCACTGAAACTGCTCAGGGTATTTTTTTAACTATCACTTATAAAAGGCTACACTGTCTGCGCTGGGTAATGTTCCCGAGCTTGCTCTGCACACACAGCACAGCAAAAAGGCAGTTTGGCATTTTTGTACATGGAATCTCCCTAATTCTAATAATCAACATAGGAAATTTGAATTCAAACTGTTTAGATAGAGCACGATCTCACAATAATAACTCACTCTTCAGCCTTTTTTTGGAACACGTGTCTGGTTTGGGAGTTGGCTTAATCTTTTTTTAAACACAAGTGTCATGTCAATTTAAATGGTAAATGGTTTTCTGTGAAGTCTCAACTTTAGTTAAGGTTATGGGGTAAAGAAACATTTGATTTTAGCAGGTCTCTTAGCCGAAAATGGATTTGAGTCTTCTGACCGGTTCCTTTGTTCTCCTTCTATTAGAACAGGCATGTGTGTTCTTTGAAGTCCAACTAGAGCCCAGACTCTCTGGTCACTTCTGAGCTTAATGTCTGTAAACACCACAAATGTAATTTGTGTTGGTATTTTAGTTTGTATTTTTAAGAATATATTGTCTTTAGATAGACCTGCAAAATTATTGACGGCATCAGTGATGTCATCAGGGATGTCATTGTGGACATACACTACACAACAGGGGACAATAGTTCAGGTGGTCTTGCTTGAAATGTGATTGCAGAATTTCAGGGGTTTTGTTGTGTTAAATCTGCTCACCTTAACTATCTCATAACTAATGTTTTTTACTGAGTTTCTTCGGGGTCCCACTAGTCATGGCCTTTGCCCGTGGCCACTGCACATGTTACACCAATAGGCTACCCTGGGTCCCACTAGCCATGACCTTCGACACAGAGACCTATTACTCCCTGCGTAGGATATGTGATCACTTCATGTGTAAAATTACCTTTTCTTTTCACTCTCTCCACATTTTCACGAGATCCTCCCAATAATGGCAACAAACTGCACATACAGCAGCATTGAACTAACCATGCCCACAGGATTTCCTCCAATAACGCTAACAAATCAAAACTCTTCCCTGTCTTTACAGGCACTCACCAGGTTCTCCCCTCTTCTTTCCTTGGACTCCCCACTCTCCTCAATTGCTTTTTTTACTCCCTGGCCCTCTCTTGGCCACTACCCCTGCGTCACAGTTTGGTTTGTGTTATGCATTTTCTTCTCCGAGGTGGACTTGACTGAAATGCGAGTGTTGTATTCCAGGGGCTATGATGCATTAAATCTGATCACGTTAACTCTCTTAACAAACGTTTTTTTCACTGAATTTCAAGGATTTTGCTATACCTTAGTTTCCTCGGGGCCCATTAGCCATGGCCTTCTGCCATAGCCACTCTATATGTTGTACCAGTAGTGGTCTTTTGGTCCCACTGACCATGTCACACCATTAATTCGTTATCCAACACCCATTGCCTATTGCCTAGTATATGTAGGCACTGTAGATGTTAAACCTTTTATTTCTAACTCCTTAATCCCACAATAATTTGACAGTAAACGTTTGCAATAACAGACATTTCTATGGTGGTATGGCGGGTTGCTGGTGGCCGATTCCCGCGATAGCAGGAAAAATTGCTCAGAACTAAAGTCTTCCATGTCCTCACAGGCACTCAACATATGTCCCCAGCCCTACAGATAAGGGGGTTATCAATCACTTTTACTCCCCAAAAATTGGCATATTCCCAAAAAATAAAAAAGGAGTAAAAATACTCCCAACAAAAAATAGGAAAAAGACATGTAGAATATTGCACTCCTGCTTTCACCCTCACAGCTCCATGGATATGTGTGGACCAGTAGTACACGTAGTACCACAGGAAGAAACTATTTTAACTGCCTGATTGTAAGAAGTAAACATGTATGTTTTAATGCGCATGAATAACTAGGTTCATAAAGTTTTATATTACAAAAACATTTCTGTTTTTCAGTTAAAGCATATTTTTTCTCGCTTATAAAATACTGTCATTGGGAATCAGACTTATATTTTTACTCCCTAAAAAATCATTTTATTCCCAACTTTCAAAAATAGGGAATACAATACTTGCACTTTGAAAACTTATCTAGAGCCCTGTTTCAAGGCTCCCTCACTCCACTCGATTGCTTTTTCCTACCCCAACCCTCTCCCAGTACCCCTATCACTCATTGCTTTGTGTGACGCACATTTACTTTTAGCGTGCGTCGCTGTGCTGCTGCTGTAATCTCGTGAGATACACATGGTCTTCCCCTGATAAACCGAAAATTATCTACCTGTAACTGTCTCCTCAACCCACCCACACATCCCTAACTTCACACAATGTCTTCTTTTCCACTCCCGACCTCTAGCCTGATATTGCTATTGGTATTTATAAAGCATATTTATAAAATGTTGAGTCTTTCTGATGTCGAGAACGTTATTAGACTCTGTAAGGTCGTGGGGGAGTTGATTCCAAAGTTTGATGGCATCCTTTTTTCTCCTCCAAGTAGTGTTTTGAGTTCTTTCATTTGCAGTTTCTCCCGGTAATATCGCAGGAATTACTTGAATCGAGCAATGTTCATGCTTCTGGTTTCCAAACCAGTTGATAAGTTGCACTCTCCAACGTGATTTCCATATGTAATCAGGATACAAAACCTTTTAGACCAACTTCCTATATTTTTTAATTTCGAATCAGCATCACAGCAATTTATTTTCAAAAAGCCATTAGAGTATGGCAGTCGCATAGTATTTCCACCCTAAAATTTAGCAGCGTTACACGTTTCGTAGCTGCCTCGCCACTTGTTCACAACAATTGGCTCAGAATGTAAAACAAAAAGAGGACTAGTTCCTCTGGTTATATTTGTCAGCCATTTTATGCTGGTTGTTAACTTTCATGTGCTATTTACCTCAGGACAACTGTTGAATGCGCAGTGTATTGCCTCATTGTCTGCATCAGGTGTAACAAAACCTTAACAACATTTTTAAACCAGCGAGTGCCTATGGTATCTCATAGTGTGTACTGCCATGTTCCTAATGCTGCTTTACAAATTTCCATATACATGTCTAAACAATATGCAGCACATTTTACCTCGCTGCAATAATATGTATCAAATAAATGGCATGTGCATTATATATATTTGAAGAAAAGAAAAACACTTCTGTCTCTCCACAGGGAACGGCACACCCGGAAAACAAACCTCCAAGAGAATTAACCTCAAATAAAGTTGCCAAGCGATGGTGGATTCCTTTTTAAAATTTCCAGTTTTGTTGTTATAAGGTATTAAGGCACTTCTGAAAATGTCCCGTTTTATTATTATTATAGGGTTTTAAGGAACAGGGGACACCCCCATGTCGCTGTTGTATATTTTAAAAGCTAATGGATGGATTTACTGCAAACAAGTCAATGGTTTGTGCCCACGTTATTTCTCATTTGGTCCAAATCTTCCCGGCAGTTTTCACGCTATGGCTGTTCAAAAACTGCACTTTTTCTCTATGGGAAAATAAATTAGAGTAGGCTAAAACTACATTTTTATGTTTTCTTAGTAACTGACATTTTTCAACGATTTGTTCCCAAAATGTCCAGTTTGTGGAGAGGGATGGGGGGCCTTGACGACTTTCTTTTTTGGAATGTTTCATCCATATCCATCCTGCATGATTAGCCTCTCTGCTGCAAAGCACCATGGGAGATATAGCTATTGTTTGAGAGCAGGATGCACCCCCTTCCCTGTCGGATTTAATTTCTTAATGTATCTTTCACAAAATGTCCAGAATGGGGGGTGTCCGTGAAAAATAAATTTGGTTGGAAAATATCAGCCAAACCTGTCCTGCAAGTCAAAAGTTATTAGCAATAGAATGTTCACGTTTGCTATGGATTAAGTAACTCACCTTAACTATAGGGCGACGACCGCCACGCTATAATTAATATATATATATATATATATATATATATATATATATATATATATATATATATATATATATATATATTTCTGAGGCTTGTGGAATCTGCTTAGATCACATGCTGTGTATAGGCCGACATCTACTGAAAGCTGTGGAGTATTAGTTTGTTTTTCGAAACTCGAAAATGGACGCGACACGGGGCGTGCCAGTAATACTATCCCTAGTGTGACGTCCACTGTACCCATGATCCCTCACGCGTTTAGGACCCTCAGATTGTTTTTTTCCGCCATACTGGTCGGAAGCATTTCGCAGAGTTCCCTAGCCTTAGCCATACTTTTGCTAAATATTGTTATATTTACTCATTTCTCCACCCCAACGTCGAGTCACCGAACTTCCACACTCGACGCCGGCCCGGAGAAGAATTCGACCGTCGACAGCTGCATGACGGATTTGGGCCTCGGAAGGCCTCTGGCCTCGGCCCGGGCCTCGGTAGGCCTCTGGCCTTGGCCCTGCAAGTAGGGAGAGTGGGGGGTGGACATACTCTACACTCTTTTGGTATATAGGTACATTCTTATATATTCATACACTTACCAGCCCGCTGCCACAAGGTGCGTATGGAGGGTACCCCTTTCCAATTCTTCCCCAAGTGCAACCACAAATACCCTTGGGTCTACAGGCACGCCACATGCAATCTCTGCTTGCCGAGGGACCACCCCGAGGCGAACTGCAGAGCATGTAGTAGGTTTAAACAAAAAACACTTGAGGACCGTTCGATCAAGCGTTGGGCCCACCACACCAGGCATCAGGAGGCCATGGCAGCGGAGGGCGCCTTCAGCGATGGCAGCGACGCCGTGCTTTCGGACGGCGAGGGCAATATGGCGTCGAAAGACAGCCGAGCGCAAGTCCCCGACCTCGGAAGGTCGTCCGGCAGGGCGGCTATGGGGAAGACCCCCGGCGACACAAGCGCTTCCCACAGCACTTCCACAAAACACATGAAGTCCAATGGGGACTCGACGCGCACGTCGAGTTCTCGGAAAGAGGCACATAGAGAACGGTCCGAATCGGCGTCCTCTGAGCGTTCTCGATCTAGATCACCGCATGACTCCAGGCAATCATCCACTGTTGCCAAGAGTGCCTCACTCCCCAAGGTAACGGAAGTTCGATCGTCGGAGGACGAAGCCGACTTCCATCCCCAGACCGCACTCCGGGAGTCGGCGCCCGCAGACCGCGTTACGGCGGCTTCCGAGCCCCTACCTCCACGTTCGAAGGATAGGGACACTACCCCTAAACCTCGACGCCAGGCGTCGAAAGGCTCTGAAGGGGTGAACAAGCAGGGAAAACACTTCCCCTCACGGGGAGGGGGAAAAACAACAAAGGAAGCAGCCTCTGCCTACTTCCACACCTTTAAAACACTCCACTCCTCATAAACAGACAGACAAGTCCAAGTCTTCTGCTATCACAAAGACCCTTGCTCAAATCACCAGGTCTAGTCAGGATAAGTCAGAGAAACTTCCAGAAAGAGTCATTCCCAGTTCTAGAGAATGGTCTAGTGATGGCATAGACAGGGTCATGTCAAGGATGTCATCATTGGCAGATTTTTACGCAAAAAACCCTGACCACTTTCTCTTATACTCCCAACGGGTCAGCACCCTCAGGCTCTAAGGATCCTATACCTCCCAGTAAAAAGTCCCGGTTTGAAACACCAACACGGTCTTCGGACCCCTTCTATGTACAGCCCTACTCTCAGTATCAAGGAGAGACATCCTTTTGTGAGGATCCAGATTTGGGCATGTTGGAAGAACAAACTGGTACGGGCTACTATGGGGATGATGAGGACCAAGAAGAGGATGAGGACGACCTGGAAACCTACAGAGTAGATTCCCCGGTAGAGAAGGAACCACCGGTTACCGACTCCCCTGTCGACAACCAACCTCTCCTAAATTAAGTTCTGTCTCGAGCAGCTGAACATTTCCACATTGACACCTAGGGTGCTCAAGAGGAGAGGGACTTTGCCGAGGAGTTAGTGGGAGAAAGGAGGCTTGTTGCTCAGGCCATCCCTATCCTGAAGCCTATTCAGAGAAGAAAAGATCCTTCTCTCGTAAATCCTAACCTCACCAGAGCAGTGAACCCCAGGATTGAGAAACTTTTCAGGGCAGCCCAATCAGACCCACTGTATATAAGGGGGCATCTGAAGCTGGACTCCCTGGTTGTTACAAACACCCGTAAGAGGGCGGGAACACCCTTGTCATCGTCCGAAGCTCCTCCCGACAAGGAGAGCAAGAAACTGTATGGTTTGGGCAGGAAAGTAGCCTCCACTTCCGCCTACCACGCAAGGATTGCCAACTCCACCACCCTGTTGGCCAGCTACAACTGCCATCAGTGGGAAGAAGTCGCATCACTCATAGACTCTGCCCCAGAACCCTTAAAGAGACAGTTGGCACGTGTTTCGGCGGAGGGAAGAGCCGTGTCCGGTTGCATTTTAAAAGCAACCTTTGATGCCGCGGATAATGCCAGCAGATTGATAGCAGAAGGAACTGGTATCAAGAGACACGCTTGGTTACGGCACTCTGGATTCAAGGCTGAAACCCAAGCATCACTGTTAGATAAACCGGTGGAGCCGGATCTGTTGTTTTGTAAGGCGGTCGAGGACGCGCTGAGAAATGCCAAGGACGAGTATGAAACACTCAAATCCCTAGGCCAGCTAACCAATAAACCCCCTAATCAAAGAGGGAATGGCAATTTTCGTCGCCCATGCGGCCAAAATTCCCAGAGAGGATCTAACTATTCCCAGGGGCAGGGTACACTGTGGAGCAATAATAATCAACAGTCTACCCAGGGTTACGGCAGGGGAAATAAAAGAGGACGTGGAACAGGTAGAGGCAGCCCCAGTAGAGGAGGCGGCACGCCTCCACCAAAACAGTGACGCTCCGTTCAGGGTCCCTTCTCACGCAACCCCAGTAGGGGGACGCATTTCCAACTTCACCCAAGCTTGGGAAGGGATCACATCAGACAGATGGGTGCTGTCCACAGTATCGGCAGGGTACTGCATAGATCTGTTAGAGCGTCCCCGAAATCATTCTCCACGACAAAAAATACATTCTTTGGACCACCAGAAGATCCTCCTCGAGGAGATCGTCAATCTGCTAGCAAAGGAGGCGATAGAACTCGTCTCGGGACACCAGGTAAACAAGGGTATTTATTCAACTTTCTTCCTTTTGCCAAAAAAAGATCTGATGATGCGCCCAGTATTGGACTTACGGCCTGCAAACAAGTATGTCAAGCCCCAAAATGTTTGCATGACTACTCTCCAGGAGGTGATCCCGCTCCTAAAAAAGGGGGATTAAATGGCAACATTGGACATGAAAGATGCCTATTTTCATATTTCCATGTTCCCAGCGCACAGAAAGTACTTGCGCTTCAAGGTGGACAGTCGGCACTACCAGTTCAAGGTACTGCCCTTCGGGATAGCTTCGGCTCCAAGGGTATTCACCAAGGTACTGGCGGTGGCGGCAGCACACCTATGCAGGGAGGCAATCCCGGTGTACCCTTACCTGGACGACTGGCTCATCACGGGGGAGATCCCAGTAATTTGCAGAGCAAACATTCAAAGGACAATCGACCTCCTCTTCCAATTGGGCTTCTCAATAAACGAGAAAAAGTCTAGTCTGGTGCCAAGCACCTCCAAACAGTTCCTAGGAGCTATCCTAGACACTCAAGAGGGGTTGACCTTTCCTTCCGAGGAAAGAATTCGGAATATACTGCTGCAAATTCCGCAATATCAGTCTGGTCGCCAGATAACCGTACGCAAAGCAATGCGTTTGCTGGGCATGATGGCGCCATGTATTTACCTGGTCCCCGAAGCGTGCCAGCGCATGCGCCCCATGCAGGAATGGTTGGCGAAACAGTGGTCTCAGGCAAGTGGTCAGTGGGACGATCTAGTGGTCGTTTCGCCGACACTTGTACAAAGCCTTAACTGGTGGACAAGAGAGAATCTGTCCAAGGGGAAACCCTTTTACGATCCCACGATACAGGCGGTAGTCACAACCGATGCATGTCTGACGGGGTAGGGAGCTCACCATTCCCACCACACATCTCAGGGTCTCTGGTCGCACTCAGTGGCCAAGAATCACATCAACCTGTTAGAGCTTCTGCCAGTATTCAGAGCACTTCAAGCGTTCGAGCCCTACCTGTTAAATCTGTCAGTGCAAATCCGGACGGGCAGCACTACAGCCATGTTCTACCTGAACAAGCAAGGAGGGACTCGGTCGCCAAATCTGTCCAAGCTTGCCCAGAAAATCTGGATATGGGCACTCAGACGGAACATCTTCCTGTCATCGCAACATGTTCCAGGGGATCTCAATTCCCTAGCGGATGCTCTGAGCAGAAACCCACTCCCAGAGGAACATGAATCGTGTCTACACAGAGAAGACGTAGACGATATCTTCTCTGTGGGGTTTCCCCACTATAGACCTATTCGCCACAAGCGAAAACAGACAATGCCCAGGATTTTCATCCAGGTTCCCCCAACCAGACTCCCAGGGGACTGCCCTGTGGATGAACTGGTCAGGGATGTTTGCATACGCTTTTCCACCAACTCCTCTAATCAGGAAGGTGGTCAACAAGATGAACAGAGAATCGATGACGCTCGTCCTAGTTGCTCCCATGTGGGAAAGACACCCGTGGTTCCCACACTTACGCAGGATGGCGGTGTGCGAACCCATCAAACTTCTGGGCTGGTACAACCTACTGTCCCAGCACCAAGGTCAAACAGTGCATCCTCAACCCAACTCAATGAACCTGGCAGCATGGCTCTTGAGGTCATAGAGTTCGGACATCTCAATTTACCACAGAGGTGTATGGACATCCTAAAGGAATCTAGGAAACCTATCACAAGGCACTGCTACTTTGACAAATGGAAGAAATTCATTATCTGGTGCCAGAATAAACAAATCAACCCAGTTGATTGCACTCCTTCCACTATTGTTACATACATGCTCCACCTGCTGGATGCAGGACTGATTTTTAACTCACTGAAGGCACACCTGGCAGCCCTGTCAGCATACACCACTTCCCATAACATGGTGTCATGGTGGAAAGTACCAGTAGTTAAAGCTTTCATGGAAGGAATAAAGAGACTTCACCCTCCTATTTCAAACCCACCACCAGGATGGGACCTTAACATGGTGCTATCTAAGCTCATGGGCCCCCCATTCGAGCCCATGCACAAAAGCAGTCTCAAACACCTGATTTACAAAACCTCCTTCTTAGTAGCAATTACATCTATAAGAAGAGTCCGTGAAATTCAGGGTCTGTCAGTGCAAGATCCCTTCTTTACTGTCCATAAAGATAAACTGGTTTTACGCACACACCCTAGGTTCTCAGCTAAGTTTATTTCAAAATTCCACCTGAACCAGTCCATCAGGCTTCCTGCTTTCTTCCAAGACCCACAAAGCTCGGCTGACGTGAAACTACACACACTAGATGTGCGTAGGGCGGTCCTCTACTATGTAAACAAGACCAGACTGCTAAGGAAAACAGATCAGCTGTTTGTCTCCGTAGCTACAGACAGAGAGGGGGATTGCGTCTCTAAAGGTGCCATCTCTAAGTGGATTATTAACTGTATCCAGCTGTGTTACTCACTTTCTGAAAAAACTCTGCCTTTCAAGCCTAGGGCCCACTCTACAAGAGGCATTGGGGCCACTCTGGCTTTCATTGCAAAAGTACCTCTTGACACCATTTGCAAAGCAGCTACTTGGAGCTCTATTCACACTTTTACTCAGCACTACTGCATTGACGCTCATTCCAAGACAGATACACAAGTGGGACAAGCGGTTCTAAGACATTTATTTGCCCATGACCCTTCTCACATCCCACCTTCAGGTACTGCTCGCTAATCTATGCACAGCATGTGATCTAAGCAGATTCCACAAGCCTCAGAAGGGATACATTACTCACCGTAATCGTATTTCTGATGCTTGTATCTGCTTAGATTCACATGCGACCCACCCTTCCTCCCCTCTGAGAGAAGGCGCATGGATATTTGTAGTCTTACCTTTCTATCTGCTTGGATTATCTGCACTCACGCTACCTCATGTCACAAAAAACACAATCTGAGGATCCTAGACGCGTGAGGGATCATGGGTAAAGTGGACGTCACACTAGGGATAGTATTACTGGCATGCCCTGTGTCGACGCCCTTTTTAGAGTTTCGAAAAACAAACTGTAATACTCCGCAGCTTCCACTAGATGTCGGCCTAAGCTCAGCATGTGAATCTAAGCAGATACAAGCATCAGAAATATGATTACGGTGAGTATATATATTATGATGGTGGAGACCTTGGGTGCAAATGATGCGGTATCAACAGAGCACAGAATGTGTGGGTCAGCATGACTGCATTTCTTCCCCCTGGCACCAGTCCCTGAGCCTTCCAGGTGCATGCCATAGTGATGTAGTAGAACACTTGTATCAGTGTTAATATTTTAACTCGTAAGCGACCTGAACTTCACTCGTCAAAGAGATGAGCCCAGCTGACCCATATGGGAACTGACATATGCCAGAGAAGCCGACCAATTGTAGCCTTACATCCCATACGGGGCAGGGCCATGTATAGGGCCTCGCCAATCAGAGGCACTCATTTCTACTGTATACTGATGATGCGTTAGTGACTTTTAAGACTCTGCTTTAAGACTAGCTAGGGCCAGAACGTTCTCGAGCAGCAGAGTCCTTTTACAATTAAACCTTGTTATCCTTGCAAACCATATCTTGGCCTATTTCACTAGAGGGTTGTATTCATTCTGGCGTAAACAGGGATTTGCCTTCAGAGTGAATAGAGCTGGAGCTACAATCATGAATAATGGATAGAGAATTAAGGGAAGACAGGAAACACGAAGGTGTGGGTGTAGCGGATGAGGTTAGAGGTAGAATGCGACAAGAGAGGCCAGCACTAGGAAGGACGGAGTGGCAGCATGTAGGGGAGATTGTTGGAGCTGGTGAGTTATTGGTTAAGAAGTGATAGTACTACTGCAGTGGCAGTGCATGGATGTGATACAAGTGTGTATAAAGGGCAGCGTAAGCGTTCAATGTGAGAAGATTGGTATAGTGGGAGGAGGAAGAAGTGGTAGAGTGGGAGGAAATGCTAGCAGTTGGAGGGGGAGAGGCAGAGTGTCACGGTTTTATTACACGGCACACTCCAGCCAGGAACTCCTGCCCCAACAATGAATGTGGCATACAATGAAGCGCTGTTTATTTCCAATAAACCACAGGTTCTTTTCTGTTTGAGTAGGCCTCCAACCCGCCTCGCACCCAACTTCCACAAACACCCCGTGTCCCAATGGACCAGGAATCAGGCCGGTGTGTATCAATAGATATTTATTTTATTATTTAAGGAAAATCAAACAATTTTACAGCCAATAATGTTGTGGTAACACAATGCACTAATCGCTACAAAACAATTAGGTTAAGATATACTGTTACAATTCTCACAATCTTTAATGGCAACACAGAAAAAGAACAATTTTAGAAAGAGATAACACCAAAGGTTTAGCACTCCTCCTGCAGCACTCAACCACCAAACATTAGCTAACTTGATTCCTTTGAATGGCAGGCAGTCGCAAGGCGTAGGGATAGAGTGAGAAAATCGGATTTTGAGTAAAGCCCACCACCCCCAGATGGAAAGTCGGCAAAGAAAGTGAAAACCCGTTTTTGGAGCAAAACGGCGGAATTGGATTTTGATTATTACTCACATGGCTAGGGGACAGAAGGAAAGGAAATTCGTGTTGCTTACACTTGAGGAGATGGAGAAGCTTGGAGACTACTAATCAGCACACCAGGGCAACTTAGAAATAAAGTAGGAAAATCGATTTTGGGGAGAAAGCAAATGGAAAAGGAAAAATACAGCAGAAAATGCAAATTCATTTTACACTGGATTTACGACAGGCAGCTCAGGGAAGGGGAATAGCTTAGAATAGAAAAATCGGTTTTCATTGACACGGACAGAGACACATAACAGATAGACTTGGAGGCAAAATGGATTGCTCCCAATGGGACTACAGTTTGGGGTTTTAATAGGACAGGTGCAAATAGGAATTTGTGGGGTAATGCACACAATACACGGGCAAATTCAGTTTTCAGTTACAAGGAGACTCATTCTTTTGAGGCAACACTTTAATTACTATAATTATTAAAGAAAGACACCAGGGACAAGGAGGTTAATTTCAAATTTTAACCAACTTGTACCGTGAATTTCAATGGGGTAATTAATTGATTTACTTAAGAATATTTTAAGGATTTGCACAGACTCTGAGAGGTTTACTAAAGGGAATAGCTAACATACACAGGCTAAACACAGATTATTCTATGGGAAGGTGAATGAATTACACTAGCAATGTGAGGTTTTTAATTGGGTTTTCAGTGGATGAAATGCTACAAAAAGGGAGGGCTTATGCAATTTAGGGCTGGGGTTATTTGCTACTTACAAAGTAAGCCTTTGTTTGGGATTCTGGAAAGCCAGCTAGATTTCATGACACTCTGAACAGTTAGGCAAGGGGTCTGGTCACTGCACTCTCATAGATGGTATGTTTCAGCTGCCTCCTCTTCGTCCTCATTCTTCTGTCTCCCCAGATTTTTGTGTCTTGGAACAGTCCCCCTTATATAGCCCAAATGACATCACTCATGTTAGAATTTAGGGGAAGTACTCTATAATTACCCCTACCGCTCAGATAGGACAGTTTACCATTCCTCTCTCTGCCTCCTGGCATGATTGGTTCAAGGGAACAGAGCACTATCTGTCTATTTGTATTTATTACCCTTCTTTGTTCTCTTGACCACTTTTTGACAAAACCCAGTTATGTCTCATAATTTCATATTTCCACTAGCCCCTGACATATGCATTAGATATGCGGTTTGAGAGGGTCATAGGGAAATTAGGTAAGCCGATCGCCAACTCCGTACTAGGTAGCGTGGTCCTTTGGCACATTTTTGTCAATTTCCTAAAATGTAGAATAGTTATGGCTCTGCACATGATCATGCATGTTCTTAATCTCACTGTACGTTTTTCCATCAAATCTCATAATTGTCACACCTTCCAAGAAGCCAGAAACTAGTCCTAACTGGCCATTTCAGTCCCCAGTCCTTTAATTTCAATTGGGAGGATCAGTCCCCCCTCTGTGGGAGGGGCGCTTTATGCCCCACAGCCGGTGACCAGTGACCTTGCTTTCCTTGAAATCCCTGAGCCCCTGCCTTCAAGTCTGGCGGAGCAGGGAATTAGAACGCCCTCAGTACCTCAGATGTCATTGCAGGTTTATTCACTAGTAGGTGCAACTTCCAGTGGGAAGCAGGGCTTTCAATTGAGAAGTTTCCTGCCTGAGCCCAAAAACTGTTTTTTCTGGTTTTGTGAGCCTCTTTCAAGGTGATTGAAGTCTTGTGGGTGGAAACACAATGTACATTGCTTAGTAAACCCCTCCTCCCCCCACAGACTTTTTCCCTGCCATATCTGTGCGAGCAGAGCTACCCTTCCATGGTGGCTTTTTAAAATCATTTTTCTTTTTCACACGTGTGCAAGCCGTTTTTTTTCTTCTGTTTGCAGTGTTTCAAGGGCTGCTGTTCAAATGAAATGTAAAGCAAAAGATCTGTTGGGTTGTAATGTTGAAATCCTTTCCCCTCATGTGACTTAAAGTAAAACAAGGCTGTTTTTGGATGCAGTGCATAAGTTCATGTCATTTAGGTAAAACAAAAGCAACGCCGGGTCGTTTTTGAATGCAGTGCATAACTTCGTCATTTAGGTAAAACAAAACGACACAGGGCCGTTTTTGGATGCCGTATTCCAATGCAATGTTTCAGGTGGAGGGGATTTCTGTTTAGGGCCTTAAATGCACCCCACAAGAGGACAGCCGGAGTGAAAGGAAAAGGGACAAATGTTTGGAGGTAGGAGTCATGTAGAGGAACAGCAGAATAGAATGGGGATATGACAGTGCTTGTGACTGGTTGTAGGTTGAATCAACAGAGTAAGTGCAAGGGAACTATACCAAACTCCCTGTATAACCATAAGCAGGGCTAATGTAGGGAGTGTTAAGAAGACCCTGATGGAGATTAGGTAGCCAGCGTAGTGGGTAACCATCAGTAGTTGAAGCCAGCTATTGGGCATAGGACTAACCAGGCATTAAGGATGGCTGAGCTAGGGAGGGAATCCCACATGAGACGAGAGAGCTAGGCATGGCCCTGAGGCCCATACAAATTACAATACAATCCCTTGCACTTTCCTTGATATAGTGTTTTTTGTGCCACCTGTGACATGGGCCCTGGCTCAAAGTTTTTTCATTTTGTGGAATTTAATTTTGGGAAAAGTCAATGTAAACAAGTTTTAACTTAGTATATTCCATACAGGAAAGGCTCAAGTAGCAGGAAAAGCTAATAAAATTCAAGTTATGACAACCTTATTTTGACACGTGGATAATTGATGATAATTTGGCTTTGCCAGCATGGGGAATCTTGATGATGAAGTAACTGCAGCACAACTATTCCTCTACTCCCATCATACTTCGTGCCTATTTGTAAGATGTTCCATAATAAAAATTCATTTTGAGGGGATTGTGCCGTCCGACGTATTCGACATCTATGACAGTAATCACCACAGCTGTTCTGTTTCGGAAAAGTTTTTGCCATATGCGTCCTGCATCGATGACGTCGATATGCTGTCCCTCGAGGGCCTCCGTCGAGCGCCGACGTCACCGATGTTGTATGTAGGACGCACGACGCCCGTAGCCTCAGTTCTGTTTTTTCGGCGAACGTGTTCGCTTCAGAATCTCGGCGCGCCTCGGTTCTTCTCCTGTTGAATCGGTTCTTCAAACTTGGATTTTGTGAATAATGTCTTTGTCTTCTTCTACCCCGCGGTCGGGCTTCAAGAAGTGTCGGGACTGCGGTTCCAAGATTTCCCTGACGGACCCGCACAACGTCTGCCTTTGGTGCCTCGGAGAGAGCCACACCACCGATGACTGTGATGAATGCCAGTCCTTGACGTCGAAGGCCTTGCGGGAGCGGAAGAAGTAGTTGTCTGTAGGTAGGGTTTCCAATCCCCGGAAGTCAAAATCCGCTGGGCTTTCGACCGACGATTCGAGGGGCGACTCTCCGCCTCGGTGTAAGTCCAGGTAGTCTCGTTCTCGGAGTGGGTCCTGCCATTCCTCAGCCTCTTCTAGGCACTCTCGGACGTGCAGTCACCGGTCGCCTTCCCCGTCATCGTCCGAGGACTCCGCCAGACGGCGAGTGGCTTGTCCCAACAAGCATTCAACACCGGCAGAATGGGACACATTTTGCAAGGAGATGATGGTGATTTTTGAATCACAGGGCACTGTTCGGTCCGTGCCTTCGAGAGAAGCCGGCAAGAAACGCGCTAGGGCCACCGCTCGCACGCCTTCAGGCTCAGGTGGTCGGCACGATGATCGGGAACAGTCGAGGTCCCGATCGGACAAGGATGATCGCCACCGTGCCCGCTCCAGGTCCAGGTCCTCGACGCCATCGAGACCATTGGAGCCTGGGAGGCCTTCGACGCCATTAGCGCCATGTCCGTCGAGGGACTCTCTCGAGGCTCCGGCTCTGAGGAAGCCGTCGGCGCTGAGGCCGTTGAAGGACACGCTCGGGGCTCCGGCCTCGAAGCTGATATCGAAGTCGTCAGCGCCTCGCTCAACGTCGACGCCGATTCCAGCGATGCACTCGACGCCTTTTGAAGAGGCTTTACCGGAGGTGCCCCAGAGGGCCGTGGAACCTCCGAGGAAGGCCCAGAGTAAGTCAGTGAGGCCTGTGTTTGAGCCTTTTTCTGTGCCTTCATCCAGGGATTTATTGCAGCCTTTGGATTACATCTCAAAGGTGGAAGAAAGGTCAGATGAGGAGGGGCTTGTACCTCCTGAGGTTCCTGATGACCTGTTATTGGTCATAGCCTAATGGAAGACCTGCGTCAATCCCTGCATGGCGCCAGTGGTCTGGACACCTCCCCGGAGGTTGAATTTGGCAGGCTGGAGCCTGGTACGCATGCTGAATCTTCGTACAGGCGTCTCATGTCGAGGGTGACTGAGTACTTGGGGTGGTCTGTTCCACCTGTGGATTTTCTGCATGATGACCCGACAGATATATTGGACCAGGGTCCACCCACTGACCATTTCATATGGCCTTACAGAGAAGGGTGGTGGCGGCTTGGACTGCTCCGAAGAGTCTCCCGGCAGTGAATAAGTCACTGCCCAAGAAATACCGTCCAGCCAGTGGCGACCCCAGCTACTTGTCTACCCTACCATCCCTCTGGATAGGGACGACAAGTGCTTTGACGGTTGGGCAAAGAAAGTATTTTCATCTGGGGGTTTGGCTTTAAAGGCAGCCAACTCCGTTTGTGCCTTCGCAAGATTCACTCACACTCTGTGGAATTGTTTATCTTTGTTTGTTTATTTTATTTATATAGCGCTCCAGACCCGGGAGTAAAAGGGCACTTAAGGGTAGGTTACAGGCACAATAATGGAGATTGCAGTAATACATTTGTCAGAATATGTACAATATATACAGTCAGAGGTGGTTAGATATACAGTTGTGGCATCTATGTAAGTACAATATATATACAGTTTGTGGTGGGCTGAATCAAGCTATGGTAGGTGTTTTGTTTAGTAACCATCCAATGGCGAGTGTCCTGAATAAGTGGAAGGATTTGGCCAGCTTGATGTTCAGAGGCAGAGTGTTCCAAAGTTGAGAGGCGAGGAGCGTGAAGCTCGAGCCGCCGGCTCATTTAGAGGTGAATCTGGGCACTGTGAGGCAGAGAGCGTTGGAAGATCTGGTGATTCTGGTGGCTGGTTTCAAGGTGAATTTGCTCGTGAGGTAGGGGTAGGGGAGAGCGAAGTGGTTTAAGGCTTTGTAGGTAAGGCACAGGGTTTTTAGATGAATTTTTTGTTGAATGGAGAGCCATTTGCATGAGATGCTAGTGGCAGAGATATGCTCGCGCCTAGAGATATTTAATGCTGCCCATAGCGCATTATTTTGGAGTACCTGTAGTTTGATGATGGATTGGTTGGCACCTAGGTAGAGGCTGTTACAATAGTCTAACTTAGATTGTATGAGAGCTCTAGCCAGCGTGAGGCAGCTGGTAGTGGATAAGAAGGGTCTGCAGGCTCTAATTAGTTTCCCGGTGTAGGCGGTGGCTGAGGCGGTCGTGTTTACTTGTTTAGTGAGGTTAGTATTGGCGTCAAGATAAAAGCCGAGAGTTTTCACATTTTTTGCGATGGGGATAGTATTGCCATCAATAATAATGTTGGTGTAGTCCGGGCTAAGTTTCTGTAAGTTGTGAGGTGATCCGACAAGGAGAAGTTCGGTCTTCTCATCATTCAGGCAGAGGCCGTGTGTGGCCATCCATGCCTGAATGATGCTAAAGATTTCATTTATCCTACTGACGTCAACACTGTAGTTGCTGGAAATGGTGAGGAGTATCTGAGTGTCATCTGTGTAATTGGTGTAGGTGACACCCAGATGGTCCAGTTTGTCAAAGAGAGGCTTTGTAAAGATGTTGTAGAGGGTGGGGGATACACGGGATCCTTGTGGGACGCCACATGTGAGTGGAATGGGGTCTGCTGCTGCTGATAGTGAAAAAACCCTCATAGTTCTGTTAGCCAGGAAGGACTGTATCCACGTGACAGCGGAGGGGGAGAAGTGGGCGGCGGATGAGAGGTAGTTGCAAAGTATTTTATGGTCAACCAGGTCGAAGGCTGCTAGGAGGAGTAAGATGGCAGCCTTGGCTTTGTCCTTTGTCATCAATCTGACTTTTGAGGTCAACAAGGGCAGTTTCTGTCTCGTGTTGAGGTCGAAAGCCAGATTGGCGCAGTCCTAACAGTTGGTTGGTCTCTAGGTAATCCTGGATTTGCAGTTAGGCAACTCTATCAACGATTTTTAACAAGAATAGAACCATGGTGATTGGCCTGTAGTTAGTAGGAAAGGCTGGGTCTAATGTTTGTTTTTTTAGGAGAGGGAGAACCCATGATTGTTTCAAGTTGTTGGGTACTGAGTTGGTGGAGAAGGATAGGTTTATTAGCTTGGAGATTAAAGGGGAAAGGTCTCTTGCTGCATCTTTGATGATCTGGGCAGGGCAGCTGTCCCCTTTACAGTTAGATGGTTTGAGGGATGTTATCATTTTTTGTACTTCTGGTATGGTTACCTTTTTGAAGGTGAAGCCAGTGGTAATGTTAGAGGTGGTACGTATACTCTGGGTGTGGGGGTTGCTGTTGGAGAGTTGAAGTCTCTTGGCTTCAATTTTCGTTTGGAGGCCAGTGATTTTGTTGGCCAGGGCATTTTGGATACTTGTGCACCAAGGTTTGTCTTTCACAAACATGTCCGTCGTTGGGTTGGGATTTTCTAGCTCCTTTAGGATGGTGAAGAGTTCTTTGGTGCAGGAGGCTGCTTTGTTTATTCTAACATTGTAGGCTTCCTTCTTGGTACGGATTATCTCCTTTTTGTAGTGGGAGGAAATGTTCATGAGATTGGATTTATTTTCCGCTGATGGAGTCGTTTTCCATAGGGTTTCCAACTTGGCTTTCGGTTTTCTAAGTAATTTAAGTTCAGGTGTGTACCAAGAGTTCAGATGAGCTCTAGGTTTGCCTTTGCGTAGCTTTAGTGGGGCAATGGCGTCAACGGCTTTGGCCATGGCGTCATTATAGGTACTGACTAGTAGGTTGATGTCTGAGGTGGCAGGGATCATATTTAGGGTAGGGAGAACCAGTGGTATAAGTGTTTCCGCAGTAATGTTGCGCTTGTTCCTAGTTAGGCAGGCTGGTGCAAGGGGGCGCTGTTTGGGGTTTTGGATGTTAATGCTAATGTCAAATGATATGAGGAAGTGGTCTGACCATAGGAGAGGTTTGAGGGCTTTGCAGGTGATATTGCAATTGTGGGCAACAAGCCAGTCGATGGTTCTGCCTTTCTGATGGGTTGGTAGAGTAATAAGTTGCGTAAAGTCATGTTCAGAAAGGGCAGTAGCAAGGGAGGACACCGGCGTGTCGCTGGGGTCGTTTTACCCCAAGTTGAAATCGCCTAAAATGATGTTTTGTGAGTGAGGCTTGGAGTTCTCGGCTATGAGAGCTGTGATGTCTTCCTCAAAGGTACCTGGGGGTCTATATATTAGTTCCAGGGTAATAGTGCTCTGCGGGGTAGTTTGTATTTTGATGGGGAGGTGTTTGCATGACTTAAGTGGAATGGAGGTGACGGATCTGATATCAGGTGAGGATATCAGGTGAGGATTTAAATATAATAGCTACACCTCCTCCGCGAGCAATAGGTCTGTCTGCCCTGAGGATGGTGTATTTGTCGGGAACCGCAAGGGTTAGATAGGGACCTGCTGCAGCGTGTAGCCAGGTTTCTGTAGTGACAAGGAAGTCGAGATCTGCTGAGAGTATAATGTCAGCGATTTCAGTGGAGTGAGCCACGAGGGATCTGACTTAAGTAGAGCACCTTTTAATGGGGCAATGTTGGTCTCGTTGGTAGCGATCTTGTTATTAGGCTTAGTCCTAGGTATTTCCGGTGATTTATTACGTGCAGTATGGAGTATGGAGCCTAGTCTATTGTTGCGAGTAGTGAGGTTAGGGTTGGCTATAGGCCAGTATGCTAGAGGCTTGGGGGGCTTGGTCTTGGTTTAGACATGTTTAAAGTTGTTGGGAGAGTTAGGTAGAGGGTTGACTGGTGTAGTACTGGCCATGGCGGTATGATGTGAATGGGCACTATGTGGGAAAGGTGGCAGGGTAGGTAGGAAAGGTGTGGGGCAAGGGACAGGGTGGTGTTTCGGGCAACAGAGTTTGGCAAGTCCATTTCTAATCGGTATGTAACTGTTTCTGCTGCAAGGCGTGTTATTGTGCATGACAACAAAAGGGAACATGATGAGGATGAGCCAGGTGGGCATAATTGTGACTGCAATGTAGGTTGGGATGAAGAGTAGTGGGAGGTGAGAGGGGCTGTGAGATAGGTACTAGCAGGTGTGCATAAGGTGGCGTCTAGGATCAGGCAATCTCAGTTAGGTTGAGATGCTTGGGGTGACACCGAAATATGAGATAGCAAGATTGGACCAATCTGCACTAGCAGTTGAACATCTAAGTATGGGATAACAAGGTTAGGCAATAATGCACTAGCAATGGAGCCTCTAGATATGAGATAGCAAGGTTAGGCAGTAATGCACTAGCAATGGAGCATCTAGATATGAGATAGCAAGGTTAGGCAGTAATGCACTAGCAATGGAACATCTAGATATGAGATAGCAAGGTTAGGCAGTAATGCACTAGCAATGGAACATCTAGATATGAGATAGCAAGGTTAGGCAATAATGCACTGGCAATGGAACATCTAGATATGAGATAGCAAGCGTAAGCAGTAATGCACTAGCAATGGAACCTCTAGATATGAGAGAGCAAGGTTAGGCAATAATGCGCTAGGTAGCACCTGGGTACTGTTCAGAGGTTAAATGCACAGCATAATAGTGTTCTGATGCAGTGGGCAGAGTCGAGGTGTAATAGGACACATTTAAGTACGGTGCGTAACAAGGTTAGACTAATCTACGGATGGGCAGCGCCTAGTTCGGATGGGCCAATTGGTCTTAATGCTGGAACATTATTCTGGAATATGTTGAACATATTCCCGAAGGGGAGGAACAGGATGGTTTTCTTGCCCTCATGCAGGATGACAAGGATGCCATGTGTGAATCCATTCAGTCGGGTCCTGACGTGGCAGACTGTGTCAGCCAGTCCATGGCGGCAAGCACCGTGATGCGCAAGTTTGCGTGGTTGCGGAAGTCAGGGGTTTGCTCCTGATGTACAGTCCCGGCTTCTCAACATGCCCTTTGATGGTGACCATCTTTTTGGCAGCAAGGCTGACGAGAGCCTTGAGAGGTTGCAGACCTCCAAAGATGCAGCGAAGTCGTTGAGCGCTGCAGTGCGTCGACCTCCGCCTTTTCATCCTAGGGGACAGCAATGGAGGGGAGGTTCCTTTCAATACTACTCTTTCTTTGGTAGATCGAGAGAGCTGGCAGTCAAAGGGGCCAACGTAGGAGTACCAGAGGTGGAAATCAAGGTACTCGAGGTGCCAAAGCCGCTCAGGCATTTGCCTCTTTGCCCTCAGGCACTGCCGCAGCCGCTTCCGCTTAGTCATGAGGCCATGTCCCATGGTTCGCCGGTTGGGGGAAGGCTGGCGCAGCATGTTGTAGAATGGTGTGCCATTACTTCAGATGTGTGGGTTCTGGAGATCATAGCCCACGGCTACTGTCTTCCTTTCTGGCAGAGGCCTCACGACAATCCACTGGGGAAGCTCTTTGGAGAGTCCAGATCCCCCTCCTTGCGCAGGAAATCAAGTCCATGCTGGAGAAAGGCGCCATAGAACTGGTGCCTGTAGTGGAGAGGACCAAGGGATGGTATTCCCCATATTTTTTGATCCCGAAAAAAGACGGGGGATTGAGAACCATCATGGTCTTGGTGGTTTGAACAAGCTCCTCAGGAAGGACAAGTTCAAGATGGTTACTCTCTCTCAAGTCCTCCAGGCCCTTCAACTTCAAGACTGGTCTGTGTCTCTCGACCTCAAGGATGCTTACTTTCATGTGCCGATTCATCCCAAGCACAGTAAGTACCTGAGGTTCGCGGTTGGCGACTCACATTTTCAGTTTGGGGTCCTGCCGTTCGGATTGACCTCCGCCCGAGGGTCTTCACCAAGCTAATGGTGGTGGTGGCAGCGTATCTCAGGAAAGGGGGGATTCACGTCTACCCCTACCTGGACGATTGGTTGATCAGGGTGTGCTCTCCCGAGCACGCCCCGGATCATCTGTCCGTCACCTGCCACTCCCTTCACAAGCTGGGCTTCTCCCTCAACTTAAAGAAGTCTCACTTGACACCTACCCAGCGGCTCCAGTACATCGGAACAATGCTCGATACATACCTGGGGGAGTGTTCGCCTCCCCAGGTGAGGGCTCATCACATTCTGCAGATGGTGGACAAGTTTCAGAGTTCTTGAGGTTGCTCGGCCACATGGCATCCTGCATTCTACTGGTGCCAGAGGCCAGGCTGCAGATGAGATCTTTGCAGTGGGCTCTCAAGATGTAATGGTCGCAGTCCTCCGGCAGGATATTGGATCCCGTTCAGGTGCCGCCCTCGGTCGCCCAGGATTTTCTGTGGTGGGCTGTCAAAGGCAATCTGATGAAGGGGGCTCCATTTTGGCTACCCTGGGCGGAGGTGACAATCGTGACGGACGCATCCCTCACGGGATGGGGAGCTCATGCCAACGAGTTGACAGTCAGCGGTCGTTGGTGTCCATCGGAGTCCAGACTCCATATCAATCTGTTTGAGCTGAGGGCCGTCAGGCTAGCCGTGAAGGCTTTTCTGCCGTCTGTGTGGGGGAAGAGTGTCCTAATTTTGACAGACCATACAGGAGCCATGCACTACCTCAACAAAAATGGGCGGCAGGGTCTCTCCCACTGTGCAGAGAGGCGATGCAGCTCTGGTTCTGGGCCATCCAGCAGGACATTTAGATCTCGGCAGTTCATCTGGCCGGAGACAAAAACGCAGCGGCGGACGCTTTGAGCAGGCAGAGCATGGTCTCTCACGAGTGGGAGCTGGCTCAGGAAATTCTTTTGGAGATCTTCGCCCTTTGGGGGACCCCACAAGTGGATCTCTTCGCCACCAGTGTCAACCGGAAGTGCGAAAGATTCTGCTCGCAGGAATTTCCTCCACGAGGAGCCTCGGGGGACACGTTCGTAGTGGAGTGCTCCTTCCCACTGCTGTACTCGTTTCCTCCAGTCCCTGTCATTCCGCAAGTGTTGCAGAGGTTACGGAGGTTCGGTTCCCGAATGATCCTCATTGCCCCGGCATGGGCCAGGAGAGCATGGTACCCAGACCTTCTCGACGTGTCCATCTGCCCTCCACGCCGTCTTCCCTACCGAGACGAGCTGCTCTCACGGAGGGGGGTCGGGTTCTCCATCCAGAGGTCAAGTCTCTCAGCCTTCATGCTTGGTATCTGAAAGGCTGAGGTATAGGGATTGGGACCTCCCTGAAGACGTGATGGAGGTGTTGCTTTCGGCCAGAAGGCCCACAACAAAATCCCTGTACCGTTGCCGTTAGAGAAAGTTCTGCGACTGGTGCAGGGTACAGAATGTGGATCCTTTTCAGTGTTCAATTCCTGTGGTTCTGTTTTTTTTTGCTTTTATTATCCCATAAGGGCCTGCAAGTGGGTACCGTTAAGGGTTACCTAGCGGCACTGTCTATATTTAAGCGCTCGCCTGAGGAGTGTTCTTATTTTAAGATTCCTTTGATTTCTCTGTTTCTGAAAGGGCTAACTAATGTGTTTTCACCATCGCCTTTCCAGGTGCTGGGATGGGATTTGAACTTAGTTCTAAATTTCCTAATCGGAGCTCCGTTTGAGCCCTTACATTCATGTCCATTTAGACTGTTGTCCTTTAAGACTGTATTTTTATTTGCGGTTACTTCCGCTCGCAGAGTGAGTGAGTTGCAGGCACTCTCCGCCAAGCCACCTTTCACGGTGTTCCATAAGGACAGGGTTGTCCTTAGGGTTTGTCCTTCTTTTCTTCCGAAGGTTGTGTCGGAATTTCATTCGAGCCAGAAGAATATTCTTCCGGCGTTCTATCCTCCTCCGCATCCTGGTAAGGAAAAGGAGAGGCTGAATAGATTGGATCCGAGGAGAGCTTTGAGCTTCTATCTCTCACTGATGTCCCGGGTCAGAGTGGACGATCTGCTATTTGTAGGATACACTGGAAGGCGTTTAGGTCAAGCTGTTAACAAGCAGACCTTGTCCAGATGGATAATTTTAACGATCTCTGAATGTTACCGCTTGGCGGGTAAGGACCCTCCGTTAGGCTTTCGGGCCCATTCTAGTAGGGGTGTGGCTGCCTCTACTGCTCTGCAGAGGGGTGTTCCCATTCATAATATTTGTGAAGCAGCCACATGGGCCTCTGTCCATACTTTTGTAAAACACTACTCCCTGGATTCTATCCATGGGCAAGATTTGGCCTTTGGTAAGGCGGTCCTCTATTCTGCAATTTGATTGGGCATTCTAATATTCTAAATTCTTTTCTCACCTCCATACGTTGGTACTGCTTTGGGAGACACAATCCCCTCGAAGAACAAGTTACTTTCTTACCTGGTAACGGTCTTTCGATGGGATGTTCCTCCGACATATTCCACATCGCACCCTCCCAGCCTGCCCCTCTACAGAATTTCTTATGCGATTGCAGCTTACGTTCCCGCAAGGCTTTCTGTAGTCATACTGGCAGAAGATTGGTGCCACACGTTCTGGGAAGAAACTACAACTGAGGCTAAGGGCGTCGTGCATCCTACAAATAACATCCGGTGATGTCGGCGCTCGACAGAGGCCCTCGAGGGACAGCGAATCGACGTCATCGACAAAGGACGCAGGCGCCAAAAAAATTTACGAAGCAGCACAGCTGTGGTGATTACTGTCATAGATGTGGAATACGTCGGAGGAACATCCCATCGAAAGAACGTTACCAGGTAAGAAAGTAACTTGTTCTTCTGATTCATTCTAAAATGTCAATAAAACAAATATTAAGTTTACTTTAAATATAATGTTCTATGTGTTGGTGGTTACTCTTATTTCCAAGTGGCACAATTGAGTCCATTGCATCCTTACAGTGACTACTATTTTCTAAGTCATCAATTAGGTTTTACAGAAATGTTCTCAGAGTCAATTAAGCATAACACCTTTTTCTAATTGAGTAGCTCTTTGCTCACTTTCAATTAGTCCTTGAGCCATGTTTGGACATCTGCCTAAATTAACTGTTTGAAGACCCATCACGCTTGAAAGGTTTGTTTTCCTTCAGAACAAAATGCTTTATCTGATATAGTACCAATTTCATTAAATATGCCACCGAATTTAATGCTACTTTAAACAAGTATGAATCCCAAATGTAGTGCATTGTTTTTCATTTGTTGCTTTTACATAGGGAAAGCATAATCGTACCCACAAATATTCAGTGGCGAAAGCTTGACATAGTATATGGTTTTGCTTTCTTTTTACTAAAACTATTTTTTTCAGAAATTAGTATTTTCTTTCACCAGACTGTGACTCCGAATTAAGTTTGTGTTCATGCATTTTAATTTTAAAATGCACATTTTGTTTAAACCCTAAATATATATTCTATAACTTGTAAAAGGCTAGGTTTTTTATTAACAACTCTGAAAATAGAGTTTATACATCTAAAACAAATTAGCTTGCTAAATAATTATTTCATTTGATAGCAATCTGCAAAACTTTTATTGTGAATTGCAAATATTTCATAACATTGAGTAAGGATCTAAGTTTCCAAATGTGCAGAATGTCCCCTGCTGGAAAATTAATTCCACACACTGTTCCGGAGTTCACTTGAGTGGAGAATTAAATGCATTTCTTGTCAATTAACAGCCTCATGATTCAAGGGGTTTGCTTGAGCACGTCTATAGTCATCCTAAAGCCATGCACTACAACTGTTTTATACTGACATATCTTTCTTAAAACTATCTTCAAGTAAATACTCCCTGCTCCTACAGACCACATAAACCGTTGAATTTAACTTGTCTTTTTTCTGCACTCCGGATCCAAGATCCACCATGGCTGGATCAGCATACACCCACACTATGAACTCACAGCACAGAAAGACATTTGCAATGTTTGAATCAATGTATAAGAAAGTCAATCTACAGTATGGAAAATTCAGTACGGCTCACTGTATAAAGTGAAAACAAAATGATTTACTTTGTTTTCTCTAAATCCATTGACGAGTATTGCCATTAGAGAAAACGTACTGCTCTGATATATGGTTCTCTGTTTCGCTGAATGATTCAAATCTAAACTGTTGATCACGATCTGTGAGAACCATTGGTTCCTTAAGCACTATTAAGAAAATGTTGATATTCTTATTTTCAACCATTTATATCATGCATAACCGAGCAAAAACATTTGCATCTGGGTGCAGTGTGATACCAGTTAAGAGAAGGTAGCAAAGAGACAGTCTATTTAAACAGATGCGGTTTTAAGTTTTTCTTGAATTGAGTTAGACTCTATGCTTCTTAGGCTAATGGGGAGGGAATTCCGTGCTGAGACGCTGGCCCGGTATTCGTATTCCGTGCCGAGACGCTGGCCCGGTATTCGTGAGCGGCTGCAACGTGGCTAGGGAGTCGTGTCTCCAGGGAGCCGGAACGAGGCAGCCTGTATCCTGCTGGTATGGTAATGGTATGGTAATGTTTATATAGCGCCTATACACAGGCAAGTGTTTCAAAGCGCTCAAGTGTTCAGTGAATTGCTCGTTGCCTTGGGACATGTGCCAGTCGCAACGGTGTCAGTGAGGCAAGTGGTGAGACCCTGACCTCGAGCGAAACCCATTTGACCTGCTCGCCGGTGCTGCGCTACTGTTGGTGAGTTTCATGAGGCAGAGAGTGCGGGTGGCAAGAGCTTTGTTGAAAGAAAAGCCAGGTGAACGAAAACTGAACGAAAGCAACCGAAAGCTGCAAAGCGGTGAAACAAAGATAAGCGAAGCAAGAGAAAGGTCAAAGCAAAGCAAGCAAAAGCCGGAAAGCGGTGAAAGAAAGCGAAGCAACATGACAGAAGAGGCGTGGAAATAATGAGACAGCAAAGTGCGTTGGTAGCACGGAAACAGTCAAGAGTGGGTGCGAGAGCAACCCGAAAGTAAGAGGGGTGCAAGCAACCTGAAACCAAGAGACACCGCAAAGAGCCAGTCAGAAGGAAAACGTACAGTCAAGAAAGGGTGTAAGCGACCTGAAAGAAGTACAGACTAACTACTAACTAAATAGGTTCATATATAGCGCAACGCTAACCCAAAGTCTCAGGGCGCTCACAAGACAAAGACAGACGAAAAACAAAAAGAGCAACAACTTGCACACAAAAACTATGTGTACTAAGTCAGGAGGCCATTCCGCAGTGTCAGAGGTTGTGTTCGTTGTTCAGTTAAGCATCAAAAAGGAATGTTTTGAGCCGTTTCCTAAACTGCTGAAGTGTAGCACTTTATTTTATTTGCAAGGGGATTGAGTTCCAGATATGTGTCGCCCATGCATTAAAGCTCGACCCTCTGAGTTTCTTCACGGCTATGCATGGTTGGGTTAGTAGAATCTGGTCATTTGAGCGCCGGGTCTGCTTTGACATTTTTTTTTTGATTCTCGATATGAGATATTCAGGAGCATTCCCTGTGAAGCATTTGAATACAAGGACTGAGCATTTGAAGTGAATTTGTTGCTCTATAGCTAGCCAATGTAATTTCCTTCGGTATTCAGTAATGTGAGTTTGTCGGCTAATTCTGTATACAGCTTGAACTGCACCATTAAGTATAACCTGACGTCTCCGAATCTGTCTTTGGATGTACCTATGAGGAGACTATTGCAATAGTCTAATTTAGTATTGACTATTGCTGCCGCAATCACAGCTCTGTTAGGTTCTGACAGATAAGGAAGATGTGTAAAATTTTAACATGATAATTTAAGGTACTATACATGTTTCTGAAACGAAAAATGAGCATCGAAGAATACTCCTAGTGTTTTTACAGATTCAGATACTAGAATGGAGTTTCCATTTATGACAAAAGTCCTGCATCTTGCATCTAAATTCTTCAATCTGTGAGGGGTACTAGCAGTAAGCAGCTCAGTCTTTTTATCACTAAGGGCTAAAGAATTTAGGGCCATCCCTTTTTGGATTGCCTCAAATAGCCTATTTATATTAGCAAGACCCCCCTTATAGATCCCAGATAGGTGAAAAACTATCTGGGTATCATCAGCATAGTTTGCACATTTCATACCAAGAGATTTGAGGAGATCACACCATCATTTAATATAGATATTAAATAACTAGGGAGATAAACATGATCCCTGGGGGACTCCTCATTTTATGGGTACTTTCTGCGATTGTGATGCCCCCTTGGCGACACAAGCTTTTCTTTGGCCAAGAAAGGATTTTAACCAAGAGACTGCTTCTGCTGAGCATAAACCTACTATTTGTAGTCTATCTGCCATTAGGTTATGATCTACCAAGTCGAATGCTGAAAACAAGTACAGCAAAAGCAGTAATGCTGAACTCCCTGCTTCAATGATCTCAGTAATATTTGTTTTCAGATCTAATAGGGCTGTTCGGTTCCGTGATAAGTTCGGAAACCAAAATGTTCTTTTGCCTGGATATTCTTCTTCTCAACAAATGCTTGGAGTTGCGAATACGCTATTTTGTTGAGAATTTTTGTTATGAACGACACATTTGTTACTGGACGATACATTTCTGGTATCAGTGGATCCAAGTTGTCCTTTTTTAACAGTGGTGCAATCCCTGCTTCTTTAATAACGGTCGGCATGTGTGCCTCAGTAAAAGAGCGATTAACAAGCTCTGTAATCCAAGTTGTAAGTGTGTTTGCAACTTCCTTAAAAAGAGTGGACAGAAAGCTATTGCCTTTACAGGACGCTGGCTTAAGCTTTTCTATAACCTCCAGTACTTCTTGTTCAGAGATTTTGGAAAACAAAAAGAAGTTTGTGCTCTGTATAATGTTATCCATTCCTACAGTATCTACGTCTTCTACAAGAAGTTGTAATTCAGTCGTTTCCTTGATGCGTGTTTGACATTGCTGGGATTTCTGACAGTATGTTCTGACACCAGTCATCATCTACGATAACTCGAGGTTCTATTATAGGACCTTTAAGTTCTTTGAGGACTGTAAAGAGCTCCCTAGATTTCAAGGGGGCTCTTTCTTTTTGTAACGCTCACCTGGTTCCCACGGAGGCGCTGGTCCCGGCTGAACTGTTATAGTCTCTTCAATTGAGAAGCGTAGAGCTCGGATGACTCTCTGGACTGGGCTTCCTCTTATTGACCGTCTGGCTTGCAGGGTAAAGTTTCTGCAGGCGGAAGAAAAAAGGGTTAATGACCGTTTGGCTGGACTTCCTCCTCACTAATCGCCAACTCTCCGAAAGTCCAATGTCCTGGTGAGCTCTCACCTTAGGCGTATAAATGCTGGGCTCTCCATCCTGCGACTTATGCAGGGGTGCGTGGGTTCCAGTTACGTCACTGGAGATCCTCAAAGTCTTTTGTGGCCTTAGAAGTGGCACAGGTGCTGAGATGCCAAAAGGTGATGCCGCCGTTACTGCACGAGCGGATGCCAGTAGGTATAAAGAGTGTATAGTCTTGAAGAGATGGGCACCTTTAATGAAGTCTTTGCATTGTCTTTTTCAGGTGCCTGGATGCTGAGGGCGTTGTTCGTCCGTTTCCGTTGCACGTGCGAAGTACGTGAGTATAATGATCTGTGACCTTATTATAGCACCTCAAAAAATGTTCTTTTCTTATTTGCAGGTGTCGGGACCTTGCAGGCGTTTTCCCAGTCGCGGATGCACGTGGGGAAACACTTAAGTGTTAGGCTTTCTTGCAGTCTTTAATTGCACTTAAATAATGTCTTTTCTTGTTTTCAGGTGCCGGGCTGCTGCGGTTGAAGAGATTGTAATACGCGCACAAAAGCAGGTAAGAAAAGTAAATGCGGCCGCCTTCACCCGATTCCTACTCAACAATGTTCTTTGTCTTTACAGGTGCCGTTAGGCTGCTGAAGAGAAGGCCGTGAAGAATCCGTGAAAGCACAGATGGATCAGGTAAGCGAGCGCGGCTGCGAACGTGTTGCAACTTGCTAACCTTATGTTTCTTTTGCTTGCAGGTTCTGCCGGTGTCTGGATTCCTGGATGGTAAGGATAGTTCTCGTGTCTTTCTTCCACAGGTTGCTGAGCTGAAGCTGGAGATGTCACTGGAATGCTGGAGCTGACTCGGTGAGCGTCCTGCTGCAGATGCAGAATAACGCGAAGCACGTTTTCGCAATCGAGGGTGTGGTTTAAATAGTGTTGGAGTGATTGGGTGTCTTCTTCCTCAGCCTCGCCCAGGTAAAAGAGTTCCTGTGTTCTTGAGCTAAGGAGTGGCACCAGCCCCACCCAGGTAAGAAAGTAGTCCCAGTTCAGGGAATAGTTCCTCCCAGCAGAAGGCTGGGGACTTCATCCTGCCAGCATTTGCAAAGGTGAGTATGCAGCATGGTCTGCTACAGGTAGGTCCACCCAAGCACCTTTGCAAGAATTATGAGCCTGGCGCCCCTGACGCCGGGACTGAGGTTCCTTATGAGCCTGGCGCCTGAGGCGCCAGGACATGGTCCAAAGGGCCCCAATAGGGGTTTGCTGGAGCCGGGGACGAGGGTCGTGAGCCTGCTTCCGGGGATGCTGGGCTTGACTTGGCTTCTCAGGAGCAGTGCTCATGACACTTTGCTAGTTTTGAGGGTTACACGTTTTGTTTCAAAGATCAGGTCCTTGTACTCCTTGACTGATAATTTGTATTGTCAGTGTAAGAAGAGATGGATGAGTTCTCCATCTGCGTTCAAATTCTCTTTTTCTTTCTAGCCAAAAGACTTTCTGTAGAGAAACGTAATTTGTGCCCCTTTTTGTTTTTTTGTACTTAATTGGACGGAGAGGGGCAAGAATATCAAACGCCTTATTAGTAGCATCCCTAATAGCAGTGGTAAACTCCTCTAATGGTAATCCACTAGCTTATGGAGGTAGTAATGGATTTATGGTGGAATCAAAAGCTTTAGAAGTGGGAGACCACCAGGGGGTGCGGAGCATGCAGGACGCGTAAGCATCGCTCTCCTGAAAGCACCGCAGGGCCTAGTGAACTTCCCTAGTCCCCGGGCTGGAGTACGAGACTGAACCGGAGAAGACCTGTCCCCTGATCAGCGAGCCCCACCCTGAGAGTACCAGGCGACCCGCCGCTGAGACCCTCCGCAGTGTGGCCCGGGGCCCTGACCACAGAGGTGTCCTGAGAAAGTGCACACGAGCAGTGGGTACCGGTGCGGACCTGCGACACCGGACGCAGCATTACCCGCGGCTCCGCGAAGAGGCCACCCCCCTGTTGCGGAAGCATATTTCGCGGAGGTGTGCTGGGGGACACACGGCACCGTGGGGGGCTCAGAGTGGCGCGCATACGAACGTGGCCCCCATGGACGCAGTGAATCTTACGAGAGCCGAGGACCGAAGATGACACGGCCCGGGCTTCCCACCCTCTATCGGCGCATCGGAACGGGGGCAGCACAGGGGGGCGCCCTCCAGGACCCTGGAGCCCAGAGCTCGCTCCCGGCCCACACCCAGCGCACGGAGGCCCCACGACAGACAACGCCCGGACGGAAGCATCGGCCCCGTGGACGCCATGGAAGTGCCTCGGCCTACCCAACGGGGCCCAGCACAGTGACGGGGAGCAGTTGGAGGTGAGGAGAACGTGGGGGGAAGGGACAATCGAGTGGAGGAGCCATCTAGGGGCAGCCCCCCCCCGGGGCCTTCTCCTTGGTTGCACGCAGGAACGCCACCCGGTTGGGGCGCGACTAAAAGAGGTTGGTGCCGCCTGAAACCCACGGATCCGACTAGGCCCAGTATTTCTGAGACTCTACTTAGACCAGCAGGCCCCACCTAGGGCCCAGTGCCACTCACAGAACCACGTGCCCTCATCGCCCGAGTTCCCAGTGGTCTGGCCACTGAGAGGGCCCTGGACCTTCGGCCCGACACCGTGCCCCGTAAGGGGTATAGCTTTACCGTCCCGAGGTGCGCCCGAAGTCTTGGACCTTGGAGCGACCCCCAGTACCCGGGGCAATCTCATCCCTCCAGCGCTTCCGCCGGCCACAGTTGCGGCTCCCAGGAACGCCATAACCACCATGCCAGCGGGCGGCAAACCTCCTCCTGCTGCACTTACCAAAGAGGATCTCAAGGAAATTCTCCAAGAGATTAAGGCGATTTGCACAGACATTCAAGCCTCCATAGTGGATCTCAAGGGGAGGGTGGAGACCCCGGAGGATAAAATGGAAGGCATGGAAAATAATCACCTCCAGGCAGACCTGCTCGATATGAAATATGAGGCTAGGCTAACGGACTTGGAAATGAGAGAGGAGGACATAATTCTGAAGTTGGACGATCTTGAAAACAGAGAGCACCGAAACAACTTGCGCATTATGGGTGTGACTCAGGAGACAGGGGAAACTGCGGCGGACGTGGGGAGGAAGGTCCAGGGCCTGATAAATGAGCTTTTTACTCTGGAGGGCGGCAAGGAGGTCCAGCTTGAAAGAGCGCATCGAGGTGGAGGGGGTGCGGGCGGGGGACCGAGGTCCATCGTGGTGCGGTTCCTCTGCTATAGAGAGAAAATGGAGGTCCTGGAGAAGGCAAAAAGACTGGGGAGCTTTATCTTTGAAGGCGATACAATTAAGATATTCCAGGACCTATCATCCCTCACGCTCACCCGCAGAAGAGAATGTCGTCCACTCACCCAGTGGTTTACAAACCAAGATATCAGATATAGATGGTCCTTCCCCTTCGCCCTTTCCTTCGAACGGGCCAGGGTAGACTCTAGAGTGATCAGTGGCAAGGAAGCCTTGCAAGTATTACAAGTGCTCAAGGGGGACGCCCCGGAAGGGGGAAATATGATGGAGACCCAAGAACCACGCGATACCGTGAGAGAACCGGCGGGTCCCTGGTCCACAAAGAAGACGACAAAGGGCAGGAGAAAATTCAGAAAACCTAACACACCGACGTCCGAGGCTGAAGGGGACTAGGAATGTAAAGATAGTTTAACGAGAAGATTAAGTCTGGCTCGTCAGCAACCCCGGCTGGGGACACAGAGTTTATCAAGAGAACTGCGGTGCAAGAACATGCACATACCCTGTTGGCTTGCCCGTTAGCAGGCGTCTTGGACAAAGGAGGGAGGAGAAAGGGGAGGAGGGATGGGAATTGATGGTAAGGGGCTCGGGGCACGATATCCACCACACTTCAAATGGGCACTGGGCAGCTCCGACATGATCGGGAGGACAAGATACTTAAGAAGGGAAAGCAATGGCAGTCAATGAAAAAAGGGGCCGGGTCGAGTCACTCAGGGTGGGTTCGCTCAACGTCAAGGGGCTCATCTCACCGACAAGCGCTCCCTTCTCGGGAGGGAAATGAAAAATGGGAAGGTGGACATCCTATTTGTCCAAGAAACCAGAACAGTGTGGGGGGAGGAGAGGGCCATCCCTGGATCCCACGTTGGCCAGACCTTTTGGGCATCGGGTTAGGTAAAGAAAGGCAGAGTGGGCATCCTACTCCAAGGGAACCAGAAATTGACAGAGGTGTCCCGGTGGGAGAGGGAGAACGGAAGAGCCCTGGTAGTGTCCGGCATTCTAAATAACTCCAGAGTCAGCCTAGCAGTGATATACTGCCCTAATGTGGGTCAGAGAGAATTTGCTCAAGTGGCCTTGGGGGAGGTGATGGCTAAAGCGGAAGGGTTCCTGCTCCTGGGCGGGGATTTCAATATGTGGACCGCAGTGGGAGTTCGGCCACATCAGGCAATGGAGGTGCTGACCCCCATGGCGGGCTGCAGGAATTAATGTGGGAACAGGGATTGGTGGACATATGGAGGGAGCTGCACCCTAGACGAAGGGGATACACCTTCTACTCCGCAGTCCATGGCACCAGGACCAGGATAGATTACCTTTTCATGGGGAGTCAGCATATGAGCAGAATAGAGGCCTGTGACATCCGCCCAGTCAGCTGGTCAGATCACGACATGGTCTGGTCGGATGTCAGCGTAGAAGGGCTGAAACCCAGGGAGTCTCTTTGGAGGTGCAACGACTTCCTGCTGAGGGACGCGGTCTTTAAGGAAGAAATGACGGTTGCAATTAAAGAATTCTTTGAGCTAAATGACACAGGAGAGGTGAGCCGGGAGATGGTATGGGAGGCGGCTAAGGCGACTTGGAGGGGAAGGTTGATCAGCGAAGGGGCATCCAAAAAAAGAATTAGGACCCTCTTGACCCACAGGTTGAGATCTAAAATAATCCTCCTAGAAAACTCGGAGGGGAAGGCGGAGACCGAGAAAAAGAGGGACCTGGGCATAGCGAGGGAAAAGAGACTAGAATTGAGAGAAATGGAGATGGGGAAAATTGTAGCAGGGCTCCAACATCTACGTCAGAAATACTATGAGAAGGGGGACAAGGCCGATGCTATTCTGGCAGCAAAACTGCGGAGCCAAAGAGCTGATGGCTGGGTGGCAAGAGTGGTTAGCGCTGAAGAGGGGGAAAGTTCTGATCGGGAGGGGATAGTCGAGAGTTTTGCTTCTTTCTATGAGAAGCTCTACGGGAGGGAAGGGGAGATAGAGAAGGAAGCGTGCGAGGCATATCTTAACGGGGTCACCCTCCCAGCCCTTGGTTCCTTAGAAGTATGGGCCCTAGACGCCCCCATAACTGAGGAGGAGGTGCTTAGAGCTATATCGGGATTGAAACTGGGCAGGGCCCCGGGGGAGGACGGGTTCACGGCAGGTTTCTACAAGGGCTTCTCGGGCCATCTAGCGGGATTCCTGGCGGACCTTTTCTCGAATATTATGAGAACGGGGAGGGCACCCCCTTCCTTTGGCAAAGCTCTGATCACAGTGATTCCTAAGGAAGGGAAAGACCCAGTGGACTGCCGCTCCTATAGACCCATTTCCCTCCTGAATGTAGATGCGAAGCTATTTACCAGGATTATCGCCTCGAGACTGGACAGCTACATGCCGAGGCTAATTCACTCAGATCAGGTGGATGATTTTATACGGGGATGGCAAGGTGCAGATACACTGCGCAAGACGTTGCACCTGATGAGAGAGGCGGCACCGAAGGGTGGGAAGCCCGTCCTGGTGTCCATTGATGCTGAGAAGGCGTTTGATCGGGTTGACTGGGGGTTCCTTCAGGGGGTACGCGAGAAGCTGGGATTCGGTGCGGGGATTAAACAAGCCATCAGGGCCCTATATGTGTCCCCAACTGCCAGAGTTACAGTCAACGGGCGTATGTCACGAGTCTTTCATCTCCAGAGAGGTACGAGGCAGGGTTGCCCCCTTTCCTCTCTCGTCTTCGCCATGACAATGGAGATCCTGGCGTAGTACCTCAGTGGCGCATGAATGGTGAGAGGAATTGAGATGGGCGAACGCACCTTTAAATTGGGCCTCTATGCAGATGACATCCTGCTCCACCTGCGGGAGCCAGCAAGGTCGGTCACAGCCGCTTTGCAGGTGATTCAACAGTTAGGCCGCTTCTCCGGATTCAAGGTAAATGTAGGCAAGTCAATGATCTTTCCCTTCGCACCCGATGCGGATAGAGATCTCGGGGAACTCGTCCCACTGGACTCCGAATTTGTACGGAGGAGATAAAATATTTGGGGATCAACATAGTCCGTCCCGACAGGGATTTATGCCTGGCAAACTACCCCCCGCTCTTTGATAAACTATTCAGGGACATGGAGGCCTGGGGGGAAGGGGCAGATCTCCTGGATGGGTAGAATAAACGCCATAAAAATGAATTTGCTCCCCAGGGTGTTGTATGTCTTCCAGATGCTCCCCGTGGAGGCTCCTGAACTATACCTCAGAGAAGCCAAGAGGCGTGTAGTGAAGTTCATATGGCAGGGCCAGAGACATAGAATTGGATATGAGACTCTCACCCTCCCCAAGGATAGAAGAGGGGTCGCCCTGCCGGATCTGAATGCCTACCATAGAGCAGCCCAACTTAGGCCCCTGGCTCCCCACCTTAGAGAGGACCCCGATAAACAATGGATATACATCGAAAATTTCTACTTGCGCCCAGTTACGGTGGGTGAATGGCTATGGGTCCCACTGAAAAAGCTCCCCAAAAGAATTAGAGACCACCCAATACTGGGTACAATGTGGAAAGCACTAGCGGGGAAGGGCTCTAGCGAGAAAGTCACCACATGGCCCTCTCCTCTGAGCCACATCTGGTTTACACCAGTCCTGGAAGAAATCCCGGGCCACGAACACTACCAGTCATGGTTCGACGCGGGCCCTTGTAGGGTGGGTCAACTGGTAAGAGAAGACACTTTCATAAGCATCCAGGAACTCAAAGCGGCACTGGGAATCGGCAGGCTCTCCCTGCTCCTATACCTGCGCCTCAAGGGCATTCTAATGAAGCCGAAACTAAAACCATGCATACAAAGAGGGCTTACCCCGGTTGAAAAAAATCTTAGACTCCCACACTGAAATGAAAGGGCTCATCTCCCTCCTGTACAGAGCACTGTTGACCTTCCGCGAGGGAACGACTAAGAGCCTCAGAGGGAAATGGGGAAGGGACTTGGGTTGCACCATCGGGGATGGGCTCTGGGGGAGGCTATGTAGCAGGGCATTTAAGACTTCGATCTCATGCCAGTACAAGTCCCACGCCATCAAGCTTCTCCATAGGTGGCAGTATGACCCAATCTCCCTCTCTAGGATGTTCCCTGATACTGTCCTGTTGTGTTGGCACGGATGTGGGGAAAGAGCCGACTACTGGCATATGTGGTGGTCCTGCAAGAAAGTCAAAGTCTTTTGGACAGAAGTGCTCAGCTGGCTTGAGGAGGCGGGAGAGGGAGTTTACCCATTAGACCCATTCCTATTAATATTTGGTCTCCGACACAGGGATGACCACTGGGAGAAACGTCCGGACCTGACACACTTCCTGCTGTTGGCAGCCAGAGCTGCTCGGGCCAGGACTTGGAAGAGGGCATCTCTCCCCTCGGAGAGGGAATGGGTGATTGTGGCCAAAGACATTTATTTTATGGAGAGACTAACAGCAGCAATACATGGCTCCAGCACGCAGGTTGAGACTGATTGGCTACAATTCATGGAAGCGTTCTCCAATGTTGAGGACGACACAGGAGTTTAACAGATGCACTCCACCCGGCCCGAAAACTGGCTGTGGCATAAGACTCATTGTACTTCTCCAAGTAAAGTTTACTTATGTTTACTCCTCGTGTGCCCGATTGGAGCTGCCCGAAATGGTTATTCATGGAGATGTGGATCGTGTGCCCCATCTTTAGGGGTCTTTGGAGGGAGGGTGTATACAGCAAAGTATTATGGTTCTCTAATGGAAGTTGGCACGGGCCGGTGCCCCAATGTCATTGTTTAAAAAACCAATAAAATTGAATTAAAAAAAAAAACCTTTAGAAGTGGTGTTTTTTGAGTTGCGTAGCACTAGGTAACATTGTTTCTCTTGGTATATTACCAAACTCTAATGATAGATTGAAATGTAGCAAAAAATGATCAAACAAGGGACAAGTTAATATGGGCCTCATTACGAGTCCGGCGGTAACCACAGCGGTAAAACCGCCTGGTTACCGCCGGACTCGTATTACCATTCCGCTTCCGTGATTCTCGGAATTACCGGGGCATTACAACCCTGGTTTCCCGGGAATCATGGTGTTAATCCCCATTCCCATTGAGCCCTATGGGACTCAATGGGGATCAGCATCTCGTAATGCTGCCGGTGTTTCCTCGTCTGCCTGCAGGCGGGCGGTGTTAAACCCGCTAGGTCAGACCTGGCGGGAACATCACCTCCCGCCTGCATGAATTGTGATCGCCCGGCATGGAAACAACGGTGGAGGCGGGTTAACCGCCACTGTTGTTTCCATACCGGGCGATTTGTAATGAAGTCCTATGTGTTGTAGAGTTGGAGCTTGATTTTTGGAGAGTATCCAGTCAAGTGTGTTCCCTGCTTTGAGTCGGTTTACTAACAGTCTTTTTGAAACTAAGATAAAGTTTGCAGGAGAAACTGTACTTCCAAGTCCAGTGAATTATTGGCCCATAAAGTGAAATCACCTAAAATGGTAACCGACTAGTTTTAAATGAGCCTCCTATAAAGGCAAGTAGTTCTTCAAAAAGGGGAGTGCTGTTTGTGTGGTGGCCTATATAAGATTATTATACTAAGTGAATGTGATGCATCCATATTGAGTTTAAGTTGTATTGCCTCACAGAAATCAAGGTGAGGAGGTGTGGAAGTGTAAAAATCTAAGGTTTGCCTAAAGATCATGGCCACACCACCCCCTCAACCTGTTTTCCGATCAGTATGCAAACACCTATATCCATCTGGTGTTGCAAGTAACACAGTATGTAAGGCTGCGTCATGAAGCCATGTCTCCGTAAGAATGAGGATATCAAAACTGTTCTCAGTGATAGAATGTTCTGTAGCATGTAGCACTAGAGAACATGTATTAAGAGGTTCACATTTAATGGAGGTGTGATTATCATCCAAGAGTGAAGTAATTAGATTTTCAGTTTTCAGAACATCTCCCTACAAATTTGGGGTGGGCTGGATCACTAATGACTCAGTAGTTTGTACTTGAGTAGTACTCAGTGGATGCAAAGGCGAGATCATTCCCTTCCTCGTGTCTTACAAGCAAAATTTCACTGGCAGTATTGTCAACACTTAGCTACTCTGCCTCTATTCTGAGGCAAGCTCTTTGGTTCCTATGAATAGAGGAGATGAGTGCACTGAGCATTGGTAGTATACATTATATCAATAGGAGATACTAGAGCGGCTCTGAAGCAACGAAGAGGCCGTAGAACACAAGATTAACTTCAATAGGCACACCTCATTCTCTCAACAGAGCTAAATTGTAATTTGTAGCACCTAACCGATACCTTAAATCAAATTTGGAACAAGTATCTCAAATGCACTAATTAAAAAGGATATTGTTTTAAAAGGTGATTAAAATTGAGAGTGCCTGGACAGAGGAACTGGGTAGAGAATTGACCCCAGTTGAATGGGAAAGGGTTTGGAAGATCCCGATTAGGGCTAAAGTAGATATGCAACTGCGATATATTCATCAGAGGATTTTGGGTAGAATCTATTGGACTCCGTCTCGTATGTGTACTCTAGGTATGACTGATAATGATAGTTGTTGGGGTTGTGGGAAGGAGAAGGGTACATTAATCCATACGTTATGGAGCTGTGAGAGAGTCAAGAACTTTTGGTGTGATGTGGTTGATAGAATTGATCGGGTCTGGGACATTACTTATCCAAGGAACTCATCCGCACTTATTTTGCAATTATTGACCGCGGGTTATAAAATTGATTGGGTAACATCGAGTTGGAACGCCAAGGTTTTGTTGGTAGCTACAAAACAGATATTGAAAGTCTGGAAGTCGAGGAAGAAACCGTCGGTAGAGGACTGGATTTTTGATGTGCAAGTTCTTTCTGCCTACGAAAAGACTATGTTCTGTAAATTTCACAAGGAAACATGTTATGATGAACAATGGGGGAAATTTAATGATCTTTATGGGTGAAGGTTGTTTGGTTGATGGGGTCTATAGGTGTTGTATCTTGTCTCAAGAATGATATTGTGAGGGTGGGTGTTTGTGTTTTGTTCTTTGTGGTTGTGAATGTGGCGTTATTTGTGAATAGGGTTTAACGGATATGTGATAGTTTCTTTGATCGAAGTTTTAATGACATGTATTTGACAGTGTATTACTGATTCATCTGCTGTTTATACATATGTAATATTTTCCTTATTGTTGAAAATGGAAATAAAGTTAATAAAAAGAAAATTGAGAGTGCAAGAGGCAAATGAAGGTGCAAGAGCACAGTGAAAAGTAAGGAGAAGTGTATAAGAAGCACAGAAATGTGGAAAGAAGGTACAAGCGTGCACAACAGAAAAAGCTGTGCAGGAAGCACAGCAAAGTGGAAAAGGACAGAGTGAAAGAGGCACAGCAGAGGAAAAGGTGCCAGAAAATAAGAAGAGGGTTTAGAAGTCAGAGTGGTCACGCCTGGGAGGAGCAAAGAACTCAGCGTTCTCGAAAGTCTTTGATATTACCCACATGAAAGAACTGCACAGTGAAAGGCACATCCCAACAAGAGGAACTGTTTTGTATCCTGACAAGAGTAACTTTTTGTTTGAACTTCGTAAAGAGGGGCCTAAGCATGGGGAAGTGAAACCTAAGAGTCTCACTAAAGACATTGTTGAACTTTGTGAGGAGAGGATCCAAGCTTGGGGATGGGAACCCCAAGAGACCCAGAGACATTGTGAACTCTATTAACTTATGGCAAGAGCCCTGCGTGGAAGGTTCCAAAGGAAACCCTTTTGAGTTGAACTATTTTGAGCTGGAAGAACTACACTTTTTGATAAGACTACCTGAAACCAGTTGTGGTTTTTATTTCCTTTTTGAGTCACCATTTTTCCTTTAAGAAGATCACCTATCCCATTTGGTTTAGGAGCAGTGAGGCAAGCACAGGTTTGCACACAGACGTACTTTGGTTTTGGACTTGCGGACATCGACGGCCCTTGGAAGCATCCGTTGAGGGAACAGGTAGGCCAGGTAGGCATTCGACCAACCCCACAGTGGATAGTAGATTTTGTGTTGGCTGATAAGGATGAATTCTTTCAGCAAGATAACCTGGTAGTGAACCATGCAGACATTTAGCTGAACTGGCAGTCAATGAAGGGTCCTTCGAAATTTAAGAGAATTTGTATAGATGATAAATAAGTCTAACAGCCGCATTCTGTGCAGCCTGCGGAGGAGCCAATTGCTGCTGTCGGTTTCCCGCTAAAAGACCACCAGCGTAGTGCAACTTAAGTTGACCGAAGCCCCAAACACAGTGAGATGATCTGTAACTGGGATAAATGGTAGAACAGAATGTAGTAGATGGATCCTGTAAAAGAAAAACTTAGCAATCTTACTAACCTGTTTATCGCAGCTCAAATTTGATTGGCAATAGCAGAATTGATGTTTCACTAGTGAGTAAAAGAGGTTGAAAGTTCAAATGAGGACAGTGTAATTCATGATAGGCTTGTAACATATGTTGCGGAAGGATTTAGTTATAATTTGTTAAAAATCATCTATATTTTGACTTCCTCCATACAACAGACTGTTTTTAAATTAATTTGTGGCATTATTAACTCACAGATAAATGAATGTTTAATCCACATATAAATGATACTGAAGGACCCATTTTTCATTTTTTTAAAAGCCATCAACGGTTGAATATACATTTTAAAAAGCAATGGGGAAAGTGATGAGCCCGGTGAAACCCCACAGAATGTTGAAATTGATTCTGACAGTTTCCAAGTTAGTCTGTTTGTGTGCGATTTGTCATAAGTGTGAAGCCGAAACAGTTGTGATATAGCTGTGATAACTTGCAGCCTAGAGAGGAGTATATCATGACTCACTGTGTCAAAGGCTGCCTGTCGATAGATCCGGCATGATTAGCATTATACAACACTGTTGTCATATTTCAGTAAGTCCATGCAGCAAATAAGGCCGACTCTGTTCCATGCAACGGTTTAAAGCCTGATTGTAAAGGATGCAGGGTGTGCTTTTTTTTTAATATGCGCTTGAAGATTTGATGTAACAGCTTTTTCTAGAATTTTGGCTGGCCGATGCAAGCCTCCTATTGATTGATTGATAGTTTTATAGCACACCTGGGTCTACCGATGATTTCTTCAAAAAAGGGGTTATTCTATATGACTTCAAAACCCCTGGAACAGCCTCTAGTTCATGAGAAAAATGTACAAAGGTCAGTACAAAATCAGCCACATAGAAAGCTTATTTCTGGGCAACACAAGACTTTATGGGAGCTTCATTTAAATTAGTAGCTTTTAAAGCTAATAGATAACCTAAAATGTGTTCCACAGGTAGACCTCTGTTATGCTGTGAGGGTTGCACAAATCACTAATTGTGATTGGCATGAGGAACCAGCTGAGTGGAAGGGCCATTGGGAGGAAGAGGAGAAGAATAAAGGAACACTGGTGTGACAAATCAACTTCCGGGGCACCAGTAGTCCAGGGATGAATATCTGTTTCTAAGCCATCAAGCAGCCCCACACCTCTAATACACCGAAGGGATCCGAACAGATTGGAAACACAAGTCAATTATAAACCTCCTTGTCCAAGTTTGGTAACGTGGACGGAACAGCAGGCTTATCTCTGCAAGGTCATGGATCATTGGTTAGATGCAACACAGTGAAACTACAATTACTAACCAATGATAAACAGGACCGTCCAGTCAGGGTTGTATTAAAAAATATCTACATTGTTATTATCACAGCAGACAGTTCTAGAACACTACAAAATACAACCCACCCTGTAAAGGAATATAAAGGACAGACCGTTTTGATGCACTCTGGATACTGACAGGAGGGTAGTTGGTAAAGTAATGAATTCCAATGTTGAAGGATAATTGGTTTCAGCACAAAGGGAGGAATAGGTCGTAAAATGTCACTAGGGGCGTTCGGCGAAGGATCAGGGGGACAGAACCACAGTGTACCTTGTTCTTGTAAATGTTCTTGGTGCTCGACAGTCGAGACGATTTCAGGGCACTTTGCAACTTCTGCGACAGAGTTCACGACGGGAGACAGCTGCCGGTATCCGGCGGCAGGCAGTTTGGTGAGTGAGGCTGGACGGATGGCTGCAGGCTGGCCTACACGGTAGCTCGGGGGTCAAGAATCATTGTCTTGGTACTGGTTGGCAGGTCTGAAGCACTGGTCGAGGTCTCTCGGATGACGTGACCGACTGCGGCGTGACAACAGTCAGGGGTGCAGTCGGTTGTAGCACGAGGGGCACAACTGTCTCAAAAATGTCCTTTTAGGCAGACGCTGATTGATACTTGTTGATGCACTCCTCCTAGCTTCTTCGCAGAGCTTGTGCCGTCCTTTAAGGCGGACAGGCCAAAGCCGAGGAGAGTGTTGCAGGCAACTGCCTTGTCCTTCGGTTCAGAGATTCTCTGCCACTTCCCACCTAGGAAGCTTGCTTATAGAGCCTAGCAGGGCACGCTGTGCTCTTGTTGGGTACCGGTTCTGGAGTTGCTGGAGGGTCTGCTGGATTCAGTATCTGCCTATGTTCCCTGGGAGATGTTTTGGGGCGGGATCTAGCTTCCCTCTTAGATGTCCTGGTCTTCCTTCACTGGCAGAAGTTGCAAGGCAGACTGTACCTTCAGCCAGGGCCCAGATTAGTCTTTCATGTTACTACTTGCAAAATTTTCAGATGATCTGCTAAGAGAGGGACTTGGCCCACTTTTAAAGCCAAATGGGCCCCAGTGATTGGTGTAGGCTAGGCCTACCTTAATGAACCAATCCTGGGTCCCCGCCAACAATCTTCTGTTATGCATGAGCTCATAACCAGAGTGCTTTGCAAAAGGAAAGGTAAAGGGGTGAAAACATGTACTACTAACTCCCATCCATCTTTCCTGTCTGTTGTGGATCAAAGGGTCTATCTGGTTAATTGAGCTCTCTGTGGTCCCTGATCAAAGTGCAGTTTTCCCTTGAAGTTATGGCGAGAACAGGCTTTCTGTCTTCATAAAATCACATACTCGTACCTTCCTGAATGGGGTCCCCCTGCGGGGATGACCACACTAATCAGCTGTCACAGACATGACATTCACTGCCCTTCATACTAAGGGGCGGGAGCTGACTTCAAGTTGACACAGATGCATATCAAAAGGGTGTTGTGCATCCTGTCCTTTGTCAGTCCTGTGACCAGGCCTCCTGCAGGCCTGCTTCAATTAACTCATCAGTATGCGCTGCCACCAGCAAGTGGCAAAGGATAGGGAAGATCCTTGGAGCCTTCGGTATTTAATTAGGCTGGCCATGGCAGGAGGAAGATGTTGCCCTCCTCTTGCTACTTTCATGTGCTCCTGGCTGTCCAATTCCAACTGAACATGACCGGAGGCTGTGTCCACCCAGAGTACATGTGACTATGTGTTGGTTGTGCGGTGAGCGTAGGAAAATGTGTGCCGATTAGCCCCACACATTTTCTCCCATCATTCAGTTTCTTAAACCAATAACAAAAAAGCCCAGACGAGTGCACATCCACTGTGCGGATCTTCGAATTCCTCACAACTCTGAAACAAGGAGTTGTCCTGTTCGGGTGTGGTCACAGGAGGAGGACAAGGCAGACCAAGCGACCAGGCGAAAAAAGGACTGTGCTGTGAAGCATGGCGGTGAATTAGAGAGTGTGTGCAAGATGAGGAATCTGACTAGTGTCAAGAGGGGATGGCAGCAAACTGGCGCAGTAGGCCCACCATTGTGTTTTCCACAGCCAGTCTTGTCTCAGAAATGGGGTGAGGGAGTTGGTAGGGCTTCAGTCTTTGCCACTTCTTCATATGCTAGTTCACAATTGCAGACTACCACGTCTGATCATCACGTACCTGCCATAAAACATGCTGGCCGGTGTTTACTATTGCCTTTCAGAACCGCTCAGACCAGAATCCTGTGCGGCAGAGTAGGAGCAAACAGCCCACCAGTGTGATAGCCGTCTGGAAATAGAAAGGCAGCGAAAAGTCGCTCTCTTCAGACCACCATTTCAAACACTCATCCCATGAGTATGCGGAATATGAATTCGGAAACAGGCTTTGATTGTAGTGAGCCACCATTGTAGGTTACCAGCAGATCCATGTACAAAAAGGGGGTGAGGCTTATAGAGGATTTTGTGTTCCCATCTCTGTAACACGGCCCTGTGGGCGAAAAGAGTAGTGATTGAGACCAGATGGATAAAGGACGTGTGCTGTGGAGCATGGAGGAGAATAACTGAGCGTGTGCAAGGTGAGGTTTTGGTTGGTAAGAGAAGGTGGTATTCTGGCGTGAACGTGCATGCATGGTGAGTGAAGAGTGTGAGTGAAATTAAGTGTAAGATTAGGTAGAATACTTGTGTAACAAACACTTTTGTACAGACGCGTTATAAATGACTTATCATATCTTATCAAGTGGGAGTGGATGAGAAAGGTAAATGGGAGAGTGGAAGGAGGGTGAATGCAAAAGGAGAGGGGGGTAGTACAGAGTAGTGGGAGGAGAGTAGTGTACAGTAGTGTGAGGAGAACAGAGAGTAGTAGAGAGGGATGGAAAGAAGCAGGAGACAAGAACATCAGAGCGACTGGAAGAGAAAGGGAGATAAATAGGAGGATGGGAGGAAGAGAAGGGAGGAGTGTAGAAGGGAGGAAAGAACATTAGGCTAAGGGACATAAGAGCCTAAGGGATAAAGCAGATTGCAGGACTCGGGTTAGGAAAACCCTGCAGGATGTAAGGAAGATGAGGCGGTTGCCTTTAGCCCCTCACCAGTAGCCACTCAGATTTTTAGATACTGGGTTTACTGACCTTTACTGGACACCTTGGGGTTTGGAGAAGTCTGAGCAAGGATGATGGGAGGGCCAGGGAGACGAGAGAGAGAGAGAGGGACGCCCATTATCAAGACCATATTAAATCATGTTTAAAAACTTGAATCATCCTCGAGGGTTGGTGTGTTTTTGAGGCCATCTGCGACAGTATCCATCAAACACCTGTCGCAGATTTAGTAGCAGTAGAGGAATTTAAAAACCTTTTTATACTGCACAAAATATAGGATGAGTTTGAGTAAAGTAAATCAATGAACAGAAGTGTCCCAAAAAGATTCAGAGTTTAGGAGACATCACATGCATACACAGAATGTCTGTTAAGTGTGGGGCTATGCCCCTGATGGGACAGTAGTCCTATGTCCCAAACGTTCTGTTTTGCCGTTTATGGTCAGACTGACCTCCTCTGGCCAATATATCAAATGGCAGAGAAATTAGCAAAAGTCAGTGGCAGTTCTGATGGTCGTATTTCTATTAACCCCTGTCAAGCATTAATCAAACGCTTTGGCCCCACTAGACTGAGGTCGTCATCCTAGGCTGGATGTTGTGCCCCCTGGAACAGTTCCTGGGACCCCACTGGGCTAGTTGCTGTATGCCTCCTGGGCCAGTTGCTGAGTACTAGGAAATAATTTTCCTAGCCTATCATAGGCTCAGGTATTCTAGGGAAGCCCTCGAACTCTGTTTCTTCATGAGCCACCCTCCTCAGTGCAAGTGATCTTTTTGTTATTTTGGTGGGCTTGACAATCCTACCAGATGTTGCACTAAATCTCCTGGCTAGCCTTTTGCCTCTGTCTTCCTCTCGGGGGCTTTACACATCTAATACCCCATTTATTCAGTCTTTGTGACAATCGTCACCTTTATCATGTGGCTAGGTAGGTGTGGCACCTACCCAATAGTCTCCCTAGGGGTAGTTTAATGCGGGAGGACCTCATAGGGAGGGACTAGCCCCTCTGGGAACAAGGATGTTATCTGGGGTACAGCCTATTGAGTATTGTCACTTCCCAGCATTCCCTAGCCCTTCCCACTGTTCTGAACTATTTTATTGAAAGTAAACCTATGTATTGTTGTAACACAGGGGATAAAGACAAAGCCAAAAGTACTAGGACAAAGAAGAGCACAGGAGACATGAAGGTCATTGACTGTGCTAGTACTGGTATGGGGTGGCCCCCTGAGGAGGCATGGGGATTACGTTATCAACAGAAACTAAGGACTTTCACCATCTGCCAGAGTGATGCTGGAAACCATATAGACGATGGACTAACGCACATGTCAAACCCAGACGGGAAAGGTAACGGATACGAAAACCAGCCAGAGTTTAAAACGCTGTACGTCGATCAGAGTCGAAGAAGAGCGCAGGATGGGAGCGAAGTGCAGAAGGAGTTATCCAAGCGTTCTGCTGAAATAGACCTGAACGTGAAGCAAGAGAGAACAGCCGAACATCTTACCAGAGTGCGCATCCGCCACAGTGTTGTGAAAACCAGAGAGAGAAGAACCCCAGTCCCAGGAAGTCCTGGTGATGTGCCTTTTGTTGCACAGAAAACGGGGGTTTTTTTTCACTGAAAAAGCAGCACTGGCCGATCTGCCACAAACCGCTGGTGTCATGAAGTGATGGAGAAAGGTTAATGTAGATTTTCTTTTCAATGCAAAGCCTGTTGCATGTCTTGTGGCCCGATTCCCTGTTGGGTTGGAGGCTTCTCTTTCACTTGCGTGGAAGGGAGATGTAGGCCCAGTTCACAAAGGGCATCTGTTTGCTGTCCCACTTGCATTTCTATACCTCAAACAGTGATGCAAAGTATGTGGTGTTCTTTTTTTGCTGCATTTTTTAATGGTAGACGCTCCAAGGACTTGTCATTGTGAAATGTGCTCTCAACTCGGATGCGGGTGCTGGGATCCAGTCGTACATGGTGTTGGGCGTGCTCTCAGTACGGATGTATGCAGAGGGGGCTGCTGGCCAGTTCATCATTTGGTGTATTGTAGAACTCCGTTGAAACGCACAGGTCCCCTTTGTAAATAGGGGGGTATGCACTTTTTAAAATCAGTTTAAAAAGCATGTCTACGTGCTTTCCTTTCTTGCCATTTTTCTGACCACGTGGCTGTTGGGCGTTTTGTGAAGTCTGTATTTTTAAAAGGTTGAGCATTTCATTTGAATCAAAATTACTGTGCATTATTCTTTTTTAAAAATAAACCTCCCTTATTATTTATGGTGAAAATCGAGACCGTTTAGTAACTGGCTTATCCCCGCCACCAGCAGCAAGGTGGGACCCGGATCTATTGGTTGGATTTATCCTGTTTCCTGCGTGGGTGCGAGGCCGATGTGGGGTTTATACACCCGCTCCCTGGCCATCCAGTCTGCAATTGGAAATCCGGGGCAGCAGCCATGGGAGTCCCCTCTTCTGCGAGCAGGGCACAGGAGAGGGCGTTGTTGGAGCTGCAGACGTTTGCCGATTGACCTGCCCACAAACATGCAGCTTTGAATTGTTGTGCTGGGTTAGCAAGGTGAGACTCTCTCCTTTCGGCCCCATGCTGTCAACGCTGCTCATTTTCTGCTCGGAGAAGAATGCTGTTAATATATTCCTGTTGTAATCGGTTGGGCAAGAGGTGCGTTTGTGATGTCCCGATTAAAAAATATATCCTTAGGAAATATGACCAGATCTTTAAGGTCATCTTCACCTATTGCACAGTGCAAAGTGCAATTCAGTAGGGTGTAAGTGTGTTTCTGAAATTTAATTAGATGTAATGCTATGCATGCTTGTGGCGACCTAAAGTCTTCGGGACACTGGAACCTGTCGCAAATAGATTTGGGTCAGATGTGGCGGTGCCAATGACCCAATGCCTTCCCTTGAATCTCCACCATCCTCACCAACAGTTGGTGTCTCTAACACTCCTAGCCACAAGCATCTTGCCCCAATGTAAGCCTGTTCAGCATCATACTATCAAGCTGCGTGCACGCCTTTCCTGCAGTGCAGTAGACCAGTCCACAGCTGTGTACTAGAAAACTGCAAGCTTTCAGGGAATATATGTAGTGTATAGCAGTTTTGAGGGTTCCTTTTTCTCCATTCAAGCAATCTTGCACTTGGTTGTTGTACATGGTGTCGTGCCCATGCAAGAAATTAGCTAAAAGAACGTAGCGCAGCCATTTTGGACATTCACTTCCATTACCGCAATGAAAACCTCAATTTTCGTGGGCTCAATAAGTAAATGTACTTTTCTGAAGCAGAGGCAAGGTCACACAATGTCAGCTGAAGTAGCTATGGAGAATAGTTGCGTTGTCCGCTGAAGGACGAGCCAGAAAGGGAGTCAGAGCGTTCTGCAGGTGCAGTGATAAGGGCTACTGGGAAAGAAGGCCTGAAGACAAGCTGGGGTTTTCCACTTCTAGCTGGAATTTTCTCATGCTCATTGTCTGCTCTTCGGCCTGGGGCATTCTGGTAGCCAGTGAGGGGCAGAGATCCCCCCATAAAGAGAAGAGGCATTCCTCTTGGGAAAGCAGATAGAACTGGACCCCCGGGTGATGCTGAGAGGGAGGACACTTTCCGCTCCAGACCCCGTTATCACGCGTGATCTCTCTGCCTACCTACTCTGGGACTACGCAGTGTTGTGGTGGGCGAGATGAAGGTGTCTTCTGCAACAATATTGACGGTGATGCTCTTTTTCTATGTTTATGTAAAATTGACTATATTTTATGTGTGTATGTATTAAGAGTGAACAAAGGGCCTCCATCGAGCTATTTTTTTTAAATTCATATGACTAATGCTCTAAGTGTGTTTTATTTATTTTTTTTTTTTGCCCATCTGAGTCCAATAACTTGTTTTGTTAGGGTCTAGGGGGACGTAATTCTGAGGTCCCTACTACACGTGGCCAAGAAATAGCGAAACACATTGGATGGCTTTGCATTTCATTTTAAAGCACTTATGTCTGCCTTCATCATGTAAGTGCTCTAAATTCTGAACTATGTGTATATTGTGAATACATATATCGTTAATTAGTAAAGTAAAAATGAGTTGTTCGTCCAGAGTTGCTTTCTAGCCTCGTTTTGTCTCGGGGTTCAGTTTCAAATCTATACATTAGAGAAAGTGGCTCAATCGTCTATGTCCAGCTTGCCCGGCCTGACCAGAATCTTCTGTGACAAAGCAGCATCTGCCTTTCTTCCTTTCTACAAGTGCATTTTCTTCTTATTATTTGCCTAATCGATAGTGATATTATTGGCTCTCCAAATGATGTTACATGTAATCTCCAGACTGAATCTGTGTAGGCGGTCTACACATGCTTCCACTGGAGTAACTTTGCTGAAAATGTTGGGGGGGGACAGGACATTTGAAGAAAAGGTGCCCCAGCCAAATGAATGGGGACAAAATAGTGTGCCATGAAAGTTGGGGGGGACAAACACCTCCGTACCCCCCTAAAATTACGCCAATGCATGCTTCCCCCTCATCTGCATCTGCTATTTTGCCTTAGTTTGCCTACTGAACAATGTCTTGCGTTTAGAAAACACCCTGCAGTGGGTGCATAGTCACGTGTTTTTGGCGCGCTACAGTGCAATTTTTAATAAAGTCCTTTTTAAAACAATAGAACAGCAGGTCTTGGAGTACACCAGCTGCATTCCGACTGCATGTGTCTGCCTACCGAGTGCATCACTTTGTGGTATGTGGTCTGCGTCGCTTTCATAACAACACGTGCTTCTATGTTTGTGCTAGGTCTATAACCCATTATGCAATACACTTTCCTGATGGCAACTACGTAAGCAATTAATATAATAGAAGCAAAGTTGTTCAACACAAGAAATAGCTTCACATTAGACCAAAAGTCCGACCTATTGGCTTTGGCGAACTTGTTACATGTGGGTTTCACTTCTGTCTTTCCCAGTCCTTTGACACGTTGTCCTTCTGAGGGCTCGGCTGTGGTTTTTCCAGCTTGCTAGTTGTTGGTTCCTTTGACTACTTTGACTACGGTTTCAGCTGGCTGTCTGTTTCTTGTAATTTCCAAGAGAAGAGCTGTGAAAGGATTTCCTAAAAGAATAGATCGGTGATGGTGGGGGTGGTGCAGCGTGCTTCTCCCATGAAATCCCACTGAATGCAAATGCCTTGAAACAGTGCTTAATTGTGTCAAAATCGATACGCAGGTGGAATTGACTGCTTTCCATTCTTGGAAGGCAAACTAACCTTCAATTTGTTGTTTAAATGGTTGGTCCAAAATATCTGTTTTTTTTAAAAAATTAAGAGTAGAGCAATAAATTGAGGCACTTATTGCATTTGTGTCACGCGTTTAATTATGCAGCTGTTGCAGCTTGTTAGACTACTCCAGAGTGGTTTGAGGCCAGGTGGCTGCTTGACATCACTGATGGTGGAAATTAGTAAATTCGAATAATATCAAATTTAGAGTAGTTAATATAAGTTTTAGGATATTTGTAATGAAATTTTCAGATTTATGTTTTAATATTAGAGGATAAATGAGAAAAGAAAATGTTAACAAGTGGCTTAGTCAATGCAGACAAAATTGCATTGACCCGTCGTAGGAGTAGCCTCCATTAGTGCAGTGATTGGTACAAATAAGCCTCATATGGCAGCCATATTTGTTTAATGAGGAATTCCGTCACTGCATAATTAGTAAATCAGAGCATGTAACGGGCATACGGTTTGCAATGCTCGACTATGCTCTTGTTAACCGAGTGTACTGATTAGAATAGACCTGCACCCGTGATGCACATGGCCACATAGGGGCACTTGTAATGGAATGCCCTTCCTGCAGACCACCAGCATATTTGTCTGTTTGGAATCGTGGTTGACTTTTGAGGTAAGTAGAGCCTTTTTAACTTCACTTACCTGCACAGCTCATTTATTTTAGTGGCACTGGGCAGTCCCTGATGCTGTTTTTCCCATTTGTTTTCCAGTGTTTTTATTTTGCATTACACAAACTTTGTATACCTTTTATATTTTGTCTGGCAACATTTTGGGATGTGTGCAGGACAGACTGTTGGCAGTCAACAATGATTTGCTACTTTTCCAAGTGCACTACAGTGCACCATCTTTTTAATTTATTTTATTTATGTTATTTTGACATTTATATAGTGCATCGATCCCAAGGGCATCTGGGTGCTTTAAGCTTAAGAATGTGGTTACAAACAAATTAAAAGTGCAGTAATTTCCAGGAACACACAACACATCTTACAAGGCGGCTACATCAAGGCATGCAATTACAAGTGGTCAGGTCCAAGTACATGAAATTGGAAGGCCTGACCTCATGTTGCAAGGCTGCTACATCAGAACATATAGATATACAAGGTAAAATCCAGTTACATGAAATGGGAAAGCCTGACCTCCGGTTGCAAGGCGGCTACATCGGTTCATGTGGTGATAGATAAGAAGAGTATGAGAAGATGTGAGAAACGGGATGTGCCATGGGTGAAGTAGAGCAAGGGGGTTTGCAATAAGTTTACAACTAAATTCAAATTTGCCCCAGCAATTTGAAAAAAGGCTAAATTCGAGATGGCAACAAGCACTGAGAGTAGGCTAAATTCAAATTTGCACCAGCAATTGAAAACCGGCTAAATTCGAGATGGCTGCAGTAAGTCAAAACAAGCTGAACTTGCACTAACAGCAAGAGGTGTAACACACAGTACGGATACACGGTGTGGAGTGAGTGAACGGGAGGGATTTAGAGAGGTGAGGGAACAGTCAGAGGGAAATAACCCAGGGAGGAGGTGTAAAAAAGTCAGTTGTTCAGGCTCCACTGGAACGTGAGGGAAAAGGCAACCTCAGTGCTTCCATGAGGGGGTGCAGGGGTCCTCACACAACGAACCGGCAGCGAACAGGGAGCAGACAGGGGCCTTGGATGCAAGCCTTCGATCACAAGGGCCGGCTCCCGCCTCCTGGTGCTGGTGGTTGACTAATGGTGAGATAGCCAGCCAATGGGAGCCGGAGCAGGCTCAGACGTAAACATCAGCTGGGAGAAAGCAATCAGGGGCGGCCATCATGTAAGGCCCTGCCGGTGCAGTGACTGCATCAGCGCCGCAATGTTAACTGCAACACCGAAAAACACAATGCCCAAATGAAATAATGGGAGGCAGAGTACCTCCATGTGCAGGGTGGGCCACAGCGCCCCAGAAGTGACGTACCAGGCCCGTGGCAGCAAATGGCGAGGGCCGGCGGTGCTCGAAGATGGAAAAAGAGCAGTGAACACTGAGTATTTCTGACACCGATAATACCCTTTTGAGTAGCACATACTCAAAATGACATCACATTCCTGATGCAAGACCTGAAATGCATCTATCTTTAGGGTAGTCTCCCTGTCCTTTCAGGCTGGAACCCTCCATATACGGGCCTGTGCTTTTGTGGGGTCTTGCTTGGGACTCGAAGGAGGTGCTTTTTGTGACTGAACTGGTTAAAACTGGGATTGGGACTGTCTGATCCCAATGCACATGTCCCTCAGCGGCTGTCTGGTGCTGGGCAGATGTGGGTTAACTGGTTGTCCATGTTGAAACAGCCGCTGATAGTTTGAATGGTGAGGATCCTTCTGACTGGAGATCTAGGGTAATACTTGGCTGGTATTCTGGATAAGAGATGAGGATGTGAAGCTATTTAAGGGGTCGCCCACTGGGGCCAAGAATCCGAAGAAAAGAAGACTGCACTGAAGGCCCAGAGGACTTCTGCAGTAGCAAACTAGTATTGTCCAAACCATCAACCTGGGATCTGCTGCTGCCTCTCCTGTGACCAGGGAAAATCTTTGTCAGTGCATTCAAACCCCGGAATGGTTGAATGAACCAGTCCTGTATTCTCCACTAGTATCCTGCTATGAGTATAATGTACGTGGTCTTGTATAGTGCCCATCTGCCACTATTGGTGGCTTCGCTGTCACTATTAATAGCCATGCCAAACTAGGTGCACTTGAAGTGTCCCAGACCCGCCTGTGGACTGACCATTTATTAAGTAATCTGGCCTCTGCTGGAAAATTCTGCAGGTGTTCAGCTGGTGGCCAAGGACTTCAGTTGCCTGCATCTGCTGTTCTCCATCTTGAAGAGGGGCCTGTTTGAAGTCTGGTTTCTACCGCTGAGCCTGTTGACCCCTGGGATGTCTTCACCTTTTTGCTTAGTCTACTGTGTGGTGTGGTCCCTCCTTATCAGGGTCGTCTTAGTATGTTTCCCTGGCCATCCTGCCTGTCCTGCTGCAAGTGTGCTGGAACTAGAGATTGGAACTGCTGCCTTGCCAGCCCTAAACCAGCTATTGACTTCAGCCTGGGCCCCCGATTCTGAGTACGCCAGGAGTGATTGCTGGGAAAATGGGACTACGGGAGCAAGTGTACATAACACCTTTGCTACGCTGCACCCCCTATAGGTATTGATTGTATAGACATAAAGTCTACTCTCTAACACTACCCTATCCTTGCTGTTGGGGGTGGCGTTCTAGTCTAGGATTCCCCTGGGTAAGCGCTAGTGTGGTGGAAACTGGAGTGTAACCCTCATTTTGTCGTAAATCTACTTAGTTTAAAAAAAAAATGAAATGCTTTTTAAACTGCATTTTACCTACCTGTTGGCTGAAGCCAAAACGTGTCCATCGGCACTTCGAGCGTTCTTGTCCCACTGCTCTTCCAGTTTTTCTCTTTGCGACTTAAGTGTTAGGGAAGGACTGCTTGAGATGTGTGGCTGCCTTAAAATCGTAAGGCATTGGGTAGCATACGTTCTAACCACTTTAAAGTGTGTTTTTGTTCTAAAGTGGTCTTAAGTTTCACCTGCAAGTTGTGGGTTAAGGCTTAATAAGCAGTGTATTCTATACTTCTGTCTGGAACTCTGTTACTGAACTGGCTCCACTTGTTAACTGTCCTTGAACCTTAGTCCCTGATCTCCCAAACCTGTGTTACTGTTCAGCTTATGCTACATTGAGACCAAGAGTGAAGGGCCCTCCCTTGTTCATCACCTAGATTGGGCTCCCAAAGCCTTCCGGCAGGCTTGGTTCTTAAAACCCATCCGAACGCCGTGCAGTTTCCTTGCAGTCTCATTCCTCCAACCGGTAATGCAATGCAGAGGCACAATTGAGACCATCTGACCTCTTTTGGATAATGAAAAGTGCCTGAAACACGCTGCAACTATTCTGGGAACTATATGCTGAGAAAGGAAGGAAAGGATAGGAGAGGCCCACCCCAAAGGCAGATGACTGACTGGCATGTGATTGGAGGGTCACCCACGAATCCTCTGCATTGCAGTAAGGAACATCCAGGCATGCCAAGCTGTACATTTTCAAGATCCCTATCTCCAAGACACCTGAGGTGCACCATGTACGACCACTTTAGGTTCCATTATAATACTTCGAGGCAGATGCATTTTGAAATGACTGGGTACAAATGTTTTCTACGATAGCCCAAACCAACTCTCAGGTGTTCCAGACAGAGTTTGTGTGGGAGATAAATAGGGAGGGAGGGCAGAGAACAAAAATGTCAGAACATTTGTGTAGAATTTCAAGTGTTAAATATGTTCATCAGTAGACCAAGTGAAATTCTCCAATAGGGGCCAGGGTGCCAACAGTACACTGGAGCATTGCAGAACACATGCTCCATACAATGCTTAGGTTCTAAATATTGCCATCACTATAAATCTCTGCTCTAATCTGAGCTGTATTCTCCTGAGTCTTAAACCCATGCTTGTCAATAATTGATCAGATTTGTGAAACACGCATCCCTGCCTCGGCAACCATATCCTCTTCCACTTAAACCAAATGTTTTTCCTCTCTGTTTATGGTCATTCTATTATATAGTTTCTCTTTCCTGTCAACTCCTCCCCAAACCACTGCTTCCTTTCTATAGACTAAGGTCTGGCGATACCCTGGCAGGGTCACAATATGCCATCTTTCGGACAAGGCCAGGTGCCGTAATACCACTATGGTGGGGATGGGCTCTGTATCCATATTGGATAACATAACATATTTTTGGCAAAAGAACATTCCGTCTATATCATCTAAATCATTTTACTTGCTACTGCTGTCCTCCTTTTTATGAGCTGTTTTCAGGCCCTTGAACTGGAAGTGACATTAGAGAAGTGCAGCCTTCGGATTCATTCTAGCAGCAAAGAGGGGAAAAATAAAGGTACATTTTCTTTCACTTTACACCAAGTTTAATTGCCTACTAGTTCTGCCCACCAAATGCCACAGTGCCAAAGATGATAGTTCTATTATTAGTAGTAGCAAAATGGAGTACAACTATAGCAAGAAAAATGCATACAAACATGTTTAAAAGAAGATGGGAATAATTTCTTTCACTGGAAAATAGGCAGTAGGTTACATTAATGCAAGGACAACATATTTTTGGGTTAAAACTGTGTTCTTTAACTAAGCATGTTAGAAAACCATCAAACAAGTGTATTGTTGATCAGTTATGTTTCCGGTGATCAAATCACGTTAAAACCATAGCCAGTCCTTGACAGTAATCGTAAACCTGGTACCACAACATCTGCTCTAGTCAGTTTATTAAAGACTCGAAGGGGAAGCACAGATCACGCTACCATTGGGTTCCATCTCCAACTTGTCTGGAAATAGGAGCAGGCCCTAAGGCATGCACTTGTTGAAGGTCACCCCTGGTGTGGTGAACCTTTGGACCTTGGCCATCTGCTTGATGGCCACAGGTAGTTGGATTGACCAGGGTGACCTGTAAAAGTTCTTGAGAAAATTATTCTAGTGTACCTTAGCTACATTATGTTGTAACCATAGCCAGCCATAGGCCAACTGTAGTGCAAATACTGTGAGAACTTAGCTTCTCCCAATAAAACATTATGAAGGCCTCAACCAAGGCAGCTCCCTGACCAATGATACCAGCCCTCATGTTGGCAATAACAGATCCTCTCACAAGCTGTACCCCCACTTATCCACCCTCCCCTCATTAAGCAGAAGCAAAGGTAATTGCTTGGGACATGCTAGAAGTGTCTGTATCGCACATTGATACAGCCAGTAGTGCCATGTACATGGCATCAGACATGAGAAGGTCTATGTGGATGCCTGCCACTAAATCTACAGCAGGTGGGCAGGACAGAATCTTAGACCTTCCTTTTGAGTGAACAGACCTTTTTCATTCCTCTACAGATGAGGAATTAACAGAGAAGGCAAGTACGCAGACTGCAAAATCATTGGCGATCTTGTCTAAACCGGCACCAAAGCTGTTTTGGACAGCGCAGCTGAGATCCGAGCAAAGGCCTCGATCATTTGGGGGTTTTAGAGGATTCCAGGACAGGAGAGCCAGGCAATCTGAAAATTTGCCCAGTATGCACTGCAGAAAACAACAGCGTACAGCAATCAAGGGGCTTTTCTCATCCCCCTCCTCCTCACAGGACTTAGACCCAAAAACACAAGGCCAGCATCCAGATCCACGATACTCCTGTTGGGAGCAGACTAGCCCGGCATGTGGCAGTATGGCGTAACCCCTGGCTCAGAACAGTCACTTCATAGGCTTCCGACTCGATCTTCCAACCCCCCTCATTCTTCACTCTCCTACAAATAGGTTCACCAGCACATCTCAGAGAAATAGTAAAGTTGGCTCAAGAAGACCTGTTTTCTGAATGTTTGTTTTATGAAAGGAAAGAATGCATCTCCTGTCCCTGCAGCTATGGTGATGGTTTACCTACACTATAAAGAAAATAACAAAGTAGTGTTCGTCACAGTGTCTTAAAGAAAGAAATACTGTTCTCTGTCCACACCTAACCTAACCTATCACCTGACTCTACCACTAATACAAAACAACATCAATTTAGCCTAGGAAAAGTTGTTTCCCCCACTCTATACCTTGCCTAATGGTGGTTGGTTTCTGACCCCCACCAAATAGTTCTTGATTTTCTACCAGGTTATAGACTGGCTGGTGTAACTCAAACAAAAATGGCCATTAGTCTTGCTCTTTCTGGTAGAGTTTGCTTTGGGCCCACACCCAAATGTTCTGATCAGTTAAAACAGTTCAGGTTTAAAAACTATCCGAAGACCTTGTAAGAGTACTCCTTTTCTGATGCACCAGGCTTTATGGTCCTGTCCTCGCCTGTCCCCTTGTTCCTTGGAATGTCTTTAGCCCATCCTCTGGGTCTCTGGTAATTTAGCACGTCCCGGCCATTTCCCTTCACCCCTAATTGGATGGTTATCTTGCTTGCTAGCCCGGCACTGGCTTTCTGGCTCTTCATCCCTTCTTAAATTATTGATATTCTCACCCGCTTGCGGAATGTCTTAATACTCCGCCCTGGTGGGTGACTGGCTTTTCTGTTATTATGGGATTACCCCTGGTTTCACTCTCTCGTGGGTTATCTTGATGCTCAACCCCTCGTGGGCTGGGTGGCTTCTCAGCCGTTCAGATATTAACCTTAGTTACACCCCCTTGTGGGACATCTTGGTGCTCTACCACTCTCCTCCCGTTCCTTGGCTTTTGGCACATACCTGGTTCTGTGAGATGACTTCTTGGATCAGCACAGAACCACGACTCCAACTTCTTCACAGTAAGATATTTTGCTTTGGTTCCTCCTGTCTGGAACGGAAAGGACTTCGGCGTCTGGCATGTCAGATGCCTGAAGGCATGCTTCTGGGGGGGTGGGCAGAACTTTGTTTCTCTTGCTCTCGTTGGCTAGGAGTTACTCTGACTCCACACCTGCTCGGACTCTGCAGTATTCTGCAGGCTTCTGTGTTCCACCATGCTGACTGTGTGGCTCTGCCTCCAGGCTCATCCTGGAGGGGAGACATTCTTGCGCAGACTTGTGTCTCTAGCCCTCAGGCTGGATCTTTGCCTCTGTGTTTGGGTCCAAGGCTCTTATTGTTCCTCCCTATAACAAGATTGGAACATTCATTGGTTCCGCTCTAATGCATGGGCCTTAACTAACACAGGTCAGAAACGAAACCATCCACTTTTAAAGGGTCCTGCAAATGTTTACTCTGCTCAATTTCCATATAGCCAACAAACATTTGGGTTTCATGTTAAAGGGAGGTGGTGTAAAACCCTTACTTGGGGTTTGCTTATCCCCGGTGTGCTCTCGCTTACACTGTCCTCTAAGGGGTTTTAAGCATTGACGACTCACCTCCCAAAACAAAAAGCAGGTTGGTCTTCCTTAGGGAGAAGGGAAGAATTCCCCGGATTAGTGACACTATTTAGACCCCAGCATCTAGCTTTACTCTTTCCAGTTTCCGACAGAGAAGCAAACTGTTGGGGGTCGTTCATGCAACGCTAGATTAACAGATGACTCTCCAAGCCATAGGGGTTGGCCTAATCCACCTTCCAAATGATCCAGTCTGGGTAGATGTGCTCACTGAGCCTGTTCCAGTGCCTGGTAAGTTGCAATAGCACACAAAAACTGAAACCTCCCTTTAAGATACTCTTTTGCAAGACCTGCCATTCAAACTTCACCTCTACCCCATCCCCCCACAGGAAGGCTCCTACTCTGTTGTACATCTTAGGTTCCTTGCTCTCCAAAGGGTATGGTTAGGACCCCCAAATATAACGGAGCTGAGTAAGGATTTTCATTTTGATCACCCCGCATTTACCTCATAACGATAGGCACAAATGAAACTGAATGCTAATATCCTTCCAGTACCTTACAAACGATCACCAGCATCAGTATTGACTGTCTCTCACCACTCTTAGATCCAAGTAAGTCACACCACCCTCTGATCATTTCAAGCCTGCACCCTCCAACTTAGCCGCAACAAACTCACCTAATCAGGCCGGTGCGACTGCTTACCACATTGTACCATGGTAGGTTTTGTGGCTCTAGGGGAACAGTGCTTGTTAAAATGGGGCTGCAGGTGGGAACAGTAGGGGGTACAATTTAGGAAAATAAACACAATGTAGATAAAACAATAAGTTGTCACATGAGGCCTGATGGCATGAGTCCTTCAAGCCGCTGATTTAAAAGTGACCCTTAAAACAGCCCTACAGAGTGGTAACAACTCGATCTTTCCCCAGTTGATGTTATGAACTGAAATCTTTTTAAAAGCGCTCACTGTCCATCAGTGGTCTTCAGCAAGCTTCTGGGTCCTCCATTAAAATCACCAAACCATCAGCTATGGTCTTGAATACCAGCGTTCCATTTGATACTTGATAAATGAGCGCGAGCAAAAGTTCAATTGCCTAATCAAACTGTAGAAAAGGCATAGGGGCAGACCAATAATATCACCCTCTCTAACCAAATGTCACCCTCTCAAACCAAAACCTGTCATAATGCATTCCATTGGTAGACTGCTGTAGCCAGTGTTGGGATGGAAATGAGCCTATCCTACCCCCACAGGCCCTTCCAAATAAGGCAGACCCATATGAGGCAATATAACCTACAAGGGGGTAGCCCTATACATCATTAGATACCATACCTTGACCCGACGGCGCATAGAAGTAGATGCTCAGTACTAGAAGTTCACCCTCCCCGCAATTCCCTTTTGTATTAGGCCTCGAAAGGACAAGCTGCACACTCGCACTGCTTGCGTTCTGAGTTCACCCATGGTTCCAATGCCCATATCTTTGAACAACATGCTGGCTCCGCTTGAGACCTGTTCCCACGGATATCCCTCTCCCTTCACTGTTGCGAATAAGGTAGTATCACCTCAAGGAATGTGCCCTGCGAAGAGCGTGAGACAGCACCGGGCTCAGCGCTGCGTCCAGTCATCGCCACCAACCTGCCATGGGCCTCTAACCCCCACCCAGCCAGGCCAGAGCCAGCCTCACACCACTGACTCAACCCCCACACCTTTGCATTTCTGGTAAATCCACGACCCCCACGTCCCACGTCCCATAACCCCATAAAGTGTTCACCAAAGATATAAAACCAAAGCAGCCGTATTTCTTTCTAGAAGCAACACACGTCCCCTTTAACATGAGGTACCAGGACGGGTAAATCAAAGATCAAACCCCAGGGGAAGATATCTGGTGCAGGAACTGCGGTATTAATGAAGCCCTGAATGTATGGGTTAGAATGACTGACTGCATTTTATCCGCCCTTCCCCTGGCACCATTTCCCGTGCTAACCCAGGTGCCTGCCACAATGAATGAATAGTCCATCTCAGTTGTTTAGTTTGAATAGGAACTTTGTAGTTTATGCATGCCCTGACCTTCACCACGAGGATGAGCTCAGCCGACCCACGTGGTGCCAGATTGATGGGGAAGAACCAGCCAATTACTGCTTGGCATCCCCTATGGAGCAAGCCCATGCGTAGGGGGCCTGCAATCAGTGGCCCCATATTGTACCCTATATTGTGATGTTTTTTATGGTTATAAGCCATTGTTTCCTAATGTAAGACCAGAGCGCTCTCGGACAGAAGAGCCCTTTGCTGGCACTTGTCTTTTGTACCAGTAAACCTTGTTATCCTTGCAAACCTATCTCTTGGCTTTTTTTCCTAGCAGGTTGTTTTCCCTCTGGAGTGTGCATAGAGAGGGACTTGCCTTCAACTGCCTTTTAAGTGAGATGTACTTGTGGAAGTGTCTTGTGCAAGTTTCCTGGTAGTCATTCCTGCATGATGCTAGAATTGTTTGCTTGTGAGTGAATTGCAGCTCCGTGAACGTTGGATGGGTGAGGATGCATGAGTGTTCTGAGATTGTCAGTAGGCACCTGCATGCCTGAGGATGACTGGTGGGTGGGATCCCATGTCTTCATGAAGAGTAACATGAATTTATTTGACTTATTGTCAAAGTAATATGTTTTGTATTTGCTTCTTGTGTCCTGCGAAGGCAACTGAGTAGACGTACAAAATAAACCCGTGCTCCAGACACTGAATATACAGTCTTGCATAATGAAATGCTGCGTAATGCATACTTCAAAAACGCCTGGTGCACAGGGTCAAACTCTTTATCTGCATCAATAAAAAAGCCCATCGATGCAACATTGTTATTTTTGTATATATGCAGTATGCCCTACAGAAGCATCCTATTGTTGCTACCATACCAACCCTTCAAAAATATTGGCTTAGATTGGCTTGGATAGATTGAGCATCCAATCACTGCATACAAAAACACCATCGTTAAACACCATCGGTATTAGCAGAGCAAGGAGGCTGGCCTGCAACTAGCATATTCTGTGCAGTATGTGTCCGGCTACGTCATTAAGCTACTCAAGCTTGTGCAAATTGACTCGGGACTGTTTTTTCCAAGCTATGACATCATTAAACAGGTCATGGTGTAGAAGGGCGAGCCTGCTTGCAAAGTGCTTCTATATTATTATATATATTATTTTTTAAAGCACTGACCAAGCTCAAGTGCAGTGGAGCACTGTACAGTGTGTGGGCAGCCAGCATTTGGGCTGGCATCTTTTACCAGAAGCACAGTGCTGTGAGTTTGCATCTGTATGTGTGTCCATTGGCATTAGTCGTTCGTCAGATGTTTAACTAGCCATGTTTCGAGAGATTTGTGAAATTAGAGAATTGTGGAGGCTGTGAGACAGGCATGCTATCAAGATAGACACAGACTCAAAGGTAACAGTTTCAACACCTTTATTTACTAATGTTCCGGGGTTGGTGTAATGCCTAACTGGCTCTAACTCTAAAGAGATTGTTCTCTCAATTGATGTTTCTAAGGGTTGTCGATGTCTGAAAGTCCAACACCAACATCTGTCTGTCTAAGCCTATGTTTGCCCTCATTCTTTGACAAAATGTGATAGGAAGGTTCTCTATTACTCCAGGCTCCTCTCTGACCTTAGTCACCTTCTGCAGGCCACCTGGCCAGCCACCCTCTTCCTCTGTGAATGGGCTGACCACACTTCTTCTCTTCTCTCCTCTCCTCCACCTCCCAGCTTCTCTTCCCTGCGTATCTCAACATCCACCTGGACTCTCCAGATTCCTCAGGGTTTTTCCGTAACCTTTGCGACTCTCTCTCCTTTACAATTCTCTCTGGTCCGACTCGCTCTGCCGGGCACAACTTAAATGCTCTCATCCCATCAGACATCCCCTTCTCTAATCCTCTCACTACTCCTCTCTCCTGGACGGACCACTATCTTCTCTCTTCCCACTTGAAGCTTTCTGTCCCCTTGGTAAAGGTCCACCCTGCACTGCCACCTTCCTTTGCGGTCATTCACCCTATGAAGCGAGTGTCACTGGCAGCCTTTGCCTCCACTTACTCTCCACCACCTACTCCTGTGACTGATTCCCATCCTGACGCAGCCCTTTGCAACCTTGACCTTTCTATCGATAACACTCTGGACATCCTTGCCCCTGTCATGAGGATTCGCATGAAGCCTGCCAAAAAATGCAACTCTTGGTACGACTTCGATCTGCCCTCTCTGAAACACAAGTGCAGAGCAGCTGAATGGAAATGGGGAACGTCAGATACACCCTCTGACAAACTGGCCTGTCGCCTTCTCCAAAGACAATACAGACGCTCCATCCTCTCTAAAAGAAGGGCCCATATTCAAGCCTGCATCTCCGGGGCCTCTAACAACACGGCTAAACTATTCAAAATCTGCCAGGAGATGGTCAGTCCTATTGCAGTATAGTCCTCTTGTACACCCACACAGGCCCTCTGCTCAGCCCTGGCCTCTCATTTCACCACTATACCCCAGGACATCCTGTCCTCACTCTCTTCTGCACCCCTCCCACCCTCTACTTCCCTCAGGCCTTCCTTGGCCACCCCCTCTCCAGTTCACCTTCGCCCTTTTAAGGGATTTAATTCTAATCCTTTTTCACTTTCGGAAGTTCCCTTTCTTCTGAGTGGGCTTGCCTCATCTGGTCTTCTAAGTTCAATACCCTGGCCTCTGCTTCCACCATTAATATCTCCATCTCCCTTTGCTTAGCCATCACTGCGGCTATGGCTCTCCCTCTTAATATCGCTTTATATGCTTCCCACAGCACTTCTTTCGATTCTCCTGGTGGCCCAGCGGGTGGAATTTAAGGCTCTGTCTATTGTCCATCGTGCCCTTCATAATCAGAGAGCGGAATACCTCCAAGCCAAATTCACCTGCTACCATCCCGCCCGCAACCTCCGCTCTGCCAGAGCCGAACAGCTTTTTGTGCCAAGACACAATCGTGACCGGGTTGGTGGCCGGGCCTTCTCCATCGCTGCAGCATCTCTGTGGAATAGTCTCCCACTTGCCATCAAAAAAACCTCTAACTATCTGGAGTTTAGAAAGAGGGTTAAAGCCCATTTCTTCTGATTCATCTAGGCATCTGCTCTCTCTCCTCAGCACCATGATGCCTTCGGGCGACCGTGCGCTTTATAAGATAACATAACATAACATAGCAGAGTCTTTATTGACGCTGTGATACTGTTCAGTTCCCTCCTTTCATTCCCTCATTACATCCTCATTCTGCATCTGGTTGGTCCCCAGGCTCCATTCACCCCTCGATGCATAGTTCCACATCAATGGTACTTGATCTGAGATACCCCTGGGTAAATAACCCACCCACACAATCTTGGGAAACTGAGAAAAATGAGAATTCATTTTCATGAGGGTTTTCCTGTCTCCAGAGATCCGCCATCCCCATTGCGTTCAAGAAGGACTTCAAGTTTGTGTCTGTGTTTCCCCTCTCATGCAGCTCCCCTACACCGATCTAGGGATGGTGTAATTACTTCATTGAGGTCCCTGTCCACTACTGTAAAACCCAGTTGCACCCCCATCATTCTCCTCTGGACTTCCTAGAGTGTGTCTTGCAGCAGTGTAGGTGGGGAGTAAACATTTATGAAGATAATTGCTTCTCTTCCCAGGTGTTCCTCCACCGCCACTACTCTCCCCCCACCCCCTCTCTCCAGAAATGTCCCAGTAACATGAAAGGGCAAAGATTTCCTTACAAGGATCCCCAAATCCCTTGAGCCGCTTGTGAACCCAGCATGGACCACACATTTATACTGCCCTCATCCCAGTATGCGACTAGTATCTCCCAAGAGGTGGGTTTCCTGGAGCAATAACACATCTGGTTTTACCCGCCGCAAGTGCTGGAATACCACACTTGTATTGAGTTTATCGTTCATTCCATTCACATTCCAGGAGATGCATCTTATTCCATCCTTGTTATGTATTTCTGTGTTTCAACAGTTCGCACCATTGTTTCAAATCATGATCCCGGATCTGTTTCAACCATTTGACTAACCATCGCTGCCCCTTCCTCTGATATCCAACATTACTCAGAGCTTTGCACCCCTCTACCTTTTGCCACCCTTAACACCTTTTATGCTCTCTGTGATGAATCCAATGGAGTCATCACGGTTCCCCCAGCGTTAACCTCCTCCCATGTGGCCACGGTGCGGCAGCCGCTACCTGATCCTGACTCTCTCTGGGGGCGGCTATATGAGGGAGGATCACATGGGAGGATACCACTACCGGTGGGGATGTCATGACTTCATTGGATGAGACATGGTATCCCCCATTTGCCATGAAAAAGACTTCCTTATACCCCATACCGCAATGGCCTATTGTCATGCATCTGTACCCCATTTATGGAAAAATAGAGAAACCTTTTTCCCAAAGCCTTTACACCAAACTCCTATCCATGATCTGAAAAGTAAAAGCTCCAAAAAAGCCTTTTTCAGTTTTAATTCCCTTTCATATAGAACTGATCCTTGATATGGAATCATTGAGAGAGGTTCTCCAAATACTGTGCCTCATTTGATATCAGTGTACTCCAATTCCCACAGCCACTGAAGTACTGAGATGAGGAGAGGATGAAGGAAATGATGCAGAACAGCAGGAGCTTCAAGCTCAATGAGCATGCTAGTTGTTTTGAGAAAGCACCTTTGCACATGACATTTAAAAATGGAAATCTAACTAGGAGAAGGAGCTCAGGAGAAGACGTTGCATCTCAGTTGGAGGCACGAGTCCGTGTGGCAGAACCAAGGGCCTCACCATCAAAGATAGAAAGAATCGTTGCAAGAGCAAGCAGGGCAGTAGAAACACCAGGAACCACGAGACAATTCCTGGGCATTCGACAGCTGGGCGAGGCAGCGTTACCCTCACCGAAACCTGAAGACAAGCAGGTGTACAGGAGCGGAGACGCGGGAGTAGGCAGAGAGACGTCAAGGCAGTCCTGAGTGAAAGGCAAGCGGCAGAGCTGCACCGCGTAAACTCGAATGGGACCAAAGACACCAGGCAGAACTAGTAGCGAAGTAGGGACCGTGGGGCGTTTCAGCAACCGCACCAACACACAAGTTGAACTTTGTAATGCCACAGAAACAGACGATAAGAAGATTGTAAGACAAAAAGGCAGAATGCAAATCCAACTCCTAACAAGATATGAATACATGGAATGTTGATACGGGGAAAACAAGCTGAACTTTGAAAGCATTAGAAATAGGGAATCAAGGAAATAATATACTATTGTGAATATAAAGAGAGAACGTTATATATATATATGCAAATGAGAAGACCTGGCAGTTGAGTATACCAAGTAGTTTGAAGGGCATGAGAAGTCCTGCCAGAGGAGTATACCGGGTAAATTGCAAACCTACAGAGAAGTCCCAAGAAAGGATAGTGTTTGATTGAGCGATTGAACCAAGAAGAAACTTTTTAAAGACGGAAACCACAAGGTTTAACAATGTTGTACCTTGCAGGAGTGTTGTTTCCAAGGAGAGACACAAAGAACTGTTAAACAAGAGACATTGGGCCTCATTACGAATCAGCCGGTCCGGAAATAACGGTGGTGGTAAACCCGCCGCCACCGTTGTTTCCGGACCGGTTGATCTCGAGTTCTGCAGGCGGGAGGTGTCACTCCCGCCAGGTCTGACCTGGCGGGTTTAACACCACCTGCCTGCAGGCGGACGTGGAAACACTGGCACCATTACAGCAGAACACGTTTTGCAATTACCAGGTTAAAGACATTTCCCTTCTCACTTTATCATGTATTTTGTAGTGTGAGAGTCAGGATAGAACGTTTGGACATAAGGATGGCTTTTGATTTCTGACATCCTGACAAAGACAGATGCTTGGTCTTTGGTTATAAGTAGGGAAATCCCTCTTAGAGCAGGGTCAGAGAGGCATTTTCCCAACCCGTTTAAGTTAATAAGTCTTTTACTAAAAATATGACACCTTTGTGTCTGGCTATCATTTCTGATCCCACACACCTCCCGAGCCCTCCCTATACTACTTCCCCAATCTGTCGCCCTTAAGAACTGAACATCTATAAACAAGCAATCAAGCTCCCGCTGTCAGCTTGGTCACCACTGGTCGTGGGATGGCTCCTGGAGGGGGCAGGCTTCCCAGGACTCTGTGTGCTCTCTCAATTGCAAGGAATGTGGTTAAACCATTCAGCTCCTCCTTAATCCCCTTCTCCAAGGAAGGATCTGTTGCCGGACCCTTGATTCTCTCTTGGCACCCACTATTTTCATGTTGGCCCTTCGGCACCTTCCCTCAGTATCCTGTGCTCTCTCCTCCAAGGCCTGATACTTTGCCTGCAACACTGTGTTCTCCAGCTGGCTAATTTTCTCCTCGGCCTCTCCCACTCTCTCCTAAACTGCTCTCAGGTCTGTCTGGAGCAGGCTCACCTCCACCCCACTTTCCCAATATTGCCCTCCATCCTTGTTCTGGAGTCCATCACCGCTTTTAACCTGCGCTATCGTGGGTTCCTTCTCTCCATCAGCAGGCGTTTCCTCAGTCTATGATTTGTATTTGTCCGGCCCGCTGCTCCAGGCGTGTAGCATTCCATTTTACTCTGTGATGCCTTGGCTGGTTTCTCTTTAACCATGGTTGTCACTGGCTCATGCCGTTCCCACCAGGGTCACTCCTATTAGGCTCTCTGTATTGCCCCAGAATATGTCGCTCGTCATGTTTCTCCAGTCTGCGGGGGTAGCCACCTGCGCTTCTCCTCATTTGCCATGTGGCTCTCTGTTATATTATGTCCCTTTTTGCCTGTTATGTAGGTGAGTAAGCACGCACACTCTAGGCTCACCAGGTGGGCCAGCCTCTCAACCGGAATGCTATCCTTCGTTCAGTGTCCCAGTGGGGAGTCCCATTCAACCCGTTGTACCTTCCTACCTCTTGGTGGGTGCCGCTACTCCTTACCCTCCAGTCCCACTCTCAGGTCTCCAGCAGTACCGTTCCAGGCGGCTTCTCCCACCAGTCTCTGGCCCTCTGTGCGTCAATCTCTGTGTGTGCCGGTCCTATTAATCCCCCAATCGCCACCATGCTTTCTTGCCGCTCCTCCACCTGGGCAACTCACAACTCTTTCCACTTCAAAAAGGAAGGGGGGGGCATACTGCTCTGTCGAGCAAGCCTTCACAGCTTGCCTGTAATGCAGTGGTCTGTTGTGCAGTCGCCCCCTCTGTTATCTTCCTTGTATTAGGGTGAGGGAGGGAGTCGTATCATAATCTCTGCAGGCCTTCAGTGCCTCAAATCGATTGAGTCTGTTGATGCGGGAAGATGTGGAAGGGGATAATTCCCTCTGCGGCGCAACTCTGCTATGCACCGCTCCACACGTCCAAGCTAAGACCTCTCTCAGATCCCCCAGGTCTTCCTACATACCTCCCATGCCCCTGAGCATCTGCGCCATACTTTAGCGAGGTGGTCCTCGCTATCCTCCGCTGCTTTTGATAACCGTAGTTTCAATGCAGGATGGGAGGAGGCTGTTTGCCACCTTAATCACTCTCTCTGTGGTGGGTCTGGTGTTTTGGCGTTCCTCTGAGTCGGCCTAGGCTGCACCTCCTCAGTTGGGTACCCGTGTCGACCACAGTGTCTCCCAGCAGGCTTGTTCTCTGCCCCAAGTGGTCAATTTGTCCCCTGGTTTCGCTGGGTCAGAGCGCCCGTATTCCGGTGCCCGCCTGTGAGTTTCTGCGACCCCTGACCACTAGGAGACAGGGTTTTCCTCGGATTATTGCTGAGGCTGAGTGGGAGCTCCGGATTAAGTGGCCATTTTGCTCTGTGTGTCACCCCCCCCCCCACCCCCGCTGGTGGTCTTGATACTTTTGGTGATCCCCTATGCGGTACCACCTGAATCACAGAATGCAGATACTCCCGTGCCAAACCATTGAGATCAGAGACTACCTACGATGTAATTGTCCCCAGATTTACGAGAGCCAGAATTGGAGAGGCAGAACCATTTTTCGGCTCGGGTTGTGATGATGTGGAAGGCGCTACAACCAAGGAACAAAAGTGATCTTTTGATTTTCTGAAGAAAAAGCAAGCTATGGCTCTTCAGGAAAATATAATCTCCCTGTCACGTAAAATATTTGCATCCGTGCTGTGTGACATGGCCAGGGACAGGGGGCGTCCCGCGGTTCTGCAGACAGAAGCGCCGTAGACACAGCATTTCCTCAATAAAATAAAAATGAGGGAGACGCGCAGTGTGAGTGGGCGGCAGTGCTGGCATATGCAGCAGAAGGGAGCAGCACTTGCAGTCTCAGTCCTGGGCCATGACTTGGACCAAGCATATGATCGCCTGAAACACAGACTACCACGGTGTTGTGTGAACGCTTGCTGACCCTCTGTCAGTGCTTGATGTGAATTGCTGTACCACCATGCAAAGTATGGACATTCTGCCTGAATCCCCTATTTTCACTTCGAAGTGAACATGTTTATTCTGTGTATCTGTGTGGTAAATTATTCTGCGTTTCTGTGTGGTGATTTGATTTAAACTTCACCAATGAATGCAGGCGTTTGAACATATAGTGCTTCTTTTGATTTTCAAAATATATTATTCAAGAAAATATTTTCCTTGATCTGGTCGATAGGTGTTGTGCATAAAAAATGCTTCTTTAAGACGATATATGCTTAACTGTGAAGTGAAATTAAATGTAAACACATGCAGTTCATCTTGTAAACTTAAAATCAATCAACTGAAATGGTCATTACAGTTCATGACCTCACAATAAAAGAAGTTCAATCATCAAAATAGGAGTCTTTATTGGATTTCTAACACACTGTGTGCACTTATGATTTTAATTTCCTTGCAATAGGGGCACAAACTTGCTGGTGCGCATTTGAAATCTAGTGTTATAAATTATATTGAATATTGTGACTTCCCATCACTTGTTTAGTGGTGCATGATGCAAAACACTTGGAAATAACCGCAACCAAAATTCACCTTCACGTGATGGCCCCCTAGGGGAACACATGATTTGATAATTACTTTGTTTGTTGAATGTGTAGGTTTTGACACAATATTTTTATTGCTAGGTGCCACTATGCGCAACAGAATCCTACAGAACTCCAACAAAATGCTGGAGGTTAATCCTCCACTTTACCTCCAAACCTCCACGGATTTACCATGTGGTGGTATTGCTCACAGTAAATCTTCCCGAATGTCCTATGCACTGCAAAAATGGGGATTTACACTGACCTACCCCCACTCCTAATCCCACGGTACTGCCACCAGGCTGAGTGGAAGTGACAGTACATGGGTCTGGTAGTAGATTGGCAGATTTACTATTCAATTTACTGACAACCTCGGTATGAGACCCTATAGTTGCTATATCCTAACAATATTGTGACTTATTCATAGTGGTTTTAATCATGGAAGTACCGGCTTACAAATTTGATCCACTTTTTCTTAAATATTTTGATATCTGGAGACCAAAGGCTGGTTTTAGTTCCAATTTTCAATTAAATTGGTAAGTATTGGTTACTGAAATGACAATTCATAAGAAAGTCATCAGGATTTCGTGCAATGAAACCAGCTTTAAAGGAGCAAAAGCATCAAATGTGAAAGTGGTGGCTCCAAATGTTCTGTTAGATTGTTAATAAAGGAAAGGGGGTCAGTATTTCCTAGTAGTAGAAAGTATTTAGTGGTAGGAATTCCTATACCATGTGTTACTGATTGATTACCTGTATTGAATGTCCACACCGGGTCGATTTGTGCACCATTTTGAATGATGCCAGGTTTACGCATATGTCCTCATTTCATCAGAATGGTCAGATGACATTTAGATGGTAATCTTAGAATGTATTTTAGATCCAAGGATTTATTTAAAAAAAGATTATTTTCACGTTCATCTGGATTTCTTCTAAAAGTTTTCAAAACTAGCAATAGCAAATAATAAAACCTGTTAAACATGCAGGTGCCATGTCGTTTCTATTAATGTTGGTCTTGATAGCTTAGTGCACTTAAAGGATAGAGGATCCGCCATATGCAAAAGAGTTTTCATCACGTCACTGGGGCAGCAGTTCAGCCTCAAAAGGCAGGCCATGTCCCTTCTGCATTGGCTCACAAACGCCCATAGGCATTCCAGCCTCATTGGGCTTCGTCAGTGTGGTGCCGCTTGGGTCCTTTTTTCTGGGTATAAGTCCTCCCACTTAGACTCACCTGCATAAAAAGTCTAAAGGCGATAAATGGTAGTGCTCGAGCCAGCAATTCTCAAACACAGCAGCACCATAGATTCAAGAGTTTATCTTCGCAAAACCGAGAGCACTACTGCGGTAAATTGGCCCTTCTATGCCTGCATATAGAATTTCAGTTTTTGCATTCCCATGCTGGAATGCAGACGTATAGTCGTTTTCATCTCGAATTAAATTCAAATCTCTGCAGAGCCGTTTTAGCCCCTCGTGTTTCTGAAATGAATGAATTCAGTATTATTCAATTGGGTAATGATGCCTATTGTTACACTGCTTAGAGGTTAGCAGACATGAAGCACTACGGTTTCCCTCATCTCGGCTTCATGGTGAGCTCATCCTACACTACAGCTGTACAGCTGCCGTTTCTTTCCTTCTCATCCACCTAGAGAGAGACCAAAATAGCTGGCAGGCGGGAGTTGGACGAGTGGTAATGATTCGCCTCTTGCTCATTGGAGGGCTTCTATTCTGGTCAGACGTGGTGATTCATTGAGCTGCTCGTCAAGACCCGAACCACACCAGGTGATCGACACTGCGAGTTCTCTGTTTCAAGCGATGAATTCTTAATAGTAGCCACTGGTGTGCTATAAACAACTGGGTTGGGTGTAAAAAATTCATGACACTGGGTCCAAGTGGGGGCCATGAACATGCATCTTTGAGACAGGACGCAGCCGTGGGCTAACCAAGATGAAATGCTGCTACGGCCCTTTCCTGCCATTCACTAGTTGCAACCTGGAGGTGGCTGCCATTTGTTTTGCTCTGTGGGTGCAGTACAGACTTCATCACCCCTCTCTACTTTCCACGAGCCCTATACTTTATACCCAACCAAGATTGGCAACATGCTAAATAATACCTGTTCTTATATAGTGCTTCGTGCCAGATTCCACCATCTTCTAGGCGCTGTGATATATACCCTGCTGCTGTAGGCTTCCCGATTGTTCGACCTCTGAGGGTTAGCAGGCGGAGTCGGGGGGAAGTGCAGGCTGCTCTCATGGTGGAGACCAACGTTGTACTGGTGGTTATAGTCCAGTGGCGTTTAAACTCTGAGGCTGGCACCCAGAGGGGCCCAAAGGACGGCCTGTGCGCGGGGGTGAGGGGGGCTCTTCAAAATGGGAGTATGGTAGCTACTTTTAATAGAAATGGCCTTGCAACACTTTTTTTTACTCGGGGGCTGGGGGGCTCAGCATGTAAACGTTCTCATTGCACCACAGTTCCATCACCGTAGTTGCGGATTGCCCTGAACTGCCAGCGCCTCCTCATTGAACCCTGGGAAGAGCCTGGTTTCACCTCCAGTGTCTCAGGGAATGGCCTTCTATCTACAGAGAGACTTTGGTACATGCCCTCGCCCTTCCTGCCCCCACAGTGGCCCCTCTGAGCAATATGGATGGGGATAGTTTTAAAACAGTTGGAAATGACATGTTTGTTTTCAGCAAATATATGGCTCGCAAGAAAGCATCCGGGGTTAGTGAGAAATGTTGGGGACGCTGGGGTTGAGTTTTGAGAGAAACGACGGGGGATTTTGGAGCCCTGCCCAGTGAGCAAAACACCCGTGTAAACTAGTGAGGTCGACTCTGCCATCCAACATACCAAGGATGGGAACATGATCGCCTTCAGCTCGCATGCGTCCCCTTCTCTTGCCTCCCATAAACCTTAAGATTTCACTCTCTGAACTGCCCCTCTCCCAATTCGCAGACCATTGGTAAACACATGGTCTACAGTATGTCTGAGAGTGTGAGCAAGCGAAGTGTGTTTGATGGTAACAACTCGAAATGGGAGCTGTCTGCAGAGGCAACAGCTTGGAGTGCAGGAAAGGGACTGTTCTGACGTGTTAATGCTTTATTATGCCTTTCATACCTTGTTATGCCATGTTATGATTGCTGTATGTGGCTTCAAGATTGGCAGCGCCCCTCACCAGCCTGCCCATCGAGGTGTCCACGTCCTGCATTAACATGCTCAAATTCCACATTTCAACACACAGTGTGTATACCATCTCTAAGCACATCTTTAAGCACATGGCAATTGAACACCTCTCCCAACAAACATTGACCAGAACACTACATGTCTCCAAGCACCTTACATACCCCAGACCCTGCATCTTTAGCCAAGGGCATACAGTGCTCCCCTCTGGGCACAAGTGCCTCTGCACTCTCAACAGAACACCTATAAATAGACCTGCAAACAGAGCTCAAGGAATTTCCCATTCCATAACCTCTTCTTGTTCCGCCACTAATCTAACCCATCCCCCCTTTCAGATCAGCCATTGTGCCTGGATACCATACAAATGGCAATCCCAAAAATGTAACGTAACAAGATAACAATATTTATCACTGAAGAATACATGTTTGGCATTGATGGACCAACATTTTTTAGGGGAAATAAACATGCATTTTATCTCTCTTGCAGTAGATTGCAAGTTGATTTGCTTACTTTGATGATCCAAGAGTGGACTCAGTACTTGTTCCACTGGTTGTATATCTGTTTCCTTTATGCCTCTCCAGACCTGACTACGCCACTACCAAGCTTGTTGGTAGTATGTGTGGAGGCATCATGAAGCAAGACATAGACAACATATTTAAGTTTAGACTAAAAAGTGTTATTTAACTTCAAAGTCAGGGTGGAGTAAGGCCTAGCTTGCCCTAAGGTAGGATTTCCCTACCTACAGAAAACTAAGGGTAGTCTGTGTCAGGAAGTCCAAATGAACAATCTGTCTGTGTCCAAAACCCATACTTGCCCTCACAACTAACTGAATACAATGTGTAGGGATTGTGAACAGCTTGAAGGTGTCTCGCACGCTAGACCCCAGGGATCCGTCATCCAGGTTGCCAAGACACGGCCATCGCTATTGGATCCAGTTCCTGGGGGTGGGCCAGTGCAGGAGGATCACCTGGATGGGGGGGCCCTCTGGGAGTGGAAGTAGGACACCGACGGGTGAGGCGCAGTACCCCCTTCTTTATAACACCTTTTCCCCATCCTACCCCATAAAATACTTAGAAACTCTACCCACCCCCGCCCCTTTTCCGACACAAACACTTACTTACACAACAAAAGACAATGGACTAACACCAGGGCCATTTACCTGACATGTCCCAACACAGGGATCAGGCAGAGTCAGGCAATCGACAATAACCACACACACCTGACGGCCATTTCCTATCCCCACAGGGATAAAAGGTGGAGCACGAGAGCACACTTTGAGCAAGGCAGACCACACGACATGACAGCTATTCCGGGACGGCAGTTCAAGAGGAGGAGAAAGGCGTCGATAACCGAAAGGACAACAAGGAGGGAAGTGCCCTTGCCCTTTTCGACCCACACCTGAAAAGCCTCTGTGAAAGGAATTAGAAGGCTCGGAACAACAGCTAGCGTGTCGTATAATAGATGCCAGAGGTGCACAGACCCCTCCTACACTGATAACCAAGTCAGGGAGAGACGCTTGCTACCACATTAGAAAGTAGAAAGCAGTTCATCACAGCTGGTGAGTCGGAGGGAGAACCGATAGTAAACAGAACTCTGTTGAGTGAAGGTTGTAAATGGCAACATCATTTGAATTGAGAACAAAGACTTTGTGTGTTACAGAACTTTTGAAATAATTCAGGGAGAGACCAGCTGCAGAGTGGTCTGGCGCCACGTGGGCGCACATTTGAAAAATTCTGACGGGTCCACATTTTTTAAAACTACAGTTCCCAGGAGGCCCTTGGAGTGCTGACGCAAGAGGTCAAAGTGGTCATGCAAGGGTCTAGTAAAACCCCTTGTGCAATCGAAAGTCTCTGTCCCGTAAAAAAGTGGAAAAGCAAATGGAAGTAAATCCTACATTGTGCAATGCTAAGTGAACTGTGTAGCTGGCAAGTGTGAACCCGGCTGAGGGATGCCTGCAAAACGGGGTGAAGTGCAATAACCCTGTGAGCATTGTGTTGACAAGAGTGAACCCGACTGAGGGATGTCCACAGTGAAAGATTGTTTAAAAAGACATGGAGACTCATGAATACAACAAGTGAAATATTCTGAGCAAAAGGCCGTTGTGAACCCTACCGAGGAAGGCGCATGTTGCAAGACGGATCGGAGCCCGGTTGAGGGTGATCCAAGGGTGAAGAGAAATCGCCCAATGTGAAGATTTATTGAAGATACCTTTTGTTTGTTGTTTATGGTCGCACATGCCTTCGAAGGCAAGAGACTTTTGCAGAAAAGAGACTTGGCCCCAGAAGATCTTGGCATCATTGCAGGGAACTATAACCTCGTGCTGGCGAGGCCCAGGAGTGTTCTGTGCTGAAGAGTTCTGCCTTGTCCCATATTTAAAACGTGGGGAAGGGAGACCCCAGCCATACCATCCTGACTTATTATTTGGTGAACACTTCTTTCTTTTCCTGTGAACATTACCCCACACTATTTTGTATCTTAGAGGTAAGAATTGGCAATAGTTTTTTTTAGTATAGGCACCTTCTTATTTGACAAAAGACACCACTAGGACTGCCTTATTATTTTTTGATGGTCTTAACTTGCTCCCATTCCAGATTTAGGTTTAGATTATGCGTTATTCACACCCATTCATGCAGTTTAATAAACACCCTTGAGCTCTGATCACGTGTCTGTCTTTACTGTTGCCACCATGAGTTCCTTATAGGATGTCAGCATCAAATGAATAGTATTAAAATAAATAAGGATGTCGGCATCTAATAAATGTTAAAAAATAAAGTTCAGAGCGTCTTCCAGCTCTCGGCTTGTAATCAGTTTACCCTTTCCCAAGTTCAAAACAGTTCACAAAGTATCAGGGTTCCCTTCCAAGAGTTCACATTTTGCACCTTTATAAAACACAATTCCTTGGGATACTTCCCAGCTCTTTTATCATCAGTTATTTTCACTGGTTTACATAGGTAAGTCTGTTTTTTTTTAGCTAAAAAAATCACATAAGCAGCTGTTGCAAAACAAAGGATACTTTCATTGGCTTTTCCCACAAAGGGGGCACTCGGTCCAGGTGCAGTTGTCGCACCATGCGGTCCAACCAATACAGGTCAAGCAACCAATATCCCTTCTTATCTGCTTTCCATCCACAATTGTCCACTGCTTTCCTTTGACAGTGAGGCTTGTTTCTTTTCTCAGTGTTACTCTTCCAACATTTACCGTGGCTTGGTTGGCCACCATGCACTCTGTTATACTTTATGTATTCTTTTGGCTCTGGCCAATACATGGTTTCCTATTTCAAAGGTGCTTAAAAATGTCTTTCAATTGGTTCGATATACAAGTTTACTTGTTTCGGTATTCAAAAGTGCTCATTACAACTTTCAGTTCATTCGGTATCCAAAAACCACTTGTTTCAAGTTCCCACAGCACCCCGTTATCAGTGTTTCCCTGTTTCCACTCATCAGTTCTATGCTGCAGCTCCTTTTGGCTTCTAATACCTCTGCTCTTCCCACGTGGAGGATATAGAGAGCATTGTTCGCTCTCCTGGAGTCTTGTGGCGACGGGCGTGCTTCGGTGGCCCACAGCTCCTGCTGTAAGCACCCGACAAGGAGGGCTTGCAGTACTCCTGGACCCTCTCGCGGCCAGCCTCGGCGTCTCTCTCTCCTACTCGACACGGCACTCTGCACCCGTGCCTTCTGCCCCTCTCTCTCTCCAGCCTGCTTTCTCCAGCCCGCTTTTCTCCTTCCCTACTCTGTGTGGCCAGACTTCCTATATCTATTAGGTTTGTTAAATGACCATAGGTGTGGGTCATCAAGTTCAATTGCCTGACCATGTTGAAATCCATTAGGTGGACATGCCCGGTTGTTCCACCTGCATACCTCCCTAGCCCTCTTGTTCATCTCAGTACCAGAGTGGTGTTTGGAGATGTTTGATTTAAATGAAGTATGCATTACTCTGTGTCTCTTCATCATCTCAGTGTTGAGGTGTTGTTTCTGATGTACAAAGGACAATAGAAGGTTCATTCTGAAAAGGGTATGGGGGATACCATGTCTCACCTAAGGATGTCCTCTTCCCCACTCCCCAAGTCCCCCCCCCCAAGTGATGCTCCCTCACATATCCACTCCAAGGGTCGGGATCCAAAAGCGATGGCTTTTCCCGGCCACCTGAGAGGAGGATCAAGGGGGAAAAGAAGTGCGGACGCCCTCAGGTTCCTCACAGCTCTTTCCTCATTTGTCTGCCTAAAGCCTCATTTCCCAACTTCTTCAAATCAGTCTTGCTCCAATGGAAAGCAAAATTATTTATTTTATTTAAAGCACAGACCTAAATCAAGAGTAGTGGAGTGCTGTACAGTGTGTGGGTAGCCAACGAACACTAGCGCAGCACTGTGAGTTACGGTCTGCATCAGTCTGTACATCTATTGGGATTAGTCCTTGGTCGGGTGTTGTTGAAAAAGCCACGTTTTGAGAGATTTGTGAAATTGGAGAATTGTGGGTGCATTCCGAGCTGATACTAGGATCGAGTTGCAAAGGGTGAGTGCGTGACAAGAGAAGGGTTGTTTTGTGGTACCTCACGCAGGAGAGTTGTGATTTGCGTCGATTGGTCGATTTAATATGTTAGGAGCATGTGCAACCAAATATGTGGAGCTTAGCCAGGTAAACTGCATAACACTAATATCAGTCGATACTAATGCCTACTAATATAACCACACTCCAGAAGGCATATATTTGTTGTTGCCTGTTAATAAGAACACTGCTTTCTCCATCATTATTTGGACGTCTATAGAACCTTGTTGCTGAAATGAAAGTTGGTGTATACTTCCCATTACGTTGCACTCTAACTCTCTTCTCCGGGGGAGCCAGTGCTCTTGTCCCTGCGCATGTCAGTGAGATGGACCCATCCTCTGCGATTCTCTAGTTTAACCGCTGTAGGTGTTGCATAGACAGCGGTGTATGGTCCAGAAAATCTGCTGTCTTTTCACTTCCTGTTGTGGTTTTTTTACATATACGTGGTCTCCAGTGTAATGAGGTGGTACTTGTGCAAAGTCGTTTTCCTGCTTGCCAGTTTGCTCAATCCGTACTTTTGGTCTTATGTGCTGGGATATATACGTAAGCGATTTTGTAATTTCTGTGAGGTACTAGTGAATTCATCCCCCAGAATATTAGAAACCGTATTAGCATCAGAAATTGTACGCGTTGGAGATATGCATTCTCTGACTAGTAACAATTTCATGAGGAGTCAAGTGATGCTCTCCTCCAGGCGAGTTGCGTAAGGCAATAGTGCAAGAGGCAAACAGTGCAGCCATGATTTACTGAGCATTTGAGTTAGCTTAACCAAGTGCTCCTTTAGTAACCCATTCATTCTCTCAGCCAAACCATTTGCTTGCTACACTGTGCATAATTTGTGTCTTATCCCCAAATGGGCAGTTATTTCCTTAATCAAATAATTTGCAAAGTGCTGAGCGTTGTCGGAGCGAATTTCATCTGGGATCCCCCATCATGGGAATACTTCCAGCACCAGAAATATAGCCGCTGAGTGGGAGTCATTATGTCCACATGGACCAGCCTAATGCCAACGCGAGAACTGACACAAAACTGTAAGCATTTACCTATAAGTACATCTGTCTAGCATGTCGACATAGTCAATATGCAAGTGCTGGAAGGCCCCTTCTGGTCGGGGTAATGTTCCTCTTACCACTCTTAAAGTGTGACCTGGCAGACATTTCTGGCAAACCATACAATTATGTGCAAATTCAGATAAACACCCATACAAATTGGGCACAGACTAGTCCTCACTAATCCCTGCAGCCACTTGCTCTTTCGACACGTGGGCCGGGTAGTGGAGCTGTTCCAGAGCCACATTCAATAGCTTTTTTGGCATTACCACTTTGCCTGTGCTGTCAAACTGCCAGATTAAATCATTTCGTGGCAGAGGGCACCCCCTTTTCCTGCATAGCTCTTTTTCCTTGTCTGGTGCTTCCCCCTGTAATTCTATTATATGCACTATTGGGGTTGTATTGATTTCCTGGTGGTGCGTATTTTCCTTTAGCTGTTTTCATTAATGCCACAAGTGGTATTTGTTTCTCTTCACCAGGGAACAGCACATGTGTTCCTTCTGGCAGATATGCTGCTTCTGTCACTGCTCTATCTGATTTTTCGGTACCCAGTGAAATAAAATCTTGCCCTCCCCGATTGTGCCTTACACTTTATTATTGCTGATTCTACTGGGAGTGGCAACATTTCAATTATTCACTCAAAAATGCTGGGGTTGTTTTGGTGCACCATCACTTTACCTGAATTCTCTCCTTTCCCACCTTGTTAACCCTGGTGGATGTTACGTACGCAGAGTCAGAAAATATATTTACTGCATGCCATTTTGACATGTTGAGTGCCTCTATTCATGGCACCAATTCTGCTGCTTGTGCAGACTAGTTTGCTGGCAGTCGTGTTTGGAAAAACACTATCGATTCACCTTCTTTATGAATTCCATGTCTGTGTCCCACCACTGCTGACCCTGAATGTCTCCACCCTGAATTTGGGTCACTACTTGAGCTTCCATCAATGAATATCATGCCCCCCCTTCAAAAACTTCCTCTTTTACCGGGGGGGTTCCCTTAACTCCTGTCTTCATATGCCACCCAATAATATATCTAATCTCCCACTTCAATTGGGTTTGCAAAGAATTCTGCTGGATTGACCGTCTTTCATCTTACCACCTCAATTGCAGGGTTCGTCAGTATAACCTCATACCCCTATGATCTCTGAATTGTCAATGTTGATTTGGCTTTTTTAGTATCGTGAACAGTGCATGTTCCACGTCCAAAATTACTGGGCACCCCATTATTATTGTTGATGCTTTCTCAATTGTGAATGCAGCAGCAGCAAGTGCCTGTACACAAGGAACATCACAGGATCAAGCAATCTGTTGTAGTACGCTTGTGGCTTGTGACCCTATCCCTTCTTTTGTGTCTGCACGGTGGTCATAACTTTGCCATCTGAGTGTGAAAACAAGTGAAACTTCTCCTTAAAGTTGGGTGTAGCTAGTACTGGTGCATGTGCTAACTCGTGTTTGAGTTCATTAAAATTCTCATTCATTTCTGCTGTCCATTTTATGTTGCTTTTGTCTTTCTGTGCTTCCTTAAGTGCTCAGAGAAGCGGCTTGGTGTATGTGGAGTAGTCAAAAACCTATGCCCTGCAGTAATTGCACAGGCCCAGGAAATATTGCATTTCTTTTACCGTTTTTGGTCAGGGCGTTTTATGTATTGCCTCCACTTTTTCTGGAGTTATTTTCCTTGCAGCTGCTGATAAAATCTGCCCCAAGTAAAATACTTCCTTTTGCCAATACTGCAATTTGTCTTTGTCCACTTTGTACCCCTTGTCAGCCAGTAACGTCAACAGAGTCCCTGAATCTTTGCCGCACTCGTCTTCTGCCGTGCTACACACCAAAATGTTATCCATTTTTTGGATCACTGTACTATCTACTTGAAAATTGCTCAAATCTATTTGTATTACTCTATAAAATATGCTTGGTCCCTCACAGTACCCTTGAGGCATTCTTTTGTGTTTGAATCTCGTCCCGTGGCACGTTAACACAGTGAGATACCTGGAGTCTGGGTGCAGGGCGATAGAGAAGGGTGCATTCTTTAGCTCCACCACTGCGAAGTAGTGTGCTTCTGCTGGGATGCGAGAAAAAACTGTTGCAGGGTTCGGGACCAGTGGATGTTCTGCCTCTATAATATTATTAAGATGGCGTAAATCCTGTATGAAATGCCACGCCCCACCATTTCATTGTTTAATCAGATAGATTGCTGTGTTACACAGTGATGTAGACTCCTATATTATTCCTTGTTGCCTTAGAACATGCAGTGTCTCATATATGCCCTCATCTGCTTCTTGTGAAAGGAGATCTTGTTTTACTCATGGTAACAGTGCTTCTTCCTTTATATTAATGTGAACTGCCCCTACCCCTTTCAGTATTCCTACATCATGAGGTCCTGTTGTCCACAAACTCTTTGGCACTTTTTCCAAATTCTCCTCCATGTATTTTGCCTCTTTGTCACCGGTTGTCATTTGGGGCACTACTTTCTTTTACCTGTACTGGATAAGGTATGCTTAGCTGAAACACCATCTCACCCTCCTCTTCATCTAGTGTGGCAAACAACTCTGTGTCAGTCACTCCTGTCAGTTTGGGATTAATGCACAATACCAATCGCTATTCCATGTTATCATCCTCTGTTGCAACCAGTATAAACATGTCTTTTCTCACTACCACTTCCTCAAGGTATAGCAGTGTGTATGTGCCTGGTGTAATGATGGAGGGGCACAGTGGTCTGAATAGCAATTCATTTGGTAATCGAAAAACCTTCCCTTGTGTAATAACTGAAGGGGGGGTATCTGTACTCCTGCTCTCTATATAGCAGAGCAGAGGCACAGAGCACCCCAGCCAAGATTCTCTATTTGGTATTGTGGACGAGCAATCAACGCTTAAAATCTCAGGAGGTGATGCAGGCAGGTTCTTAAGTGTAGTCCCCAATCACCCACAAAGGAATGTCCACACACTGTTAGAGATAAGTTATTTATATGAAGAAAGGATTTGATTATGAACACATACAATACAACACTTTGTGCTCAGGTAAATCTAAAATGATACATATATACAGTCTCTATGTGGTACCACAATTACTTCTTAGATTCCATTAAAATGCATCAACTGTACACAGTTTCAAATGACATACAAATCAATTAATAAAGTGAACCAACAATAGACTTATGAGGGAAACAAGTTGGTCAAACAATTGGCAGAATACTGGGCCCCCACCACTAGGCACAGTTCTGTATGAGGATCCCCCCACCTGGGCAACCTGTAAAATAAAGATATAACACAAGCCTAGTCCATATATTGCTTATAAGAGTCTTATCTATTTCTATAATTGTTCTACCACCCCAATGTACCTGGTATAGCAGATTTCTTCGATGGGTCATCGACAGATCCTTCTTAATTGACCCCCTTTAAAGCAGGAGTCACAGATCGTCTATAGTCCTCGAAGAAGGTGAACCTTGGTGTTGAGAGTCGTCGATGAAAAGGTTCGATGTCGTCGAGACAGCAGCTTTGGTCGCGTTGGTGTTCGTCGACGATCGGTCGTGGACGTCCTGTGAAGACGAGGCGTGCAGTGCACCTCGACGACGATGGTTCGTTGCCGCAAAGAGTCAGTGAAGAACTTTGGCCCAGCAAGGGCATCAGGTGTCGGCGTCTTTATGGTCTTCGGGTGGCGGGAAACCCACCGGCGGATTCTTTTCGGTTCGTCAGCAACCTTGACTTTCTCCGGCAGGACAAAGTGGCGGATAGTGATGAGTAAGGAGTCCTTCATTCAAAGTGTTCTTAGGCAAAGATGGAGCGTTGAGGATCCAGTTGTTGGCAGCATGGCATCAAGCGGTACCCGCTTCTGGGCAGCATGGCTTTGACGGGCTTCCAGCGGTTACGGCCGTCCTCCGAACCCTGGTCGACGGCAATGGACTTCAGTGGCCTCAATGTCCGGGTGCTTTACTTAGAGATTCCTCAGCGGTCCCCGTCTCCGGTCAACAGTCTTTCGAAGGCCGGCTTCCAGGGCGCTTCGGCGATGGTTAGTGGTCTGCACGATGTTCCCTCGTAGCTCGGGAAGAGGTCGCCTAGCCAGGTCCTCTCTCGGATCAGTCCTTGACAACTCAACAGTTTTCGGATTGGGTCGAAGCAAATACAGTAAATCATCTTCTTCCAGCTGGGCTTCAAGGATAAGCAACAACTTTCAACTTCATCTTCTGAACGATTTCCATCAGTGAGAGGTCCCCAGATATACTGTTTGGTCTCTCATTCACTCTGCTGGGTCACACTCATGCAACCAATCATCCAGAAGGGCAATCAGGCAGGCTGTCCTCTGAATTCTCCCAAACCTTCTTACTTTGTTTCTTCTCCACCACAAACCCTGCACCACTCTCCTCACCTGTGTTGTCGGTATCAGGGGTTTCTTGAAGTCTGTGTCGGTGTGCCTGTTAGTCCTTGTCCTTCTTTTGTAGTATGTGCCTGCCACGGGTAGAAGTCACAGTGAAGCCGTTAGAATACCACGCTATGGATTCAGCCCCGGGAACAGGCTGACTAATATGGGGGAAAAGGCCACAGGCAGAAACCCCTCTAGCAATCTGTTGAGTTATGAAGGGCATACTTCCAGCACCAGGACAATACGAAGAGTGGTACACCAGCCGTATGGAGCGATAAGTGGAACAGGAAGGAGGAATTCTTAGGGATAACGGAAAAGGCACAAGCGAGGAATTCGTAGCCTCCCCTGGGATAATGGTGAACAGAAGCGAGAGAAGCGAAGGTGCCAAAAGGAGATAATATGAGGACCAAGACTCTGCACAGGAGAAGAGGGAATAGGAGGGGAGACCGCCAGGGATAGCGTAAGAAGGGAGGGAGAAAAGAATAGGAAGTATAGAAAAATAAAAGAGAGGAATGACCTGCAAAGCCGGAACAAAGAAACTAAAGGTAAGTAAACAAAGTGCAGCGCAGAGGCGCTAGAAGAGATAGAGAAATCAGAAACAAGCTTCGGTATGAAGCGAAAAGAAGATCGAAAACTAGCATATTCACTGCAAAATGAAGCAAGCTGTCGGAACGGTTGCAACGTGCCGACCGCTGGGAGTGCAAATGCTAAGTACTTCCCAGCGGCGGCCATGTTGGTTGAACAACTAGAACGTTGCTAGCCGTTTAGACTGAACGTGATGGAACATTCAATGGCGGTGTAGCCGCCAACGCGGTAACAACCGCCAGTTGGACCGGGTATGACACAGGCAGCCAGTCAGGCTCACAGTGCATTCAGGCCATTCTCCTCCCTAAAGACACCCACAACAATGAATGTGTATTTGGACAAGTACCCAGCCTTTCAGCACTCCACACTGCATTCATACTAGTTTCGGGCAGGGCTGTCTCACTCTTTGTGTCACATATCAGAAACCAGACACCCATAACAAGAAGTACATATTGGTCACACACTGCATTAAACCAGCTCCCACCGCAAAGATGTACCCACAACATAGTCATTTGGAAGGCTCCAGCTAGACTGGCCTGGACTTCCCCACAATACCATATATGGAACTTCCACCCAACAATCAGTCAGGGGGAAGGGACAGAGTCCGGGCTTCCCAGGACTTTGGGAAAACAAAGTAACAGGCAATAGAAAGCAAGAGGCCACAGGGGCCATATTGTCTCCTATCAGGAATCAACTAATTCCAATGCAGGGCCTGTGTACCCCAAAATGGAGGATACTCTGAGCACCTGTCTAATTCAGCATGGAGCTGCCACCAGCCCATATCCTGCTCTGGGGGGGCCACACACAGGTGCCCACAATCATACACTAGGGGTACAGGGTTGTACCCCCAGCCATGAGTGCCAAAAGGGTCATGAATTTTGTCAGGACTGGTTGGAGTGATTGGTCATTGACTGATTGCTTAGTGTGCTATCACAAGGTCAAGGATGAGCTGAGTGCAGAGGGAGAATGTTTGTGTAAAGCTGGGTGGTTAGTACCGCCATACTTTTTGAGGTGATTCATAGGGGGCATTTGGGGATGACCAAGACAAAAGCGATGTTGAGGGGAGATTACTGGTGGCCTGGGCTGGATGCCGAGGTTGAGGGGCTGGTAAAGTGACATGTAGTATGTCGAGATGCAGATAAGATGTTGAGAAATTTTGTTCAGCCTTTGAGTCCTATTGAATTGCCCAGTGAATCCTGGGATTTTCTGGCTTTGGACATTTTGGGTCCGGTTACAGGGACAAGAGGGGTGAGGAAGTATATTATTGCATCAATTGATTTATTTTCCAAATGGGTTGATGTGAAGAATGTGTGCAAGGCGGACTACAGAGATAATGTGTTTGAAAAAGAGGGGTTTCCAGGAAGCCTTTGCCAGTTAATGGTGTTCAAATGACTTGATCATGGAATTATTTCTTACGAGTATCTGGGTGATGCATCATCCCACCTCGTTGTACCACCCTGAGACAAATGGTGCGGTGGAGCAGTTTAATTGCACCCTTATGCAGGCAATCAGGATGGCGGCCAGTGCTGGTCATAACTGGGAGGATCTGAGGGGGAAGAGGGTGTGTGCTGAGATTCTCGGGTACAGAGAAAGTAATTTGATTATATTTGATTTTTGTATTTGTAGAGCGTATATCCTGTTGGGACCTGGGCAGAGATTGCATCTGGGCACAGATGGAAAATCACAAAATAGATAGACATTAATTACTTGTTTTAGGTTGGCCAGGGAAATTACTGGACATGTGTCGTCAGTTGCTTCCTGCAAACAGGTAGGGAGTCAATTATCCATAGCTTTAGCGGAAGGGAGTTCCAGGCTTGAGAGCCCATAAAGGAGTACCGTCTCCCCCCCCACCCCGATGTGGTAGTCCTGGGGTCGGGGGGGATCACGAACAGGCCTTGTCCCTTAGATTGCAGAGTGCGGGGGGGGGGACAGTGGGTTACAATCTTAGATCATAGATAAGTTGGGGCGAGGCCGTGGATCTATTTGAAAACCAGACATAAAATCTTGAACTGAATCCTCTACTGCACTGGCAGCCAATGAAGGCCTCTTCAGAATTGCAAAATAAACTCTAAGATAGCTGTTTTCCGGGGTAGCATGAAAATGTATCGGACCGCAGAGGTCATGGGCTACCTGAAGCTGGTATTTTGGAATGCCCGTCAGGAAGGCATTGCAATAGTCTAATCTTGTGTTTATGAGAGTTCCCACTACAGTTGGACAATAATTCTCAGACATTAGTTGAAGTAGAGGTTTAGAGGAGGTTTAGTAGGACGTAAAGTGACTTGATGATCTGATTAACTTGTAGATTACAACTCATGTTGGACTGCCAGATGCAGCCCACATTTTTTACTGCCTGAGTGTATTTGGTTGAAGTTACAAATAAAGTTGGACAGGGAACCAAGTGTAGCACGTTTACTCATTTCTTTTTGGGCCAAAAACAATAACCTCAATTTTTGAAGGATTCAGTTGGAGCTTATTTTCCAGCATCCAGGTCTGAATTTTGTCTGTGCATTTTAAGACTCACTCCATTGCCACCAGCATAAATCTGCGCATCATCCACGTATGAATGATAATGTAGGTCAAACTGGGCAAAGATCTTAAGCAGTGGGCGGATGTACACATTCAACAAAAATGGAGAAAGAGAAGAAACCTGAGGCACTTCACAGGTTCCCGGCAACGAGTCAGACAGGTAAGGACCTGCCTTAACTTGCTGAGAGTGGTCTGTCAAAAACAAGGTGAACCATTTGAGTGCTTCTTCAGATACATGAGCTAGTGATGATAATCTAGATTTGGGAATGCCCAAATCAACTGTGTCGAAGACTGCCGACAAGCCTAGTATGCCAAACATGCAGATGTCACCATTGTTGGCAGTCTCAAGAAGGTCATCCCAGATGCCAATTAGGGCTGTCTCAGTGACCTGGTCTAAATCCTGACTGGTATGAATCTAAGATGTTATTTTCTTCCAAGAAATCCTGCAGCTGTATGGTCACAATTTTTTCTAAAATGTTGGCATGCCACAGAAGATCGGCAATAGGGAGGTAATTAGACAATGTTGTATGGTTCAATGATGGCTTTTTTAAAAGAGGAGTAAGATAGGATTTTTTTTATTCCACTGGCACACAGCTTTGAATTAGTGAGGCATTCATCAAAGCCTGAATGGTACTGCTAAGAGCGTGTGCATGCTGTTTGGCCAAATAGGCCGGAATAGGATAAGAACTGTGGATGGTGGGTTTTTGGTTGCTTATCAAGTTGACAATGCTTTCTGTAGCAACTGATGGAAAAGCTAATTTAGGCATGGTTGTTTGATTGTCAGAGTGTGCACCCTCAGTAGTCACTTCAGTATGAGGAACCACTGTTTGCTCATCAATGTTAACCCAAGTCAATTTTTTCTGAACAAAAAATATTAGAAGTCATTAACCATCTTTTGTGATGCTGGGATACTAGCATTTATGCAAGTGGGGCTAGTAAAATGTCTAATAGCCTTGAACAAGGCTTTGGATCTATTATCTGCGTGTTTAACCTGTTTTTGAAGGCATAATGATTTATCTAACAGAATGTCTTCCTTGCATGTCTTCAAGGCGAGCTTATCCTTATGGTAGTCATTGTTATCTCTAGTCTTAAGCCATTTTTTTCAGTTTTTCGATGAAATCCCTTATGTTAATCTATTTTAACGGGGCAATAATATCACAACTGATTTGCAGCTGTAGCATCAAATTAGCATCAAGTTACCCAGTAATTCGTCTGAGATACGATCAAGTTCCTTTTCACGATGACGCAGTCCTGAGTTTACATTCAGATTCTTTCTACGGGATGTAAGATTGGTAGCCATGGTGAAGTATACCACAAAGTGGTCTGACCAGCTAACTGGCACATTTTCATGGTGGTATAATCTTAGGCCTTTGGACAATATAGGGTCCAGGCAATGTCTGCCAGTGTGCATCAGTCGACTAGAAAGAATTTGGAGATCATTTGATTACAAAACATCATTCAGATTTTTGCAATCTGCTTCTTCAGGCTCATTACACCATATATTTAGATCCCCTAGAATGATCAACTTGGAATGGCAGAGTGCTTCTATGCCCAGGTAAGCATCCAAAGTATCTAAGAAGGGACTGCCTGGTCCTGGGGGTCTATACCATAAAATCAATTGGCAAGAATCATTGGGGTCAAATGGCAAGTACAAGCCAATATTTGGGATGTAGTGTCCCAGTTCAAGATATGAAAAGTCTGCAATCCAATGATGTTTTTTGCCAAAATAGCAACTCCACCTCCTTTTTTATGCTCCCTATTAAGCCACTTAATCTGATAGTCATCTGGTACCAGAAGATGACAGGTAGAGGTGAACCAGGGTGCAGTTATAAAGAGAATGTCTGGATTAATAGTATGAATAAGATCCTTAATAGCAACAGCATTCTTAATAGCTCATCTGTCCTTCGTAAGAGCCAATGTTAAGGAGCTTGCCATAGTGGAGTCCACAGCCACCTTGGGTCTCTCGCAGAAAATATCAAAAGAGTGACAAATAGGCATGCTTTTAATCTCCAAGAGCAAGCAGGGGTATCACTGGAATCGCATTTCATCATAATAATCACTGTATATGAGCCGGCCCTGCCACGATATGGCAGGCGCTGCAGGGGTTATACAGTCATGGTTCGCTGTAGGAGAATAAAGTAAAATGAAAAAATTACCGGCAGTACGCCAGACTGCCACAGACCGGCTGGTCAATGTTGCGCCAGCACTGTCGGGTCTGGTGGGCATGAAATAAGGGCATGAACTACAATTCCCTTGGGGAAATTGTAGTTCTTGCTGATAGAACATGTGCGTCATTCCGAGCTACACGTTTCTCATGTTTTTATGGCAATTGGGAACAAAAGAGGTTTCACATCTAGTCGGACTCGTTAATACGGCAATTCCGACTGGTGTGACAGTGTTACAAGTATGAATTAAAACCAAGGGTAAATCAACTTTTAAAAGTCCCTGTTAGCGACCCACGTCGAGCTATTTTTGGATGGGTGCTGTGAGGTTGTCTGCAGAGTATGTGAGTGCAGGGAACTGATTGTGTCTAGCTAGACCAAATTTGTGTCGTGGGACATCGCTCATTTTAATGGCAGGTTGTTATGCGATGTGTCTTCAAGTAGGTTATGATAGCAGATACGTATGATTGGGTGGCCCGTGCCTGTGGCTATCTTCCATTGAAATGGAGTGCGATATGTACCCGTGTGTTCTAGCTGGTTTCTTGTTTGTGCCTGTGGCTATCTTCCATTGAAATGGAGTGCGATATGTACCCGTGTGTTCTAGCTGGTTTCTTGTTTTCGCAGACGTAGCGTGGATTCCGTACTGCGCTCTGCTGTAGGTTATTCTCTCTATCGTTCAGTAGGTTCTATGAGGCATTCATTGCCGCCTTGGCCTATCTGACAGGGGGGTTAAATAGCCTGAGGTACGGGAAGGGTTCATCAGGAAGCATGGGAAAAATCCAGGTCTTGAAGGTCGCCTGTAAGACAAGGTGATCCTCTAAGCGGCGGATGCTGAGGGGAATAGCTTTCCAGATTGTGGGACCTTGACGGAGGAGGATCCCCTTATTCTTGTCGATTTGAAGGGGGAGGAGGGTGACCAGGAGAAGTGTGGTGCCTGATCTCGGGTTACTATTAGGTTAAGGGGTGAGCTTGTGTTGAAGATATATTCTGTTTTTGTGTATAGTTATACCCACATGGAGTCTTGGGGGAAGTGTGTTCCAATGTAGAATTGTTAAGGGTGGAGTCTGGTGAAAGGTTCCAGAAGAGGGCAGTTGGAGAGGGGAGCAGAAGAGCGAAGGTGGTGTTGGGCCTGTTACCTTTATACTAATAAACATCAGCATGTAACTTACCTCCGATCATGTAACCTCCATAATGCCCATCCATGGAATTGCAAATGTACACCGGGGCAGTACACAGCATGTTAGCCAAGGAGTATGGGAGGTCGGATTCATTCAGATCATCTGCCACTTCCCTTTAAATCAGACAGGACCGGAACTTCAGGAACCCTCATGAACGGAAACACCCAGATACTTTAACAATGAACCAACAGTCTGGAACCAAAAGGTTCCCTCTCGCTTAACCACTTCAACTTCCCCACTAAGAGGCTCACATCTTCATCTCTCTGACTTACACGAATCACACAACCCTCACAATGGCAGCAAGCTGCCCACAAACACGTTGCATTAATGGAGCAATTGCACTGCCCACCTTTCTAGCCTTATCGCACCAACACGCCTCCCTACACAAGCGGCTAAACCGCATAGGGCTTACTTCACTGTTTGAGCTGGAGCTCTCCCTTCCCGGTGAAAGACAGACCAAGTGTCTCGGCCACAGCCCACTAGAATCCCACTGACACTCGGGACTCTAGCCTGCTAGCAGCAACACCATAGGATTCGCATCCGACTTCCCTCTGTCCTACTATCGACGCTCCTTCCGTTTCTTGCGGCGCCAGGTGCAGTGAGGTCACCAAAATGACATAAGTGCCCCATATAGGACCACTTTGTATTTTGCATAAAGGAAACACAGTTGCATAGGGGCTACCTACATGTGTGTTGTAGTCTAAACAGTGTATTTGTATGAACAGTGCCCATTTTCTCTCTTTTCTCTCCCTGGTGGTATAAAAGAGTTCACTTTCCTTGCCTTAGCAAGCGACATTCCCCAGGGTAAGACGTTGACTACAGCCCACCATTTGGTTAAAATCTATTGGCATCTCTTTCAAGGTCTATCCTCTTAATTGAAATCGGTTCGTTGATTATTTATATATCGCCTATTTATATAGCGCCAAGTGCATTATCGCCTTACCCATGGCCTTCCTCACAGAGCCATACCTTTTATGTGCAGGCGTTCTCGCCAGCCCTCATGTCAACTCTGGGGTGACCTTCCTCTTGAGTGTGTCTCTTGATTGTGTAATGTAGGGGTGTACAACTGATTTTGCTGGAGGGCCGAATGTACCACACAAGTCCCATACAGTGGGCCGCACTATCCATGGGAATGAGGGGGCTGCACTATCCATGGGAATGAGGGGGCTGTAGGGGCATTTTGTGGATCTGAGTGACAAAAAACATGGATTTTGAGATTGACTTTTTATGTATTACTTTTTTACTATATAACACATGATGATATTCCCATTTTGATTTATTTGTATTAGGCGACTGAAATTATATTTTAAATCAAAGTAAAACTGCACACATTATGATGCAAAGACCAAAAATGGACCTCAGAGGCTTCGCACACCAGACATGACAGATTTAGGACTGACTGGCATATGGCAGGCCACACTTCATCATTCAACTCCTGTGACTGTAAATAATGCCCTGAAGGGCCGCATTTGGCGCACCCCTGGGTAATGCATTTTCCGGTTTAGTTTATGGAAAAAAAACCTTTAGGAAATAGAAAATGCACCTTCTGTGTGCCTAGAAGTGAAGAGCGAATGGTTTGCCGCTTAACCTGGCGAGGGCCTACCAAGATTTAAAGCAGGGTCGCAGCTCGATTCCATGTAGGGTGTTGTGAGCATGGAGTCGCTGCTGTACAGTTCTTCGATTGTCTTTTGGCAAGCGTTCTGACACCACATCCACGTCACGTTTGCACCTTGGCATGGGTCCCTGTCATCCCACTATGGCGTGCGTGCCTTAACCCGACCTTCAAGGGTGAGAAATAGTTACCGTGTTGGTGTGACTAGATTTTTGGCTGTAAAGCAGCTCTCTTGGAAGCCGTTCTGCAGGGAGGAATGCGCGTGCCCCTTCGTTCTCATTGCACCTTCTGCAAGATGCGGGAGGTCCAGCTGGGAGCCAGCCCTGTCATGCCAGCTTAGACCTCCGGCTAGCACGCTCTCGTAGATGCATGGCAACTCTAGTATTTCTTCTAGGGAAAGAGGTTTTTAAAAGGGGTTTTCAAAGTACAGACGATGTGCAGCCCTCTATTATCCTCGGACTTATCGCTTCATCCTCCGAAAACTTGTCAAATTCAGTGTTCTCTTTTGATTTGTAATCCCATGACTAATTCACCCAGAGATTCACGGGACAGCTAAATGCATTTGTTGAAAGTATATCTTTCGAAATCTGTATTTGGGTGAGTCGTTAGGATTTTGTTGAAGGCTTTCATTGCCAGTTGGTATATTGTTCTCTCCTGTGGTGGTATTGTTTTCAATATTCCTTTCACTTCGGTCCCTGCTAAGCTAGTAAATATGTCCAGGGGGGCTGGTGATTTGCTGTCTCCTATTGCCTTCACAAAGTCTGGACTCCTCCTGCCACTCGTCCCATCTGGGACCTCTGTCTTGTTGTGGCTGGAGTTGAAATGGTTGGGGACTGCTCAGAAATACCGCACTGGATGCATAACTTGATTACCGATCCCCACGCTCTCCTTTTCTCCTTCCATTGCTGCTATTCTGCGGACTTTCTTTGTCTCCTGGTGTCACTGTCTGCTCTTTTGCCTGTGGTTCCCTTTTACTCTGATTTCCGGCGTCTCCCTTTTCCCTCCCAGTGAAGGCTGAGTCAACTACGGGGTAGAACCCAGTTCCTTGTGGGCATGATCTTGTCCTGGCAGGTGTAAAACTCTGTGGATGTGGTCCTTCTTTCTGAGTATTTCCTGTCTTAAGCACTGCCAGTGGCGTCGGGTGACCAACACTCTGTTTACAGGTGCCCTTTGTAATTATATGGTGGCGTGCAAGGCACTTGTTGTTACTGTGTGACGAGGGGCGTGGTGTGGCTCCCTGGTTGTGGCCCTGTCCTAGTTGAAACGTGTTTCGGGTCAGTCGTGAGTCTCGCATTTGTTACTCACTGTGCTTCTCTTGACTTGTCACAGGTTGTGCAGTCTTTCCGTTTCCAGAGCTCTTCCTGGTGCTAGGTGGCTGGAGGGCTGCTGCTTAGCAGTGACAGACTGCTTTGGAGGGTATGGGTGAAAATACCTTCAGCTTTCCCTCCGTAAATACCTTCCCTCCTGAGCTCTTCACTCCTCCACATCGAACTCCCTCAAGGTCAGTCGTTTTTCTAAAACGAGCTGGGGGTAGATCTTTATCTTCGGCTGGGGCCTCCCTCTAGAGCAGCCTCCCCACCACTCTGAAACTCGAGGAGAACCTTCTCCAGTTCCGGAAGCACCTCAAGAACTTCCTCTTTGCTTTTGCCTTTGCTCCTCCTCTTCCCTGTTGATCTGTTCTGTCTCGGCATCGTGCACCTGGTCACCCTCTGACTTTCGGGCCCAGGTACCTGCTCACTCTACGACCCACCCACGCTGCCTCCTGGCAATCCCTTGCACTGGGGTCTGTATCTGTAACCCTACAAACCCACCCCACCCCCTGTTTTTTTCTTCCTGCACTTACCAGACACACCCCGTCTGCTGCCTTAAACCTTACACTTGCTAGCTGCACTACCACTGTCTGTAGCTTTTATTATTTATTTACTTATTTATTATCTATTTTTATGTTTATTTATTTGTATTCCTTTGCTCTGCACTTTCTACTTCTCCCCCCTCCCATGCACTTTCCTCTTTCCTTCTCCCATGCACTTGCGCATTCTCAATGTCACTGGGCCTAGTAAGATTGTTTTTGTTTCTCCCTTGCCTCGTCATGCTCAGAAACACTTGTGTACGAGAGCGATACAAGTAAAATATCAATATCACTTGTGCTACTTTGGGTCTCTTAACATCTGCACATAATGCTGTTTTGTCTTTTTTGTTTTTCTCAGAGCAAGTTTGTTGTTCTGCCGCCGGATATTTGCAGCGATGATGCTGCTTGTTTGGATTACGGGACACCCAGCCGGGAGGTGGGGCTCCACTTGTTCTTTTGGCACGCTATGTCAGAGGGCAGGAGAGCACAAATCTCTGTTCTCAGGGACCTAGTCTCTGCTGAAGGCACTTTGGGCCTACTCTGCAGGATCCCTTCTCACTGTCACTCACCAAATTGACAGGCTCCCTCTACTTTGTTGGGGCAGGCTGCCTACTTGATAATGTGCAGCGAACTGCCATCTCTTTGTGTGCGGCAGACTGTCGTCTTGTTGCTATGTGGCAGACTCCTGTCTTGTTGCTATGCAGTAGACTGACGTTTATGGTGACGGGGTGATTACTGCTGTTTCTGCGGCGGGGTGCCGGGTTTTGCTCATGCGTCAGACTGCTATGTTGCACTGGGCGGATTACCACTGTGCGTACTTGTTGGTCAGGTGGGCTGCAAATTACATCCTCTGTCTCGTTGCCAGTTGTTTTGGCCCTTTTGCGGGGTGGTATAACTCACTTTGCATCCCTTCTATCTAATCACATGTATGCTAGTCAAACAGAGCCATGTATTTTGTCAATTCCTTCTTTCTCTCCAAACTCCCCGATACCCCTTTTGCTTCTCCTCTTCCTCCCGTCTCATCATTGTCCCTTTCTTTTAAGGAAGTTCCCTAGCTAAGGTTGCACCGCCTTGTTAGGCTACAACAAAGAACTCCTCTCATAGATACTGCCGCGTGGTGGTGGGGGGGCTTTGCTTTTAATAAGGTAATCAGTTTAGTTTGTTTGGAATAAACTCACAGAAAAAAGGCCAAAAATAGGTGATTTGTTTGTGTAATTTTTCCCCTGATTGACATATGAAAATTCTTTAAGTGCTGATGCACAGCCCAGTAATGGTCGGCAAAGTAAGTCACAGGCTATGTTTGAGCATTTGGACATTAAACTATGTACAATCAACAGACAAAACGTGAATGCTCCAGATTAAATTACCACTTCCATAATGCAACTACCTTTCTCAACATCTGTAGAATAAATGCCCAAAAACCCATTACTGTATCTTAATGTTAAAGGTTTTTATACCGCACACCGATGCCACTTGTGTGGTCTCCAGGCACTCGGGTGGATCCTTATTGCAAGGAGGGAGGGAGGGTGGATGGTTAGGGTTGAGGGGGAAAAGATATGGAGAGCTGTCATGTGCTGTTGGCAGCTTCAGTTCGGAAAGACCATTCACTGAACATAAATGTGATTTTCGGAAGTTGTCCATCATGTGCTGTTGTGCAAGATTATGTGTGGTTTGTTTCATTGTGGTGTTGTGAAGTACATGCGGACTGTGGTGCTGTAGAGGTGGGTTGTGCTAAGTCCAGAGTTTGAGAGGTGTATTTAGAGGAGTGAGTTTTAGTATGGATTGTTGGTGCACCACATCTACTACCCTAGGAATCCATCCAAGTGCGCCACCCCCCTAAAAATCCACCTAAGTGTACCACTCCCCCAGCCCAGGAATGAATCCAAGTGCATCATACCATCCACCCCTAGAAAATCCATCTAAGAACATCACATCTCTTACCCCCCGACATTCACCCAACTGCGCCACAACTCCAACCCATGAAAATCAACTAAGTGCGTGTCACCTCCCACCCCAGGAATCAATCAGAGTGTGTCACACCTCCCACACTGAAAATCCATCAAAGTGCATCACAATTCCCACCCAGGAAATTAATCTAACTGCATCACATGTGCCAGTTGTCATCTTTGTCTCCACCCTAGTTGCCCTTTCTGGCTTTTACCTTAATTTTCACCTCAGCGGTCATGATTCCTAAACTTCTCCGGAGTTCGTTAAGCTGTTGGATTTCTTAGTACAACACCTATTTCTAGCTAGGCGATGTGTTCACGGTCCTAAGGGGAATACGCAGGAAAGGGTTGGTCGTCTTCCTCGATACCCTACAGGCATTGTCTATTATCTATTGGGGATGGTCTGGTGCATTACTCCTGTTTACTTGTTGGTCCTCAGTGGGGGTACACCTAGGCTGAAAGTCTCACTTCCCTGATTTTCCCTCCCCCAGTTGCCTCTGAGGCTCATTCCTTGGCCTAATCGTATCGGGCCTACCAGCTTTTCCTGTTTCTTAGTAGTCCCTCTTTAGGGGGTTGGGAGGGGAGGGGCCCTCTCCGTTTAAGGTCTCTTTTCCCAGTCATATCCCTCATTCCTGCTACTTTTCTTTTTTTAGTATTTGGCCGGTTATGAGGTTTGCGGGCGCTGTTCAGTCGGTTTCATTGGGTTCGGAGCTGAAGAGTCAGGTTTTAAGAAGTTTCCTGAATTTTGTATGGTCCTTCATAGTTTGTATTTCCCTGGGAAGGGAGTTCCATAGTTTCACGGCTAAGCAGGAGAATGCTGATCCACCCAGTTTTTTCTTTGTTTATTGTTTGGGTTCTAGGCGGAGGTCGTTGCATGATCTCGGGGTTCTGGATGGTTTGTAGATGGAAAGTTTCTTTTGAATAAATTCTGCTCCCTGGCCGTGTATTGCTGTGTGCGTTATGCACGCTGTTTTGAAGGTGATTCATTTTTTAACCAGGAGCCAAAGTTGCATCCTCAGAGCTGGTGTGATGTGATCTCGTCTGGTGAGTTTAAGGAGAAGTCTGGCTGCCGTGTTTTGTATTCATTGCAGTTTACTTTGTAGATAGTCTGGCATTACAAGGTATAGGCTGCTAGCATAATGTATCCTGGACATGATGAGGGATATGATGGGCAGTGTTTTGTGTGTGTATGAGAGGAATGGTAGAATTGTTTTAATCGTTTGTAGTTGGAAGAAGCACTGCTGGATTATCGTATTAACGTGGTGTTCTCGTGTTAACACTTTCTCCATGATGATTCCAAGGTTTTTTACAGCTGCAGATGGTGTCAGTGGGTTTCTTAGTTCTATGGGCCATGGGATTCGCTGATTGTTTCCTCTGTCTTCAGCTGTAATCATGATTTCTGTTTTGGTTGGGTTAATTTTAAGTTCAGTGAAGTTCATCCATTGGTAGAGCTCCTTGAGACACTCCATTAATGGTTTGTTCTCTTATTGTATGTCACTGTATTTGAAGATGTGTGTGTTATCTGCATAGTTGTAGCATGTTAGTCCGTGTTTTTTGATGAGGTTGATTAGCGGTGTCATGTAGATGTTGAAGAGTAGTAGTGATAGCGATGAGCCTTGGGGTACTCCGCAGGTGGTGACACAGATTTGAAAGGTTTTAATCAAACTGTTTCTGTTCTTGCCGAGAGGAAAGATTTGATCCAGTGCAGTGCTGTGTCAGTGAGGCCTGTGTCTTCCAGTCTTTGTCTTAGGATGTTGTGGTTGACTATGTCAAAGGCAGCTGAGAGATCAGTAATATTAGTGCTGATTTGGTGTTGGAGTCTGCGTTCATCTTTAGATCGTCCAATATTGAGACTAGTGCTGTCTCGGTTCCTCTCCAGGGTCTGAAGCCTACTTGTGCCTGGTCTACTAGATGGTTATTTTCAACGTGCTCCAGTAGTTGTTCATAGATGTAGGTTTCTAATAGTTCAGCCTGTTACAGGATGTTTGAGATTGTTCTATAGTTTGAGAGGTCTTCCACATCTCCCGTTGTGTCCTTGAGCAGATTATTGATGTAGGCTATTTTGAATGCTCTTGGTACTCTCCCTGTTTTAAGTGTTTGAAGAGGTTTAGGTAGTATTTCCGATGTTGTCTTGTGAGAGGATGGATTTATAGATGTCTGGAGGGCAGGGTCCATTGGGGAACCTGCCTTGTTACTCTTTTTAACCAGGCTTAGTAGTTTTTCTCTTGACATCTGTTGGAAGCAGCACATTTTGTTTTGTGGTCCAGGGGCTGGTGGTAGTTGGTGCATTGTTTGGTCGATTGGTCTGCTTTGTATGACTCTATGTATGTTGGTGATTTTGTTCTTGAAGTGATCTGCAAGATCATTGCATAGTTTTTGGGACGTCACTGGTGACTTATTGAATCCGCGTTGGTTTCTCATCTCATTTACGGTGTTGAATAACTCGTTGGGTGTTGTTTGCTTTTCTGATCCAGTCATTGTAGTGCTTCTTTTTTGCTTTGAGAATTCGGATTTGTATAATCGATTTTTGTAGTCCGTCTTTTACTCTTTTGTCTTGGCCGTAGGTTTTCCTCCAATCAAGTTCTAGTTTATGGTTAGTTCTTTTCATTGCTTTTAGGTGGGGGGTGAACCATCTAGTGACTGCTTTCTTTCTTGATGATCAGGCGCTTTTCTGGACAGATGACATCTATTCTTTCTGAAATACATTATTAGGGCTGTCGTTTTCAGAGTTCTCCTCATTTACCCACTCCCTCCTCCATATTTTTGAAAGTTGTGATGTTGTTCACATTGGCTGCTGTGGATTTAGCGATTTTTGAAATTGAAGAATGCCAAGATGTCCTCAAACTGTGTAGGGATTGAACACAGAGATTTTTTGGATTTAGTGTTTGACAGCTCTTCAAAAGCTTAAAATCTCGATCGTTTTGTTGGAATCTTACACAATAGTCTGGTCAGAGTGTTCATTTTTACTCTTTTGGGTAGCCTTGCCCTAACCCCAGCTCGGACGTTTTAATGGATCTTGTCTGTCTGTTTGAAAGCCTGGCCATTTCTGAATAATTTCTGACCTTATCAAATGGTCGAGCTCTTTATTAAAGCACTTGCTGGCCTCTATGCTCCCTGTTAGCATTTTCTTCCATCTGCAGGGCACCAACTTGTTGAGGGTCTTAGTTGTGTTCCTGTGGAAAACTATTAAATGTTCCTTTGTGTCAGCAGCATTAAGCCGCGCGCTCAGGCAACGTTGTAAATCAAATAAAACATAAGCTTGTTTACATTGTTCAGCTGTCTCACTTGGATGGGGTTAAGCTGCCGTCTGCCACTGAGGTGAGGACAGTGCTGAATGTTTGGGCAATGGAACGAGATCAGATGCTTGTGGCTGTACTGTAAGATTAGGTTGTTAAATGTTGTATATCAACTTTAAAGCTAATGTGTGGCCTGCTGTATGTGAAGTGCCAAGTACCTCCTGTTTGAAACGGAGGACACTTGCGTTCTCTTTTAGATTTGTTGCTGCCTTGTTCTCTGGTCTGAAGAGAACACTCGACACACATACCTCGGGGCTAACCTGCTTTTCAATCTTTGGTGAACAACCACTGAGGATAGATTTGGCCACAGTACGCAAAGGACGGCCTCCTTGGAAGTTGGATATAACGGTTAGTAACAAATAAAGGAAGGGTGACATACTTGAGGTCCACACTGAACTGGGAGTCCTAGAATCGTATGGATATTCCCCCAACTGGTGCTCTCCCTAACCCAGGTGCAGTTTCCCCTCCGTCACATCTAAAAACCGTGTCCTGCGGTTCACTTCATCCCAGGGGCACTAGGAAAAGGATATGGCGAGAGAAGCTAAAACATAAAAAGGAGATTCAATGGCTGACATTTCCCAGATGCAGGAGTTAAATACATGGTTTGAGGACCGAATTTCCAAGTCCCATTCCCCTGCTCAGTTCACAGAATCTGAAAATTGTTGCACACTGAATGGGTCATTCAGTTCACTCAGTCTTAGGGTATTTAAATCGCCCCAGCATGCTACTTTCTTAGCTTTTATAATTGTTGCATTTTTATTCCTGAATCAGCAGTAGTCACAGCACCCTGCTTTGAACCTCTTGTAATGGCATACCTTCAACCTCCTTTCTTGCTTCCCCTTCTCCCTTTCCTTCTGCTTTTTGCCATCCCCTCGCTTTTCTCTGCCGCTCCATTTTCCCCTCAACCTCCCTTGTTCTTCCCCTATCAATCTCTCCACCTCTCCTTCTCCTCCTCTCTTTCTCCCTCGTTCCCTCTTTCTCGTCCCCTCTCTACGCTCCCTATTACACCCGTTGTCCGTCACTCTGCTAGCTCGCTTCTCCCTCACTCTGTCCACCGCCTCTTTTCTCTCACTCCCCCATTGCTCCCCTTATTTGCTTTCTCTGCCCCTTTCAGCCCCTACACCCTCCTCACCTCATTTCTCCCTTTTTCTCTCCCCCTTTGTGCCCCCATTTTCTCTCCCCTCCATTTTCTCCCCATTGTCTCTCCACCATTGTCTCTCCCCCTTTGCCTTCTCCCCTTTTTGTCTTTCCACCCCTTTCTCTCGCTCTCTCCCTCCTTCTATCTGTCTGTGTCTCTCTGACTGCCTATTTTAAGCATGTAATAATACAGTAGAATTAGGATTATGTTGAGAGCGTTAAATTTAATCCTATGAGTGTCAGATCTGCTGAGTGAACGAATCTGATCACCCCACTTTTGTGGTTTCTAGCTGACATTGGGCCTCATTACGAGTATGGCAGTAAAACAACAACGTAGCTGGTATCGCTACCGGCACCATTGCTACCGTACCACCATACCAGGCATTCTAGCGAGCAGAACATGGTGGTGGCACCGGTACCGTTATTAACAGTAGCGGCGCTACGACCCTCGCCATTCCCATTGAGCCCTATGGGGCTCAAACGGGAATGGGGATGTACCAGGCCCGTCACCCGCAAAAGGGCAATTACCGGGTCCGGCTGGGCCGGAATAGCCCAGTAATTGCCCATTCGCGGATGCCGGACCCGGATGCGAGTTTGGTGGTAGCCTTGCCGGTAAAACCGGCACGGTTACCTCCAACCTCGTAATGAGGCCCCTTGTCATTAAATGGGACATATGTGGACCTATAGGGGAGAAATGGAGAAAGTGTTTGTTAGTTGAATGGGCATTAGTTAGCTGGACTGGAAGACCAGACTGGCTGCGAAGTGTTCTATGTCAAGATCTCGTCTGCAAAATGGCATGAGGGAGACGATTCTTTTTCCTGAACCCCAAAATACTTTTCCAAAATATTCTAGGAGGTGTGTCATTTACTATTCTAAATTCCAAATCCATCTCATTGAAATTGTCGGGAAGAGAGGGCAGGAGCCGCTCTCTCCCCCATCCCGCTCCCAGCAGGACTCACCTGATGAACGCTTCAGGTATGGTTCCAGCAACCAGAGGAGTGCAATCTACATCCTCCCTTCATAGCGCTTTATAATTTGGAATTGACCCGAAGAACAGCTGATTGCTGTTAACTCTGCACTCTGCGATCACCCGACGCCATTACCATCAATGCGGTCAATGGCCGCTTCATCTTTGTTGTTGGCCGTAATCTGTGTAGGCTGCAGCTTCAACCACTGATTGGCTGAGCTGACCTACATACGCCCCCCGCCACAACCGGAAGGCGGAAGCCGGTCTGCATGCAGAAGGGCTGCACAAAAGGACCTGTCTGCAGCTGTCCGCGGCAGGACACAGCATTCGGCGCCCGACTGTGCCACCGTTAGCGCATGCCATAGTAGCAGGAGTTCCCATCATCACTGCTGGAGCAGTGCCACCCTTGCGGAGGAGAAGCAGGAGCTTCCCTTCCTTCTAGATAAGCTCTAGGTCCCAGCTGACCGCACCGTGTCCCCGCCGATCCCCTTTGTCGAAAGTGTATTCCAATTGCGTACCGACATCGTTACCCCTACTGCCTGTTGAATATTTAATTCCCAGGCACCGCGCTTGTATTGCATGCTGCTATTGTGCTCCCATACTGGGCTGCACGTGTGCACCTCCCCAAAATGGATGCCCAGTCGGCCTAGGTTCCACTCCATACTTCTCCCCCCACCAAACGCCCACCGGGAGGTGCGAGTCGGCCATTTCTCTTTTCATGAAGGCCATGAACTAAGGCAAATCCTGTCCTAGCCTGTCCCTGCCTCCTGCCAGGAACTCTGCACCACTAAGACTTGCTGTCGCCGGATGGCACTATCATAAGGTCCTGTGACACTAAACCCATGCTCCTCACTGCCTGCACAACCACCACCTATGCGCCATACTATACACTGTTGTGCTGGCCCCACGCCCCCTACTTCATGCAATTGCGAGCCCCGTCCTGTTATTGTTGAGCCTAAGGACGATCAGGGCAACTTTTTCTACAATGTTAAGTCATTTCATGACCCTGCGGCCAGTAAGCCTCTTCTTGTGGTTTAGCTACATACTTGTAATGCCTGATTGTCCTCATACCAATAATGAATGCTATATGTAGTATCCATTATATATATGACTGTGAATTTAACATTAACCTATACCTGCCTTACTACTTGTCACTGCTTAGCCTTATCCAACTCTCTACTTGAATGCTGCATTAGCCTCTATTAGGATTGTTTAACTTTGCATAGGCCACCTTAACTTTAATACCAAGTGTTGCAGCTGCCAGTGGCCAGCGGCATACTGACTCTAGCTTACATGTGCAATTGTTTCTAGCCGGTCACTAGTCTATATGGCACTCTGCTTACACATACCTACTGTGCCTTAGGCCTACCTAGTAATATGTCTTTTAGTACCTTCTTCTTCTGCACACTGTGTTTTAGGCCTTCCTAGCAAATATCGAATTTGCCTACTGTGATTTACTGTGTTTTCTATAGCACCTTGCTTCCTCTGCACACTGTGTTTTAGGCCCTCCTCGCAAAAATGTGATTGCGCCTAATGCGACTTTGTGTGTTTAAGAGCACCTCTGATATAGTGACCTACTGTTTGTTTGTTTGTTTATTTGGTATAGCGCAAGATCCAACCCGAGGGTAGCTGAGCGCAGACATTACAAGGATACTTGAGAACTTGGTTACAGGTTAGGGCACCTTGCTTACTCTGCACACTTCGCCTATAGGCCTACCCAACCGAATTAAATCTGCATATTGTGATTTACCGGTTCCTATGACACCTGCCTACATGGCATACCATGTTTAAGCTTGTCAATCATCTCACACCTTACTTACTGCTAAATATGTTAGGCCAAAGCATCTTTCGCCCCATCCCGCCATTAATTGCCTTACAACTCCTTGCCTTCAGCCTTGCAGTCCATCCTAACGGATCCTCACCAGAAGAGAATAGATTACACCATCTCAACCCGCTATCCATGGCTCCCAATTCTAGCAGCCCTGCCCACACAAATTACACCTCTTGCAAACCTCTAGGGGACTACACCACGGTCCCTTGTACTACGACCAACAGAAACTTCAAACTGTGCGCCAGACTCCTTAAACTATACAAACCTCTGACCAGATCCCTACTGCCTATCAACAAAAAAACTGTCACCGCACTATGACCCGCAATACTGCCAAACGGCCTATTTCCCCATCCGCTCTTTGTGCCATTGCTACTCAGTCTACCACACCCCTCTCCAAGGCCACGGCTATTACCAACCCTACTCCACGTTCAACTCCAGCCAAAATAGACAATCAGCCCTTCACAGGAGCTCTCCTTAATGCAAGGTCTCTGGTGGCTCATGCGATTGACATAGCCGACTTAATTTCAGAAGACAACCTGGATTTCCTAGCCATAACGGAATCTTGACTACACAATGCTGCTGGTCCCGCACTTATGCTAGCCATCCCGGAGGGTTACACCATCTCCAGACAAGACGGAGATGGGTCCCGAGGCAGTGGTATAGCTATCATTTCCAGAGAGAGCTTCTCTGTGAGAATAGCCTCCCCTCAAACCTTACAATCCTGTGAATTAATCTCTATCAAACTTCCACTAAACAACTCCCAATCACTTAGCATGCTTGTAATATACAGACCTCCTGGGCCCATTGGAACATTTTAGGAGGACCTGCATAATATACCTGCCAGTAATCTCAAATCTACTTCCGAAGAATTTCTCCTTGGCGACTTCAACTTAGGTTTTAATGACCCCTTGGATAAACAGGCCCTACAAATTGCAGACTCCCTCAATGCATTAGGAATAATGCAAAAAGTAAACGAACCTACCCATATCAAGGGAAGAACTCTGGATTGGGTAGCTGATTACAATTGCACAGCTACCATTACATCCATCTCCCCCCTATCTTGGACTGACCAGTACATTGTGTCCATGATCCTATCCACTACCAGACCAACAATCCCAGCTCCACAAGTAGCGCCTCTGTGTCTAACCAGAATGAAAAAGAACATCACAGTTAACAGTGTGATTCCTAATATTCTACCAACCCTAAATTCTCTGCCAGATAACCTCGGCCCCAGCACCTTGGTCAGGAATATAATAAGATTATGCTCTCCGCACTGGACAAAGTTTCCCCTTTCAAACTGAGACCGAGCAAAGCCAAAGCTCACCTCAACAAGTGGTTCACTCCACAACTAAAGGACTTGCGACTACTAAAAAGAAAATGTGAAATTGCCTGGCGGCTTTGCCCCTCCAGTGAGAATAAAACAAAGCTAACCTCCACAGCATCACACTACAAAAAAGAAATCTGTCTGGCAAAATGCAACTCTTACAACAAACGCATTGCCAACTCTAGTATGAAAGAATTATTTACAATACTAAGAGAACTAGAGTCCCCTATCTCCATACCTGATACCTGTATCAAAAACAAGACATGGTGTTCAGAGATCCAACAAGCGTTAACCAACAAAATAAACAGCTTACAAATCAAAATAAAAAACAAGAAAGACACCCTGAACCTATCACAGCCAACTAATTCTCTCCCACGGAATACAAAAACCATTGATCAAAATAATAGATTCCATTTCACCAAAACCTCCATCATCGAAGTTGAAAAAACTATCCTATCACTCAAACCTTCTAACTGTAAAGGAGATGTCTGCCCAGCACACATCATAAACGATGCCACGAGAGACCTCTCCCCACTCATTTCCAAGTTGATCAACGTCTCATTTGCCTCTGGCACCGTCCCAGTCAATCTCAAACAATCATGGGTTCTCCCACTTCTGAAGAAGCAAACCCTAGACCCACTCATCACCACAAATTACCGCCCTAGCACGACGGTACCATTTCAACTTAAAATTTTGGACAAATTTGCTTACTCGCAGATCCAAAAATACCTTGAGCTACATAAACTCCTAGGGGTCAGACGATCAAGATTCCGTCCGCTACATGGGACGGAAACTGCACTGATAGATCTGAAAACACAAATCGATGAGCTGAGAGACAAAGGGAAGACAGCACTACTGCTGTTACTCGATCTCTCAGCTGCATTCGATCTGGTGGATCCTAAGGTCCTCTGCAGACACCTTGATTCAGCAGCCCACTTCTCCACAGATGCTGTTAAGTGGATAGAATAATTCCTGAGCGACAGAATCATCAGAGTATTCTCTTCATCAGCGGCGGCTGATCCCACCCCAATCATGTGTGGGGTCCCTCAGGGCTCATGCATGTCCCCAACTCTGTACCACATATTCACCAAGCCATTGTTCAATGATTTGGACCTTCTGGGTATCGCCTACACTAACTATGCAGATGATACACAGATTCTCCTCCCACTTTCCGGGGATCATGGCAAAGGACTTGGCGTTGGTGAATGGGATCTACCTCATCATTCAGGCATGGATGGCCACTCGCGGCCTATGCCTGAATGATGACAAGACACAGTTGATAATACTTGGAACCCCTTCTAACATCTCCAAATTAGGTCACGAATACGCTTCTTTCATCATTGATTGCAACAATATCAGTCTCTAAAGAGGTAAAACCCCTAGGTTTCTACCTGGACGCTACCATGTCCTTTAATAAGCAACTGAAATCCTTGGCCTCCACTACAGCCTACACGTGCAAGCTTATCAGAGCTGGCAAGCCCTTCCTCTCCAACGATAACTGCATTATACTGGCCAGAGCATTAATTCTCTCCAGATTAGACTACTGCAATGCTCTCTACAGTAGCGCTAACAAAGCCAATATCCAAAAACTACAAATACTACAAAACAACTCTCTTAGAGCCGCACTAGGCACTAACAAAAGAGCGCACATGACTGCAATTAGACGGCAATATAATTGGCTATCTACCCAAAACAAAATACATCTAAAAATCGCCTCCCTAACACACAAAGCATTACACGATGCTGCCCCCAGCTACCTAATCAACAAATTGATTAGAAAACCCTCCAGCAGGCCCATCAGAACTGTCAATACAAACTGCCTGGTGGTACCAAGATTCAAGTCCTCCAAAATTGGCGGCAACAGCTTCCCTGTGAAAGCCGCTAAACTTTGGAATTCACTGCCATACGAGTTAAGAGTTGATCAACCCTACCCAAATTTCAGAAAGAACCTGATCACCCACCTCAATCTGACCGAAGACTAGTCCCAACTCAAACTACTACACAACAGTACACTTTACCTCCCATGATTATAAACTACTGTATATTCTGACGTAAATAACTTTCTTTCCTTGCAATCTACTATATATGCAAACTATTGCATACTTCTGCACACTATGATGTAAATAACCTCTTTTTTTTAAAACGTATTACCTGCACATTCTGAGCCCTACCCTTTCTGCATTTCACGTGTCAATTTATACTGTTTGCCATTATGTAACTTTGTAAGCCTTGCATATCCTTTGCTGCGTCCTGTTACCCCCGGGTCTGGTGCCCATTAGAAATTCAATAAACAAAAAAGAAAACAAACAATCCTGGAATACTTGGACAGTGTCTGATTTAAATCAGAGTGCAGATTTGGGGGAAATGTCAGCCCCTGGCGACATTGCTTGATGGGATTCACTGGATACCCTCCAAAGTGCAGGTTTCACCGGTAATATTGCTAATGGACTTAGTAGAGAGTGACCAGTCCAGAGGGTCTTTTCTTTTATCACAGTTAATTTAGTAGACTTGATTGTGTGTGTGTGTGTCTTTTTGTTAGGTTAGTGTGTCCAGTGAGGGGGGCAGGCGGAGAGCACTGTGCATACTAAGGCTAGATCGGCTTTTGACCACATGTGTCCCTGGGTCTCTATCAAACCGGTCACGGTCTAGCATGCCCCTTTAGGAAGTGAGTGACATAAGAAATGCTGGTTATTCTTTGTTGGTCCATGTGGGGGTATCTTTAAAGGTGTGCCTTCCGTGGGGTTTATTTCTTTTTTTGCCTAGCCATTGTTTCAGGATCTTAGTCGGGGCTTTGAGATTGCTTATTGGAGCTGACCCCTTTGAGAATGTCTTGATGGTTCATCGCCAAGAGCAGGTGTGGATTTTGCTCCGTCTTCACTCTGGGACAGTCTTGTATCAATTCCTAGCCCCTTTGTGGGGTTGAGTTGTCCAATTCATCCCATGGTTTGAGTATTTCTTGGTATGGTGTCTTCGTTGTGGTCAGTCCTTTCCCTGTGGTCGACAGCCTGGCACATTTATTAAGCACTATCATTGTTACCATATGAATTTGATACTAATTTTATATTCAGAACAAACAAAGGCTGAGCCAGACGCGAGCTGAGGATTTAACTTTCCTCAAGGTAAAAGGACTAGATTCACTGGTTCTTGCACAGCACATCGCTCCTCCCTTCTGGATGGAGATAATTGGCCGCGGCTTTCCGTTCTCCTAAGACACATTTGTACTGCTGCTCTTCAGCGAGTATTACTGCTTCTCGGCAGACAGAATACTGACGCACCAGCCAGCTGGGAAGTCGCAGGGTTCATGCGGGTTCAGGCAAATGCAGCTACGCGTGCTGCCAGAGGATGAAAATAGCAATCGATTAGGCCAGAGAGATGGCTCTGTTATCTTAAAGGTCATCCACATTGCTCAGACTGCCATTTCTCTTAATGAGCTGGTCGTAATGCTCATTCTCTTTCATGGTTTGATCCTACAGACCCTCACCCTGGAGAGACAGCATCAGAAGTAAGTCGTTTTTATCCCTGCAGTCCAAGACACTTTTCGTTTTGTAGATATAATCTTCCATGCGTGACCATAGTCTGGACTTGTAAGGTCACTCATTAGTTGTGTACAGCCATGCTTCCATGCTTCGCAAGCTACGTCCACAGATGAAAACCATGCTCAATTTCATGGATAAACCGTCCACGGCTGAATACGGGGAAACCACAGATCACTATGATGTGCAAATGATCATAACATTTTAGTGAGTGCCCGTGGCCCAGCAGACAGTGCTCTGAACAACCTGCAGTGCTGCTATTGTATAATGCAACGTTTGTATGAGTCAATATATACGAGTTGTTCCGCCATGCTGGAAGGAATATCTAGAGCTACTATTGGTGCGAGTGTACTTCATATTTCCTTTATTTCTCTACTTTCAATATACACAACTTTATGAAAACTTGGGCGTGATCATGGGGTCACATGCTATTAAATAGCCTGGTGGCCTACAAGTCTTAAATTAATTTTATCTGAAGAAAAACAGAGATTAAGGTCAGTATGGTACTTTGATTAGGGTTGGAGGAATAGATTCCCTAGTAAGAACTTCTTACAGCTGAGGGTAACCTTCCATTTGGATGAAATGAATTGCCATGTCTGTTTTACTTCCCTTTAGCGAGTTGTACTGCTTGTCTGCAGAAAGAATGAGGACACAACCAAAGATTATCGTGTTCTCACTATGGTACAGAATGGTTAGTCTTTATCCCTCCTACTCAAATATTCAGTAAAGATTGGGGGTAATTCTGTAACTCTAGGACTGAATGTATCTGAGATTCGAGCCGGATTCAAAAAGGGGCCATAGAAATGCACAAGTCCCAGCAGGGGAAAGTCCTGTACTCCAGCTACTCTCTAGTAGAGAAAGAAGACGGAACGACTCTGGTCTATTTTGTAAATGAAATCCACCAAGTGGGCGAAGAGGGAAAAGTTCAGGATGCTCTCCCCACATCAGATCTTTCCACATATGATGCGGAAGGACTGGATGTGTGCCATATATCTACAGGATGCATAGATTGCCAAGAAAAACTGGAAATTCCTCGATTAGTGGTGAGCTCATGCAACTATCAATAGAGGGGCCTTCCTTTCGTCCTGAATTCAGATCCAAGAATGCAAGGTAGTAGTGGCAGCATATCTCGGAAAGGCTGATCCTTACCTGGACAATTGGCTCATCAAATTCAGGACTAAAAGATCACATTTCAACATCTCACTGGAAAGGAAGAGTGTATCATTTGGAGCAGGGACTGTTTTCTATCCAACAAAAAAACATTCGGCCTCATTACGACCCTGCCGGTCTGGAAAGAACGGTGGTGGTAAATCCGCCACCACCGTTCTTTCCGGACCGGCTGATTAAGAGTCCTGCAGGCGGGAGGTGTCACTCCCGCCAGGCCTGACCTGACAAGTTTAACACCACCCGCCTGCATGCGGACATGGAAACACCGGCACCATTACAGAACGGTGCCTGTGTTTCCACTTCCCCATTCGTATGGAGTGGGAATGGAGATTAACAGAATTCCGCCTCCGGAATTAGCGGGTCACCGGGGTTGTAATGCCCCGGTGATTCCGGCAATCACGGAGGTGGAATGGTAATACGAGTCCGGTGGTAACATGCCGGAATTTCCGGCACGGTTACCGCCCGACTCGTAATAAGGCCCATTACCTTTAAAATGAACCCTCATTCATCTCTGCTGGATTTCAGGACCTACTGCATTTCTTTCATTCCTCATACCACATGCAAGGCTAAACCTTAATTTGTGCAAATTGGAGGTTCCATCGGATATAGTATGTATTACTTCTCGGTGCAATGAGAATAGCTTTTCGTATCCATTTTATACCCAAGCCAGCGAAGCAGGTTAGGCAGTAAATTATTTATAAAAAATATATATTTGCATTAATCATAGAGAGCTTGTTAACAATTCATATCAATAATCCAAATGACGCCTGACCTAATTAGTTCAAGAATCTGTGCTTTCCAGCCAGAAACTCAGGTCCCACTCTCCATTCTCTCCCTACTTTCGACTCTCATCCTCGTCTGCCTCCCACTCCTTTCTCCCCCTCTTCCCTTGTGTCCGTCCAATGTTCTCTTGCTACTCCTACTCTCCTTCACTCTACAACTACTCTCTTCCCCTCGCCACACCACTATTACTTTCTCCCCTCTCCATACCACTACTACTCTCTCCCATCGCTACACTACTACTACTCTGCACTCGACCCACGCCTTCTCCCACAGTCTCCCTCTTTTCACTCTCCCAATCACCTTTTCATTCACTCAAATTCACCTCTACTCTGCTGGCCTTGCTTTTACTCCTTGCACGCACATTCACACCCACATACCACTTTCTCTCACCAATGTGTTCTTTCCTTGCACATTCCTACATGCTCCTCTGCACCATCCTTCCTCTGCTTGGTGTTTTGGCCCCCCTTCTCCCACCCAAATAACCTGCACCTCACTGTGTTTATCCTCCCCTCTGCCCCTCCATTTGCTCACACCGGCAGCTGGTTCCCCAGGCCAACCGCTGTCTTTCTCCTCCAGGGGCTGGATTACAACTAGCACAGACATACAAACTTTGTCCCCCTTTCTGTATGCAGGTCCCCTGGTATTTGGGGGTCGTGGTTTGCTCTCCACACAGGCAATGTCCCAGTTCAAAGTGCCCCAGTTGTGATTTCTGCTTTGCTGTGCGGACCATTCTGCGACCCTGTTGAAGATAAACTGCAGGTAGGTGGCACGTAGAGCGCTGGGGTTGCTACTTTGACGCGAGGAATGCTCTGCGGGTTCACCATTTCTCACGGTCTACCTCTCTCTCTGGGTTGGGTTGCTCGTTCCCTTCTGTTAGGAAATATTTCCCTTAGGTGCAATTTTCCCTCCATTTGTGAACCCCCCAAACCTTTTGCTTTTTTTTGGCTTACCTAATATGACTTTTTCCAGTGGAGCACAGTCTTCACCTGCACTCCTCTGGGCTTTTGCTCATTTGTTATGGCAAAAATGAGACGCCCTTCAGGCTGTCAGTACTGGGAAACTATGTTTCCCTTAGTCTTCGCCTATGTTTTTATCTACGTTCCAAGTACCTTACAGTACAGCGCATAGGGGTTCTTTCGTTTTATGGCCCCAGCCACCCGCTAAGGATTTTTTGGTGTTTGTACAAGCGTGCCTAGGACAAACTGGTGGCAGCCGTTTACTTTTAAAGTATTTTTACTTCTTTTTTATGAAATGGCTGTGCCACAAAGTCTTCTGTTCTGTCCTTTGGCCATTTGGTCCCTTTACCTTCCCCCAGGTCGAGAAACCCGGTATTCCTTATTTGGGCATGCAGCCTCCTGCGAAAACCGTATCTTTCGCAGGCTCTTGCATGTTATGTGTGCTAGTGACCAGGAAGAGGGTTGGGACTGTCTGGTCCCAATCCGCAGTACTGGTGCCAGTATGTCTGGTAGTTATGATTGACTGCAACCACCGAGGGCCACGATTGGCCCACACCTGGCGTGCATGCACGAGAGCAGCTCTTCCATTGGCTATCTGAGATTTGAGCGCAAACCGAATCTTGGATAAGAAAATGGGCTCATCCATTCCAGGTCAATCTACTGACGTTCAAACCAAACTTCATAAGGTGCCAAGTATCCTTAATGAGAGAGCAGACTCTAGGAACCGCCAGTGACATGCTAGGAAGGTTTGGCACCCGAACCTTGCTGTTGTCCATTCGGACCCCTGCTTTTGAATCAAACCAAGAAAGTCTGCAAGGGCACTTCACTCCTTTGCAGTAGTTGGAAAAACTACTCTTGGCACCTCCTGATTACCCTGGCAAAGAGGAAGTGTTCCTGGGTCATCCAGTGAACTGTCCAGCTCGAACCTTGGGTATCGCACAGGAACATTGTTGTCCTGAGTTGAGACTCAAGACTTTGGGAATAGCTAGCATGTGGTCCTGGGCCCTGTCCCGCCAATACTCGTTGTCCTAGCTCCTCTGGGTTACTATTTGAGAGTGTGCCACGCCGCGAACATCAGCGGTCCTTGTGTCATCTCACTGTTGTGACCGTCGCTGTAAGTGCCTGCAGTTACGCCCTACCGTGTCCTGAGAGTGCTGCACCGGAACTATCCTTCTCCTTTCTTTGAGAGCTAAGTAAAGGCTACTTTCCTGCCACGATGATCGTCCCGTCCCGCAGCCACTGAGAGCCAGAGCCTCCTGAAACTGTAGCGTTGACACCTACAAGCAAAGTGGGCTAGACTGCCAAAGTTTGGTCTGGATTGTGTCGAGGGTTGGTGAGTACTTTTTTAACTTACTGGTGGCCCCCAGGCACATCCACCTCTTTCTACGCACGAGAATCCCTTAAGATACTCACCTAGGCTGGGATAGCCTGCACCCCCCAGCTATTCCCGAACTCCGAAAGTCACTCTATCCGCAGGGGTAGATCCTTCTCTAGGAATAGGAACTAATTCCTCATCTCCTCATGCCCCTCCCTGAGCAGCTACAGCCCCCTGAAGAGAACCCACTTTTCATTTTATGCACCACTGCATATTAACACACAACTGTACTTTCAGCGCTAGGATGCTCACTTCGTAGGCTGAACTACATAAGTTAGGAATTGTTGATGAAGAACTGCCTAATCTGATATATGTTGAATAGACCCCTTTCTGTTGCAGGTTGTGGTTATTTTCTCCCCCTTTCATCGGCATTAGGCTAAATGTAGTTTGTATATATTTTACATAGTGACTAAGCGTGTGTGGTAATTGTTTTCTTGATAACTGTGGTTTAATCATGTTTTTGTTATAAAGGCCTATAATACATGTATTTTTGATATACATCTGTATAAGGGTAATCTGTGGAGTTTTACTGTCTCTGCTCATTGTGGGCTTCCGATCACTCTCACCCCTTCTGAGACCTAGCCTTGACCGCCTGCCAAGCTATCGACGATTGGTCTGGTTTGTACAGAAGGTTCCCCTGTTTCACTAAACTACAGTGGCCTCCTAAACTTCTGCCCACCAGGTCAGAGTTTAGAAATCCATCTTGACACCTTCCACCACCATACCTTGTGGGAAATGTAGTCCTATGGGGAAACAGAAAGATACTGCCCAGCATTGTGCAATCCAGCTATAGGGCAAGAAAAGAAAGGTGGTGCTTATTTCAGACATGTGGGAGAAACGGGGCCTGGGGTCCTCCCAACTCCTATGCCCTTCCTCTGGAGCAGAATTGGCTTTGGTGAAAACCCAGGTAGGCCTCCCACTCCCTGCTGAGAGAGGTCCCCATCTCCTCTTGACAGGGTGAAGTTTTTCACTCTGTCTAAATTAATTATTTTGCTAGCACAAACATACTCCATCACAATACTTAGGAAACCTTAAATCGCACTACACCACAACAATCTTTTTAACTGTGGCATACATGTTAGCTAATTGTCAAGCCAAGGTTTTTTTTACCATCAGCGCGGTGTGAAGCATACACCCATTCAGGATGCACAGTCAGCCCTCATGGTAGCATGGTCTCTTCTTTGCTGATATCATGCTTCAATCTGTTAGGGCATATCCAATGATGGACTGCAGTGAGAAATGATTTCACATTCAGTGTCCCGTTTGTATGTCCTTGCAAGCAGAAGAGAATCTGTTGGTCTTCTGTGTAAGAGTAAGGACAGGGCCCAAACGAATCGTTCAGCTGGGAGAGGATATGACATGCAAGTTAAATGATAGCTGTGGAAGTGCCAAACCTTGAACTCTGTAGAACAGGGTGATGGTAAAGTAATTTAAATGGGGCATAGTGACTATCTGGTGTTATCTAAATAAAAGCATAATATGTTTATCTCCATTTCCTATTACACACAGAAGTAACTGATTGGTGAATCTGTCAACCACTGACTGGTCTTAACGTAACCCTGTTCCTTGCCCAGTGACCACATGTATGCTATGCAGATCATTCAATACGCCTAATAGTAATGTCCAAGCCTCATTACTTAAGCTAAAACCTGCCTGAATATGTTGTGCAAGAGAGAAGTACGTCCATGCTCCAGACCTTCACTCATATAGAACTGTGAAGCCAGCCGAAATCTGGCTGCCACAATATTAAGTAACATTATTGTAAGAGTGGTCTTAAGTTATTGGTACATGACCATTCACTAGGGATATAAACACAGTTAAGCAAATCCTTACTTATCATTGGCTGGTTGGCTTGTTGATATTGTTCCTGGCCTGGCTCTCTAAGAGAACCAGAAAGCCTTATTTTTAGAGACCAATCTCCAAAAGGCTTCATTGGATAATGGGGAGAATACATGAGTACCCCCCACATTTGTTTCATACGGTATAGGTCTTGTGGTTGTAATTCATACTGCAGCATTTCGTTATGCAATATTTGAAAACAAATCTATCAAACTATCGCATAGCTCCTTAATAGTGGTGATACAATAGGCTCTACAACTTTAGGAGATCTTTTAAAATCCTTGACTATTATTTAGCTGGATTAGCTGTTTCAGCAGCAGACACAGGAATGCTTGCTTCCATAACCCTTTGTTTATAAGATTTCCCATTCTGGGATAGGTGAGTTTATCTTGATTATGAGACTTGCGACTCCGCTTTCTTCCTATAAGCTCCAGCCCTTTCCAGAAATAGAGTTCCAGTAACAATTTCTTTTCCATGAAAGTGAATCGCTTTGAAACGTGCGAAGTCATTAACTGCAGGCATTTGGTTTGAAAGTGAAATGCTTTGGGTCTGCTGCCACTTTTAGTAATATCCGTTTTGTCAGGTTGCAAGAAACAGATATTTTGTTGTTGTGTGGTAAGGCTGCTTGTCACACGCATTAGACCGTTATGGTTCAAGTTGCTCTCACTGCTTCCTCTACCACTTGTTTCACAAAATGATGAGATCAGGAGCTGAGACCCGAAACTGAGGTAATTATCTTTTGTTTACATAAAACAAGAATGGCTTAACTGTCGTAATGTTCTGCACACTAGGAGTGTAGCCAACGCAAGATAACACATTTTGAATGGATAGTGTCCTCCCACGTATTCCTCATCTTATGATATCTCCATATCCAGCTTTAGCTGCTTAGGAAATTCTTTCCAGCAGGGGACGCTGCGTGTCGATGCCTGTTGACTCCATGTCCCTCGAGGGCCTTCGTCTCGAGTTCAATTATCACAGGTATATAGCGTGCGCCGTGACCGTTGGCTTCAGTTCTGGTTTTCCGTGAGAACTATCTCTTTGGAAGATCAGCGCGCTTCGGTTCCTTTGAAACACCTTTCAAATTTTGAGAAAAATAATGGCATCAGCATCATCGACTCCAAGATCAGGGTTTAAAAAATGCCATGACTGTGGAGCGAAAATATCCCTTACGGACCACCATTGGGTGTGTCTGGGGTGCTTGGGATCCACTCATATAACATTGGAGTGTGGATCCTGCCTATGATGACTGCGAAAGCCCTAAAAAGGCATTGAGGGAAGTTAGCTGCAGGTAGGTCACATAAATACGCTTCGACGACTCCATTAAAAAAACGATCCTCGTCGGAAGAAAGCTATAAGATCTCGATCCAGGACTGGGTCTCACCACTCGTAATCGTCCTTGCGGCGTTGGAAGAAAAGTCACAGGTCGCTGTCTTCGTCGAGTTCCTCCCCTGAACAGGTAGCTTGACCGACCAAATCGGCCTCATCGGCTGAATGAGAGAGATTCAGACAAAAAATGCTTCAAGTATTCGGGAATGTGGCCTTGACCCCTTTGAAAAAAGCAAGAGTCATGCCCATGTCAAGAAACCTGACGGAGAGAAAGTAAAAGACAAAACCTGTACACCCTCAGGCTGGATGTCCAGGATAAAACTCCTCGGGAACTTTTGGAGGCTCCATCGAGTCAAGAAAAATCTTTGAAAAGAAAATCTTCGATGACTAAATATTTAACATCATTGTCAAAAAAATCTTTGACACCTCAGATTCCGAATTCCTCGACCTCGATGGCGTCGAAGACTCCGGCGTCATTGTCAATGCACATGACAAAAGCCTCAAAGGAGTTTGAAAAAACGAAACTCTTTACCCACTGCCAAGGAAAGACGTTAAGTCACTTTCTTCAATTTATAAGGAAAATGGGCCATCTTCTCATGAATCGCGTCCTTTTGGATTGCAAATTGGGACACAAGTTGCTCCAGAGGCTCTGATATAATAGGAGTCCAGGATAAAAGATCTCCATGACACTCTGAAAACTGCAAGCGGGATAGACACCTCTCCCGAAATTGAATCTGGAAGGCCAGATCTCTGACCATGCTGATGGGTCGTACAGACAACTAATGTCTAGAGTAATAGAATATCTGGGATGGAGTAGACCTTCATCTCTTTTTGTGCAGGATGATCTTACAGATAATTTAAACAAGGGACCCCAGGAGGGGCCTATTCTTCCCTTTCATGTAGCATTACCAGGGCGGGGTCAATGCCAACTGGGAGGCGCTGGAATTAATTCCAGCAGTAAATAAAAAAATAATAAACAAATACAGGGCTTCAAGCAGTGACCCCTGTTACCCAAGTAAACATCCAACTCCAGAAATGTTGGTGGCTCAGGCCGCCACATCCACATCTAAACAGAATGCATATGCAACAATTCCTCCCGACAGGGATGACAAATGCTATGATGCAAAAAAGGTCTTCTCTTCGGAAAGTATGGCACTTAAGTTGGCAAATGCCACGCGTGCACTGATTAAATTCAGTTTTACCCTATGGGAATGTATATCGATGGCGGCTGGACATATCCCCAAAGGGGAAAGAGGAGACGGTTTCCTAAATATTGTTCAGAATGGGAAAGATGCAATGTGCGAATCCCGCCAGACTGTATCATCAGAGCTATGGTGGCTAGCACTGTAATGCACAGATTTGCCTGGTTGAGAGTCTGTTTTTGCTCCAAATGTGCAATCCAGACTTCTTAACATGCCCTTTGACGGCACACCTTCATTTGGCAGCAAGACTGACAGGAGCCTGGAGAAGCTGCATACCTCCAAATCAGCAATCAAATCCCTTGGTGCAGCAATCAGACAGCCACAAACTCGCCCCACTGGAATTGCTTGGAGGGGCAGGTCCTTTTGCTATTGCTGCTCAGTTGGAAGAGGGAGAGGACTGTCAAATCAAAGAGGTCCGAGAAGATTACCCCGTGGTGGATGGGGAAGAGGTGCTAAGACCGCCCAGGCAATGGCTGCTTTATCCTCCGCTCCTACATTGGCCACCTCAAAACCTCTCTGATGCCTTAGTCCAGAAAACCCTGGTGGGAGGCAGACTCCCACAGCATCTGCAAGGATGGCAGGGTATTACTTCAGATGCATGGGCATTGGAAACAATAACCCAGGGTTACTGCCTTCCCTTTCTAAAAAGGCCATATGATCATCCACTGGGAACAAATCATTGAAAGTTCCAGATCTGCTCCTTGTGCAGGAAATGTTGACCCTGCTGGAGAAAGGTGCAATAGAACCAGTACCTGTAGCGGAGAGGAACAAGGGTTGGTACTCCCCTTACTTTCTAAGCCCCAAGAAGAACAGAGGATTGAGACCTATCTTGAACAAGTTCCTCAGGAAGAACAAGTTCAAGATGGTTACCATTTCTCAGATCCTTCAGGCCCTCCAGCTTCAGGATTGGATGGTATCATTGGACCTTCAGGATGCTTACTTTCATGGGTCTAGCCATCACTAATACAGAAGGTACCTGAGGTTCGCCATTAGCAGTTCTCATTATCAGTTTTGATTTCTGCCATTTGGGCTGCCCCCCCCCCGCTGAGGGTTTTCACCAGGTTGATGGCGGTGGTGACAGCGAGTCTCGGGAGAGGGGGGATTTCAGGTCTACCCCTACCTGGACAATTGGCTGATCAGGGTTCGTTCTCCGGAACAGGTTCTGGAACATCTCAGCCAAACCTTCCACTCACTCCACAGACAGGACTTCTCCATCAGCTTCAAGAAGTCCCATCTCAAATGATCCAATTTATTGGGACAATCCTAGATGCATCCTTGGGAAAAGCCTTGCCACCCAAGGTGAGAGCTCAAGATATTCTGCAGATGGTCACAAAATTCCAGAGTATCCAGCGTTTTCCTGGTGCCAGAGGCTCACGTGAGAATGAGATCCATTCAATGGGCTCTCAGGACCCAATGGTCCAAATTCTCAGGCAGGATGTCAGACCTTCTTCAGGTTCCGAGCAGAGTCGCACAGGACCTTCTCGGGTGGGCCTGCGAGGAAATCTTTCTGAAGGGAGAACCCTTTTGACAACCATGGTCGGAGATAACAGTAGTTACGATGCCTCACTCACGGGGTGGGGGGCACATACAAGTGATCTGACAATCCGCTATAGTTGGTCACCATCAGAGTCCAAACTACACATCACATCAACCTTTTAGATCTTAGGGCAATCGGACTATCGCTGAAGGTCTTTCTGCCCACTGTACAGGGAAAGAATGTCCTGATAATGACGGACAGCACAGTGGCCATGTACTACCTCAAAAAGAGAGGAGGTGTAGGGTGACTTCCACTGTGCAGAGAATCAATGCAGCTCTGATTCTGGGCAATTCAAGAAGAAATTTCCCTATCAGAAGTTCACCTAGCCGGCCGGGATGGAGAACACAGCGGTGGACACTCTGAGAAGACAGAGCACAGTCTCTCATGAGTGGGAACTAGCTCAGGAAGTCCTTCAAGAGATCTTCACCCTTTGGGGAACCCCTCAAGTGGATATGTTCCTGACCGGTGTCAACCGGAAGTGCGAGCTGTACTGCTCCAGGGAATTTCCCCCAAGAGGAATTCTAGGAGACGCATTTGCAGTGGACTGGAAGTTTCCACTCCTGTATGAGTTTTCTCCAGTCCCCTTCATTCCTCAAGTGATCAGGAGGTTTAGAAAGTTCGGGAAATCCATGATTCTAATTCATCCAGATTGGGCCAGGAGGATATGGTACCTGGACCTTCAGGACATGTCCATCTGCCTTCCAATACATCTCCCACAAAGAGAGGACCTTCTCTCACGAGAGGAGGGCCGGGTTCTCCATCCAGCAGTCAAGACACTGAACCTTCACGCATGGTTTCTGGGAGGTTGAGATATAAGGATTGGGACCCTCCCCACCCCCTGGACGATGTAATGGAGATTTTGCTTTCGGCCAGGTGGCCAGCAACGAATTCCTTATACCGCTGCCATTGGAACAAGTTCGGCAGCTGGTGCAGGGATTAGATTGTGGACCCTTTTACGTGCAGCACACCTATGGTTTTATCGTTCTTGTTACATCTAGCTAATCTGGGCTCCAGGTTGGCACAATTAAAGGGTATCTGGCAGCGCTATCTATTTGTAAGAGACCCTCTGAAAAGGTATCTTTCTTCAAAATACCACTAGCGATAACATTTCTGAACGGATTGACAAATTTATTCCCTCCAATCCCATTTCAAGTCCCGGTTTGGGATCTCGATTTTGTTTTGACATTTTTCATATGTTCTCCATTTGAACCTATTCATTCCTGCCCTTACTAACTCTGAAAACCATCCTTTTAGTTGCTCTTACATCAGCCCGTTGGGTGATTGAACTTCAAGCCTTGTCCTGCAAGCCTCCTTACACAGTCTCTTTAAGGCTACCAAAATGTATGTCTGAGTTTCATTTAACTCACAAAAATCATACTTGTCGTTTTATCCTCCACCTCAATTTGGAAAGGAAGAGGAGAGATTAGACAAGCTTGACCCAAGACGTGCACTTAGCACCTACTTATACAGAATGTCTAGGTTGAGACAGGATGATCAACTTATCGTTGGTGACATGGGCCATAGGTTGGGTATGGCGGTCACAAAACAAACCTTATCCGGGTGGATCATTTTAGGAATTTCTGAATGCTAGATTAGCGGGAAACTATCCTCCTGAGGGTCTCCGGGCTAATTCGACCAGGGGCATGGCTACTTCCACTGCCTTACAGAGGGGTGTCCCAATTCGGGATATTTGTGCGTCGGCCACATGGTCCTCATTCCACACATTTCACTGAACATTATAGTCTGGACTCTTCCTCTGGCCGGGATGGTGGTTTTGGGAAGGTGGTGTTACATTCTGTACACACAAACCAATAAGGAACACCTACATTCTCATTTGAAACTGAAAATTCTGACTCCCTCCTCCAAAAAATGCAAACACTTCTGTTGGAGTCTGTCATAAGATGAGGAATACGTGGGTGGACGATATCCATTCGAAGAACAGGTTACTTACCCGCGGTAACGTCCTTTCGATTGGACTTTCCTCCCACGTATTCCTCATCACCCTTCCCAACCTACCCTGCAGTAGAATTACCTTGTTATTGTAGTTTACGCTCTTTCAGGGTGAGTAACTGTTGGGCGTAAGGTACATCCATGAGAGAATTGGAAACGTGCATAAAAACGGAACTGAAGCCAACAGTAGCTATGCCCGCTATATACCAGTGATGACGCCGACATCGACGCGCAGAGTCCCCTGCTGGAAAATTGTTCAGAAGCAGCTAAAGCTGGATATGGAGATATAGGATGAGGAATATGTGGGAAGAATATCCAATCGAAAGAATGTTACCACGGGTAAGCAACTTGTTCTTTTGGGAAGCTGCAGCTGCCGGGGGTAGGTAGTCGCACGCTGCATGCTTGAGGCTTAGACTGTCAGGAATAGCTCCAGGGCTTTAAGTTGGATGGGGTTAGCCGGGGCCGAGCCCCGGCAGGCGCAGAAATCTCAGTAGGGCCCTGCCGGGGCTCACTGGTCTCCCCTGGCAGCTCTGGCTGCTACAGTACAAGTTTTTTTTCTAAAGCCTGAAGCTCTTACTTATGTGATTCAGAGCAAAATGCCTTTAAACCATAATGGTGGCGCTGCACCTGTGAGGCATCCATTCAAGCAATAGATGCCCTTGGGCCGGCGCCACCCTTATTGAAGAAAGATGAGGCCGCTGTAAGCAGAGGCCTTTTTTTCTAAAGCCTGATGCTCGCGCTCATCCGCTGGAGTTTCATGCTTTAGGAAAAAAGGCCTCGGCTCCAGCTGTCGCACCTTTTCAGCCTTAATGGTAATGCTGCCACTCAGGGGCAGCACCACCATTAAGGCTGAAAAGGCGAGGCGCTGTCCCCTGCCAAGCAATCCTTTAGCAAATAAATGCAGAGATCAGCACCCTCTTCCCTAGTGAGCACCTCATTAGAGTGCTATAAGCAAAGATGCAGAACTGTATTGGTTTGTCATGAGGAGGAAGGAACAGAACACTCGTACACGCAAAGAATGAAGTGGAGCAGCATTGACCCGAGATTAACCAAGGGGTGTGGCTGGAAGGGAAAGGGTTATACAACAAACAGGACAGGCCTATTTGGCAGAGCGAAGGGTCTGAACCAAAGGGATCAGTACTGTGCCTGAAAGTTGTAGAGACAACCTCAACTTTTAATAGGTGTAATTCTCTCCTACACCCTATGTTACTATTATAGCACAGTATGGCCTCCCTGGCACCTAATTTCTCTAAATCATGAGTCCTAGGGTCAGGGCTGGGCTAGGACCTATAGGAATACCTAAACGCCACAAACTGGGATATTCAAGGCAACAGTGTCGCGATAAGAGGGGTAATTCAAAATGAAGGGAGTGACCTATGCTAATGGGACTGCATGCTCCTAGTCCACTGTCCAGTTCATATTGTAATCCTCAACGTTTCCCAGGAAAGTGTTCTTTAATGCACTCCGTCTCAGGCGGTTTTAAGTGCACCCAGTATATTTCTTTACTTGGCAATGAGTTCTGCACTGCTACCAAGTCTTTTCACCTTTCCCTCTTGAGTTAAAGGGTTTACTAATGCTCTTTACTAGGGCAAGAACTTACTTTTCCCACTTCTTTTAATGGTCTCCTAGACCAGATGTGTCCCGTTTCCAGGTTTTTACCATTTTAAGTGTTGTAAGTCAGACATAGGAGATGGAAAAGAGGACATGTATGCACAGGAAACTTTAAATAAAAGAAAGAACGCCTCCTCTAAGCCCTGCTTGTACCACGAGTTTCCTATATTATAAAATAATAAACGGTTGCTCGTCAGGACGTCTTACAAAGAAACTCTGTCCTCGGTCCAAACCTACGCTACCCTACCACTATGAACGATAAGCATAACATAAGATTTAGCTTGGGACAAGATTACTTCGCTTTATGTGGATTAGTGGTGGCTGGCTTTTTTCACCCCCTCCAAAGAGTTCTCAATGTCTTTTCCGGTACTACACCTATGATTGTAGTTCAAACAAAAAAGATGTGCCTCAGTTTTTCTCCTCGCCAAAGGCCTCATCGGGTAGTTCAAACAGTTCCAGATCTCTCCCGTCTCTATCGTTGGAGCAATAGGTTCTTCTGACCTGGAGTGGTATTCACAATACTGAAAATGGCTCTCACGCCTGCTTGAAGTAATGTTTACGGTTTTCCCTTGCTCACCTGTGCTTGAGTTGTAGCACTTCTTATCCCCTTGCGCACATTGTGATGTCTTGACCTAGCCTAGTTTGTAGGACGATTCTCTCAACCCCTTGTGGGGTATTTAGATTCTTAGCTCTTTGTGGGCTCTGGGTCTGCTTTGGTTGTCATATTCTTCACCCTCTTGTGTCTCTTGTGGGTACTTGTATTCTCAGCCCGGCGTGGGCTTTGGGCTTTCCCAACCATGCTTCACTGCTCAGTTTTCTCTCCCCCTCGTGGACTTTGTGGAGTTTTTATATTCCCAGCTCAGCATGGTCTATTGGCTTTCTTATCCCTGCTTTGTTGCTTTGGTTTCTCACCTCCTCGTGGGGTATGCAGAGTCTCAGCCTGGCGTGGGCTCTGTTGTGGCGTCACTGCCCCCACCCTCTCCTAGTATGAGGCCACCTACTGGCTTTCCATCAGAATTACTCATCAGGGGAGACATAGAGTGTCATTCCGACCCTGGCGGTAAGGGGTTATCGGCGCTGGTAAAGGTGCCAGAGCCGTCATCCCCTTACTGCCACATTACGAGTTATGCTCGCGGGACCCGCTAAGGACGCCTGGTAAAACCAGGCGTCCTTAGCGGGTCCCGTAAGCAGACCAGGGTGCTAACAATGGGCCCGTTGTTAGCACCCTCCCCATTCCCGTTGAGCCCTATGGGGGCTCAAATGGGAATGGGGATGGGTTCCTTGAATGAAGACTTACCAGGCCCTCAAAGGTCTGAATGGCCTGGTAATTCCTCATTCAAGGAACCCGGACCCGGTACCCGGTAAGGGGGTAGCCATGCCGCTAATGGCGACATGTTTACCTCCTATCTCGTAAGGACCCGCATAGTCTCACTGGCCAGAGCCATGCTCTTGACCTTGTCTGCACGGTAGGGTCTCTCGTGCTAGTTCCTCCCATCCTAGACTGACCGTCTTTGGCATTGTATAGACAGGACACTGGGACGCTGCTTCAGGCGTGACTCTGCTACCTTCTTCCTCAGTGGCTCCACACTCCTTGTCAGCGTTCTCTAGGCTTTCCTGGCTCTCCGCCCACCACATTGACTCTGTGGGTCGTCCTCCAGGCTCCTCCTGTGAGGGAGGGACTGTCATTCTATGCTGCTCCACAGGCTAGGGTTTCCTGCTATGTCTGTTTCTCACCTCCTGTGTTTGAGTCAGGGCACCTTTACATTCCCCCCTGGAACAAAATTGATTAATCCATTGGTTCCACTCTTTGTGAAAGTGTGACAATAAATTCACGTTGAAAACCAAGCCATCCACCTTTAAAGGGCCCTATACATTACTGCCCTGTTCAATCCTCATACAACCAACAAACACTTAAGACTCTGAAGTAACGGGAAGTGGAGTACAATTCTTACGTGGGGTTCCTTGGAATTATCCCCAGTGGGTTCTTGCTTGTCCTGTCCCCTAGGGGGTGCTTAGCATAACAGACTCGCCTCACTAGACCCAAAGAGGGTGGCTCCCCCTTGGGCAGAGGGGACACATTCCCTGCATTTGTCACAAACATTACAGTAAATATAAGCCTCTAGCCAAGGGTTGCACTCATGGGCTCAAGCCCAGCACAGGCTCTGCTTATCCTCTCAAGGTTGCAAACAAATGTTACCTGGTGCCACCATTATCTGAGCTAGAGCCCCCCACCACAACCCCACAGCAGCCTACTCGCTTGAACCTTCTCTTCAGAATGAGGCTTATTTCGGCTGTTTTGCCGGCTCCCCCAGCAGACGTCTTGCTCTGGCCTCTCCTACAAGTTGTAACCCTCTTGCGGTGTGGCTTTATTGGGCTTAGCCATGCCCTGTTCTACAACTCTCCTGCTACACACAGTGCTATAACACCAACGCTCAGAAATGCCATCCTTTTATATCTTGGCTTGGGCTTCAATTGTTTAAATGAGTGTTGGGATTAGTGGGATTAATTAACCCTTTGCCCCGGGGCTGCCCGATTGGTGGGGTCTAATGGGATCAACCTCCTCCTTATGTTTTTATCCCTGTGTTCCACTCTGTTCAGGTTTTGTCATTGTTCTAATAACCCTGTTTGACACACGTCAAAGCTGCGAGGGCTAAAATAGGCTGTTTGCCTTGTTGGGCTCAAGTACAGACTTCATAGCAGCCTCGGTAGCCCACATTCCGGTTGGTAAGGCAGTACGCTTATTGCTCTTAGTATATTCCTGTGGAATGCATGTGCGTTGTTGCTGTTCCTTACCTGCTGGTGCACATTTCTCTTTGGGTTCCGTTCGAGTTCTTCAGTTCCTGTGAGTACTATATTGATGGCAAACCCTTCTTGAGGTTGATTTGTCCCTGCATGTCATTGCCCTAACACCGTTCCCAATAGCTGATGCACCGTTCCCATTGGGAGATTTTCTCCCCTTTTCCTGAGATGTACTAGCTGGGGTGGGGAGGGCAATTATAGAGATGTCTTTGACGTGGTGACTCTTTGCAAACAGTGGGGCAGCAGAGGGTATTCTGCGGAGCTCGAGGGATTGCATCATGTAGCCTGTGGCTTCCTTTTTCACCCATAGGGTCTTCCCAAAGCTACCTTTGTCACGTGTTTCAGATTGGGAAGAAGCAAGCTGGATAGAGGGGATTCATTGGGCCCTGAGAAAAGGTTGAAGGGGGAAATACAGAGTTGACTCAAGTTTTTTGTATTTATTTAGGGTGGAAGCTAAGAAGTATAACTTGAGTATTAATGCACGGATTTGGGTTGGAATGCAGTGGCTGAAATGTTCGAGGAAGAAAAGACCGACAATTATTGTTCTCTAAATAACTTTTGGTCTACTCTCCCCTGAACATTTCAGACATTGCCCTTGCCCGCACCCCCCTACTTACCTTGCACTTACCTTGTGGCGGCACACTTCGCTGTGTGCTGTCGTCTCGCTGTGTCCCTGCGAAGCCTGTTCCCTTTCACTTCCGTGACCGGGAACCAGCGCCACAGGGTCCTTTCATTTTTCTATTTTTTACGGGAACGGCTGGGGGGGGACACCCCCGCAGCCCTTGCCACCGAATGGAGGATTTAGTCGAAACTTTCAGCCTTTCACAATATTCGAACTACCGAAATTCGGCCAAATCTCCCATTTGGGATTTTAAATAGTCTTTTTGGACGTTTCCTTAATGGACCACATGCGAGTGGCTCTGCCTCTGCCCTTCTGGATTGTCAGACAAGAGACCTCAGCATCTTGGGAAATCTGTCCCTCCTGATGTGCCAGACTGCCTTTAAGAATGAAGGCAAGCAGTGGCATGTCCCCTAGGCAAATTGAAGGATGCTTTCCTATATAGAGATGAGGCCGGGTGGAGTTCAGCATGACATCTGCAGTTTTCACTAGATAAGATGCCACTCTAAAACAGGGCCTTATTCACCGAGACAGGGGTACTTCTCTTTCATATCACCAGAGTACGCTGAGTTTTATAGATTGGTGCCCTCATCAGATTGGTTCTTTGAATCCTGTCTAGGATTTGAGGGGAGAGACATAGAGGGATATCCGCGTTATGAGCATGACGTTTGGTGTCAGGTGATAGGTGTTTTATAACCTTGCAGACGAAATAGACAGGCCTTCAGCTGCTAGCCCAGGATATTTAAGGCCCCAAAGAGGGGGTTTAAGAGTCTACTCCCTGAATGCGCTGCATTGATCATAGATTTCTTAATCAGTACCCCGCTCCATTGAAGTTTGAGTGCAGAGTGGAACAACATTGTTTGTGTCAAGGTGTTTGATTTTCCTGCCACAGTACAGCCATGTTTTCTCTACTTCTGTTTTATGAAGGCCATGAAACATGTTTCTTTAACTGAGTCTCTCCCGCCCGCCCCAGTCCATTTACTTGGCCTAGGCATATTGGCTAGTTGGCTATGAAAAAAAGAAGCTATATAGTGAAAAAATGAAAGTAGCCGTGTTGGAGAAAGGTAGTCCAGGAAAGACAGTGTAGCCTTAAAAAGAGGGTCTATTGGGAGAGAAAAAAACTACTTTCTCTTACTCACACTCCTCTTCTAAAAGGCATTTTCTGCTCCTCCCGCCTTTCTTTCGGGGTGCAATAGAGCAGTGAAACTATTTAATTGCCTTTGCCTCCGGTCACTTGTCGTCCTTCAGGTGGTTTGTGGATTGGTTCCCGGGTCACCCACAACTGAATATTTAGTGTGTAGGGCACATGGAAACTTTCTGGGTGCTTGTATTAATAACTTCTGGCCTGGCCAGGAATCCACTTTGGTCGTCACCCTATATGATCCCCATGGCGGTGACCTGACGGTTGAATTAATAGCAGTGGCTGTTAAATCCTGTAGATCTTGGCTCAAGCACTCTCCCAAGGGATCGATTGTACTGACTGGGTACTTTAATGGTGATTGTAGGATGAAACCTCAACATAAGGCGAGATGGTCAAGGGGATAGGTCAATGGCATGGAAGGACAACCTGGAGGAGTTGGAGTTCGCGTCCATGGAGGACAAAGGGGGGAAAAATCAAGTACACCTGGCCTAATGGCCAGTCTAGCACTTACATCGATTTTATCTTCATAAATCCACTAATTGCCAGACTTAAGCCGGAGCTTCGGTGTGGGGACTCAGTAGCCAGTGACCACTCAATGTTAACAATGACTAGCATGGCCCTGAAAGTAATACCCACGGTTCAAATATTTTTGTAACCCCTAAGGTGAATCCCCAAGGGAACAGGCTATGGTGGTCAGTGGGTAATATTGGAAAATTCAACATGCTACTGGGTCACTGTGGGCTCGACCAGGGGGAAATCCTGAGAAAATGTAATGGAGATCTCGGGAAGTTACAGGACCTTTTTGTTCCAAGGGAACGAAGGTGTTCATTAAAGAGCAACCAGTTCACCAAGTCCAGGGTAACCTTCGATTATGGCATCGCGAAAAAGAAAAAAAAGTTTAATGCTGAGTTGAGGAAAATCAAGCGCAACCATACTTTTATCAGGAAGGGAGAAATATCAGTACCTTTTGTCAGCCTGGTCGAAGTACAGGTCCTGGCTGAAGGGGGATAGATCTTCTATCAACAGTGCAGGTTGCAAGTTTATCGACCGCTTAATTAAGACCCATGATTTCAAAAAATGTGGCACCTTATACTTAGTTATGGGGCGGGAGAGGGGAGCAGGGAGGTTTCTGTTAAATCAGAAGTGCAGTGGGGACAGTATATTGAGATCCTGTTTGGTGGAGCGGAGGAACACAGTGTGCTAGAAGTACAAAAGTCGAAGTGTAATTCTCAGTTTTATGTCTACATTCAGGAGGCCGCTCTGGCTGCTAACATCATGCAGTCGAATGCCTCCAGTGCCTTGGGTCCTGGTGATCTTTGTAATTTAGTCCTTAAGGACGATCCACCATGGTGGGCATCCCTTCTTTACTAATTGTTTCTCTGGATCTGTGAATCGGGGTTAGTCCCCCATTCTTGGAAACAATCTATTAAATCCCTGTTCACAAGAAGGGACCGTGCACCCAGCCAGCAAATTAGACTCCTGGCAATGCTGGATTGCAGCTCCAAGATATTTACAAATTTACTCTTGGAGCTGCTCCCCAGATGGGTCAACGAAAGAGGACTGCTGCATTTTCAGCAAATGGGCTTTAGGAGGGGATGCAGGACCACGCATTCAATGTGGACTCTGCTGAAATTGATCTGTGACTCCCAATGCTTTGTGGGAACAACGCTATATATATATATATATATATGTTTTATTGATTACTCGGCTGCGTGCAACAGCGTTATTAGGAAAAAACTCTGGGAAAAGCTGGTGCGCTGGGGCGTAGATTTGTCACTCCTATATTTCATCAAGGAGCTCTACAGCAACACACAGGTCAGAGTTAGACTGTCCCAAGAGGGGGAGCTTTTGGATCCCTGTGTTACCACAAGCCCCACCCCTGCTTTTCAACCTTTATATATCCGAGTTGCTGCTGGCATTGAAGCTAGTTAATAACCACGGCCTGCTTAACATATGAAGATGGCACTGTGATTTTAGACACACCAGTAGGCCTGCACGCTTGCTTGACACACGATTTGTGTTAAGGATTTCAATCAGGCAATACGCCCGGGTCTCAGCCTAACATGCAATGCACACATGAAAAACTTATTTATTGTGTCTATAGGTTCACTATTCTGAGTGATACACCACTCATATCTTACCCCTTTTCAAAATACCCCCAGGTCACAATGGACCAGGAATCAGGCTGGTTGGTAAAGGTAATATTTATTTAAAATTCAAATCAAACACATGTTTTAATATATGGGGCAGCAATCACCAATGTGGTGACAATACAAATCAGAAAGTAGGTAAGGCAGTTGAATTCACTTATAGCAACACAGAATATAAAACACAGGGAAAAGAACAATTTTGGCTTGTTTGAACAGATAGCGCTTAGGTTAAGATTTCCCCCTGCAAATTTCTCAACTCACAAAGAAGCAATTCTGCACAGATGTAAGTAAGCAGCATGTATTCAGGAATATAGAATAGTGTACAGGGTTTGAATTCAATCTTCCCTCCCCAAACGAGAGAGAAAAACATTTTGGAAATTTGACACTTTTAAAATGACATTCGAAAATGGCTGTGTGAAACATTGAAAAGTGTGCAAAAATCCTTAAATTGATATAAATTCCTATGGAAGCAACACTGAAAAGATCCTAACAAACATAAGCTATAATATGAGCAACAGTACACACTTTGAATCGGAATGGAAGTTTGGAAATACTTTGAATTGGAATTTACACGTGTATAACTTTTGCAAAATTGCAAATTCCCGCCTAAATTTCCATATGCAATTTTTAAGAAAAATTGGTCAAATACACTGTTTTTGGATGCGGTCTTTAGGTATGGATGTATCTAAAGATCGTAGGTTAAAGTCAGAGTTGAAAAGAAGTCTCGAGCTATACATTTGAGGAAATTATACAAGTTTGAATGAGAGGCGATTTTAGAAAAATAGAACGGAGAAAAGCAGAAAATCGGTTTTAAAATGACAGGTTGATTTTACTTAAACTAGGTTAATGGCTAAGAAAAAGAGAATGCCACCCGTGAATCTCCACAGTTACGCAAGGCCGCTTGTAACCCTTCACGTGGTGGATACCCCATTTTCTTTCTGGGAAGTACTTTAGTTACTCCAAATCACTAATGACTTATGTTCAAGAAAAACAAAATGAGAAAAAATCTCCTACACGTTAGTTTGCGTGTCGAAAAATTATGCCAAGACACCTACACGTTGGCAGACCTGTATAAAGTCATTAATTGAGCATTTACCACAACTATATTGGAGACGCATACTATTTTTCACGAATTGAAGTTTTCTCAACAAAGACTTGCATTCCAGTATGATGGTGATACTGTCATAAGCTTTTTATTATCAACTGATCTATTTAGCTGTTTACTGTATGTTCTTTTCACATACATGCTTTGTTGCTCTATAAATGTCACAATGTTTTCTTTGATTACATATGCATTTTTTTCTATTTTTATGTATATTTTGGTCTAAACACAGACCCTCTCCCTTTTTTGTAACACTAAAATAAATTTTGGTTTTCTTAAAAGATTGCTTCTAAAGTTTGATTTAGCCAATCCAATTATTTTTTGAGTATTGGTATACTCCATATTTAAATAATTATTTCTCTCTAGTATTTTTAAAGAAATCTGTTCAGCAGGTTGGACATTATTGTGTTTAAGAAAAAGAGAATGCCACCCGTGAATCTCCACAGTTACGCACGGCCGCTTGTAACCCTTCATGTGGTGGATACCCTGTTTTCTTTCTGAGAATTACTTTAGTTACTCCAAATCACTAATGATTTATGTTCAAGAAAAACACAATGAGAAAAAATCGGTGCTAACACAAAGAATCACAGACAGAGTTGCAAGAATGATTCTGACAATATTATAGGTTCTTAAGTAAAAGATGGGATAGGTTAGAGATTGGGATAGGACAAGGCAATGTATGCTATGGTTCACTATAATTCCTATTAATACCTACTGTCCACTTGAATTTAAGATTTGGACCGTCAGGGTTCTGGTCATCCGGATCAGGTCTACAGACAGCAGGGCACTTCTGGCGGGATAGGTCAGCTGGGCGGTTCTGGTCACCTGGACGGGCACCTCAGACTGGGTTGGATTGGATTGGCCCTTCTGGTTGCTGGACACTGTAGATCAGTGGGATGGCGAGTTCAGCAGGCAAGCCTTAATGGTAGCAAGCCAGACTGGATCAAAATTGTTTCCCTTAAGTTTTGGATGGGTTCAAGATTTGGGCCTTGCTGAAAAAGAGGTTCCCTTATTTATCCTGCCAAATGACATCACTAAGTTTATGGTAGGGGCAGACTTACAACCCCCATCAACAAGGCTATGATTGGTCAAAGGCACAGTTCCCGCCTTGCTTTTCGCTGGTTGGATGACAGAAAGGGTTGTCATATTTTTATAATGTGACTTGGGAACCTCCCACAGTTATTTGGACCAAAATGTAACTTTCCCACAAATACATATTTATATAATTATGCCCTCTAATAAAATCTGATATTTTGTGGGTTACATTTACATCCAACTCCCAAGTCGGTGGGACCTGGCTTTGTCTTTCTGTAAACTTTTGTCAATTTTAATCATAAAGGTTTGGCTTAACAATTCCTTATTTGGTACATATATGTGCAATCAGCCCTCTGACATGGGTACACAATATTAGATTTGCAGTATTAATAGTCTCTGCACAATTCGTCTTTTTGCATAACTTCAGTTCCTTACACAGAAAGAAAGCCTACCAAGTCTTCACATGTCTATCATAAATTCAGATTTCAATGTATGTACTTTTCATTCCTTTACTTATTCTTGCTGCCAAGTTAAATGTCACGAGGTTCTGTGACAAAATAAGCAATTTAAATCCAGAATCACAGGTCCGTTTCTTTTCTTACTTCCCAAGTATGAGCAAATGGCCAGTCCTTTGAAGTTCACTGAGAAGTCTCTGCCGGCATCCTGCCCCTCCTTTAGAAGGATGAGTGTCCAAGCCTTCTATTGTCTTTGCCTGGGGCAAAGACGAATGTCTAATGAGGTCCTTTGTTATAAGTATGCGTGGCCTCCCAGCAGCAATTAGGCCTTCCTGCCAGCAGTGAAGTGTCAACCTTTCCCAGGCGGAGGACTGTCAAGGCAGAATTGTTTTTTAAAATAGGTAATTAACTCCAAACTGGGTTACTTTAAGTTCACCTAAATCTTTCAATAAAACATATAAAATGAACACAGTTTATAGGTGGATTCTTACATTAGCAATCCTTTGACATTTCGTAAAGAATTAGACCTTTCAACAACAACATGCTTTCAACACAGGCGATTTTGCACTTTCTTCATGGAAGAACACATTAAACTGAGTTCTTTTAAAAACCGATTTTCCTATCCAGCACATATACATTTGATTCAGCATTATTTCTTCCCTTCAGTGCTCGGATGGTTTGCAATCTGGATACATGTATCCTGCCGTTGTTTAAAGTTTCTGTCTGCACAGCTGATTCTGTTACATGTTACAATTTTAGCCGTGTTTTTCCCATGGAACTGAAATCAAATATTCCTGGACTGCTTTTTCCTTAGATACATTTCGAAAAGCTGTCAGTCAATGAGGGCCGGTTCCTCTGAGCCACACTAAATGATCCTGGCATTTCAGAACCCTTTTAATCTCAATGATTCAATGTAAATAAATGGATCTAGCGCCAAAAACAGCACTTTTGAAGGTTGCAAGCTAACATTTTAAAAGGCATATTCGGTTTTCAGCACAATTCTGCTGCTTTGCTCCATGTTGAATTTAACAGAGCCCACTGGCATGCACCTGCAGTGATAACTCTGTTTTCACCCCACCCCGCCCTTGACTGTGTGTGGCAGAGTGTGCAGCCTTTTCTTGGTTGTGACCCAAACGCAGTTTTGCAGATTTTGGCGCGCACAGGAGTCAGCGCATCCATTTTGGGCTGTTTCTTTCACCATTTGTAAAGTGATGCAGTGAGGCACATTGAAATAGGTCAAAATATCCCACATTTGCATTTTCCAGAGTTCATGGTCTCAGGCCCAATGCATCAAAGACCAAAATAATGGCCTGTGGGAAGGGGGCCTATGGCGTCCCGACATATGTTTGGAAAATAGGGGGCACCAAGTTAGAACAGGTCCATGAATACAAATACTTGGGGGTCACCATAAGGGCTTCTCCGTCATATTCAGAGATGGCAGAGAGCATATCGCACAGGGCCTGGCATAAGTGGCTCTCAATTAAAAGAACTATTGACAGCTATGGGGGACGATCAGCAGAAGCAAAAATCAACGCTTATAAAGGTTCAGTCATCCCAAGCATAGTTTATACATTGGAAGTGTTCTGCAGGGATCAGTTGCTTGGCTCTCCAAGCTGGAAGTGGGACTCCCCTGTTCATTGCTGGCCCTTCCAGGTAGTGTCCCTGTTGAGGCCATGAGGCTGGAATTTTGAGTCCCATCCTTGCTTTCACTCTGGAAGATCGCAGCCTGTACATAGTGGGCTAAAATGCTTTATGATCATGGTGGTGACACTTTGTTGAATCGAGCCTCTCTCCTCTCCAATAGATTTTCCAAGAGTATATGATTTAGGACCCTAGAGGCTACAGTGAAGTTCCATCTAGTTGAGATCAGTGTACATAAGAGGCCAAGCGTCATGGCTAGATTTTAACTTGGTGAAAATAGAACAGAAAACAAACCACTAAAATGCTCGCGAGGCCCCGGACTACCTGGCCAAACTTTGCAAGTTTGTCTTTCTCGCAACAGGGTTTCTCACTAGGCTTCCTTAGGTCTTACTTGATAAAGTTCCATTCACCGGCATGAACAAGGTTTATACTATCATTGCGACTGTCCACATTCGCTGTCTGGGAAAACACAGGGGCTTGGATCAATTCTGGAGTGCAATTTATGGTGCAGTGTCTTTAGTTATCACGGCAGCAGCCTACCATGCATGGCAACCAGTGGTCAGTAAATTGAACATTGAATACAAAAGTTTTAAATCTAAAATCTGGAGCGTCCTAAATCAATTGTGTATAGAGTTTATGGATAAGGGTGGTGGGCGGGGGAACATATCTATTCAATTAGGCTCATGTGGATGAATTTTGAATATAGGGTCTTTTATGACATGTTTAATTAGTTATGTAGTATCATGAAATGCTAGTTTAATGACACCATTGTGAAATCATGTTTTTAATAATGTTAGTACTCAAAATGTGAGGTGGGGAACTGTTTTTTTAACCATTGTAAAAGGTACAGATGTAACCAAAGGCATGCAATAAAAATAAAAATGTAAAAAAGAATGAATAAGTCAGTTATTCAGGTGCTAGAATGTGAGTGCATAAATGAGTGAGTCAGCCAGGGTCCTCTTTAGATGAGATGGAGGTGGCTGGTTCCCAGTAGTAATAAAAAAAGTCTCTTTGGTAGAGCAACGACGTCAGCCCTCGGTCTGTGGGAAGACATGCGTGAGAAAATAGAAATAGGCTTAATGTTAATTTGTGAGTAATGCAAGACTCTAATCCAATAACATGCATGGCAATGACTGTTTTCTTTTGTTGCAGTAAACTACCTAGCTGGGCTAGAGCGGTTGTTCCAAAAATATTCTATGTGACGGAGAAGGCATGGAATTATTACCCATACACAATTACAGGTAAGAACACAGCAGGTTTTTTTAAGCATTCTTCTAGTCATCTATAGCTTTGCTGTAAATAGTCATATAAGGACTGCTTGTGGCTGCTCCCCAAAGAGCTGTGGTATTTTAATCTGGATGTACTTTTGTTGTGTCTATTTAAAGAACAGAGATGTCAATTTGATCATAAATGACGTTCAGTAGCACATTTACAGATCGATTCTGATGTATCCAATAGAAATTGAGCTTTTCCAGGTCCAGGTGAGGATACAACTTTATTCAATGCAAGGACCCGGCGTCCTGCACTCCATCCACCGCCATCAGCCCACCCGTTTCTCTCTTAGCCTCTGCATTCCACCTTCACGTAGGAACCCTTATTTAAATTCTTTCTGACGCAGATGGATGCAGGACGCTCAATACAAATATGTCATAACAGAATGTAAGAACACATAACAATACAACACTATCCCCCTCCTTTAAAAACAAAACAAAACATAAAAAGAAAAAAAAACAAAACGGAGGAAACCAAAATAAACATGTTACTAAAGCATATTATATACACGGCAATTTAAAAAAATAGTAAATAGGCTGAACAACAATATTAACCAAATCAATTATGTGATTGATGTCAAAAGCAGAACTAAAAGAGATTCCATTTCACTATCATTGATGTCAAGCCAAAAACGAAATTCTATTATGTGAATACTACTTGTCCATAACATAGTCCTTAGCCCAAACTGGCATGTTCCTAATCCTTGTACCGCGAACACCTTGAACTTAAAAATTTAGCTTTTCCAGGTCCAGGTGAGGATACAACTTTATTCAATGCAAGGACCCGGCACCCTGCACTCCATCCGCCGTCATCAGCCCACCCGTTAGTCTCTTTGCCTCCGCATTCCACCTTCACGTAGGAACCCTTATTTCAATTCTAAACATTCTTTCTGAGATGGATGGATGCAGGACACTGAATACAAATATATCATAACAGAATGTAAGAACACATAACGATACAACAGATTCCCAGGAAGAGAAGATGTAGTGACCCAGTCTGAGAGTGTGAACTAAGTGGCAGATAGACTAGGGTTAAAACTAAATATAGGGGACCTACAAAGGTAACTGTAAACTAATGACGTGTGCTGTACAAATATACAAAAAATGTTATGCAGCACACAAGTAGAACAATGGGTAGGGGGATGGCGGTGCTCCCTCATTGGCCAGCAGTTGGAGTTTGAGCCGAGCTTTGGAAAGATCCAAAGTTGGGCTGGCTTTGATTGTGGTGGGCAGTGGGTTCCATTGGACTGTGTTGAGTAGGAAGGAAGGGTGGAAGCAAGAGGATGCGTCGAAAAGGGTGTGTGACTGTGTGGTTGAGTGCAGAAAAGGAGCTGAAGGAGTAGATATTTGGTATACCTATTTTCCATTCACAATCGGCGTGTTACCTCTCTTGGGCGAGGCCACATAATATGGTTCCACTGTTATCAGCACGTCTAGCACTTGTATTGCAACCGTAACAATAATTGATACTTGTATTTACTTAGGAGTTGTGCTTTTGGACTGTACGCTAACGGTTACTCTTAATTTATGAAAAGATCACATACACATTTGCTCATATTTGGTTCAGTTTTGATTTATTCTGTGTCTAACAGTTGTTTACTTTGTCCATATTGTATTGGTTCATCATACAATTGGAAATGTCTTTTGTCCATATTGTTTGTCATACAGTTCTTAATTTTGTATTTTTCATCATACAACTTATTCAGATTTATTCTTGGTACATCCTTTTTTCACAAAACATCAATATGCATCTCTCTATGCACAAAACTTCAGTATACATCTCTCAACACGTGTTTCCTCACAGGTGTTGCCATGGTTCATCAGGAGAGAGTCCCTAGTTTTAGGTTTCTTTAGAAATCGAAAGATGGCGTGGTGTTTCTGAATTTTTCTTAATGGGTACAGATGGTCTTCTGGGGTAAATTACCTTGTGCTTCTTGCAGGAATGAGAAGATATGATTGTCTTCTTCTTCACAGCACCTGACCATCTGTACCCAGGATGTAACGAGACTATTAGTCTTTCCAATTGTATGTTGAACCAATACAATATGGACAAAGTAAACCACTGTTAGACACAGAATAAATCAAAACTCAACCAAATGTAAGCAAATGTGTATGTGATCTTTTCATAAATTAAGAATAACATTTAGCGCACAGTCCAAAAGCACAACTCCTAAGTAAATACAATGGTGAGTAGATAGTCATCCGGGCACCTGGAAACTAGACAGTTGATAGCTTTGTAGACTAGAAGGAACTTGAAAAGGAAGCGGCGTGTTTGGATAGCCATCAAACAGGGCGTTGTTAGCTAGACGTGGGTGAGGATCTGGTAAGTTGTAGGGAGTGTGGCTAGGGAAGTTGAGCACTTTGTCTAGATGTAGGAAGGAGTACATAGCAGTGGTTGAGTTTGCTGAGCATGAGGCGGGAGATTGGAGTTGTAGTGGTGAGTAAGAAATGGGTGAACTTTTTAATGTTGAGAAGGTTAATAGAGCATTCCTAGTCTGTGGTAGTGATGATATTTTGCAGTTGGGGTTCACTATAAAAGAGGATCTCAAGGTTGTAAGCCTTGGGTGAAAGGGGCAGGAAGGTCAGAAGAGCATGTGATATGATAGGGGACTATAGGGAAGGCATTGGAAGCCAGGAGAAAGAGGACTTCCATTTTCAAAGAGGTCAGCATGCGGCAGAAGAGAGCCATCTAGTGACAGATTAGTAAAGGCTTCCGAGATGGCTCGGTTGAAGAAGGGAAAGGAACATATCTTTCAGTGCTGTCTGCAAACAGGTGATATTAAAAGCCAAATGACAACATAATTATACGTAGAGCTATAGAGGGTGAAGAGCAGAGGTTCATGGACAGGTCCTTTGGGGACATCGGCCAAGAGTGAGTTAGGATCCAGAGGGTTGGGAGTTCCAGGAGAGGAGGTTTTGAAGGAGCAATCTTCCTGGAAGGAGGCAATCCAGTCTAGGGCGCAATTCTGAAACCCAAAAGTCCTGTCGAATGGGAAAAAGAAGAGTAGTCAACCATGTCAAAAGTTGCAGAGAAGTCCAAAAAGATGAGTATTGAAAAGATTTTGGACTGGTGAGCATCAGAGAGAAAGTTGGAAGCCCGCCTGAATGCAGTTTATCATGAGGGCCAGATTGAAGTGTATCTCCAAAGCATTTATCCTCAAGGTGCTTAGTGATCCAGTTAAGAGACCGCCCATTCAGTAGCCGTTAAATAATGTGATAGGAGGAAAACAAGCAGTGATAGTTCACTGGGATGTTTGGGTTGGCAGAAGGCTTCTTAAAAAGATTTGATGGAGGCAGGGAAGAGTCCAGGAGAGAGAGGGTAAAGAGCTCAGAGAGGCCAAGTGACTGGGACTAATAGGGCCTCATTACGAGTTGGCCGCTACATGCTAAAAGTGGCATTACTAATGTTTACCAGCACTTTTACCAGACCTGCCAACCCTGGTAGGGTTAAGGATTTACCTCTATCTAAAAACTAGGGGTAAATCCAGTGGTCGAAGTAAGCGGAAGCGGTTGGGAGAGGTGCTCCTCTACTTTTTTTAATTAGGTTTTACCGCGTCTATGCTTTTATTTTAAAAAGAAACCGTTCCGGAACGGTTTCGTTTTAAAATAAGTGTTAGATGAAGTTGAAACGTGCACTTAAATGCACTGCACTGAACGTTCCCTTAAAGATCTGGCGCATGTGTGTGGGGGTTTGTATTGAGCGTGGTGAAGGGGTTTGTGTGGAGTGGGTGCAGGCCAGCAGGGAACGTAGTTCCACTACTTCTTTTCGTACACTTCGACCACTGGGTAAATCTGACCCCTACCGGCAGAAAACTGCCTGTATTACCAGCACAGCTGGCAATAGCGGCAACATCCCTCCATGGAGTCCTATAGGATTCCATGGAATGTGGATTTACTCTGTATACCGGCACTTGTAATCTGCCGGTAATAGTAAAGGTAATTGCGTTTGCTGGTATTCCAGCGGATTTACTGCCGGAATACTGGCAAAATTGTGATGAGGCCATAAGTCTTTGAACATTTGAGGAGCAGTCCGTTGGATTGGAGCTGAGGATAGGTCGTTTTTGTGAATATTAGATGCTAATCTGGCAGGCAAAAAATGGAGATTAGAAGGGGCATTTGTGGTGGACGAAAAATGGGTGGGGGAGCGAAGGGGGGTGTGGGAATGTCTCTTAAGATTGTAGATTTTAGGGAAAGAGCGACAAGTCATTAGCAGGGCGGGAGGAGGTGATAGATATTGGCTTGGGTGGTGTGTGCAAAGCCTGGAGGGTAGATGAACGTTTGTGAGGTAGCTGAAAAGGGAGGAGATTGGGTTTGTGACGTAGGATCTGGCAGAGTCCAGATGTCCTATAATATGGAAAGAAAGATAGCAGTGTCTAACGTAGTGAAAGGCCTGTTTTTTTGCTCCAGTCTGTCCCCATCAGGGAGAAATGTCACATAGTGAATCATTATTTAGGGGCTTTAGCGAGAAGGCTGACTGGATGATTCAGGAATTATTTTAGAGGTAGATGGTCTCTAGTTAGTATAAAGTACAACCCCTATTTGAGGAATGAATGATCGCTGGGCCACCTGCAGTTAATACAGATGAGGATTTTACTGTGTTGATATAATTCGTGGGTGAGTGGGCAAGGGATTAGACAAGTCATTTGGGCTAACATGGGGTGGGTGGCGGTGAAGCTAAGGCGGCGTGTGATCCACACTTGAAAGGAGGGCTGGCGGGTGACATTTTTTTACTGAAGTGGTACCAATATTCCTGATTCCCGCCCGATAAGGTTTTTTTTAACAATTAAAGGGTTAAATGGTGCATTTTGCAGGACGCATTTTGAGAACTACGAAGCCATACAATTTTCAGTCTCTGTAGGGTAACTGATGAACATGTCCAACCGATGCAACGTCGCCAACAATATCCAGCAACATTTTTACCAGCACATTTTTATAATGTCTTTGCAACAATGCAGTCCAGCATTGTCACTGTAATACCCATTTCATGATGCCTGTTAAATGCCCATATTTTGTACCAGTATTTTGCTGGCTGTGAAGGTACATGACAGCATTGCCACTGTAAGAACACCCTCGTGTTGTCTCGGCCAATTTATCCCAGTGTTGCTACACATTTGTGGGGTATGTGCCTAATAACGCTGTGCGGCTTATGTAATAAGCCGTTTGGTTGCAGAAGGGCTCCAAATATGTCAGGATAACCATAAAACAAATGGTTTGACATTGACTCGAAGCCCACCCTCCTCTCCACCCCCTGCTTCTCTTCTTTAACACCCCCCCTTGCTCCCCCTCAAACATCAGCTCCGGGGCCCACACACTGCATTCATTTGCACATAAGCACACACATAACTGAACATGCAATGTGTTGCATGCATGGATTCACACATACAGACACTGTAGGTTTCTTTTTTACTAAACGTATCCTCTCTCGCACAGCCCGGGACTCGGAGCCGCAGCACTAGCCCTCTCCCCCAGTGGGATCAGGATAATGCAGTCCCCTTCCGACAGGAAGCAAGCAGGGAAAGGTGAGCTCAACATCTAGCCTCCATTCTTGCTCCCAGTCATTGCCGCAGGAAGCCCTCCACTACGGGAAACCTATCCGCCAGCATGCCCAACGCACCATGCAAAGCTGGGGAAGCAGATATCCACCCTCTTGCAAGACTAGCGGGGGATCTGTGGGCTGGGTTACTGCTGCATGGAGAGGCAGCAGGCAGCCGCGCAGCACACCTTTCACTAGCGAGCCATGCCTGCTCCTACCGTCTCCCCAATAATTGGCAGCGACCTGCCACCAGTTATAGATGCGCGCCCCATACCTGCAGAATCACCCAAGTGAATACAGGCGGTGCGCAGAATGAGCGGATGTGTGTGTGCGATTAGTCCAGGAGTGGATGCGCTCCGCAGACCTGCAGAAGCACGCAAGTGCATACAGGAGGGAGGGCGCAGAATGAGCGAATGTGTGTGTGGGATTAGTCCAGGAGTGGATGCGCTCCGCAGACCTGCAGAATCACGCAAGTGAATAGAGGCGGGGCACAGAATGAGCAAATGTGTGTGTGCGATTAGTCCAGGAGTGGATGCGCTCCGCAGACCTGCAGAAGCACGCAAATGAATACAGGAGGGAGGGCGCAGAATGAGCGGATGTGTGTGTGCGATTAGTCCAGGAGTGGATGCGCTCCGCAGACCTGCAGAAGCACGCAAATGAATACAGGAGGGAGGGCGTAGAATGAGCAAATGTGTGTGTGGGATTAGTCCAGGAGTGGATGCGCTCCGCAGACCTGCAGAATCACGCAAGTGAATACAGGCGGGGCGCAGAATGAGCAAATGTGTGTGTGCGATTAGTCCAGGAGTGGATGCGCTCCGCAGACATGCAGAAGCACGCAAATGAATACAAGAGGGAGGGCCCAGAATGAGCGGATGTGCGTGTGCAATTTGTCCAGGAGTGGGTCCACTCCCCATACCTGCAGAATCACCCAAGTGAATACAGGCGGTGCGCAGAATGAGCGGATGTGTGTGTGCGATTAGTCCAGGAGTGGATGCGCTCCGCAGACCTGCAGAATCACGCAAGTGAATACAGGCGGGGCGCAGAATGAGCAAATGTGTGTATGCGATTAGTCCAGGAGTGGATGCGCTCCGCAGGCCTGCAGAAGCACGCAAATGAATACAAGAGGGAGGGCCCAGAATGAGCGGATGTGTGTGTGCAATTAGTCCAGGAGTGGGTCCGCTCCCTAGACCTGCAGAAGCATGCAAGTGAATACAGGAGGGAGGGCGCAGAAAGAGTGGATGTGTGTGTGCGCGATTAGTCCAGGGGTGGATACGCTCCCCACACCTGCAGAAGCACGGAATGAATACAGGAGGGAGGGCGCAGAATGAGCGTATGTGTGTGCGCGATTAGTCCCGGACTGGATACGCTCCCCAGACCTGCAGAAGCACGCAAGTGAATACAGGAGGGAGGGCGCAGGATGAGCGGATGTGTGTGTGTGCCCGCGATTAGTCCAGGGGTGGGTGCACTCCCCAGACCTGCAGAATCAGCAAGTGAATACAGGAGGGCGGGCGCAGAATGAACGGATGTATGTGTGAGATTAGTCCAGGAGTGGGTGCGCTCCCCATTCCTGCAGAAGCACGCAAGTGAATACAGGAGGGAGGGCGCAGAATGAGCGGATGGGTTAAGCGATTATTCCAGGGGTGGATGCGCTCCCCATTCCTGCAGAAGCACGCAAGTTAATACAGGACGGAGGGCGCAGAATGAGCGGATGTGTGTGTGCGCGATTAGTCCAGGAGTGTGTGCGATGCTTTTGAAAATAGTCTCTACTTGAAAACGTTAAACAAATATCATACACCGTAGGTTGATTTAAAGTCCAGGATATGTTATGTTTTATAGGACTAACTGAAAATAATATGCTAAAATTAGTGTATGGTATCAAATGCGACTCATATCACTGAAACCCTCCAAACTGATAGATATATTTACGTTTCATTGGACTCCCATATTGCTGCGGAAATGCATTGAATTATTTTAAATTGCCTTTACATGTAGGCCCCAAACGTGCTCCAGCCACCACCTGTGGGTTTTCTTGTAGTTGTGATTCATACTATTTACAATCGTTTATTTGCTGAAATCTTTAGTCTTATTCATAAATGTTTTGAAGTAGTGTACATTTCTAAAACCACCACGATTTCTGATTTTCAAAGCAGTGTTGCCTGAGGTTCACTGCAAATCTGCGGATAACAGTGCGTTTAGATGTGAGACTGCCCCAGAATGCCACATTTTGTGGAATGTGGAAAGTACCCACGTTGCACCCGAAAGAGTACCTTTTGTGGTGTACGGAAGGTGCCTACGCCACGTTGCACCGGAATACCTACCTTTTCTGGTGAATGTTAGGTGCTTACATTGCACCAGAATGCCTGCTTTTTGTGGTATACGTAAGATGTCCACGATGCACCAGAATGCCACCCTTTTGTGGTGAATGTTAGGTGCCTACAATGCACCAGAATGCCTACATTCTGTGGTGTATGGAAAGTACCCATGTTGCGCCGGAATTCACAGAAAGTACCCACGTTTCACCGGAATGTCTACCTTTTGCGGTGTGCGGAAGGTGCCTACTGTTAGGCAGAATCCTGTGCAGTTCCCTTTGGGAACACTGCAAAAAGAATAAGACTACAGGAGTAAGCAGTAAACCCAATTCGTGGTAGTCTGCACCACCCCTATTTACCTGGTAGCTGTGGCTGAGCAGTCAGACTTCTCTCAAGATGAGTAGGGCAGTATACAGAGCATACACAATAGGGCCAAAAACACAGTGGAGCAAACAAACACTGACCAGAGCTTGGTATCAAAAGTATATAATTATTTATTTAAAACACACTTTAGGAAATACACTAAGCACTCTAAATCAAAGCAAATTCAAACACAGTCAGATAAAGTATACACACCTCCCTTAATAATTATTAGACCAGTCTAGGTTAAAACACCACTAGTTGTAAAAACATGGCACTTCAATAATTAAGTTGGAGGGAGAGAAAAAGGCAGGTCATGAAAATAAAACATTTCCCAACACTTTTCTAAAACCAGAGCAAGTTAGTGAAGGCAGAGTCTACTGTAGAGTCAAAGTTCATAGGCCAGGGCCACTTTAAATGGAGCAAGTTTAAAAATGCACTCAAGTCTTTGCAAAAATGTTGAAAAGAGGTTAGTTTGATGCAAAAGATAAAGTTAGAAGGTCTGGGGCCAACCCAGTTGGAAAGCCAAGGATTTAAGGGTCACCTTTAGCGATCCGAAGAAAGGGAGGCCAGGCAGAACACAGTACCTTTAAAAGTGAGGAAGCTCCAGCGGTGTCAGTTGTTCCTGGCAGCGAGTGCAGTTCGTGGTTTCAACCAGGGGGAAAAAAGATCTCGTCGAGGAGGGCACTTGGAGTCGTTGCACTGCCCAGGGATCAAACCAGCCGCGGAGTTCGTTCAGTTAAAAGGTGCGCTCCTTTTATTCGCGGTCCCAGTGGACTGAAGCTTGGCTATCCGGCCGCCGGGCTGCTTGGCACTGGCGATTCGACCAAGGGGCGTCCTGGAAGGCGAATGTCGAACTGGTTGTCACCACTGGGCCAATCAAGACAGAGTGCGACTTGGGTTGCTAAAGCAACGCAGTCCAGGGTGCCAATTCCCCCACCCACACATCCTGTGAATCCCAGACATAGTGGCACCAGTTGGAGGGCTTTTGTGGAGAAGCCCGCCAAAAAGTGGAACAAAGGGCCCGACCTTGGTTGAAGTTACAGAGACGGACAGGAATGCCATTTTGCGAAAGAGTTCTGGCAAAAAGACCCAACCGGTGATTTTATATTAATTAAATAAACCGACGGTATCTTTAAAATGCACCAAAAAAAGTGGTGCGTTTAAAATGAATGAGAAAATCCCATAGGAAATATTCCGGTGGAATATTTCGCATGGTAACCACTGCCACCAGCCAGAAACTCGACAAGGGGGGACTGGACAGTGCCCCCTTGGAAACAGACCCAGGGGCAATCTAATTAACCCCTTCCAGTACTTCCACAATATGATGGTTTGTACTGGTTCTGTTCACAATTTTGGACTAATAAAGCCAATGGTGACTTTACATGCCCTGGGAGACAGTAGTCAGTCCCAGGGTATGGAGTCTATGGTTGGGGGTCACTACGACACCCCTGTGTTACCGCACTGAGGGTGCTGTGTAGCACATATACAAAACAGATGATGCCCTATGGAGTAAAAGACCCCATAGCCCATAAGCACATACCAAGTCAAAGACATACCGCAAATCATGCCTAAGAGTGGGAAGGGAAGAGTCTAACTCTTAGCAGGAGAAAAAAGAAAAAAAAAATCCAGCAAAGCTGCTGGGGGACTCACTAGCTTTTGTTAATTTGCCTTTATAATAGAATTCTCCCTAACACCTACATTGCACTAGAATGCCTGCCTTTTGTGGTTACGGAAGTTGCCCATGTTGCACCGGAATGCATGGAAAGTACCCATGTTGCACCAGAATGCCTACCTTTTGTGGTGTACGGAAGGTGCCCGCTTTGCACTAGCCCATGTAGAAAGCTCTGAAACGGGTCTACAGCGGAAGGACATAGGTTGTGCCAAATTGAGCAGTCCATCAAAAAGGTATATGCTGTGCATTTTCATTCATGGAGCACATGTGTCGTGTCTGCCAAAAAAAGGAACTGCAAACAATTACAGAGGTTTTCAAAGAAATTGCAATGTAAGGAGCCGGTGCGGCTTCAAGCTAGGGCATACGTTTCATGGGTTCCATTATGGTTTGCATTTAGTTAACGGTTCTAGTCTATGTTCTTTGTTAAGCTTCAGGTACTGGACTATGAAGTTTCTGAAGTGACCCTTGGGCAGTGATGGATTCCCAATCCTTGTGCTGCTGTGTGTGTAGAATTTCAGCTGTGGTTCTGCAGGTGAATTGGACATCTTGCTCCACCTAGAGCCAGTGTGATTGTGTTAAATGCAGGGCCATCTTAAGCACTTTTGGGCCCTGGGCACGGACATCTTTGGGGCCCCCTTCTACCAAAGGAATTAAGGGATCAAGAATTCTGGTCGCGCCCACCACGCCTCATCCCTGGTGCTCACAACCTATCAGTTGATATGCTGTCTCGTAGCGTAATACGCATATTTACTCCCTTTAAGTCCCCTTGCCCACTTCATTCGTGCTCTAATCAGAATGATAAACAAGTAGCATTTGAAAACCAACATTAGCAGTCTACAAAGGGGTTACTGTTCTAGTGCATACAGGCTACATTTTATCAATAACATCCATAAAGGTAGATGTTGTATTAATACAGGACCGTATGTAAAAGGTACATGTAACCCATAATAGACAGAACTCACATTAGCTGCCTCACAGAATTCAAAAGTGCTCATGCATGGATAGAGACCACAAATTGGAAAGAAGGAGAACGCTACACATACGAAGCATGGATACTGGAGGCAGATTAGAAGCTACCAGGAAGGTGACTTTATTCAGACAGACTGAGATTAGAAGTGGGATATGGTTTTCAAATAGTGTTGCCATTAGATTTCAAAGGAACACATGCCTGTGGTGTGCAATATAAATATGCTCACCATTAACACAGTGAAACCATGAATAAGGCTCTTATGAAGATCATACCATGAGAAGGCAATCACTCGGAAGGGCTGACAATTTTGAAAGGTTTAGGGACTGGCAATATTGAGAGGTTCGGCAATACAAGATTAAATGAGATGCCCAGGATCACACATTGGTTAAGGGGTGAAGCTGGGATTTGTGCCAACTCTGCAATTTCTGCACTTGAAAGCGTCTTTTCCAGTTCTTACCATGAACTAAAACAATCTCATTTTTATTTAAAAAACGGACTTGGAAAGTACACAAATCTCATTACCAAACATGACCATTTTTAAACAATATATTATAGAAGGGTGTTATGCAAAATGGGAATGATTGTAGCTTTTTTCTCTCCAGCATCAAAGGAAGCATATAAGAACCAGCATACCAATCGATGTGATTCAACACATTTTATCTGGGTTTGTCTTTTTTATTTTAAAGCTTTAAATACTTCCATAACAATGGCTTGTGTCATTTTCATTTATAAACGTGCATAAAAACCTTTGAATTTTACCAAAAAGCAAACCGTTTTTTGTGTCAAACAAGCAGACCTTAAAATATGCTTGCCTGAGGCCTGCAACATATGGTCTGCTCTTTTCTGTCTACCAACCCTTCCCTCAAATGGCCTACATAAGAAGAAAGATCAAGTAATGGGCTAAACGATACCCGCAGCATGCAAGAAGGCAAACCTCACAGAAGACAGCACAGTAATGTAACATATATGAGATGATTTGAACAGGATCACTGTGTAGTCTGCTGGCAAATCCAGGATACAAACATGAACGTTGTCGTTCCATAGTCTTGAATTTGGATACTTATTCACCTCTTGGACTAACCATTTCTGCCACTGTTGGAGGCAATTGTCTAGGTTTTACAACACCCCATCTCAACAAATCAATTTCTAGACCATTACCATACAGATGATATGTTCGTTTTTATAGCAACCTCTATCTGGTGCAGGTACATTGCTGATAATAGCAGATGTTGTTCTGCAAAACCAAGTGCATGTGCAGGCAGGTTTATAAACTTCAGACTTAGGAAAGGCTCAACCAGCCTTGCTGGAATGTGATATTCTAATCTTGCATATGAACTCATATCTCTGAAATGGGTGCTTCACACACTGAGCTAACTTCCGAACAGTTGTGGCACTCAATTTATCAATATATTTTTCATTATTGCGTATTGCACATGATCAACATAATTCCCACAGGAAGGAAAGAATCCTACAGAGTTGTGCCGTAAGGAACACACAAACTATGTATACCACAGTGAACACAGAAATCAATACATGATGAATTGATCAAGGCAGAATGCACTTGCCAAAACAGAAGGGTAATGGGTTCAAAGTCTCAGCAGCACTCTATAAAATATCCTGACGTGTGCTCTTTAAGACTGGTGAAAAATGGATTCTTCTTCAGATCAGCTAGCCCTCTGGGGCCCCCTCCAAGGTGGGGGCCCTGGGCAAGTGCCCCTTGTACCCTCCCATAAATGTGGAACCTCGCTAGCGTTGGTCAGATGGAAGTGCACATGCAAGGGAAAGAAAGTCCACCGGCGCAGCTGGACGGGGAAAATAAATATTTTCCATCGTATAGGACTTAAGCTAAGTGGTGGACTCAACCATGCCTGCCTCCACAAACGTCAATGGAGCCGTTGGCCGGCAGAAAGCATCCTGTTTACGTTTTCGAAGTGTTCTGTATAGGCGACGTGTAACCTTGTGCCCACTGCTGAGCACATTGATGCTCAGTTAACATGCAACACTGCCAAAAGATCGAATTCCGTAAATCCAGCTGCGAGCGGAGCTCCTAGCTTCAAGCGAGCCTTCCCGGTGTCTGCTAACTGTAGAGCCTCAGGGCCTTCTCATTCCTCCGGGTGTGCCATCTGCTCTGTGGCCCATTGCGAGCAGGACCCTCTTCACTGCACCAACGGATAAGCCCACCCTAGGCCCACCCTGTCTACTACTGCTAAGGATATTCCCTGTAAATCTGAGCGTGAGCCTAGAGCTGAGCCGCGCGCTGTACCCGTGAATCGCTGCCCACTCCACTCTGCCCCTGTACCCGTTAATCGCTTCCCACTCCACTCTGCCCTTCCGTGCCAGGCAGAACCAACGACCGGCTTCTATAAGCGGTAATGTTCTTCAGGTTCTACGCCAAGGTTCACGTTTATTGGACTATAATGCTGTTTTGTCATGCCTAAAGTGTTTTTAAAATTGTATCGGACAAAAAAAGAAATCTGCTCTATTATGAGGACACCCCCCAAAGCTGCTAGCATTTAAGAGCATGGCAAGCCGTAGCCTCTGAATCGCCACGCTAGGCCACGCGCACATTCATCTCAGTACAATCATGATTACGTTTATGCAAAATCTAAATTGATGTGCTTAAATTATAGCTTTTTGTTCTACCGGATCGATCACTCCTTTCTTTCCAACCTTCTGAAGTCCTTGTGGCCGGAGAGGCACAGCTGGCAGCCCCTACCCCCGCTGTGCCAGTGGCACTTCCAGGTGGGGGGCCGGACTTCTGCAGATAATATGCTGGCGTCTTTCAGGCAACACCTTCGCCAACCATTACGTTTCAGCTGACTCTCCTAATAACCCTTGCCTGTCTAAAATATTGAAAAAAGACTGTTGATGAATGAACATAGAACCCTGGAAATCTCTGCCCAAGTTGGCATTTACTCTGTTTCTAGCAGCACTAGGAATGGGCAGCACCTGAACATGCTCAGGCTGGGTTACATCCTGGCAAGGGGCTCAGCGCTAGCGCCAGCTGCTGTCTTTCTTCCCAGCGCAACTGTTTGCTGGGTTTGGACACTAAAGCGCCTGGAATATATAGACACACATGATCTTGCTCTAAAGTGGATGGAATTTCATTTGATTGATTAATTGAAAGGTATACCTCTGGGAATTTTAATTAAACTGCAAAGGCTGCGTGCTTTCACAGGGGTCTGTCCCGACAACTCTTTAGAGGATTGTTAACTTGACCCTGTCGAGTATGATCCGAAAAAACTCTATTTATCCTAAATGATGTTGATGGCACCGACATCTTTGTTAAAATGAGGGGATGACGTGTAGGCACACTGGGTGAAAGGCTAGGTAGGCCAGCAAGGTGAAACACTGACCTATATATATATATATATATTTAGCACCCTAACCTGCTCCTACCTCTATTGCACAGCCCCTGCTATACCTGCAGCTTGTCGATCACTCTGAGTTGTGCAGCGTTGTAAAGGGGTAGGAAGATCAGGAAGGGGAAAGGCGGGTAGCAAGGATGGGCTACAACCCCTAAAGGAAGTAAGACAAAGGTTGTGACACCGTGACACTTTATCAACCCAAGACGCGACACAAGGATTCACCTACAACAGCCAGAACATTCTTTATCCTGGGCAGTTTGCCTGGCACGTCCTGTGGACTGAGGATGGCGGGCCCAGCAGTTGATGTTCCTGCAATGCTTCCTCTCTGGCAAGAGTGCAACACTGTAAGCCCGGGCTGTGGTGGTGCACGTTCCCCCCCGCCACCCACACCCGCCTGACACTGTGGTGCCGGTTAAGTCCCGCATGGAGGTGGTGCACATGGTCCCTCCTGTCGCTGGGATGCTGCATTGAAAATCAAGGCCCCGGCAGTGATTATAGTGCAGTTCCCCTCCTGGCAATGGGGCATGGTTTTCCAAAATAAAGAAAGGATCAACCCGGTTTTTTTTTTTTTTTTTTTTTTAAAGAGACCACGGAGTGGGTTACCAGCTCGGCCGTCTGGGGTCTTCATCGGGGTTCAACTTAACGAACGATGCTCCGCTCACATCTCAATTGCTGTATCTGTTCTGTTGTCATTTGAAGGGTCCCACGGTGGCACACACCCTTGGGGAACCTTCAGTTGAAGAGCAGCCTGCGAGATCCCGAATTGTATCACTATCTTGTCTGTATTTTTTTTTTTATTTACAAAATTCGTATATCAATTGGAGTGAAAAAAAGCTTTTTAAGAGCGGCCGGGAGAGTGGGGTCGGGGGGGGGGGGGGGCTGCACAAAATAATCGACAGCCAGTCAACTGAAAGTCTGCCTATCCTCAGAAAAGGAGCAGGATGTCACGAAACATCTGTAAACTTAACCTCAGAAATAAAGAGGTAGTTGTAACAGGCCTGGTGTGAACTCTGGAGCCACACATTTTTGTCTAAATGCAATGGGTCTTTTTTTTCAGGAATCTTGGAATCCTCATGAACTTCCATTTGTCCATAGTACCGCAGAGCTCCAAAGTAGTTCAATCTTATTTGTCATCTTCACACACCCAAACAACCATTATTGTATCTCCTTTTCTTTTGCAGGACTTGTGGTCAATGGAGTAATCTGCTCAAGTCTTCCCACTGTGACGAAGAACCAACCAAGCAAACACAAAAAATGCCACAAATGGAGCTCCTCCACTTTATTCACAAGCGCCACTTCGTTCTACAATCAGTGTTCCATGGACTTTACCTAGTTAGAGAAGATCTGGAATTGAAGACTGGTGCTTTGCTCTAAGATCTCCAAACTGAAGAAGGCACTTCATCTTGACTCTTTAAGACTATTGCCAGATCTTCTGGTTTTTTGCTTTCTTTTCTCAGCGTCACGGTGCTCTTTCGGGGTGCCTGCTCTTTATAAATCCCATACACTGCGTAGCATAATCACCTATTGGTGTTCCGCCGTACTGCATGATGACAGAGAATGCTGGCCGCTTAGTTACTTGGCACGTGCTTGTTGCCAGTTATTTGTCTGGTGATCGCTAGTTCACATCTATCCAGCTGCCATTTGTAAAAAGATTTGGTCATCAACATCTACACCCCTCATGGACTGGTGGCATTTGAGTCACTGGCGCTGGTTGCACCTTTTGGTAACTTGGTTATCAGACCACACTGTAGGAGTTTCTTGCCGATAAGGGGCACTAGGGTGGTACCCTCCCTTCATTTTGGAGACCCCCCCTTCCTTTAGTGACCTAGAGGACCTCTAGGTCTCTAAGGTGAAGTTAGCAGGGCAAAAGAAATCGATGGCTAGGCTACCTTTACTTCACTCCAAATCCGCATTATGGGATGAGTTATTTTAACTCGCTCCATAATAACGCAAATTTAGTGTTCGCTTTTCAGGTCTTTGCAAATGTAAAGACTGGCAGTGTCGCTAATGCCCTGCACACGTGTGAAGGCCATCAAATCAAATGCCCATGCCTTCACTCATGTGGAGCTCTCTGGAAGTAGTAGGAACAATGTCGGTGATGTCGCGGCCTTTAGAATCCTTCAGGGATGCTAGAAAATCCAGGGTTTGCAGGATCTGAAGACCCCCCCCCCCCACTCCATCCATCCCTAAGTCCCAGGCCCGGGCTGGGCATCGGGTCAGAAGGCAGACTATGCCATCTTCCTGATCCAAGAATAAGCAGGAGGGGTGAAGGGTGTCTCTGACTGCACTTACTCTTATGCATTCTTGTATGTAACTGTAACCTATTAAGCTACCTGTAATGCGCCTTGATACCTTAGGGTGTAGCGCGCTGTATATGTAGACAGACAAACTGTCTTCCCACGAGAACATCACTCCAGGTATGCATGATTTGTGCGTGCATGTGTTAGTTTGAATGTATGTGTGTGAGGTATTGTTTATTTGAACAAGGTGTGTGCACGTGAATGACAGTGTATCTGTGTGGCAATGCACTGTGAATATTCTGGGTGTCAGTGATTGATTTGAAAGAAGCTATATGGAGGCGACTGCTTGTGTGGATAGGTAAGTTGTCGCGTGGGCACAACTAAGTGCCGCGCGGAGCCAGGAAACATTCTTCATTCGCCCGATATTTCCTATATTGTAAATTGTCCTCACTCTAACTGAGATGGCCAGTAACACTTGATAGTGCTGTCATCTTGCACTATTTTGCCAGTGGGACTGCTAAAGTCACACCTTACCCACATTAGTGAGGGTATCTCATCAGTCTTCCCCTCAACAGATATCCCCATCACCTTCCAATACATTCCACATCAAAGGATCGAAAAAAACGGATCGAATGCCCTTTTTTTCGCAACCAAAAGGACCGGGGGAGGGGGTGGGGAGCACCCCCCATTAAAAATTGTTTAAAAAAGGCATTCGAAACTTTTTTTTCTGGCACTTTTGGTGTCGAAAAAAAGGCATTCGATCCTTTTGTTTTAGATACTTTAACCTATAACCCATAAAATCATGCTAGTGGCAGGTGCACAGATTGAATGGAATGACATGCGTCAACTAGCATGTTTACTATGACTTGGGAGTAACAGTGCTACTCGTACTGCTGGTCCTTCATTGCACTATATGTTCACACATGTATTAGATTATTTGAATACTTTGCACTTAACTAACTGCTAACCTCTCACAACTGGCGTCTTATTCATGAGGCTGTGAGGAGTTCTGGACAATGTGTGGTCATGATGTCATTTTGCGTCATACATTCTTTGTTTTTGTGTGTTAAGATATATTTTAAAGAAATCTACTTATGATTACCTATAAAACATGTATTGTAATATATATATATATATCAGTGTGTAAAGATTGTTTTTAAACGAAATCACACAATCTTCCAATAATAAAAGGACAGATGTTTGTCCGATGCAGTCATGCACCATAGAGACGCCCCACTTCGACTGTTGTCACCGCTAGAGGGAGCTATTGCATTAGGAATGAATTACTTTCTCCCCCCTCCCCCCATTTAGAGGGCTTTCTGTGATCGAACACAACACTTTGGCCCATGTACACAGGCTTTTCTACTATTATAGAATAGAATTTGCATTTTATATTACACTATAATAGCACAATAGACTTCGCATTTTTCTCCTCCTACGCCCAGCACTGGATTTGAGTGCACTGCACTATCCCAAGCCATATTCCGTGCAAATTGCAACGCTCCGTATTTTCCATATACTCCAATGATCTAATGCCTTAGCTCGCCACTTAGGGCTTCGTGAAGAACTCCATGTAAAATAAGAAAAGTGTTATTCCGTGATGGAACCACACTTTTTTAATTTTCTCCATACGCATATAAATAAAGGCGCATTGTATGAGCAAATAAGAAAAGTGTCGATCTATCAAGGAATGCTACTTTCTTATTTTGCCTGGCTCTCAGAATCAGGACCTCAGTCTTTCCTTTCACCAGTGCCCTGTGTATTCTGTCCAAAGCACCACCAGTGCCCCTCCCTTGGCCTCCCATACTATTCGCCCACCCTAACAACACCCAGTGTGTGTGTGTGCCAGTGGAAGGCTGAGACCTGAGGGGGCAAAGGTGCACATAGCTTAACACTTTTGTAAAATGCCATCATGTTTTCGTACTATTGCATAGCATTTTACAAAATCGTTAAGGGAAAAGCCAACATGAGGGAGTGTTCTTACACGTGGGGGAGGGAAGGAATGTATGCAGCCAGTAAAGACGTGTTCTTACTATGGCATGGCATTGGCGTTAAAGCAAAGTAAACTTGCTAGTATTCTTACATGGCATACCGACCTACATTGGTGCAGCCCCTCTTTCACTTTCCTACTGTAACATGACATTCGTTTTCTGGCATCAAGGGAAAAGTTTGCGTGAGAAGTGTCCCTACATGGACCTACTGGACTGTATTGATGCAACCAGTCTGGACATATTTTCTTATTGTTGCATGCCATATTTTCTTACTGTTGCATGCCATATTTTGCTGCCATTACCGGGAAAACTAAGAGGAGTATGGTCTTACGTGCGCATACTTGCTTATTTTGTCAGAGCCTGCATAGGCGTGATTTCTTATAGAATTGTTACTGGCATTATGAGGAAAGCAAGCCTAAGTAGGTTCTTATATGGGAATACTGGCATATATTGGTGAAGTCGGCATGGACATGTATGGGCACAGCTGGCCTGAAAATATCGGTTTACATTTTTAGAATATTGGAATATAGTGGCAAAGGCATCATGAAAATGGTCCTGTGCACTGTTGATAACTTGGCATCTAATGGATTTTTTCATTTAGTGCACCACACAAGCGACTGCAAACTGTTTTCACCGAAAGTGGGCTGTAAAGTTCTGGCTCCTTCGCTATTCTTGGTTGCTCCCGCATATTCATGGCAAATGTTAGCAACCCACCCGACAATCAAAAAAGGCGACTAGCTGCCGCTGGATGACTGAATGGGCATGGATGTTGAAATGGTCATCCTACCCACCGGAAAGAGCCTTTCAGATATTGCTCTCTTATGCCATGTGGGATTGTGTTGTGCCTCTCTACCATTTGCACAACCACATGGCACAACATTCACAATGCAGTACAGGGAAGCCAGTGGTGTCTGTACCACTGAAAGGCTTTCCCAAACTAAAGGTAGACTTCCAGAAAACGCTGCACTCGATTTAAACATCTGGCAGCCAGAAAAGGAAATATTGCACACATCCTTTTTTTTGCAGCATCTGCCCTTGACTAAATAATAACAGCTCGCTTCTAAACTTACAGAATTGCATTGCTTTTCTCCCTATTTTGCCTTTTACAAAGTTCCTTCCAAGTGACAACGATTTGTCCTTCCGATTAGTTGGAATAAGTGGCTGGTGGCTACATTGACAATCTGCGCCTTTTTAGCTGCATTTCTGAAATGTTGCCATACATTTGAAAGTGGCAAACCACGTTTGGCCACTTCCTCAATGAAACGCTTAAACATTTTGGAACAAAATGTATTATCCTGCCAATCCTTTGTTGCGCTAAAGATTGTCAACGTTAACTGAATTAATATGCAGACCTGGCCATTTTTTGTTTAAGCAGCATTGTATGTGTGATTTTGTATCAATGCACATACACTATATAGTAATTGAATCTTTTTTTCTTTCCATGTCCCCATCATCAAAAACTGAACAAGAATACACAGTAAGTTGTCTCACTTTTCCGTTTTGTAATGTCTAAAAAGGACCTGAACAGTTTGCTGAGATTTCATTTTTCATTTGAAATGATTTCAAATTACGAAAAAATCTGTTTGCCATAACTTAATCCTATGCCTTGCTTGATCACAATTTGCTATATGTTTGTTGAAATTGTAGCCTTATTATAATGTAGTCTCATTGTATGGCTGTGCCCTGGCCGTATGCAAACCTCATGATCCGTGCTATATATAATACATTATAGTGCCCTGGCTGGAGTACTCCGCATGGGTGCCTTTTTGTTTTGGCTATTAGGAAGGCAGACGCTGCTATTCTCTGCCCAGGTACTCAATCAATTTTCCAGCTGTTGCCATCTTATATCCACGTTGTACCATTATGTAACTGTTTGGCAATTGGCTATGGCTACACAAAAGCTAAAATTGTTGGCTTCGCCAATGCTTGTTTTTCAATTCCAATTTCTGTTCCTTGTTCAGCCAAATTTCTCTGTTACTCTGTTCCTCTTCTGCACATTTGGAAAGGGTTTGGCGTAAAGACTGAATACAAATTTATGGTTTCCTATGAAAGTGTAGGAATACAAGAAAAGCTCAAAGCAATAACGCGTCCTGGTGAAGATCTCATCAAATACAAAAAAACCTCATCCAGAATAACATTAAATGTGCGTAATTGGTGACTTCTGGAAGTCTTAATGCAAGATTGTGTTGGATCCAAGATAATCCATGGTCTGTCAAATGCGTGCTAAATGAAGATCCTCTCTGCACAATTCAGAAGTAAAGCAAATAACTCAGTTGGGCCTTAAAGCCTATGAAATAAATGTCGAGTAATTTTTAATTTGATAGAATGTGACTATATGTGATACTTAAATGCCAATCCAATATTTTTTGTGACCTTTTCTAATTGCTACAGACTCCAAATGTGATGAATGGAATGCTTTGAATTAGTCCCCATCACTGGCATTGATGTGGGCATCTTCCATTCTATCGTTTTTAGTCGGTCTGTGGCATTCCAGAAGGGGACCAGCCATTAACAAATCAGTCATGGTTGTCCCGTATCTGCCCATACCTCGTACCACTTGAGGGGGCTCCCAGTAGTCAACAAAAAGGGATGCGTGGAAAGTTTTGAATTCATCGTTACCATTGGCATTGCTCAGTTTCCATTTCATCATTTGTTTAGCTTTTTTTGAGCCATTGCAGAACGATACCAGACATATGCAAATCAGTCCTGCCCTGTCGTGACAGCAGTGCAACCAAAACTGCTAGGCCATATTTATCCCCCTCCCCTTTTCAGATGGGACCAAGTCTGTTTTGCATATGTATTTTTCCGTTATGCATTGGCATGTCTGGCTGATAAACACAGTAGCTTGGAAAGGTGCCCAGAGCGCCACCAGTTATGATTGATTAAATACCTTTCAATCATCAATCTCCATGTTTTTCCATTTGTTTCTAGTGAAGATGGACTTTAATCGTGTAACATGTTATTACAAGTTTGAACAGGGAATGTTTGCATGTGCTTGGAATGCAGGTACAATTTTCCTCCAAATGATCTTACAAAGTGGAACCTAAGACCTTCCCTGTTATGTTTGTTTGTCTAATAGTCTTTAAGTGATCATGTTTAAGATCACTTTAAGAACCTAACTACCTATCCTTTAGGAAGAAACTGAAGACACTGTTGTTCAAATAAGGACCTGTATAATCACTAAAGAGCATGTAAAATAATCTACTCTGGACCTGTAACCCTGCTTTCTGTCCCGTCACTTCATGGTGTCTTTGTCTTTATGTAATGCCCTGATGCCATCTCTTCTTGTTGTCCTTGTCTTCATCTAATGCGCCCTGATGCCTGCACGCTTCGGCGCTAAAGAAACAAATAAATAAAACAAATCAATGTTGGAAATGTTCTTACAAGGGTTGTCTTTCGTTTCCTCAGATGAAAATCATAGCACACACCGCTACGCTTATTTGGATTCTTCCAAGCATGGTAGCCAGAGAGTTGGATAGAACATGCAGGGGCTGAGTGGCCATCACTCCAGGCTATGGGTGCAGGGATTTCATTTCACCAAAATGCTAGGGGTAGTGGAAGTAACATCACATGAAGTGATATCATTTCAACCCACCCCAAATGACATCACGGGAAGTGATGGCATACAAACGTTCAGTCCTTGGCAAAACAGGAAGTGGCCTCACATAGCATTGTTCCAGTACACTAAGAAAAATATGGTTACAATATCACTGTAATATGATATACATTTCACACAAGAATAGATCACGATATGTAGCATTAATATCAGTGTGTATAGCACCAATAAACGTAAGGTAATAAAGCACTGTCAACCGGCCGGCGACAAACTTGCTGCTGGAGCAGAAAACCGTGTATGAACAACCAATATAGTGAGAAACATTGAGATCAATATATGCCCAGAACAAAAAAGTTTTAAAAAGCTTTTTACAGCCTTTTAACTCAGCTTCTGCCCAAAGAGAATACATAAATTGAATCCAGATTAGGATGCCTCTCGCCAGGCTTTACCACCTGCTGACAGCCGGTCTGCCAACCAAGTCTCACGCAACTCGCAGGAGTCTCTAACAACAAGATGCTGTGTCTCGCACTGCCGCAATTTAACATAATTCTACAGCAAAAATAGTCTGCAGAGAATCTTCCTGTTGTCCAAGCAAATCTCAGTCTTTCTTGGGCTATGTTAAGACTTCCCCAATTAAACAATTATATGTGCTAGAAAAAAGTGTCTTGATGATTTTGACGTATAAAACGGTGGCGGTGCCTGCTACTTTAATCTCGGAAAGCGGCAAGGAGATCTGACATGGTCAGACAGCATAGTATACAGATATCGCAAGGGTCACGTCTCACTGCTTGTCAACACTAAATGCCGACTGATTATCACCTCATTGTCTTTTAACACCGGTTCCTCCACATCAGCCCCTTGCTGACAAAGAAGAAAGTATAGCTTTTCCCTCTGCATTTAGTGTTTCAGCACATTGCTGGCGGCTGTCTCGTGACAATGAACAGCTGTTAATGCCTGGTGTATTCCTTTGCTTTAAATATGTGCTTTGCAGCACTCGCGTCACAAGCTTCATTTGTTGGAGTCCTTCGAGGTCATCACATGGTGTGGGGTGCATTTAAAGGCCCCAAACAGAAGTCCCTTTCACCTGAATAGCAGCCATTTAAGCACTGCAACCAAAAACGGCCTGGCTTTTGCTTTCCCTGTCACATGAATGGCAGGAATTTAAACACTGCAACAAAAACGGCCAGGCTTTTTTCTTTGTTGTTGTTCATGTAAAATTAAAGAACTGTGGGGAAAGGGTCCTACCTGTCATTATCCATGGACAAGCAACAGCTTAATTCACAAAAGGAGTAGGAAACAAGGACTCTTGTGATATGAAAAACAGGATTTTTAAGCATTGGAAGCAAAAACGACCTGCACATGTTTGCAAAAGCCACAATGGAAAAAGATATCACTGCTCACAGAAAAATGTCAGGAAAGCGGAACAGGATGTGTGGGTTGACCAAAGCAATGTATATATGTTTCACCCACAAAAATCCAGTGACAGTTGAAGAGACACTTACCTCAGGAAAAACCTGTTCTGGCTGGGTGCAAAAACTTCACAATGAAAAACCCTACTCCAGCTGGATGTCGCAGCTCCCATCTAATAACCCCTCAATAAAATGTCATGCTGCTGAAGGCGTCAGCATTCCCTATTCTGCAGACATGCTGGCGGGAAAGCAGGGACTTCAAGAGAAGGCCATCCTTGGCTGAAGCATGACTAAAAGGTGTCAGCCATTGTTGCACCCACTTCAAAGAGCCCACACTAACTTGAAAGAGACTCATACAAATCTCTGGTCACAGGCTGACCCAGGGGAACAGATGGCTGTGGGGGATGAAGCAACCATCCCATTTGCTGACAGACATTCATCATTAATATAAAACGCTACCTAATTTCTAGGCATTTTGCGCAGCAGACAGAGGATTAATTTCTTTTTTATACCATTTTTCATGTAATTTCCAGGTGGTTTTGAAGGGTATAAATGCATCTACCTGTGACCCTGGGAACTGTAATGGCCAGTTAGACTAGGTTTCTGGCTGGTTTGAAGATGTTAGAAATCTGAGAATGGGTGGAAAGTGAAATTAGGAATATGCTTGATAACTTACATATTCATAACTGTTGTACATTTTATGAAAACAACAAAAATGTGACACATGGCCATACTACATTGCACGGTTTTTACGGTCGGCTTAGCTAATTCCCCATAATCAGCTAAAACAGAATATATGTTTTGTATGGCAGTTGCTATTGTGAAGCTGTGAACATAACTAGTTTTTGCCCAAAAAGTTAAAAAGTGAACAAAGGAGAGTGACAAATGGAAAAAGACAGATGGTGCTCCCAACTCCTAATCCAGTCCTCACTGGGGGCGGAGAGAGAGGGTAACTGTCCAATCCTAGCGGTACAGTTTTTTGCAGGGTACTTCTTCTAGATTGTAAAATTAGTGATGTAATTTCTGCTATATAAGGGGGACTGTAGTAGGACTCAAGGGAGACACACAACTACCGGGGGAAGACAGAAAACGGAGGATGGAGAGAAGGCTGCTGAAACTTACCATCTTAGAGAGTGGAGTGACCAGACCCCTGCCCTATCTGTCCAGAGTGTCCTGAATTGCAGCTGGCTTTCCTGGTCCTTAAACAAAGGTTTGCTATGTAAGTAGCAGTAACCCCAGCCCTAAATTGCATAAGCCCTTTATTTTGTAACAGTGCATCCAATATGTCCTCATTGAAAACCCCAGTTGCCAGTGTAGTTCAGCCATCTCCCAATAGAAGTATCTCTTGTTTGCCTGTGTATGTTAGCATATCCCCATTGAAAAAACCCTCATTTGTCTGTGTAAATCCTTAGTATTTTTGTAAGTAAATCAATTAATTCCCCCATTGAATTTCACAGGATCGGGATTGGTGAAGTTCGAATCCAACTATCTTTTTCCCAGTGTTGTTAATTGTTATAGTCATTAAAGTGTTGCCCAAAAGAATCCGTCACGTTGTGAGCTGAAAAACAAATTTGGCCCTGTGTTTAAATTATGTCCTACTAAACGAATTTTCATTTGCCAGTGTCATTCTTCTTTGCATCTGTCAGCCTGAACCAAAAACAATTTTAGTTTTGTGAGCTAAACCCCTTTCCCAGAGCCTACCTGTCATTATAAGCCTCAGTGTAAACAAATTTCCATTTGCCACTGTATTTTCCCTTTGCATTTGCTTTCTCCCAAAAAACGATTTTCCTACTTCTTTTCTATTTTCCTTGATGTGCTGATTAGTATTCTCTAAAACTGTGCCTGCCTCCTAAGTGTAAGCAGTACATATTGTTTTCTATTCGGTCCTCTAGCAGTTGTGAGGAATAATAAAACATCCCATTCTTCCAGTTTGCTCCAAAAATAGATTTTCCCTTTCGTTGCTGGCTTCCCATATTGTGGTGGTGGGCTTCACCCTAAAACCGATTTCCTGCCTATATTCCTACTCCTTGCCAGTGCCTTCCATTCAAAGGAACCAAGTCCAATTGATGTTTGGGAGTAAGTGTTGCAGGGGGAGTGCTTAACTGTAGGTGCTATCACTTTGTGTGGAATTGTTATTTACCTGTTTTGTCATTAAAATAAAAGCAAGTGTAACAGTCTATTTCAACTTGGTCGCTCTAGATGGGATATTGCATTTGTGTTGCCACAATGTTGGTGACTGTTGTATTTTGATTATCCTCATTTACATTGAATAATAAATTAATAAAATATCTTAATACACACCGGCCTGGTTCCTAGTTTATTGGGACAAGTGTTGCTGGTGGAGGATGGGTGCATGACGGGTTGGTGGCCTACTCAAAAAGAATCCGTAGTATACTAAAAATAAAAAGCGTTTTATTGTGCACCACATTCAGTGTAGGGGAAGGAGTTCCCTGGCAGGTGTGTGCTGTGTAATAAATCGTGACAATGGCCTGAAGGGCTCCAGCAAATGAAGTTTGTGGTGCGGGCGCTGCAAAGCACACATTTAAAACCTCAGAACAAAATTAATATGGAAAGGCATCTATTGCCGCATTAGAGGACTGCAGACTGGCAACATGGGAGCAGTTGCTGCTCGAGTCCCCTTTTCATTTGAAGATGTTAAAAGGCCACAACACTGTCCCTGTGCGTAGTAATGCAACATGCATTTATTCTGCTTCAGATACCACCAGAGTGGGCTCCTGGCAAGGAGGCTTATCTCGAGCATGTGTATTGTGCCCATACCAATGCACATGCAAAGGTAGAACCAAGTGTATGGAATGCCCTTTTGTTTAGGGGCGCTATACTACGAACAGAAAACATGCCCTAGCTATTCTGTTACAAAACATCGACCTCTGAAGGCACTGTGAGATGATACTTTGTTTTATCCATGTTATTTCTAATGGATCGTCAGTCGTCGCAATAGAATGATCGTGAGCCTTAGAAATAAAGATTAGGAGAAATCATTGTCTTTTGTAAAGGTATGCCAGCACCCACAATTAGAGGTTTCTCCTTTTTGCAAAGGAGCTGCAAGAAGGGAAACGAGCATTGGCAATGCCAACAGTTTGGCCTTTTGTGTAGGCATGGGAAAGGCACTTGCCAGACACTGTCATAGTGGCATTAACTGGCTATTGATGATCGCAGGTGCAAAATGGTGTGAGTACCTAGGCATCTACTAGCAGTGCCTGGCAAATGGCTAATACTTAAACACCAGCCAAAACTGTTGGCTTTGCCAATGCTTGTATTTATCAGGACTTCAATGAAGGACACACACAGTGCTTATCGAGATCTAGAGCGGGGACAGAAGAGAAAATGGCATGCTCTACAGTAACCAGGGAGATAGATGGATCCAGCAATATCAGATGGGTAAAGGTTTTACTGTGACACGTGCCAAGTAATAATGGTATTAACAGGAGAGACACTCAGAGTGCATAGAGCAGAACCCAAATTGAAGGGTAGGTATTGGCCCTAAATAAACAATTTGAGGATTTTAAAGCAACAACACTTGCCAGAAAAACAAACAAACTCTAGAAGGATATTAACGATTTTCAATTAGACTTAATATACCCCTATATCTCGGACAACTACCTGGCCAATCAGAACCAAGGAAGCCTTTCGGGTCCGCTTCCATTGAGACAACAGAGAAATTGACGTAGAGGATTCACTTTTTCTGGATCCAGTAGTGGATCATCCTCAGATGATCAATCTAGACAACCGACAGGTCAACCTCAACCAAATTTCACATACCCACACCACCTTTTTTTCCCCTTTTTTAGGGGGGTGGTTTTGGCAACCCCCAATGGGGTTCCCCACAAAGAGGAGGAAGACCAGGTTTCTGACCCAGACAACGCAGGCAGAGGTACTAGGTCCCAATGCCGATCATCAACCCACACCCATATTCAATTTAGCAGGCATTGACCTTACAGAGGCACAAATGTCAATATTGATGAAGGGACTATCTTTCGTACCAACCATGCACATGGATTGGTACGACTCTGAAATGGAAGTCCGTACTTTCCTTAGAAAAGTGAGACTCGGGACCTTCTTTAAAGAACATCCTCTTAACTCTGAGGACCAGGAAATAGATACGGGTTTACATAAACCCTCAACCTTTACTCGCTCAGATAACCAAGTTCCAAATGAACTGTTAACGTTTGAAAAATGCATTCTACAAGACCTAGCCAAACTTAGAAACACAAAGAAGAAAATGGGTGCTCACAACAATCTAACTCTAAAAGAGAAACAACCCCTGACAAAACAACAAGGGCATAGTGATTAAACCGGCGGACAAGGGAGGATGAATAGTCATTTTGACTATTACCCAATACAAAGATATGGTACTGGCCTTGTTTAGTGACAGAGAATGCTACTCCATTCTGTGCAAAGACCCAACAAAAGATTTGGGTCAGGAAATTTCGGAAGTGTTAAGTTATGCATTGGAGCGGGATTGGCTATCTCCAGAAGAAGCAGAATTCCTTACTACACCTGGAGGCAGAACTCCATGCTTCTATGCTCTGCCAAAGATCCATAAGGACCCCCACATTCCACTAGGTAGACCAATAGTATCGGGATGCGGGTCAATCCTTGAGCCTTAATGTATATTTGTAGATACTTTCCTACAACCTCTCAGTATGAAAACCAGCACGTACCTGAAGGATACTACACACACAATCGCCATCTTTGAGGATATGCCATTTGACCCCTCCACCTAGATTTTAGTCACCATGGATATCAAGTCCCTTTATTCGAATATCTCACAGGAGACGGCGATTGAATGCATTCGTTGGGTACCTAGTAACTTCATTCTGGAATTAATGTCGATAGCTCTGTGCAAAAACTTTTTCACATTTGATAGACAAATGTACTTACAGATATAAGGGACAGTGATGGGGGCAGCATTTGCCCCCAGCCTAGCTATCCTGTATATGGCAAATTATGAGGAGAACTATGTGTTTTCCTCACTTAACAACTGACGAGATCAAGTGGGGCAGTGGCACAGGTACATAGATGATGTGATCTTTAGTTGGACAGGCCACTTGAACCAACTATTCCAATTCTGGGAATGGTTAAAAGCGTGCAACTATGATATCCAGTTCACCATAGAACATAGCACGGCACAAGTTTACTTCCTAGATCTGCTCATTCGCCACACAGACGACAGACTTGCGTGTGACCTTCACCGAAATCCGACAGAAACACTTTGCTACACCACACTAGCAACCACCCAACCCACACGAAAGAAAATTTGCCCTATGGGCAATTCCTACGCATTCATAGGAATTGCACCTCAATTGAAGATTTCAAAAGACACGTGGCATCCCTCTCAAGTAGATTGCGGACTTGGGGTTATCCCAAAAAACTACTAGACCAGTCGGTAAAAAGAGCACTTAACTTCAACAGAGAAGTGCTCCTGCAACCACTCAACACAACAATCACCAACAGTGAAGACCATCTAACCTGTGTTGTCACTCATGGTGTACACACAGCACAGATTAAGAAGATCATTAACAAACACTGGCATATAGCCACACTTAATTTACCAGAAGACTCCCCACCCAGGGTTGCCTACAAAAGTGCAAAGAATATTAAAGAACATCTGGTTCATTCTCTCTTTCAATTAGACTCAACATACATGGGGCAAAGAACACTACGCCCAATACAAGGGCATTACCCATGTGGTAACTGCGTGGCTTGTCAATTCACCAAAAAGATGAAAACCTTCACAATGGGAAAATGTGAATGGATACTCAAAGACTTCACAAATTGTAAAAGCTCTAATGTCATTTACTGCATTCAATGCCCTTGTGGCTTACGATATGTAGCACTGATAACAAGGGCCATCAATCTAAGAATATCTGAACATCGGTCTAAGATCCTGACAGCACCACTAGTAACCCATTTCCTAGAAGACAGACATTCGCCAAATGACTGTACCTGGTGGGTATTGGAAAAAGTAAAAGGTGGGGCAGACCTTCAACATAGTCTGCTCCACAAGCAATCCAGATGGATTCATCGTCTGGACACGTATCACCATGGTCTGAATGAAATCTTTCAACCAGTAATACGCTGAGACCCAGTCCAGTGGATCAAACGGGACAATCAAGAGATGCCCCCCACACATCAAGGTCCAGTTTTACTGCAAGCATCACTCTAAACACAGGAATTCCCATTAGAGGGCACATAAGTTTATACAACACCTCTAATTTTGCTGATAGCAGTACTTATAAATTGCCTCGGTTGGAACCCAAGTTTTATTGCTGCATCTTGCGCTCTTGAGGGTGAAGTATCCACTTCATGAACAGCAAAGACACTCTGACAGCCGATCCGACTCATGTGCCTCCAGCACGCAGGCCATAGTAATGCAAGCGGACGTTGGGATACGCGCGATGTACCAGGTACATCCCGCGTAAGCATGGCAAGCCGCGGTGATCTGAGACACCTCGGCGCATCGTACACAGACTGTTGCTGTGACAACAGCAATGGAGTCCCTCGCCATTCCCAGGACCCTGTTTCCGCATCACATGCACCAATAGGGAGCGGTATCCAGAGCGCCATTTCCATGACGACCACATTAGTATCCGGTATCCTGCCGCGCCAGCACTCATTTTTCTTGTGCTTGGCGCGGAGAACGAGAGAGCCGTGGTTCAGCTGCATCTACAAGTGTTAATTAAGATGTAGGATTCCTCGTTCATCGTACCAAGTCGCTCACAGTAACGCTCCTGGTACCATGATGTAATCAAGCCAGGACCCTGCAGAGCTACAGAACCAATATGTCGCCATGCACAGTTTAAGACGGTGCCAATACGACCGGTCAGACACTGACCGTAATCACATATCTTTGAACATTTTTCAGCAATTAAGCCATTACCTTTTGATCAAATAGTTAGATTTCAGCTATAGTGTATTCTATTGCTGTTTCCCTTCGTGGATGATCTGACATACCACATCCTCTCTGTTCATTCTTACAGGAACAGAGATTGCCAGATCCAACACATCTCTGAGTCAAAATCGTCAAGTATGAAACTTGGAACTTGAACCCACAGGTATTTTCAAATGTTAGCCACTGCAACAGATACTGCAAATATAACTGCAACTAGTTGGCTAGTCACGCCACATCATTATACATTTACACAGACATGTAATTGATCATTTTCTGCAGATGTGGCTGAGCGCTCCATTTACTTCTCAAACTACGAAGAGGTGTTACCATAGCACGTCAACCCAACCTTGTTTGACCCGACTACAACCAGCTACGGGCCTCCATATCAACAGGTGAGTACTGTAATAACATCTTAGTGTTTACAAAACACCTTAAGGCATTCAATCCTCCCCCTAACAGGCTACATATAATTTGTACTTATAGGAAGTCCCAAGGGGGGCCAACATATGAGTACCCGAGATGGTTGACAAGTACACAAGTCGTCAAAGACAAAGCAACCACACGACTAGCCTCAAGGATTGCTTTATTCTCCACTCCAGACACGACCCGACACTTGGGAACCAAGTACCGGCAGGTAGCATAATGGCCGGTCACTTAGAGTTTTAATTTATTTTGTCACTGCTTAATAACTATAGGCACGGATTGAGAGGATCTTTTCTGATTGCTCTTTATATATTCTCACACAGGGTCTCCAAATTGACGTCCTGATGAAGGCGGCCCAATCGAGTCTAGTGACCGCCGAAACGTGAAGAGTTTGGTTTGCCATCAAACACCACGTAGGCAAAGATATCTTTTATCCAAAGACCCAGACACAGGCCTAATATAGCCTCAGGACAAAAGAGGACCACTTGGAAAATCCTTGTACTAATAGCGAACATTTCATGCATTGGAACAGTCCTGCTTATTGTTGTAATTTCAGGACTCTATGCTATTCCTTTAGCAGGAAACGGATGCTTGGTAACATTTGGCACACTGAAAGGCACTTTTGACCAATGTGAACAATTAGGAATTTGTGTGTCATTTAATTATTTTCCTTATGCTTCACAGTTTTGTTATTGTATTTGTTTTATGATGATTTATTTTGTCTCCTTTACTTTTGAGATTTCACTTAGATGAAATATTGTGACTTTGTATTGTTTATTTTGTCAAAAAACATTCACTTTATACAGCACATGCTAATTAAACTACACGATTTCTCATTGTATATTTTCTCATTTATCTTCTAAGTTTAGATATACAATAATTGAATGAGTTCTATATTGCGTATTTTCCTCCATCAGTTTAAACTGTCCATAGACGGTTATAAATAAGGAGTCTGGACATTAGAATATCAAATTAGACACCCGCAAAGAAAAGTGGGTTAGTCTCACAACTAGTTTTATTTTATTTTGAGGTTGGGATACATCAATATTAGCATATAGGACAGTAACTGTAAACATGATCTCGTTGTAGAACCCATTTAGGGAATTTAGATTGTGCATGGAAAAGCCATTTGTGGTCAAAATGCCTTTGCCAAACCCTGAGATGTAGATGATGCTAAAGGGCAGAAATTATAAAGAGTAGAATTATATGGGGAAACTTCAAGTTTAAATAAGATACAGGAATTGGGCTTAAGCTTGAATAAGATATTGCAACCAGAAGTATATTTACACAAGGATTGGGGGATCGATAAGGCAATAGAACCTGTGCAAGGAAGCACACAGTGGATTTGAAGGGTGTGGTGATTACAGGGTGTGGGACACCGAGGAGATACAGGTTGTTTAAGGCCAATCATGGTGAGAAAACAGACTAGAAAAAGGAGAGCACGCTGACGTGGGAACTTAGTGAGGCCGGCACGGGAAGCTCAAAAGCTAAATTGGCCTGTTAATTTGAGAATTAGGGCAATTCCACTGACTATACGGGGCTCAGTCCAGATAGTCTCCAACAGTATGGCTCTTTGTTAATTACACTCTGGCGAGATTAGAGGTGGGGTGGAGAAAACAAATTACACCCACAGCACATGTGCAAATGCATGGGGAGGATAAGGGGGTACCAAAGCGCTCTACTGGCAATCCAACTACATTGACAAGGCTCCAGGGTACAGATGGCATCCATGCTCAATTATTGGTGGTACAAAGCAAGTATGCCCTGGGCAAGGGATTCCTGCAGCACACATGCACAGATGGCCTGGAAGGGGACCCACAGGCAGGCCAACATTGCAGGCCCAGGATCACATTCTCCACCCATGTCCGAGCTGCAGTGCAGACACAGACCATGTTTGGGTCAGGTTGGATGGGGCTGGTGTAAGAGAGGCCAATGTCCAAAGCAACAAGGTTTCCATTTTTCGTGAGGCACAGACGGAATTCAAAGGGCAGCATTACGACCAAAAGACAGAAGGACACTGCACGAGGAGAAAGAAGTTGCATCCAGTTACAATACTTCCGGTGACACTACAATAGTCAAGAGGTGATGAAGGGATTACTAGTTTAAAAAGCATCTAATTCCTTTAAAGTTTGGAAACGGATAGGCACTATCCCAAGGAGGGAGATGGCTCAAGGGAGTTCAGTCCTCAGCGTATGCAAGAGGAGTTGCAGTGGTGGCTGGAACATGAGATGTGCAGAGGAGAGCATGTGAACCTGAAAAGCACATGGCGCCAGCTAGGGGTAGCAAGGGAGATAGCAGGGTTGCAGCTGTGACCCAGAGCGACCCCCAAATGACGTCCATGTATCGGTGGTTCCTGCTTAATGCCTCAGGAGAAATGAAGGTGCTGCTGTCTTCTATTCCAAACAAGTAGGAATCATCCATTGAAATGCTCTTTTAGCTAGCCATCTGAATGTTGAATGAGTCCTTACCCGCAGCATCTCCCTATTCCCAATGCATCTTAAAGGAGGTACGCAGAGAGGGATTTTGGACACTCCTAGGCAGCAGTCCGTTGGGTTCTTGCTCCAGTTTAGGTCAAAGGCCTGCAACCTGTGTCTTTCCAGTGGCTTTGGACTATTGCTCCCATGATCCCTCACTATTGACTATGCTGGCCAGGGCTAATGGGTATTCTAGACAAAAACACCTTGAGTGCCAAAGGTTGCAGATCCATACTCTGGGCCAAGGTTGTCCAACGTACGGCCCACAGGCCACAATGCGGCCCTCCGAGCCATTTCATGTGGCCCGCGAGGCCATGGCGTGGTTTATTTATTTATTTGCTTGATGTTTGTCGGGTCCGTGGACCCGATTAATTAATTTATTTCTGCAATGCTGGGTTCGACCAGCATTTAGGAAAATAATAAGTGCAGTTTTACACTGTGGACACATTGATCATTAAAATGTGTTGTGCTCTACAATGTTCTTGTCTGCTGCTGGTGACATGGTATGTACATGTTCCCCTTTAGAACTGATAGTAAATTTATGGCTTTTTGGCCACTTCTCCTGCTGTAAAATGCACCATTTCAGCCCGATATTTGAAAATAAAATCTCCCTAGATCGTTATAGCTCCCTCGGTACGCTCGGTCGCCCCCACTATTTCAGAAAAATATCAACACATACACACTGGAAGAAATCACAAGAAACTAACCTTTGATCACTGCCCTGGATGCTAAAAGCTATCTTTGGGACTGCATGGCTATCGCTTCCTGTGATGCTATTGTGTCAAAGGTCACACAGCATTGATTTTGAATATGCTGCTTTTGGTGAGGGTGTTGACTTTTGGCTCGCCGGCCCACCGGGTGACAAAAAGTTAATGCTTTGGCCCCACATTCAAAAAGGTTGGACAAGCCTGCTCTAGGCGATCATCACACACAGCTTCAAACATCAAATGTATGTCTCTGAAATTGCTAGGTGTTCGAATTTGCTCTTGGATTCCTTTCATATTTTTTAAACAATTGCTCTGTAATCCACAAAGCAAGTCCTGTGTGTCCATCAAAGCCTTTTCCCCATTCCACTAGCCTTTGCCCCTGCCTGTCAAATTGGGCTCTCTGACATTTCCCTAGCACACCATTGAATCCTTGACCTTTTCCTTGAACCTTCTCTACCCCCAGGTCGTGGGACGGTTCGCTCTCCTTACCAATCATTGCTGAAATGTTCCTTCTAACGACCCAGCTATTTTGCATCTCATCTTATATAAAAACTGTTGACGTGTAAGGTAACATTCACTGGACACAATATATGTTTGTTAGTGATATGGTTTGACAATCAACCCTTTCACTAATAAATTGTGGAAAGAGAAAATACATATATACACTTACCATAAAACATTAATGTACAATTATTGGATACATATCAAAACGTTCATAAAGCTGCAGAATACATTTTACAAGAGCTATATTTAAAGATATTTGAAGTCCATTCACCAAACGATGCAGTAATTCAATCTTGGATATCTAATTCTGAGAATGAATAAATCTGTAAAAATAGCCTTTAGCCAAGACGTTAGTAAAATCTCACCATGTCATATGTCCCAATATCTCGAGTACAGTCAGTTCTTTACATAATCTACAAGAACGGGCTTCTCGCGATTTTTCTGCGAGGCACCAATAAGTCTAGGGAGCGCAGTTGGTTCAGACGAAAGCGCATTAAGATATATCGATAATGAGTCATTAGCAAAAGTACATAAGAATTGTGGCAACTCGTTCCTATTTAAATTCAGTCTGAATCCAAGTCACAATAGCAAAAAATAAACTAGTTGGCTGAAAAGCAAGTTGTCTGTATGAGATGCAAACATTCTGCTCTACTTGAACATTTAATCTAACAATATAATAAAAGGCCAGATGTCTTTTGTCCAATGCAGTAGCTTCGCCTGTTGTCACCGCTAGAGGGAGCGGTTGGCTTAGGATATATAGTGAGCCTGCACTTTGGTCCGTGTACACAGGCCTGTCAACTAGTTTCCACAATAAATGGTTGTGGTACTGTTATCAGGCCATGCAGAAGAAATACGTATACATATTTCCTCCTGGTGATTCTGCCTTTTAGCCTTATAGACCGAGGGAGTGGCAGTTATCGAGGAATAATGAATGACCTGCTCCCAAGTTATGGCTGAGGCAAAGCCATGAGCCATTAGTTGGGAAAGCAACAATGACTACACCCGAGGTGTGCTAATGCCATATAAATGAAAGGTTTTGGAGTTGTGGTGGTGAAGTAAACATGTTAGTTTAATAATGATGAAAGTACACAAACCGTGTTAGTAAATGCAATGTGGTTCATTTTGTAACATTTAAATAACTAAGTTGTCTTTGTGAGCATTTGAAATGTTAACTTGCTTTAACTGGAACACGTGCAGCTTGAGCTTGCTTTAGGTGTCATGTGAAAGCGAACGGGTTGTCTTTACAAAAGTGGAAGCATTGTTCCATATTATAGCTTTCAGCTTCTGTTTAATTAGGTTTGAGTGTCTTATTGAATGAAATCTTGCTGGGAAATTGCATTTTGGTTTCTTGAATGCAGAGAAATGCTTTGTTTCCTTGGCTGCTTCCAGCCTCTGATCAATATCGGTAGTTATTGATTGCACTCTGAACATTCAGATTGGCTGAGAGGTGGTCAGTAATGACTTCCATGTACTAATACGGTTTACATCTTTAAGACTGGTTAGGCTACTCTTGGGGCTTGCAGAAATTGCCTGATAATGTGATTGGGAGATACTTGATAGGTAGGTTTCCTCATGGGGAGCTCATTTCATCCTCCGTGGAAACTAGATGCTCGTGTGATCACGCAGAAAGAACAAAAGCGAGTCAGCTCACCTGGGCTCAGTCCATAAATATTACAATTCATTGTGGTGGATATCTCCACTCTTTTATTTTGTGTATCAGATTATAGCACTTGTCCTAGCACTGAAAATAGTTATACTTCCATTGTCTTTGTCTGGGTGGTCTGTGAACCTGGAATTAAGTTTCCAGCAAGCGGCACAGCTTCTTTCAATCTATGTATTAGAGGAGTGAGAGAACTCTTACTACAATTGCCATGGTGTCAGAGCAATCTAGGACCCAGTGTGCACGGTTTCTCCAGAGAGACCCGTAATGCTATTCTGAGCTTTCAGGGCCTAGAAGTAAGAGTTTCTTACCTCTGTCTTCCAAGCACTGAATCTCCCCACTGCACTTGCTCCTGGTATCACTGCTCCCCTGTCTGTCTCCTCCTCTCACTGCTCGTGGCACCAGTTCACCTCCTCCCTGGTTCACACTTCTCCCTCCCAGCCTGCTTTTCTCTCCTGTCTGGCTCCATATCAGGTCTCCTAGCTGCAATGGCCTAGTACCTAGCTCCTTGTTCTCACCACTGCCCTGCTTCTGTAGTCACCTCGTGCCACAGATGGCGACGGCAGTTGTCGCCAGATCCTGCCTTTCACTCTGCAAGTCTTCGAGCTGCACTGCCTCTCGGCAATGCCCTGGGTAGGTGCGTGTCTTTCCTTGTCCCTGCTTACTACTTCCAGTCATGGGCCAGCATTCAGAGTCTTCAGCTTTCCACAACAGAGATTGCTCCCTACCAGCAAGTTCCATCTTTCTGGCCTGTTCAGGATACTACTCTGGTTTCTACTATCTTTTCTTTAACCCATGGTGCTGTGGGGGGCGTCGTATGACCAAGGGCATGGAAAAAAGACACTGGTCGTCGATGGTTGTTTACAAGAGCACTTCAGCACAGCGTTCACCCAGTGTCCACTGCTTGCTAGTCTGGTCCTGTGCACGGATCTGCGAATCAGCAATTCAATATTGATCTGTGGAGGTATGGCCTTTTTGACTAAGTACCTCAACTGCCCAATAGTTAGGTCTATTGGTGGAGTTCATATATAGCTTTTTCCTGTCCTTTTATTTGGAATTGGAGGACAGCACAGTTGAACCTTTAATCAACAGAATGCCTTCTAATCATTGTGCAGAGATACATTGTCTATTGTGCTCTTGATCTCTTTGAAAGTGATATTGAACCGCCTTTATTGCCTGATATGTCTCTTTAAAGATTTCACACTTATTGTTAGGTTGATTCACCATGTGATTGGGTGTTTTTCATGTGCACTTTAAAGAACGTAATGAGGTAGTTTAGCGGTTCACTTCTTCTACCAAGCCAATTTTGCAGATACCATTTGCATGTTTTTATAAAACGAAAGATGAGGCAGGGCATGATATTGTCTTCTGCCTACAATAATTGTAAACTGTGCACCAAGAAATAAGGGATCACATTCCATGTTACACCCTTGCCAGCATTATGTTCTCCTATGAAAATCTCCTTATCTCACTATTGTTTTCCCTTTTGCTGCCAGAATTGGGATCAGCTCATGGTGTCCTATAGCAGAAGTCTCACTCATAAACCATGGCAATCCTGGATGGAAATTGACATTTTAGTTTTCCCAAGGAAGTCCTTTTTAAACTCCCTGCTGAAACATCGTTGCTGTAATGTATAGTTATTTGATTGCATTTTTACAATTGCGTGACAAACTGAGATTATGCAACCTAAAACCCGTCTTGGCATTGTTATTTGCAGGCTTGAGGAGCATATCGGGCCAGATGCGCCTGATTCTATTTTCAATAATACTTAATTAGGAAACGGAATGGTTTAAATCCAAGGGGTCTGGCTTCAAGGCACTGGATTCTAAGTGTAATTAAAAAGTGAAAGAAATGCAATGTGTTTCTAAACTGCACTATTCATGCACCCGATACCACCCTACTCCCCATCAATCTCAACCCCAGTTCCCACCACCTGCCTCACCTCCCCCACCGGAAAGGTGGCTTTTTGCCATTCTTGCCATGAATCTGCAATCGCATCTCTGAAACTCTCAGTTACAATAACAAGTGTCCCAGATTGCCTCAGAAATCCAACAGATTGAAGGTGCTTTAGTAATTTTAAAGAAAAAGGGGTTCAGAAGGCTTGGACATATGAAGCTAGGGGTCCATACGGCTCTATGCCCCCATGGGCTCTCTCCACCCTGGTCCAGATGTCACTACTCACCAGAATGTCCCTGACATATTCTAACGCAAGTTAACTCCTACTGTTTAGAAGATCCTCCCTAATCTGGGAGGTAGACCTAAAGACCTTGCCCATTTCTCTCTCCCTCTGGGAATTTTTTAAGGGATGCTCCTGGTCAGTTTCTACTGCCCTATGTGACCAGAGTTTCTATTCCAGCCTCTCCCCTTAGCACTCACTCTTTCTCCCGCTCTGCTCCCTTCCCTCTGGGATCCTCCTGCCCTTCTACTCACGCTTTTCTGTTTATAGCTGTGCTTCTCTTATTTTCTCTACCTGCCTTTGCTCCTTTCTCCAATCTCTTCTCACTCTACCTCTTTCAGATCCCTGCTCGCCTTCTCTCCCTCTCCACTCTCAATCCCCCATCTATGCCTATTGTGTCCTGATCTCATCACACTGTCTCTGCTTTTCTCAGCAACTACCTTCTTCCTGCTTTACTCCACCCTCACCACAGTTCTCACATCGCCTTGCACTCTCTCAACACTCTCCGACTATACACTCGCTATCACTTCCACTCCCTCTCTATTGCACTCACCTTTCACACACCCTCTCACCATACTACACTCAACAGGTACCACCCTCTCGCACACAATACCTTACCTGCACTCTCTCAGAACACTGCCACAGTCCCCTTGGTACTCCACTCCCTCCGCATGACCCCTTGGACCAACACTGCTCCACCTGACCTCAGCTGCACATCTTCCTAATCGCTCCTCAGCGCTTCTCTTCTTGCTGATAGATTTTTATCTATCAGCAGTGATTGAATACTAAGGCTTGAGCCTCATTACTCCATCTTCTCGGGTTGAGTGTGTAGTCGTGGGTTAGGATACATGGTCTGTGTGGACTTGTCGCAGTAGGGCTGTTTTCACTGTTCCGTTTCATTTCATCCCGGGATGTTTTTTCACAGGATTTTTTACCGTGATTTGTTTAACTAAGAAACCTATTGAATTTTTTTAAAATAATTTTGGGGGGTCCCCTCAAATCTCACATTCCCTTTAATTTTTTATCTATTCCCAAACCCCCACATCCCATATATATAATTTTCTAACCCCCTGAAAAATTTGTTTTTTTTTTTTGTTAAAAGATTTGCGGTAAAAAACCTTATGAAAAAACGTCCCGCGATGAAAGGACGTACCTGTTTCACAGGGTCTTCACAGTGGTGGGCCATGGGTAGCGGTCGAAGGGGTTTGCAGTGGTGGCAGTGAGTCTCCTGATCAGAGGGTCACGCTCCTCTGTGCTGGATGGACTTTTGTAGTTCCACCGAATCGTCTTCCAACAGGTCCTACCTGTTCGATTGGTCTCCCTGGTCACATGCCACCCTCCCTCTGAGGTCCCTCCTCCCTCAAATGCCTCACTCCGGCTCTGATATTCACCTTGGTAGGTCACCTACAGGGCCGGCCTTAAGGGCAGCACGAGCGAATTGGTGCCCCCCTCACCCCTGCGCGCCCCTGATTAACACAGGGCGGGCGGAAGGTGGTGGGAACAGTATGGGCACGCCATTGTCATCAAATGTGCCTGCCACCATGGGAGCATTTAACAGCACAAGCCTGCCTGCCACGCCTTCTCCCACTACGCCAGCTCGGGGGAGCCCTTGAAGGACTCCCCTGAGCTGCCGTGGCGGGGGCTAATGCACCCCTGAGGGGCGTGGCACCCCGGGTGGTCACCCGGCTTGCCCCCCCAAGGCCGTCTCTGGTTGCCTTCCCCAGGTTGGGAGGGATCCCTGTTCTCTCCTGACAGGGTCATGACCCTGACTCCTTACACACAAGTTGCACAGTTGTTTGTTTTATTCATTTGTATTGCATGCCAGACCCGAGGCTATCAGGGCGCAGGAGCAACAAGGTTATTCTCAGCTTGGTTACAGTGCTGTACAGTAATTTACAGGTGTATACATGGGTAAATACAGGTACAGGTACAGATAGACATTGAAAAACTATTTACAAATGTACATAAGGAGGGCAAGCCTGGTGATTTTACCGGTCATTTTCCTTTATCCACTGGATGTAATTGCGCCTAAAGTGGGGGTTGGTTTGAGGTGTCCTGAGGGTAGGTGGAAGGGAGTTCCAATGTTGGGCTGCTTTCACCTGGAAGCTATTACCGCCAATTTTGGTTAGTTTAAATCTGGTTCATGTGAGTAGATTGGCGTTGGCAGTTCTGGTAGAACGGTTGGGGGAGTATCTCTTAACTCTGTTGACAAGGTAGCGAGGGGCTGCATTATTGATGCATTTGTGCGTCAGAGAGTCAACCTTGACCAAGATTTTGTCAGTGGTGGTGAGCCAGTTGTGGGCTCTCCTAAAGTTGTAGATTTGTTCTTTTATGGAGATACTCAAAGCTGCTCTGAGAGCATTATTTTGTAAAATCTGGATTTTGTTTGTAACATATTTATTGGCACTTACGTATAAGGCATTACAATAATCCAGCTTTGACAGGATTAGGGCTCTGGCTAGGGTGGTGCAGCTCTGGGTCGAAAGGAAGGGTTTAGCTGCTCTTAGTAATTTACAGGTGTAAGCTGTTGCAGGTGTAAGCTGTAGAGGAGGCCATGGAGCTAACCTGTTTACGGAAGGATAGGGTGGCGTCTAGATAGAACCCTAGCGTTTTAACTTCTTTGGCTACATTAATAGGATTGCCATCTATATTGAAGCTGGCGTATTTGTGATCCAGTTTGTTCAAGTAAGGGGTGGAGCCAAGAATGATGAGCTTGGTTTTGTCATCATTCAGGCATAGACTGAGAAGCCATCCATGTGAGGTACACCTTGTTCACCAAGGCCAAATCCTTGTCATAATCTGCCGTCAGCGGGATGAGGATCTTGGTATCATCGGTATAGTTTGTGTATGTGATACCCAGACCATCAAGATCATTGAACAGGGGCTTCGTGAACACGTTGTACAGAGTGGGGGAGACGCATGACCCCTGGGGAACCCCACAGTTGATGGGGATAGGGTCAGCGGAGGCTGAAGTAGAGAAGACCCGCATGGACCTGTTGTTGTTGAGGAAAGATTCAATCCAGTTGATAGCCTCTTGCGAGAAGTGAGCTGCCGAGTCTAGGTGGTTGCAGATAATTTTGTGGTCTACTAAATCAAATGCTGCTGAGAGGTCAAGTCGAAGTGGTAGAGCAGTTTTCCCATTATCCCTAAGGGTATCAATTTTAGCTTTAAGGTCGATGAGTGCAGTCTCTGTCCCGTGTTGGGGGTCTAAAACCCGACTGACAGATTCCCAGGAGATGGTTTTTTTCTAGGTATTGTTGCATTTGTAGATAGGCTGTCTTATCTAATATTTTAAGCAGAAAGGGGAAGGTGGTGATAGGCCTGTAGTTCGTGGGTATTGATGGGTCTAAAGAGAGTTTTTTGAGTAAGGGGAGGACTCTTTGAGATTGCTGGGATGATCCCTGATGAGAAGGAGGCCTTAATGAGCTTAGTGATGAAGGGTGAGAGGTCTCTGGCAGCATCTGTGATGATTTGTGAGGGGCAGGGTTCACCTTCGCAATTCGAAGGTTTGAGGCTGAGAATGATTTTTTCCACCTCTAGCGTGGAAACGTTGGAGAAGCTGAAGCGGACGGTGTGTTTAGGTGTGGAGTTTTGGGGGGGGAAGGGTAGTGCTGGATCCATGGGCTGTGCAGACGAGAGATTATTTCTTGTTGTTGATTTTGACTTGGAGGCCTGCAGCTTTATTGCATAGGGCATTTGGACACTGGTGCACCATTGTGTGTCTTTCACACATGTCAAGGACTGGAGTGGGTGTTTCCAGCTCTTTAATGATAGTAAACAGTTCTTTTATGCTAGAGTTAGCTTGTGATATTCTCAATTTGTAGGACTCTTGTTTGGCGATTGTAATTTCTTTTTTGTATAGTGCAGTTATTTTATTGAGGTTTAACTTATTGTTATCAGAGGGTGATTTTCTCCAAGCTTGTTCACTTTTATGTTTTTCGAGTCTGAGTGATTTCAGAAGGGGTGAGAACCGTGTTTTCAGGCGTTTTTTGGGTTTGCTTTTTCTAAGTTTTAACTGTGCGATGGAGTCTAGAGCTGAACTCATGATTTTGTTATAGCCATCTACAAGGGAGTGAGGTTGTAAGTGATTTCAATCCGGCATAAACTTAAGTCAACCCCTAGCATGTAATACACCACTGAAATCCTTATTTATTTTTGTCTAAAAGTTATTTTATTCTGAACGATGTACCACTCATATCACGCCCCTCTCCTGGAACCCCCGGTCACACTGAACCAGGAATCAGGCTGGTTTGCTAAGTTAAAATATTTATTTATGTATCCACAATTTAATCACACTAGGTTTTAATGGATATACAATAATCACCAATGGGGTGATGTAACACAGAATAATCTCTTTAATACACCAGGAGTAAGTAAGCAAAACAGTGCAGCACAGAAATAATACTTTGGTGTGTGTGCAGATCAGATTACACTGTGGTTAAAGGTTCTCCCTGCACACCCCTTAACCCCCCCTCCCCCTTCCCCAATAGGCAATGTAAAGGGATAGGAAGAGAGGGCAGGTATTCAGAGATGGAAGAATTCAAACAAAATAACAATCCCACTTCCCCCATGAAACACAAGAGAAAACATAATTGACTGTCAAGCTGTCTGAATGGCTTTTAAAGTTATCTGGAAAATGGATTGGACAAAAACACTAAATATAGTTTAAATTGCTGAAGTTGTTATAATTCTTATGGGAGCCGCTTTGGATAGTTGCACACAAACTCAAGCAATGATTCAATACCAAGAAACAATTTGAAATCATAAAATTAAGGTCTGGAGCAATCATAAGCAGTTTTACACATTTCCCTAAAACGAAATTCGTGGCAAACATTTCACTGCGCGATAATCGCGATAACGGGATAACTGTAATGATTTGGGATGCGGTTTTGATGCGATTTAAAGGTGTGGATGTTAGCTACAAGCAGAAGTTTTTTGTTTCTAGCACAAAAACAGAGAGAGTTATGGATGTTTTAGTGGAGGTCGCTTTTTCGAGATAGGCGCAAGAATGGGAAACATGAATGCGCTTTTAAAATGATAAAAATAATTTCTTACACTAGAGGATAACTATGAAGGCAACGAATACCACATAGGAACACAGCCACTTGATCAGGACGACTGCCTGCAGTGGTCCCACCTTCTTCAGATGAAAAAATATCAGCGCAAAGATAGTTTTAACAATACTAGCACAGGAGGAATATCGGAGGGTTTGGATAGAGTGTTCAGGCAATTCAAAAGTACTCCTAACAATATCAGGTTCTGAAGACAAGATAGGATGGGTTTAAGATGGGGATTAACTAAGCAAGGTACATAAGCTAGTCACACAGTTCTATCTATGGATACTCAGTAGATATGTTTTTAAACAGAACCGTCAGGATTCTGGTCTGTCAAAATTCTGGTCAGGGAAGGGAATCTGGTTCTAGGACAGACAGCTGGGCACATCGGATTGGATCTGCAAGGCGGTCTGGTCACAGCACGGCACAGGACTGGACTGGATTGGATCTGCAATGGCTCTGGTCACAGCACGGCACAGGACGATTGGATCTGCCCCTTTTTGGTTCCGATGATAATTATTTCAGCAGGCAAGTAGTACAGCGCAGCCCGGATGTATTTTAGTTCCCCTTAGGTTTGTGGGGTTGGTTCTAGTTCTGGAAATTGAGGTCTAGCTGAAAATGGTTGAGCTATGCAATGGGCCTTTCTGCTTTGCCAAGTTTCTGAAGTCTGGAGCAAGGAAGATGGAAAGTTCTGTAGCAGGGTGCTCCGCCAGCATTCGGATAGTGGGTGAATCTGTGTGTCTTTTTCTGCCCTCTGCTGTCTCTATTTATGCTATGCTGAAGGGGGTGTGTGTGCTGGTCTAGCCTAAGCTCGCCCCTTTGACAGGGATTGGTCAGAATATCCTCTCTACCTTGATAGGCGGAGAAAAACAGTGTGTCATCTTTATGATGTGGGTTTATGAGGCTTAGAGTCCACCCCTGGCCTCTTGAACACATAATCTACTTTTAACATAATACATATTTACACATATGCAACCTCTATAACAACCACATATATAGATTACATATTTTGTACAGCAGCTACTCCTCCAAACCCTGTAGCTGGGGGATCTTGTCTGCTTTTCCCCGAATTTTGCCCTTTTCATCAGAAACACAATGTCCCATTTTTCAGCAAATTTCTACAAGTGTGCGCGTATAATGTGGGCATAAGTGTATAAAGTTTCATACTTCTAGCAGAAATACATTTGGTGTAAAATCACATTTATTGCCGTTTCCTTACAAATTATGTCACACGATCTTGCCGCCTCTTGAAAAGTGCAGCCAAAATTTAGATTTACAATTCTGTTATTTTTGTATTTTTGACAATTTTGAGTGGCAAGTTATATGTATTTAAACAAAATGTTCTTTGTGAATGTTTAGCCACAGATGGTTGTTTGTCTACGCCTCCTTCCGTCTCCCTTTAGTTCAGAAGCAGTCTCCTCCCAGTGCTCTTGGCAGAGGCCATTTTACGACAGTCTTCACACCTAGCCTTTCCTGCTTTGCAGCTGTTCATTGTTTTCTTCCCCACTGCAGACCAGATTCTTCCCACACCCTATAATTATCACTTAGGTGTGATTTCCTGGTGGAGGGAGCTGGAGGGGGAGGCCTTGCCTCTGTTAGGAAAGCTGTAATTCCAGTTTGGTAGCTGTAGCCAACTTATTTTAATTGTTAATTCTTTTGCATTTTTCCTTAGCATACAACAAACTTGTGGGATCAAATCACAGCTAAATACTTCTTCGAGATGTTAAACCATGGAATCAAAACAATTACAAGATGGGTTGCTCTCAATAATAGGCCTCTTAGCTTGCAACATTTGATTTTAGTTTGTACCTATTTAAAGTTTTAATCCTGCAGGCCCCTGACAGCTGTCATTCAGGCGGCCGAGGGTACTGCACTCAGATTTTGACAGAGCCACTTTTGCTGTGGAAATCCCTTGATGCATTCAGCTTTTCAGAACATTGTAAGTTCACAATGGTTTCTTGCACTAAGTGAATTGTAGCATCCACCAAGAATTCTGGATGTTTGAGGGTGTTTTGTACCGACATTCTGCAGTTTCAGCAACAACGAAAAAGATTTAAAGCAAGATTTTGGGGTTTCCTTCAGCAAAGCACTGCCTTTCCTTCTGTACTCCATCTTCACATGTTGTGGAGCCCAGTGATATGTTTCAGGAGTGAGATCTCTGTTCCACCACTGACAACTTGGATGGCAGATTGGGCAGCCATCTTTTTGTGCTTTGCAAAGCGCAATTTTCAGAGGTTTTGGCGCGCACAAGGGTTTTGCGGCCTTTTTGATGTTTCTGGCACCATCAGAACACAGTGATGCCGCATGGCAGAGCAACAAGTGGGTTGAATCATCCCACAGAGTTCGAGATAGTTGAAAGTGAGTTCAAAGTCGGGAGAACGAGGGGTATGAGTTTTTCCGCTGTAATGTTTTTCTTATTTCTCGTTGGGATGGCTGAGTCTAGTGAGTTATTAGTAGTAGGAGTTGAGGCATCGAGGGAGAAGGTGAGGAGAAGGTGGTCGGACCATGGATGAGGTGAGATGGCGGTGATGGAGGCCAAGCAGTTATAGTCCGCAACCCAGTCAAGGGTTCTTGACTGGGTTGCAGGAGGGTCACTCTTTGGAAAAATCCTAACTCAGTTAAGGTGTTGTCAATAAGGGTGGCCTGAGGGCCATGGGTTCTGTAGAGTAGGTGAATGGTAAGGGTTTGGGAATTAGCAATGGGAAATTTAGCTATTAGCGATTCACAGGGATGTGGAGTTGACAGAGGTGACAAGTCTCATGTTAAGGTGAGATTTGGCAATTATGGCAAGGCCTCTGTATTCTATTCTGTCTGCTCTGAAGATAGTGTAGTCATCTGGGATGGCTAGCATAAGGGCTGGGCTGGCGGCTGCGTGGAGCCAGGACATGGTGATGGCTAAAAAGTCCAATTTTTCTTCTAGTATTATGTCTGCTATGTCTGTAGCATGGGCTACTAAGAAGCGTGCATGTATTAGGGCGCCTCTAATGGGAGGGGCAATGGTTTTAGCGGGCGTTGGTGCAGTGGCTAAATTGTGAGGCTTGGGCTTTTCAACAGTGTTAGTTGGGTTGTACGCAGGTCTGTGCGTAGGCTGGATGGTAGGTGTGACTATGTACTCGGGTGGAGTCCAGTTAGTCTATTTAGGATGAGGGGTGTCCCTGGCACGAGGTTTGTATAGTTTGGGTAGCCTGGCACGAAGTCTGGAGTTTCTGGCTGGGGGACTACAGGGGATAGATAGGTGGGGTAGTGTAGGTGGAGGGGTGAGTGGTGTCGGTGGATAGGTGTGAGTCTTGGTATTGGGGGTAGGGTGACTATGGAGGCGGACCTAAAGATGGGGCTTGAGTGGCTAGATGAGTAGATTAGGTGGAGAATTACTCTCAGCAAAGCTGAGTAGATACCTGGTAAGTACATTCTGTTAGCGATTGGTAGTGCCAGCAAAATCTGGTCACACAGGCCTAGCACTAAGGCGCATCAGACAGGGGTTTTCAGTTATAGCATTTCTAAGCAATTATGCTCAAGGCACTCTAATATAGGCACAGTAATCAGTTATCATTCGGCAGGTAGTTCAGTAGTGACGCTTCAGTGCAGTAGTAATACAAAGCAATTCAGTTAAAAGCCATTCATAATATTAGCAGCAGAGGCAATTCAATACTATTATTATGGGTTTCGGCAGTAAGCGTGATAACAATACACTATCTGCCTATTTCAACGTGATGGCAAAGCAATGTCTTGTTGTAAAGACGACTAACGTTGGAGCAAGCACAGTAGGTGGAATGCATGCGGGACGGTGGGACACAATATAGTTCAAAGTATTAGTAGTGAGAAGTATGCGCAGTGTCCGCAATACGATATTCTAAAAATGTTGTGTTTGAATATTGCACACAGATTATAGGATAAGAATTATAGCGGTACACAGGTATGTGTCGCTACAGTGGAGGAGTGAGTCAATACCTTGATAGTAGGACGAGATGTCTTTGTCCTTGGAATTGGAACAGGCGGTAACCGTCGTGCAATGGCCTGCAGGGCCTTTGTCTTCTGGCCGGCGTTTCCGCCCACCAGCAGCTGTTTTCACTGTAGAGGCACTTTGGTTGCCTAGTAATCTGACCACGAGGCTAGAGCCTGACTTTCATCCCTCGCTGCGCCTGCCATTGCAAGGCCAGGCGAAAAATAGGACAAGGTCAGGCAGGCAGGAACACTTCTAATCAGGGCTTGGAATAGCAATAAGGTTGTTGCGCAAGGGTAAACCCGCCACGAAATACGATTCTGGGCAGTGGGATGTCACTCAAATAGTTAGGAGGGAACTCACGGTTGTACGGTGATAGTGATGGCATGTAGGCACATCCTGTCACGGACAGGCACAGACAGGCCAGGTGCCCTAAAAGGGTGCCTTTAGTTCGGATGCCGGCTCACGCCTTCCGGCAGAACCGAGCTAGCAATAAACAGGGGTTCTGCCAATGAGCTTCTGGAAAGGTTGATAGGCAACCACTAGCAACAATATTGCGGCGGCCATTTTAGTGAGCTCCACCTGGTTCTGTGCGAGGAGATGGCTTGTAAGAGCCACAATATAGCCCAAAAAAAGATTTTCTGAACGTAGCTGTAGGCGCTCAGGTCTCTCATCAGCTACCTCCTCATCTAGCTGAAAGCAGTGTAGATGCCGCTACAGATCGCACTGTTGCCTGGTTCACCTCGTGGCTGCAGCTCACGAAGCAGAGAGCGATGGGCTCCTGCCCATCCGACAAAGAGCTGGTGAATGAGTCGAAGGGCACAGACAGGCCAGGTGCCTTTAGCTGGGATGCCGGGTCACGTCTTCTGGTGGAACCGAGCTAGCAATAAACAGGGTTCTGCCAACAGCTTTTGGAAGAGGAATATCTATATCGCAAACACAGCATGTACAGTGTTCATGCAAGTCTGCTTTCTTTGTTGTCCTTCCAAAACAAGCAGCATGCTTTATCTCAGAGTTAGCAGTGTTCTAACATTTCACTAATAAATGGCTGGCTGCCGCTGGTAGGCCTTGCAATTATTTCATAATAAATAGGCTCGAATCACTGTGTCGCTTCGTGAAGACTCCGCCGTTTGGCATCAGCGGGCACGTTTTGTTTAATTAAGCCTGCCAACATTTGTACACTGAGTGCGTGTGTTTCACCGGCTGTGTTGTCGCATTATGTGAATTGAAAGCTTCAGCAGACAGCCGTGCAGGCAATTCGGTGCTTAACCTGCTGGTTCATACATAGCGGAGAGATCCCCCATTGGTCACCCCCACCTCCTATGGCCAGTATAACACACACACATGATGAAATAACCACAGACAACTTTTGTAAGGTTCTTTGGAATATACAAGGTCACAGCCAAGAGACTGATTGTCTGCAGCTCCCGCCTTATATGCGTCCCCCGGGAACCCGACCGGAAGTCAGGCCTTGGGGGGACGCCTCTTCTGCCTCCCCTGGGGAGGAAGAGTAGAGGCCGGCCCCTACCCGGAAGGGGGTGGGCAGAGGGGACAGCCCGCTATGTAGACTGTCCCTCTAGCGCTCCCTGCGGGGGTTGGTCCAGCCTCTTTTTCCCATTACTCTTGATGGTTTCTCGGGCGTGGCTCTCTGGGGAGCTGCTGTTATCTTGTGCTGTAGAGAACGAGGCGCGTCTAGTTACATGTACTATCTATCCGGCGAAATAGGCGATAGTTCACTGCGGAGCTGCGAGCTTGGATGCAGAACCGGGCGGTTAGGGCCCAGCTGGCAGAAGACACTGGGAATGCTACGTTTAACCTTCAGGCCTTTTGTTCAAACGGTGAAAGGTGCCACGGGACACAAGGCAGGGTGTGTATGTACGCAGTGATTCTAACTTACTACAGCGTCGACCGAGAATGCCTCGATACACAAGTAAGAGTGTCCCATCCCGACCGCCTAGAGTTTTTTGTAAACGCTGCAGAAACGCAACAATTCAAGTTGACATTTTTGCATGTTTCCCATCATCAACTTTTTTGTTGTAACCATATGCATTGACCGATTTTGACACAGAGACCATACCTGCCTACATTCAGAGCTGGCCAATGGGCCAGCGCTCTCCGGATCCGAGATCCGGCATCAGATCTGTAGCCAGATCTCAGGATCCGGCTTGCCTTTGCCTCACACCAGCAAACAACCCACATAACGCCCTGTGATATTTTTCGTGGCGGGGCCACAGCGAAAAAACATTTCTCCCTGTACCTCAGTTCACTACTTTACTGTCACTTAGTGAACTGAGGCACAGGGAGAAAAGTTGCGCCTATTAAAGAATTAATCGTCGCTGGGCCAGACACAATACAGCAGCGGGCTCAGTTGCTGCGCGTGTTTGCGACCCCTACTGTTTTTGTGTTGTGTGTGGCCCAGTGCGCTGCTTTTAAAGGATAGCAAATAAAGGGCGCTTTGCCTCCAGCTCATAGTCATGCAAACTTAAGTATAGACCTGCTGATACTTAATTGTGAATGACAGTGAGCTGTAGGCAAAGCCCCCATCATTTCCTTCGCCTGCATGGGGGTGGGGGTGGGACATTTCCTTTGATCGGAGTTCAACTGCCAGCTCTGCCCGCTCTGAACTCCGCCTCCTCGGAAACTCTGCCCCTCAGGCCCTCGTGGGGTCCCCCTTCACATGTTTTCCGTTACCTCCACTGCCTACATTCGAAAAAACTGAAAAACCCGGTGATGGATGTCACCTCAAGGCCACACCAACACCTTTGCAAGGGGTAGTTATGTGGAAGTTTCTATTGAGGCGCCTGGGGCTAAAGTGTAAGTGTGGACATACTTTTAACCTGTCTTAAAACATGGATAGTATTTATACATACAATTGAAATATACTAAGATCCCTTTCACCAAATGGTAATTTTAAGTCAAACCGCATAGTCCTAGGTTTAATATGTTTATTGCAACATAATAAACTGAGCTGTTTTTCCTAACAATACAAATTGTGTAACTAGTCCTGCAGTGTTTTCTGGTGCGTTTCCCAGCGGTAGGTTTTCGGAGCAGGAAAAGATTGCACTATTGTCTAGAGTCATCGCCCCCGCACCCTCCATCATGGTATCCTCAGCTGCCCACGGTGTGCGGCCCTAACGGCCCCAGGCCCACAGCGCTCGGGGCACTTGCAAGACGTTTCCAGTCACTCCTGTACCAAACCTTCTCTCCATGCACCGGCCTCTCTCCTCTCATCCCTATACTCCGTTTTGCGCTGCTTGCTTGCTTTGCCTCTTCTCCCACAGCCAGTTCTGGGGATGCTCTAAAGAGACATGAGGGGATGCCGGAAAACGCGCTCTTCCCCGGAGAAGAGCGTAAAAACCCGGAGTCTCCAGGATAAACCCGGAGGTTAGGCAGGTGCGACTGCGACTGGTTACGAAACGAGCGTAGCAAGGCCTGTAACAACAATCAAAGCAAAAGCTCCTCAAAGCTCTCTCAATAACCCTGCAGGTTATACATGAGAAGTGCCAGAAATATTAATTTTAACGCGTGATCCCACGGGGAGGGGGTGCGACCGAGCTGGGGTCCGGTGTGGTTTGAATGGGCTTGGAGGGCTTATCATACTTTTAGGTTTTTGGCCTGCCCCGATTATTTTTTTCTTCAAAATCTGGTCACCCGACATTAAGCCTTGATGCAACATTGTAAAAAGTAAAAGGGGACTCATCCTGTATGTAAGCCTGGGGGCTTATTAAAGAATGACCAAACCTGGCAGTCTAAATAAAATAGTGGTACATGGTGTTAGAGCTCCAGTCCTTATTGCAAAATTACAGAAAGTGGCCGGTAACACAGGGCAGCATGCAGTGCAAGTGAGTACGACAGAGGATAGCACTTACACAAGATGGGGTATGTGCAGTTAGGGTTCTGGGTCGTCTTGTACTGCAGTAAATGGAGCCAGGGACTCAGTGTGGCTGTAATGATCCAAGCCTGTTGGTTTTGTTATATACAATGACCGCTCCCATCAAGCATGCTGTGTTAATAGTCTGGACCTATTGCAATGCTCTGTTTTTAGAGGATGACCATAGGAACAAAACAAGGTATGGCAGGGACGTCATTTGGGGGTCTCCAGGGTTTGCACTTGCGACCCCCGAGGTCTACCTTGCTACCCCTAAAAATAAAATAATAAAAAATCTTTTCTTTTTTAGTTTTACAAATTGATGCTCCTTGGCTGTGGCCAGTGCCATGTGGCTTTCTTTTTGGACTGGCTGACATTCTTGTTCAGGCTTCTTAAAAAAACAGGGGGTTCCACAAGTGTAACACTTTGAGCAATGAGCCTAAATAAGAAAGAATAGGAATAACACATCAAGTCTCTTTCTGGAATTGTATACAATAATTGCTAGACTCATTAAAGGTTTATTTCAGGCACACTTCAGGGGGTGAGTCACTGATTTACTCTGTTCCTAAACACCGCAAATTCGCAATGCAGACAAACGCCTCCAAAAAGCATTTAGAGTAGAATAAGCATCTATTTCAGATGACTATGGGCCTATGTATTTTGCTTTTTGCAAGTGCAAGTTGCAGTTATAGCATTTTTTTCTGCTGTTGTCTCTCTTACGATCATCACAAAACATTCCATCTCTGTGTCCTCAGTCACTTGACAAAATCCTTGTGCCTAAAAGCTTGTGTACAGTGTAGAAATGTTTGACCATAGCACATAAAATGGCCCTTGATTTCATTGTGCCACAATTAATACTTTGATGTAATGTGTCCATCTTTCCCATCTCCATGGCATGCTGTTCAAGGTGTTTGCATGTAGGAGGTAACGATTTCCCAGAGTACGGGATGCCGCGTGAGTGCACTGCTTTCCCAGCGCTTCTCTAAATTCTTTAATACACAGTTATGAACCCTCCAAATAATATGTATTTTGCCAGCCTCTGAAGACTGGAAAGAAGCTCCAAGCAGGCTTGACATGCAGCCAACTTTGCACCAGACCTGCAGATGAATTGGCCTGCTGTTAAATCTCAGTTACCAGTTGAATGGTATCCACTACAGAGTGTAATTTGCTTTTTGACTTTGAGAACTTTCAGACATTTCATTGCTGTTTTTACTGTAGCCGGTATGCTAGCCCAGGCGGTTGAGCACTTGCTGCTGCAATGTGTGTGTGATCTGCAGGTTTGAATCCTGGCAAGGCCAACTCAGCCTTTCATCCTGATGAAGAGTACCAAAATGGGTTGGGTGATATTGTATGTATATTTGTTCTATGTAAAGTGTTTATGGTTAAGTGCTATATAATAACACATTGGCCCTCATTACAATTTTGACGGTAATCTTGCCGGTAAAACCGGCAGGCTGCCGCCAAACTTGCAAATTATTCCGGCCCCTGGCAGTGGGGAAGTACAGGGCCATTACAACCCTGGTGGACCCTGTATTTCCCCATTGCCAGGTACCCGAAACCTTTACTCCCCGTTCCCATTGAGCCCGATGGGGCTCAATGGGAATGGGGAGGTCGGATGCACCGGCACCATTCGTGAATGGTGCTGGTGCATCCGACATGCGCTGCTCGTAGTAGTTTGCTGGTCCGTTAACTACAGTACTAGCAAGCTTACCGGTACTTTAGTTAACGGACCGGCAAACTTGTAATGAGGCCCATTATCATTTGGCCTCTGACATCTGCTTGCATTTACTGTATTTTGGTAATATGGGCCTATGCACTGATATTAACGATACATATGGTGAGTCATTCTTGTATGAAATGTATATGACATTAGTGATATTGTAACCATATTTTTCATTGTGTACTTAGGAAAAATGCTATGTGATGCCACTTTCTGTTTTGTCAAGGGGTGAAACGTATTCCATTGCTTCCCTTGATGTCACTTTAGGGTGGGTTCAAATGACATCACTTCTTGTGATGTCATCAGAGGTCAAGGGTTGTGTGGTGTCACTTCCGCTACCCCTGGCATTTTGGTGAAATGACGTACCTGAGGTATGGTCCGGATAAGGTTGACAAATGAACCCCAGTAGAGTGGATTAAGGGGCTTTAAAGTTTTAATCCCAACATAAAGCAACTGTAATATTTTTAAAATGCAATACATTGGAAAATTGTTGTTTTGCCCCAGTCACCCTGGGAGAATGGCACTGGGCCCGGTTCTTGGGGTGCTATGGACAATATGGAGAAAAAAAAAACACAAACATGAGCAGTGTCCTGACTTGGCCCTCCCCCCTTAGTTGTATTTGGGCCTCTCCTTTTAAGGATCTCATCATGGATCTAATCCGCTTCCATGCCCAATATGAACAGGGCTTGCTTAGGGCGGGCCAAATGTGGAAGTGTGGGTATCTTTCTGTCCAAGGAGGAGCTAGAAAATGCACAACAGGGCTTGAATATTGGGCTTCTTCCATACTTGCAACTGAACCCACAGTGGAAAGCACAGCTGCAAGGCCCCCTCAGCGCCTTTGAGAATGTCTTGAACACACACTTGGGGACAAAGGGACTAATTGCTAAAATGTACCTGGCTCTCATAGATGGAAGTCATCTACCGGTTCCTTGCAGTCAGTCAAAGTGGGAAAGAGAGCTGGGATGGGAAAACAACCAGGAAGGGTGGGCTGCAATGGATAGGGTAGTATGGAAGTCCTCAATAGCGGTCCAATATAAGATGTATAACTGCAGGCTACTCACTCAATGGCACTTAACTCCCCATCAGTTAGCGAGAATGTATATAGGTGTCAGCCCCTACTGCTGACGCAAATGCAGACAAGTTAGCACGTAGTGGCATCAGTGGTGGGTCTGCCCCAACATACAAATCTACTGGAAAGAGATCCTGGGTTGGATCCATGAGATGGAAGGCATTGAGAGAGAATTCACTCCCCCCTTTAGTGCTGTTTGGGATTGAACTAGGGGAGGGGACAGTACCTGGTACTGCCCCACTTGCAAAGAAACCTGCTTTTGGCTGCGCGCGTCTGGGTTACATTAAAGTGGAAGGGAAGCTCCCACCCGGCTAAGCTGGAATGGATGCGTAACGCCAAAGAAATAGAGGATATGGAAAGCCTCACTGCAGCACTCTTGGAGTCCCATTCACACATTGACACGCAATGGCTTCCCTTCCTTGAGTTTTGGGAAATGAATAACTCTGGCTTATGAAACCCTTGCTAATTAAGTCCCCACTGAATGATAGAGAGCGCCCCTGCCCATGGGGAGGCAGCCTGAGTCCACTCCAATCCACTTTTAGGCAGCAAAAACCCTATCCAGCAGCCTAACACAACGAGTTTGTATTGAAATGTTGAACAGGTGGCAGAGGGGAGGGGAGGGAAAGGGAAAGGGAAGGGGAAGGGGAAGGAGGAGGAGGACGAGAAGGAGGAGGGGAAAGGGCGTTTGAAGTTTAAAGCTAAAACTGTTGGTCATTTACCTGTTATATTGCAAAAGAAAGTGTAATGTAATTACCATGCAGTTATTGATCATAATAAAAACATAATACATAAATAATTTGGCATTTATATAGCGCTACGAACCCTCAGGTATCTGAGCGCTGCTTTTCCCACGGTGTGTGGTGCTCATTTATCGACCTCGGAAGGATGAAAGGCTGAGTTTGGCCCGGCCGGGATTCAAACCTGCGTTAGCAGGCTCTGCACCGATGTCAAAGCGAGCGCTCTACTCGCTGTGCCACTTGACCGGCCACATGCAGTGCATTGCGCATAGGCGTGAGAACGGTAGAACAAAAGCTATGACTAAGGAAAGGTTTTAGGCATTGGGCAAATGGCCTCTGTTCCCGTTTGCAAATAAAATGGCTTTTTGATGAACACGCAGCAGATATTGACTTATCTTGGATTTTACTTTTGCTTGGACAAAAAGCTCCCAGTTTGAAGGAATTCTTGAAAGGTTTTATAATAAGGTTTCTGCTCCTGGGCTTGGCCTAATTCCATGCAATGACTGCCAATGGAATCCCATGTCTTGAAATGTAAGAGTGCCCCACTATGCTGTATCTGACCGCTCCACTCATGGAGTATTTGTATTTATTTGAAGACCAGTGATGTCAATTTCGTTTAGAAATGACTTGGAATAAAACATTAACAGAAGGCTGGAGGCATTCCTTCATAGGGGGCCTGCACAATAGCACAACTATGAGAACAAGTGGTAACCCAGTATCGGGGTGTAAGAAAGTGGATCATATACTAGGGACTAAACAAAACAAACAGAACGAAAATATATAAGAAAACAGGTGACTTACAAAGGCAACATTACCTTAAGGGGACAAGTGCTTCAAACTTAAGGGGAGCACTATTTAATAAATATACACAATTAAATTATTAAGTATCACTGGAGGCAGTGGTGGGTGAGGTAAGGAGGAATGCCCTCATTTTTGTTTAAATCTTTCAATTGGCATATTTTTTTTATGTACAATACAAAGCTTGATATTTTTCTTTTTTTCAAAATCAAATTTCGATGTCATTTTGTCAATAATAGAACAGACATTAATGCTAGCTCCTATCCTTAGCACATTACACTTGTGAATCACATAACCCCTCGACGCCCACCCTCCCCCGTCCCCACACGTGTCCCAAAAAATTCTGAACAACTAACCAAAAATAAACATATTCCATGCTCCGGTTTTGACCATCAAGCAGGCTATTTCTCATATCTAGTAAAGAAATGGACCCAAAGCTCTTCGATATTCTTTTTTGACTGGTCCAGGAAGGGTTGGGTATTCAATGTCATAAATTACTCTAACCTTCTGGAGCCACTCCTTTTCTGAGGGTGCTCTGTTACGCTTCCATTTCTCGGCAATACAACACCTGGCAGCTATGAGTAGCGTGCAGACCATATGCCTGCCTGCTTCGTCGCACCTAGAAACACTTGTGTACAGGCGTGTTATGAATGAGATATATCATATCACCTCATCCTTCTTAGAAACACCAAACAACATCCACCACATTGAGACTTTCCCAGAGACAAACAAAGGGGGGTCTGGGAATCTCTCTACCAGCACAAACACAGCCCAATGACCTGTTCTTGGGTGAATAACCCCTGGGAGAGACTCTACCAAGTCTGTAGCTCACTGTCCTTTTCACAGAGAAGAAATTTCCCCGCATATCAGCCTTTGTCCTGCCGAGGGGCAGTCCAGCGCCGAAATGCTAGGCAATTCTCCTCTGAACAAGAGTACCATCAGTAACCCCATACACGTGTTTCAGCCTTGTTGGGCATCATCCCAGAGACCCCATCAACCACCTTGATCCAGGAGCGAACCTCCCCCCGCCCCCAGTATGTCTGTATGTGGGCACAACCCCACCACATCTGTGAGATTGTATGACAGTTGACAGGGAAATCTAGGGACTTGCCACAATTGTAGAACAGCTTGCAAAAGTGTGCTGATTTGTGTTCGCTTCTTTGCCTGCCTCTTTTACATGTTAACTAGCGTCGAGTGCGGGGCCGTAATGCCCTAGAAAGCATTTCATTTGAACTTTATTCACCTAAGAAACTCATTAGGAATTATCAGATCTTGCTGAAAGCTAATAACCTTGTAGCCTGACGTTTGTACATACCGATCACATAGTGAGCCTAACATCACGGGCGTGCAACAATTCGGCGTGTAGTTCTATTTAAACTACATTTCAAAGCAAGCGCAGGGCTTTATTTTCCCATTTTCGGTTAGTTAGCGCTAGCGCATTTGGGCTGGTCTGCGCTGGTCCGCATCTGTACGCGGATTGCGGGCTGCATTGTGGACGAACCCTGTCAGGTAAACACCTAAAGCTTGCTCTTTTGACCTTACGTGAACATGGGACGTTACCAGGAAAATACTTGTCCACTAGACTCTGCCAAACAACAGGATGAAACACTCGCTGATATCATCCTCCCCCTTCCATCTATCACAGTGCAAGATGACACAAGGACTCTTAACACTGACTGTAGGCCATCTCCCTCCCTGAGTAATGTCCAAAATCCTAAAAAAAAAACCTGTTAAGTGAGTTAAAATGAAACTTGCTTAACACTAGATCATTACCAAAACATGCCCTGGAAGTACACGACTATATCTTGGATAACAGGATTGACATAACGTGTCTCACAGAGACCTGGCTGCAGGAAAGCAATGGCCCGATTATAGGTCTAAGCCACCCCCCAGCCCCCAGTTATAAAATATTCTGCACAAATCGACTGGAAGGTAAGGGAGGATGAGTAGCCAACATAAGTAAAAATGAGAGACGTATTTTTGAGTCACCAACAGACTGCCGGATGAGAAGTCCTTCACTTGAATTAACTCCCACTAACAATAATAAAGATTACCCCAGCTTTCTGCGCAGGGAGTATTAATTCTATTAAAGACTAGGAGGCGAGCATTATGCTTCAACTTCTTTAATTTACCACTGTTCAGCAGTTTCAACAAACTCAAAACTTATCACACAAACACTGAAAACAGTCTGTATAGATTCTTCTATTGAACTACAATCCCCATAGTCTCTGTAGTCCATCTCACTCCATGCTCAGCTATGACCACTTCCTGTTCCTGAGCTCCTCCTCTCTTTTACTCGCTCTGAAAGTCGCAATGCAAACTCCATATGCCTAACACGTCTTGCAACTGGCACGACTTGAACCACTCCAAACGAATGACGAACTTCATCGACTCAGGCGACTACCTCTGCTAGCCTCCTACTTCAATTGTTCTTCTGCTCCTCTCCTAGGAATAATAGAAAGCAGAAACTCAGGGTGGTGTCCATGTATTGCTGATAACATATTATTATCTATGCGATCACCCAATATCATGCTCAATACATAGTTCGGGTAGGAATTTAATGCTCGCCTCCTAGTCTTGAATAGAATGAATACTCCCTGCGCAGAAAGCAGGGGTAATCTTCATTCTATGACAAGACTGGAGGCGAGCATTATGCTTGTTCAAAGCTTCCCAACACTGCGACCGCTAAACTCTCGGTCGGCTTGAAATAAAATTCTTTAAAAGTTCGATCATTCGACCAGTCTGCTGTCAACATAATATCTCTAAGGGATACCCCTGTTTTAAAGGCCTTAGACGCCATAGCCCCTCTCGCTGAGTGCGCTCCATACTTCTCCACATCTATTCCTGCTGCCTGCATCACTTCCTTAACCCATCTGGCTATAGTAGCTGTGGATACTCCTTTGAATGGCTTTCTGCGCGCAATATGCAATTGTTTCATACTTGCTGCTCTGAACTCATCTGTTCTGCTCTCGTACTCTTTTACGCAGCTCGCTACGCACCATTTAGGTCTAGCCGGGAAATATGGGTAGTGAACACGAGGATGTCCCCGTCTTGGTTCTTCCTAGTATTGTAAATGTCACGCCTTCTGGCCCGAATGACTTCCTATCTACCTCCAGGGTTCTCATGTCTGATATGCGTTTACAAGAAAGTAGGCACAACAGCATCGCTAGCTTCCCTGATAACTGCTTCAGGGATAAATATCTGTTCCCGGGCCAACTCTCCATTAGTTTAAGAACTGTTAGGACATCCCAGACTGTATTGTATCGAGGTTCTGGGGGCACTTTGAATTTGGCCCCTCTAATAAGCCTCACTACTGCTGTGTGTTCACCCGCTGGCACACCTTTGATAGGGAGATGTCCCGCGGATATGGCGGACCTGTACACTGCTATGGTGCGGAAAGCTTTACCGCCTTGTAATAATTGAGCTAAAAAGTTCAAAATCACTACGGGAGCCGAAACGGGATGAACACCTCTCCCCTTGCACCAGCTAGTCCACTTGGCCCAAGCCGCGTCGTAGCTCCTTCTTGTGGACGGAGCCCAGGAGTCCGCGATGAGCTGCGCAGCTTGCAACGAAATGCCTGGCAGCACCCAGCGTCTCTTGATATCCTGCACGCAATGAGCCGGAGAGTCCCCCTCACTCTCAGAGGGTGATACGACCCAGCTGGGTCCGTGAGCAGGTGTTCTCCTTCCGGGAGAAGTCTTGGGTAATCTACTGCCAGTTCCATGAGCGTCGGGAACCATACTTGCGACTTCCAGCATGGCGCTACCAATAGCAGCTCCGCTGTCTCTCTCCGACACTTCGCTAGAACTCTGCTCAGCATCATGAATGGCGGGAACGCGTAATGCGGGCCTCCGTTCCAATCTTGCAGGAACGCGTCCATTCCTTGAGCTCCCGGATCCAGCCTCCAGCTGAAATACTCTGCTGTTTGGGTGTTCAATCGGGACGCAAAGAGGTCTATGTGCATTGGTCCCCATCTCTCGATCATCCTCTGAAAGACTGCTGGATCCAGCTTCCAGTCGCTGGAATCCATGAGTTACCGAAAGTTCCAGTCCGCTATGACGTTCAACGTCCCGGGCAGGTATTCTGCCTTGACGGACGTCTCTGACTGCAGGCAGAAGTGCCAAAAGTCCTTCGCTATTTCGGCTAGCATCATGGATTTGGTGCCACCCAGGTGATTTATGTATCGCACTGCCGATATGTTGTCCATCTTCAGTAGGACACAAGATCTCATCTTTCCCTTCGTGAAGGCTCTGATCGTGAAGGATCCTGCCAGTAACTCTAGGCAATTCATGTGTAAGCGGAGCTCCTCCTCGCTCCATTTCCCTCCTGTCTGTAAGTCTCCACACCTTGTGCCCCAACCCAACTGGCTGGCATCGGATTCTATGACTAGATCCGGTCTGTCTCCGAAAATGGCACGCCCATTCCAGGCGTCCATATTCTGTAACCACCATTCCAGCTCTGTTTTGGATTCGAGATCCAACAGCACTGTCTGGTGGTAACGCAGGCCTTGCTGCAGATGCTGTATCTTTAACCTCTGCAGTGCTCGATAGTGAAGTGGTCCTGGAAAAATGGCCTGAATAGAAGCTGCAAGCAGTCCTACTATCCTTGCTAGGGTCCGGAGGGATACTATCTGCTTCTGCAGACATCCTCTGAGTTCCCTCTTGATGTCACAAATCTTCCGAGCTGGCAGCTCTAGGGTCGCTTTCCTGGTATCTAGGATGAAACCTAGAGTCTAGCCTTTGTGCAGGTTCGGTATCTGACTTTTCCTTGTTCACTAGGAACCCTCGGGAAGATAACAGGCCTAGGACCCACTCTGTCTGGTATCTGAGGGTCTCTCGATCCTCGGCTAGTAGCAGGAGATCATCTAGATAAATGATCATTCTTATGCCTTTCTCCCTTATGGCTGCCACTACTGGCTTCATTACCTTGGTGAAGGCCCATGGTGCAGAAGCAAGTCCGAAGGGCATAGTCTTGAACTGCCAGAGCTGTCCTTTCCAGCGAAAAGTTAGGAAAGTCCAGAACTCCACTGCCATCGGAATAGTCAGGTATGCATCTTTGAGGTCTAGTCTCGTCAACCAATCTCTCTCTCGCAGCGTATCTCGGAGCTGATGCATGCCCTCCATCTTGAAATGTCGGTACACTATCCACCCGTTCAGCTCTTTTAGGTTTATGACTGGAAGCACTTTCTCTTTCCTGTGCACCAGAAACATGTTGCTTATGAAAGCGGGATCTCTCGGACACTTCTCTATGGCGTTCTTCGCCGCTAACAGGCGTAGCTCCTGGTTTAGCAGGCCCTGCTCTGTGCGCCCTAAACGCTGCTGGTGAGGCCTGCATACTTGCACTGGAGGCTGAACGAACTCCAGGCGCAATCCCACTACTGCTTGCAACACCCAGGCATTGCTGGAAAGCTTGCGCCAGTTTCTGAAGAACATGCCTGTTCTCCCCCCTACAGGGGGTAATGCGCTGCTCTCACCTTGAGTGAACCCTTGTCCACGACCGGATCCTCTTCCTCTGCGACTCCTCAGGAAGCGTCCTCTGGACGGGAAGAAGGAGTCCTGTTATCTATTCTCCCAGTACTGGGCTCTGGGATTCTGGGGCCTTCTTCCGCCTTGGTTACGACCAGTCAAGCGACCCCTGTGGCGACTGGCCCCTCCAAAAACTCGACTGGGGAAAATCCTTATGGAAGCTTGCGCCTTCTCCAGAGACACGTAGGTGCCCATGAAGCGACCCATTTCTTTGCCAAATGTCTCTCCGAAGACGAGTTCCTGCGCCGCTTCACCGGCTTTGTAGGAAGCCAAATCACTCAGCTTCGAATCTATCTTCAATAAGAGTCCCCTCTGGCGTTCAGATGCTATGGCGCAGTTCGCGTTCCCCAGTAGGCATACTGCTCTCTGCGCCCAGTCCGCCAGGGCGTCGGGGTCCACTTCCTCCCCGGTGTCTCTGGCTCTCTTGGTCAGGTCCATTATTTTAGCTAGAGGTCCGGCGAGGTCTAACACCCTCTCCTGGCAACTCCTCCAGGACCTATCGATACCCTTCCGGGGATCTTTGGTCGTCTTTGAGACGAAAGTCAGCATTTTGGGGTCTAATTCTGGCATCTCCACCACCTTCCCTGGGAGATTTGGTCTCGGGCATTCTGCTCGGAGCCTCTGGTTGACTTCTTTGTCCAGCGCTTTCTGCAGCCTCATGGTCATATACTGCGCCACTCTCGGCGAGCACTGCCAGTCCGAAGATCTCGGATTCCGAATACTATCTGGGTCGAACATGTCTTCCTCCACCTCTTTGAGGCTCTTTTCTTTGCGGATTCTCTTCCCTCCGCTAGAATTAATCTCTACATCCTCCTCTTCCTCTTGCGAGCGAGTTACACCTTCTTCCAGCCTGGGTCCTCTTCTCCATATTCTTCGTCCCCTGGAGTGGGGCTCGTGAGGTCTGGCACAGTCTGACGCCGCAAATATGCTTCGCTGAGCTTTGCAAAGGCATCAACGACCTCCGGGGCCTTCTCTTCTGCCCCATCTGAGAGGTGCTGGGGGTCAAGAGGGGCTTTTATCTTCCAGGCCTTAGTACTCCCCAATGACCCTGCTTCTGAGGGTTCTGCGGGCGTGCACCCCATTCGTCCGGCACTGTCAATGGGCTGGTGTAATATCGCTTCTAGGGACTCCAGCCTCTCCTGCAGGGGTTTTACCCCTTGCGCCACTGCATCTATTAGTGAATTTCCCAGCACCTGTTTGAAGCTGGCAGCCAGATCTGAAGTCTGCTCCTCTTCGCTCCACTCAAACTCCGACAACTTGTGGGTGCTGTGTGCCCGCTGTACCCATGAGGGTGTAACTGCACGCCCTTTCACTATAGGTGCTTGGGGTCTTATTCTTCTGCCCCTCCTTTTCACTCTGAATAATTATGAATTAATCTCTTAGCTTAATTTCTTTTATTGTAATTTTTTTTAAAAACACATTTATTTTCTGGTGGCTGTGCTGGACGGGGTATCAATCTTATGTGTGCCTGTGATGGCTTTCTTTTCCAATCTTCCCTAATTCGGGGAAGCGTATCCTGTGGCGCCTCACGTCTTCGTGAGGCACGAGAGGCTTTCCTACTGCCGATGCCGGCGCAGGATGCTTATCACGCTCCTGACGAGTGCGTTCTAAAATGTGCTTTAATCCTGAACTCGCCCTCTCAACGAGCTGTCGCTCCTCGGCATAGCAATGGAATGCCAACGCAAAATCACTGCTGGGCCCGGCTCCTTATTGTATGCTCCGCTCCGTGTCGCATGTAAGGAATGCGCGAACACAGAAGTGGGCGCTCGTTGGCTCTGCCCCCGAAAAGGAGGGGGCCGCGAGGCTCTTACGCCGCTGGCTCTGCCCTCCCAAGGAAGGGGCCGCCACACGGCAACTGGCTCTCCGCCGTCCCGAACTCCGCGGGGAAGAAGCGCCGGGGCTCGGCTTATGCGCGGTCATGTGACCCGCTTACTGCCTAGTCTCGCTCGCGGCTGACACTCCTGATGTGCCGGGTATACGGCACAGGGCGCTGCTGAATATTTCACGTAAAGTTCACACGACCTGCGGATCAAAGCATCCTATTCTTCACTGCCTTAATATTACAGTCAGTCCTACACTGAATCTCATCCCCCACTTGCTGGAATAATAAACTTTCCACACCCAATAGGGAGGTAATCAAAATAGTACTTATCTGCTTGAAGAGCAGTAAAAGAAGAGGAGGAGCTCAGGAACAGGAAGTGGTCATAGCTGAGCATGGAGTGAGATGGACTACAGAGACTATGGGGATTGTAGTTCAATAGAAGAATCTATACAGACTGTTTTCAGTGTTTGTGTGATAAATTTTGAGTTTGTTGAAACTGCTGAAGAGTGGTAAATTTAAAGAAGTTGAAGCATAATGCTCGCCTCCAGTCTTGTCATAGAATTGTACAGACATTCTAATCTACTGACCTTCCTATATGCTATCCTTCAATGAAGATCTGGGCCAATTGCTCAACCCCTTGAACCGCCCTAATTCATCCACCATACTCCTAGGAGACTTAAACTGGTGGAAAGGGAATGTCAAAAACAAGGATGCCATCAAGCTCGAACAACGTCTCAATAACTTAGGTTTCATAGCTCATAACTCAGAGCCCACCCATAAAGGTGGCCACAACCTTAACTGGGTGACATCCCGCAATATTGCAATAAGTAACATCAGCACTAATCCCTGCATATGGTCTGACCATTACATTATCGACTGCACCCTCAAATTGCCGGAACCAATGACTTTGTTCCGTGAACCTCCCAAAAAAATGAAAACAGAAATTATAAACCTGCGCTGCTGATCTTGAAATCTGTATGCAAGTTATTATATCTCCACGGTCCTCGACCCTCCTTGTAGGCTAGTTGATAGCTACAAACTCCAGGTCCTTAACCTACTTGATAAAAAATACTCCATTAAGAACTAAGACAGTACAAGATTGCGCCATCAAGCAAAATTGGTATACCCCAGACCTAAACATCTTAAGAGTTGAAAATACAGACTGAGCTAGCTTGGGGGAAAAAATCCAAACCCAGAAAACAAAGATAAATGTAAAAAAACGGAAAAGACATACAAAGTAAAGATTCTAGAGGAAAAAAAAGTTACTATGATGATCAAATTGAAAACGCAGGGAACAATACTAAAACTATTTCAGTTATATAAACAAGGGGAAAAACCAAGTGCCCTTACCCAATCCAAAGTTCCCAACAAGGACGATTGTGAGAATGTACAAATGACATTCCAGGACAGTCTCACTGGCTCGCTCCAAAATCCAAAATCAACTGAACACCACTTAAACCTCCTCCGAACTAGTGACCGCCATTGACCAACCGAATAAGACCATGTCCCCAGAGTTTCACTTTAACTCATCACCATTGAAGATACCACCAAAATCTTAGCCAATATCAGGCTTACCGCCTGTATAGGAGATCTTCTCCCTGCTAAAATCATTCTCAAGAATTCTCTTTTGCCCCTTTTCTCGCTAGATTAATTAATGCTTCCTTTTAACACAAAATTGTACCTGCCTCCATTAAGGAAGTAGCAGTCACCCCTATAATCAAGAAATCTGAATGCAGTGCTAAAGACCCAGCATATTTACGACCAATAACAACCAATTTTTACTGCAAATTCTGGACAAGGCAGCAACACTCCAGTTACAGACACACTTTGAAACATCACTAGCTTTCCACCACAAATAATCTGGCTTTCGTAGTCACCATGGGACAGAAAGCGCCTCACTGGATTTACAGAGACTTATTTTGGAGACACTAGATGACGGATAGATCGGGTTGCTCATTTTACTTGATCTCTGTGGCATTTGATTTACTGGATCATGCCTGACTGTTAGAAACATTAGCCAACACAGGTCACTGTTCCAGCTATGCCACTGAATGGATTAGCTCCTTTCTAAGTGGAAGAACGTCTAGAAGATGTTGGGGTGTAGCCTGCTCGGATCCAGCCCCTTTCAGCTACAGGGTGCCCCAGGGGGCTTGTATCTCTCTGGTTCTCTTTAAAATATATATAACGCCCTTATGCAAAATACTAAAAGCAAAGGGTCTCCACTTAAGTAACTACGCTGACGATTTCCAGCTCATCATGAACATTAGTGGTGACCATCTTGCTGACACAGCTAAACTAAATGACATCCATCTACTCATACAGGAATGGATGATTAGCAACTGGATGTGTCTAAATAGCTCAAAGACCAAGCGTATGGTCTTTGGAACAAATCAAGCTAGAAGTAAGCTCAATCCAATTTACGCCAACTTCATACTTGACAATTGTTCCATTAAGGTGGTTGACAAGGTAAAAACAATTGGCATAGTACTCGAAGCATCTCTAAACTCAGATGTCCATGTCAACAATATTGCCAAAAATACACATTACCATCTCAGAATCATGAGGCAAATCCATTAGTGTCACGTAAATACAGTGGAACTCTAGTTAGAGCCATAATCCTGCCTCAGCTCGACTATTGTAATGCCTTACTTGCCGGAGCCGCCGAAAAGAACATCCCGAAGTTAGATCATCCAGAATTATGCTGTAAGGATAATATACAATATCCCAAAAAAGAAACACATTTCCAACTACCGAAAGAAACTCACTGGCTGCCAGTGGAAAAAAGATTTCAATTCAAACTACTATCTTTAACCCATAGTGCATATATGGGAAGGCACCGGAATATCTGAAAGTTACCATGACACGATATATACCTAACAGGACTCTCAGATCAAGCTCAGCGCACCTCCTCACCACTCCTTGGGCCATCGGGTCCAGGGAAAAGGCAAATAATTTCCTTTCAGAGGTGCAGGTGCCTGGAATAATCTACCCACATCTATACGATCCGCAGCAACATACATTTTCCCAAAAAATCTAAATACTTTTCTCTTTGAGTAAATATGACAGTCCTGTACCATCCTGTTTCTGTCTTCTTGTGCGCCCTTATGCCTGTGGGCGATGGCGCCTTATTAATAAAAAAAATGTTTTTTAAAAAAATGTGGAAATAATTTGCACCCGGGCTGGGCCACCTCCAACACTGAGTCGACCCCAGTGTACATCTTGATGTAAAAGCTTTATCACCTGCATTCTATATTGTAGTGATACCGTGGCGTGTGAGACCCGTCTACATATACTAGACCATAATTCATCCGGCATATCCCTGTGCACGTTTGTTGCCCTTTTCTCCCTGACATGTAAGCAGTCAAGAGGTTTCGCCCGTAGCAATGTCTTATAGATAGTGGCTATACAGCCCTTTTAAGTTGCAAGTATTCAAAGGGAGAGAGTTTGCCAATGTGGAGGTATTTCTCCATTTGCCCAATGGAGACACAAATACAAATACACTTCCCATCCTCCCACAGTTGCCTCGCTCTACTAAGGACCAGCTTCATACAATAGTTGAAACTTCAGACGGTCACTTATCCAGTTTCTCAAGGGAGGGGCCCAAATGCAGCTGAGGTGCGAGGGCCATGATGAAAGGCAACGTATTTCCACCCTCTTGCCAAACTTTCCAGAATCTCTACAGCATTGAATGTCTCAAACCCTATTACGGATCTCCTTCTGAGGAACCCACAACCACTTCACTAATGTAACCAGGGCCGATATCGTGTTGTCCATCTTCACCCACTGTTTCCTTGGGACCCGATCTAAATGATCTATGATTATGCGAAGCTTGGCTGCCTGATAATACTCGTCAAGATCTAGCAAACCAACCCCGCTTTCTTTCCATGGGAGTGTGAGGATCCTGTAAGCTATTCTAGGCCTCGACCCGGCCCATAGAAATTTCAAGCTTCTCCTTTTTTGACCAGGCCGAGAAATGGTGGAGAAATTACAATGGGTTGCTTCTGGAAGAGAAAGGGAAACCTAGAAGGAACCACTATTTTGATGCAATTGAATCTCGCGTTCCAGGAGAGTTTAAGTCTAGTCCATTGCCCTAAAGCTACCTTCACCTTATCCCAGAGAGGAGGGTAGCTGTCTCAGAATAAATTAAGATCCCTAGGTATTTCTACCCCCAGGTATCTGAACCCATCCGCTGGGTGTGAAAGTCCAGTCCATTTACATACTCCCTATCTATGGGATCCAATGGGCCCACCTAGTACGCCACCGAATTTTCGAAATTCATCTTAAAGCCCGATAGTTCATCATATCTGGCCAGACCCTGCAGAATTCACTGGTATAAAGCAAAAAGGTGATATAGAATGTCAAGGAGTTTGGGATCAGACTATGGGTTGAGCACCAGTCGTACAGATTGTGCCATAAACAGATCACAGAACTAGGTTTGCCATAAAAAGCATTTGGCCGTGTGATCATGTACATTTTCAAAAGTGAACAGTCATCAATAATACCCACTTTCCCCAACAAAATGAAATAAAACTTACACAATGAGATTTAGATACACTAACCTAAACTTTACTGAAAAACATGGAGACAATGCAGTGCTTTAAAGTAGCAATACAGTCATTATGCATTATGTAACAATTTACATTTTTAAGAATGGAATTGCATGATGGCCATTAAACAAAATAAAGTTGACACATACTAGTGTCTCTCTCTCTCTCGCTTTCTCACTTTCTCGCTTTCTCGCTTTCTCTTTCTCTCTTTCTCTTTCTCTCTCTCTCGAGCCGTAAGGGCAAGATAGCAATGCAGAATTAGCTATGCTTTCATTGAAAAATGTAATTTAAATAGCTAGTTGTGCTACACAAGTGTGAATTTAATTAACAAAACTACAGAATTGTATAGCAAATTTCTATGCAACACTGATGCCTTGCTAGTGGTGCATGCAGCAGTCAGACATGAGGCATCCTTATTTTCGTAAAACTGATGAACAGCTTTTCCAAATCAATTTTTCACAAAATTAGCAATTCATGAGTTTCCATTTAAAAGTAGTGTTATTTTATATTTCATCAGCCTTCCAAATGTGGGAGACGTTTATGTGCAGACAACAAGGTTCTTAATTTAATCCTGGTTAAAGCTGTGTGCCTTTGAAAATCTGTGTCGTGCATCGGTCCTACATACAGTGCATACAGCGTCGGTGTAATCTGTTCACCCACTTCAATGGCCCCATGATAACCGCAACCCTGTGTCCCACACTTCAATGTGCATGTTTAATACTTATTGCTGTTGGGTGGTAACTCGAAGTTTCCCCTCTAGCTTTTGTAGCTTATTGTGTGTTCCAGGTATTAACAGGCAGTGGGGTGTAATCTTTATCTCAAGCTTGTACATCCGTGATGCTTCATGCTTGCGCTCCTGTGCATCTCAATAGCCACAAAAAGCGCCAGTGAGCCACTGGGAGAACTTTAGAAAAGAAAAAGGGGGGATGGCTGGAAGGTTTTCAATGAATCCGAACCTCTGCCACGCCCTGTACAATGCCAGAAGTTAGGGTCTCATGCAGAAGCGATGTTACCTAGCAGTTTTGCTGGACTGCCCTGTTTTAGGATAGGACCCAGCCGGATTTGCATGTCGTCTTTGTCCACTGTAATGGCATAGAAAGCTGAAAAAGGATTGTATGGTTGACACAGCAATTAAGCAAAACAAACGAATTGATGGCTAAAAGGTTTAGATTATATTTCAAAAAAACATTACAATCGGCAACACAAATAAACTACAATAATAATATATACAAAACTAAGATCATCACAGTAAAGCACAAAAAACTCATCGAACTGAATACCTAGAGGAAAGAACATATAACATTAAAGTTACAGGTCCAGGAATCTCCCCCATATCTTAGAATTAATCTTAACCTATGACATTGCTCTGGGCAACCCTACAGGCCATCCATTCTTCGCCTGCCAAACCATTACAAAAGGGGAAAGACCATATGCAAATCAGGCTTGGTCCCATCCCAAAAAAAGTTAATTCAGCCCAAACTGCTTGTTCACATCCCTTCTCCACGGGACCACAACCATCCCCAGACAGGTTTTGGCCTCATTGGGCCTTATCAGTGAGAAGTAGCTTAGGTCTCTAAGCCCAGCAGGCATGGGACCCACGTCTGGGTATACTCGCCCCACTCTGGGTAACTAAGCAAATCAAAATAGGTGATGGCTGGAAGGTTTGGAATCAATCCTAACCTCTGACATTGCTCTGGGCAACCTCCCAGCCATCACCATTTGGTTTTGCTAATGCCCACAGCAGTTGCCATTTGCTAAGCTTATGTATAGCCTTTCAGCCATGAACATTCAGTTATGCATTAGCCACTGGCAGGAGCCATAAGCACCTGCTGCTCTGCATGATTGACAAACCATTTCGACATCTAAAATGGAGGTTTATTTTCAGTTCTATGCCCCATAAGCCATAATTGCTGGAGCCACAATTCAGCAAGAAAGATATATTGCAAGCCCCATGTGTTTTCACGTATTGCAAAGACTAAGTTCTTTTAGGTCGGATCCAGAGGTGGACTGGCCGTGTGAGATGCAGGGATGCACCCCGGATGCAGCCACTAGTTTTCGGGATATACATTTGCTGATCATTGTGGGTCTGTTGTGTGTGGGGAGAATAGTGTGGTCCATGTTTCTGCGATGGGTATCTGGATGGGGCACGAGTACTAGATACTGTGCGCTTATAATTGCAGTTAATAGTTTTATTTGCTTCTGAACTTTTGCAGGAGAATACAAATGAAGAAAAGTACATAATAATTCAGTTCCATTTTGCCTGGTCAAGGCTGGGGGTATGTTCAGGATTTCTGCGGGCCAGTGTGCCTAAAAGATGTGGGGGTGCAGCACATGTGTGCGACCATCCACCAATAAACTTCAACTGCCAATGGTAATGAACCGCCTAGATCGTCCAGCACAGAGGACAACATGTAAACAGCAAATCGATCATTCATTCAAATAAACCTATGCAGGGACAGAGCCATGTGGTAGGAAAGATGACCTCCTTTTCCATCACTTCTGATCCTGGGAGACAACACGGGCAACTGAACACTACCTAGGGGAATCGGAGATAGCAGATGCAAGCACCGCAGAAGGGAGAAACATTGTGACATGATGTTCATCAGACCCTGCATATCATACAGAGCCTAATAGCCACTCCCGAGGTAGCCACAACGCCTACCTCGGGGGTGGCCGGTTGTGTGGCCAAGAATAGTGCTATAAGTTGTATCATGGCACTTTATGGCAAGGGAACCCTGTACTCTTGTGCCCCTGACAGGTTTATTATATGCCAGCAAAATTGTAGTGGGTCTACCCCAGAACTCCTAGGAGCCAGTTCTTATTACTCTTATATAAATGATAAACATTAAAGTGTATTAAATTTCTCTACACAATGATATCACTAAAAGAAGCATTTTGTTGAAATATAGTAAATATGTATATAGCTATAAAATAAGAACACAAAGAATGTTCTTGCACATCTATTTAACATTAATTCCCTTGTAGAGATGATATATGAGCATTCCAAAATGTTCTAGTCCTACAGTAAGCAATTCTCAATGTAAGCAATATTGTGCTTGAATATAATCTTAGAATACTACTTGTCAATTTACATCTAGAAATCGAAAGCCTCGGACCAGTCATTGTTGTGCATTGATATTTAAAATTTCACGTTGTATTGTATCATTTGTATAGTGCCTGTCACCACTGGTTTCCCAACGTGCTGTAGATTGAACACCCCTGTTTGGGCGAAGTCCAGGTATGGGAAGATTTGAGAAGTGCTAGTATGCGTGTGCATAATGGCCAGAATACGAAGCTATGAAGGGGAGGTCAAGTCCCTGCTAGCCACCTATGTCGAGCTGTCATGTTGATGGGTGGTGAGCATGTGAAGCGCGCATCCGTGCCTGCCTTTTAAGCTGTATACAGTGTAATGCGACTGTGATGTTCATCATGACTGGTCTCCTGGGTTCCACTCATATTTTACCCTATGGTAGCTCGGATCTGGGAGACGAGAAGTCCTTTTCAGTATGTGTGAAACGTTCTCTTTGCCAAGAGGGAATGGGCAGGGCTTCCATTGTTTTCCCATGCCATTCAGGACGAAAATATACACCCTTATCAGTTTGATGTTAGTAGATCAAAAATAATCACGGAGGAGTCTACCTTTTAGCGTTTCTGTTGGTGCTTTCATGTTGTGATAACGTTGTTAACGTTGTTAAACGTAAGGTGTTTTATAACACAATGAGAATATGTAATGAAAATTAGTAGCAAGTGTAATTAAGTTGTTTTTTTTTCATATTGGAAAACGTGGAGCAAATTCTATATGGCCTCCACTCCCCACCTCTATGGTCTAATTGGAATGTAAGTGATGGTGAGGTATACGAATACGGTTTTATTTTCACTGGCCATGAGTGAGGGCAGGCGAAAATGGGCACAGCATTAGTGAGTGATGTAGCTCCCACCCTCACGAGTGACCACACAGTGCACCATTTCCTCTGATCGGCATAGGGGTTCAATGGAATCGATTGTAGGGTTATATGATATAGATTATTTTGGATTCTGTATTGGGGCGCCCACCCCCTTCGTATGTCTGAGTGAATATGAAGTTATACATTCACAGTATCTGGTCGACACATACTCGAAATGCATTAACAACAGACCTTATTTGGAATGTATGGAGTAGGGAAATAAGGCTGTATAGGTGGGGGCCTATAATGTAGTGTCATAACCTTTATAGTGGAAGGTGTGTATGTTGTCATGGTGCCCGAAGCAGGGCGGCAGCATTACTTTACGGAGCAGATGGTGCCTAAAGCGGGGCAGCAGCATGGCACCTGAAGCGGGGCTGCAGCATGGCTTTAGGGAGCAGATGGGGCCTGGAGCAGGGTAGGAGCATGGCTTTAGGGAGCAGATGGTGCCTGAAGCAGGGCGGCAGCATGGCTTTAGGGAGCAGATGGTGCCTGAAGCAGGGCGGCTGCTTGGATTTAGGGAGCAGATTGTCCCTGAAACGGTGCAGGAGCATGGCTTTAGGCAGCAGATTGTGCCTGAAGCGGGGCAGGAGCATGGCTTTAGGGAGCAGATGGTGCCTGAAGCAGGGCGGCAGCATGGCTTTTTGGAGCAGATGGTGCCTGGAGCAGGGTAGGAGCATGGCTTTAGGGAGCAGATGGTTCCTGCAGCAGGGCGGCAGCATGGCTTTAGGGAGCAGATGGTGCCTGGAGCAGGGTAGGAGCATGGCTTTAGGGAGCAGATGGTGCCTGCAGCAGGGCGGCAGCATTGCTTTAGGGAGCAGATGCCTGAAGCGGGGCAGCAGCATGGCTTTAGGCAGCAGATTATGCCTGAAGCGGGGCAGGAGCATGGCTTTAGTGAGCAGATGGTGCCTGAAGCAGGGGGGCAGCTTGGATTTAGGGAGCAGATGGTGCCTGAAGCAGGGCGGCAGCTTGGAGTTAGGGAGCAGATTGTGCCTGAAGAGGGGCAGGAGCATGGCTTTAGGCAGCAGATGGTGCCTGAAGCAGGGCGGCAGCTTGGAGTTAGGGAGCAGATTGTGCCTGAAGAGGGGCAGGAGCATGGCTTTAGGCAGCAGATGGTGCCTGAAGCAGGGCGGCAGCATGGCTTTAGGGCGCAGATGGTGCCTGAAGCAGGGCAGCAGAATGGCTTTTCGGAGTAGATGGTGCCTGAAGCAGGGCGGCAGCTTGGAGTTAGGGAGCAGATTGTGCCTGAAGAGGGGCAGGAGCATGGCTTTAGGCAGCAGATGGTGCCTGAAGCAGGGCGGCAGCATGGCTTTAGGGCGCAGATGGTGCCTGAAGCAGGGCAGCAGAATGGCTTTAGGGAAGGTTATTACGGCTCTCGAAATCCTTCTTTTAATATCATGTATGTTCTGTTGTCGCTGAGTGATGGTGCATGTGTATTTTATGCCATTAAATTCAAAACGCAAACGATGAATTTATGGGCCTCCACTTTACTTGAAAAGTCCACATGGAAGATTAGCTAATCCCCAGGAGAGAATTTCCTTTATTTTGATAATGTGAGCCTAGGCAAATTCATAACGCATGCAGAAAATGGAGGCCAATCCTAAATAAACTGCTTCCAGATGTAAACTCTGACTTTTTGGGCAGCACTGCTGTAGATGTGCACATATGAATATTTGTATTCTGTTTTTTATAGCACAAGCGCAGCTGAGAAGGATCGGAGTGTGTACATGAAAAGGATACAGCAACAAGACAAAGTATGTATATAATTAGAAGGATGGAGGGTTACAGACAGAGGATGAAGGTTAGGTAAGGGAAAGTGGACCCAGTTCTGGTGAGGACGTTCTGCACATTACTGGCCCGCCTCTCAACTTTCCGGTCTGAGGGGATGTTTTTAGTCAATATGCCTCGAGGTTGCGGGCCCACCCATTGGGTAACAGCCCGCCGCCCAAGTTAAGGGCCAGAGTGAAGCGAGGGTCCCTAAACGAGGGTGGTGGGCCATTCATTACCCATAGGGTGGGCCCAACCACCGCGGGGCATATCGCCATTAACACCCGTGTAGCATGCTACACGGGTGGTAATGGTTTAAAAAAACAAATGGAAGCTATTTTCTTTCCGTGCACGGAACGCCTCCCAGCGTCCCAATTCACAGAGAGAAAATAATGTACCAAGATGGCCGCCATGCAAAAGGAAGGGTGGGCTCCATATGGGGCCCCCCATTCCAATTCTATGGCAGCCAGAGCAGGGACGGGAGCAGCAGCAGCTGCGGAGGGGATTCCTGCTGCCACAGCCAACAGGTAAGTGAAATTGGGGAGGGGTTTAAAAAAAAAGCGGGGTCGGGTGGGGGGAAGATGGCAGGTGGGGGAGCCGGCCACCAGGCGGCATAATACGTAGTCTTTCACTGGTAGTATCAGCCCGTGTTCCGAGCCACCTGATTGGCTGGCTCCCCCACCCAAGGTGCTAATGCCCCGTATTTCGGTCTGAGGGCCAGGATAATGCCAGGTTTTGTTGCAAGATACCTCAAAGTTTCAATTTTTGAAACGGTGCTAATTTGTGGTTGCGAGTAGTCCTTGAGGTGCTGGGTGAGTGGCCCATGGCCTCTTAGGACCCATGAAGAGAAATACATGGCTGTTTTCTGCTTCTCCTTGTCCTGTTCCCCGCTGCTTTTATTTAGCAACGCTGGTCAAAACTACTAACCACATAGTGAAGTAACTCATCAAACTGGCCCAATCTGTAAATGCTTGTTTTCAATCTGGGGCACAAAAGGATCCTAAACAATGTATTTTTAGTTTAGTAGTAGCTATGACTACTTTAAGCATACGTGCTGCAATATTAAAAGCTTTGTACCTCTGCATTTCTTTTTGCTGCTGCACATTTTCGAAATCCATGCCACTATATCCTGAGTCTGTAAAGTACTAGTGACTGATTGTACCCCCTATCCATCTTTAACAGCGACTTAGTAAGGTTGGTTTGCTGTGAGAAGGCTGCTTTGTCCGAGTTCGTTTGGAAGTATACAACAACAATCCAGCTGGTCATTGTGGTGACTGGTTCCATGAGAAAGCAATGCCTTTAGAAAGTGCGTCAGTCTTTCCATTAATGACATTGTATCAGAGCATTACCTGCGTGGGGTGCCTTAGGGCCAACACCTCCCCGACTGCAAAGTCTGGTAAACATTTGTTAAAAAAAATAAGTTATTAAGAAAACAAACAAAAAAATCAAAGTTGCGGCCTACTTACCATTCACTTTCCCATAGACAAAAAAGGTACATTTTTGCCGGAGCGCATAGCCCAAACCGCTGGATGGATTTGGTCCAGGTCCGAAAAAACTTGTGTGTGAAACGTTGACTTGAGGCCATTTTGTGGTTCGGGGTTTTTCCATGCAGTCTTTTTTTTTGTTTTTTTTCTCCAAAACTTTGTTTATTCAGTCACAGTCTTGATTCATTACAGGGGTATCAAGGGTGCAGTAATACATGGTACGTTTTCCGTTTACCATAACCACTCATACATATTTATCCTTAGGGTTGCCGACTGTGTATTTGTGTGATTCAGACCAACATAGATTGTAACATTTCAACAAACTCTACAAAACCCCTCTCCCCCCTTCCCCGATTGGTATGGTCCGGTCTTTTGTCGTCCGTTGGAAGCATTGTATCTTTTTGGGCTGCATAGCTCGCAGGCTCAGATTCCCCCTGCTACTTATTTCCATCCCTCCGTTTTGAAGTGCTCTCAATATTATTGGTCTGTAATATTGTGGCTCCTTCTCCCTAACAAACTCGAGAAAGGGATCCCATACTGCCCGGAATTTCTGGTGCCTGCCATCCTTCGGGCCTCCCACTTTCTCCATAGCCATTACGTTCCAAATTCTTACCCACCAGCATGCTACAATGGGACCATCTGGGATTTTCCAGCTCTGGGCCAGGGTCATCTTTGCCGCCATTAACAAATGGGTGATGATGGTTGCATTATTGCTGGTTGCTGCGTAAACTTCAACTATTGTTCCCAGAAGTATAACCTTAGGTGTGAATGGCAGCTGTTTCCCTGTGATCTTTTTTATGTGCCCTAGCACCTCCTTCCAATACATTGTGGCCTTGGGGCAGGACCCACCACATGTGGATCAAATCTCCTTTGCCTCTGCATTGTCTCCAGTACATGGGTGGGTAGCTAGGATTCATTTTGTGCAGTCTATGAGGGGGTCAAGTACCACCTAAAACGTATCTTACACGCTGTCTCTCTGATGGTGGTACATATGGACGCCTTCTGTGCCCTCCAGATCCGAGCCCATTCTTCCTCCGTGATAGGTTAACCCAGGTCCTTTGCCCAGTTGTCCATATAAGAGAGAGTGCCCCCCCTTGTGCCCTATCCGATAACTTATGCAATCTTGATACTGCCCTTGTCACACTGCCTTCTTGCAGAGTCAGTTCCAGCCCTATTGGGGTCCTTGTGGCCATCTTCCTAACGTCTGTTTGTGTTATGGATATGGATATACGTAAATATTTCTCTCTCCCCAATGTCAAATTTCTGCTCACATTCCTCAAATAGTAGCGGGTTACCGCCCTGAAAAAGTCTTTTAAGCGTGTTTTGTGCTTGCCCGCCAATAATCCCAAAAATGGGTCTGTTTGCCCGGGGTAAAGTCCTGATTATGTGCCATAGGGGTGAAGGTTCCCAGACATGGAGTGATGCCCCGCTTCCTCAATGCCCTGTCCCAACCTTTCAGTGACGCTTTGGTTGCCTCCAGCAGTTGGCCCTCTGCTTCTTTGGCTCTTGTTCACAGCACATGTAGCATTCCCAACGGGATTGTGGTCACCCCTTGTTCGATTCCCGCCCACCCTTTAGTGTGTCCTCCCTCATCCACTTCAGCATTGGTGCAATTTGTGCAGCTAGGATATACCTCTCGTTATCAGGGACCCCAAGCCCTCCCAGGATTGGCAGTCTCATCTAGATCTTTTTTTAATTCTAGGTTTTCCCCGGTGCCAGACAAAGGTTGTTAGTTATTTCTGCAGCGCTTCACATATCTTTGGGGGGATCCTCTACCGGGATGGAGCTTATCACGTATAGCAATCGGGGCATCAGGGTAATTTTAAGGGCCGTAATGCGTGCAAACCAGGATAGTTCTTCGGTGTCCCACCTATGCAGGTCTTCCCTCATTTGTTTCCACAGGGGTGTGATATTCGCTCCTTATAAGCTTTTGTAATCCCTTGTCCATTGAATCCCCAGGTATTCTATTTTCTCCTCCTCCCCAAATCACCGGGTGTAGCGACCTCAGTGTATCAATTTCCCCCTCTCCTTCCATGATGTTTAGGACCTTAGATTTAGTAAAGTTTATGGTGAACCCTGAGATCCTGGCAAAATCTTGTAAGCTAGCAAGAGCTTTCGGTAGTGTGTACACAGAATCCTTGAGGAACAACATAATGTCATCAGCGTATAAGGTCGATAGCTAGCGCAGTTGAGTATAAGGTTGAGTTGTGTGCTCTGTATCGGTAAGGCCAGCCCGTTTCAGCTTTTCCTTTTCGGCCTCTATGGGTTATGTAGATGGGTATGTCTCTCCTTTCACTCTGTGGGAGCGCGGGGACCAGGGCACGGGTACTGTACTCCGCTTCAGTTGCTCCGGTTATGCGTTGTGTGTTGGGCTTAGATCTCCTTATTTGTGGGGGTGTAAACATACCACAGGGCTGCTTCTTCCTACGGGGTTGCCACTTCCAGATTAAGACCTCTTGTGCCTTGCAAGCAGGCTAGTCTGCCTCTGTGTCTCCGTTAGTATTGTGGCACTGTTGTGGGATAAAGATCCCCTGTGCACGAGGGGTGCTTTGTGACCTGTTTGGCGGGCAGCGATTCCACCCCCAGCCGAGATTGGGGTGGTAGCCTCTCAATGTCCTGTTTTGCAAGCAATATCTCCACCCCACGGAGAGAGTCGGCTCGATGTCAGCAGCATATTATTTGTTAATTAGGGGGGAGCAACGGTGCCAGGCTATCTTTTATATACCGCACTGCGACCCACCTGCGTATTCAGCCTTGGGGCGCTTATGTGATGTTTTGCGTTGGTGGAATGGGGTGCCCTGATTAGCCCCTGGGCTTTCTTCCCCCAGGCGTGTTATCGCTGTGCCTGTGTCCTTTCCCTGTGAGTAACGCTTTCTGATGTCCATGCCCCTTTCCTCCACGCCTCACCTCTACCTGCTTACCGTGTGTGGAGACTCAACAGGTCTCTCCCACACCGATCACGGCTTCGGGGCTGGTGGTTGTTTGTGTTGGATCGCTCTGCAGAGACCTGCTGGGAGTCCGGCCGCCTTCCGCACTTCGCTGGCATCCCTGGAATCAAGCCTTTGTGGCGGGCTCCGTCCGGCCCCTAGTCCGTGCCTCCTGAGAGTCGCTGGAGTGTGCGTCCCTCGTTAGGGATTATAATGAGGTTCTCAGTGAGCTAGGCGGTCTGAAGCTGCTACTTTCCGTGACTGCTTACTGCTGCCCTTGGTCCACTAGCATCAACCTCGGCGTTTCAGCGGGGCACACTTCTTTCCGTCCCGCGACTCAGATTACGGGGCTGCCATTGGGGCGTCATGCTGGTTTCCGCATCCAGTACTTAGATGCAGAATTTCTGACCTCCTTCTGAGCTGCTACGGAGAGGGGACGACAGGTGTTTCTCCTCTTATTCTGCTACATAATCACCTTTCGTTTGTTTCCTCCGGACGGTGCTCAGGTGCGTGCACCCTCGGGGGACGTCGGCCATCTTGGATTCCCAGTCGTTTTTTAAATATTAGACCGAGAAGGGGGTGCACCCTTCTATAAAATAGATGGCTATATCTCAGGTAAATTGCCAAAACCAGGAAAAATGACAAGCTGCCATCTTTGTTTTTGCTTGATGCGAGAGATAGCCACCGCTATAGCTGAGGGTATCAGAAAAGAAACGCAGGAAACGACCATTTACAGGTCAAAAAACATGCAAATGCCATCGGTTTGGAGGTGGGGAGAGTGGATAGAGGGCATCAAGTGACATTTGGGAGGTGGAAGGGGTCTGGGAACTGAGTTTGCAACACAAAGCTTTTCTGTAGCCTCGTCTATGGACAGAATAGCCACAAATAGCCGACATTTGAAAGCAAACTACATTACGGAATGTGCATGTGTAATGGTGGGAATGGGAGAGGGCAGGGGAGGTGAGGAGGCCATCATGGGTGTGTGGTGAACAGGCACAGAAGAGGGGCGACACTTGGTGAGTGTCTGAGGGGGGCAGGAAAGCATTTCTTTTCCTGCCGTTTGGCCGATATAAGCGGCTATAATATGACTACAGATGTGTCTGTAGGCTGACAATGTCTTTAGTTCTGTACCCAAGGCCAAGTTGCCTAATAAATGAGCCCAAGATACAAGACCACGTATAACAACATGGCCTGAGTGGTTCGGCCTCTTCCTCGTCTAGAAGCTATGAAGGGTTGGTCCCGGTTACTGCATGGATGGGAGACAGTCCACAGTCCCGGATGTCCTGTTTTCTTAGTTGTAATATCTCATAACACAATAAGAAAACACACAGCATCCGCATTATTCTTTTTTTAAACCGTGCTACTGTCAGTCCCTCAAAGTATTGCACTCGTAGACCATGTTTATGCCTTTTTGCTGAATTGCATTCTGGTATTTGTAGTCTCCCATTCAAGATGTGTGGATTCATTCCACAAATGTACTCTTTTTGTCTAACATAGTTCTGTAAGGATTTATATATTTGAGTGAGTACTGTTGGAAGCCAGACATGGGGGTGAGGAGGCGAAATGATGAAAGGGCAAGTAAGTAATGAGTATATGCCCACAATGTTGCCAGAGAGTTTGCAATCCTGGACACTGGTGCAGTTATTTGCCCCTGATTGTGGCTGTTTTTCAGGGCACAATTAAAGGACACATGTGAATGGACAGCGTAACCTTTATTCAGAGGGTAGATGCAACCCCTAGCGTTTTTTTGAGGTTGGCAGGTTTGCTCAATTATTTGGCTACCAGGATTTTACTCCGGTTGTCATGTTCAAGTGCAGACGCTTACCCACAAAACCACAAGCATTTGTTTCGTATTGGGATTTTGTTTTCCAGGGAATATTTCACAACAGATTGCTTGGTCTAAAAGGTGAGCACCTTTTATACTTTGCTGGCATATTTATTGGAACATTTTCTCTCTCAGGTTATTTTTCTGGTGTCCATTACTTTTCTAAAAGTCCAATGCTATTTTGTCTTGCACACTTTCTTCTAAGGGGTGATTTATTTCACTTTTCTGTGCTGCTTAAATGCAGTTGGTTGAGGTCGTGCGATGTATCACAACAGTCACCAAGAGACCGGCCATAAAAAAGGGGCTTGTCGCACAGTGCTTAACCAAAGTGTGTGATCCTGGTAAATAATTTAATCTCACTACACATTGCCTTAAAAACATTGTGAGTTCTCAAAGCCTGCAATCTGTCATACATAACAATTCCACTGTCAAAACATGTCAAAATCAGTTTCTGATTAACGTCTTTGAGCGATGGTTTGCAAGTGTTTTAAAATATAGTTGCCAAGTCTATGACCGCAATGATGACATCACTGGTGGCATCGCTGGTGGCATCGCTAATATCATATATGACATCAATGATTATTTAACTAATGGCATCAGACATAAAATGACTCTAGCTATTTGCCCATATTTAGACCACCCATACGTTTCTAGATATGTGATATTAGCATTTTAGAATAGTTTATAACAATGGGCACATTGTTTAAAACAGTAAACAGCAACACATGCATCCTATCACTACATGTGAAGCTTTCCTTTGTAGTACTTTGGTAAAAGATGATATCTGAATTATAGTAAGGACTCTGCTTAGAATGTTCTTGTTGTGCCAAATATATCTGACATGTTCAATATAATATAATCTGTGTATACTTTTACAAAATTAGTAGAAATAAATAGAAAGTCACATGTTGAATCCTAACTATTTACTACATTATGTAAGCACTCAATAGTTTTATTGTAAGAAAATGTTGCACACGTATCATTTTCTAAATGACATGAGAAGTGCTTTAAAACAAGGAACTACTATGTATTAGGATATATTTTAAGATTTCCATACATGGGTATTGAAAGAAGTGATTATTTCTCTACATGCTTATATGTATAGAAAGGAAATGACGTTTTAAAATTCAACAGTTGCTTGAAAACATGTGCATAGAGGTATATTTCTTTCTATGCATCTTTTGTAAGTGATTAACATGTTAAAATTGAAATAAAACACACTGTACAAAGTAAAAGTAATCTTTAAATAGTATCCAATGTTTTAATATATTAACGTTTGTGTATGTTTTGGATGATGCCATTAGTGATGCCACCAGTGATGCATCAGAGATTTCATCATTGTGGTCATAGGCTGCGCAACAGGGAGCGCAAAGTTAAGGTGGCGTTAGCTGAATTTCAGGGGTTTCGTTATATTAAGTTCTCACCTTAACGTTCCTGCAACTAATGTTTATTCCTTATATATCATTGCATTATTTGTGTGTGTGTGTGTGTATATATATATATATATATATATATATATATATATATATATATATCTCAGATTACGTTCCGCCAAGAGAGCCCTCTTGCCGAAAATGTGAGCCGCACTGCACAGAGTGGGAGTGCAACGGGTGTCAATCCAGGGTTTCACCTTGAAAAGATGGGTTGCGAACCATCCGTTTTCCAATTAAAACGTATCCTTTATTCCAAAACAATTTCATTCACGGTTACAAAAATGTTAAAAATCAGGGATAACAACCCTAGCCCGGCATCAAAACAATGGAGGTCAACAACGGGACGACGTGTTTCGCTACTTCCTGTAGCTTGATCACATGGTTCCCCCCTGGCCACGGCATACATTTACACTCTTTGATTCTGCTCGTTCATAGTCAGAGAGAGAACTACCGTATTTTCTAGGGCTCATTGCTAAATGACTGCCTATGTTCGTTCTATACAGAATGGTCATAAATTTCTCACACATTATCATCGTTACACCAATGTATATCAATTTGTGTGTTTCATATCAATGTAACAAGTACAGAGTGCAAAATAATATTCAAAATAAATTCTTACCCCACATTGCCTAGTTCTCACTACTCTATAAAATGAAAATTTTGGGTTTTGACTGCCATCATTTTAATTGCATAATGCAACACTCTCAGCGGGACAACACTCTAGCATAATGCCCAAAATGCCCTGTTCAACCCTCTAGTCAGACGTGTGCCTACTGCCTATTCTGGCAAGGTAGGCAACTTTGAATCTTACTTATATGAACAACGGGAATGTGTGATATTTATTGAAAAACGTAATAATGTGCTAATGTGGAATGGTGGGCTGCAAATGGGTTCTATTTTGTCACAAGCCAGGGAATCACATATTTATGTAACAGGTCCTCGTTAGTAAGTGAGCGACCAACCATACTACCTGGTGGCCACACAACCTTACTGTCATGCTTTTACTGCCCCTTATGGCAGCTCTCTAGATTGCACAGCCATATCTTGTCCCATTCAACACCCCTTGAACTAGAAGTGTTGAAAAACAAGTCCGTCATGATGTGACCCCGTTTCGGAATTAGACCAAATACACATACAAACTTCGGCAGGATACATTTCCTTCCAGAACATCATCTGTTAAATTAGACCCTACTGCCCATCCATTATCTCTAAAATAGCCAGAATCTCTAATGTTGCCATAGACCATATATATAATGGCAAAACTCCATTGGAAAACGCTCAGTGAATTAGGCCCATAGTCTTCAACGTAAATGCACCTGGTGGTTTCTGAACCCGGATCTCTGCTGTTCAAAGCATGGCACGAGACCAAACACAATTTATAATTTTGTGATGCACTACGTTTTTACTTACCCGACAATCATATATATTTAATTTCAGGATAAGTATGAAAGATGTGCCTTTTTCAAGCATAAGCCGTTTGGTCTTGTGGCTAAGTGCCAAGCCTTGAAGACTGGCAACCTGTGTAAAATCCCACTGAATGCAGTTACATTTTTTAAAATGTATTTATATATATGCCCCTTTGGCGTGAGGGAGATTTTGGCACAGCTGTCAAATGTCAGCAGCTGTGCCTAACTCACCCTTGCACTGAATGAGCACCGCTGAGCTGGCTGTCACTCCACTGTGGCACACCAAAGGGGCTCTGCGGCCATAGTGGTGGGTCAAAATGGCCTGTGCCGTAAAAGGTTTGTGCCAAAAAAGGGCGTACTGGCTTAAGTGACCCCTCCTTGGCCATACATGTGCCCCACCGCCCCATGAAGTCTCTGCTATGCTCCTATGAATGCTACCGAGTCTCTGTGCTTACCTCAAATGGTCATTCTGGTCGCCGATAGATTCCTTCTGTTACATGATACAGATACGTACCAATGCTTTTTGAGTGATGGAAGGACATGAAATATGTTGGGGAATAGTTTTTGGAGGCAGAGAAGGTGCTTCTCTTCGGTGATTGGCAAGAGACTGGGTATCTGCTGAAATAAAAGTTACTGGCTTTGACCTAGAGGCACAGAAGATGTTTCCTGACCATATGGATGAGCGAGGTAAAGAATAATCCCTTCTTTGCCTCGCAGGTCATTGAAAGAGGACCACAGTATCTCCCATACAGAAACAGACACACAGCATCCAACGTAGCATGCACCAGCCTTTAAGGGCAGCAGAGCACTGTACATAGAACATAGATAGATATGCAGCATATAGTCGATTGAATAAAAGACATAATTACATAAGGTAATATGTTAATGGTTTATATTATGTTATTAATGCGCACCAGGTCCTCCAACTGCTGTAATCTGGTACATCTAAATATTAGGCTGGTTATGCACCCTTTGCATAACCAGATAAGCATAAGTAAGTCAAAAAAGACAATTCATTTGTTGGCAGTGAGGAGAAGAAATCCCACCCCTCCTTGTGCAGAAAGCCACGCTATCTCAAGAACAATTTGTCAATGGATTAGAGAATGGATGAGGACTAATAATTAAAGAAGTGCATCAAATCCCAGATCAAAAGCAAGTCACCGGTAACCTATCTTTGCCATTGATATACATAGTTAGTGAATGGCACATTAACCAGATCTTTCGGATTACATCTACCAACCAATCGTGCACTGTGGGGGGCGTGGCAGAAAACCAATTTCTCACATTGGTTATGCAGGAGTAAAAGATGGACCAAAACATCAACTTCTCCTTGTGAGATTGAAGGGCGCTCCTAGTAAGATAATATGGCTGACCTGTTCATCGAAGCCAAGTAGTGTAGCATGTTACCTACTCTAGAAGAAATTCCAGTTAATGCTGAGCAGGATATCAAAGGATGAAGGGCAACATCCTTGTTTTCTTGCAATGCATACCATATTAGAATTGTATAATGCGCCTGTAGAACAAAGAGGGGGGGGGGCAGATGGAGAATAGCAACAAATGGTCCTACTAGGCCTTGTGACATTCAGATTGTGCAAGTGCAGTAACAAGAAGTGCAGGGTAATGGGGAAGAGTGGGAAGTGCCGGTCAGAGCGGAATGCGCTAAAGCTAAGGAGAGAAGGAAGCGCAGGTTGGAGTGGAAGCGTGCATGGGCTGGGCAGGTGAAGGAAGAAGGGGGGGGGAAGTGGGGCCCCTGGGCTTGGTGAGTGCTAAGGGGAGGCAAGGTGGACAAGTGCCAGGGGAATGCAAAAAGTGCAGGGTGTTGAAGGTCCACATGCTAAATGCGGGGATGGGGCTATAGGGGCTCAATATGGGTGCAGGCCCATCAGGCTGGTGCAGGGTGATGAAGCCCGGAACCATAGTTGTTTCTTCTCTCTGTGAACCTTAAGAAAATTGTAAAAACAATGGACTTGTTGCCAAACCGCACATATAGTGCTTAACATTCTAAAATGTACTTCATTTCTACAAAGTTGGTCAGAATGCTAAAGGACCAAGCTCTGTGGATAAAATGGCTATAATTTGGTCTTGCCAATGTTGAGAGATACATATTAAAATTGTGGCCAGTGACGGAATGCCATCTGGTGAGGGCACAATAGGCCAAATATTTTTGATTTTTAATAATAAAACGATGCAGATAATTCTGCTTCTTTCATAAATGCTCCATGCCAAAATTACAGTGAGCACATATGCCTTTCCTATAACCAGTCTCCTGACATCTACAGCACCAGAGCCGCAGTGGCACAGGGTATCTGCTCTGTGCCACTTTAGAGATGTATGCATGTGCTCTCCAGGCTGCTGCTGGAAGACAGTCCCAACAGGCAGAGGTGGCCTTTTAATCTTCTGCCCTTGCATCTAAAGTATAATTGTATACCTTAGTCAGTCTGGTGGCAGATTCATCTTTAAATATAGGCCATGCCTGATTGTGGCATGATGACTGCTAAGTGCATAGAATTATACAGCCATTGCAATTTGTTAACACACTATTGTCAGCTCTATGAGCAGGGCCCGGCTATGACTGGTCGGATGTATATTTGTGTCTGGCCTGTTTGTCTCCACACTGCTTTAAGGAACAGTAGGCAGGATGTTGCCCTTTTTCGTTCTCCTGCATGGAGGGCAACCCCTTCCCCCTGGTATAAGAACATCCCCAAGGAGTTGTCCTTTAAAACACTGCTTCAAATGCAGGACTGACATTACAAAGCCACTCACACCTGTTTTATGACCACTGAAGCCCCTTTGAAGTCAACATGCATCAGATGCGGTTGGAGTTATAGTAGCCGGAGAGGAGAGGTATGCTGAGAGGCGGGTCCCGGCATCTTGGTTTCTGTCAGGGCTCTCTTCCTTTTTCTGTCCCCTCCATTTCCAGCAGGCAAGGTGTGATTTCATAAAGGGCACACTATTCCCCTGTGACCTTGTGTCTTTATATGGAAGAGGCACCCTCTCTTTCTCCGATTTATCTTTCAACCATCAAGAGTAGGATATACCTTTTGCACCTCTGTTGGGAGTTCAGTCTTTTCCAAAGCCCTTTGGCATAGAGGTGAAGACCGAAGGCATCCAAGGCAAAGGTCCGCTCAGTCACCTAACCATCAAGAAGGTGCAGTGGGGGGTGGACTGCTACTGGACCAAGGCGTTACTGCTGGCTGCTCTGGAACCAGGCTTCTGTTCACTGGAGTTGAAGGATCCCCCTGTAGGAGCCAACCAAGCTCCTTGAAGTGGGAGTGCAGGATAGAAGAACTTGCTTTGCCTTTGAACCCCTGGATTGGGAAGCCTAGAAGCAGCTGAAATCCTGTTGTGCTACCTTGAGGGCATTATAATTTGCCTTTGGCGCAGGATTAAAACGAAATCACCAGCATTGCCATATGCGTCTGGTGCTTTTGGGCTCAACAGCAGAACATCAATAAACACAAATATTTCTTATCGGGTTTATATTATGCCAAACTCCGAAACGTTTGCATTTACAGAAACAGAAACTGAAGCTTCCATGAATGGACCGTCCTTTTTTGGTCATTTGAGTACTAACCTTTCAACAATACATCCATTTCAACTGACAACATTGTAAATCTTAAAAAGAAAGCATTTTGGACTGAAATGCATAGCCATCAATTAAAAGAATACCTGAAGGGAAACATATAGCACATATTTATATCTCAGTGGTGATTATATCCATAACAACTACAGTAGGGGGTATAAACAACTTGTTCGGAAAACTTTGGGTGATATTTCCTGACACATCTTCGAGCGAGTCGGGAATAAAAAGCAGAAGAGTGGAAACTGAATTAAGACAAACCCGCCTTTTCTTTTTTTTTAGAGGCAGGCAGGTCCCGAGGCAGACCGTGGAGTTCGAGATATCGGGTAAAACGATTGCAAAATGACACAACAACCACGCACACAGTTTGAAACACCAGGACGACAAACTTACAGCCGGCATTAGAAACCATTTCAATTTTCAATTTCTCTAAAAGAAATTTGAGCAGTACGGAGGTAGATCTCAGCAGTAAAGGTCTTTCATGTTTTCCTGTACACAGTCCCTCCAATATGACGCTTGAAACAGAACTACAGCGGTTTCTTAGGAAAATAAGATTAAGAGCCTTTTTTGGAGACGCTGGAACACCCAACATTGAGTAGGCGACTATGCCGTTTTGGGAGCTGTGTCCACTTTTGTCCCTCCAACAAACACGATACCAAAGAAGTTTCAACTTTTGAAAAAGTTGTACTGAATGGCTTCAAGAAAATAGCCAAAAAACATAGGCAAATTCCTTCTAATCTCACATCAAGGAGAAGCAAGCTCTAAAGACTTTACAAGAACACAACAAAATTGTTATCAAGAGTGCTGATGAGGGGGGCAGCATAGTCGTTATGGAGGCAGAATCATATGACAGAGGTCACAACACTACTATCTAATAATTCACACTACAGACGTCCACCATGAGACCTGACTATTCAGCTAAAGAAAGAGATCTTACAGATCACCACAGATGATCTAAATGAAGGAGTTGTGTCGACAAATTAATTTGACTTTGTTAATCTACAAAAGACCCGCACTCCAGTATTATACATTTTGCCGAGAGTGCATAAAGACACAAGGCACTCACTGGGTAGACCAGTTGTGTCAGCATGTGGCTCGATATTTGAGCCATCGAGTAAATATGTAGATTATTTTCTTAACCTCTGAGTCTGGAATCTGCTAGATATGATTCAGTAACCAGAGCAGTAATAAATCTAGTTGAAGGTCCTCCGTTTGATTCAAAAAGGGAGTTAAGTGTCTTGTGACATTGAAGCCCTGTATACCAACATACCACAAAATGAAGCTATGCAGGCCATGAGAGAAGCCCTCTGTCAACGTGCAGGTAAAATTGGGTGTCCCTACCAGTTTTGCATTGGAATTAGCTGAGACAGTCCTCACAAAAAACCTATTTGAATTTAAAGGGCCCTGATATTTACAGAAAAAAAGGAACATCCATGGGGTGCACATTTGCACCCAGTTTGGTGATTCTGTATGTGACAAGTTTTGAAAAAACATTGATATTGCATGAGAGTAACTCATTCTTGAGCAACTTCAAGATCTACAGACTGTATATAGATGATATCTTGATTGTGTGGCAAGGAGAGGAAACCATGCTGAAGGAGTATAGAGTGGATCAATAAGTTAAATCATAACTTGAAGTTCATGTGCACTTCTAGCAGCACAGACATACCATTTTTAGATCTCATCATAAAAGTAGATGAGACCAGACTGGCCACCACGTTGTTGTGCAAAACTACTGAAAAAAATATATTTTACATTTCTCTAGCTTTTATCCACTAGCACTCAAAAACAATATACCTTATGGGTAATTTTCAAGGTTGAGAAAAAATTGTTCTTCTGTGTCAGATTTTGAAACACAGATCAGCATTTTGACGAGCAGGCTAGCGGACAGATGGTACTCCCAAAAACTCCTGAAACATTCTTTCAAAAGAGCAAGAGTAACAGATAGAACCGAGCTTCTTGGTACAAACAGGCGAGAACGTGAGAACAGGATTTAACGACATTCTGTGCTGATATACCAGCCAATAAGAAATTCATTTTTAACAACTTGTCCATCTTACAAATAGAGGACTTAGCATTAGAAAAGCCTCTATTTGCTCTTAAAAAAAACAAAGATTTACGACAACATCTGACAAACGCGGCCAGAAGAACATGCACAAAATAACCTATGTTACCAGAGCTATGGTGGTTACCTAACCAACAAGTCATTGGCCATGCGGATCATGCAGCGTGTGCAAGTTCTCATTAAGGATTAGTACCTTAAAACAGTGGACTTAGCGTCAGCTCATAAATTGTCGACCCCAATTGTGGTGTATGTGATCATATGCCTGGGCAAAATGTATGTGGGAATAACATTTAGGCAAGCAAATACCAGAATCACAGAACATAGATTGTGTAGTAGGATAGGGAAAAATAAATGTACCCTTGGTCCAGCACTTCATTGACAACGGGCACACTGAAGATGACTTGCGATGGTGTGTGCTTGAGAAAGTAAAATCTGACCTGAGAGATGGATCAATTAGTTCAATTTTGGCTTGAAAGAAACATGTCTGGATGTACAGACTTCAATCATGTGCAAATGGGCTTAATGCTATTGAACAGTGGCACAGTTGGGGATGTGTCTAGTACGAGCACATAGTAGGAAAAATGTTAATGTTAAAAAATGTCAATAATATGACTAGAACATGACTAACGCATATAGTATGGAAGGCCAAGAAGGCACCCACATTATTCCATCTTGAAGAGCATATTTGAATAGTCCTCTTTCTAGCATGGCTGGTTTTAGAATAGAGGCGAACAAAGAAAGGGAGTAGTTAGCTATTTATAGAAGTGAGCCAGAAGAGAACAGCATTCAGCAAATCGAAGAAGTGAGCAAACTGAATAGTGCAGACCAGGTTTTGTTTAAGAAAGCAGCGCAGTGAACAGTAATTCGAATGGTAAGACAAAGGATGGGCGAGGGGAGCAACAGCATAATGCAACGTATGTGTTGTTCATTTGGAGTTCGATTGATGTGAACTCGAAGTTAGAAGACGTTGCAAGATATTACTATCACAAAAACGAGAACTGTCCACAGATTGATGCTGTCTATAGTGATGGTGTGTTCTTGTGTTACAGCCTCACTAAGTATGCAAAATATGCAGTTGAAGAGGCATCCTGCAACCAGTGCAGAACGTGCTGCAACAAAATAGAATGCTGTACATGTAACCCCTACAGGTGAGTTCATTATGAACTAGTGCACATAACGGAGCTGTAAAACCTGTACAATAGTATCCAGTGGTGAAATTTTCTGTTACAGTAAGACCACGTGCATAAACAAACAGATTTTTGTACCCAGTGTTTGGGACTGGATGTAGTTCATATGAAAATAAGTTAATGAGGCAATATATTAATTTATTTACAATTAGGGTGATGAGCTTTGTAGAGATAAATAGTTAGCTTTCTGAGACTGTTGGGCTGCACTGGAGGTGACAGAGGCATGTTGAGCATGCTGGTGCATTGAAATAAAAGCTTGCACATACGTCGAGATTTTTAGACATGTAGTATGTGTAGCCCTTGAAATATTATTCAGTGAGAATCAATCTTAAGAAATGGGGTTATACCACTCAGGCGATATTTAAATAAGGCACACTGGGTGTTATAGGAAGCTGAAGTCTGTGGTGATGGCAAGATTGTTTTGTTTTGTTGATTTGTCTTGCTGTTTGTTGTTTACCCCTGATGCAGAGTGGAAGATGGGTGTGAGGAACCGCAGGGCATCCTCCCATCTACTCCCCTTGGGTCTTCCTCTCAAGTGGCCAGGGAAAGGTCATTGCTTTTGGATCCTGACGCTGGGGGTGGATATGCTAAGGAGGATCACCTGGGTGGAGGGGAGGGACCATGGGGAGTGGGGAGAGGATGAGGCATGGTACCCCCTTTCCCTTGTCTGAATACACCCCCCCCCCGCCTTTCGAAGTTATTGTCAGTCTTCCCCTCTTTTACACACACAGACTGTCCCACATTCATATGCCTTTAAGACCGGGACAAGGAGGATGTGTCTATTAGTGATGCCTACTTACATTCGTGCACACATTGTTACTGAGACGAGAGGTTTTCAGGTGCATAAAAGACCACACAGGCGGGATAAAGGAAACCCACCCGGGGAGAAAGACGCAGCAACCCGAAGTGGAGCAGGCTGGAGAGGGACAGGCGAAAAGGACGATGTACACTGCAGAGGCGTGAGGAAGACGCCGGGGCCAGAACAGTCCAAATGAAACTAAAATTAAGGGTTCAAATTGATTTTCTCAGACCTGAAATCCAGGGAGAAATCTTTTGATGGTGTGATGCATCAAGGGATTTTGTCCCTTCTCCCCAGGGGGCTCCCTCCTCTGAGGCTAGGGAGGTGAGCCCACTTCACAGCACCCTTCCTAGGGGTTGAGGTGAGTGGGACCTCTCCAACAGAGACTCCCTTTTGGGGACAATGACTCTCGCCCTCGTGAGGAACTCCCTGGTGCCCTCTGTGTGATGGCCTATATGGAATTATCTAACACTCCAAATCTACACAAGTTCCATAACTGGGACAAAGAGGAAATGGACAATATACCATTACCAAACAGAAAGAGAGTGCATCTCTTTAAATCAAAAACTCTGAATAACTGTGCCAAGGACGCTTAAAGAGGAGGACTGGGCCGAAAGAGACGCAGGCAGGGAAAGGGCCCTGTACGGAGACCACCATGCAGGCCGTGGAGCCTGTGAGTTTTGGAATTGCCTTGGAGAGGAGCAAAAGATGCTGAAGGCTCCATCTGTACAATCAAGCAGAAGACGAGAAGACCAGAACGGATTGCTTGATGGTGGCGTGACCTTGCAGGCAGCATGGTGGACAGGTTGTCCCCTCAAATACACCTATACCACCACACTGACGAACCAACTCACGGTCCAAGTACCGGTGACCAGCCCGTGATGGCGGCAAGGAGGAGGAAAGATGGCTGAAGTGGATGTCAGGGAGAATAAACAGAGAAAATGAACAGCAGGAATAAGGAGGTCCCACGCGACAACTGGTACCAGAGACGTTCCCTCTGGACACTGAAGGTAAAGGAGAGAACAGGGATATATCAGAAAGCATAAAGGGACTGTTATTGAATATGAGATACTTGTCCCAGGACAAATGACGAGACTGTGAAAATCCCATTGGTGCACTTAAACTGTGTGAATGTGATAACGAGGAGCACAATATAGAGAGAGAGGGAGAGGGAGAGGGAGAGGGAGAGAGAGAGAAAGAGAGAAAGATATATATATATATTTAAATGGAACATTGCTAACGTGGGAAAATTAGAAAATAACCAAGAGTCGAAAAAGCGCAAATTGGAACACAATACAGAGAGATAATTGTGTACTAAAGACTCAAGGGGTTCCTAGGATAGACTGTGTACAAAGATCCTGTAAAGGAAAAGTTTAATCACAAAGTTATAGAAACCCAAACTCTCTGATAAAAACACTACATCAGAATTCTGTAGGAAGGAGAAAAGGATTCTGACCAGAACCAAGCAACCATTAATAAAAGGAGACAGAAAGACTATCAATCCCATCAAGGAGTTGAAACAAATAACACAACGGATCACAAGAGACTATTTGAGAATAGCATACTAATCTGAAAATAGAAAGATGAGAAGACAAGTACAAAAACACAACCGACAGGAGAAGGGAGTTATTCTCCTGACCTTAGTCAATTATAAAATCGTTAGGGTCAGATAGGTTAGTTTTGGATAGCAGACTGTTTTTCTTTTCACATTCACCTACGACTGACAAAACCCTTAATTAGTAAAGTAAGTAAGACGCCTGGTAGTCATAGGGAAAGATAGGCATTCTTTAGTCTTTAATAAAAACACATTTCCTCAGAGTGTCCGCATCCTCCACAGCCTACATAAAAAAACTGAATTGAATCATAGCTAGGAAGAGAGGAGGGGTGCCTTGAACATGTGCTGCCGTGCTGAACCTGGTATCTGGCTTTATTTTTGAGTCAATACACTTTTATAACTGTTTTTTATCAAGACTAACACTGAAACATATGTTATGACAATTCGTCCCTTCTCCGCAGAGGGGAGGTACCCTTTTTGAGGCTAGGGAGTCAGACCGCAAAACAAGACCCTCTCTAATGGTCTGGGCAAGTGGAACCTCACTGGGCATGACTTCCCTCTCGGGGGCAATGACTCTCATTCTGATAAGGAACTCCCGGTCCAATGTACTTTATCTGCCCATATGGGAATTGGAAAGACTATTACTGCTGTTATGAAACCACCAAACAGTGACATTTCTCCAATCTCTTTGGTTTCAGGTAATGCTGGATCTCGCCTATACGCCAGTCACAGAAAGACACAACCCTTTGTTTGTCTTTGCGTGTATAAGAACATGAGGAACATTGAATCAAAGAAACGAAGCAGGCGAACCTCTGAGGAACCACTGAGGAAGAAACGTCCTGGAGAGGCAGAGCCACAATAGACCGTAGAACTGGCGGTAGCATGGAAAACGAGCTGAACTGTAGCAGAATTCTGGAAGGTTCGCATTCCATCTGACTGGGAAGCCAAGGTCGAAGAGAGCCGGAAACGGGGAAGCACCCGTTTCTTCTGGCGGCACGCCCACAAGAAAGCCCTAGTAGGCCTGGGGCGTAGTAACAGGCGCTGAGACCAGATCGCTGGGGAGAGCCCAGGTCCCCAAACTCCATGCCTGAAGGATGCTAGCTGCCTAGAGAAGCAGCATTAGGGAAGCAAGCACTCCCACAGAGAGACCACCACTGAAAGGTACCAATACGATGAACCAAGGCTGAGGAAACCTGCAAGGTTACGAGAGCCTGAGAAACCTGAGTGGGCAGGCACCTTGTATAAATCAAAGCCAGAGAAATACTGATACTTTGTATCAAGGTTGAGAGAACCTACAAGGTTACGGAGCCTGATAAACCGGAGTGGGCAAGCGCCTTGTCTGAATCTGAGCAAGAGAGATACAAACACTTTGTATCAAGGTTGAGAGAACTGTGGTGGGTCGGAAGAAGGAGTCAGACTCTTTAAGGACATTCTAATTCACTTTTATTCAAATTACAAGGAAAACACCTATCTTTCCCTACTTCTAGAGGGAGTTCCCTACTCATCTAAAGGAACTAAAGGTGCTTGTATGTTATCAGGAAGTCCCAAAGAAAGAAAAGTCCTCAGTCCGAATCCAATTCTACCTGACCCTTCCACTAAGATAATTGCGCCAAGATCTTCTGACATTCTTTGATTGTGTTTCTATTCCTCGTGCTGCTTGTCAAGCACAATCTTCTTTAATAGTCTCTCTTTAGCCCTTGAATTAACTCGTGTAGCTCCTCTACAACAGTCTTTGGTTTTGTACTCTCTTCAGTGATGTATCTGCAACAACTATCCTCGTGATATTTTCTCAAATTCTGGTTGGAGGTTTTAGAGGTCTCATAATCCATTGATCAGGCGTTGTCAGCTTGGCTGTGGTTTCTTCCCATTTTGTTTTTGCCATCTCCTGGTTATCTCTTTGTAACCACTTTGTTCACTTTATAGTTTTGTATGTCCTTCTTTACTGCAAGATGTTATGCCACATTATCTCCACTTTTTATCTTATTGATCATATAGTAATTACCCTCCTTTATCGGGTCTTTGTTCAGAGTCTTCATATACTTCCCACATATGGTTATTCAGTCTCCTCGTCATCAGCTTTACACAGTTCCATTTAACCAGGTTTATGTTAAGTAACTTGCTTGAGTACTGGAACGAGTTTCTCTTCTCTTATTCGGCGGGCCCCAGCGGCTTTCCCCTTCTCCCCATTATTTGTTTGTATGGTGGAGAACGTTTTGGGCCCTGGAATTCACTCGGGGGATCCTCTTTGATACTGCATTTCTCTTTCCTTGGTTGCGTTGCTCTCCCATTCTCGGCTTCCCTTCTGCCGTATTCAGAGGTTGACGTTGGGAAGCTCTTCGTATTCCCAGTTGCGTTCTCGTTCTGTGTTTTTGTGGGCCTCTCGGTCTCTGCTTGTATATAGACATTAACGCTACGAAGCTGTTTGCGCTCCCTCTTGCCTTCTCTGATGGTCTCGTCGGGTTTAGTCAGGCGTCCTGCCCACCACGATATGAATGTGGTCTTGCCACCACCTGGCACAGGACTCTGCTTTCCCATTTCACAATGGCTAGTCCATTGTTGGGTACGCAGAGCCTCCAGCGTTTCACTCTGGCTCTCTGCAGCTATTTGAAAATAGCAGCTCTGCGGCTTGTCTCAGGTCCGCCTCCCCAAGGCGTGCTCATGTCAGGGGGCTTCCCCGGCATAGGAAACTGATTCTCCATGTTCCTTCACTTGTCCCAGTTAAGTATTCGTCTTCTCTTTAAGAGACATTCTCCTTTCCTTCTCCTGGCTGGTTGGTTCCAGCATTACCTTCAGCCAAATATGCAGATGTTATATTAGTCTTCGTAGCAGATAGTCCTGTGCATGCTACTATGCTGTGTAGGTTAGGGAGTCCTTGTGCCTTAAGGGGGAGTCTCTCCCAGTGAGGTCTCACTTGCCAGCCCCCTAGGGAGGGTTCTACGGTGCGGGCTCCCCTGCCTAGCATCAAAGTGGGGAGGCTCTCCCTTTGGCAAAGGTAATGAATTCCTTCGATTCGTTGCAGAACCTACGAGGTTACGGGAGCCTGAGAAATCCCAACAGGCAAGTGCCCTTGCGAACGGAACCGAAAGACATACAAATTCTTTGTATAAAAGCTGGGAGAACTGACAAGGTTACGGGAGCCTGAGCAGCTCAAACGGGCAAGAGAGATATATAAATCTAATACAGTTGAATGCAAATACTTTGTATGCAAGCTGGGGAAGCCGGCGACGTTACGGGAACCTGTGAAAACCGAGTGGGCCAACATCCTATGTAAATAACGACGCTGAGACGGAACAGGTCTACAAGAGCGCCATAGAACTTGGGCTGTTCAAGAACCACAAACTTGTTATCAAGAGACTTTATGGGTAAGAACAATTGTGCTGGGAAATGTTAACAAGAGCTCATAAAGAACTTTATGAACTATTGCGAATATCCAAGTGTCTAGCCAGGCAGAAGTCTAACCCAGAGGCCATCTCCTGGTCTCCCTTTGTTCGTTTTTCTAAGTGGTAGTGCCAGTTAATTGGTTAGGATTCGGACTGAAGACTTTGACAAGCACCATTGTTTTAGTTTTGATAGGTATGGAACCTCCCTCATAGAAATAGGGCCCGTCAGGAGTTTTTCTTTTCTTTTAATAAAACCAATTTTGAACATGTCATTCAGTCATCCGACTCCTTCTGTTTCACCACAGTGTCCATACATCATTGGGAGTCCTTCAAATTAAGGCATTCATCACTTGTGAGTATGTCCTATGTTATAGGTACCACACTTTTTGAATGACACCAGGCAATGCACCATTTACTGTGATATGGGACATTTTGTCTCAGAGAGTAGTCCCTGCAGAATTTATTTTCTTTCCCTATAGTAGAAAGGCCAAAATAGAAAGTAACAGTACCTGTTCACACTGTGGCGGTAAACCCAAGTTGCACTGCCAAAATGCCATATTTTCTCATTGCACAGTGTGACTTATGATGAGATTTCTTGCAGTGTTAAAGCTACTGCATGCTTCTGCAGGATGTATAGTCATGGCAATGGGAGTGAAGGGGTGTGAACATTCTTCTCCGAAAATGGTACAGACAAGGGAGCGGACATAAAAGCGGAGTTTGAATCTCACCTTCTCCAATGCCTTTTTTTAATTGAACGTCTTCTTAAAGTTTTATTTTGTTTTCTTGTCCACAAACAGTACAAGCACATAGAGAACATGAAGTAAGCATGTGACCACTTGGGGAAGAGATTAGTCTCATGGCTTGGTACTCCTGAGCAGCAACTCTAGATAATTGAGGCAGTTCGTCCATGGATGCGCCCAGGTTAGGAAGTGCCTAAATTCAGAACCTATTGACAACCAATGCCATTATTATTTTTTTTTAAACTAATAATTACCTGCATTAAAGGTTTCATTTTTTTCTGCAAGCAGTTACTCTAATGGTGCTGAATTATTGCATTCCTTTCATTTGAATTCATTAGAGCTACATGTCCCTTTACGAATTTAGCAGAGAATCTGTTGCAGGACCCTTCCCCAGACCACCAACAGTACATTATGCATTACTGTTAGCCATCTGGCCTGTGCTCAACCCTCTCCACCAGCCTCCTGTCAAGATCATGCCATGCATGTTGGGTCTGTCTCTGCTATTTCGGGGTGTAATGTATTTTGTACATGCAACTGCGGGTGCCCTGCTAATGTGGAGTCATGTGGTAACCTCCTGCAAAGCCCTGCTGGTTCCCTCTGGCTTTTCTCTCTTACAAGGACTTAGATCCACACCATTTTCAATGGGTGACTTTTATCTCCCTGGTGCAGAATGAACCTGATTTGTTATGGCTCCAAGCCAACAGCAGTTTTTTCATAGCAACTTGTGAGTACACACTTTCATTGTGTGGTGGAACACGAACATCATATTATTATAGAACTTTAAAAAACAATTCTACACGCTAGCATCACTCTAGTACAACCCTCTGCCATGAAAAGCGCTGTCCCTGCTTCCTTGATCAGGTACGTGCTTGGGGATGTTCTGTTAAAGCCCTATTAATCAGGATGTGTTGTACAGTAAGCGGTACATGGCAGAATGTCGCAATTTGTTTCCTGCCGTCTTTTGAATACTGTTGAAAAGCCTCCCCCAACTTCAGCCAAACATTCCTCTCAAACCTTGGAACGCTATGATCTACTCCATTTTTTGTATAAACAATGTGACCATATTTGAGGATTTGGAACATGACAGCCAAGAAGACATGGGCATATCGGAGTCGTTATCGAGCAACAGTTTTATTGTCATTGAAAGTCCTTATGACTGATCAACCTTTATTTATGACTCTATGTACTGCAATGTTGCAGAACATAATGCTTTGAAAACTTGAACACTACTATATGTGTAAAATATATTGAGTACCATTGTGTATATCATTAAGCATACGTTCTATCTAGACTCTACGCAGACGGAAACCCAAGAAATGAATGGGTGAAAAAACGATTAGCAGAAAACACCAGAAAAGGGTGTTGGAAAAAAAATTCCCAAAAAAACAATTTCACAAAAAGGAAAAAGGGGGGCAAACAAACGTAAAAAAAAAAGGAAAGCACCCTGCGGCGCAAGTTCCCTTACATGTGCGTGAAGGAAAGCGGCATTGCAGGATGATTGCAGAGGCGACGGCTCAGTTTGCGGTGTGCCGCCAGAAGATAAGTAAGGGGGTTGAGGTGAGCAGGTGGTTCGAAATATCTGTTGCAGCCAAAGCCTAAAGTTATTTTGAAAAAAGAACTTATGTTTTTTTCTCCCTCAGTCATTTCGGATTCGATCATTTCACAGTGATCCCACTTAGACACCTTAATTCTGGACTCGGCTTATTTGTGTACATACTTAGTTTCACATAAAAGAGCTTTTATTTAACGATAGTTTAAAAACATAAAATAGGCCACTGACGTATCACTTTGTACCACAGATTAATCCTGGTGAGTTAAGACAGCAAAATAGGACTGGCCTTATAAATCCATTATAAAAAGAACAACCTTACCCATAATAAATGGTCCAAAATTGTAGTTTCTGTGAAAAGTAGAAAACCGACTTGAATAATGTTAGTGTAATATATGCAAATTGGGTAATAAAGTGGCAAGTTCAGTTAAAGTACATTCAATACTAAGCAACAGTACAATTTAAAACCTATACGGCATCCGACAACATGTCTCCAAGGTCAATTTAAGAGACAAAAATTAAACCATAGCGGTAAAATGGAACGCTAAAGTGACTGATGCAATTAAAGTGCAATAACTATTTAAAAGCTCCAAAATATGAAGCTTATTGGTGATAAGATATTGCCTTGAGGTTAATTAAAAGGCCAAAAAGATATAACCATAGATGAATTACTTGCAAAGTGTTGAAAAACAAAGGTGAATTTACATCACCCATTTGTCTAAAAAGATGTACAGTAGAAACACAAATATCTAATATTGCACAGAATAGCCAAATAAAGAAAATAACATTAACAGCTTACTGCATAATATCCCAGTTTTTACCAACCTTAAACTGTCGGAATCACTGAGTGAATACATACTTCTACACATTACTTTAAAATACAGCTACCCAACACACATTTACAGTAAATCAAAAGGACATCTATGTGTACATCAAGGATGAAGGAGAGAAAAAAAACAGTTACAGAAACACATGATGGCCTTCACTGGTATTCAAACCATTTGGGATTTCACTGTTGAATCTAAGAATCAACTTGGTTTCTGCTATACGAAGAATCCATTCCCTATTACGTTTACGTGATTGGTGTTTGTTAGTGCAACCCAATCCACTTTAGGGGGAATTTTTCATGATTGTGAAACTCAAAAAAAGAACAGCAACGGATACATTTGTATGGCCTGGATGCCAAATGTGGTAACAAATCTAATATTTTGGGAACCATTAGCAGGCTTCTTCTTTTACTAAAAAAGATTTTGTCTATTATGGGCATGGGTTTTCATTTTGGCATTCCTGATGGTATCTTTAGAACAGCCTCTTTGAAGAAATCTCTGGCTGATATCAGCACAAGTTGCTTCAAAATCTATAGTATGGAACAATTCATTTTTGCCCTAAGAAATTCTGCATATGGGATATTGGTGATGTTACTCATTTGGTACACAAGAATTTGCTTGTAATATGGATTTGCTGGCTGTAGGTTTACGATACATTTGGGTATTGATCAAACCATAAAGTATTTTCAGATATAAAAATTAAGTATTTTGGTTACTAAAATTCATGGTAAATTTAGGATTTAGATTGCTTATTTGATGAAACTCAAAAAATAGATCAGGTCATCAATGTAGCCCAGCCAGATGCCAATATTGTCAATCCGTTTGAGGGGATTGTCGAGGACATATACTTCCTCCCAATACCCCATTAGCACGTTGAGATAAGACGCAGCAAACTTAGTACCCATGGCCGTACCAGTCAGTTGCAAATAGACATCCCCATTAAAAAGGAAATAGTTATGTTGTAATACAAATTAAATCATTTTTAAGAGCATAACATTGTGTCTAATAAACATTGCAGATCTATTCTGCAAAAAGAATTGTACTGCTGAAATGCCGTCAGCATGTTTGAAGACTTTGTAAAGAGATGTGAGATCTAAAGTAACCAGAATTAACTGATCTTACCAAGGGATATCTTGTAACCGGGTAAGAACATCACCAGTATCCCTGATAATAGGAGGTAAGCTGGTCACCAAAGGAATCAGAAAAGAAATCAGCAAAGCTGGACATGGGTTCAGTTAGGGAACCAATAGAGCTAACAATATCCTGCCAGGTGGCTCTGTTATATTCTTGTGAATTTTGGGCAAAAGATCTAGGGTGGCAATAATAAGATGTTTAACGCACAAACATTGAAATTCATCTTTATTAAGAATGCCTTTTCCATACCATTTGTCCAAAAGTAACTCGAGTGAAGCAATAAATTTATCAGTTATCTGCTGGTTTGATTACCAGGTTAGAATTAGATTTAAGATGTTTGAGAAGAGTAATGTCACTAACATATTGGTAGAGGAAGGAGGAGATATGGGCGGAACCCTCTTTTTTTGGGGGCCTGACTCTAGAGGGTTGAGAAGTACAGTAATAGAAGAGAGTAGAGTCAAAGGCTTCCCTGGCCAAAAGTGTGATAGGGGGTCAACAAGGCCTTGCAGGGGAGCTCGGTTGGTACTAGCTTGAAAAGAGATCACCGTAAGGTGCAAAAAACAGAAAGGTTTATTTTAACAGGAAGACATATTTACAGAATTTTTATGTGCCGTAGCACATGGCATAGGCATACTGAAGTACATTTGTAGTCTATATATTGGTGGGCTAGTGCATATAGTGACAGTCTATTACATGTATTGTTCACAATACATTAACTTTGTCAACACATTGGTTGGTGTTTCTGGTTCGGTAAGTTGATGGCAATGGGCAGTGGCTGGATGAAGTGGAGCAGCGCTGCAAAATTGTACCGAACTGTCTTCAGGACATAGGGTCGTGGACGGACTTGGTTAAATGAGATGGGTGTCATCCTAAAGTTAAGAATGGAGACGCGTTAGGTAACGGTGATGCAAAATAATGCCAGCTAATGGAAAAAGGCTGCAAGGTATGTAGACCTACCATGAGCAAGTCAGTTGACGCCATGGCGGTGGTCTTGGTTAGCCAGCTGCTGATTGCTGCGGCTGGGAAGGCAGTCTGCAGAAGTCAGATGCCCGTGTGTAGTTGGAAGGGAGTAAAAAATGACTATTAGGGTAAAAACGAGTAGTGGTGAATAGTACTCATTGAAAAAGTAAAAAGTTAGCCGTTTCTATGCGGTTAGTTCAAGACGATTGCGGCCCTTATTTTTAGAGGTGCCCTGTGGATATGGTGGCGGCTAACAGATTGGCTAGGTTGGGAGAGCTGTACAATGGTGGGTGACCAGAGAGGAGCGGATGGTCTCTGAGTACAACACTTCAAGCGAAAGAAAGGGGTTATGTGAGTAGTTGGCCCATGTAAAGCTCGGAATCGGAGAGAGCCCAATCGCATATTTAAAATGGAGGGTGAACTACCGCAAGTAAGAACGGGTGGCAGAAAGTGCAAAGGGAGCTGTTCAGGCGCCGAAGTCTTACCTGTGTCCGAATGCAAAAAAGGAGCTGTCACTGCAGGCTAATGTGCGCATTTGTGCCTGAGTGGCCATGTATTTATTAAGAATGAGGCTACGGCTTAGCGCGGGGCCTGCACATGTGTAAAGATATAGTGTCACTGCTAGAGACGGAGTATGGAATAACGCTTCGTTGCGTCCCTTTCTATGCAAAACATCGTGAAAGTGCATGGATTGGTGGACCACAACCACTTATATCCATGAAAGCAAAAATACATTTTGAAATATTGTCTCATGCGTGCTGGTCATATTTTCAGGGCTAACCATGTCTTAGATTTGGTGCCAGCGCCATCATGCATTTGATGTGGAGCATAATTTACACATATAGCAAAAGTGAGTAATCCTAACAATACCTGGCATGCTTTTTCCGGCTGCAATGTTTGATGGAGGTACATAAGTTAAAAACAGGTGGTATTTAAAAACAGTTGGTGCAGACCATGAAAAATATAAAAGTATATTTGGGGTCAACATTGTTTGAGGAAGAGCTGCACTTATATACGTGCAAGACATGAAACACTTGAAAAACCTTTTTACCATATTTGCGCATGCGTGGTCATCTCACTCAAGATGGGTGACTGTTACATTTACTTATGATGTGGCATATTAGGACAACAGTACATGAACATCTGTCACAGAGGGCTGGCTTGTTTATCAGAAGTATCGGAATGGCACATTGATGTGTACAGAGGGTGATACAGCTCTATTTGTTAAAGAAAAGGTTCCATTCATTGAAAATGTTCAGGCCCTGTCTGACAGAATCAAGGTGGTAAATCCATTTTTGATCAAGTTTGCGAAGTGCAAGGTCACTGTCGCCTCCGCGAAAGGGATTGCCCACTGTTTGTAGTATTGCCCAAAAGATGTAATTATGGGAGTGAGTCATAGCTTTGAAATGTGCTTTGAAATGTGCTTTGAACTGCTGTAATTTCTATTTCACTGGGAATAAACTGTATAGCTGTGTGCCTTTGATAATGCCTCCCTTCTCACCTGTATTTATGTTTGGTGGAGCTCTCCATCTTGTATTCTACAGGGGCACATTGGTATGAAAGCTTTTAACTTGAAAGTCTGCAGTATTCAAATGATTCTTGTCAGAATAATGTCCTTGCTTTTCTAGAGTTGTCTTGGGTAAGTATTTGATGAAAACATTATAGTTCATTAGGTTCTGAGCAGTGCCTACGTTGGAGAGAGCTCTCTTTCTAATATTTTCCCTTAACTTGCAGGCTCTTGTTCTCAGAAAAGGTTAATGGCTGCGGATGGCTGCAACTATACTCAGTTTGAAGAAGCATTTAACAAACGTAAGTTCATCTTAACTGAGTAATTTCAGCCTTGAGAGATGAGCGCAGTAATAACTAAGCAAAGAAAACTTGCTGGAACTTCAGGTAAGCAACGTATGTAAAACTTCTTCTTTCTTAGTTCTATAAGTCCATTCATTAATAAAAATACCTTTTTGTTTGCAGGTTTTCGGAAAGCTGTAGATGAAATACCTTTGGACGATGCAGAGTCTGCTGAGGAAACTTCGGAATGAAGGCACTGCCACCATGAATGAAGACTGCTGCGAAGAAGATGCTGCGGCTGTGAAGGAACTTCTGACAGAAGATGCAGGGACTACGAAATAAACAGCTGTCTGAAGAAACGCTTTGGAAATACTTCGGTTCGGTAAGTCTTTTAAAAAACAATGGAATTCTGTTGATTTTCTGTGGAAACTTAAGTTCTCTGAACTTTGTTTTCTTTGACAGGTTCTGTCAGGAGATCGCCGGTAGCGTTACCCACTGTCAGCGGAGAAGATGCGAAGCGAGCGCTCCAGCGGAGGCAGGGCTTAAGTAGCTCCCTCTGCAATAGGTATAGTATGTGCTGTACGTTAACAATGGCATTGGCGGCGGCCATGTTGAGTGTATGAAAACCAGTATAAGCGCTATTTGAGCCTATGGGTGTAATGCTATGAATGAGACAAATGCCATTTGTGCCAGGCTTGTAGCCACTGTTGACCCACTGACTGAGGTGAAGTTTCTTGCTTCTCTGGTGTACTGGAGGGTGGAGCGACCTCTGAACGGGCCCATGAGATTCAGAGCTAGCCCCCCGGCACCTTAAAACGAGACAGCTGCCCCTTGAGGAGGATGGGGTGCAGGATTTTCTTACTCTAACACCAGTCAATAAGGACAAGTCAATGGTTTGGCAAAGGGCAGTCCGTTTAATGACAAGTACAAAAAACGGGGAAACAAATAGAAACCATCAGAGCTGCGATCACCTGTCTCGCTTCAACTCCCTTCCTTAAGTTGACCTCGAATTCCAGGCATGTGCTGCCTTGCGCTCATTTTCGATTGGAATATGAATCTCGGCTCGGTTGGCCCCTTGTAGCCTGGGCTTAATTCTGCTTTTACAAAATGGAGTCGCACTTGTATAATGTGCTTCATTAAGGTAGACATATAATTGTATTATTGTATATAGTTGGCGCTTGGCGCTTGCCGCTCAATTCTTCTACTAAGCTTTGCAAGCCGTACTGTTTTCTTAGCTTCTTGCGTTCCAAGCCTATTTACAGGCGTTAATTAGTTGCATGTTTCATCTCACTTCATGGTTACGTTTCTTTATATATCAACATCGTTTCTTCTTACAAGTCCATTACATCAATACTCTTCACATTTCGTCCTTATGTGTCATCTTTCGATTGTCGTTTATGTTCATCTGTACGTCTGTCTGGGCCCATGGGTCATCACTACTCGCCTTCCATTACGGCTCTTTGGGTCTCTTCGGGGACAGTTTGCAAGTAATTTTCATTTAGTGTTAACTGCTGGGATGGTTGTCTCAATGGATACCTTGCAGCCCACGGTTGTCGGGTTATTGGTGCTTCAATAGGTATACATGTCCTTCTGATGGGTACTGGACAGAGCCCCACTGTGGCTCTCTGTTGGTTTATTTGCTCCTTATACGTCACATATCTTGGCGAGTATGCTTCTGGCTTCTCGAAATGGGTAGCTGGAGTGCAGGCCATATTTGGGACCTCCTCTACACACCCCCCTCTGGTCGGTTTATCGACCACTTAATCTTCTACCTTTAAATTACTCTTACTTGGTTCTTCTATGTCCAATTCTTCATCTTCTGGGTTTGTACATGATGTTGTGAATGTGTTTCTTTGGAGTCCATATTTTTATCACTCCTTTCAGGCTTCCTGCTGTTTTTACATGTTCATCTTTGTTCCAGGTCCTAAGCTGACACTGACCATTTGGGCTACAATAGATCCATTTTCCTTCATAAAGTCTACGTCTTCTGGGATACTCAAATTTTGTTCCTTCAGGCGCAAATTCGCTGGCCTTCACAAATTCTCTTATTTCTTCTTCATCAATCAGGTCTCTCGGCTTCCATCCTGGTTTGACATTGATCATGATCTTCATCCCTATGGCTTTCTTTGCAGTTTTCTGGCATTGTGTGATGATTATCTTGATAAGACAAAATCCTAGTAGTATCATTAATAGCAGGGCTCCCAGGAACTTGAATATGTCCGCCATCGATTGTGTGGGACCCATGAGAATAGAGTTTCGAACCAGCTGTCATCATCAACTTCGTCAGTTCTATCGATCATCTGGTTCTGTAGGTTTGTCAGCATGCTAATGGCTTCTGTTAAAGTTCCATTTTCTTCATCATGCGAAGGTATAAATGTGCAACACGATTCTCCAATTTTTGTGCAAACACCTCCATCCATCGCTGTGATCATGTCAAGTACATATCTATTCGGAGGGTCATCAGTCGGATTGCTATTAGTTCTTCCTTAATAGCATTGAATCCTTTTATGGTAGTGTTAATGGTCTGCAATAACTCCCATCTGGTTACCTGCAACCATTTCGGATTTGATCCAACCTGGAATCTTGGCATGAGGATTGTTGCGAACACTGATGAGGTGAGACTAAACAGCCTGTGTTCGTATGGGATTGCATGAAATGCTTCTTCTGATTTGGCAGAAAAGTAATTCTCTCTCTTTCTTCGGGATACCAGTTCCACAGATCTCCTTTTCCTCAGGTGAGCATCTGCTTTCGGGACACTGTCAATATTCAGGTCACTTTTCGGGATCACTAGTGCAGGAACGTGGACGTTCACTATTGTGCATATGCCTCCCCAGTTTTTTGGTAGTCTTTTATATGCCTTGGATCCACAAGCCCAGTAATGATCCATAATTACTGTGGCCCTGTGAGTCATTCCTGGTGCTTCAAAGATTCATCCGCAGTTTTGATTCTCCCATCTTCCTCGTGCCATTGTTCCTGAAGCACAATTTCGGGCTTTCCAGTGGCACTATTTGCAGGGGTCCTCCTCTGTCTTCGACCCATGTCAGTAATCTTGCGAGTCTTGGCCATAAAGGTTTGCACAACCTCTGCGAGTTCTCTATTGCTTGCTTATATGCTTCATAGACCATCCATGTTCGGCAGATCACCACTCCTTCTTCCCATCCGTTTGGGGAAAGCACTGTTCCCCAAATCTGCATTTGGCCTCTGTTCTTCCAATTTTTTGCCTCTTCTGGAGTTTTTCCTTGGACATCTAGCTTTGGGTTCACTTCCCATCTGATTGCTGTTCCTTTTAACTCCGGGCTTCTTGTACCTGATCACATGATTCCTTGTATGGGCTCTGTTTCTCGTATTAATGTCCTGTATATAATCATCTTCATCGGGGTAATTTGTCTTGGTTGCGCATATCAATGAGGCATCCCTTCCCATGAACTTTCCTCTGGTGTTGCACATTGCTTCGTGTGACATGCAGTGTGCTGTTGGAACATCAATTTCTACAGCCACAAAGATCTTGGATTTTCCCATGTCTTTCTGTAGTTAGCTATAACTATATCTCTAAATGCGTCTGTGTGACCTTTCCTTGCTGGAGGACTCTCTGGCATTCTGGTCGGTGAAGCGGTTTTCATTTTCTGCATCGATGTGGTAGGAGGAGGTTTTACGATTCTCTTCCTCCCCTCTTGTATTTTTTCCTAGAGTGCCTTTTACCACCAGCTGTCTGCCATCAGCCCAACGTAAGGCTGCATCGTGGGCCTGGTGCTTGTTACTTGTGTTGGAACTGGTGTGCTTGTCACTACAGTCTCTGCGGTTCTGTTCTTCAGTTCCTCATGTAGTTTCTTCACTCTAGCTATGAACGGGAATAAATGATCTATCAACATTTGTGTCCTTGCAGTGAATTCTCCCGTAGCTGCTTCTGTCTCTTTAAGGGCTCTTGTTACGTCTTGTTTAGTTGGCGTTTCTCTTGATTCATCTCATTATTTTCTGAGGCTGATTGTTTCAGCATACAGGCTTGTGCTCTCTGCTGCCTTTGCTTGAGGTTCCGTAGCCATTGACACTTGCCCTAGTTCGTGTGCATTTAGTGTATGGGTGCGTGTAGTGTAAAGTGCTATGTTTTCAATCGTTCCGAGCCGACCCTGTCTCCAGCTTTTCTCTTCATTCGTTACCTCAAGTGTGTATGAATCACTACTAATTGCATTCAATTTTAGTTTAGTTACTTCATCAGATTTTTTTGGAACTGGAATAACTATATAGCGTCTGGTACTGTTGTGGAACTCGTGCGTACATTATCTGGTGGGTGCACTGCAATTGGACCGCTTCGTGCACCAATAAAGAATGCAGTTCTGATTGTTAATGACAAAAAAACAATGATAATCACCATGCATATACATATGATAGTGCGGTAAGACATGTGGCAGCATTTCCTTCCAGGGAAGCGGGGGCGCCCCTCTGCTGGTGGGATGACCAGGTTACTGTTCTGGGCCCCCATTTTGATTATAGGAAAATGTCAATGTTCAATTCTTTTCGTTCACTTCATTGTTGGTTCTCGAAATATAGTGTCTTAAAGTGTCTGGTTCTTCGTAAGTGTCCCCCCTCTTGTGGGTGATGATTGTCTCTGGTTATGGGATACAGTTCCCTTGCTAGACTATGGAAAAAGGTGAGACTAACACCTTTGGTGAGGCATGTTCATTGTGCATATTCAAAACAGGTCAGTTCCCAGTCTATCCCCCGAAATTTGCTTCAGTCCTGAGGACATGCTGGAACCTGTTCAATGTGAAAAACTAGAAAACATGGGAAATCAAAATCAAAAAATCAAAAATCAAAAGTAACAGGCGAAGTTCTTGTCTCTGGTCCCACGATCTGTCCCTCGGTGGAAAGATGAAGAGCTGCCTTGGCTTCCTTGATCTGTCCCTCGGCGGAAGGTTTCACTGGAATCTCCCAAGAAGTCGATGGACATTAGTGTTCTTAATCTGAGCTATAATGGCATGCAAGAGCATGTTTAGCTGAGTACTCTTCACCGGATCTCCGAGAAATATAAGTACATCAAAATTGGTTGGTCTTCCCACTAGCTCTGGAAAGTTCTCAATGAGGTGAAAGAAGACATGGTATGCGTATCTGCTGTCTTCTGGTGATAACGACATTCGTCCTATCTTGCTGGGTTCAGGATCAGAGGCTCTTCCCTTGATGTGAACAGTCTTTGCACTTTCCTGCAGCGTGGATTGCGACCAGATAGTTCAGTTTGACCCACATCTGGTTCAAATGTTCAGTGTTCGTTGGATCTCTGATGAATGTAAGCGTGTCAGTGGTTGGTCCGACAATGGCTGGGCACTCCTCTATGATGCGAAAGAAGAGCGTATTTGTGAATTCATCTACTATTGCCTGTGGTGGAAGCATTTGTGTCCTTATCACTGTATTCTGGCAACACAGCGAAGGCTTCCGCCATGACAGTAAGCAGTTGCCAGATCACCTTCTTGTTGGCAGGATCTTGAATAAAGTCTGTGACACTGTTGACTCCCCCTACAAGTGACGGATATGATATTACAACTAACCGGAAATCGGTGAGAACATCCCTTGTGAGATTTCTGCTGGGAGTCACCATACGTGCTGCAAAACGATCTCTGATGATTCAGGATACTGTGTTAAGCTCTTAAGATACTGTGCATAAGCTGTGTTATGCAGGATACTGTGTTACGCACGTATGGGGTGTTAAGCTTAAGCTGTGATCAAAAGTCCTTGATCACAGTCTATTTAGGTTTTGTTGTTCAACAATGCTTAAGTGTGGCTTGGTTCAAAAGTTTGTGTCAACAAACGTGTTGTGGCTTTAGATGCGCAATTGTCTTCTTCACCCTACAACTGGGATGCATTGAGTGTCCGTTATGTCCTTATCCCCTTTTTGCTTAGAGGAACTGTCAAGTTTAAGCGACAACTTGCAAACGGGTTCTTTATCTTGGCTTTTCTGCTCATGCGTCGTCCTCCCTCGTCATGGATCTTGTCGGCACGTGCTGAGGTCCTTCCCTGTTGTCTGTAGTTTCTTCACGGTGGGGTGCAGCTAGATGGCCTTCTCCGATATAGGGCTTAATGTCATTGTGAAAGATCCATGCTCTTCTGCCTTGCAGTTTGACAGCTGAAGGAGTGCAGTCCTCTACGGTAAAAGGGCCGTTGAATCTTGGCTCGTCCCACCTTTTCCTCATGTGGTTTTTCACCAACACGGTGTCTCCAGGGAAGATGAGAGGTACACAAAGACCTTGAACTGCGTCTGCCTCAGTACCCCCTGCTGTGTCTTGTGCTGTGCTGCACCCTTTTCGTCGTCGCTGTAGTTGGTCCGAAATAACAGTGAGACTGGATGTCATGCAGTTAAAGTATTGTGGCAATTCAGTTCCCATGACCTCTTTGGTTGGCTGGGCATCACATCTAGCTCTATCTCGTGGGGTGAGAGGGGTATTCATTCTCCTTCCCGTGACTATCTCGTGCGGCGTAAGATGATGGTCGGAGCCTGGTTGGTTCCAAAGAGCTTACAATGCCAGTGGCAGGCAGTGCAACCATCCCCTCTTTAGAGTAAGCTTCAACTTGGCTATCCTTTCCTTTATCAAGCTGTTGAGCCTCTCACAAACACCATTACCTTCCGGATGATACGCCAATGAGAACTTGTGCTTTATACCAAGCAGCAAGCTGATCTGTTCAAAGACTGAGTTAACAAAATGAGCCCTGTTGCCTGACCTCGTCACCTCACACACCCCACATCTAGGGAACACTTCCCTCACCAGGAATTTGGCCACACAGGTTGAGTATGGGTGTGTACAGGGACATGTTTCTATCCATCTAGAGAATGGACACACCACTACAATTAAGTACCCTTTACACACGTGGATCATGTTGACGTAGTGGATATGTAAGTTCTGAAAAGGGCCATTTGGCTGGGGGAAGACTCCTCTTACTACTTTTAATGTGTGCCCAGCGGTGAATTGCTGGCAGATTATGCAGTTCACCATAAAGAATGCAACATGCTCCGCTAAATTCGGTATGAACCAGTCTTGCGCGAGCGTTGCAGCTAGATTTTCTTTCGACATATGTAATGGGTAATGTAATGGCTCCAATGCTATTTTTAGTAGGGCTACAGGCATGACTGGTTTACCAGTGCTGTCTTGCCGCCCCAATCCGCTAGAGGGGTCTAAAGAACACCCTCGACATTTCCATAGGTTTTTTTCATCCTGAGGGGCCTCCCCTTGAAGCTCCATCAGTTGTGTCTGCCCCATGTTACTATAGGCTTCGGGTGTGGTTCGTGCCACCATCATTCGTCCATGGGGGCACGCCACTTCTACTTCCATGATCATCTCACTTTTGGAGGCCATACACTTGGCTTCCATGTCTGCTGCGTGATTTCCGTGCGACACAAAATATGTCCCGTGAGTATGGGCAGCGCATTTCACGACCGCTATGCCCACTGGGAGCTGTAGGTCCTTAATCAGCCTGTCCAATAAGGCTGCGTGCTGCACTGGTGTGCCGTCCGCTCGGAGGTAGCACCTCCATTTCCATCGTGCTATGCCCGTCAGTGCAGTCACAAAAGGGGTGCAGGGGGGACAAACTGTCCCAGGCCTTGCGCTTGCAGGGGGCCTCGCAGCCCCCTCTCCTACGGAGAAGGCAGCACAGTCTCCCGTATACTTTATTCACCCGGGGGACTGTGCTGTCTGCTCTCTGCCCCTGCAATGATTTTGCTGTTTGTTGCGAAGCCGTTTGGCTCCGCAGCAAACAGCAAAATAATGGGACACAGCAGGGCTCAGAAGTGAGCTCTGCTGCCTCCCGTAATTCAGCTGACAACGTGGACATGCTGAATGACGAGAGAGGACTCCTCTCCTGTCAATGTGTTCAAGTTGCCCAGCATGACAACGCTGACTGATAGGAGAGGAGTTCTCTTCTGTCAGGCAGCATGTCTACGTGTCGGCTGCGTGGATGCTTTTGAAGGGTGCATGGAGGTAAGGTAAGTGGTTTTTATTTTAAATTAAATGTGTATATAAGTGTATTTAAATCAAATTAATATGTATATGTATGTATGAGTGCATGTTGGTGTTTGTGTCAATGCTGTGTTTGGTTTTATGTATGCATGCATGGAGTTATGTAACTGGTGGATGAATGCATGGGTGAAAGTGTTTTATGTGAATGTGTTTTTCAGCCTGACCCCTAAATCTAGGTGCCCTGGGAGGCACTTCATTAAGGGGTGCACAGTGGTGGAAATGGAAAAAAATTGTTGGGGGATCCCACAAGGGCCGGGGTGGGAGCAGCATTTGGGGGGGGGCGGTGCCCAAGGAAGCAGGGTTAAGGGGGCGGAGGTGGCAGTTGACCTCTGATCAGAGGAAATGTCAAAAATAATAGTTTAAAACTGCCCAATTTCTTTCATGTTGCTTCTTTTCCAAACTATTTATCAACTCCATTGTAAACCACTTCCATGTCACTGGTGATGAGTTATTTCACTATGCGGATAATAGTTTGACCAGTGTTACTGAGTAAATATTCTTTAAAATGCACAATTTGCTTCCCATTTTATTTAAAAAACTCCCCCTTGGGTACTATTCAAACAGGGTGATTTCTGTTTGTCATAAGCAGCATTTTCTTTTAATTGAACCCCACCTGGCACAACTCCTGCAGCTCCCCACCGAAAGCAGTTGGGTGGCTGCATCGTGTGTGATCGTGTTAATAGGGGTATTTATTTATGTAAGGTGTGTCGGATGCCTGTATATTTATTTATTTATGCAATGTTTGGTGGACACAGGTATCCGACAAACTTTGCATAAATAAATAATACGGGTCCATGTATCCGACAAACATTGCATAAATAAATACATAAACTGGGTCGTGGCTGAGGACTGTAACTTCCTCTTGTGACCTCTTACATGGGGTCATCAGAGGAAGTTAGTTTGCTCCAGGCATTTTTTCCCCCTTATCCCCAGCACAGAGCAGGAATTTGGGGCGGCTGACTCTGGCCGCATCCCGAGATCCGGCTACGCATCTGGTGCCGGATCTCAGATCCGGCGAGAGCCGGCCCAATTACCAGCCCTGGGGGTGGGTTGGCATCAGAGGTGCACCTAGGCTAAAATGTCAGGGGGAGGTAGGGAGATGAGGGGTGGGGACTAACACTGCAAATGTTGGGAGGGGCACTAACTTCAGAGGTTGTGAAGGTGGAGCAAACTTACTTGTGTGTGGGCACCTTTTCACATTCGAATTAGACTTTTCTGGTGAAGCTTCAATGTTATAAATAGCTACCTCTCGCCTTCATTTGTGAAACGTCACACTTAAGGACTGCTGTGAGAATGAGATGTCTCATGTCACCACTTCCCTTCTAATCACTACCCTGGCATGCAAGTGCTAACCCCACATCACAATTTCAATTACCTAAACATGTATGCATATGAATGCAGGTGCTAACCATAAAATGTGTATGTTAGTAATTGCAGGGCCTTTGTTAATAGCTAAGCCCAGGCACTGTTTAACATTCGTGTCCTGTTCCGTCTGGCCACGGCTCTGTCGGTCAACCCGGCAGGGACTGGTTGACAATTTTGAAAGCGGATAGTGAGTGGGGCCAATACACCCATTGCACTTTCGGTCTCCCCTCCTGAGGGATGGCATCTGGGCCTTTCACCTTTTACAGTTGAAATCGGCCCCCAAGTAGCTGCCCCCATGTTGGCAGTCTTATGACACAGAAACCTACTGATAATCTGCAGCTTTGAACCTCCTTGCTGCATTATATTGATTTCATTATTGATTTAAGAACTCCACAGGTGCCTTGGATCATTGTTCCAATCAGTAATGGGTGCCCCAAACATCAAAAAGAAATGAGACCCCACCAGCCCTGACACATCTTTAGCCAGCCCTGCTCCCATTTCCCTCTGAATTCTCTGAGCACAGCTAGGAAGCTGAAAAGCTATTTCACCTTCCCTTTGGCCACTAGTCGTACCTTTCACCCCAATTCAGAGGCTGTTTACTTTCATAGTGCTATGCTAATCTCTGGAGAGGTGGGCCATCTAAAAGCTGAGACCAGAAGTTGAGACTGGCTTTATCAAAGTGAGTCTGGTGATATTGCATCGATAGGTTTTTTATGCTCTGCATGTTTGATGTTGATGCTGCTCCTTAATGATTGTTACGGGCTGACGACACATTGAAAGAGGCCTTCTGCCTCAAAGTGGCCAGGGGCTGGCGCCGCCCATGGAGCCAGGTCGAGTCAACAAAGCCCAACATTTCAGGAAGGCACTAGAGCCCGATCTGCTCAATGGTGTTGCGCCACTGTATGGCATGCTTTTTGTTTGGGTTATTAGGTGTGCCACCAATAAGCCAAAACTATTGCTTTAGCGAACAGACAGAGGTGGAAATAGACTTTTTTTTATGGGACATCCCTCCTACCGCAGTGAAAGAGGCCAGGCCCAGCGACGGGAAGATTAGGAGGGTGTAGGGCAGGTATTTTAGTCACCCCATGAACATTTGCCTCTTCCACTCCGAGGATTTATCATCAGCAAAGTTCAAAATTTGCACCCCTTTTAAACCTACAAAATGCACATCAATATTTTCAGTACAGTGTAACATTGACAAGGGATTTCACAGGGCTCCCGCTCAGACCCTCAAGCAGTCTTGTGGGGAAGTGTCTCACTTTGGAACCTAGCGGCCACGGTTTAAATCCCAGCCCAACATAGTTTAAAGCAAGAACACACCAGAGCATTCTAAAATAAACATATAGTGCATAGATTTCACAGATTGGGGAGCTGTATTTCCAATCTGGTGAGTAATTATTTGCCAGATCCTGGGTCTGGAAAGATCTGTCCCAATGATAGCATCGAGTACAGAAAGGAAGAAATGCAATATGAGGAGGGACTTGTAGATGTTTAGTTATTTGCCCACCCATTGACTTCTCATGGCCATACTAATCCCTATGCCCTCCCCACCCAAAACACCTCCTCACTGGAACTCTTTGAGCTAGCTTTAAACACGCCTTGCCATCAAACATTGCCCTCAATGTGCCTGCAAGTGTTTTCTCAAAGGAGTCTTTTGAGAGTTCATGACTTCATTGGAACTGGTGTAATAAAAATGTCTTAATCGGGTCTGCCTTTGGCCACTCGATTTAAAAACACCCTGCATGTCTTTCGCTAAAGTCCTGTTAAAAACAAGCATTGGCAAAGCCAACAGTTTTGGCTCTTGTATAAGCATTAGGCATTTGCCAGGCACTGCTATTAGCTGCTCAGGTACTCAAACCATTTTGCACCGGCACTATTAATGGCCAGCTAATACCAATACAGAAGTGCCTTTCCCATGCCTACACGAATGCTCAAACTGGTAGCATTGCCAAATGCTCTTTTTTGCTTTAGCCTTGATGCACAGGACTATGCATCATGGTTAAAGCAAACATGCTACTTGGCTAAATTGGAGCACATTGAATGTAGGCCAATCTAGCCAGTAACAACACTTATGGTACACAGTCCGCCTCGATATACATTCTGTGGCATGGCATTTTTACTGGCTGGGAGTCCGTACATGGTATATTGATGCAGCCTGCATGGACATACATGAGATCAACCAGCATGAATATATTTTTATACTAGCATATCTTGCATGGAAAAACGGCATGAAATGTATTGAAAAAATGTTCCTGTGCACGGTTTGTGATTTGCAACTATTGGGATTTTCATGTGCTTCCATACAAAACCAATTGTAAATTGTATAGATTTCTACCCAATTTTGCAAAGAAAGTGAATTTATCCCAATGTTTCAAACATTTTCTTGGGAGTGAGAACCCCCCCTCAAGGAACCCTTGTTTGGTTTGGGCTCCCTCACTGTGCTCTGTTGATCCTGCCTAATTGGCACAAACCTTTAAGCATCTTAAATTCAGAAATGTACCGGCCTCCAAAGTACATCATTTGTCAATGTGTATGATGTGTGTTTTAATGCGCACACAGGGGAGTGTGCTCCTTAATGATATGATACAGCATTTATAATGTGCCAGTACACACGTGTCTAGGCCCACAAGGCAAGGAGGGGGAACTAGGCATTGTGTCAATCAGATCACGCAAGAGCAGGGAAGGAGGGAGGGGAGAGGTGCCGAGGGTGGGGTAGGATGCATAAGTGCAGGAACAAAGGAGAAACAAGAGTGCAGCCAATAGGTGGCAAGTGTGGGTACTCATAAGTGCAGCCAACGGGTGGAGAATAAGTGCAAGAGAGGGACTGTAGGGTTACAATACAGATCACAAGTGCAGGGGAGCCAAGAGGCAGTGCAGGATTGCAGCTGGACAGGCAGGGACCTGGGCCCGTATTCAGAGCTTGGCCAGGTGACCAGTGCATGGATCAGGAAGGTGATCAGCAAGGGAGAGGAAGAGAGAAGGCAGAAGCAAAGTGACAGGTCTTGAGTTGCGTCCGAAACCGGAGATGGTTCTGCTCAAGTTTCAGAGAGGCAGGTAGGCTGTTTTCAGAGGGAGGTCCCAGCCGAAGAAAGAGATCTGCCCGCAACTCTTTGCTTGGAAAAGTGACTGACCCTCAGAGAGTTGGAGGTGGCAGAGTGGAGAGCTCATGCCATCCTATATATATTTATGCATATGATAGAAAAGTTAGTCCGGCATAAAGCTTTCTTCAGTAGAGAAATCTAACTTTGCTGTAGTTGAGTTGGAGTTGTATTAATACACCATATTTGGTATCCTGCACACAAACTCAAAGGGAGATTTCTCGAGTCTCCTGTTTGCAGAGGTGCCGCCGCTGGCTGAGTGCAAAAAATTGTAAGGGGGCCTCACCAAATGTTTTGCCCCGGGCCTCACCACATCTTCTGACAGCCCTGAGGCCCGTTTGCACTGTGGATGTCACATAGGCGGATTCACTGTACACCGTTACTTCCTGGTCTGCGTGATTCTCAATGGCGAGTATCAATGCCAATAACTCTGCAGCCTGTGCTGAGAAATGAGATGGTATTCGTGTAGTGACAAGTACTCAAAATTCTCCATTTGCTATGTGTTTCATCACGGCAACGCCTGAATATCTTTGTCCGTCTTCTTGGTCGATTCTTGAAGAACCGTCAATGAAACCGATCTCCTCTCCTGTTAGGGCGTTTTCTTTTACCCTTGGTATTTCATCATAGAATTCCTCATAGTTTGCACAGTCATGTATCGGTTCTCCTTCAGTGACAGGCTCAGCTATGAATGTTGCTGAGTTTACTGTTTTACATGAAACTATTTTGATCGATGGGTTAAATATAATCACCTTATAGGCAGACGCTCTCTGTGACGTCAGTGTGCCTTTCGGTTTCTCCAAGATGGCAAATCAGTGCTCGACGTATAATGTCATGGAGCATACCATTACAATGGTTGTTGCTTTCTCTATGGCGAACCCTGCGGCAGCTAAGCTTTGTTCGCATGGGAATTGGCCTCTCATTACTGGGTCTAGATTCCCAATGTAATATGCCAGGGGCTCGTACCCCAACAAGGTTTTTTGAGTAAGCACTGCCGTCATAACACTGCCATTTGTGTGCGAAAACAGGTAGAATTCCTCTGCATAATTAGGAATCCCCAGAACTGGGGCGGTACAAATCACTCTCTTGAGCTCTGTAAACCCCTTTTCCATTGCCTCAGTCCATTCAATCTTTTCCTTTGTCGCCTGGGCCTTCTTTAGGGCCTGGAGCAAGGGCATATGAGCTGTAATCGAAGACCCATGCTCTAACATAATTGCACAGACCTAAAAAGCTGTGCATTTGCTTTACCGTGATTGGCTTTGCCGTGTTCATGATAGCTTCAGCCCTTTCTGGGGTTACCTTTTTCCCCTCATGCGGAATCAACTGGCCTATGTACAGCACCTCCTGTTGACAATATTGCAGTTTTTCCTTGTCGACCTTATAACCCTTCTCAGCCAGTATAGTCAGTAGCTGAACTGAATCGCGCCTGCATTGTTCTTCTGTCGTGCTGCAGATCAGAATGTCATCCACATACTGCAAGACGACGCTTTCTACTGCAATATTGCTCAGGTCCATCTGAAGGACTCTGTTAAAGATGGACGGGGACTCACAGTACCCCTGTGGCAACCTTGTGCTTTTCAGACACATTTGTCTGAATGTGAACGATGTCTGATCTTGTGAATCACGGTGCAACAGAAGTGAGAAAAAAGCCTTTTTCAAGTCAATCACTGTGAAATACTTTGCCTCGACGGGTATATTACATAAAATCGTGGAAGGATTTGGGACTAGAGGGAACTCGGCTTCAACAATATCTTTTAACGCTCTTAAGTCTTGAATTAAACTCCTTTTGATTTCTTGATAGGATAAATCACTGTTACAGGGTGACTCTGACGTCACGAGGATGCCCTGTTCCATCATGGTGGAAATAGTCTTTGCGATCCCTTCATCTGCCTCTCTGGACATGGGATATTGTCGCGCTTTTGGTAAAATTGCTCCTAGTTTCAGTTTAATTCACTTCTCCCACCCCCTTCAGGAGGCCTATGTCATAAGGTCCTGTGGTCCATACTGAGACAAGCACCTGGGCCATGTCGTCATCAAAGTGTTCTGGACGTATCAGTGTCAACATGATTCTCTGGGGCATTTCTCTTTTGATCATTTTCACCCAGAATATGAGACTCACTTCTACCCTTGTCTTTTCTGAATCAGGCTGTTCTTCAAACAGATAGTCAGCGGTGACGTCAGTCACTCGAGACCCTTCTTCAATGGTGAAAATTGCACACCATTGTCTGCCTTCATCATCGTAGCCTTCAACTAATGCTATCCTACTTCGCACTGCTGCAGCATATATCATCAAGGGAAATATTTGTCCCTTCTCTTCATGCATTGGTATTCTTGGTCTGAATAGGAACTCATCTGGGGTTCTCATAGGTTTATCTGGGAGGCCTGGCAATCCCGCCATAAGCACACATATGCCATATGCGAAAACCTCAGGTTCCAGTGGTATAGCTCTCATGGATTCGTGTCCTGAATAGGCTCTGATCATATCGCACACGTTTGAATAATGCATTCCCAGGGTAGAGCATACTATGCCCTCCTCTGTAAACGAGATGGTCATATTTAATTTTCTCATTAGATCTCGACCCAGAATGTTCACTGGGGTCTGACGAGAATACAACAAAGGTACATTCATTTCACATTCCCCTATGGAGACTGGGAGTGCGTCTGTAAAGGGAACTCGACTGTGAGCTCCTGTGAAACTCTGAGTATCTATAGCCTCACCGGACAAGGAAAATTTGCCTTCTCGTATGCACGAGCGGGTTGCACCCGTGTCAACTAGGAAGGAATATTCTTTACCCCCTATTGTGGCATTCACCCTAGGTTCCCTATTAGGGTCTGGTATCACTGATAGGATAGAGCACATCAGGGCTCCCAGTGAGCTGTCCTATTTCATATATAAGTTCGGTCCACTGTACACTTGTGGATTTTCTCCATTCCCAGGGTTGCCTCCCCTTCCGGAGTTTGTGCCCTGGGACATTTGCGGCAGTGCCTGTTGGAATTGCCCTTGTGGCAATTTACCCATGTTCGGGGGTTGAACACCCTGCTGCATGCCTGGTGCTTGCTGCTGCACTGTGTTATTCTGTGCACCATCCTGTTGTGGGATTACAGGTGCAATCTCTGCGCCTGATCCCAATCCTCGGCTATTTTGCCACGCGCCTTGACTTCTGCACGCGCGCGACAGGTGCCCCCTCATTCCACACAGCCAACACACCGGTGGTGGTCGGGCTATTTGTCAGTTTGACATATCTGGACTGCCCATCTGCATGTTTTGAAAGCCTCCTTGATTACTCTGGAAACCTCCTTGATTACTCTGCCATCCTCTTCCTCTAAATACCCTTCCCCTTGGGTATTGTCCTACGAAACCCTGGTTATTCTGCTGTGGGATAGCCACCTGTTGTGCGTTCTGTTCAGCTGAGCTAGTTAGCATGGCTCCTTCGAGAGCATGCTTGCATAATTTCTTCTGCACCAGCTTCGCTTCCTCTCCTTTACGAGTTGTCTCCTTTTTCGGATTCTTTTCTTGCAACAGTCTGCAATTATGTGCAATCGTCAACTGTATTTCGGCCTAAGGTTTTGCCTCAACTCCTACCAATTTCTTAAGCTGTTTTTGTACAGGCTGTGGTAACCCTTGGCATAAAATGTGGTAAAACACAGGTATGGATTTTGTCCAAGATTCATGCATTTGGCGCACCCACGCTCCTTGGAATTTCTGGATATAAATTAACGGATCTTCTGACTCCTTCATTTTGTGAGTCATTATAGCTCCCATATCGGAAGTATCTGGGCAAAGCACTCATAGCGCTTTCCATACTGCTGTTCTGCAATTATTAAATGGCGCTTCGTCATGGGCAGTGTTAATTATGGTAACACCAGGGTACCCAGCTTGTGCCCATACATCGTCTGCTCTCTCACCGAGTACGGCAATCGGGAGACCTTTAATGTCCCCTATAGCTAACGTGAAACCTCCTGTCATCTTTACTAACTCGTGTATCCACTTCCCAGCTCCCGATGTCAACATTGGAACCTTGTTTTTCAAGTTCTCTTGATTCATATGTGGCCACGGAATATATTGCAGTCTCGCTCCCGCTTTTTCTAGAAGCGGAAATTGGAATGCGCAGACTCCCTTCTCTTTCCCCATAGCTCTCCTGTCTACCGCTGGGGTAACATTCCCGCATCGCTGTCTACCTGGCAATGTCCTCAACCTGTCCGCATAGCCGGACGCCTGCACCGCCCTCTGACCATGGGGTGTTCTTTCGTGTCGGTCAGACTGTGTGGTAGGCTCTGATGCCCTTGGTGCGGACTCGCTAGCGTCTGACCATCGTACCCCTTTGTCCCTTCGGAGCCGCTTTTTGTGCTGTCTCCCTTCTTCATTTGCCTCGCACTCCGTCTCCTCTCCAGAGTCGGACATTGATTGTTCCCAATTCGCGCAGTTCCTTGCGTCATCTTCGTTCTTACTGATTTCCAGCCTATCTAGGGACAGTCTCCTGCTCCCACTACTTCGGGTGACGTCCTCAGTGTCATACAGCTGAGTGCTTTCTAAGTGCTCGTCTTCCCTTTCCCCTTGAGATACTCATTCTAAACCCATTTCATCATATATTTTATCGATTGTTTCCCTGATGCTTCTGGTGTCGAAGTCATCCTCATTATTCGCCCCACCAGTGCCTGGTACTGAATCGTACGCAGGGAAAAATTCTTCAATGTCTTCCCATTCTACAACAGGATTGGGTTTTTTAACTTCCCGCTCCAGATACGTTCAATATCATCATCAAATTCTTTGTGCTTCCTTGCCTCTTCTCTGCTCTTATCTTCTTCCCTTCTTCTTTCATTTCTACGTTTGTTTGCCCTTCTAACTTCCTCATCTTCTCGTCTCTTTATTTTTCTTTCATATTCTCTTTGCTCTTCTTCCAACCTTTGCAGGTTCTGGCTGTACTTGTCATAGGCTGCGCACTGCTTGCGACTGAGCGGCTTTCCTTGCTCTTTGTGATATAGCTGTATATGTGCCATGCAAATAAGTCGTCATATGTTGTAAGACGGCTTTAGATAAGGACCCATTCTGTGGTCACGGCATAAACATCTTGTGGGCGGTGCCCTTAACCCACTCTGTACTGTATTTCTTAAGCTTGGGTGCATGTTTAGGCAATTGTTTACACAAGTGAGCTAGCGGAGTAATATCTTCCATGCTCAGATCTGGTTTAGCAATGCTTTCATGCAATTTCACAGCACCCAACAATATGAGCGAGCGCCACACACTGCAAGCTCCAGTCCAATCATTTTCTGACAATTTTTATATCACCAATTTACTCAAGAACATCAATTCAGGTGCGATTCCCACTCAACTATAGAATCGCGAAAAACCCCAAATCAATTTCAAACCACACGGAAACAAATTTTCTTACATGTGGCACATCAATAGAACATGTATGACGAACGTTAAACAGACTAGACAGACTAGACGGACACCAACTGGACACAGATATCTCTGCCTTCTAATCAATACCCCGACATGGAGTTTAAACAAACTCCTTTTATGACATCTTTAATCGTCATAGTAGCCTAGTTTTTCCCTATTATGTGGGACTATGAGTTCACGTTTCTTCTGACCGTTATATTAAAGCGCAGGAACAAGGCAAATCCGTTACCTCGGTTGTCCTCTCCAGTATCCTCTCTCTTCTCAGGTGCCTGCCCTGGTATCCTCGGTTTTCTCTCGGGTGTCTATCCCGGTATACTCTTTTTATTCAATAATCCTAGAGTCATTATTTCCCTATATATATACAGTCTTCTCTATTTCTGACTATTTTGTTTTTCCGCCTCCCTCCATTACCTTTCCATTACTTGTTCTAATGCCTATAAAAACATTTGCCAAAGCATTACATTTTTTGTTTCACTCACCGCTCGCATCGTTCCTCTGGAGCCTCGGGATCACCGCCTCCTTTTACCGCCTCCTTCTGGCTTTTCGTCCGATCGGCTGCCCGTAGGAATGAGAAGGGTTATGCTTTGTATGGCAGGTTCTTTCAGACCTATTGTAGTTTTTTGATGGACTTACACTATCATTGTCGACGGGAAGCTTCTCAGTCTACTCAGCTTAATGGCGAAGGTCTCGTGATATTGCAGAAAACCTAGAGTTACTACGTGTCGACGGTCAATAGGTGTCTTATCGATAATCAAAATTCACTAGTTGATGGTCACAACCATCCTCTCCGCTACCAAGTGTACTGGAGGGCGGAGCGACCTCTGAACAGGCCCATGAGATTCGGAGCTCGCCCTCCGGCACCTTAAAACGAGACAGTTTCCCCTTGAGGAGGATGGGGTGTAGGATTCTTACTCCAACACCAATCAATAAGGACAAGTCAATGGTTTGGCAAAGGGAAGTCTGTTTAATGACAAGTACAAAAAACGGGGAAACAAATGGAAATCATCAGAGCTGCTATCACCTGTCTCGCTTCAACTCCCTTCCTTGAGTTGACCTCGAATTCCAGGCATGAGCTGCCTTGCGCTCAGTTTCGATTCCGCTCTTTCCTTCTGGCTTTAGCTGGAATATGAATCTCGGCTCGGTTGGCCCCTTGTAGCCTGGGATTAATTCTGCTTTTACAAAATGAGTCGCACTTGTATAATGTGCTTCATTGAGGTAGACATATAATTGTATATAGTTGGCGCTTGCCGCTCAATTCTTCTACTAAGCATTGCAAGCCGTACTGTTTTCTTAGCTTCTTGCGTTCCAAGCCTATTTACAGGCGTTAGTTAGTTGCATGTTTCATCTCACTTCATGGTTACGTTTCTTTATATATCAACATCGTTTCTTCTTACAAGTCCATTACATCATTACTCTTCACATTTCGTCCTTGTGTCATCTTTCGATTGTTGTTTATGTTCATATGTACGTCTGTCCGGGCCCTTGGGTCATCACCACTCGCCTTCCATTACGACTCTTTGGGTCTCTTTGGGGACAGTTTGTATAGTCTTCATTTCGTGTTAACTGCTGGTATGGTTGTCTCAATGGGTACCTTGCAGCCCACGGTTGTCGGGTTACTGGTGCTTCAATAGGTATACATGTCCTCCTGATGGGTACTGGACAGAGCCCCACCGTGGCTCTTATACTTCACATATCTTGGTGAGTATGCTTCTGGCATCTCGAAGTGGTAGCTGGAGTGCAGGCCATATTTGGGACCTCCTCTACACCGGTATGCCTGAATGGGAACTGTGCTCCTTTACTGGGATCATGACAGTTACTATGTATGGTGGCAGAAATAACATACTGTGTTTATATCATGTATGTAGTGTAGTTTCAATGTAAATTGTTCATTACATAGCTCTCAAATTGAACCCCGGAACCCTGAAACATTGAGTTTGAATGAACACGAGCAATGTATCCACTCTGATCTATTTCTGTAAAGCGCACAGTACAGTTAAGAATCTGAGTGCGTCCCCTGACACGCTCCAGCCAAAGTTCATGAAAACCTGGGAGGCTAACGATTTCTATTGGTTTCGGAACCTCTTGAGGCTGCACAGGAATCGCATCTAGTTAACAGCAGCTTGTAGCCAGCTGAAAACATTAATCGGAGAGCATACAGCAGGATCTCTCCTTTCCATGGGGAAAAGCAAAGGATGTTCACATTTACATTCTAGAGGTGTGTGTGTGTGTTTGCTAGATCATAGAATACCTTCCAGTCGCTGTCTTTGTTCAGGCAATGTATATATAGACGGTTGCTTTCATGGGTGAAACAGCTTGAAACACACTAGATACTGCTTTAGTGGTGATGTGTGGAAAAGGACTATCAGTGGTACTACTTGCTTACCAATAAATAATGTTAGAAATAATAATCGGGGAGAGGTACTAAGGCTTTTGATGACCTAAGTGAATGTAAATGTTACTAGTGTCCCTGGCGTTGGGCTGCTTGTATGGCCACTGTATGGCCAATCTGGCACTGGGGAAGCCATAAGCACTGGCTGAGTGCTGTCTTGGCCCGAGCCGGCCTCGATGATGAAGATGCTGCCAAAAAGTGAGATGGAATATGTTGAATTCATCCTAACCACTTGTATTTATTTCCCTGGGCCAACTTCCATATCATTGTCTGTTAGTCCATCTGTGTTCCTGTGGTACAGCGAGCAAGGAACCCATGCCTGCGTCTACCCTCTCTCAAATTAGGGAGAAAAACTATATAGTGACCCAGTGCTTCTTGGAGCATAAAACAGGTGTTATAACTCCAAGTCTATATTCATTTTTGAGCAAAGGATTACATTCAGTGGGGACCTGCCAGTGCGAAGCGTATTGACAAACATTTGGCCCAGCTGGACGCACAAAGAATCTCTTGCACTTGTGCACTCTATTGACAAGCCGGTCAAGTGGCACAGCGAGTAGAGCGCTCACTTTGACACCCGTGCAGAGCCTGCTGATGCAGGTTCGAATCCCGTCAGTGCCAAACTCAGCCTTTCATCCTTCCGAGCTCAATAAATGAGTACCACACACCATGGATAATAATAAGCAGCGCTCAGATATCTGATGGTTTGTAGCACTATATAAATGCTAAATTATTAATTATAATTTGACCTCCCTCAGCACCCGTCCACATGCCTGATCTCTCGGGTTGCTTACCTCACCTAATTCTTCATGTTGGCCAAAATGCATGCACGCATTCTAAGCCTTTTCTGAAAATGTTCCCATACTCTGGACTGCAGACCCATAGGCGTACCCACCACAAGCACGTTGAGACCATATTATTTGGAAAAGGCGCTATACAAATGGCTGCTACTACTACTTTCCTTTGCAGATGTGGACAGCGGAGTTCATGATTGCCATAAATGAGATTGCTCATTTCCATGCATGGATTCGTACTCGATGTAACTGCAGCAGGTGTTGGGTGCGGCTCCATATCCAACGCCTTGACCTCCGCCACCACACGGTGTTTACTCATGAGGAAGAATTACCTTCCAGCATCTTTGGTTAGGTTGCTTTCTTGACTCTGGGATTTTATTTGGCATGAAATGACCCTCGGGCTGGAGCAGTGAGATCCTGCACATGACTTGTGAGGCGGTGGGGAGGTGTGTCGCCTTTAGGGGAATATCTTGAGAAGCATACTGACCTATACTTCAGGTATCAAGCTACTTTCCCTAAGAACACACTACCAAATAAGCTGCAACCAAATTCAACCGGGGTCTCTGCTTGCCAATTACTTTGCTGGTATGGAGCAGGGCTTACCGTCAAGCTGGTCTTAAAACAGGGAGAACAGCAAAAGCCTGTAATGTTCCCCATGAAAATAAAAATGGGGGGGGGCATAAAAGTAGAAAGCACCCCAAAGGTTATTTGGAGTGATCGAACCTACTCCTCCTTCCGTAGTATTAAAAACAAAACGCTGGCTATTCCGTCTACAATATCGAATATCGAAATTATGAACAGATGGCCAGTTATACACAAAGGTTAAACCATGGACAAGTTTGTGGCATTTTACCAGTGAGCCAGGACCATTTTTGGTGAGGACTTTCGGAGGTCACCCCGGCCCCCCTCCCAAGGCGTTAGAAACTGCCCACTCTATGGGCAAGCGTACGAGGTTCTTGATGTGCAATGTGTGGGTAGTGGAGCCCTCACCATGCACGCTGACCCATCTCCTCACAGTAGCCCTGCCTGCACCTTGTAAAGGGGGACCCCATTGCTGTACACAGCGCACAGTAATGGTATTTGCTCGCGTGGTTTGTCGGATCTGTTTTCTTGTAAGGCTTCGGTGCTTGTCTCGTCTTGCTGCAGTTTAATTGTATTCTTGCATAAGTGTTTCTTATTGCTAGAGCAACCCTAATCAATCTGCATTCTAAAAATAGCCTTTTCATTCGTTGCCGCGCTGCCTGCGGAATTGCAAACATGGCTGTATATTTCCCATGTGGTGTGGTGGGCCAGCTCGTGTTGTTTTTCTTCACGCCTGTATCGCTCACACTGCCTTGTACGATTGCCTGAGGCTGTGTACACATGTCCCGAGTGGGCCCGAGGCCATGCAGCATCGCATTAAGTAGGCAGACTTATTCATAGGGCAAGTGGCGTGAGCCACCCTTCAGCGGCCGCGTTCAGGAGAGACTGAAGGTTCCCCACTCTTTCGGAATGGATAGTAGCTTGACATGTTTACCCCTGATTGAAATAAGGTATTTCAGTTGTTTTGTGCGGGTCAGATACGTTGACTTTCAACCACTTCCCAATGTATGGAAATGACTTCTTTATCTTCCTATCCATTGTGGGTTATGCCTTGCAGGTGATTGGTGGAGTAGTATTTCAGCGACTTTGGATGTTCGCTGTAGGGCACTTGGAATGTTGGTTTGGGAGATTGGCCCCCAGTACCGCTGTGCCTCTACCTAGGCCTGAATTCCGGGTTCCTTTGAAAGGTGGCGATACATTTAGCCCTTGATGAACTCCTTGCGACAGTGCCATCTTATTAATATTACGCAGGAAGATTTTCAACGGATTTGCAGTGAATGTTTATTCATGAACGTTAAAAAAAAAATCACTGGTGTTTTAAATATAAGTCTGCATGATGCACACACACTACATGCCAATCCGATCCAATGTTCGTGCGGATCTGCTCCTCCACGCTGGCTGGTGGACAGACTTGTCCGACTTGAGTTGGTTTTAAATTGCAGTTTGTATGTCCAAAAAATCACATGTCTGCAAATCAGGCTGGATTTTTCAACGCTTTTGAAACATCAGGACGCCAACACATGTTTTGCTTTCAGGTTTTGTTTTAGTCCTCGGTATGACAATTTATAGCAGAAACATGAGCTTAACTATTTAAAAACATCAACACAAAAGTGTACAATTGGATACGCTACGGACAAAAAGAATGAGAAAAGGGTGAAGACAGAAAAGTATAGCTCACATGATAAAACATGCATGTGAGTACCACAGGTCTTTCTCCAGGCTGCACTGCGTTCCTAAACCTAACCTCACTTTTGGGTAATTGAAGTTAAGGAAGCAGTACAGTCTCGAAAAAGACCTGTGGTCCCAACACTTCGGCTGTGTTATTCTTAATAGTTGCTTTGTTGGACGTCGTTAGTACATGCGCAGCGTGGTTGTGCAATTGTTGAATTGGTTGTTGTTACTTGACATTCTGGGCATAAGGTCCATCTTGGCACAACCTCCTGCTGCAGTTACATTCAGTGCATTATTCAGTGCAGTTCAATAATTATAATACTCTGTAAAAAAGTTACAGTACTGACAAGCGCTTTGGGTTCCAGTCTTATGACCCATAAGTCTCTATATTATTATTAAACTCAAATGAAATTAAAACAAAAAATGAAAAGCTTCTGATGATATGATTATCATAATTATGAAGGCTGTTTTTATTTGAAAGGTAAGTCCAATAGGTTTATATATTATGATTTTATATTATGTTACCATGGAAACATTGGAATATATGCTTGTCCGCAGTATGATTCTATTTCTCTGGTGTTATGCGAGAAAGATTTTTCCATGACACATTACTCCTTTCGTGGGTTCCATTTTTACAGGTGCTACTCATTCTAATTTAACTGGAAAGCGGACATGAATCTGAAAACAACGGAATCAATGCTGCTATTTAGCATGGCCGCAGGTGGGCGTGCGCAACCTTAATATGTGCTCTTTAATTAAAGGGGGAAGCGGAAATTATTTCTCTGTTGCTCAATCATAGAATTGACAGGATATTGAATGATGGCAGGCTAGGTATCGCCCCTCCCCGCCAGGGGTGTACTCCAATAGGTCCAGATTTAGGAGTCCAGCACCCGGTTAGCTCTGCACTTGAATGTGATCTGGGCGAGGAAGCTTCGAGTTCATCAACCTATTCTGACCAAAGGTGTAATTCTGCTGCGAAGTCCGTCCCCAAAAGTCTTCTAAAGAAGCGAAGGATCTTGGTTTTGATTTCTGTTTTTCTCCTCGGAGCCAGAGAAATGATTTCCAAGCCTGGTTAATGTGATCCGATTTATTTTGGCCATTTAAGCAGAAGTTGGTCGCTTGCTTGATTTCCCAGACGTTTCTGAGTCTTTCTTCAGTGCCCCGGGAAAGTGATGAGGTAATTATGCAGACGGGATAGGACTGGAGTTCCAGTGAGGGCAATACAATTGGTCAAGTGTGGAAGCACAGGATGAAGTTTCGTAAACTCATAAATGGGTGCATATTTAAATCAGCTACACCTTCGAAACACTGCAACTACATAGGTTCCGTAATTGGCTTGAGGGGTAACTATGCTACAGGTGAGTGAATCCACACTGCCATATAACTTTGGGAGGATAAGCTTGGGAGTTGTAACTAACCGTTTCAATGCAGCCCCTCCAAAGATTCAGAGTACCTGAAATTCCGTCATTATTTAAGTCGAATTGCTTTCAAATGAAAAAAACTGGACTAATGCAATGTTTAGTTAGCACGTCTTGGAAGCAAGATGACGCAGCGCAATACAGGTCCGAATCCCGGGTCAGCGCTTATAAATCTTTCGTTTTACGCATGTTATGAAAATAATTATAATAATTTTACTGGGCTTCATTACAAGTTTGGCGGTCCAGAAATAAGGGTGCCGGAAGCAAACATACCTTTCTGGACCTGTCAAATTAAGAGTCTGTCGGTAGGGGTATGGAATTCCCAGCAGGCCTGATCTGCCGGGAGTTCAGGCCCCTACCGGCAGGCTTTTCAATGAAGCACTGGCACTGTTACCAACGTTGTCGGTGCTTCAGGTTTCCCATGGGAATGAGAAATAAGCGTTCTGCTGCCGCTTATGATATCCTGGTTGCACCAGGATGTCAGGTGGTGGAAACGGTGTTATGGGGTCGACGGTAGCCGGCCGCCTACCGACGGGTTTTACTGCCACCCCATAATGAGGCCCACTGTCTCCTAAGGGCACGTAGCTCCCAAGAAGTAACTACAAATCAACAGAGGCTGTTTTCTGTTTAGGGGGGCGGGCTGCTTTTCTGATGCATAATCGGTGCACTGATCCTCTCATTGGATGTGGTTTGGAGTTTGGGCAAGGCTGCTTCAGGGAGGGTTGGGAGGTGGCTTCTTCTAGCCTGTTCCTAAATGTTATGAAAGGAATTGGCCGTCTTAGATTTCTCTTGGTGAGCCTTCCAGTGGGCTGTGGTCCAATTGTGGAAGGCATTGGTATGTGTCCTCGTCATGTCACTCTCGGGAGGATAGCTCAGCTGTTACATGCTCACCTTGGAAGCAAGTCGACATGGAGCAACACAGGTTCGATCCCCGGGTCCACGTTTAGAAACCTCTGGGTATTAAGCGCGTTATAAATAACCGATCATGTATTTCACGAATGTGCAGTGGCATGGTACTGGCTGGCCTATGAGTACTTTAAGTGCAATCCAAGACGGGTTTCCAAGATTACAGTCAAAACTTGAATCTGATGCCTGATTGCACTGAGAGCCAGTCCAGGCCTCACTGTTCTTGTCAAAGTCTATAGCCCGCTGGTGGCATCCATTCGGAATCTGGTTGATCCCATCCTTGGTTTTCACCTTCTCCAAGACTGTTCATTAATGGCATTAGTCAATGATTATTGAATAAATTAATATATATTGATTCAAAGAAGGAAAAGTCTGTGCTCGCTAAGAACCTGCAGCATTCAAATTGTAGCAGCAAGGCTGCCGCATTGAGGAACCAATATTTTAAACCAATATTATTTAATTGAAGTATGTGATTTAGGGGAGCCTGGCTTCTAGGAGCCAGAAAATGCTACAGAACATTTTATGAAGATTGCCCAAAAAAATTGTGCCGTACAAAGTGTATAGGTGTGTGCGCACGACCATTCATGCAGTAGACCGTGACTGGAGTACATAAACCAAGATATAATGATGAGGTGTGGCCAAGCATGTAGTTGGCACAGTACTAGATCCCAGTCGCTACAATTATTTTTTTACAAATGGTACATCACACAGCTACACAGGATTTTATCAGTTAGAGAATCATTGGTGAAGTATTGAAGCTATGGTTTGCATCCTGGTGTAATGCTATGTCTGTAATCTAGCTACTGGACCATATCCCCAGCCTCTATCTATTTAAACAAACACAAAAACTCCGGGTAGAGATTAATACAAACATTTACATCAAAGGTTTGTGTTTATATCTAGCCATGAGGTGGGAGGAACAGAACTTAACTGGACAAAATAAATGTGGTATAATTTCGCCTATTTTGAAAGCAACATAGGGTGAGCATAGTAGGTACGTCAGAAAAGTGGGATAGCATGAACAGAAATGGGTCTTCTTGGCAGAGCAGAGGTTCTCTAAACAAAAGTGTTCTACCCTCTAAGACTTAGCGCTCTCGGTGTATACATTTGGCCTCAATCCTCATTAGGATAGTCAATTCCCTATCCCTCTCTCCTGTTTGAGGATTGAAATTTACTTCTGATGCGTTATCTCTGAATCCATGTGTTTTCCTATGTACAAGTTCTAGGGTAAGGGCGAGGTGAGTCAAACTCCTACTGGACCTAGGGGAAGAGCTAAGCAACATGAAATAGGGAGGCTTCTCTAAAAGTGTCTGGGTGTGAGGCTTAGCTTTACTCTAGTGAAGAAAAGTTATTTTTAAGTATACCTGATGTCCTCAGTCCAATGTTCAATCCCTATGCTAAATGGCAATCTCCTTGGACATCCGCCCTGTGACCATGTCCATATCACTCGGTCTCTGTGTAGTTTTAAGTTCCTCAGCAGACTTTCCTGTCTTGGCCTTGTCAGATTTCCTAGCGATTGGGTAGCATGCAGGAATGCTGTAGCGGTTAAGCCACTACCTGAGCAAGCCCCGTATCATCACCCCTCATCCTTTCTTAGGCATCTCTGGATACTTTACTGAGGCAAGGCATGTAGCTTCCACTGATGCCCTAGGGGTTAACCAGCGTGTTATTGGGGCAAGGCCTGTACCTCTTTCGCCTGCCCAAGGGGTTGTACTGGGTCTTCCCCCGTACCTAGGTATTAGTCAGCCTCGGGTATTATACCCATCTGTTAAGTGTAGATCCAAGGATGCAAACCTCTTTAGTTGGCTCTTGTGGATTTGCAGTAACTACCAGTATCTTGGTTAGAACCTCCAGTAGGCTATTATAGAGCACGTCCTCTCGAGGCCTAGTAAGGAAGGCACAGAATAGGAGTTTGCTGTCTCCTCAAGTTTAGCCTGATCTACAATGCGGCTCACTTAGTTCAACCACCTCCTATTCTGTGCCTTCCTTACTATAGGGCCTATCTGGCTTGGCAAATGCAGGGTCTGTCTTACTAAATCGTGTCCTTACACAACGGACTCTGGAGTGCCATTTTAGCACCAACTCTGGAGGCTTCTGCCTCGTTTTGTTAGTTGGGCTTTGGCAGTGATAGCTTAAAGGTACTGTTCTGGTTGGTGGGTACGTTTCACCATTAGTAGGATCATTTATGGCTTGCACCTTCGGAATGGTTCTGCGTCTCAGTTTCACTTGTATTGTTGTAATTTCAATAATTATCCCCCTCTCGCTGCCCAAGGTTTCCGAAAGCTCGTAGGCCATCTTCAGATAAAACAGCAGTGTCATGGCGGCTGGCTAATCCTGTATTCTGTTTCCCCGGTAGGCATGAGCTTGCTCACCTACTATCGCAGTCCTCTGTCACATGTGTATGCTTGGTCTGCATGTTTTCCTTTCTTACCCCAATGTTCACAATGGCACCAGTTTTGGTCTCATGCCGGGGCTTATACTCCTGAGGTCCTCGTTTTACAAGTGCCTCTGTTCGTATGAGAGTACAAATGGGGATTGAAGTGCTTGGTAAATCAGTCACGGAAATGTCAGACCCTTTCTTGGGCTGACTTCTTTGGGGTTTCCGCCCCTCTGTGATTATTCCGCCCTCTTTAAGTAAGACTGGGCCCCTTTCTTCCCTTTGCATGACGGATAACCTCTGGTGGGGTATGGATCTGAGGCCACAAGATGGACTGTCTTGCATCTCTTGACACACTCAGGAGTTCTGGGAACTTAATGTTGACTTCATCACAAGCTTAAAATAATGTCTTCTGGGGAAGGAGCGATGGTTCTTAAGCATTAGATCTTTCATGGATTCACATACTCTTGAATATTCCCTGATAACATTAAAATAGTTTACCGTTAAACCTTTAAACTGTTTGTTTGTCACTTTAGTGCTCTATCAGAGTCATTTTGGGTCATACGGACCACAGCCAATTAGACAGGACCCCTTTAGCTCCACCCCTGGTGGCCATCTTCAGGTTTGTACTGCACGTTAAGTGTTGGGAGTCCTCCAATATTGGAAGTGTTCAGTTCAAACAATAGCTCTTTAAGAGTGGTAGAAATGTCTTTCACATAACACTTTCTTAAGATGATGAACATTTATTTTCCAAACAGTGGTGTTTTTTTAAGGATGGCAAAAGTGTCTCTTTTACTCAACAATTTATTATGGAAGGTCTCCTGGTGTACCAGGAACCCGTTTTACAATGTCTTTTGTGTTCACAAACTCTAGATGGATTCCCTTGTATACTGCCCTCCTGCAAGGAATCCCCCTCTGGGCTTAGTAGATCCCCTGAAATACTCTCCTGTCGGATATCTTTCCCCCCAAAAGCTTACTCCCTGATGCACTTCTCTTCCTAGATCGTCTAATAATCAGTTCACTTTCTCTTTAAGTATAACCCAGTTGTATTCCTTCACTGTTTATACTCTGTTGGCTCCAGGTATCACTGTTCCAACTTCCCCCCCCATATTGGCATCGGCAAGAAACCTGAAGGTCTCTCACTGGCTAGTCAGGACACAGCCATCGCTTTTGGATCCAGTTCCTTGGGGTGGACTAGTGAGGGAGGATCACCTGGACGAGGGGCCCTCAGGGAGTGGAGGTGATGCATCGAAGGTTGAGATGTGGTATTCCTTTCCTTATGACACCTTTGCCCCATCCTACCCCATAGGATACTTAGAAGCTCTACCCCCGCCCCTTTTCAATAGGAACACTTTCTCATACCGTGAAAGACAACGGACTAACACTAGTGCTGTTTACCTGTCGTGTCCAAACACAAGGGTCAAGCAGCATCAGGCAATTGCCGATAACTACACACACCTGACTTCCCTTTCCCTTCCCCACAGGGATACAAAAGAGGACACTTTGAGCATAACAAAACGCACAAGGAGGCAGTTGTTCCAAGACAGCAGTTCAAGAGGAGGAGAAAAGCGGTGAGACTGGAAAGGATGTCAAGGAGGGAAGTGCCTTTGCCCTTTTCGACCCAGACCCGCAAAGCCTCTGTGAAAGGAATTACCAGACAGAGAATTACAGCCAGCATGTGGTGTAACAGATGAATGGTGTACGGGGCCCTCCCACACTGATGACCAAGGTGTAGAGAGGCACTTGCTACCGTGTTACCGCCCTTGACTCCAGAGACAAGAAGCACCAAGGAGTTCAGCACAGCCGGGGAGTCAGAGGGAGAACCGATGGAGGACCGGGCTGTGTTGAACGAATGGCAACATGATATGAATTGAAGAACAACCTTTGTGTGTTGCAGAACTTTTAAAAGCCTAGGGAAAAAAACAGCTCCAGAGTGGTCCGGCGTCTTTTGAAAGACTCTGGATGGTCCCGTTTTGTAGAAACTACCGATACCAGAAAGCTCTAGGAGAACCCGAAGTAAGAGGTCAAAGTGTTCATGCAAGGGTCGAGTGAAAACCCCTTGTACAGTCGAAAGTCTTCGACACGTTGTGGATACCAAGTGAACTGTGTTTGAGGCAAAAGTGAACCTGACTGAGGGATGCCTACAAATTGGGGTGACCAGTAATAACCCTGACAACCTTGTGTGAATAGAAGTATATGAAGCCTGATCGGGTACCTTGTCTTGACCACCACACATGTTTTGTTCTGAATGCATCTCTGTGCCTGAGCTCCTATTTCTGTAGTGCAGGTCTAATCGAAGACTTGGAAGCAGACTCTGAACTCTTCATTCTTATATATCCACTTCCGTGAATTGTGCAGCTTTACCGTAAGGCCTCTAACTGCTTATGCACTTTTCAGCACTACATTTTCCACATAACACAGCAAGTGCATGTGAAGACCTTGAACCGGCATTTGCCCATTTCAGCATTACACCCGCACCATCCCAATCTATGATGGCCTCCTATAAGATCTGGAACCCAAATATGCAGTTTGAACCTTTCGGATACTGTGATGTGTGATAGAATGTGGTCCCAAATCACAATGTAGTGATCCCCTGGAAGGCCTGTAACAGCAATAAAGATTTATTTAAATTCCTGATGCCGTGATGCTGTTTAACATGCGGCCAGAGAGGGTACATCTCATAATGTGCCTCCTACTGGGCTGGGGCCAATTATGGGGTGTGAGGAACTTGAGGGCATACTCACTTCTTTCTCCTGGGAATCCTCCTCTCAGGTGGCCAGGGAAAGGCCATCTCTTTGGGATCCTGACCCTGGGGGTGGATATGCGAGGGAGGATCACCTGGGTGGAGGGAACTTAACGAGTGGGGAGAGGGCATCCTTAGGTGAGACAAGGTAGCCCGCGTTCCCTTTTTAAAATGGGCTTTCTGTGCCAACAGCTTTTGTAGTATGTCAGCCTTTCACCTACAAAAAGTCCCCCAGAAATACAATTTTTACACTGGGACGAGGAAGAGACCAACTAGGAGGACACATCCATATTTGGGTGCGATAAACCTATATCCACCGTATATTCTTAATGCAGACATGTATCAGCCTAATGTTGTTAATGCAGACAAATATCAGCCAATACTAAAGTGAGGAGGAGACAACACAAAGTTAGGAACACTTTGTTTAATATAAACTTTCCCAAATACCAATTGCATACACTTTATGGCTTTGTAGGCACAATCTGTCAAGGTGACGGAGATAGGTTTGTACAAGTAATGGTTTGCAGTAAAGGTAATGAAAGCTTCTCAGCTGAGTGGTGGTTACAAAAAAGCCATTAAAACCACTGGTACAAATTGTCGACTTCAAAAATACCCAGATAAGAGACAGCGCCAAATATACTTTTTAGAAAAGTAATATTTATTGCATGTAGCCCTATGTACATTCAGAATGTAGCTGAGCGTACGTAAAGGCGCTGCAAGATATCTGTTCAGGGATTGAACCCAGTTAATCACGAACGCAACAAATACTATGTTTTGAAAATATACAGCCACACAGCCCGTATTTGAAAAAGGCTAAGAGATTAGCTGAAACACGTGTCATACATAGGGCTAGATGCAATAAATATCACTTTTCCAAAAAGTATATTTGGCGCTGTTTCTTATCTGTTTTTTTTTTTAAGTTTCCCAAATACCACTGGTACTGTGATGAAGAAGAGGGCTTGGAGGAGTTCAGATGGAAAAGCCAGGAATGTCCAGTTAACTATGATTAGGCAATTACTAAATGACCACCAATTGTGGTCACTTAGCAAGCCTAACTGATATAAAAAAAATGCAGGTGGTCCACAAGAGAAGGAGAGAAACAGCAGGCTGGAGTGTGGAGCCGGCAGCAGCTGGAGAGGGGTGGACCGGAGAGAAAGGGGTGGGAGATGCAGGTGCTGGAAGCCATGTCGAGCAGGGACCGGAGATGCCGGTCCCGAGGTTGGACCAGAGCAGGTCTGCACACCCGCCATGTCGGGCACAAGCAAAAGGAGCTGTGGGGCATGGAAGCACTCGGGTCGCTGTGAACCTCCAGGAGAGAGAGTAGTGCTCTCTCCAACCTCCGCGAGGGAAGAGCGGAGTCAGTGGATGTTGAATGCAGAGCGGATAAGGGAACGAAGCTGACAGGAGCCGGTGAGTGTAAACTGGGTAGACTCATACCCGAAGAAAGCATGTCCTGAAAATCTAACGAACTGAAAAGTATCATAAGCACTTGTGAATGCGGAAACAAGTGCCTTTAAATCTCGAATTAACTGAAAGTAGTTTCAAGGCTAAAACAGATGATTTTTGAATACCAATCAAACTGAAAGCCATAAGCATTTATGAATGCCGCACTGAACCAAATCAAGTTGTGAATCTTTCTGAGTGTAATGAAGTATTTATGAATACGCAGAGAGCTAAAGCAAGTAATGAGCATGAGTGAATGGAATTAAAGCAAGGTGGTACAGGTGGCAAATACCACAGAGTGAACCGTCTGAAATAGATGTATTGGCAAAGCAAATAGAATTCCAAGAACGGGATGAGAAGAGAAACATGTATTGACACACGCAAAGTGTTAAAGGAACTGTAGGTTAAGAAGAAACCTGTATGGGCAAGAGCCAAAAGAGTACAGAATGTATAACAAGCAATGGTGGGCAAACTAGCCACGGCAAAGTGTCTATCTTCACTGTCAAGGGAAAACAGTGTACAATTGTTAATGAAAAGCAGATGAGCAAGGGTATTGGTTGCGTGACCTGCAATGGGTGGCTGTGTGGTCCGACAACTGCACCTAGACCGAATGGCCCTTTTGGAAAGAAAGCCAATGGAAGTAACTATAAAGAAGCTTGTGTTTTGCTACAATTGCTCAAGTGATTTTGAAATCAAAAGACAGAACTATTTTAGTGAACCAGTAAAGATGACAAGAGAGCTAGGAAGTGTCCCAGGGAATTGTTGTTTTTGAAAATCTGGAATATTTGAACTCTTGGGGTAGGGAACCCCGATACTTTGTGAACTGTGTTGAACTTACTTGGAAAATGGAAGCTGATTACAAGCCAAGAGCTGGAAGAAGCTCAGAATTGTGTTGGCTGACATCCTTACACATTGTATTAATTTAATTGTGAGGGCAAGTTTAGGTTCTGCACACACTGAATTTTGATTTGGACTTCTTCCTGACGCAGACTATCCCGAGTTTTCTTTAGGTAGGGAAATCCCACCTTCGCATAAGGCAAGTTAGGCCTTGCTCCATCCTGACATTTAGGTTAGAATTAAGTTTAAGAAAACTTGAACCTGTTGACTGGGTCTGCCTCATGACCGCTTTACAGGGGATTGAGCCTGCACTTCAAAGGTTTCCAGAACTAGGTTGAATCAGGGCTCAATTAAACCATTAGATCCAATAGGAAGAAGTGCCATCAAAGTGCTTTTGTTCGGTAAGTGCATGTTCACTAGAGCTGATCCTCTGCAATGTGCTGATTTCAGCTGTGTCCAGCAGTTAGTTCACTATGCCCTTTGATTCCTGACCAAAGGCCCTCTAGGCTTCCGTGCATTTCTTTCTTTTTTTGTGAAACTGCTTAGGGTAGTTGCTTATGTTTTCTCGCGACCACAGGTTGTGTTCCGACCTCTCGAGGCTGTAGGTGTGTTTTATTTTAATCATCAGTCAACCTTGCTCCCCCGTGCAGTAAACCAGTTGGCCTATTCTGTCCAGAAATTGCATATTTTTTGTGCCATGTTCGCCCCTGATCTATTTCAGATGGTTCCTTTGTTCTGCTAGCAGATTGCTCCATATGTCCCGTTGTGTAAATCCAGAGCAGGACTGAATGAACTGCTAACACCTGGCAAGATAAAAGGTATTGCTGTAACGTGTGCTGTCATGTGTAATGAACTCTGGGTACTCTGCAGGATCAGTGTCAGATTTAACTTGGGAACTAAAGAACAGGAGAGCTTTTGCATTTATCTCCTTCAGTCCAGATACCGTTACTTGTAGTCCTGTGTCTACATGTGGAGTGAATGTTTCATTTTTTGAACAACATAAAAGAAATGGATTTAGCTAGACTGCTTGGAGACGGCGGCTGGTTGCTGGGTGTTGCTAGGTCTGGAAACGATCCGGGGCTACACTAATGTTTGGACTGTGGGGACTCGGGCTAGCTAGTGTTTTGGATGCAGCCCATGAGCTTATATCCGGGCTATAGCCCTCTCAGCCCCTCCACCCCCTAGCAATACCTCTGCGAGTGCGCGCAGGTGCTGACGGGCATGTTGGAGCCTAAAGGGGGAAATCGTGTATGGCTCAGGTAAGTGTGTGTTTGATTGCGTTTGTCTGTCTGTGTGTCTGTACATGGGAGGATGGAGCAGGTTTGTGGTGGGGAAGGGAGGCAGGGGGGAGCCGGTAAATGAGTGTGTTTCCGTGCCTGTGTGAGTGTCTGGGGTGAGGGGTTGAGGGGGAATGCTTTGGGTGGGGAAGGGAGTCCGTGGGGGATGAAAGAGGGGCTCAGGGGATGAAACTCCACGAGTTCTAAACAATCCTGACCGTGTGGGAGAGGGTGGGATGAATATGATAATTACGCATTTTGATGACCACACAAAACCGGCCGCAATAAGTCGCTCTTCTTTGTGTTCTGTATCTACACTGGGATAGGAAAACTGCAAATACCACAATACAAATAGACCAGGATGAGCAACACATGCATGGCATGGTACAAGTTGGAAGGCACCAAAACAGAAAATAAACGCACTGCATAGGTTCTGAGGAGGAAAACCTAACTTAGGTAATGTACAACTTGCTGCTGACAGTGGTATGATTCCCTTCAGTGTCCCACTCAATGGGTTACATCTATGTCCACAGCCACGCCAATGTTCCTGTATTCATTGGCTGGCCTTGGGTTCATTGATTAATTCGAACAACCTGTCAGAACATTCTTTAGGACTTCTTTCACCTGCTTGGATTGACACGAAGCAGAACACAGCACTTTATGCTTCTGTTAGGAGGACAACCGTCTTTATTTGTTCTTGTATAAATGCGACATTTTTGCATGTTTGGATATATGATTAGGTTTTCAGGTAGTTTCATGTTAATTGCTCGGTTAGAAAAGGTATCTGACTCCTGCTTAAAACAGTAGTCCCCTGCGAAACTAGCCTTGGAAAATAGCACAAATAATAAAGTGAGGAGTAGATGCATTTATATTTCAAACTGTAAAATGCCACTTTTTTTTTTTAAGTTGTAGTACAATAAGTACAGTTTTTCTAAGTGGCAAAGGTCTGGAGGTACAAGTGTATAGATAGTTTCTTTCAACATGAGTCATCGTGCACGTTCCTTAACCTTGAATGTTCTAACCTTGAATGTTCTAGGCCGTGCATGTTCTAGGCCGTGCAAGTCTCGTCAGTCCGGTCCTCCCTCTGTCTCCCCTCCGTAGCTGGGCCTTGCTTGAATTACTCATGCATAGGCGCATTGTTGACCAACTACCAAGCAATCCCTACATGTTGGCCAGGTCAGTACTGTTATGTTGACCTGTATACTCTTGCCCCCCTTTACCCCGCTCCCTCGCTCTATGTCAAGCACTTCACTAGCCTCGTATATATGCCTCTGGCCTAGCATGCTAGCTAATGTTGTAAAACATTCGGAATCTTCAAGGCCTAAGAATGACGACTGTACCAGCATGTTTCCTTCCCGCTTTGAAGTGATTTAAAGCACTTCCATTGTGTATAAGCGCTCTACAAATAAACAATTACATAGATTGATCCGCTTTCTCTGACCCATACTAGAAACTTCCAGAATCGGAGCACATATCCGAAGTGCTCTAAAAGCAGGGGAGTTGGTTATTAGCATGCACTGGTTTTTGAACCTGGAATTTACAGATTTCATTTTCCTTGTATCATTGGAGAAGTTGAAGTTCCAGAAAGCAATGTGATAGGAGCTTTGGCGAAACGCTATGTAAATGACAAATCCTTATCATTAAATGAGCAAAGCATTGCTGAATAGCTGATCCCCCCCCCCCACATTGCATCCTTTGGGCACTCCGAGATCTTGAGTACCCCTCTGGCATGTGTGAGTAGCTCCTCCAGGCCTGTTTTTTGTACATCCTGTACTTGAGATCTCAAATTTATGATGTGGCAGAAAAATAAAACTACAAATATCTGAATCAAATGTCTCATCTTGACTCATTTCAGTCCGTTGTAGCTCCTCTGTTGTGTTTTTTATCCTTTGAATTCTGATAGTATTAGTTTTGCTACTTCCATCATAAATGTACATAGTTATAAAGCAACAGAGGGCTGTACAGAGAGGGGCATAGGAGGCCGGAGAAGTTCTATGAAGAGTTTTATGGGCAAGGAGGTATTGCTTGAAGAGCAGGGTATTCTGTTTCTTCCTGAAATGCTCGAGAGGGATGTAGCAATAATTTCAGGGTCCATCGTCTTTAGAAGGAGGAGGCATGTTTTCTGGTTCTTTCCTTCTTGCATCTGTCTGGTTTGACATGCTGTAGGTTGGTTCTGGTGCTCTAGAGGCCGCCAGACATCCAGATCATCAGCCAAGTAGTGTGGAGCATTTTGACATAGCCTTATATGCGATGTGGGCCATTTAAAGGCTATGCATGCTTGAAAGGGTATATCGGACCTGTGCCAGCATGGCTCAGAATTAGGTAATTATATACGCTTGGGGATAACCTGCTCCTCAGACAAACTAAGCAGCAGGTGAAGGATTAAAGAACATTATTTTAATTCAGACACTAATTCACAACAGTTTAGTCTATATTAAACAGGTAACAATAAGTGTTTGCTCGCTACCTAAAAGTCTCCCCTAAAAACAATGTACAGAATGTCAGTATGAAATACAATGAAAAGGAAAAAGCTGAATTCACACTTCCCTATGCGCGTTAAGGAGATCCACTGGGCTAATGAGATGCCCTCACTAACGCATGAAGGCAGCATTATTGATGGGCAGCATCTCCCCTTGGATTTAGTATAATCACCCCGAGGAAGGGAACTAGACAGCGTGATTTGTTTTCCAAGGTGAAACAAACATGTACAAGTCAGCACATCTTTCCAGACATTTGCTAGAAACGTGACTTCCCAGGCATCGAGAAACCTTCTGAGCACAAATCTACTTATCCGGCCATAGTGACATAGTTTCTATCTAACACTTCTTTTAAAGGCATATGCATTCCCTAGGCCTTTTCACAGTTGCTGAGCTGTTTGGGGTTTGGGCCCAGCACACAACCAGCACTGTGTAATCACTTGCATCCATTACCCAAGGAATGATCCTTTCGCATCACAATTCTCTTTCGCAAAACTAACAATGTTCCACAAGGGATCACCAGTGTAGTCCTCTGAGAGCTTGGGTGAGTGACAAAGTCCAATATCAAGGACTGGCGGCTGAGACTGGGGTGACCTTGGCAGCTGGGTGCCACCACCTGGACCTTGATATGCACAGAGGCTCCCCCAAGTTACCCAGTCCATCACCAGCCATATGTCTATCACCCCCTCCCTAGACCTTGACTACTACTGGTCGGGCCAGACAAATATGCCTGGCAGAATTCTCAGAAACGTGAATGCCTAAAAAGCCATGTCATGGACAAAAAAGAGAAATGAAACCTTGTATTCATCTTCATGTCCCACTTCTATACAATATAATCAGACAGAGTACACTGAATGCACTATGACCTCAGAATACAGATCCAACTCCTTCTTGAACCTTTATGAATCCATTTACTTTAGGGAATCTCACCCATGTGCGAAATGTGAGGGCTTCCATGTACTCTCTAATTCATAGACCCTTAGGGAGCTCAGCAGAGGGAATAGACTGGGCTGTATATTAGATGGATGGGACACTGTTTGCATGATACACCGCCCATGTATTTGTCATCAAGGCTGGCTGCAGGGGCCTTGCTTGGCAGTGAGTCCCCCCTAGTGCTAGTCAGCAGAATTCAGCAAAAACATTTTTGTTAAATGGTTTGAACAATGGCAGGAATCAGTAAGCAGCTTTCCTAGATGCAGCTAGATAATCTTACCTGTACTAGGGATCAAGGTGGCATAGCAGGTCTGAGTTTACTGGACCTGTCTGATGCCTTTTGATACCATTGATCATGTTATTCTTTTACAAAGGCTGCAAGACATTGGTGTCTCTGGTTTGGTCTTGGACTGGTTGCAAGCCTTTCTTTCTTCTCATAACCCAATCAGTAGCTCTTCCCCCCCTTAACATTCTTACCTACTTACGTTCCTCCGCCACTAGGGTTTTTTGTGGGGTCCCTCAGGGCTCTGCACTTTCTCCATTGCTTTTTAATATTTGCATACAACCCTTTGCCCGGCTCAACCACTCCCACAGCTTCCGATTTCTTTCTCATGCTTTTTTTCCCAACTTTATGTAACATGTTTTCACAAAATAATACATACGAAAATAGATGTGAGAACTGATCCATAGGTAGTACAATGAGATCAATATCTACATAACACATATCACTACCAATTGTCATAATACATTACTACAAGATACCCACCCCCACATCATATTACAACTATTTCATAGCAGAAACAACACAATAAACAAGACACCCTCCCACCACCCCACCCCCAATATCATTCCCATCTACATAGCAAGTCCTACACTATTAATTTATGAAATATTAAGTCAATAATATTTCTCTCAGTTGATAGTAGAAGTGGAAATATATGTGATTCCTTGGATTGGATTGATAGAGCATTGTTAATGGCTATCAAGCTTATAATGAAGGTGTGGAAATCTAGAAAAAAAACACACTATGAAAATTGGATAACGGATATGCGAACACTTTCATGGTATAAACAAACACAAGCTCTGAAGCGCGATAGGGAGTTTGAATATGATGAATTGTGGGGATCATTTAATAGTTTGTTTGATTAAAGTGTAGGATACAGCTTCTGTTTTGACTCGATCTTGATCGCGAGGGAACAGCATTACGGTTGCGTGACTGTCTTGTAGCCGTGAGAGGGTGGATAGCCTCCAAGCGGCTTAAACTGAATGGGGAGAAAACGGAAATCCTTCTTGTGGGCCCCTCAGAAGCTTCTGCTCTTTGGACAGCCGATTTTTCTGTGCTCTGCAGAGGCCCAGATTAGTGCCGTTTGCAGCACAGGATTCTTTAAATTAAGCAACTAATAAAGGTATTACCTTTTATCCCAGACTGCGTTTATGCACCGGTTTTAGTGGCTTCTAGTAATGGGAGTCTGGATTTCTATAATGCCACCCTATTGGCCCGACCTGCATACCTTCTCACCAACTGCAGAACTCAGCAGTTTGTCTAGCCAAGAATATTCCCTTTGGCCAGCCTGTTTCATCAGCTTAGTGGGGTCTCCACTGGCTCCATATTTCCTCATGGATTCATTTTAAGTGCTTATTTATTCTTTACCAAGCTTATCATGGAAAGGAGCGTTTGTCTCTGCAGGAAAACATCTTGCCCTACCAACCAGGTCAGATGCAGCGTTCTGCCTCGGCCTTTTTAATGGTGGTACCATCCTATCGGTTGGAACGTTGTGGTGGCAGGGCCTACTCAGTAGCTGGTTCGAAACTCTGGAATGCTCTCCCCTTGTCCTTGTGATGCATTTCAGACTTTGATCTATTTAGGGCCAGACTTAAAGCTCATCTGTGTGCTTACCACGTAGACTCTGTACTTGGCTACCTGCAGCAGTCAGCGCCTTGATGCTTTAGTGATTTTGTTTGCACTTTACAAATGTGGATAGATAGATTAGTGTGGCGGCTCGTGAGCATTCTTGTGTAGAGCTTGCAAAGCCATGCTGAAGCCAAAAACCCACACACATTCACGACTTGGAATGAACAACAAAGGAAGCAATGCAGGGTGCCAGCAAATGCAATCGTGGGCCATCTAATTATTATTATGATTGTATTTATAGAGTGCAGACTTGGCTTTGAGAAGCAACGGAATGCTTTACAGTGGTTTACAACAATTCAGATACATAGCGGAGCGCTTTACAGAGGTACAGAAGAGTACTGATGCATAACCGAGCGCTTTTCAGAGGTAACAGAACAGATATACATCGGTGGGTGGGACACAGAGGAGGGTTACAGCTGTACCGAGTGGCGAAGAGGAGAGGGGTGGGTGGCGTCTAGCGAGTCAGGTGGAGCAAGTGGCGATGTGATGGCGTAGGTGTTAAGAAAGTGGACCATTGCCACTTCACACTCACAAATTAAAATCTGATGGGAAATGTGTAGTCCTTCAATGTGAGCACCAATCGAACTGCTTGCTACAAACCAGAACCATTTCAAAATCCTCATGCCCTTGAGCAGTCTTTGGATTGATACGTCAGTGTAAAAAAAAGGGACCGGGAGAAAGGTGCTGTTTGGGGGTCATGAGTAGTGGGGAAGAGAGGAAGGGCAGTGAGTGACAGCAGCAAGAGGAATGTACTATAAAGAGGAATGCAGACGTGAAGGAGGGAGCGACCATCAGAGAGAGGAGCGAAGATTATTTGGGAGGAGAATGAAAGACCACCTGTGGAGAGGAGAGCTGGTAATACAGGTGAAGAGGAGCAGATTAGAGAAGTAGGATGCAAGAACCAGTAGAGAGGAGAGGATGCGCAAACCAGCCAACGAGAGACTGGCCAGAAGAGATGGTGGCAGAAGTGACCAGAGAAAGAGTGAGGGGGAGGAGGAGAAAAAGAATAGACAAGAGGGATCTAGGATTGTATGAGGATGGATGAGAAGGATGTGGTGGTCGTGAAGGTCTGGAAGAGGGAGGGTAACCACAAGATGTGGGCCCCTCGCGTCCCCGGCACACACTAGGTACTGTCACAGACAGTCAATATGTATAGTTCTCTAGATATAAATGTTAATCATCATCTCGACATACCGCTATGTCAAAAGATTTGTAAATGATTCAATTATCGGTATTACCAAAGAGATTTATTCACATAAACTTTAGTGGACTTCTCTTATTAACATACATATAGTTTACAAACAATAAGGTTGTGTGAAACTTTTAGAAGTCTCTGTAATTTCCTCACACGTGATAAGTCATCAAAATTCAAACATAAAAACTCTACGCGTTTCGGGAAAGCTCCCTTCTTCTGGAGTGGATGTTAAAGATTGTCAAGAAAAATTTCTGTCCAATGATTAATCTTCAATATTCTAAACTTCCGAGACGTGTCTGGATATCTACAAGAGAAGACATTTATTCTTAGTTGTAATTTTTACTCAATCAAAAACAAGACTTTCTTACTAATTACTATAAGCAGACTACCATAGTGCTTCCTACCTCACATCGGTGCCACGAGGTTGAAACCCTGGGTCTAAGTGGATGAGATTAACATCTATCAGTCTTCGTATGACAATACTGGTAAATAAGTACCCTGCAAGACAAGGGTAGGTCTAATTAGTAAAGTATCAAAAAATCAAGTTACGTATTCATAAAAGGAGAATACAAGAGAATAACAGAGATGTACCTTGGATATGAAACTGCATGTAGCTTGGGATTAGTTTGCTACATTCTTTGTCGCCTGTAGTTCAAAAATCTCTAGTCCAAGTCATGCCTTGGTAAGAGTGGCTGGAGTTTCAAAGCAAGAGGGGGTAGTGTGTTAGGTCCTCCCTTTGCATACCCCAATGGGGGTCCAAGATCCTAATTTGGAAAGAAAGAATTAAGGCTGAAATTAAATCAGTGTCAGGGATTTAGTTTGACCTCAAAAATAACATATTTAGGTATTAGGTGGGAAATGGAGAGTGGGCAACTCCCGACAATCTATAATATCTTTCAGATAGCTTACCTATTAGTGATATCTGGTGTGCTGATAGTAAGGATCCTGCTCGTGTGCCTAATGAGAACTGGCTGCTATTCGCGGTGCATTAGGTAGCGAGACTGGCTCGTATATTCAGTTTAGCAGGAATTGACTACGTCAACCACCTTTAAGACCTTTTGTAGCAGGAACGGACAGCCTATTTCATCCTCTGGGAATTTATGTTGATCAGATATTACAACCCATTGTACAGAAAACCACCACTTACTTGAGAGACACAACTCATTTCTTGATCATACATAACCTAAAAAACCTACAACAAGACAATTTATTAGTTACATTAGATGTACAAAGTCTTTACACATCCATTCCCCATGATAAAGGTTTAGAAGCATTGGAATGGGCACTTCTACAAGAACAAGACTGTAAAGCAGAAAAAACCTTTATACTCGAACTAGTAACCATCATCTTACAAAACAACTTTTTCCGGTTTAACCAACAATTCCATTTACAAGCATCCGGTACCTCAATGGGGTCAGCCATGGCGCCAGCTTAAGCCAACTTGTTTATGCATCGTTTGGAAACAGAGAACATAACCTCCCACCCAGACTGGAGACCAAAATTGGTATTCTGGATGAGAAATATTGATGACATGTTTGTCATTTGGAGAGGAAACAGAGAATGACTTAATGGGTTCTTAACATATATCAACACCGTGAACGACAGAATCAAATTTACCATGGAAATAGGGAACCCGAAAATCCATTACCTAGATGTACAATTAGAATTGAAGGATGGTGAAATCACAAACCTCTTCACTAAACCTACCGATGTGAACGACAGCCTACATTACTTAAGTCACCAACCAAGACATCTAAAAAACAACTTACCCTACAGTCAGTTCCTCCGGGCCAAAAGGATTACCTCTATGGAATCCACACTCCCAGTGGAAATGGATAAGATGACTCACAAATACCTTGAGAGAGGTTATCCAGAGAGAATTATTACAGCAGCTAAAGAAAGATCCACCTTAAAATCAAGAGAAGTTCTATTGGAGAAAACACCAGAACACAAGGAGATTCTGTACACACTGAAATACTCGAGCCAAAGTCATATCACTCGTTTGATAAGAAAGAATTGGAGGATTATACAGATGGACACCCAATTACAAAAACTCTTCCCTGAACCGCCCCTTATTGCCTACAAGAGAGGTAAGAACTTCCAGGACCAATTGGTAAAAGCAGAACATACCCAGGAACAGCGACAACAAACATTGCATACCCAAAAAACGGTACTTTTGCATGCCTACATTGCGGGAACTGTAAAAACATCACCAAAGGGAACTACATTAGACATCCAAGGACAGGTGCGAAGATCAAACTAAGAAATTATGCCACCTGTGATACCAAGTCAGTCATTTACGCATTGAGTTGTCCCTGTGGGATCTATTATGTGGGACAAACAAGAAGAAAAATGAAAGAAAGGTGCAATGAGCACAAAAGTAACATCAGGACGAAGAATGAACGGTCACCAGTGGCACAACATTTTTTGGAAAAAAGGCATACGATAGCCCAATTGCGTTACCAGATAGTAGAAGTAGTCTCAAAGGCAACAAGAGGAGGTAACCATTCCAAAAAACCTGATCAACGTAAACTATACTGGATTGATAAACTGGACAGTATGACTCCCTATGGAATGAATTAAGAGTTTCATTTAGGTGCCTTTTTATAAACCAGCTGCATGAACACAACATATACACATAACGGTTGAACCATCAGGTGATTGGTGATTTAATCTAAAGATCTTGGATGACATCACACTATTGACCAAGCATTGTTAAGTACAATTTGATGAGAATATAATATATATGTAATATCTGTACCAAATCATCATGGGTTATTGTCACCATAAAGACCGATGTGAAAAGGACTACTGCATTAATTTGTTGTCTTTAGATTGTGAACAGAGGTGCCCCGTGGTTGACCTCTGTCTCTAACACCATACCATTCCCGGCATAATCGAACTACCCCCCAGATTTAGACATTCCCAATCATTCAGATACTTACCCTGCCTACCCATGACCTAGGGAGACTATACCCTTCAGGTACTATTTTCTACCAGCATTGTGAATTCTACTTGGTCCAATGTGATTCGTGCTCTCGTCGCGATGCGTGATGTCGTCGCGCGTTCTCGCGAGACGTCATCGTGCACGTGACGCACTCACGCACATGACGCAAATGTTGCAGGAAGTCAATTCCTGCTAAACTGAATATACGAGCCAGTCTCGCTACCTAATGCACTGCGAATAGCAGCCAGTTCTCATTAGGCACACGAGCAGGATCCTTATCAGCACACCAGATATCACTAATAGGTAAGCTTTCTGAAAGATATTATAGATTGTCGGGAGTTGCCCACTCTCTATTTCCCACCTAATACCTAAATATGTTATTTTTGAGGTCAAACTAAAGCCCTGACACTGATTTAATTTCAGCCTTAATTCTTTCTTTCCAAATTAGGATCTTGGACCCCCATTGGGGTATGCAAAGGGAGGACCTAACACACTACCCCCTCTTGCTTTGAAACTCCAGCCACTCCTGCCAAGGCATGACTTGGACTAGAGATTTTTGAACTACAGGCGACTGAAAGAATGTAGCGAAATAATCCCAAGCTCCATGCAGTTTCATATCCAAGGTACATCTCTCTGTTATTCTCTTGGATTCTCCTTTTATGAATACGTAACTTGATTTTTTGATACTTTACTAATTAGACCTACCATTGTCTTGCAGGGTACTTATTTACCAGTATTGTCCTAATCTCTTTGGTAATACCGATAATTGAATCATTTACAAAGCTTTTAACATAGCGGTATGTCGAGATGATGATTAACATTTATATCTAGAGAACTATACATATTGACTGTCTGTGTCAGTACCTAGAGTGTGCCGGGGACGCGAGGGGCCCACATCTTGTGGTTACCCTCCCTCTTCCAGTTTTTCCAAACCCACAACCTCGTGTCAAGGTTGTGTTACACTCCTCAGCACCTCACTACCAATCGTAAAACCAACAAATCGGTTTCTCCAGGACAATAATAGGACTGCATATGTGTTCTTTGCTTCTTGTGGTCGTGAAGGTCACTGAGAAGAACACAGAGAACAAGGTGATGAAAGTGACCAGAGTGAACAGCAAGGGGAATGAGGGCTGGCTGTAATCCACAATTCTGTGGAGACTTCTGGTTTGGTGGAAGAATAATACCCAGCCTGCAAGGTGTTAAATGTAACAACCCTAGAGATCACTATGATCCTGAAAACGTTCTTAATCTCGACATTTGCCCTTCCCCCCCTCCAGATGGCTCAAGGCACCATGGGCAGTGGTGTCAGCATTTCCTGGAGTCGAGTTTTAACAGTGTGACATCTAAGAAAGCCAAATCATTGACTGAAAGGCATGCAGGTGCACCTTAAAACCCTGGTGACAGTGAGTGACTTTGTTTCCTGCCTGGAAAGCAGGGCCTTCTGTGGTTGTTGCAGACACTGATGAGGTTGGAGCCGGTTCATGCATTGTCAGAGGCGGCTGCTTTATAGTGCTGCCTCACGATTTTAGGTCCTTCCCTCGAGTAGAAGTCACAGAGCAGACTGAGACGAGTTCAGCTCGAGCTATAGAGTGTGTTGTCCGGCTAGAGTAGACACTGAGGCGGACCAGGGTGGATTTGATGCGGGCAGGTCCACTGGTTATTTACCATTCCTGCAGGCACTTCTGAGAGTGCTGTGCCAGAGTGTGCGAGCGAGAGCAGGACTGTGTTGCTTATAGGTCCCCCTGCCCTTCTAGCTCTCGGAATTCCTTTGGAAACCTTAGGTTGGGCTGTTTGTCGTTTGATGTGCTCTGCCATAGAGTACCGCAAAGCGTGTTGAAGTGTGGAGCATCTGCACTTTCAAGTGTGTCTGCTAGCGAGTGGCAGTGGTAAGTCCAAACGTTTTGCACTTCTATGGCGTTTGAATTAAGAAGTGAAACGGGAAACAGCTCAGGAAGGAGGCTTCAGTACGTTGTTAAATTGCTCAGAGCCGTTTTGATTGTGAAAAGTCATGTACTAGTTTCAATCCCCATACGAGCAACTCTGTGCCTAGTTTGGACGGAGAAGTACCCGAGAAGTTCCCTCTAAACATGCTACTAAGTGTGGAAACTGTGATCTGATGTCAGTCGAGGGTGAAGAGCCTCCAAGTGAGTCCTCTAATGAGAGTTTAGAGGGATTGCGATACATTATGGGGGCACGTGATAGTTGCAGGAACATACCTTTGCCATGATCGGACTCTTGCTCCTTGAAGCATATTGACCAAACAGATTTTGAACATAATCCCAATGTAGACTTAATCTTGGATGTTTCTATCTTGGCCCCTGCGGTTTCATATGAACTAGCCAAAAAGATCTGGCTTTCGCTGGATTTAAGATCTAATAATTCGCCAGTGGGGGATGATAGAGAGGAGGTAATAATTCACAGGTCTGCGTTTTCGCATTCTACAGAATAGTCTCCAGTGTTGTTCAGGAGAACCATTGGCCTTAAAGCTAGGATGGGTAGCCTGCCACAGTAGGAATGTCAGATTTGGCTTGCTCTCCTATTCCTGTGTATGGGAGCTCATAGCCAGAAAGCTTACTGGGTCCTAGGTTAGGTGACAGAATTTTAAATTTGAAAATGTTCTCCAATACTAATGAGGTGGATCATGTAGTTGAGGTCTTCTCCTTTCCAGTGCTCTACCACATTCTTAATACTACGGACAAAGGTTATGATAACCTTAATTATGCAGTGCAGGAGTTACGGACTGCTATGAAAGAGCTTTGTGCTCTGGTAAGGATGGAAGATTCTGCTTCGGACATGGGATTGTGGATGCTGGTCTTGATTCTAGAAGTTGTGGGGGGTCCTTGCTGCCGGTCAAAGGGCTTGGTCTATTGTCCAGAAAGTTCAAACAGGTCATCCTGGTGAGTCTCTACCTGTGGTGATGGTGGACACACAGGTGTGTGCATTGGCCTTGGCCAGAACATTGGGTGAGGCCACAGAAACTTCGAGACCTTCTGTTAAGAAGAAAAATAAACTAAGAATGTGATAACCGATAGCTCATCTGTAGCCTTGCGCAGAGATTCTGGTGTTTTGGCTGATGATGTGGTTGGCTCCTCTGTTCAACTGCTTTCTCTCTTTCTCCCTCCCCTGCTGGGGGCTACCTGACCTAGCTGCCTGTTGTACCGACTGGTTGCTTAGCTACCCTCAGAGTCTCACTGCATACCAGGCTCTTTCTTGAACAATCACCCTTGCACTGCCTCCGGGCCTACCATGCACTTATGGGCTGTAACTGTACCCCTACAGTCCTGTGTCGCCTTGCACTACCCAGAGCGGCGCTGCCCTGGTTGCACTTACTCAGAGCTTTGCAGCCCTGTTTCCCTTCCCCCGTTCTTTGCACTCCCGCCCCCTTCTCCTTGAACTTCTCGTTCTCGCATTTGCACAGTCAGAATGACACAACGTCTAGTAAGATCGGTTGTCTTGTACGCCCGCCCACCCTTGTCGTGTCACAACTAGGACCACTTCTGTACAGGCGCATTATAAATGACATATTATACTCTGCCTCTCTGAGGAAACACCCGTAAAACAGAGAGCTTATTTAATTAATAACCCAAAAAATGTGAAATCTGTTAATGTCAATAGAAATTGTGGCTCAAGGAAATGTTTGCGCAAATTACTATTTGAGGCGTCGTTCTTACATGAGGAAGATCCTGGTGTGGCCATTCGCTGTTCCCAAGCACCTACAAAATTGCAGGAAAAAGCTTATAAATGACTTTTACCTTCTGGGAAAACTGATCCTGTACATGGGTAATATAATGGATCCACTGTACCAACACGACAGCAATCCATCTTAACAACACAATAACACTCCATTTTACCATTTCTAAGTAGGGTTTCTCAGTTGGAATCTCCCGTACCGACTGTGGAAATGGGCTCATGTGATGAGGAATCTAAGATAACCAAAGGCCCGGAGGATGAGGAAGTCTCGCTTGATGCTTGCTCTTTGTTGACGGAGGGAGTGACCCTTGCTGAGATGATGGCATATCTTTCAACAATCCAGAGAGATCTCCCCTTTTCAGGGGTCTGATTGTATAATTGGTTATTTATAACACACTTAATACCAAAGAGGTTTCTAAGTGCGAGCTTCAAACCTGTGTTGCTCCGTGTCGTCTTGCTTCCAAGAGGAGATCGTTGCCACTGAACTATACTACCTTAGAGTACTGTGTACTCTAAGGACTTTGCATTGGTTGATTTTCCCTATGATGAAAGAACAGACATTGTTTATACATTAAGTCTAAAAACATTTTAGATCTCTGATTGAGGGAGTCCGAGGCCTTGACGATTATGGGTTTTGATTTAGTCAAGTGGTACCCGAGGGTGACAGAGAAACATTGGTCTGGGTCCTGTGATGAGAAGCCTCGTGTGGTGAATGGTCGGGGGGCCAGTTAGTGAGGACAGTCGTGGCTCAGAATGTGGCTGATGTTATGAATTATAAAGCGCATGAGTGGCAGTGACTACCAGGATGTCTTGCTAAAGACAAAACAAGGGGTGTAAGATTTCAAATGTAAGATACTTCTGCCTCTTGGAATACCAGAGGCTTCAGCCACCTTCTCAACCCAGGCAGAGACATCTTTTTAATAAAAAGGTTTCATATTAATTTACAGGAAACTTGGCTTGGGGGGGTGCTCCTGTGTTTAGTGGGTATGTGGTTCCTTTCTTGGCTGCAGCGCAGGGGCTGGTGGCAGGCTAATAAGGGGGCTTATAACAACTATAAGAGGTGATCTGGGATGCTCCAGTGTTGAGACTTGAATGGGACATCCTGGTATTTTGGCTGTATCTCTTTCCTGGGAGTTGGGGCAGGAGGTTAGATTCAGTGACAGGTTGTTGGTTAGATTCAGTGACAGGTTGTTGGTTAATCTATATTGTAATCCTAGCTCCTCCCTAGATAGAGATTTTGTAGGTTGTGTTGAGAATATTTTGGAGGACTATTTAAGTGGATGCAGAGGGAATAACTATCATTTTAGTGGGTGACCTAAATTGTTACTGTGGGGTAGATGATGATATTGCTATACGGAGGAAGACTTGTTTGCTTAGTTCGAGGTGCTGTCATGAGGTTGCCTGGTCACAGATGATGTGTGATTGGGATATGCATTGTGTAAATGTGGCATTTCCAAAGGGAAGACCCCTTGAGGGGACTTGTCACTCTAACATATGCTCATCTACTATAGATTTTATATTTGTCTCTCACCCACTGTTAAATATATGTGGGAGTTTTCATGTGCATACAACTGTACATAGTAATCATTCACTGTTGGGGGGCTCCTTCTATTGGCGAGTGCAGAAAGGGGAAGACTTGCATGCAATTTGTTGGACCCCAGGGGTTAGTACACCAGCTGTGTATCTATATACTTTTTTGACACCACCAAAGAAATATAATTCAACAGAATTTACAATGATATATATCACACATAACACACCTTAAACGCAAAAAACAGATATAGGAATGTAATGTCTAATGTTTTTTGACCATTTTCATGGGTACTTATATTTTCACAGTGCAGGGGTGTGGGGCGTTATGATGAACAAATGTATGTCCTTCTAGGAGCAGGCAAGTAGGTAGACAATATCGAGTCATATAGTAGGTTAACACACTGTGTTTCAGCACTAGTTGCAGGATACGTCTATCCTAAGACAGTCTAGCAAGATTTCAGAGAGGGCCTTCATCAGGACATATAATTTCTTTGGTGTGGTCACACACACATTTCTATGGTTCTATTCACTTCAGAGTTCTGTGGCCAGGATTTTGTTCCTTCTTGTCTGGTCAACACAGTCCTAATATCCTTGCATAGGACCTCTTGTTTCTACACATTTGCAAATTTCCCTTGTATACTCTCCTGCTTGGGCTTCTTGTATTTACACCATTGTGGTTGCCTAGTATACTCACCCTTCAGGACTTCCTATATTCATTCACTCGAGATTGCCTGGTATACTTTCCTGCCAGGGCTTATTGTACTTCACACAGCAGTAACTGGCTGGCATACACTACTGCCAGTGCGTCTTAAATTATTCCACTTCTACAATTGTACATTTATTTGGGTGGATAATATAACCTCTTGATATATATAATTTGTTTCTGTGTTTCCATGTATTTGCATTCCATGGATTCACATACATTTAACAGCAACAATTCATGTTCCCTTCTTACCATTAGTCTCTTGTTCTTCAGTCTGCTTTACTATTATTTTGCATTTGGCGTGCCTGCAGGTACTCCCTGGTGTCCCCACTATCCTTAGGTTGACTCGCCGCTCTTGTTGGTGTTCCCGGGCTTGGTGAAGGTACTCTTCCTGCTTTCACTTTGTGACTGCTTTCTCATCATCCCTTCATCTCCCGCAGCTTCCCTTCAGAACGCCACCTTCAGTTTGGGCTCTCACATGTAAGGCTCTGCTTTCTGCAGTCAGTGAAGACCCAGGAATCTCTTGCTGTCTCCCAGCGACTCTGCAACGCCCCCTTCTCGCAGGATTTCTCTTCTTCCTCTGCTCTGAGCAGTGCATCTCCGGCAAACCTTTTTGGGACCTCAAGCCACACGGAGAGGTGAACTGTTCTCTCACCAAAGGCAACAGCAATTGACACTGGGCTGCTGTTCTTTAAATGTCTCAGGCATAGGTGTTTTCAGCCAATAGCTAGAGCACTTGCAGGGCTTGAAACCACTTCCGCTCTGCACTGCTCTTCTCTTCCTAGTCCCAGTATTCGGGGGATTCTGGGAAACCGAGTCCATTGTTTGATGAAAAGAATCTGGATAATCACTTTCAACATGCCTGAATTGTAAAGCAGTTCTGGATGATGAATAGATGGAACGGACAAAGGTATTCTTGTTACTTTGGTGAACACAAAGTTGGGAGTTTGCTTTATATGCTTTGGTGAAGAGTCTTTTCTGTTCTTCCAAGGGGAAGGGACAGAGGTATGGCAATAGGCCATAAGAGTATTGGGCATGGGAGGATTATCTTCAAGGGCAAACCGTGGTTGGTAAGAGGCATACAACATATGACACTATTAAGGAAGGGATTGGTCTTAGGGTCATAGGCCCCTTGATGGGTGGGAATACCGCATTCTATCTGGCAAGTCTAGATTACTCCCACTAGGATTGTCTTCCTCGACTTGGTCCTCCCTCGAGCAGCCACCACCAGGGTCAGAATCCAGTAGCAGCCGTCCTTCTTTGGTCATATGGGAAGAGACCCTACCAGGGAAGATGGTGGGGAAATTGCCAAATTCATCACAATTCTCAAACTTGTAGTCCAGTATTAAAAATGAGATTCATACTAAGTTCCAGAATGCAAAGGGGACACAATGGCCCTTTATAGTAGACATGAGACAAATTGAGAGCTTGCCTCTTCTTGTTTTTATAAGGTCTAGCTGAAGACTGATTTACCCCGCATAACAGATAAAGCATCTCAACAAGGAATCAAAACATTGAAAGGGCTCTGGAATGCCAAAAGAACGTTGGATGATGGCACCAGGAGGCTCAGTGCAGCGTTTTGATTTCAAATATTTTCGTCCATGAAGACATAAGTATGGCAGGAGTGGGAAGGCCGGAAAGGATTCTTAGCTATTGGCTACTTCATGTGTCTTTGCAGAGTGATCCAACTCCTTTGTAACCTTCTCTGAAGGGCGTTTAAGCTCCCATCCTAACTCCCAATGTCAGTCTGGGTTTTGTGGACGTAGGAGCAGCACTAAGTGGACTAAAGAGCTGAATACATTAAAAATGGTCCAGTGTTCTGTTTTGAGACAAGTTCTGTAGCCGCATGACATGAAATTTCCTCGTTGTATAGAGTGCCTTTGGTATATGTAATCCCAGCGTGGCTCCTGCAGTTAGTGAGGCAGGATGCACTCTGGGAATCAGACTTCTATGCCTTCATTCCTGAGTAAAGCCCAGTGCATTATAACATGTGTAGTCCCCTGGAAGCAATGAACTGAGTTTTGGATAATGCACTGGTGCCATGTATGTACCCATGGGCGCGTGAGTGCATTCCGGGAATTGTGTTCAGGTGGGAGCCTTCATAGTGATGAGGGGGTATTCGTTCGGGCATTTGGAGGGAGACCTTTGTTGATTGTACATTAAAGCTTGATTTAAAAGGTACAAGCCTGCAAGAACTCTGCAGTCCTCCAGATTCTTACTCCCAGCACTACAGATAAGGGGTGAATCAGCCACTTTTCACTCGTGAAAAAGGCAAATACTCCTAAAAAGAAACGGAGAGTAAAAACACTCAAAGCAAAAAATAGTTAACAGGCATATAGGAGGCTCAGGTCTCGTAAATGTTTTTAAATCCTGTGGGACCTGCTGGTTGAGTAACTTAGTTTATTTACTCAACGTAAGAGAAATGCACTTGATCCATGGCAAGGGGTGACAAAAATGTGTACGTCACCATAAGCTCACTTCATTGTTTGACACACTGCTGACATCCAGAGGCTACCCGCACACAGTTACACATTCATTCAGGATCTGGGATTTAACCCGAGACAAACCTTTGACTACATTAGAAGAAAAGCTTTATGTGATTGGAATATTAAGCAGAATAGGAGGTGGCCATAAACTTCATGAAGTACATGATTTTATATACAGAGAAATAAATATAGAACACACTATCTGACCGTATAATATGTGTTTAATACAGATTCTAAAGTTTAAACACTGGAGAAGGGTAAGAGAACCACCAGTACAATGCCTATTAGACATGGGAGCACTTTTTGGGTGCTACATATAATTCGGATCTAAATATACATTGAGTCATCACTATGTTGGTGAGGGGGCTAAAGTACTTGAATAATGCAGAAGCGGTCATTGGTTGCACCAAACGCATGCATCACAACAAATGGATTTTGGACTAAGTCATTCATAAACCCATGAGAATGGGCTATGGCACATTATGATTTAAAAGAATTGGATAAAGTATTTGAATAATGTAGAAGCGGTAGATGGTTGCACTAAACGCATGTAACCCAATAAATGGAGTATGGACCATGTTATTTATAAGCCAATTAGAATGGTCTATGGCACATTAAGACTTCAAAGAATTGTGTGCAAATATATATGAATTCCAGACCTAGTTAACAAATGCCTTTTCTTCTGCTCTTCTCCGTGATTGCAATGGATGTATACACTTCCAAACCCGCAACAACCTTTGTGGTATGTTTTGGATATGTTTTTGACAATTTGCTTTCTATTTTGATGTTGTTAATTATGATTTGCTTTCATTCAACATTATTATATCGGCACATTATGCATGATATTCATCACGTATTTGACTGTGCTCTAATATGGTTTTCATTGATATAAATAGCCTTGTAGACGACCGTATGGGTCGAAACACGTGTCGCCTATATCAATATTGTACTGCATGACAACAATATAAAGAAAACATCACCTTGATTGCTATGAGTGGATTTTACTGCTTGGAATTGAACAATTTGATGACTTGTCAACGAATTGAGTAGCATGAAAGAGGAATATTAGTTTCAAGCGCGGTGACAGTCTTGCAACAATTCATTAATTATTGCTTTTGGTATATGTAATCCCAGCGTGGCTCCTGCAGTTAGTGAGGCAGAATGCACTCTGGGAAACAGTCTTCTATGCCTTCATTCCTGAGTAAAGCCCAGTGCATTATAACCTGTGTAGTCCCCTGGAAGCAATGAACTGCGTTGTGGATAATGCACTGGTGCCATGTATGTACCCATGGGCGCTTGAGTGCATTCCGGGAATTGTGTTCCGGTGGGAGCCTTCATAGTGATGAGGGGGGTATTCGTTCGGGCATTTGGAGGGAGACCTTTGTTGATTGTACATTAAAGCTTGATTTAAAAGGTACAAGCCTGCAAGAACTCTGCAGTCCTCCAGATTCTTACTCCCAGCACTACAGATAAGGGGTGAATCAGCCACTTTTCACTCGTGAAAAAGGCAAAGACTCCTAAAAAACACTCAAAGCAAAAAATAGTTAACAGACATATAGGAGGCTCAGGCCTCGTAAATGTTTTTAAATCCTGTTGGACCTGCTGGTTGAGTAACTTTTATTTACTCAACGTAAGAGAAATGCACTTGATCCATGGCAAGGGGTGACAAAAATGTGTACGTCACCATAAGCTCACTTAATTGTTTGACACACTGCTGACATCCAGAGGCCACCCGCACACAGTTACACATTCATTTGACATTTACTGTAAACAAATTTTTAACACCCCAGAATTGTATTGTACTCGCCAGCAAGGCTTAATACCATGCAAATGGTAAAAACGACTTGACTAGTGGTCGAGTGGATTTTGGGAGGCCTGAGCTTGTCCCTCGACTTTCACCTACACAGCCCCATGGATATGTTTGGACCATTAGTATCATAGTGCGGCAGGAAGAAACTCTATTATTACTGCCTGATCGGAAGAGGTAAAAATGTACCTTTTTAATGTGCATGACTACTAGATGCAAACAAATATGTATGACAGAAATTTCTGTTTTACAGCTAAAACATGTTTTGCTTGCATATAGCATACTCCCATTGAAAGTGTACTTACAATGTTTACTCTCTAAAAAATCTTTTTTCTCCCAACTTTAAAAAATAGCCTGTAAAATAATCCCACTTCAGATTCTTATCCGAGTACTGCCTACTCCTATCCATACTAAGGTTTCAACAACAATACCTAACATGTCAATGCTGCCGGCCAAATCCCCCTTTTGAGCAGTAATGAAAGACTTGCCTGTTTTACCTCACCTGCTAACCCACTTCTCTTTTACACTTGCAATATGACATTCCTTCTCCACTCCCTCCTCACGTCCATCTCATTCCTCCTGTAGGATCATCCTGCCTCGTGTCATTAGGTTCCGAAGCGTGACACATTATGGCGGATATCAATAATTACAAGGGGTTGTATCTAGCGACCAAGGTTGTCTAGATCACATGGTGGCTATAGCTATGAATCTGGCTCTGGGCCAGAGTCTGTCTGAACGTGTCTACAGAGCCGATGGTGCTGTGAGATTTGACATCCCTGTACACATTTAAACCAGCTCTCTCGGGTCTTATTACCAAAATAGTGGTCTGTTGCCCTACATGTTGCAACCATGTGCAATGAGCTGCTTTTCGTAATTGTGGCTCCGTGGGCACATGTGGTTTTGCCCATCATGCAATAGGAATATCTGCTTATTTCTGGCTGTGCCTGGAACATGATGTTGCGATTCGGATATGCCGCATCATGGATGTAGCTGGCCTATGAATCTATTGATTTAGCCAGGGCTTGCTTTAAATGGCACTAATCACAGTATTTCCATTGTCTGGCTCTGTCAATAGCACGAGTTCATATGCCCAATGTAATGGTATTTATTGGACCCTGTGAGCAAAGCTGACTTTAACATATGCTGCTTTGCCCTCACTGAGTGAACCACAGGTAGCAGACACACCCCAGTCCTCACAGCCAATCACGATTGGCTCGAGCTCCTATTGCTCTCTATTGTGTGAATAAGTAGAACAGGACAGCTCTCTTCCTCGGTAGCAGACACTTCACAGCTAAGACATCGGAAAGCATCTACTAGTCCAACTGGAAAAGTTCTTTTTAGTAAGTCAGTTAACAGATCGTGGCAATAATCCACCTTTAAATATGAAGGCACAATATACCTCAACATTATATTTTGAGTAAAGCCACTATGTGACAACATTTATATTCTTTCAAGGAACCTTCTGTTTTGTTGGGATATTTGGATGGTGCGCAACATGTGTCCGAGCAGTTTTATAATGTGGCTCTATATGCAAATAAGATGCCTTTTTGCAGTTCATTGTTGTCCGGTGGTGTGTTTGATTGAACGCGAGTAGAGATTTTTTTGAAAGCCTAGAACTTGTAGGTTCAAAAGTGTTTCGAAAAAAACAAGAGGTACTACTTTAGAGATGGCGGTCGGGAAACAACCCCTTTAGACCGAACTATCTTGGGGGAAGCTTTGTCTACTTGAGCTTCAGACTTTGATCATTGGAATTCTATGTAATGGTGTGTTATTTAAGCAATAAGCTCCGACCTCGGGGGCGGCATTACCGCTTCAGGTAATGTCCCGGGGGAAAATAGCTACAGATCCAAGCGAAGAGAGTGCCTTAACGTAGGCCCCCATTTACTGAAGCGATTATGCCCCCACTGCGCGTGGGCTTATTGCTATTTATACTCTGGCCCATGATACCAGGGTACTAATAGCATCTTCTTTCAATTGCGAGATGCTCCAGCCTTTACCAACCAAAAAAAAAAAAAGCCTGCCACGGCACAGGATAAGAAGTCCGTTCTCCTTATTCATGGCAAAGAAGACGGCCACCATAGTCCTGTCTCCCATTCCATCGCGGACACTCTGGGTAGGAAACACTGAGGGACGCTGCAACGACCGGTGCCTTGTCGATCTGGTAAGGACTCGGCGAGGACTTGACAATCTGATTGCCCCACGGTGGGTACTAATAGGCATTCAATGACGAGTTTATTGTCCACTGAGAGGTTTACTGTAAGCTTTGCCAGTGATTCCTACGAGTGCGACATACACATTTACAATGGGCAAGGGCAGGGTGTTTCTTTTATTTTTATCATGTCACCGCACCTACAGGCGAATTAAATGGATGGCATTTGTAGAGGAATTGTTCATTGTCAGGAGGAGGTGGAGTCTGGGGAACACTAGAAGCTGCTCAGCTGTCTGTGGGTCGATGTGACACTGAATTAGGGTGATCGTGGAGTAGAGCAATGGAAACGCTGCACTCACCCAGATCTGAGACTAAAGCAAAGGGGCAGTGTTGCAGGCACAGAGAAGTAAATGCAGTGCCTTTCCGAGGAAAGCTGCCATCCAAAGATCTTGGAGGAAAGCCAGAGAACGGAAAATGTTCTCTGGTAAAAACCTACCTGATGCAGTTTATATGTGGGGTACTGTGATGCCTCCCAAGTCATAGAAAAGGTGAATCCTGAGAGTCCCTTGGCGCCATGAGGGCAGACTTGGGTTGCTCTGCAGATAGCAGAACACAAGAGCAGGGGAAAGTAGGAACAAGGCAAGCAAGCAAATAGCTGAGAGAGCAGAACAGGAGAGTGAAACGGAATGCTAAAGTGTTGTGACCCTCCAAGCGACTCCCTAGAGGGGATCTATTGACCCAATCTTCCAGGGGTGGAAACACTGAATTCTGGGAATTGAAGACCATGTACCTATCGAAGGAAGAGACTATGGGGAGAAAACGTTCACGTGTGCAAACAATGCATTCTGAGATTTGAAGTCCATGTTTACCAATACCTTTGTGGTAGAGGCTGATTGGATATTATATATGATATGATATGATAGGTTATTTATGACGCGCTTAATACACAGCGTTTCTAAGCGCCGACATGGGGATCAAACCTGTGGTCCTCCGTGTCGTCTTGCTTCCAAGGCAAGCCCTTTGCCCCTGAGCTATCCTCCTGTGAGTCAGCCAAGTGGAAAACCATGCATTGTAGGAATTTTAGTCAATGTTCCCCTGCCCCCTCTGAGGAGGACGCTGTGTAGCATTATTTAATTGGAAAAAAATGTTATTGTGGGAACAGAAGTTGGAGTTAGAGATGGAACAAATCAAGAACGCATACTGAGAACTTAAGTCCACATTCCCGATTCCTCAGCAAAAAACAGAATAAGCCACGATTGCATACAAGCATACTAGTGGATGTGCCCATAACTCTGAGATGGATACTGAGCCTGCAAAAATGGCATACTGGGAATTGAAGGCCAATTTCACGGAATCCATTCAGAAAGGTACTCTGAATCTAATTTACAGCAACTGCGAACTATGTTATAAAACAAGTGACTATCAGAGCTGCGGCCAACATCCAGGCATATTTGTAAGACTCTACCAAAAGGCAAAAAGCTTGCATATCGTCTTTAAACGTTATGCCTGGTTCAACGTTATCCTTTTAAGAAATTGCTACACTGGTTAATGGCCAAATGATGTTTGCTTCCAAAATCATGATTATTTCGCAGAGAGACATCTCATGCTCCTTGGTCATTTAAAAAGCTGGTCGTTGGCTGGCCCGTTTTGATCCAAGTTTAAGTTCATTGAGATGATATCTTGAGGTTTTTCAGCCTTGCATACATGCCTGTACAAAGAATGGTAAAAAGGATAAAACATATGAAACTATTAGGGAAGGGATTGGTCTTAGTGTCATAGGAAGGTGGGTTTGGGTACCTTGATTGGTGGGAGTACTGTGTTCCATCTAGCAAGTCTACATTACTCCCACTAGGATTGTCTTCCCCCACATGGTCCTCCCTCGGGCAGCCACTCCCAGGGTCGGAATCTGGTAGCAGCCATGAAATGCAGAATGGGTGTTTTTTTTGCACAGAAAATAGGCAACGATCACCCTGGTAGTTTTACTATGTCCGGTGGTATTGGAGAAATGCATTTTAATGCGTGAAAAACACAAAGGGGATACATTCAGAGTAACATGAGGAATCTTTCCAATATATACTGGATTGAGGACTCTGACAACTTCAATGTCGGGTACAACGTTAAATATCGCCAAAGAAAAGCCCTTCACCCCATCACATAAGAAAACATCAGCAAAATGGTTTACCCCACTACTCAACGCCATGAAAAGAGAAAACCGAAAACTAGAATCTGAATGGAGGACCAACAACACACTGCAAACAAATTGAAATTCCTGCGACAGATCCGCTCATATAAAAAGGAAATACAAAAAGTGAAGAGGAAACATTACGACAACCATATCTTCAGAGCACCAAACGCCCAAAAAGAACTCTTCAAAATCATAAACGAAATAAAAAACCCACTGGCTGCAACAACACGCCAATTCCATCGATGAAACTTTGCGATGACCTAGGAGACCACTTCAAAAACAAAATAACCTCCATCCAATACACCATACAAAACAGACCAAGCGATCACAGCTCAAACTCCACCGACACCGACTAGGAACACCCAAACAAGCTACGAAGCTTCCCAGAAATATCTGTTGAGGCTTTCGTCAAACTGGTAAACCAAAGCAACAAATCATCCTCTCCTGAAGACCCTTGCCCCCCGGACATATACAAAACAATTCTCAAACAAGGAACCCCCATGGAATACCACAGGAATCTCCTCAACCTCTCAATCGCAACAGGTAAAGTACCACAGGCCTTCAAATCAGCTTACATCAAGCCGCTACTCAAAGACACAACAGGAAACGTAGAGGACTTATCCAATTAAAGACCCATCTCCAACATACCCTACATAGCTAAACTGCTAGAAACACACGTCTACAAAATAAACCAAGAATTCATAGAAGAGCACTGCCTACTAGACCAGGCACAAGTTGGTTTCAGACCAATGAGAGGAACAGAATCATCTCTCCTCTCAATATGGGACGACCTAAAAACTAATGCACACTCGGACAACAGTACCGCCCTGATTCTGCTTGATCTGTCCGCAGCTTTCGACACTGTCAACCACAACATCCTCATAAAGAGATTAGAAGGACTAGGGATAACAGACACCACCCTACTATGGATCAAATCCTTTCCTAACAAACAGAACCGAAACTGTATGGTTGAAACCTTTTAAATCCAAACCTAGAGACTCCATGTGCGGAGTACCACAAGGATCTTCCTTCTCCCTGCTTCTATTCAACATCTACATGACCTATTAATCAAACTCATCAAAAACACGGCCTCACATGCTACAACTACACCGGCGATACTCAAATAATCTTCAACATAAAAGACACCTGAGAAGAAAACACTACACTAGAGAATTGCCTTCGTGATATATTCAACTGCATGAACCTCAACCATCTCAAAATCAACCCAGGCAAAACAGAGATATGATTGTTTCAAAAAAGGGAGGAGACATCAACTACATCCCCTAGCTTAGAGAGCTCGGCACCACACCAGAACCATCATCAACTGTAAAAAAAACCTAGGGGTCCTGATGGATAACAACCTCACTCTAGAGCCAAATGTTTATTCCTCCTGCAAGCAGCAAAAAGGATCCTACTGTTCCTGTCGTTCACCAACAAAACACTTACCATCATCGCTCTGATCATGTCCTGAGTAGACTACGCCAATAGCCTGTACCTGGGCATGCTGCAAACTGCAACGCATACAAAATGCAGCAGCCATACTCCTCCTCAAGCTACCCAGAAGAGAACACATCACACCCGCGCTAAAAACACTGCATTGGCTACCATTAAAACAGCGAATAAAGTTCAAATCCATGTGCATCACGCACAGAGCAATACACAAACAAGGCGCAGAATTCCTAAGTGATAAACTACGCCTACATCAACCGACAAGAACACTGAGATCAAGCACCGACATACGCGTGGTACCAAAACCCTACAACAGAAGAAAACTCGGAGGATCCTCTTTTTCTCACCAGGCACCTAAAACCTGGAATGACCTACCTAGGAATATATGGAACACAAACCACCTAGCATTCAGGAAACTCCTCAAATCATGGCTCTTCACAGCCTAACCACAACAGCGACACGCTAGAATGCCCACCCATTAAAACGAAGAAATTAACTCCAACCTCGGCCACTCTCAAAATGGACACACACTGAACCCAAAGAACCGACCACACGACAGACCACAAGATATTATGGGAAATAGCCACAAAAGGAGGTCTCCAGAGACTGATCACACACTCAGACCCAGACGATATCCCTTAAATGACTCATCCACTCGTACGTACCGGACGTACCATATCCAAACCGGCAGACACATTTAAATAGAATGTTTGTTAGAAGAGTCCACTACACCAGCACCCACGGAGGAGAACAGACACCCAACCCACATTAATCAATCCATCAGCATTGGAACACCGCCAGAGCTCGCTAGAATAGAACGGCGAGGAGCAATCAGAACACTTACAGAGCGCGTTAGAACAGAACAGGGAGCGTCTCACACAAACCAAACCCTGCCAGGCATAACCCCTTTTTCCCACCCTGATGAGATTGGGAGGATCAGCGAGCGCCACACTTGGACAGATCTCTGAACTTCTGTTAAACGTCATACATCCAACTAACACAAAACTCAGCATTTCTGCAGACTTACCTGACTCAAAAATCTCACACAACCATCCCTCGCACTACAACCCACAACAACACATGAGCAACACCAACCGCACACAAGGACTGACATCGATCCGATACTCGCATTGAAGCTCAGCACCCGGTGTATACCAAGTTGAAGCTGCCAACAGACCACCGCTCCTCTCACTATCCTACTTCTGCTTCACCTACTAACCCATCCCGCCTTCTCATTTGCAGGTCCGCCAGAGCGCCTGGGGACCAACTCCGTTGGTTACAGTGCGCGGTACAAATACCTTGAACATTTTAACATTTAACATCAAAACAAATGCTGTTCTATGTCCAAATACTCCATCAATGATTACAATTGGAAGCGGTGCGTTGAAATAATTGTTTACTTCTTTTGGTAGTCTTCATATATGCATCACTATGGCCCAATTGAGCTTTAACATAATTTTCTCTAGCTATTTTGAGAAATGTACAAATACACCACGATGCCTTTTTATAAACTTAAATAGCAAACCATCCATACTCCGTGGATTACACAACAAATCATATATATTCCAGATCTCTGTAGGATTGCTTGCAGCAGGGTGATTAGGGGGGCTTCCTTTGCTCAACCTGATTTGGTGATCCTTTAGGAAGAGTCTCCAACTTTGGCTCTCCGGATGTGTAGGACTATAACCTCCACCAGCCCTAGCAAGTATTTTCTGTGGTGACGGCTCATGAGAAACAGTTAGGTTATGATAATACGTTTTTACACTGCGCCCATCGCCACCGTAGCGGTCGGTTTTACAGCACAGTGTTGTCCAGTTAGTGGCATGTTGTTCATCTGCCGAAGTAAACCAGACCCAGGCATGTGAGAGGAAGGAACATGAGAGAGGTAGGTGTAGGATAGAAAGCAGACAAAGAACTTGAAAAGCGCAAGGGGGTTGATGGCAAGGATGTATGATTGTGGAATGAGGGTGTGTGTGGGTAATCATTGGCAGTGGATGAAATGAGCGTTGATCCAGAAAAGAGAAAAATAAAATCCAGCCATGATGCCGAGCAGTTTTCAGAAAGGGCAGTTTCTAGTGCATGGATTGGATGGTAGTAGAATTGGTGCGTTATGTGCTCTGTAACCTTTTATCATTGGGGTTCACCCCATATTAAAGGCACAAATAGAACCACACACCTGGAAGTAAATCTTCTCACAAAGAAATTTGAAAAGAAGGCAATAATAGCAATGTCCCAGACAATTATTAATTTCCCTTCATTGAAACTGGCCAGAGCCAGATCCAAATGAAAACATGACCTGGGAATGCTGGAAGAGGAGGAATTGGTGGATGCGCAAATAGCGGTCAGGGAATTCAGTATGCCCACAAGACTCTGTTTGGTGCAACTCAAGATACTGCACAGAATGCATTATTCCAGGGTATGTTTGCATAGGATGAGCTGGAGGTAACAAGATCTTCCTGAAATGTTAAAGCGAAGTGGAATCCTTCTTCCATCTATTATGGGGTTGCATATAAGTCAGGGTCTACTGGGAAAAGGTCTTCACAATACGGTCCAGGATGGTGGGGAACGAGTTGCCACAATCTCCCAAACTGCAGATCTTCGGGGACATAGTGGGCCTCATTACGAGGTTGGAGGTAGCCTTGCCAGAAGAACGGCAAGGCTACCTCCATACCGGCATGAAAGTCCAGCACCCGCGAATGGGCAATTGTCGGGGTATTCTGACCCCTCTGGACCCGGTAATTGCCCTTTCGCGGTTGCCGGTAGATCCCCATTCACATTTCAGCCCCATAGGGCTCAATGGGGATGCCTGTAGCACCGGCACCGTTCATAACAATGCCGGTGCTACAGGCATGCTTTGCTCACAGGTGCCTTTCATTACGCCAGGTCAGACCATGCGGAATGAAAGACACTTGCGGCACAACTGAGTTATCCGGTCTGGTAACAATGGTACCGGCAAGCATACCGGTACCTTTGTTACCGGACCGGCAATCTCGTAATGAGGCCCAGTGAGTTCATGGGAGATGGGCATCTCCTCAACACGGTTTTGGTGGTGGCAAAGAGGAACTTGGGCACCAGGTGGGGTGTCTCTGAGATGGTGATAGTGGCTAAATTAAAAGAGGGTATGGATCATGGCCGAACCCTAGATGAGATGGTCTATAGACAAAGGGGCTGCCCAGGAACATTTCAAAGAATTTGGGGAAAGTGGGACCTGGAGGGCTAAAACAATAAGACGTGTTTATGGCATGCAGGGAGGAGCGGTAGGTAGACTTACAAGGGAAGACACACCAGAATTGGGAGGTTTCTTGTGGGGGTAGGGGGATGGGAGGAAGAAGAACCAGCAGGGTTTAGGTGCTGGTAAGCAGGGAGGTGGGAGGGGAAGGACGATGTGTACTGCCTATCCAGTTGATATCCAGTTGATATCCAGTTGATAGCGTTGTTGTCTAATCATCTGGATGTTATGATTGTAATCATCCAAAATGACTGAGAAAAAAAGACCGAATGGGTGATTTGGCCCTATTTCGGTGTGGATGGGGTTGGGGACCAAGTCAGAAATATTCAGGGGAGACTAGACCGAAGGTTATTTCGGAAAAATAATCTTCAGTCTTTTCTCCCTCGAAAATTACCGCCACAGCCTTTCAACCCCGATCCATTATGATTTGGTTTAATGTTTTTGTTAAAAAACAATAAGAATGTTAATTAAAAAAAGAGGGGTAAAGAATTTGAGGATGATAATGATGCAAATGAGGGTGGTGCTCAAAGCAGTGAAGAAGGCATAGATGGGGGAAGCAGTGGCCAAAGGTTTCAAGAAGTGGTGATCAATGAAAATATTGCCCAACAGGGTGTGTAAAAAGTGTGAGCAGAAACAGTAGTGCCCAGAAGGATGAAGAGATGGTACTACTGTCTCTGTTCACATCTCCTACACACCCGTGGGAGTGCTTATGGGGTGCAGGCCTCTTTTTTAGTCCCCTGGAAAGTGGCCCCTGGTGATCTTTCCACGTGCACCTATGGGGGCTGGATTTGGCTGGTAATTTTATTGTTAGATAAGGTTGCGGGAGAGTCATGGTTCCTAAGACGAGAAAATGCTCTCTTCGTCTCTCCTGTGGGGCAGGCCTGAGACATCTTTTGCAGATCTTTTGTTTTTGGGGCCGAAGGCAGAGAGGGTGGCCCTAAGGAAACTGTAAATTGCATTCTACTTTCTCTTTGTAATTAAGGCGCACTGGAGTAATGGGCTTCTGGGGAGAAATGCAGCACACTCTTTCTCTTGATCTCACTCCCCACACCGTTCAGGCAGCCAAGCTGAAAGGTGGGAACATTTTTGCTAATTTACGGAGACTGGTGGACCTTACGAGCTTATGCTATGGTTCTCTCTTCATCAATGGGAGCGCTGCTAGGAAGCAGCAGGGCTTTTCTTGCTGAGCATGAAACAACGGGAGCATGCGAGGCAGCGGATTCTCCTCCCCACTCTTTTGACTCTTGCCAGTGGTCACTAAGCAGCAGCGAATGCCAGGGCATTAGGTAACTCTTCAGGCAGGTCTATAGCGCTTTACCAGGCCCCCTACGCACAGTTCTCCTTTTCCTGTGGCTAATCTCCTCCCCCCCTCTTCCCAGCAGTTTTGTGGGCATTTGTTTATATATGCAGCTCTGCACCACAAGCATTCATCACCTGCTTAAAGGAATAGTGTGCTCAAAAATGTTATTCTCCTGAGCGTTCGGGCATGTGGTTTTAAGCAAACTGCGAACGATCGTAAAAACATTTCCTATGCACCTTACCTTAGTTTTCTGCACTTTTACACACGCGAAATGAGGCTGCAGGGCGCGGCCATCTTGTCCTAATCTTATCCTTTTCCGCATCGCCCTAAGTGGAACTGCCCTCGCTGCACTAAATCATATCCCCCGACCCTGAAGCTGACCTCACTATTCCTAGCGATATTCTCCACCTATTTTCATGACGTTAGTGGGCAGCGTAGACAAACGCGCCCATTCATCACCTACGTCTTAACGTTAGTTGAGGCAGAACCCGGTATATAAACACACACACATCCTTTCACAGCACAGCGTGTCCCAAATCGGAATAGAAAACACTATTTTTAAAGGAAACACTAATACTCTGCAATTTATAATGTGCTTTTATTTCACAATAAACGCTCCGAGAACATCCGCCAATTTCCATATTCAATCACATTTTTTATTTCTTTGTTTTCGAACATCAAATCTTTATCATGAGGCACACTGTGTTCCATTCGGTAGAAGCAGCGCATTGGACACACCTTGAATCGCAAGGCTTTGGCATCGGCTTCTTGCTAGACCACTGTAAAAGATGTCAGGTTGCTCCTTGTTTCTGGTACCTCGAAAGGGCATATCGGTCTGGGGCGATCGTCCCACATCAGCGTAATTGTAAGCCAGACATTTTGATCTATCTGCCACTGCCTGCTGAAGAACCCGTCACTGGGCAATCTGGAATAGATGACATTAGCAGAAAGGAAGGATGTAGCTGTGTAGAAAACATAACAGAAATAATCTCAGCAGCCGTTCTTTATTCTAATTTATCCATTTACCCTTTACTTCTACACCGGATGAAACCTAATAATGAGCACAAACCAGAAAAAATGGAAACACAGAGAAAACATTGTTTAAAGTTGGAGTCTATGATTTGCTTGAGAGGTTCGTGCTCTGGAGTATGTTTAGCTTGCAATGGGATGCAGATGCGGAAGCTGACGGAAGAATTCTATCAATACATAGACGGCATTATAACGGAATATTAGCAACAAACTTGGCATTGGTGGAACCTGGGAAAACCCAGACGTGGACTCCATACATTTCGGTGCTGGACTGACCATGTGCCCGGGACAAAGACAAATACATACAGGTGTGTTTGCGTGTCATCACAATATGCCCCAACCTACAACCCGTTACAATGTAAGCCAGCAATACCGGTCAGAAAATGAAACCTTGACTCGTTCGTCTATAACTCATCTACAGTAAAACGTACAATATATTTGGTATTTCCATTCTCTTGGTGTAACGCAGAGTGTCCGCTCAGATCGACAGTTTTCATAAAATGAAATTACATGTTCTTTTGTCCAGTTTTGAAATGGTGAATCATTTTTGAGGGTATTACACACCTCCCGTCATTCATTCCATAGCGAATCCTCCCTTACTTCCAAGGACGAACAACAATTGAACCTTCTTAGGAGCACGTATGCTAAGTATCCTTTTGGTGAAGGAAATCCACAAATCAAAAACATACTGTACAGGATGAGTCAGTGTGAACGGCCCACAAGCAACATCAAACGCAGTGACCTTCACTTCCATGGGAGCGATTAGCCCGGCCGACCAATGTGGCTTTTGAAATATGTTCGAAAAACAAATTGTTGGCTGGCATCCACCAATGCCACGATATCGTGAATACTTTTTTACTCTTCTATATTGATAGTGATTTAGTTATTTTATGACAACAGTTCAAATTAGTGTCCTCCCCATTGTCACATCCGCGTGCCCCCTTTTCGCAGAGGAATGTGCTCTGGGGATAACGTGAGACACTGACAAGTCATAAATCCAAGTGCTCTTCCATATCCACTGAACTTCCCGTGCACTAACAAATGTTGGAGGTGAGTGGGTATAAACCACCCCCCTCACCATTCACGTACCAGGCAAATGACATATAAGCTAAGGTGGGAGACATCTCCACCCCTCCTGTACCTATTTGCATCACCCATATTGCAAATAAGTGTATTAACACGGTGCTAATGTGTATTTGAACTCCATTTTGTTTCCATCCAAACGCATTCTTTTTCAAGGCCCTCTGCCCCTCTGGTGAACTGTTCACTCTCCCTCTCCCAGCGCCGCGCACAGCCAAAAATGACAAAATGTGCTCATCCAAGAATGTGAGACCAAGGCCTGCTCCAACCTTAGTGCTCCACCCATCTCTGCTGACTGACTTGTGCCATCTCTAACCCCTCCCTGCCAGGCTGTGGTCCCCTGAACCCTTGACCCCTATTCCCTTTGAACGCATCTGGTCACCAGACCCTACCCCCGCACCACCTCAAATTCACCTACCGTATACCTAATCTAGAGTGGTCATATATTTTGGTAACACCAACACCTATCCCCGCTGTGTTTGAAATCATAAGACTCCAAAGGCCGCAAATCAAAGATCAGCCCTTCTGATAAGGCATCTGAAAGCAACGACCCCTAACACACCCCATACAAATATAGGTCGGAATGCACCCATTTCATACCATTAGCACCCTTTCATGTGGTATTTTGCATACAGTCATTAGTTCTTGCATGCCAAGTTTGTTATTTAGCTTAGGTCTCATTCCTTAGTGTGACGCGTATTTAGTCTGTCTATTTGGACACGTGCATGCTAAGGCAACTGCAGACCCCGCATTTGCTTTCATGCTGATATCCATCTGACCCTCCCGTGCCCTGATCAGTGAAGGACCCACAAGAGCTGGCTGAAAGCGGGAAGTTGGAAAACACAGAGTTACAATGTATGGCATCCTCCAGCAGCTACTTCTTGTTAAAGAAATTGACAAAGAGGGTACATTTGAAAAGATAATTTGGACGCTTAAGATTTCTTAATACTTTTAATAGCTTTTATTTTGCATTTTTTAAAGCGCACACACAGCCCGCAGGCATCGAGGTGCTGTTACAGGATTTATTTTTTCTTTCTTATTTGCGTATTTATAATGCGCTTAAATACCCAGAGGTTTCTAAGCGCGGACCCGGGGTTCGAACCTGTGTTGCTTCGTGTTGTCTTGCTTCCAAGGCGAACACGTTGCCGCTGAGCTATCCTCCCGGGAAATTCAAGTTAAATAGATTTCCGTTGGTCATGTACAATGTACACACATTATGGAACACACACCGCTGCTAATCATTGATACCAGTAAATCAACTGTTCAACTAGGTCTGCTTTTTGTGGACAGGGCACGTTTGCAATGTTTTGTGGCAATGTATGTGTCCTAGGAACAAAATCGGGATTGATTCCATGAGTCTGCATGTCCAACACAGTCAAAGTGAGATCTTTCACAAAATCGAATTCCATTTCCTGTTATATTGGCTTGACCACACATTTTCTGCTTCTTTTTTGCAAAGGCCATTGTGTAATGAAGCATCCCAAAGGTTCCCTCAGTTCTCGATTGTTCTCCCCCCATGTTCTCGTTCTGCGCCAATACCGCTACTAATGTTCGATATTGCATACCGTCTATGCCGAAATGCATCCTCTTGGGCGTGTACTTTAGGCACATATTATGGAACACCTCCAAATCTCCGGTGTGACAGAATTCTGTGAGTCACTTCAGGTCTCTTGAAATAGTTTTATCAAACAAGATCTTCTCAAGAGCCTTGTGTCGAGGTGAAGATGGAACCAACCACTTCTTCTTGCATTCCTGTTCTTCCGATAAAGGTCCATGAGTACATTGGAGAAAATGTTGGTTTTCTGTCCATGAGTGAACGTTGGAACCGTGGTGCATCAATGAGCGCCATTATTCAAGTAGAATTACCACAGATCCATCACAAGTTTTGGAGCTCCACCAAAGATGGTTGCCAAGACTGGGACCACTGTAAAATATTTACAGAACCCTTTTTTCCCCCTGCAGCTGTGATTCTTTTATTGATTGATTTGGCAATGTGCCATACATCAAATTGATGAAAAATGTTTGGAAACTGCTCTTGCATGGCCTTGGCTATTGCAACATGTCTGTCAGTGGCTATGAAGTCTATTTGCATTCCCCTCGATTGAAGATGTTCGATGGATTTTATGAAACCATGTTTCTCCATGGCCACTGAGGATTTACATTCGGACACCTGCATGAACTCCAAACTCATTTTTGTTTTAGTTTCCATGTCCTGAAAGTGGTATGTGCAGTACTTTGCTGAAAATCCGGGGCTGTCACACTGTCCATCGCCAGCTAGCCTGAACCGTTTGCCAGAGAATGTCCTTTCAATTGACATTTGTCCACTTTTCCAGGCTTGACTAATGGCAGGGAATACAAATTATCTTTGCTATTTGTAGTACTGCATTTTAGCAAGGAACTGAAGTCCCACAAATGGACAGAAACTGGCCAACTTACTAAAAGTAGAGCCACTGAAAAGTAGAGCTGCTGAACACAGTAGATTTCCAGCATCGGTTGAGCGGACCATGAAAATGTATGATTGAGGTGGCCACAGGTGGCTTGGATTTTCAGGTTAGTGCTTTGTAATAAATGAGTCGCAATCATCAATAGTCCCTGCATATTTTCCTCATCACTAGATGCACACATTTCAGCATCAGTATAATCTCTACCAGGCAGCTGTCGAATACAATGTATTTCTGCTCTTTTATGATGGTGGTTTGTGGCTCAACTGTGGTGGACAATTCACTGTAGTCGTGATCTTTGGCAAGTTCCTGTCAATTGCGTTGAAGCTTCATTCTCTGTTAGTTCAGCTTGTGTCATTTGCACACGAATTGGAGAGACGGTCAATAACAAATGTTTATTGGGTGGACCATTTTTCTGCGGGTGCAGAGTGTGTCAAGTGGTCCCTGAGGAATTCCAATGCATCTTCATTATATTCAGTTTCATCTTCATCTTGTCGAGTTCTCACATTGTAACAATGGTCCAACAACACTTTGCTGGCTTTGCCAGTGACATTCAATTCATTTTCTGGCCATTGCATATACGCATCTCAAGTCTGCTTATTGACTGGACCACGCTGCGCATCAAATACGAATTGCTCCATGGTGAAATCTGTTTGGCAAGCAGCATCTTTGGTTTCATTTGTTGTCTTTGGCTTTATACTTCTTTTCCTTCTGGGCCTCTAGGAGATGGGTTGTAAAAACATGTTCAATGTAAATCACACATACAGTAGATATCACTTTAAATAAAAAAAAAATGTTATGATGAATACACAAGCCCAAAATACTTTGAGAAAATGAAAACATTTTTGTTTATTTACCCTTGTTTTCTTGATTTTCTGTGAAACCGTGGTTCTTCTCTGTAACGACCGCACCAGCAAGCTGGTCGACCATCTCTGATCCATTTGCCTCCTCTTCTAATTTCCGACCTTGTATACATTCCTTGAATAGAATATTGATTAAAAAAAAGAATCAATCATTTTTTAAATCAAAATCTTTCATCACACACACTGCTTACATGCATATCCTCGTAAACAGTGTACGTCATTTAGTCAAAATATACATTTTGAATTTCACCTGATTGATTGATGGCAAGTGTACTCGATCAGAGATCACTGTGCCAAACTCACTGATTGTAATGTTGCCCTCAAACATTTTGCAATGTATTCTGCATTAGGGAGAAATTGTAACGTTAGAATTGAAATGATAAAAGTTTGAAAGACTGCACGTTTATAAGAATGTCACCGTCTGATAGTATCCTATGTAGGATTTACTTTCTTTCATTCAAGGGAACTGTCAGTACGCATACCTCATACTCTGGACAAGCTCCAAAGGATGATGTAATTGTAGCCGAAGTACCAACATCCGCCTATAACACAGTACTTGTTTTAGTATGGATGAAAACAACGAAATGGAACAGAGAAAATGGGATGCAGACAATGGTACATATAAAGAGAAACCCTTAAATGACACATAGTGTAAACAACCGACAGGAAACATAAACAATTTTTTATTATTTGAAATTCCAAGCATAATACATTCTCGTAATTGAAAAGTGAAATAAAATTACCTGATAGGTGCTAAAAGTTGTGTTGACTCTGTAAAAGAAATGGATGCAGAATCTTCCTCCTTCATTTTCAGTGCATTGTCATGAAGTGGTAAAAGGGAAAATTAGATTTGCATTAGATATGTGAGAAGATCCAACTCTTGATAATATGAACTTCTGCAAGTCTGTCGGGCTCACCACTGGTATATTGGATGTGTTGGTGGTGCTGTCACTTGCGAGGGTCTGTGCTCCACTCAGTATGCTCTCCTAAAAAAATTGACATGTCAAGCACGCGATTACCAAAAGATTATGCTTCTTTTGAAGGGCACTATGGCATTGTTTTCTATGGTCATAATTACTTTCTATGATGCTCCATAAACCAGGGACAGATGTGTAGTAAAGTGTGGTATAGTTAAAAATTAATACAATCTGGTAAATATGCAATTCATCATCCGGGACTCGCCTGAGGCAGCGTGTGCACGAATAGATTTGGAATTGCATTTGGAAGCAATTTACAAGACGTTCTGAGTTGATGCTTTTTTGTGTACTGCGATTGGTCATACATATCTGGGGTAAAGTGCAGGCTGCAGATGCAGAATCGATTCGCCCTCAAGTCTCCCAAGACCGCCTCGACTCTACTTTCAAGCTCGTCCACCGGGAATCCCACAACGTCAAACCCATTCTCTTATTACATCAATATTCGTCGGGAATTTATGCATGATAGTGCCCATACCTTTGACACGGCTCCTAAAACGGCAACCGAAAACCATACAAGCGGGCATTCTTGAAAAATCTATATAAAAAAAAAGTACACATATTTACAAACAAATTCTACTGAATGCATGAGATTGATGGGATTATATCAAAGTATTTTATACGAGGTTTCTTTTGGTCAAAGAAGCAAAACTTGTGTAGCGTAGTCGAATATACACAGGGATATCTTTCATACAGAATTGATTGATGCGATGTGTTACTCGTCCGTTGAATGTACTTTCATGCATCAAAAGGAATCATGCCTATGGACATGGTTCGAGAAAGATGCAATGCCATCACAATTGACAGTGATGAAATTTGCTATATATCGAGATCGGAACACTCTAAACATTAGACAATGGTAAAGTCATTGAGATGAATGAACATTACACTACTAGGTACATTCTTTCGAAATGGATAGAAATATGAGATCAGAAAGAGATGATTAGGTGACCTGCCCTTACCTTGACTAACAAATAATTGGATTCAGCGAGCAGGGTAGTTAGTAGCAGGAGAACAGGTAGCACAATCGCGAGTTGACTTGCAGTGCTCACAGATGTTCTCAAGATAAGTATCAAGGGGTTTATAAAGAATTTGAATAGTGGGTGTGTATGTGATGCAGAAAAGGGCTGGAACACTGCTGAATGGAGACACACTTATGTGGATTGCAGGGGCGCGGCCTGCTTCAGGGGAGCCTGCCTGGAGACAGTGGGTCTGGCTAGGCCAAATGAGCAATGGCCCCTGCACAGAAGATACCTTTGAATTGTACATGGTGTTTGGCACCTTGGCCCTTCCCACCCTGCCAGCCTCTTTGGGAAGGCACAGCCACAGGTGCAAACTGCTATTGATACTGGAGGGGGTATGGAAGGGCATGAGGCATGCAGAAAAGGGCTGGAACACTGCTGAATGGAGACACACTTATGTGGATTGCAGGGGCGCGGCCTGCTTCAGGGGAGTCTGCCTGGAGACACAGGGTCTGGGAAGGCCATATGAGCAATGGCCCCTGCGCGGAAGACACCTTTGAATTGTACCTTGGCCGTTCCCACCCTTCTAGCCCTGCCAGGACAAGTGAGCGTGTCCTTGATTCAATGAAAAATTGAAACAACTATTCATAAAAGATGATTTTTATTTTATTTTGTTGCTGATGTTGATGGCACAAATGTACTACAAATGGTATACTTCGGGTTGCAGCACAGTGTGGGAAAATCCCCTGTATTGACCGCTGTCACTGGGGAATTTGGCTCGAATGGCACCAGCGACACAGGCGGGTATTGCTCGTCGAATGCAGTATCCAAGCCTCCCATGAAGCCACCATGTAAACGAACGATAGTCCGCCAGCCTGTACTACCTGTGGAAGAGAAACCTACAAACTGTATTTAAATGAACACGATAAGTTTACAAACCTTAGTTGAGAGTGCCATCTTGTATCCTATGGCATAGTTGGCAGTACAAATGTTACCTCATGGATCAATAATGTGTAGACACATTACAAAAGTGAACACTCGTGCACTCCCTACCGTTTAGGGGACAAAGAAATATTGTTTCTTGGTTGTACGTGAAAGACACATAAAATGACCACTATCATTTCCCCAAATCACGAGAGATGTATTGAATTGCCAGACTACATTCATTTTGCAGTGATGGATCAAAGTTTCAACAAAGTAGGAGACAAACATGAAATGTTAGTGGCCTAAGTTACATCACATCTTGAGTACACCTACTCGTTACTTGGATTGCGAGGACGAACTGTTGCACGAAGTTTGTGCAAAAGCACCATCATAATCCTCAACACGGACCTTGTGAGGCAGGCTGCCCTGAAGTCCTGCAGCTCGGTAACGCATTACGGCCCTGTCTCGTCTTCCGATATGTAGGCCAAGCATCCAGAGTTTTCTCTGCAGCACCAGTTCTCCTCCTCGGTTGGCATGACCTCGCACCTTTTGTAGGTAAACCAGGTGGAGACGTCTTCCATGCGACTAGGCTGTGGCTCAGGATCCAGTCATTCATCCTCCCAAATGTCGTCCGATGCCCCATCGTTTCAGCATCTTTCTCTTTCAACTAATTCCGCCTCGGAATACTCTGTTCGCACAGGCTACGAGCAACGAAGATAGCTGAACAGAGCAGAAACGAGTCACAGGAAATACAAAAAAAGACAGTGAAACGATTGAAAAAGCAATTCTGATGTCTGATGAGAAGCGGTCTGTTTATACTTATTGAGAAAAGAGGCGTCTTGGCATTTCCATGGAGACAAGTCATTGCTCACAGAGAACATTGACCTGATACGTGCATTTGCATTGTGAAATGGCATGTACGTGTCCACATGCACACCCGGGACAATAACATTTTTGAGCGCACTATTCCTTTAATGCATGGGTGGGGTGACAAACTACCTTCTAGGGTTATCTCAGGATGTCCACGTATCAGCAGTGGACACCACCAAGGGTGCCCATTTCATGGTAAATGACCGATCAGATCAGTTATATTGTCATTTAAAATAGTGTCCATGTATTTTTCCCCTTGCAGATTTGTTTTCAATAAGTAAACCAGAAAATATGGCATACTGACGTGCACATTTTCATAATAAAACATGCTGATTGTACAATTCCCCCTACAGTTTTGAAAAAAATGTACAAGCATACTGACTTGCATTTTTTGTACATATTTCCTGTTCATTTATCAGAAGGGCCTCACATTTCACATGTGCCATTTTTTAGTAAAGCATCTTTTTCCATTTTCCATTATTTTGTATTTATTTTCTCCCTTCATAAAACTGGGACCCCACATTTGTAGTGTTGATTCGCTTCATTGAAAAATAAATGGCCATAGTAGGGGATTTTAGCTATATTCCTTTAATATAGAATATAAAACTGTTCTTGGTGCGGTTCACCAATGCAACCTTTGAATATAAGTTCCAGATCTGTGTAAAAAGGTGGTGGTTACCCCACTACCAAAAAAAAACAGGACAGGATTGTAGAAATTATAACTAGAGGCCTATCACTAGCGTTTCATTTCTACTGAAGATTATTGATAAAGCCACAGCCATGCAGCTGCAGGAACATTTAGAGACTTCACCAAAAACAGTCAGGGCACTTTCTGTACCATGATGGGCTCTAAAACCTAATAGACCTTCAGACAGGGATGCTAGCTATCATGATTAAAACCAAGTCGGGGCTTCTGATATTGTTGGACCTGTCAGCAGCCTTCAACCTTGTGAACCATAAATTGCCGATAAAAAGGCCGGCAGTTGTGAGGCATTGTTCTGAAGCGTTGATTACATGGATGGACTCATTTCTGAGAAACAGGATGTCTAGTATTCACTGGGGAGAGTAAAACTCTGAGCTAGAACGTTTTAGCTGTGGAGTCCTATAGGGGGTTTGTCTCTCCCCGGCTCTTTTTAATGTGTTCTGTCGCCCAAAATACGTGACTTATTGGATGAGCTGGGTATCCGCTTTACCAACTACGCGGACGATACCCAGCTCGTCATGGAATTAAGTGGGGATTATGGTAAAGATTCTGAGGAGGTATCTTTCATCTATGAGTCAATCAAGGTCTGGATGGCAGTTAAGGGATTGAGTATCAATGAATCCAAGACAGAGTTTCTCGTATTTGGGTCCTCACAATCACGAGCAAAACTAAATACAGAGTATGTAGGTGTCCATATTCAGCAGCAATTGATCCACACTGCTACCGAAGTTAAAACACTCTGTATTACGCTTGAACCTTCTCTGAGTTCAGAAGCCCACACCAGCAATACTGTGAGCAAAGCACAATACCATGTAGGATTGCTCCTGTTAATTAAACCTTTCCTTTCTCAGGCATATTGCATTACCCTAACTAGAGCAGTGCATAAGGCGGAAATTGGATTATTCTAATACCATCTTGGGCAGAGCAAATAAAAGATGCATCCATAGGATGCAGGTACAGCAGAATGATGCAGTATGCATTGTAAAAAGCATTCCAAGAGGCAACCCAATCTCAGAAAACAGAAGGGATCTCTATTGGTTGGCCATTGAGGAGATTATCAGTTTTAAAACCAGCATAATCACCCATAAGTGCTTGTATGGTTCAGCTCTGGCATATGTCCGGGATGGTTTCTAGTTGCAGCAATCTTGCAGGATCACTAGATTTAGTGAGTCTATGCTTCACCGTTGCCCACATACCAGGCGAGCCAAGGGCGGCAGTTCTTTTCCGGTGCAAGCGGCCTCAACATGGAATAAGTTACCCATTGAGCTGAGGCTGATTACTGATTTGTACTGTTTCCGAAAAACGCTTGAAGACCCTTCTGTTTAGGTGAGTTGAATACTCTTGTGAAATGAATAATAACTCCTGCTCTCTCCCCACTTTCATTCTTTTGCGGCCTGATGCCTGCGGGCTCAAGCGCACTATAAGAAAATAAATAAAATATATCCTAGCATACACCCAAATTAACTTGATGGTGAGTAGTACCAGATACTGTCTTACAGTGCTTAAACAAATTGATCCTTACTTGACATCCAATCCTCTGGCTATCATTGTACGTGTTATTATCGTTGCCAAACTAGATGACTACAATCCTCTCTTTGGGCCAAATCCTAAATTTGTATGTCATTAACTACACATTTTACAAAATCCCACTGCTTGATTAGTCTTGAATGATCCTTAACAAGCTCATACTACCTCATTTCTGCACCATCTTCATTGCTCACCAATCTCAGCTGAAATAAAATGTAAAGTCATTACTTTGGATTCGTAAGTATATCTATAGTAAAGCCCCGTACTCAAGCTACTCCTCACTGATGTGTCTCCACAAGGCCGAAACAAGTCTCGGGACGCTTGTGGTCTCGAGAAGAAGCAATGTGACCAAGCAGTTTGACTGGACTACCCCTTCTACGTGGGACCAAGCCTGATTTACATATGGTCTTTTCCCTTTTGAAATAGCTTGGTAGGCGAAGAACGATGGTCTGGAGGGTTGCCTAGAGCAGTGCCAGAGGTTACAATTCATTTGAAACCTTCCCGCCATCACCTATTTTGTTAAGCTAACGCTGTACCTACCACATCACAAGTAGATTGAAGCTCTGTTCCCCCAACAGATCTCTCAGTTCATCTTCATCCAACTAATTGGGAGCAGGTGCAAGTGGGTCTAGATCACCTGGCCTAAGCCCAGCCCACCTGGCACCTTCCAGGTTGCCGCTCTTTTTCCCCCACTTAGCAAGGGCCGCCCAACTGGTGCCTTCCTGGTTACCGCTCTTTTTCCCTACTTAAGGAGCCCTCAGCCTCTTTTCCTTTGCAGATGGGGTGCAGGTGCAAATGGATCTAGGTCACCTGGCCTAAGCACCACCCACCTTCTTAGCCCTGCCTCTTCCTTCCTATTCTTAACTCTTAGATCAAGGGCATCTCTCGCCCGGGCGTCTGAAGCGAAGGGCAGACAGAGAAAAGGGCAATTTCTGTTTGGACCTGTTCGGACCAGGAGGATCCAGGGCCCGACCCCCCCCTGCTCAAACAGCGGGTAAGCATGCACCAACATGTGTTTACTCCCTCTCTCCCCACATGCCAACCCACCCCCTCTGGTCCCCCATGATGTTCCCTTGTGCCCCCACCCTTCTCGCACACAAGTGTTGCCTGTTGCATGATTCTTCTACCCTGTTCCCCCTCCCAACCCCCCCCCTCCCTCCAGCCTACTTCTGCAGGAGTCTGTCCATAAACATTCTGGTTGCACCATCACCGTCTTGTGGCCAATGCTGGATTTTACTTTTATGGACTTCATTGATTCACGGTGCGTCACCCTTTCTCATGGTGGCCCTGAATCATGCTGTTCCCATCTTCATCTTGTATCCTGGCTTGCAACATTATGTGTTACTACTGACTTCTGCAATTGTATTCGCTTTCACCTCTTGCTGCTCCACTCTTTTTGACTGCTTACTCTGTGTCTCTCCTCCTCTCCCTTTCTCCCCTTTCCTATCTCCTCCCCTCTTCCCCTTACTTTCTTCTATGCACTTACTCCTAGTATAATAGCAACCTCGTCTGTCTCCTACCTCCTCCCTTTAGTTGTCCCCCCACCGCACCCCCCAGCACTATCTGAAATGTCGTCAGGCCTATGAAGATGGTTGCTTGTTTTGTTCCTCCCCTCTTTCTGCACCCCTCTCCCTCACCTTTTGTTTTTCTCCGGCTCTACCAGAAATGTCGTCAGGCCTAGTACGGTAGTCGTCTGTGTGTGTCCATTTCCTTCCCACTCTCCCCCTCCCTTCCTTATCTATGTCTAAGCTCTTGCACTATCTCAAATGTCGTCAGGCCGAGTACGATAGGTAATTTCACATCCTTACTGTTCATGGCCTGTAAGAATGTCATTGTATTTTCCCTTGTTCCCTCCCTTGTCCTTGAAGTGCTTTGAAACACATTGTGTATAGGTGCTATATAAATAAAGTAGCATATCATATTGTATAATGTATTTTAATTTGTCTTTGGTTTAACTTGAAGTAGGCAGGAGGTAGAAGCTTCCCAGTCCAAAGTGCTCAGATTGGGAACAAACGCCAATTATCGGAGACTAGACTCTAATTCATCCAAGTTCAGTTAATATCTAATGAAATGCTTCTTTCATCAGTAGCTCTACAATCACAACGTTAAAATGTTTGTTTTGCAACTCTGTAAAGCGCTCTTATGCCCTTGGGCTTAAGCACTATATAAATTAAATTCGCATTGGGGATTTATTGCTTCTTTTTAATTTTAGAATGCCCTTTTTGTGTGGAAATTGTATTCCTTAGCTCTTAACTGTTGTAAAGTTTGAATGCTGTTTCGTTCCTTCCCTATCACTTTTTGGGAAACTAAACATCAAATTCTGACAAGCTACCAAAACACAGCAACGTGTACCTTCGAGAGCCCTTGGCTCACCTCTGATTTTGAATGGATACTGTGGATTGTCTCCTCCCACGTATTCCTCATCTTTGATATTCGTATCATCAGCTTTGCTGCTTTGGAAAAATAATTCCACACCAGAGGGGGCTGTGCTCGATGTCATGGCGTCGATGTACCTCGAGGGCTGCTGTATAGTGTCAACGTCATCCACAGTACAAATAGCTTGAGCATCGCTTGTTGGCTTCAGTTCAGTTTTTCCGAAAGCTTTCACTTCGTGTGTTTGAAATGGCGCTTCCGTTTATCATTAAGATATCTTCTTCTTCTAATCCTTCAACCCCAAAAACTGGTTTAAAAAAATGCCAGGATTATGGGAAAAAATTGTCCATTACTGATCCCCATTGCTTTTGCCTGTCGTACCTGGGTCCAAACCATCGGACCGATGACTGCGGGTCCTGTCAGGCCATGACGGGAAAAGCTCTCAGGAACGATGAGGTAAATTGGTGGTGGGGAGGGAAACTTTGAAGGCTACTTCGAAGAGGAATAAAGAGACTGGGGAGTCTAGGGACTCGTCCCGGCATAACTAGAAGAAGTCTCATTCGAGGAGTCGGTCAAGAAAATCTTCATCTTGTTCAAAGAAGGCGAAGAAGAGACGTCACTGATCTCCCTCTCCTTCTTCGACTTCCGACTCTTCAAGGGTTATCACTTGTCCAACTAAACATGATTCCCCTAGAAAATGGGAGGCTTTTAGAGCCTCAATGATGCAAATCTTCCAGAATTCTGCCCCAACTCCCTCGAAGAAGTCGCGTGAAGACCATGCCCCAGCTCATCCTTCGGATGACCGAGGAAGGTCAGAGAATACTAAACGCTCTAAATCTGGCGAGAAATCATCAAGGGTACTGTCTAGAGAATCTTCTCTGATACCTCACAAACCCTATCTGTGCATAAATTGAAGGCAACACCAGACAAAATGGCGTCTGGTTCCAAACCTTCATCAACACCATTGTTGAAGGTTTTGTCGACACCATTCTTAACAACACCTTTGTTTAAAGCACCTTCAACTTTATCGAAGCTAGCGACGGCAACACTGACCCCTCTGTCGAAGACCGCGTTGATTCCTGTAGCATCATGAATCATGCTGATTCAGCATACATGAATATTGTGAATAGGATTGTGGCGTTCATGGGCTGGAGCAGGAATTCTCCTACCTACGAACAAGATGACATGATAGATATTTTGAGTCATGGTCCTCAGAAGAGGATCCGGTACTACCTTTTTTATACAGCCCTTCAAAGGAAGGTCATGTCCAACTGAGAAACTCCGGAGTCTGGACCTGCCGTAAACAAAAATTTGGACAGAAAATATAGACCTTCATCCTCTGATCCAGACTATTTAACTAAGCACCCTACACCTGAAAGCTTAGTGGTCCAAGCAGCTACATCTACCAGGCAGTCTGCATATCCCTCTATTCCCCCAGACAGGGATGACAAGAGAATTGTTGCCTGGGCTTGCATGATTTTTTCTTCAAGCAGCATGGCTTTAAAGTCAACCAATGCCACTTGTAGCCTTTCGAGGTTTACCTAGACCCTGTGGGACTGTGTTAGCATGGCAGCTCAGCACATTCTGGCGGGCGAGGAAGGAGACTGGTTCCTGGCTGTTGTGAAGGATGGAAAGGAGGCAATGGGGGGAAAGTGTCCAGTCAGCACTGGTCACTGCTGACAGCATCAGCAGGTCCATGGCGTCTAGCACCATGCTACGCAGATTTGTGCGGCTGAGAAAGTCTGGCTTTGCACCAGCTGTGCAAGCCAGGCTTCTCAAAAAGCCCTTTGATGGCTTGAGGTTGTTCGGCAGGAAGGCGGATGAGTCTACAGAAGATGTAAACCTCTAAGGCGGCGGCTAAGTCACTTAGCGCCTCCATACGACAACGTCAGCAACACTCCTACTCAGGCTCATCTTCCTGGAGGGGTCGTCCTTTTAGTTTGTATTCCTCATTTGGAAGGGGGAGAGACAGGCTAATCAAAGAGGACAAACAAGATTCTCACGTGGTGGACAAGGAAAGGGTGATATATCTACCCCAGCAGTGGCAACTGTCCCCTCAGCCGCTGCCACTCTAACCTCTAAGCCACTCTGAGGCCTTGATCCACAAGACCCCGGTGGCAGAATCTCTCACCATCTGAATGAATGGCTGGGCATTACTGCAGATGCTTGGGCACTGGAAACGGTAGCCCAAGGTTACTACTTTCCTTTTCAGAAAAGGCATCAGGATAATCCACCGGGATACAACTCTGTCAAAATTCCAGATCCACTCCTTGTGCAGGAGAATTTAACCCTGCTAGAGAAAGGTGCAATAGAAACATGTAACTGCAGCGGAGAGGACCAAGGGTTGGTATTCCCCCTATTTTCTCATTCCCAAGAAGGACAGAGGTTTGAGACCCATCTTGCACTTAAGAAATGTGAACAAGTTCCTCAGGAAGGACAAGTTCAAGATGGTCACACTTTCTCAGATCCTTCAGGCTCTCCAACTACAAGACTGGTTGGTATCATTGGGCCTTCAGGATGCTTACTTTCATATGCTAATCCATCTCAAGCACAGAAAGTACCTGAGGTTCGCGGTTGGCAGTTCTCATTTTCAATTTGGAGTTCTGCCATTCGGGCTGACCTCCGCCCCGAGGGTCTTCACCAAATTGATGGCGGTAGTGGCAGCAAGTCTCAGTAGGAAGGGGAATCACGTCTACCCCTACCTGGATGATTGGTTAATCAGGGCTTGTTCACCCAAACAGGCCCAGGAACATCTGAGGATTACCTGCCACTTCCTACACAGACTGAGCTTATCCCTCAATTACAAGAAGTCTCATATGATACCATTCCAAAGACTCAATTAATCGGAACAGTCCTAGTTACTTCCTCTGGGCAAGCCTCGCCTCCTGAGGTGAGAGCTCAGCACATTCTGCAGATGGTAACAAAGTTCCTGTATGCCCAGCATCTGCCGGCCTTCGATTTTCTGAGGTTGCTCGGCCTCGTGGCATCTTGCATTTTTCTGGTTCCAGAGGCAAGATTGAGAATAAGATCCCTTCAATGGGCCCTCAGGACTCTGTGGTCTCAATTTTCGGGGAATATGTCAGATCTTCTGAAAGTTCCGACCAGAGTGTTTCAAGATCTTCTATGGTGGGCTTGCAAGGAAAATATTCTCAAGGGAGAATCTTTTTGGCAACTATGGCCAGAGATAACAGTAGTGACCGACGCCTCACTCATGGGGTGGGGAGCCCACTCCAACGATCTGACAATCAGTGGTCGTTAGTCTCAATAGGAGTCCAAACTACACATCAACCTTTTGGAGCTGAGGGCAAACAGACTAGCGCTAGCGCTGAAGGCCTTCCTGCCCGCTGTACGGGGAAAGAATGTCCTGATAATGACATAAACACAATTGCCATGTATTACCTCAAGAGAGGAGGCGTAGGGTCACTACCACTGTGCAGTGAGGCAATGCAGCTCTGGTTCTGGGCAATACAAGAAGGAATCTCTCTATCGGCAGTTCACCTAGCCGGAGAGAAGAACACGGCGCCAGACGCTCTGGGCAGGCAGAGCAGAGTCTCCCACGAGTAGGAACTAGCTGAGGAAGTCCTTCAAGAGATCTTCACCCTTTGGGGAACCTCTCAAGTGGATCTGTTTGCGACCGTTGTCAACCGTAAGTGCAAACTGTACTGCTCCAGGGAATTTCCCCAGAGAGGAGCTCTAGGAGATTTTTTCGTGGTGGATTGGGAGTTTCCGCTCCTATATGCATTTCCTCCAGCCCCTGTCATTCCTCCTGTCATCAGGAGGTTGAGAAAGTTCAGGAAGCACATGATCCTGATTGCCCTGGATTGGGCCAGGAGGACGTGGTACCCGGACCGTCTAGACATGTCCATCTGTCCTCCAATACGTCTTCCACAGAGAGAGGATATTCTCTCGCAAGAGGAATTTCAGGTTCTCCATGCAGAGGTCAACATTCTCAACCTTCATGCTTGGTTTCTGAAAGGTTGAGATATAAGGATTGGGACCTACTGGATGACATTATGGAGGTGTTGCTTTCGGCTAGAATACCAGCAACAACATTTTTGTACTGTTGCTGTTGGAATAAGTTTTGTAACTGGTGCAAGGGAAGTAATGTAGATCCTTTTCTACACCGGACGTATTGTCTTTTCTTCTATCCTTAGCCAATGTGAGGCTCCAAATTGGTACCATTAAAGGCTATCTGACGGCGCTGTCCATTTTTAAATGATCGTCAGAGGAATGCTCTTCTTTCAAAATCCCTCTGATGACTCAATTCCTGAAAGGACTCACTAATGTTTATCCTCCATCTCCTTGCCAGGTTCCGGTTTTCGAACTTAAATCTGGTTTTAAAATTCTTAATGTGTGCACCCTTTGAAGCCCTGCACACATGTCTGCTAAGGTTATTAATCTTTAAACCCATTTTATTGGTTGCTCTCACAGCAGCCTCTTTACAGTCTTCTACAAGGACAAGGTTGTCTTGAAGGTCAAACCTTCATTTTTACCGAAAATCATTTCGGATTTTCATTTGAACCAGAAAATGTTTCCTTCCTTCTACCCTCCACCTCACCCTGGTAAGGAAGGGGAAAGACTTAATAGGTTGGATCCTAGAAGAGCATTAAGCTTTTACATTTCAAGAACATCCAAAATACGGTTTGATGATCAGATGTTCATAGGGTACACGGGACGCAAACTAGGTCAGGCTGTTACCATACAGACCTTATGTAGGTGGATAATTTAGCAATTTCGGAGTGCTTCAGGCTTGCAGGGAAAGACCCTCATGAAGGTTTGCGGGCTCATTCCACCAAGGGCATGGCCACATCTACAGCCCTTCAAAGGTGAGTTCCTATTAGAAATATTTGTGACGCTGCAACGTGGTCATCAATACACACGTTTACAAAACATTATGCTCTTCCCATTCTCAAGCTCTTGCTTTTGGCAAGGCAGTACAGCCCTTGAAAATGTGTAATATATAGAATTCTACACCCTCCTCCAATCATAAACCCTGCTTTGCATGTCTGCCAAAGATGAGGAATAGGTTGGAGGACACAATCCATTCAAAGAACAAGTTAGTTACCCCTGGTAACGTTCTTTCGACTGGATGTTCCTCTGATGTATTCCTCATCGCCCTCCCATCCTACCCCTCTGTAGAATTTTGCATGCTATTACAGCTTCCGCTCCACCAAGGTTCAGTACTGTAATGCCAGTATTTATGGGCATCTCTGCTGCATGGGAAGAAGAAAAAACAGAAGTGGGCCAACAGGCACTGCGCATGCTATATATGCTCTCCGATGACGTCACCCTTGCCGGAGGTCTTCGAGGGACATCGACTCGACCCCATCGACGCTCAACGCTCTTTACCAAAAAAGTTTTCAGAGGAGAGCTGAAGCTGGACATTACATGTCAAAGATGAGGACTACGTTTGAGGAACATCCAGGCGAATGAACTTTACCAGGGGTAAGCAACTTGTTCTTCGCAGGCTTTGGTAGTGGATGGGTATTTTGCCGTTCAGAGGTTCACCATTAACAAAGATAGCTCTCCTTCGTGTGGTGCCTCTGCTCACAAACTACACACATGCTGTGCCAATGGCATCCTTTTAGTTGGATCATTAGTAAGGAAAAGCTTTCTGCTTAGTTGTTTGACTAGAATCTGGGACTACGAATTGTGTTTTGTTTAGTCCATTAAGCACTCTGCATGTTCATAATACGCTGAAACGTTTGGAATTACCATATCCCTCCTCCCTCCATCTTGACGTCTTCAGGAGTTCTGAAGTTTACACAGGAACATCTGGGCACATGGATGGCGTCTTTTTGAGCTGGTTCCATTCCGAGTTAAATAGAAAGCACGGGCGCTTGCTCCACGATAAAGCCGAAGTTAGCTGCGCTGTACATTCCTAAGAGAGCGGCGCGGTAAACCGTTCCCAGTGCCAGGGGAAAAACGTCAGAACGGTTTTACGTTGCTTGGCAACTGTGGAAATGTGTTCTAGTCCTCCTTGTTCGAATTCTTTTACGCAGTAAGAACTGCATTTTCCATCATGTGGTTTTCATTAGGCTCTGTAGATTAGTGTGCGTTTTGCAGCCTTTTAAACAGCCTTGTAGGACACGAGCTTTTCAGATTTTAAAGGGCCGCTGCATCCTAGGGAGCACATGTCATAAACAAAGTGGAAAATGGGTATTGTGTTCTCTGCAGTTGATTGCCGAAAAATGTAGAGGATTTCGCCTGCATGGCACTCGTATTCTGCACGTATGCTGCTTCCCGGCTTGCTGAAAATGGGAAAACATGCTCTAACTTTCATTTAGTTCACCCTGTTAATGTTTATGAATTTGTTAGACACAATATAGGAAATTGCATTGAATTACTCCATTTCCATGTTTTGGTTTTAGGTTTACAACTAGAAATTCACTTTCTGCTTTAATCAGATATTTGAAGCCCACACGCCCACACTGGCCATCATTTACCACTCTTTGATGACGTCAAAGAACCTGTGTTTTTGCTCTCCTGCCCCCCCTCCCTACGCGTAACAGGCTGTGGATGCGATTTCCTGCACACTTTAAACCGAACGGAAGCTGCCAACAGCACATCACAGCTCCCTTGCTCTTTCACCTGCTCAGTCCTACTAACTTGCACCCTCTTACCTTACGGATCCGCCTGAGCGCCAAGACACCACGCAGGTGGAGGCAGTGCGCGGTATAAGAACCGTTAGCATAACATAGCATAACTTTTAGAAGCATATGTTTGGAAACAACCTTACATACTGTTGACGTACATTTGTTGTTAATATTGTACAACAAATACAAGCCTCTGCCCTATTTCATCAACATGCAGGTAGAGGGCCATGGCAGACATGTTCGTCAATTGAGGAGACCAGTGAGTGTGTTACGGTTTAGCTTGAACTTGCAAGAAAATGTCAATTGGCAAAGATCACAAATATGTGATCATTTTTTTAAGTTCCTGAAATAAATTAATAATTCCCCCATACATTTACCAGTAGTTGAGTAGAGGTGCTCTTTACACAAGATTGTATGGGGAAAGGACTAAAGCCCATGATCTACGATATAATAGCAAAATCATAACAACTGGTTAAAAACAAAACCGTGAGCACTACTTGAAATGTTGGGGTGCGCATTGTCCAGGTGGAATCCTGGCCAAAGGTGACGCTGATCATTGATATGGAATGTTGAGAAAGAAACAGCAGACCGTATAACACTGTTTAAGGCCCTCTGCTGACCCATTATTTACAAATGGAGACCACTGGCCTGCCAACATTCCAATGCTATAAAGACTGGCTGTTGGTTTGGGGTTGAAAGACTGAATGACAAATGTTCGAGGGAGAAAAGACCAATGATAATTTCTTCGAAATAACCTTTGGTCTTTTCTCCACTGAACATTTCTGACTTGGCCAAAACCCTGCCCACACCCCCACCCACACCACCACCACACCCCTACTACCTTGCCTCCAACTTGCTGGTCCCTGCGACGCCTGTTCCCTTTCACTTCCGTGATCGGGAACCGGCGCTGCAGGGCCCTTTGCTTTTTTTTTTTTTCTTTTTTTTTTTGGGACAGCTGCGGGGGCAATATAGTGAGCAAAGGTGCAGGGGGGCACACCCCCAGCACCGAATGCTTAATTTGGACATACTCCTTGGCCGTTTGGAATTTTCGAGCGGCTGAAATTCAGCCAAATCACGCTTTCTGGCATATATTTTCGGTCATTTTGGATGAAACACTGTCTGTTAAGAGTCTGGAAGGTGCCTAAGGGAGTCTATTGGCCGTTGACAACCCGTATTGCTCAGGCAGTCTGGGCAGTAATGTTGTTCAAACCCGGTGGCCACCAGGGTGCTACTGTAAACAAGGTTACTGGTGACCGAATGCTAAATAACCTGAAATTCAGGCTATCACGATATGGCCGCTGCAGCCCTAGGCCAGCAGTCTGTTTTTTTAATTTGCTGCTGTTGTGTAGTCACCGAAGTGAGAGGCCTAATCTGTAAAAAAAAAAATCATATTGTACATTTAAATTAGAAGCTCTCATTAGGGTGGCATAACTAAAATCTCATGTTCCTCGCATACAGTCCCATCCCACACTTCTGGGAAATCAACTGGCACTTGTGTGAACTCACAAATTAATTTAAAGAATTAAAGTCAAATCCAAACAAAGGTACTCTCTCTATCTCTCTCTCTCTCTCTCTCTCTCTCTCTCTCTTATGAATACTAGGCATTCTGAATAAACTCCTATTGCTTATTAATTAATGTCTTGCAAAATCCTTCACTTCACTAAAACATTTCACCATGAGGCATAAAATAGCTTATGAAATACATCAAAATACATGGCCTGATTTTACAAAAGCATTTTATCATGGCACAATCCCATTGAAAAATGCATAGTAAATTAGGCCCCCCCACCAATTCTAGAATGAGAGTACATTTTTACATTAAATGTGGTGCAAGGGATTCTTATGTGTGTGCAATCTTCAATGAACGTATGTCTGTGTATGCGGCTTTCAATCTGTATATGTGTGTGTGAATAATTTTCAATCTGTTCTTATATTTTGCCTTCAGATGTACAGGTTTCGGGATGGAGATTTAATATTCTGCATTTAAAGGGTAACATGTTAAAGCACCCTTTCACATCACAGATGGGTCTACTGGTGCATTTCAAGACAAGGGATTGCATGGGTTTTACACTGTGCACGATTATCTATGAATGAAATGATTTCTCTGAGCTACTTTTAGCTGCACAAGTATCTATTTACGACTTGGCTCCCACCAGCGATAAGTTTAAATGAGACCCCGACAGGCAATAGTCTTTCATGACAACACTCTGGCCTGCAGCATGCTATGCCTGCACAATCCATGGATTCTATTATAAATGGTGCTTACTTTTATAGTGCATAAACTTATTTAAATCACACCAAATAGTGTCCGTTTTAATCGAGTCTTTACAAAATACGCTTAGTTTTGTTGAAAATGAAATCTCACTTTTTTCTCAATTTAAATTCAAGACAAGGCATTTTATTTTAACACTGGGCTTGTGCCACTGTCAAATTAGTATCCCCTTTTGTTCCCAGACCCCTTTTTTCTTGGGTTTCTAATATGGTCAGCACTCTAAGGAGAATCTGGAGTTGTATCAGGGATTCTACTCTCAATTTAAAGGTTGCTGCTCATTTTTAAAAAATCAGCCGGGACCCTCTCAGTATGGAGTTACTGCATCAGCAAGGTCCATTTCAGCTGCCTGTCTGGAAACCAGTTTCCAATAATGCTGCTCTGTCTCTGAAAGAGCTCCTTTCTCCAGCCTGCCTGGAAACCAGTCATCCAGTTGGTATCAGTTCTCCCCAGCCAGTCATCTCCTTCAAATAATCACCAGCACATTCTGTATGATGATTCTCCAATCTCTATCTGTGTGCAAGGTATTATTTAATCAAAAACTCTTCCCCTAATCTTGAGAATGAGGTGTGGTTATCCACTAGACTAGGGGTGCAAGAGTCACCCCTAGTATTGTGACTGTAAAGGGAGGAGAACACTCCTGATCTTGTATAGGTATTTTGTTTTTCCAACATAATTTTTTAGGTGAATGTTCTAGTTTGATACAAATAAAGAACAATAAAATATACACATCAGGGCGAACAATTCTATATGCAACATTCCCCTGTGAAATGTAAATGAACAGATACATATTCTTTCATATTTTCTTTACATTTTGTTATACACTAGGCAGATTTTTGGTTGGCTGTGTGGCATGTTTTATCTACAGATTTCAATTTGTTTCAGGGTTCTGGGACCATTCTTTCTATAATTAGACATTTTTCATCTATTATATTTTTTAATTAAAATGCAACATGCAGAATTTCTCTTCAGCTCGACAAGAAGTATAAATGCCTATTTTGGCCTCTAAATGTCACTGAAGGTGCATCACACAATTCTCTTTAATGATATTAAAACATTACCAGGCTAGTTTAATTTTCCTTTGCACAGAACATCCAATAAGCAATTCCATGGCTTCATTCAAATAGATTTTTTTTTATAAGGGACCTCAAATTGATGGATGTGACAGCCCTTTTGCACTTGTACATTAGTTAGTGTCTGATAAAGGTGATTGGGCCTGGCTCTGAAAAATAAATTGAACACAATGAATCAGTTGATACTTGCTGCGCCTTTGTCTTGTTAAGGAAATTCCTACGTTGAGACATCTGCTCCAAGCCAACTCCAGCTACATGTTCGGGCATTTCTCATTAATCACAAATGCAGTGTTATTTAATATTAAATAAAATGCATTGCAAGATACAATTCCTGAAAAAAAATTACATTGTATTATAATCCACAAGTGCCTGGTCTGCCAACAATAGTAGGAACCGGATGAAAACCTGGAATTGTTCATTTATGTTCTAAGGCTCACATAAATGCCCTGGGGCCTGCTGAAATCTTTTTCTGGTAAACACAATTCAAATGTACACTTTATCTTGTTTACACGTGACAAAAGGTACAACTTCATATGCATTTCTCTGCATGTCCTTTGCATCAACCCAGTCTCTGTAATTATACTTAAAGGCCCTACAAATGGTTACTGTGGAATTATCTTTTACTTTGATGAAACTATTTTGGGCAGTGCCTCCCTTGCTTTGTTCGAGGTTTATTCCAGGGGGATGTTTTTTCTCTCCATAGTCCCTAACAGATCACACGGAGGAGGAGCCTGGAATGCATCATGCAGGCTTTGATGTGGCGATTGGAGAAAGCTGCAAGAAGCAATCAGGACAGGGGGGAAAGAAGGTGCAGGGACCAGCAACACCCAGCTTGGCAATGGAAATTCTGTGAGTCTACAGGATCCAGAGCCATGGCTAAATCAGCTCTTATTGCCCAGAAGCTTTGCATCATAATTGGCTCTGAGGATTCTGTGTTTCCATTCTGGGTGGTAATGGTGATTGGAGCGTGCATTCACCGCTTTCTGATTGCCGGGGAAGGAAACATGCCCTAATTAGTGTTTTTTGGGAGGTGGGGCATCTCTCCTCTGCCTAGAGGGTTGTAGTGGGTTTTGGTTTACCAGAGAAACTGAGAGAAAGTTTTCTCTGTCCTCAAAGGAGCGTCAGAACTATTCAATGGAGTTAGATTATGTATTATGGAGTGGGGTGGCCCCTTGTTGTATTCACAGAAAGTGGATTTTATGGCTCCAGAGATTTTCTTTTTCAAATGCTCTGTTTCATACATGCTTTCTGTAAAGTGAAGTTATTGACTGGTTTTCAGCTGTTTATTTAATTTTCAAATGTTTAATTTTCACTTGACACCACTTAATTTGAAATTCGAAAAAACTATGCATCAAAAAGAATGATGACGACAGAAATCCTTAAGGTTAAGAAATACACCAATGACACTATGTGAAAGCATAGTTGTACTGTTTACACTTTCCCTCTGTAATTACTGTGCCCATAAGGTAGTATGTTGTAAGTAACCTGCGGTTCAATATAATATACACTAATGTTACAGAAGTTAGCACAATAATGTATTAAGCCTCCAGCGATCAGTGGGGAGTTTGAGGTGAGTCTTTAAGAGGTTTAACACTAACTGAAGGATGTAAATGATGGACCTAGTTGGTGATATACGTGGGTACCAGGTAGATGATGTGAGTGTGGGGACATAGAGGTGTTGGACAGTAATGGCCTTATTGAAATTATTGCGTTAACGGGAAAACATTGGTATTCAGAAATACTGGTTGTTTTACTGCTTTGCATTATCGCTTTTGAAATTCCTATATTATAAATCTATCTGTTTTTGTATTAGCGCAACACACTAATGGAGTACAATGGGCTCCAAAATAGGGAAGAACTGTAGAGCCCAGAGGACTTTAAATGACGAGTAAAGTTACTGTTCTGCATGTAGTAAATGGATTTTTTTTATTTATTGTATATGGTTAGAACACCTTTACAAAGACCTTCAGATAGAATCAGAAAATAAGTCATAATACATTTCACGTTTCACAAAATACATGATACATTGGGCAAAGGAGACTGAAAAGGAAAAAAAAGTAAACCTACACAGTGACATTATTAGTTCAAATAAGATGAACAACAACATAAACAGGCTAACACAGGACACAATAATAAAAAATCTCAAAAATGAATAGAACTCAAAATCTCCACAGGAGAAAATCTTTTAAGGAAAAGGGCCTTATACGTCAGACTTTACTCAATGTTATTGCACCTACAAGCAGAGGCTAACAAAACAGCCTACACTATAGCTGGACTGGATAAAAGGCTTTCATTCAATTTCAGCTACTTGAAAAAGGAAGCCACAGCCAAGGTTTCAGAGATATTTCTTGCACTTATACATCGGTGCCCTATATGGGACTCTTGGGACCACTCATTAGTGGGAAACATTTTAGAGCGGGAACAACATCTTTTAACCGTTAATACACTACAGAACAAGAGAAGTTGTCTTGTTGGTTCAATATCAGCTTCTAGATGGCAAAATCAGCACGTTCGGTCATCAGTAGAGCTCGCACCACGCCGTGGGAGAATTTCTTTAGTTGGCAATAGGTTCCATCTTAGTTGCAGAAAGGTTTTTCTATAGTTTTTATCTGGAAATTTGGTAAGATATAATGCAATCTCGCCCCTTCTTTTATGTTACTGGACAAGATGAGCCATGGGAACAGTACGTCAGTAATTTCTCATGATTGGCAATCCAATCACAATCATACAACTGGGACTTCACCTTGAGTGGATTAGAAATAAGGGTATCTATATTCATATACATTTTTTATGGTATTCTCTCATAGATGGTTTTGATTTCAACAACAAAGTTGGACTGTTTCGCAATGGGTCAGAGATTCATGGTTTCTTGTAAGTTCAGCTAAAGTGAATCACGAATGGGAGTAGTAGTCCCCTAAATAGAGACAACAGATTCCATTCTACCCGAGCATGAATCAAAATAAGGTCATGTTCAAACCTCATAGCGGCAAGAGGGACACAATTCGGGACTCCCAAAATTCGGAGCCAAAACCTGGTTTACCACAGGTGTAATGGTTTCAGAGAGGAGCCATAAAACAATTCCTGGCTGTACATTAGTTTTGGCACCACCTTACAACATAAAACTTCAGTACCAGCAAAATGGAGACGGTACCGAATTGACGGTGTATCGCTAGGGCTTGCAAAGTCAACATGGTCGCCTTATAATTTAGCACATTCCTGCCATTACCAAAACCTGTACTGGCGGAGATGATATAACCCAAATATGTCATGCAGGAGGCTGACGGAATCGGAATGCCATCCCAAGACCACATTTGTTGTAGTTTTTTGATGCTCCTCGAAATTGCAAGAATTCGAGTTTTCTTAAGGTTAATCTTTAAACCATTGTCAAGAGCAAATGTAGAAAAGTCTTTAAGTAGTCTTTTTAGGCCCACACGCAATTAATCAAAGAGGAGAAAATCGTCTGTGTATGCAAGCCAGGAAATATGCTGCAAGCCAACTTTTGCAGGAATTAAGGATGCTGGGATTAAATGGCCACTTGCATCTGACACATAAAGATTAAACAAGCAAGCCGCCAAAATGCATCCCTGTCTGAGACCAGAACGCATAGGAATACGAGACAAGGCTCCGTCTCTGTTCAATCGAACCTTTCATCGACAAGTTCTCATGGAGCCCTGTAATAAGCCGTAATAAGCCACTAGGAATTTCCCCATTTTTGAGCTTGGCCCATAGTCTGGCCTTATCGACACGATCGAAGGCAGAGGACAAGTCGATTGAAGCGATGTAGGTACACCTGTCCGGGGTCGCCCAAGTAGAAAGCTGGATGTACCTGAGAACTAGACCATTAAGAGATGTGGAATGGGCCTTTCGGAAACCTATATGAAATCTAGACAATCTCGAGGGTCCAGCTACCCATTTCTCTAAGTGTTGAAGCAGGATCGAAGCAAAGATTTTGTTATCTGCATCCAATATAGATATGGGCCTATCGTTAGATGGATCACATCTTAAACCCTTTTTAAAAATTGGAACAATTAATGCAATTTGCCAGGTAGAGGGGATTATCTCGGTCCAAATAATGGTGTTAAATAATATAGTAAGAATATTGGGCCAATTTCTGGGGTCCGTTTTTAGGATGGCATTGGACAAGCCGTTAGGACCTGCTGCTCTGGATGATTTACATAAGGTGATTAAGTAAAAAACATTCTTTACTTTGAGGGTTATTAAAGCTTCCTTGAGCTTAGGACTATTATGGTATTCGGTGGTGTCTAGGGATTTGACACAACCCAAGTCATAAAGATTTGTAAAAAACATTAGCCCAGGTAGTTTCATCAACAGCGTTCAGCTAAGCAGTGCATGTAGACAAGGATTGGCCGTTAATCAGTGACCAAAACAAGCCAGAATCTTTTCTCACCATGGTTCCTAAGATCAGTTCGGCATCTTGATGAAGCCAGGACGCTCTTTGCTCTTTATGGTGAATGTGGTATTTTTGCTTTACTATTTAAGACTTTAATAATTTCACATCATTAGGAATGCATTGAGACTTAACCTTAGGGCAGACCTTATCTTGGTTTTGGCCTCAGCCAGTTGTTCATCATGTACGTGTTGATGGTTCTTTCGAATGGAACTATGCAAAAAGGAGAGATGATGCATCGCACCCGAGAAAAAAGTATTGATAGATCCTTCATAGTTCCCAACGTTAAACATGTCAAGCTTCCAGTCTAGAATGGAACGGGCCATAGCTTTACTGAACTGAAGGTTAAACCTATTGACATCTAATGGTGTACGTCGAACAGCATTGCCACCTGGACAAACTCCAAGATCACAGGGGCCGTTGGCCTTGTTGTGGAAGAGAGCAAAGGGGAAGGTTACAGAGGTTCTCAACATACAGTGATCGCTCCAGGAGGTCGAGGTAATAGAGAAATCAGAGCAAAAGTCAAGCATATCAGAATCCGTAAAGATCTAATCAATCAAGGTTTGACTCTGCCCACGAAACCAAGTACAAGCTCAGTTGGAGCTATCGCCAGCATACTCATGTAAGGAATGTAGATTTAGCTAAGCAAGGGTGGAGCCCCAAGCTAAGTCATTTTTCGAGTGTAGATCAGTGAAGGAATTACAAAGTTTATGATTAGCTAAGAGAGTGTCAGCCGGAATTGAAAAGCATTTGGCGTTTAGGTCGCTAGCTAGCAAGACACGGCAGATGCCACATTTTGCCTTACATTTACTGACCAAGTTGACAATAAACAACAACAATTTGTCAAGATCTCCTACACCACTATGCCAATAGATATTAATGAGGAAGATGAAAAATCCTTGTAAGGGAAAATCAAGCTCAACTGCCAGTATACCATCAGGCAAGTTCAAAACTTGACAACAAGACAACAGGAGATCAGATCTTCCGGCTATGATGAGGCCACCAGATGGACAACCCTTGCCACCGAATTTTACAGCCTGATAAAAAAAGATGGTATCATCCAAAACAGGGCTGGAAGTAAACCAGGTCTCTTGGATCATTAGAAGGTGTGCGCTTTTCAATTCAGCTAAGAAAGTAGGGTTGGCGCTTAAGTGTCTGTTTCCCCTGGAGTTCCGCGACAATAGTTTCAAATCTCTGTTGCCTCCACAAGTTTTTACATGGGTATTTATATTGTCGGTAACGCCAGGAACTCTGCTTGTTGGGCCCCCGAATTGTAAGTGCTCTGACCTCACGGGAATTCAAGCGTTTATTTTCACCATTCCATCCCTTGAGATAGTTCACAAAAAGATTGTGTTTCAGAGATGGATTATGCGAATCGAAGCTTTCTCCCTCCCATCTTATCACCGAGAACTCCAGGTTGTTCAACAGATCTTTCTCTGCTAAGATCGGGTCAAGCACCAATTTGGATCGCAAATACAGGTGAACTCTGGACACATCATTTCTATCTGGAAACACACCCAGCTCTATGTCAGCAAAGGCGATGGCAGTCAATGAGGTTATTTCGCTAATTAGTAAGATGTTCATGCGATTAAGACAGATAGGAATAGAGCATCGAAGGAAGACTAGACATTAATATAATATTACTAGATTCTGGTGGACAGCAAGTCGCATTAATAATATCCCTAGGGGCTTCGCCATTGCCGGCAGAAGGATTGGAAGCATTTGCAGTACTAGAAGGCCTAACATTAGAAACAGATAAACTAGCACATTCCCCCAGCAAACCATTCTTGACATTCAGGGCAGCCCTTTGACGAGCGCAGAGATGACCAGAAAGGAGGTTGAGGGGGCAGGGTTTCCACTATGTGTAGGCGAGCATTCATCCCTAGTTACAATCCCGTGTTTCTCTGAGGGAATATATAGTTTATCGAACAAAGTACCAAGATTGTTATGTTTACCATAAGCTGCTGCTGAGTTTTCCGAGGTTAGCGGGGGGCAGACATAGTGGTAAATGAATCAGGGGATGAACACCTAGCTCAGAGTTAAGAGACAATGGGCCTCATTACGAGTTTGGAGGAAGCCATCCGCTTAATAAGGGCAAGGCTACCCCCAAATTCGGGTCCTGCAGAAGGGGACTTACCGGGCCATTCGACCTTGGGGGGGCCCGGTAATTCCCTTTCACGGGATCCGGAGCCAGTACGTCCACATTCCCATTTCAGCTCGTATAGGGCTCAATAGGAATGGGAATGGGGAGGATGGTAGCCGTGGTATTGTTCATAACGCTACCGTTGCTACCATCCTGGTCTGCTCGCGGGTGCCGCTCTGCACGCCTGGTCTGGCTAGGCGTGCAGAGCGGCCCCCGCAAGCAATCTCGTAATTTTGCGGTATTGCAACAACGGCGCCGGTAGCACTACTGGCGCCGTTGTTGCCTTACCGCAACAGTTGTAATGAGGCCCAATGAAGTGGGGACTTTTTTGCTCAAACAGTTAACCTATTCTCTTTAGTCTGGGAGATGTAACCAAGCGGATTTTAACAAGAACTCCCAATGGGATTGGAATTCAGCAAGGCATTGCTGACACAGATCTGATCAACAGCCAAGTCTTGTGGTTGCTGTTTGGCCATGGTCAGGTTGGACTCTGCACCCAACAGTGTCAGTGAGGGAGTCGAGCCACATAAGCATTTTCAAAAACAGGCGCTCATATGCAAAGGTTTAGACAGAACATGAAGAGGCACTGTAGGAAAAGCTTTGGCTGTGTTCAAAGGCCGGTCGATAGCTAAAGGAATCGCTTCAACCAGAGAGCGTTTAGAGTAATCTGGTTGTAGAAACGTCTGCAAATAGTCATCTGTTCTGGAGGTAATCAAGGCTTTAGATGGAGTAAGAATTAGGGGGCTGAGAAAAGAATAGTCCACCAATACCCGCTTTAAAATTCATCTGAACACCATTATGGGATGAAGAATCTGTGCACAGTACAGGGATCACATTTGGTTCAACTTCGTTGATCATTTTTAAGTTAGATGTAGTGGGTAATCTTTTTAGAGTGTGAAGGTGGGGAAGGAAGAAATAACCTGAAGGTCAGAACCTGATTCTTCAGGCACAGGTGTTAACCTTGGGGCTGAAGTTGTAGGGTGGGGTCCCATATCCATTCATTGATTTAAGGACAGTTAAATTGTGGAGCCATTTTAGGGAAGAATTATTCCGTCTCTTTAACAATTTTTGGTTCTTAGATTCTTCTTCTTTTTTCCTCCTCGTCCCAGAGGATATTCAGTCAGGGTACTTTGTTTGTATTTGTATTTATTTTATTTATATAGCGCACCAGGCCCAAGGGCAACCGGGCGCATCATTTAGTTACAGGCATGGTAAGATAAAGCATTTGAATAGAATATACAAAATATACAAATTATGCAGGAAAAATCCAATGTGCAAGAGGAGCGGGTAATAACAGTAAGTCAGTGACGCTGTTGTTGTGACCCTAGACGCCATGAGATAGGAGTCATGGCAAGTCTTGGGCAGACAGCAAAGATGACGCTTTGCGCTTAAAGGCTGGGAAGCAGGTTTCAGCTCTAAGTGGATTGGGTAGAGAATTCCAAACCTTGGCTGCTAGGACTGGGAAGCTGCGTCTTCCAGATCTTTGCAGGTTGAAAAATGGGATAGAGAGGCAGTTAGTTTGGGCACTTCTGAGGGGTCTTGCAGTGGTGTATAGTGCAAATCTGCTGGCTAGTTAGCTAGGGGCTTGATTGGTAAGGCTTTTGTGTGTGAGCGAGAGTGCTTTAAGGGAGACTCTTTGGGAAACTGAGAGCCAACAAAGACTTCATCTGGAGTCAGAAATGTGGAGGTTCCTAGGAATATTGACCGCCACTCTGATGGCGTTATTTTGGATGATTTGTAGTTCTTTCATATTGCATTGGTTGGTACCCAGATAGAGGGCATTGCAATAATCAATTTTGGAAAAGACCAAGGTCCTGGCTAGTGTGGTGCAGTTGGCTGGTGAGAGGAAGGGGCGGCAAGCTGTGATGAGCTTGCAGGTGTATGATGCAGAGGATGACACTGCGTTGGTTTGTCTGGATAGGGAGAGGGTGGAATCGATGTAGATACCAAGCGTTTTTGTATCCTTAGCCACTATGATGGTGTTGCCATCAATGGTGAAGGATTTAAACGAAGAGTCAAGTTGGCTAAGTCTTTGGTGGGAGCCAAGGATGATTAGCTCTGTCTTATCGTCATTTAAGCACAGTTCATGCTGAGCCATCCAGGCCTGCATGACGTGATAAATAGCGTTAATTGCTAGTGAGTCGTTTTTGTGGTCACCTGTGATGGGGATAAGTATCTGGGTGTCATTGGCATAGTTATACATAACACCCAGGAGATCCAGGATGTCAAAAAGGGGTTTTGTAAACACATTGTAGAGTCTTGGGGATGCACATGATCCTTGAGGGACTCCACAAGTGACTGGGGAAGGTTCTGCGGTGGCGGTGGGGGAGAAAACTCTCATCGATCTGTAATCCAGGAAGAAGGTGATCCAGGCTGTCGCTTTGTCCAAGAAGTGGGCGGCAGTTTTAAGGTGGCGGCATAGGATTTGATGATTTACTAAATTGAAGGCCGCAGTTTGCCCTTATCTTTTAGGTCTTCAATCTGGGTTTTAAGGGCAAGTAGAGCAGTTTCAGTGCCTTATCGCGGGCGGAAGCCAGATTGCCTCAGTCCCAAAAGATTATTGGTTTCTAGATAATCTTGGATCTGCAGGTATGCAGCACGATCAATCATTTTAAGAGGAAAGGGACTGTGGTGATCGGTCGGTAGTTAGTGGGTATGTTGACGTCCAGGGTAGGTTTTTTCAGGAGAGTAATAACCCAGGCATCCTTGAGGTTGTCTGGGACAATCCCAGTGCTAAAGGAGGAGTTTAGCAGTGTGGTGATGAAGGGCGCTAAGGTATGAGCGGCCTCCTTAATGATGGCAGCAGGGCATGGGCCCCCCTGACAATTGGAAGGTTTAAGGTTATTGATGATGTGTTCAACTTCAATGATGGAGAGAGGTGAGAAGCTGAAAGGTTTCAAGGATTCAGTGTTGGGTTTTTTTTGTCATTGATTTTGGTTTGGAGGGTGACGATTTTTCCAAGGAGGGCTTTTTGAATGTTAGCACACCAGGTGCTGTCTTTGGAGCAGGTATCAGGGGGAGTGGCAGGGGATTACAGCTCCTTTAAGATTCTAAATAACTCCTTGGTGTTTAATTGGGCAAGTTCAATGCGTTTATTGTACGTCTCGTTTTTTGCCGTGAGTATGGCTTCTTTGTAATTTAGTGTAGCTAGGGCGACACTAGCTTTGTTGGCATCCGTTGGATTGCTTTTCCAACGTGCTTCAAGGGTCCTTGTTTCCTTGCGTAAAGTTCTCAGCTGTGGCGTGAACCAGGGGTTGAGGTGAGCTCGCGGTTTGGGTTTTCTTAGTTTGGAGGGCGCGATAAGATCAAGTGTTTGTTGCATGTATGGTGTGGAAGGTGGTAATGGTGGACTATCCAGAATTTCAATGATGACTGGGGGAACGTTCTTGAAAGTGTTACAAGGTCGTACAAGTGAAACATCGAAAACAGCAAAAGTATCTCTAGACTGAGTAGCTGTTATAGCTGAGTCCACCAAGTAGGTTTTCTGGGTCGGGATCCAAAATGTGGGAGCTTTTTAACCAGTATATTACGAGAGGCAAAGTGACCAACACAGGCTTTGAGGTCTTCGACTTTGGTGTAAATAGAAGCAAGCATGGAGGAGTGCACCTTGACCTCATCACAGATGTTGTTGTAGAGTTTAACAAAGGAACTGAAGACCATGTTGAGAGCAGAGAGACTAGGAGAGGACAACTTAATACAGTAATTATCTTCTCTGAGTGTATGATGGATTTCCCCTGGAGTTCCGCGACACTGGGTTGAGTAGAATAATGGGGATAGGAAATCGAGGGTGCTCAGCGCTTTTCTTGTAAAATGAGATCAGTCAGTTTAGTGGGTGAGCCGATGCAAGAAGCATCGCTCGTTTGCTGAGTACGTTCTCAAGAGTTTCACAAACGATTGGATGTATTATACAATCGGCATATTCAATGATGCTTAGATCGTTGAGGCTGTTAATCTGAGAACGATCGATTGTTGCAGTTTGCCTATTGGGTACTGAGGTTTTAATTTCAGGGCAGGACCAAGTTAATTTCGGAAAGTAATCTAGGATACATTGACCAGCAATGGGGGAATTTGGAGGAGGGATGACAGCCTGACCTGCTAAGGCGAGACTCTGGCCACGTTTATTGCGGCCCTTCTGCTTAGGTTTTTGGGGGCAAACTTTTGTGGGTGAAGTTACTGAAATAGGTGGAATTGGTACCCCTAGGTTGTGGTTCAATTCAGCAACTAGATCAGCTTCATTATTGGGAACTTTTTGTTCTTCATGGGTCAGTTGGTTTCCAAGGGATCCAGTCATTATTTGACTGGTACCTTCATGGATTTCAACAGAGATGCTCTTAAATTCCGTTGCTGGATGTGCTGGAGGTTGATTTCGTAGCCCTCTGCGAAGAGACCTCGTTGTAAAAGTCCAAGAAATACGAGCTTGCGAATCACCAAATAAGTACCAGAAACAAACACAATAAAAAACTCTACAAGGTACCTGGCACGCCTCAAAGGGTGTTCCCCGCTGTCACCGGCAGGTTTGTATGAGTATAAGAATAAAACAGACTCCAATCACAACTAAATGACGCTGACTCTGTGGTGTCTGTATGGGCAAAGGGTCAGGAGTGCAGCACAATAAGATCCCACAGTCACCTATAAAGAAGAGCAAGTCACACAGAGTCAGATAAGTAATTCGGAATAGTACAGTAGGAGTATAACAAGCACGGCTCAAAGGGAGTCAACGACAAACCCCCTATCACCCCTGCCGCAGTGACCGGCAAGATTTTAGCAGTTTCATATAAAAGTCGAGGACGGAGCCCAAAGAGGCGCCCACGAACACAATGTCAAATGCTTTGTGCTGAATGTACGATTCAAAGGGACAAAATTGCAAAAGCGAAAGACCCCAAATTCATCGATAGAGCAGCAGGCTTTAAAATCACAAAGCATCAGATAAATGATTGAAGATAATAATACGATGTTGTGTGCAGAAAGCACGGCTCCGAGGGAATCACTGATCCCCCACAAACTCTAGCAGTGTTACGGTCTTTACTTCAAAGAAACGTGTAACGCGAAGTATGAAGCATCATGCAAGTACGTTTTCAGGTACAAGTAAAGTTGTAAGGCTGGCACAGTCAAAACCACAAGTACCAGGAGACACTCGATCACGTGTCCATACACCATATGGAGACAAAAGCGTTCAAGGATTTTTCAAGTGAATGAAAACGTAGGACACATTTTCCCAGAAAATGTAATCTTAGGGAAGTAAGCTGAGCCAGGGTACTGGCATACCAGGAGCACAAAGTAGGCTAAGATTGAATGTACATTTGCAATTAGATCAAACACGCGTCGAGCAGAGTGGGTACCACAGAGCCTTCATTCCATGCCGAAAAGGAGAGGAGATCAGAAAGGCAGTGTCCACAGTAAACACTCCTGAAGCACTCCATTGCGCTCCATTTTACCATGAAACTGCTAAAATCTTGCCGGTCACTGCGGCAGGGATGATAGGGGGGTTGTCGTTGACTCCCTTTGAGCCGTGCTTGTTATACTCCTACTGTACTATTCCTAATTACTTATCTGACTCTGTGTGACTTGCTCTTCTGTATAGGTGACTGTGGGATCTTATTGTGCTGCACTCCTGACCCTTTGACCATGCAGACACCACAGAGTCAGCGTCATTTAGTTGTGATTGGAGTCTGTTTTATTCTTATACATTGCGCTTCACTGGAGAGAATGGTTTAAAGCAAAATGACACACCTCCTTCCAATGCACAGAGTAGAAAGACTTCCAGGTGAGTCGAAAGGTGCCACAGTAAACATTCATGCAGCACTCTAGAGGAAATTCTGCCAAACTCGTAATGAAGCCCATTTGTTTTTTATGTAGGCCCTACGTTTTTTATCACAGACTTAATTTGTTTTCCTGTTCCATACGCCTGGGCTCTATGGGAACCACTATGGGCAGATGAGGCTTCAGAGAACCTGCAGATGAAAGAAAGTGGTATATTTAAAGGAGGGATACTAAAGAGCATGCACATAAAGCAGAACCATTGTCTTTCAGCATGAAATTAGATAAGATAATGCATCTTTAACATATATGCATGTGCCAGGCAGCTTCAGGATACATTGTGGGCCTCAGGTGGAGATTGTGGTTCCAACTAGGATTCTGCCTGGCACTCTGGGTGGGTGGGGGTGGGGAGTCTGGTCAGGCGGGGTGGGTCAAGATTTGAGCTGGAGTGGTAATGTACAAGATTTGTAGCAGAGATGGGAGATGATGAAATGCGTGCCATCTGCATAGACGTTTTGGTAGAAACCAAGAGTGGTAGCCGTGTATCCAAGATAGGATAGTGCCTTGGAAAATTAAAAAGAAGGTGCTGGCTATTCGTGAACTAAGATAATCATTTAGTAGATACCGATTGGTAGATTTGCAAAAATGATGCAACTATGGGGTTTGTGTACATTCATTATTTAGGAGATTATTTGCAACGCTGCATTTAGTTCACTGACACTTTGAATACTAGGTTTTATGGCTGTAGCTGGTATGAAGGCGTGGAAACGTTTTTTGAGCATGGATAGCTAGAATGTGACCTTATCCACACTATTAATCGGAGCCCAGGGTTGAATTCTGAGTCGAAGATGACAACCAACGTTCTGTGATTCAGCTGTGGGTGTTTCTTGCCCTATGGGCCAGTACAATTTAATTGTTTCAAGTATTGATGCTTCCAGGATCGTGCTAATCGATTTGGCTTCATTCAGAGGAAGTTTTCATGGATGCAAGGCTTCCCATTTTTGTGGTGTTTTCTAAATCCCCAAGTTATTCTTTAAAACAATGTGCATTTGTATGGCACTGTTGTACATTTGGAAATGCACTTGGTACTATAATCGGTATCAGTGTTTATTTATTTATGATTTAGTATTTATAAAGTGTGCATCAGCCCCGGGGCATTGTGGCAGATTGTGGGAACACATGGTCCCGCACACAGAACACATGGTATCCTTCCTTAAGACAATACCACAGCCCCAATGTGTAAATGTTGGCTTTGGCTGATTAGAAAGTAGTGGGCCTATTCTAAGGCCAAACCAAACCCAATGGCTAGGTTTGTTAGCCATTTTAAGAGTATAGAGTGAGCCACTTAACAGAGGGGTGTTTAACTGTACGAGGGCATCTGATTGGTTTTGGCCAAGTGGGAGCTCTGATGTATGCTCCTTCCCAAGGTGGTCTGTGATTTCCATCGCTCTCAAAAGATCCATCTTCTTGTCTTTTTTCTTCACCTCATACTTCCAAGGCAGAGGAACGATTCCATCGGCTGGACCCGGTTGGGGCCCTCAGTTACTATGTCTCTCGGACGATGGAGTACAGGAAGATGGGCAGCTTCTTGTTGGTTATACTGGTGCAAATGCTGGTAGAGCGCTAGAACATGCGCTGCATCTCTAAATGTTACAATGAGGCTGGTAATTCAGAGGACTGGCTGTCACCTCCGCTCTGCAATGCGCGGTCCCTGTTTTGGACATTTGCCAATCAGCTACATGCACATCTCTGCACATGTTTCCAAAGCATTAATTCTCTGTCAGCATAGGATGCTTGCTTTGGTAGAGCGGTCCTTCAGAGTGTTCTGGTCTAGCTGGTGTCCTTGCTCTCCTCCCTCCTCCAGATCAATATGCTGCTATGGGAGTCTATCAAAGATCAAGAGTCCATGGGAGGAAGGACTCCATTAGAAGACCAAATTACTTACCTCTCTGTAATATTCTTTCTGATGGATATTCCCTCCACCGATTCCTCAATGTGAGAAACCTGAAGCGTTTCTCCCATGCTATTCCCGGGGATCCTCGACTCAGGAGGCCTGGGAAGGGCCATCGCTCTTGGATCTTGGGGGCGGACAAGAGAGGGAGGATCACCCGGGAAAGGGACCCTGGGAGACTGGGGGAGGGACGCCCTTCGGTGAGAGTTTTTTCCCCTGTTCCAGTACATTTCTACCTGATGCCCACTCTGTCATTATGGGATACTTTTGTCAATAACCCATTTGTACACAGCACTACAGTTACCCCCTTCACCCTGATGAAAACTCACATGGTTTTTCCAGTATTCTATGGGAAACTCCCATAATCCCTCCACACTGTTTTTCCCTAAAACCAATTGGACGAGGAGAAAGATTGGGAGGATGCAAATTACTGATAGAGAACCATGGACACAGAAGACCGACTCCACTTTCTAGATCACACTGTCCCACTAATGAGTCCAGGAAAAGTCAGGTCTCCCTTCACAACCATGTACACCTAAATGTAATCACTATTCCCAGGAAGTATAACAGGCAGAGCAGGAGAGCACACTTTGAGCGAATTGGGAGGTGCCGGAGAGAAGGAGAAAGCCCTTGTGAAAAAACACCCAAACACTTGCCATGCTATTTGAGAGGAGGCTGCAGTCTGAAGGAGGTAGTTGTACTTCCAGGAGGCAAGACTAAGGACAGCTGGGGTTACCTGGCGACACCACCACAGCAAAACTCCTCCACTAGGACAGGCAGGTGAACCCAGGTCTCTGAGGGGCAGAGAGAGAGACCTTGACCTCCAACTAACATCCCCTTTTCGCTCCTGCAGCTCCCAGTGCCCTAAAAAGCCATTTTTGGAAGCTATGAAGTGGGAGTGAAATTAGCCCAGTGCATTCTGGGACCAGAAGTCCCAAAGACCTGGTTTTGCTAAATTGTGAACTTTGAAAGGAGGCTCGAGCCTGGTTTGAAGTAAGCCTTCATAATAAAGTGTGCTGCGAGAGAGTAGGCTCGAACCCGGCTGAGGGAAACCTTCTTTTGTGAACCTCGAGGGCTGGAAAAGAGGTGACCCACGCCTCACCAAAAACCTTGACACCCACTAGAAAGCCGATTCAGTGAGGTCAACACAGCCGGTGAGTCCGGAAGATTGTGAACTGCAGCAATTTTGAACCCAACGGAGGGATGCTGAGAGCAAGCTAGGGGAAGGGAAACTCGCTTTCTGATGAGATTGTAACATTGTAAACTGTGGCCAGTGTGAACCTGACGGAGGGCTGCCCACAGTGAGTTGTTGGTCTGAGCCCGAATGAGGGAGGCTAACGTTGAGGGCCTCAGGGGGAGGCTGGCGTGAGGTGTGAAAGCGGTCATACGAGGGTCAAGCCAAACCCTCATGTACAGTCGAAAGTCTTGGCACATTGTGGAAGCAAAGAGAGCTATGTAAATGGGGCAAGTGTGAACCCGACTGAGGGATGCCTGCAAATTAGGGTAAAACAGTAACCCATCCGAGAACACTGTGATGATAAAATTGTGTAAAGCCTGACTGGAGGCTTTAGGGAAAGCCTTACTGGGCGCTTAAAGGAATGCCTGACTGGGGGATGAGACCTGGACATAGGTAAGGGAAAAACCTAAGGGGTCTAGAATGACTTACTTTTGAAATATGCGAAAAGGGCAATGTGAACCCCGCGGAGGGATGCCAGGAGAAAGCTAAGGGCGGGGAATCCTGCATTGTGATCAAACTAAGTGAACTGTGTTATTGGGGCAAATGTGAACCCGACTGAGGGATACCTGTGAATTAGGGTGAACAGTTATACACCCGTGAATATTGTGATGACAAACGTGAACCCGATGGGATGTCCACGAGTGGTTGGTCTGAGCCCAGCTGAGGGGGCTCGCAGGTGAAGAGCAAATCACCCTATGGGAATTTTTGAGAAACAACTTTTTGTTTTAAGGAACTGTGAAAAGGGGATCAGAGCCTGATGGGGGATCCCGGGTGAAACCAAGCCACCCCAAAAACTGTGAGTAGAAGGAACTGTATGTTTGTTCATCATTCATCAAGCCCTCTGAAGCAAGAAACTTTTTGGATTACTTGAAAGAAGCTGTACTCTCGTGCCGGAGAAGCTCAGAAGTGTGCTCAACTCGAGTCTCGCCTTGTCCCGTGAAATAACGTGGGGAAGGTAGACCCCGGCCTTTAAATCCTGACTTATTCTTTTGTGAACACTATTTTTTTTTTCTTGTGAACATTATCCCAACCTATTTTGTAGCATAGCGGTAAGGATTGGCAATATTTTATTTTTTTAATATCTGCCTTTTTTATTTGACTAGACTCCACTAGGACAGAGTGTATTATTATGTGATAGTAGTAGCTTGCTCCCATCTTAGATTTAGGTTTAGATTAGGCGTTTATCTCCCCCATTTTTACAGTTTAATTAACACCCTTGAACTGTGATTGCTTGTGTCAGTGTTACTTTGATACCATGCCTTCTTTAAATCATCAGCCTCCCAAACTACCCCACTTGGTGAATTGCTAGCGCACCTTTGTTCTGTAGTGCCTCAGCATAAGAGTGCTAGAGAAAAAGGGTGGAACTGAGGTCAGTTGGTGCAGCGCCTACATATATACTGGCAATGACTTCCAGTCCATCGCAGGGCACGCTGACGCTTTGACCCAGCAGTCTGCTTTGGCTCAGAAGGGAAAGTCGAAAAATGTTCTGAGGTAAACTGTGGTGTCTGACAAGGATGCTTGTTGGGCCCTGGTGTTTAATGTACATACTAACCAATTGTATAAAGTGTTGAGTGACTGTGAGGCACAACAGCCTTTGGTACACCAATCCCTGTAATGTTTTATGCATATTGCAGTGTGCTACTTGCGAGAATCCTTGGATACCTTCAGATTCTGCTGGATGTTTATTCTGAGTGCAGGCCTTATATGAAAGTAAAGGTTGATAAATCAGTGATTATGTACTTGCCATAGGACCTTTTTTCATGCCAGTAGTAGATCACTTTGATTATCTTGGTATGAGATTCTCCAAGACATTTTCTCCTCCATCCTTCAGCACATATTAACAAACAGGCCAGAAGGGTGAAACTGGAATTTGGGGGGGATTTTTCAATTTGCATTATAATTCTTTGCTCATCCACTGGACTTTTACGCACATATGGGGCTATGATATATTCTGTGGTTTTGTATGGGACGGGAGTTTGGGATTTTAATTAAGGAAAGGCCCTAGAAAGGGCTGAATATTTGATTCTAAATTTACCAAATTATTTGTGCCATATGGAACTGGGTTTAGATTATTTCACTGACCGCTTCCTGCTGGCACTTATCAATTTATTCTCGAGTGTCTTGCAGAGACATTTTGCTAAGCTTTCCAAGATAATCTGAAGAAGGAGAAAATTGTGCGAAATAGATTCCCAGCCCGGACTCAGATTTCGGTAGTTGAGTCGGAGGTTGTGCCTACTTTGGAAGATCTGAGAGCCGCCTTAAATATACCATGAAACTCCCACATATCCACGACGAAAAGGAACTCCCACTGGCTTCCTGTCCAAGATCGGATCATCTTTAAAACTCTTACTGACTCACAAATGCCTGCATAAGTCAGCTCCCACATACTTAGACAAAATCACTAGGTCACAGTCCAACAGTCCGACACGCTCTGCTCACCTCCACTTGCTTTCCACACCACGATTAAAATTGCAGAAAGCAGGAGGCAGCAGCTTCCCAGCCATAGCGGCCAGACACTGGAACACCCTACCAGCCAAACTAAGATCATAAGACTCATTTTGGACATTCCGTAAACAACTGAAAACATGGCTCTTTACTCAAGAAGTTCGCCAGTAAGTTCGGATAACCTATGAGCAGATCAGTCACGCCAAGAACATGTTATAACCAGTCTGTAACATACTCCCGCTCATGTTTATGTGGAACTAGGTAACCATTGTATTTTATTATGTATCTCTGTAAGAACAGCACCCAGATGTCTCGAGGTTGGGTGCGCTATATAAATTGCCAAAATATTAATGAGTAGGGCTCACAAGTTCTATTGGACTACAGAACTGCACGACTTCACAAGCTCCTGTTCTTCTCTCTGACTACTGTAGAATCCATGGAAAGCTTGTTTGAGTAGGATTTTGGAGTTTTGATTCAATAACCTTGGGTTTTCGTACCTGTCCCCCAGTCTCAGAATAGCTAGTTGTTTTTTGACAGACCCAAGCCATAGGACCTTTCCACCACATTGCTCTTGCATGCATCCTTTGGTATGCTCTTTGTCAGGGAATCCTGGGGGGTTAGACTACACAGAAAGCCATAGTAAGAGTAGTTTTAGTATTGGGTAGTCTTTTAGATGCATAATACCCAGTTCAAGATGCACTGAGAGAGATGGGACTCTCTTGGGCATGTTAAGTACTGTAGCGGCGCAGGAGGAGGACAGGACACTCAGAGGACATGTTGACCATATGTTTATTAATGAATCAAAAGAAGGCCTATCTTTCCCCATCACTATGGTGTGTTCCCTACCTGCTTTAATAAGTAAGGTGCGCGTCAGTCGTGAATAAATGTCCAAAGGAATCCGTCCACTGTCCAAAAGGAACCTAACTGCCCCTGCCACTATTATAATCAACTAAGGCCAGGATAATGACTGCCTTGTCCTTGTGGATTTGCTGTTGCACTGGTGTTCTTATATTTCAGAGTTCTGCTCATTATACAATTCGTAAATAGTCTCTCGTTAACCTCTATAACTCCCTCGGGAAGTGGTGCCAGACCCTCTGGTGCAGGCGGATGGTCGCTGCAGGGCTACATCTACCCCTCTCGGCCTTATGCCTACATACCCCATGCACCTAGACGCTTCGATCAGGAAAGGAGGCCCAGCGCAGCTTAGGGCTGTGACCAAAAGAACCCTGCGGCATTCTTCGAGTGTTTCCTCTTCCTCATCCACTCCCTACAGATGACTGGGCTCCTCAAGGGGATTGTCGGGTAAGAGATCCCAGAGGTCGTGCCTCCTAGGCCACGCCTCTGGGTCCTTCTTCTGTTGCTCTGGCGGTGCCAGTGCCGCAGCTCATTCCTTCTCTGTTCCAGGCACTGTCAGCACTTAAGAGCCCTCCTCCTCCTCCTGTACCACCAAAAACAACTCCCTCCCAGTCGCTTGTTGATACTCAGCTACCTTCGGGTGTGGATCATGGGGGAATCCCTCCGGCCCCTGAATCCCAGGACCTGGACTCCCTTCCATTTGGAAAGGGGGTTGGGGAGGAGTGGGGTGATGACGACGCCCAGGACATAGAGCCTTCAGCCTCAGTGAAGGCCTTTCATGACCGTCTTCAGGACCTTGCATAGTTCCTAGGGGTGCTTCAACCAACGCAGGCCCCCCAGGAGTCGAGGGTGTTTTGGCAGAGGTGCTGGCCTAGCATGCCACGAGCAATTCAGGCATTCCCTTCCAGGAAGATGTCCTGCAGGTGGCGAGAAAGTTCTGGGAGATGCCCAGGACCAACACCCAGATGAACAAGAAGTCGGATAGCCGGGTCAGGCTTTTAGATGGTGAACCAGTCCTCTGGCCCTCCTACCGTCAGCTGCACTCTTCAGTTATGGCGGCGGCTTCCTTATATTACAAACCATTGTCTTCATCTTCCTTAGCAAGGGCCGCCTCCAGTTGTCTTTCCAAGGAGCATAAGGACCTTGAGTCTTTTGGCAAGGGTTGCTACCTCAGCTACGGGCTGTATTTGAGGCAGGTCAATGCAAACGCCCCCCAAGCCGTGGAGAACCAGAAGCTGTGGCGAGAGATCAAGGAGTTCTGGCCAACCATCCCCTGGAGAGACAGGCCCCCTTCAAGGCCGTCTTGGCGGAGGCCTGTTGCAGTTGCACAGGACCTCAGGAGGCGTGGTATCAGTTAAACAGGATCCCAATACCCCAGCTCCTCCTCCCAGACCTTCGCTGATGGTTGATGGACGGCAATGAAGCAGTGGGAGCCCCATTTACCCGGCCAGAGCCAACTCTGGTGGGGGGGCTACTCTGGAGGGTTTCTCCATTCATTGTGCATGGTCCAGGGTGGAGACACTCCTGCATATTAATCTGCTCGAACTTTGTACTTTGCAAGTACAAAGTGGTATTATTTATATAAACAAGATTCACAAATATATTATACATTTAAAGAAGCTGTGTTATCACCTAACATACTGTGTGGACATTCCTTTGTGGGGGCTTTGGGGATTCACTGTACTTACAAACCAGCCTGCATCACCTTCTGAAAGCTTAAGCCTGGTTGCTCGTCCATTGCTACCAAATTGAGAGCCCTGGCTGGGGTGTCCTGTGCCTTTACCCTACCATACAGCGGGCAGAAGTACAGGTACCCCCCGCAGTCTTTACACTTATATATTGTACTGTGATAATAATTACACATTTTTGCTTGGTGACTTTTAAATTCTGCTACCAATGGTTTGCTCTTTGTCCTTTATAGCACTCTGTTGCTCCTGAGCTAGGTTCATGGTATAACAATGTTATAATAATAATGCTCTGATAGAAAAATATAACAGAATAGATTTTGCCATTAGAATCATTAAATACGGTATTACACAGCCACATTAGTGGCTGTGTAGTTACGGTTAAGTTGCTAATCCCATAGGAAGAGCACTTTTTGGGCGGCTTATAACTTTGCTTCCCCTGGACGAATCATCGCCAAAATTTGCAAAAAAAAGTATATGGCCCACTCTGAATTTTTTTGCAAAGTTTGGTGAGGTTTGGTCCAGGGAGGGCAAAGTTATAGGGGAGGTCCCAAAATGTCTTTTTTTCCCATAGACTGAATGGGGAAAAAACCTTGCTCACGCCTACAGCCCAAACCGCTGGACGGATTTTCATCAAATTTGCGGTAGGAGCAGCGGCTTGGTCCCGAAAGCGTGCTTTTGGATATTTGGTGAAAATCCGTCCAGTAGTTTTTTAAAAAATGACCAAAAAGTAGGTCACAAAAAAGTAGTGATATCTATGTCCGCTCCGTGGACACACTTCCCTGTTCGCTCCGCGGACAGGACACCGATTGGTTAATCGGCTTGCGTCATGTCCGCGGACATGCGAAGTGTCTGCTGATTGGATGGTGAAGAAGCATGACGTGCGTCAGATTTTTGGAAACACAGTTCTTGAATGGCTTATAACTTTGGCGCCACTTAATAGAACTGTATGAAATTTGCATGCATATGTCTGACCTAATTCCGAATGAGTTTACAAAGTTTGGTGGGATTCTGTCATGAGGGGGCAAAATTAGAGGGGTGGCGCCAAAATAATGTAAAGGCTTATAAATGAGGTGCCATTTGACGAATCTACACTTCATTTGGCAATCTGATAATAGATCTAGATATAAATGTTTTTGCAATGTTTGGTGGGATTCTGTCAAAAAGGAGAAAAATTAGAGGGGGAGTCGCAAAATATTGTAAAGGCTTATAAATGTGGTGCCATTTGACAAATCTATACAAAGGTTTGCAAAAAGATTATAGATCTAGATATCAATGTTTTCGTAAAGTCTGAATGGATTTTGTCAAGTGGGGGCCAGGTTATATGACAATTGATTGTATGTGCATACATTTGACACTTTTGAAAAAATAAAACATGGGTGGATTTCCAGCAAACTTGCGTAAGGAGCATTGGCAAGGACCTACAAGCATGGTTTTGGAAATGTGCCAGTGCTTATTTTTTGACAAGTGTCATAATGTAGCTACAAAAAATAGCAGTATACCTTTAGTGACTGAGGGGTAGCCTGTGGCCATGGGCAGTGGCCAGATTGTCTGGGTGATGGAATAAGGTCATGATCCGGACAATCTGGCTACTGGCCATGACCACAAGAGACAAAACATAGGATTAAAGTGTGGTAAAGTTATTCGAAATTAGGATCGATTTGAAAGGGAAGAAAAATGTGCTTGTGGTAATATGGTCATAGGGTTCTCTTTTTGCCTTCTGCAGGCTGCCATGGAAAGCGAAGAGGGACCATGTATGGAACCCCTGCCTTCCCTCTCCATGGTGGCCATCTTGGAAAAGGATTTTCCTTCCTACACCGGGACGCCAAAGGCGTCCCGGTTTAGGAAGAAAAATCCTCTTTTTTAGTACCCCGGGTTCCTGCTTTGGGACCCTAGGCTGCTAATGGCCTTCATCCCTTATTTCAGGGGCTGGAATGGGGGGGGATAATGGCCCAGAGACCTCGTTATCCACCCTTGCTTCGCTTGGGCTGATAACTTGGGCTGCTGGGACGGAGGATGAACGTCACAATATTCCTATTAGCATAAAACAAAATGCAAATGGAAATGTTGGAAAATGTTATTAAGTCTATGTACTTTACTGAGAAATATAAAGTAGATGGAGTCTATACGTTTTTTTTTAGTTCTATTTTTTTTAACTGTGAAAGGTGGTTCCTAAAGGTACATTTATTTTGTTTTTGGATGCATTTTTTTTGGCAGGACAGCTTAGAATGAAAGGTGGGAAGGGAAATGAGGGAAGAGGCACTAAACACTGATATGGAGGGGGGGTGGTGGTGTCTCTTGGGGAGGAGGGATGGCATTAATGGATTCTATTTTAAGATAAATAGCAGTTTTGCTAAAAGTATGTACTATGTACTAGATTTTTAATGGATGAGTAGGAATAGGTGTTGGAGGTGTTCAAGGGAAATTTTGAAGTTGAAAGTTCCTAGATCAGTAGAAAATGCAGTTCCGAACTGTCCGCGAAGCACAGATCTTATCGTGAAGTGCGTATGGGTTCTCGGACTCATTGTCATGCCGCGCGCCAGCATATGGTCATGTGGCACTCTCCGGAAGGTCTGCAATGAAGTCAGATTGTTAAGGGGACGTTATGGTTAAGTTGTACTAATAAAAAACAACGAAATTCACTGAAGAAACTTTGTTAAAGGGACATTATGGTTAAGTTGCGCTACTAAAAACCTATGAAATTCAATGAAAAAACTTTGTTAAAGGGACGTTATGGTTAAGTTGCGCTACTAAAAACCTATGAAATTCAGTGAAAAAACATTGTTAAAGGGATGTTCTAGTTCCAAGCAAAACTGAAAACCCCCTGAAATTCCCCAATTATGGTAAGCTAAGCAAACATAACTCGCACCACCATCGTGCACTGCTAAGACTAACACCCAGGACATCAAAGATTACATCACAAATGTCATTGATGACATCACTGATGACATCACATGTCTGGCTCACTCTTTTTTCCTTTACTGATATATCTAGGCCAGTAACAGTCAGGAACTAAAAATTCACTATACTATAGTACAAAGTACTATATTTGTAGACTTCTACTTGAAATATGTTCTTACAGTAATTCACTTGGGGTCCACTCACAGCATATGAAACATATACAAAGGGGAAAACACAGACTTGGAAGACAGCAATGCTTTATATGTATGAAAATGATTAGTAAGGTTATCAACACTGTCTTATAGTTCTGTTGTTTTTTTATTACTGTACTTTCCCTGGATATGCTCATATTTGTACACATTGCACTTACACTACTTTCCTTAGGGTCTAGTCAATATGTAATAGTTATACATAGGGAAGTAGTAGCTTTGAATCAGAGCAAACATTTCTGTGCAAGAAGATACTCAGTTATGTTATGAAGATTGTCGGGTAATACTGCGGTTTTTTTGTTTGCTTCACTTTCCCTGTATATGCTCTATTTGTATGTGTTGTTGTCTGTTTGTGTTTTGTCTGCAGTAATGCAATAATGTACGAAGTGGGTTTGATTAGGTACTTATTAAATGTTTCACAGTATGCAAGACTCTAATAAGAAAGCATTTATAATTTTAGTATTTAACATGGCAAGATTATTAATATTGTATCTTCATCATGTCTGCTGCACACTATGCCTATGTTACTGTAACATGTGTACCTTAGTATATTGGAAAAAAACTTCATAATACAATGCTATTTGGATTAATGCACTACGTAGCTCATGATATTTATTCCAATGATCCTTGACACTTTTTTATTAACATTACAATAAGAATCCCTTGTACAGACTTTTCGTGAAAGGTAAATGCTCATGTGATGTCATCAATGACATTTGTGATGTAATCTTTGGTGTCCTGGGTGTTAGTCTTAGCAGTGCACGGTGGTGGCGCGAGTTATGGTTGCTTAGCTTACCATAACTGGCGAATTTCAGGGGGTTTTTGGTTTTACTTGGAACCATAACGTCCCTTTAACAAAGTTTTTTTCACTGAATTTCATGGGTTTTTAGTAGCGGAACTTAACCATAATGTCCCCTTAACAAAGTTTTTTCATTGATATATATATATATATATAAGTCAAGGATTTCCTTCAAGAGAGCTGATGGATTGCAACCTGCATTGACCAATTTCTATTTGATTTTGTTTTGATATTTTAATATTTTTAACTGCTGATGAATTGTTATATTTAACACACCTCTTAAAAAAGATTTTGCTCCCTTTCATGCCAAGAAAGAAATGTGAACCGCCCTTGTAGGGGCTCTCCTTTAGTTACGTATTCGTAGGCTGCGCCAGACACTTTTTATAGGCTGTACCCCATAATATGGTTTTGTAACTCGTTCGGGCCACCTCCCCTAAATTTCTTATCCTATTTAAAGCAGCAGCAGCAACGCTCTTCCGAATGGCTACCCAGTGCTACAATGCCGCACCCATGGGAGTTTAGAGCTGTACACATGCCAATAACATAGCATATCATACAGATTTCTGATGTGCTGCATGCTCCTGCAACCACACGCGTGTGGTGCAAAGGTCATTTTTGAATGACAATACTTTGGAAAGTTTCATGAATCTTGCAACTGCAACGATGCAGGATAGAGTAGGATGACGTTAGACAGTTATCCTAGCTTGCTCTCAATACCTTTCCTAGGTGATGCGGGGCAGGATAGAGTAGGATTACTTAAGCCAGTTATCCTAGCTTGCTTTCTAAACCTTTCCTAGGTGGTGCCGGGCTTCTTTGTCATGATCTCCAGACACTCCGCCACACGCATGCCCAGTAATGGAATATGTATTGATTGCAAGTTGCAGTAAATAGGTTGAAGCAGCTTAAGTAATGTAATATATTGATTGGAGGTGAAAGCATGCGACTGTCTAAATGGCGTCCTGAACGCTGCTGGGAAAGGAATTTTCTTATTTGGGATGCATTTTGAGCAAGTGTGTTAATTTCGATTACACGTCTGCATCCACACTTAGACAGCACCTTCCTGTACAGACTCACATACTTGTGCGCGCCTATAAATACGGCCTAATCACATATTTCAATGCAAGTCTAATTTGTACTCTTCCTTCCTCAGGGTTGTTCACTGCCACTTATGCGATCTGTCACTGGGTCGCCTGTGACCAAGAAGCTCACCAAGACCATTTGTTTAGACTGGACTGTTTTTATTTTGACATTTTGTTACATGAAGGGCCAACTTAAATGCAAAGGGGTTTTCTCAAAATGAAAAGTAATGGTTCTTGGATTTGTCTGATATTTCCACGCCCGGGGAACTTCAAAGTGTTCTCCATGGTTTGCCCTTGCTTTCACAGGCCTTCCTGGCACCATGAATATCATTTCCAATCTTAACTGTTTCAAAAAGTGGATTTGTCACTACGTCCTGGTGTTGCAGGCATTCAGGTAACCCAAACCCTTCGCCTGGACTTAATAGAGATATTTGCTTTCTGGGGTGCCTTATACATGGGCACACGGCTCGGTCTGCCTGTGTGTAAGGCACCCCAGAAAGTGAAGTCTCCTCAGCTGACTGATCAATAGAAGTAGTAAGCAGGGAGAAATGGAGAGAGGTCCCAGTTGAACTTCTTTTCATAGCCTTTCTCCTGGGTCTTCCCCTCTCCCCCCTGGTCTTACAGCATGACCCCGCCTCGTTTCTCCACCCACCTTTGGGTCTTACCTAGGGCCGACTGGGCCAGCTGAATCCTTTCTGTTCTGGCTTCGAAAATTCTGCTCTTTCTTCTCCTCAATTCTTCCGTTGGTAAAGGATGTTCTTGCTGCTTCTGTTAGACCTCGTTCACCCCCTAGTGTTAGACCACCTCCTTTCTTGTTCTCGCCACCTGGTCGGTTCCACTCCCTTCCCATCCCCACTGTTCTCACTTCCACGCTACTTTCCTTTGATGATAAATGACCAATCATAAATCACGATCTACTTCCTTCTGTCCTCGTTTCACTCTCTGATGTTACCCCATCTTCTTTGTCACTCCAGACTCTGATGTTATCAACTCCTCCTGAAACCATTCTTCTGCTGATGTTACTGCCTCCTCTTATACCCCCCTAACTCTGACCATCTACTCATGATTTCTACTGTCGCCACCTCTCCAGCCTTTGCATCCTCCAAGGCTCCTCAGTCTCCAGCCACTGCCAAACTTGAACTTCATGTTCCTCCAACCCATACTGGCAGACTCAGGTCTCTGGGTTTCATCGTCTTTCCCTCTCCCCATGGGGGGGGGGGACTCTTGGTGTAATTGAACAGGACTATGGTTAATGGCTGTTTGAAGCTGGGGCTAGACCAAGCCTATAACTGGCTTTTCTGCCATCTTGGAAGATACTCTCTGTTCCCTAACCAGCTGGTGCTGCCCGTCTGAGTCTAGTTTCTCCTGTTGCCCTAGCATGTGATTTAAATAATGGGAAAATATGTGGTAAGATGTTTAAATCTGCATGTTGTACATAAAATGTGCGTGCGTAGTGAATTCCTAATATTGTGTCTTCAGAGCAGACAATGCGTGATTTTCTACAGGATGCAATTTGAGGTCTGAAAAATATGAGCTTGTAACACTGTGTACTTGGGACACCCGGGTTCACAGAACCTCTCTTTGAGAGCCAGAAATGATTCCCCTGGTGTTACAGCCTCGTTCATAACAATAACAAAACCATTGCTACCAAGACATCCAGTTAAAGCGACTTGTGGATTTTTCTGCTTTCAAATGTTGCGTCTGCGTTGAGGGCTATTCAGTCTCTTACTTGGGGTCGGTATGGCTTATCGCTGTTCTGCATGCTCGTAGCTGGGTTTTGGGCAGGGTCACAGCTATCCGCACTGGACTGCCCTCATCGAATGGTGGTGGGAAAATGGTCAGGGCCCCCAGGGCTGGCCCGTTCCATGTGAAAGGGACCAAGGGAGGGAGACCAAGAGACCCTGCCCTTATGGACCCTGGCCCCAACATCCAGTGGCTGTGGGAGGCCTCTGGGGTCGCCCACCTGGACGCACATAGGACCAGGCAAGAGACTTCATCACAGATCCTACACAGCAGCAGAGTAGCATCGCTCAGATGAGCGCCCACTATGGAGGTCTCTATTGAGAGTACCAGTTACAGGTTGGAATCTCATACATTCTCCCACCATATCTTCCTTCTGAGGCCGATGCAATCAGGATTATTGAGTTCGGATGACACTCTATTCGTTGCTCTAAGGCTGGGGAACTGGGCTTTACAAAGTACAAAAAAAATGTATCACTGAAGATTGTGGTTTCAGACTTTTGCGCCCCCCAAGCCGACATCAAGTGCCACTATACAATACAGAGTATAAACCAATAAGCAGAAAAATGACTATTGGCTAATCTTCCAAAATACTCGCTTAAAACGCAGAAAACGGCACCTTTTGGTTTTACCGAGATTTGTATGCAGTGGCTTTAAATAGGACTGTTAATAGGGCACCAGAGGAAGGCTGGGTGGCGCATTGGGGGGGAGGAGAGGTAGCCCCCATCAGACTCGATACTGAAGGCACATATTAAAGAGAGGTGTCATGTATTGTCTGTATGCATGGTATTAGAGTCTCACCTAGCTGGGACGTAACAGCGCTGTAGATGGGGGACGCAAGCAGGGGCTGTAGTTAGGGGGCAGAGGTAGCTGTGATTGGTATGGGAAGCAGGGTTACCCAGCGCAACGGAAGGGGAGAAGTCCTGTCACCCCCTTACATTGAGCCTGCTCTAGGTATTCGAGCACATTTTGTAACAATGTTGTGCTGAGCTGTGTCCCATCCCTGGTCCGCGCCAGTCATCATTGTGTGACCCTCCAAGATTCCAGAATGTTTCACATCTACTGTCCCTAACAGCCAGTAAGACTGACATGTATGCTTTTCAGTGTCGGCTATTAGGTGGTACTTCAGCTGCACCGATAAGGCGAAACCGTGGAGTCCAGCTCGGAGAGGGAGGGCCGACACGCAGCTTCTGGGTGTTGCTTGCTTATTTATTCCCCCACCCATCCAGACATCTCCGGTCGATAAACCCCATACTCATGGCTCATTTAGTGGCTTAGGCTACCCTACACACCAAAACTAATAATCACTAAAGCCAACAGTTTGGGCTTTTCGGTGGCCATGAGATCGGCATCTGCCAGGCATTACCATAATGGTACTATCTGAGCATAACATGGCCAAAGATGGAAAATGGCGCGATTACCTGGGCATGTGATGGCAGTGCCTGGCAAATTTTGATACACAAGCCATAACTGTTGTCTTTCTCAATGCTTGTTTCTAACAGGACTTCAGTGCAAGAACCAGATACAAATCAAGTGGCTGAAGGAACCTTGTTTAAGAGATGTTTATTAAACCAGTTAAACATTTACACCTGTAATTAAGCCATTAACTCCGAGAGGACTGCTTATAAATAACACTGGCGGACCAAGGTTTGAGGTTACTGGTTGGTGTTTCCAGCTTAGAAAGAGTCCAAGAGGATGTGTTTTTGATAGGGAAGGGCAAGTAGTGGGTGGATTGTCCATAGGGGTTAACATGGACATGGGCAGTCAATGGGTGGACAAAAAAAAAAGCACCTACAAGCTGCGTCTCACTCCTCATGTCATCTCCCACCTAGATGTTCTCCAATGCAATAGTTTTGGCTTGTAGGCGGCCCTTAAACACCACCTTATAGCCAAAAAAACAATGGACTGAAGGTAATAGACTGGGCCCATCTCCCCCTTCCTCTAAGCTTCTGCTCCTTGAGGACTTCAATATTCACATGGATTCTCCTGATGCGGGCACTCTACTTTTTCCCAACCACTGCGACTCTCACGCACCATTCTTCCCTCTGTTCCAACCCATTCAGCTGGACACACCCTGGATGTGCTCATCTCAGCTGATATCTCCATCACTAACCCTCTCCCTACTCCTCTCTCCTGGTCTGACCATTCTCTCCTCTCCTCCCACCTGGAGCTCACCAGCCCCCGGCTAAGCCTCTTCCTGCACTGCCACTCTCCTTCTCTGTCATTTGATCTATGAAGCAAGTGTCAGTAGCTGATTTTGCCACCTCCTTCATTCCTCCCCCACTCCTGTATCCTCCCCCACACTGACTCTTCCCTTGCTAACCTTCACCTTTCCATCTCCAACACCCTTGACATTCTTTCCCGTGTCATGAAGCTGGCTTCCCAGTGCAATAGCTGGTACAATTCTGACTTAGTCTTATTGAAACGCAAGTACAAAGTTGCGGAATGGAAGTGGCTGGCTTCCAAGGCACCCTCTGACAAACTGGCCTGTCGGCTGCTCCAAAGGCAATACAAACGCTCTAGCCGCTCCAATAAGAGGTACCATACCCAATCTTGCATCTCTGGAGAAACGAACACGGCCGAACTTTTCAAAATCTGCTAGGAACTTGCCAATCTTACTGCAACCTCCACCTCGCCTCTGCACGGCATTGGCCACCCATTTTACATCCAAGACAAAGGATATCCTGTCCTCTCTCTCTCCTCCACACTCCTCACTCCCCCACCTGCCCTGGCCTCCCCTGTCTCCTTTCCTTGACTGTTATTCTCCTCCTTCTCACCCATAGCACTGGACAGGAACACCCAGACCGTCTTCTCTAGGAAAGTCTCCTCCGAACAGGTGCTTCCCTGCTCCTCTAGAGCTATCAAGGACAACATTGCGCCTCTCGCTCCCTCCTTGGCTTAGTTCTGTAACCATTATTTTGCCACTGGCTCCCTCTCTTCACCTCTCCTAAAAAAGCCGTCTGCGGACCGTTCCTGCCCAGCTAACTACCGCCCTATCTCCACTACCCCCTTTCTAGGCAAACGTCTGGAGAAGTTGGTCATCTCCCAACTAATTCATCACACTGAATCTGTTGGCTGCCTTCATGACCACCAGTCTGGCTTCAGAGCAGCCAGAGACATGGAAACTGCTCTGCTGAACACCCGTGAAGACCTGCGCACAAATCTAGACTCCAACTCTCCCTCTGTCCGTATTCTCCTTGATCTGTCCTCTGCCTTTGACACAGTGAATCACTCCATTCTCATAAATAGGTTCTGCGATACCCTCGGCATCCAGGACCGGGAACTGGATTGGTTAACCTCCTTCCTCTTGAATCGACCATCTCAAGTTCATCTGGGCCCCTTTTGTTCTCCTCCACTTCACTCTCAACCTGTGGCGTCCCTCAGGGCTCTAGCCTCCCACCGTGGCTCTTCAACATATACATTGCCCCCCTTGCTCACTTGATGATCTCCTTTTCTCCTTATTTCCAGCTTTATGCTGATGAGACACATCTTTCCTTCAAGCTCCCCTCCTCTTCCTCCTCTCGCCCCTCTCTCATTCTCAACTGTCTGACTGCTATTCAGGCATGCTGTGCTGAAAATGATCTCTGCCTTAATGTCAGTAATACTGAGATCCTTCTCATTGGGACCCCTTCTCCCTCCTTCCTGCCTACACTCTAGCCACCCTCCTTGGGCCCCTTCCCGTCACCCTCATGCGAGACAAAAAACATGGATGTCATCTTCGACTCCTCTCTCTCCTTCTCGCCTCATATCGCTGACCTTGCCAAGAAGGCCCACTTTCAGCTTCATCTCTTTAGAGGCATTCTCCCTTTCCTCACCTTCCCCAGAAACGCAACGTCTCTAGAGCTCTGGTTCACTCAAGTCTTGATTATTGCAACAGCCTCTTCCTAAATCTGCCCGTTTCCTCACTCCGCCCTCTTCAACTAATCCAGAATAGGGCTGCAAGTCTTATCCTTGGCCTCAAGCCCAGGGACCGCATCTCTTCAGCCGTAAAATGCTTCCACTGGCTGCCTGTGGCTACAAGGATCAAATTCAAGGCCCTCTGCATCATCCACAAGACTTGCCCTTGGGCTCCCTTCCCTAATTGTGCTCCAGGTTTGACCCCACTTCCCACTATACCCTATCCCTTGCTTTGCCCCGGCACTAGCCCGTTTGGGCACCCCTTAGCACTTGCTCAGCCCCTTCTGACCTCCCTTCTGTCAGCACTTCTCCCTTCCTCCTTCCCCCTCCCCCTGCACTTCTTGATACTGCACTTGCACGATCCGAATGTCACAAGGCCTAGTAGGACTGTTGTTGTTTTTCTCCTATTTCCCCCTCCCTCTTTTGCCTTGTGGCACCTGGAAAGACTTTCTACTGTATAGGTGCCATATAAATGTTCACTAAAATAAAAGCAAAGTTCTCCAGCATATGGGGTCTTGCATGGATTCACATGCTCATGAATATTCCCCATCGTCAGGCCGGGAATCCTCTGTAAAAAACGAAAGCAGTCTTGCTTTAAAAGCTTGAAAGCTGCCTTTCTCCTACTAACCCATAACTGAAGTCTGGGTCCTACTGATGCCTGTCTCCCAAAGCAGCCCCGGTGACCATCCTCAGATTTAAACCATACTCTATAGTGCTCGGAGTCCTCTCGAGTTGCTCTTCGAGCTATTTTCCTATTTGTGAGTTTCTTTCATCTGATAAATTGTTCTTTTTTGTCCAAATCCTCTTGTCCGCTGACAGTTGGTCAGTGCTTGCAGCAGGGATCCGTTGCTGGTGAAGATAGACTGCGACATCGTCGGATCTTAGTTGTTCCAGTTCGGGAGGCATGGTTGAGACCTACATAGTACCTCGCCATGCTCGCCAAGTCGGAGGAAAGCAAGAAGGGACTGTTTAAGCTCTGCGCCAGATGTGGCTTGAGGAACATGTACGTCAAAGACCGGCACACAAGGTGCCTCCATTGTCTGCATCTTGACCATGACGAGGACAGATGCAAGATCTCCAGAGGATTCCCCACCAAGACGAAGCAGGACCATTACCACAGGCTGGTGGCATGGGTGAAAGAAGAAAGGGCTCCAGGCGCAGCCTCCGTGTGCGCAGTCCCATCCAGATCAGGGCGACCTTTGGAGCGGTCTCCCTCTGGAAAGAGGTAGAGATCTGCTGAGGATGTTCCTTCACAGGATGTCCGCAGAAGGGCTAAGCACCATGCTGCTAATCCGACATGGGTCGCTGCTGCTGCGAGTCTCAGTTTGGAGCATGCATGCTCCTCTTCGCTTTCACTGTCCAGGGTGAGCCTGCCTGTGGGTTGTGTATCATTTAAACATGGCCCTTTGTTGAAGGATAGACAGAGGAAGCATGCTCGCAAGGAGGGTTCTTCAAGGCCCTCGTTGACGCTTATGTCCCAGGCTTCAGCAGCAGCGACACTGTCAGCGCCTCACAAGCAGAGACCCCCATCGGCGAGACCAGCGTCTACCACGACCGGGACCTAGTCGAGGGCTGCAGCCCCGTCGATGACTGTCCCTTCAACGGCAAGATCTTCACCAAAGCACTGCTTCCTCGGTCCACAACTACTACCACTCCGGCCATGACTACGACCGCCTCACCCACGACTACCCAGTCTGTGAAGGCGCCGGTAATTTCTTCCTTCCCAAAGGAGACAGGAAGGTTAAGGGAGCCGTTGCCACCGACTGATTTTCACCCCAGACCTAAGGTGGGTCAAAAGGAAGTAGCAAGGGATCCTGTCATGGGGAATCTACTCAAGTTCGAATAAAGAGTCCTTGTAGGAAGGCTGCTACTCGGACAAGGGAGGGGACAATCCGATGGGGGAGGAGACCCCCCTTGTGGAACAAGGCCAGACTTCGATCCCGCCAAGATGCACAGCCCTCCATCAGAGCCAACAAGGCGCACTAGCACTCCATCAGTGCCAGCCCCAGTGGTCCCTCAACAGGGCCCTAGAGACATGTCTCTGGATATTTTGAAGACACTACACACTTTAGTGGCAGAAATACAATAGCGGCTCCCTCCCCCGATGCCTTTGGCAGGGGTAGCCCCAGGCATAGTCCGCCACTGCACAGACCCCACGCTGTGGGCCCAAAGCACCCTCCAACACCGAGGCGGCCAATGCCACACCCCACTCCATCTGTATCAGTAGTGTGTCCACTCCATTAGGACACTGGAATGGACACGGAAACAATGCATCTGCGTCTCAAGGGCATACACATCCATACCTGGACTGGCTCATCAGGCACCCCTCTCAGGCTCTGGTGGAGTCTGGCTTCCGAAGGAGCAGGCTCTCCACAGCAATATTCTGGAGCTTCGGACAGTGTTCTAATATATATATATATATATATATCTCTTGGCCCGTCGGCTTTCACCTACACTGGCATAATCTTCTCCCCTTCCCTTGTTCCCTGCTTCCTGGATGCTCCTTCCCACTACACTGCCATTGGACAGCAGACCATTACTAGACATCTATGCTAGGCAGCCCATGCCGTGGCAAAGGACGACTCCCACTGAAGCAGCTACAGATGGTGTCTCTACCGAGTCAGCATGGGAAGCATGAAGCCTGCAGCCGTCAACCTACTGCAACTGATAAGGTAGGAGCGGTGCGGACGGGGCGGGGGGAGCAGCAATCGCTGCACCCCATTAACTGACCCACCCTTCCAATTACTATTATTTCTCTTATCGCACCACCCTTCTCTGGGTCCTGTTTAGCCATCTCTCGCATCTCGCCAGCCAGGAAAGTTGTATTTCCTGCATTTCTGTTGTGTTAAGACCAGGCCTTTTCTCCCCTTAGGAAAGTCGAATCTGGGTGGTTTTAAAGTGTGCTGTCCCCCACCCCGCTGGGTTTCCGTCCATACTGCTCCTGCATTCCCCTGTGTTGCGTTACCTGTTATTGTCCTGTGTGCCTCCCTTCTCTGTGAAACCTCCCCCTCTGGTGCTCCCTGTGGTTCGCGGCTGTGCTTCTTCTCCCTCATTCTCCCCACTTGCCCCTTTGCAACCCCTTATGGTGCTCTCTCTCCCATCTTCGCAATCTGCTACTCTATCTCCTATCCTACCCCTCTCACTAAGTTTGGAAGGAAAGAATTCAAGAGGGATATCCTGGTCTCCAACCAAGGCCTCCCTATCGCTGATGCCCACATCAGCGCTTCCTCCAGACAGACTCTCACTGACATACTCTTTGTTGTTCCCTACCCAGATCTCTGCACCCCTCATATGGTCTCTGTTCTCTCTCCTTTCTCCTCCTCTCCCATTAATGGTGTCACCCGGTGGAAGGTGCTTGTGGCCCCCTTGTACTCCTCCAGGACCATCATCAATGTCTATCTAAACGGTACCGTCATGGTTCATGGCTCTCAGCCCAATCTCCTTGATAGGCGTCTCCTCAATTTCCTCCCTTCTCCTGCCACTCCTTCCAACACCTCTCTGGCCCGCCTGCCACCGCCTTCCTCCTCCACCACCTCTCTGGCACCCACCGCCACCTCCTCTCTGGCCCCTGTGCCACCTCTGTCTACTGCCTCTGCCCACTGTCGGCCCTTCTACTGCCTACCTGTTCCACGTAGCTGCTACTCATCTCTCGCTCTGCTATCCAAACATTCCTCTGACATCTGCCACCTCCTAGAATGCCTTGACCTGGATGTCCTCACTCTCACCAAGACATGGTTCACGGCCAGCTCTGTCACAAGTTTTGACACTCTCCTCCCTGACGCGTACAATATCCTCTCTGAACTCAGAAGAAACCGTCCCGGAGGTCAAGTGGCCCTGATCTTTCCGGAGTGGATCCCTGCTTCTGTTTTTCCTATGCAGGCCTACTACCCCTTTGAATGCCTAGTCTGCAGGCTCTCTATCTCTCCTTGCTTCTCTCTGTGGCCACCATCTACAGGCCACCTGGCCAGGTCACCCTGTTCCTCTCAGAATAGGAGGATTTCTCTTCTTCACTCCTTGCCTCGACCTTTCAACCTCTCCTCGCAGATCTCAATATCCACCTGGATGCTTCTAATCTCTCCGCTGGGATTTTCCGCAACCTATACGGCTCTTTCTCCCTTTCCATTCTATCCTCTGGTTAGACGCACTCTACCGGACACACCTTGGATGTTTTCATCTCCTCAGACATCCCCCTCACTAACCCTCTCACCACTCCTCTCTCTTGGACTGACCGCTGTCTGCTCTCCTCTCACCTGAAACTTTGTGCCCCTCAGCAAAGCCTACCTCAGCACTGCCACCTTCCTTCTTGGTCATTCAGCCCATGAAGCGAGTGTCGGTTGACGCCTTTACCTCTACTTTCTCTGCTCCTCCTACACCTGCGGCTGACTCACACCCTGACACAGCCCTCTCTAATCTGCATCTATCTATCTCCAACACTCTGCACATCCTTGCCCCTGTCATGAGAATCCGTCTGAAGCATACCTCCAAGTGCAGCTCTTGGTACAACTCTGACCTCGCTGCCCCGAAACGCAAGTGCAGGGTGGATGATAGGAAGTGGAGAGCATCGGGTGCATCCTCTGACAAACTGGCCTGCCACCTGCTCCAAAGGCAATACAGACTCTCTGTCCTCTCTAGGAGGGTCCATATCCAAGCCCCTGTCTCTGCGGCCTCTGACAACACAGCTGAACTCATCTGCAAGGAGCTGGCCAATCCTACTGGAGTCTCCACCTCTCCTGTTCCCTCCCTGGACCGCTGTACGGCACTGGCCTCTCCTTTGACCACTACAACTCAAGATATCCTGTCCAAGCTTTCCTCTTCTTCACCCTCTTTCAGGACCACTTTGGCCGACTCTCCCTCTCCTCGTCCTTTTCCTTTCTTCTCTCTGACAACACTTGACAATGTCTCTAGACAAGTCTGATCTATGAAAATGTCATTCAAACAGGTGCTCCCCTGCTCCTCTAGAGCCATCAAGACCATATAGCAGAAATCGGGCAAGGTTGGAGCGAGGGTGGCAATCACTCTTTTCTCATTAGATCTTTTCATTCTCTCCTCATGCACTCACTTGTGCACCCCCTCCTAAAAAAGCCTTCTGCTGATCCTACTTGTCCGGCAAACTATCGCCTGATTTCTATCACTCCTTTCCTGGGAAAACTCCTGGGAAAGCTGGCCATCTCCCAATTTACCCCCCCACACTGAATCTGTTGGCTGCCTCCATGACCATCAGTCTGACTTCAAAGCAGCCAGAGGCATGGAAACTGCTCTCCTGAACACCTGTGAAGATCTGCTCTATAACCTAGACTCCAGCTCTGCTTCTGTCCTCATCCTCCTTGACCTTTCCTCTGCTTTCGGCATAGTTAGTCATGCCACCCCAATCAACCGACTCTGTGTGAACCTGGACATCAAGGATCAGGCCCTGCTGTGGCTGACCTCCTTCCTCCTGGACCGTCTCTCCCAGGTCCAACTTGGGTCCTTTCTCCCCACAACCTCTCTCTCTCTCTCTCTCTCTCTCTCTCTCTCTCTCTCCCTCCACATGTAGTATTCCCCAGGGCTCTATCCTCTCACCCTGGCTCTTCAATGTCTATCTGGCCCCTTTGGGCCACCTGATCTCCATCTTCTCTTCTAACTTTCAGTGTGATGCAGAAGACACTTGGCTCTCTTTCAGACTTAACTCGGCCTCCCCTCCTCCCTCGCTCATTCCTGACTGTCTATCCACGATTCAGGATTGGTGTTCCTCCAGTGATCTTTGCCTTAATGCCAGTAAGACGGAGATCCTTCTCATTGGGACCCCTGCTCCTGCTTTCCCTCTCTCACTCTGGCCAGTGTAAGGAAGACAGGTTGTCAGCAGTAAAACGGACACAAGTGACCACAGGTCAAGGGTGTTTATTGAACTTCAACAAGGGTCTGATAAATGCCTATCTAATCTTAAATCTACAGATGGGAGCAAGCTGCGACCATCAAATAATAATAACGCAGTCCTTAGTGGTGTCTTGTCAAAATAAAAGAGCCTATACTAAAAATCATATTGCCAATTCTTACCTCTAAATACAAATAGTATGGGGGTTGTGTTTATGAAAAAGAAAGAAGTGTTCACAACAATAATATGTCAGAATGTTCAGGCCGTGGGCCTCCCTTCCCCAAGTTTTCAGCACGGGACAAGGTGGTCACTCGAGCATAGCTCACTCTCTGCTTATTCAGCTCAAGGATACAGTTCTGTAACCAGAATCAGGGCCTTCTGTGCCCAAGTATCTTCCTTTATAAAAGTTTCTTGATTCAGCTGTCCTGATTTATCAATACCAAAACAAAGTTCCTTTCCTCTTATAAGTACTAACATTTAGGTGATTCACTCTTCACCCTGGATCACCCTCAGCTGGGCTCAAATCCCTCCTTTTACACCATAAGTTTCCCTCAGCTGGGCTCGGACCAATTTCAGTTTGCATTCGCTATCGAAGACTTTCGAATGTGCACAGGGTTTAGCTTGACCCATTGCGGGACCACTTCGATTTCACAATTCCTTTTACATTTGCCACCTCTCAGTTGGCTACCTAACAGAGACCTTTGAATGAACACTTGCGTGGCACCGGACCACTCTGTATACAGTATCTATCTGAGCTTCAAAAGTTAATTCTCTCCTTTAATGTTCAAATATACGTGCGTCGCTCGTCACATAGGCTTCAAACACTGATCTCTTTAGATTGCTTCATACAATGTTGCCGCTTGCAACTTGGTTCTAACACAGACTGGTCTGCTATCAGTCGCCCCAACTCACCGGCTGTGCATACTTAACTGGTGCTGCTTTGTTGTTGGAGCAAAGGACAGTACCAGAGTGAAAACACTCCTCCCCACCTTGGCTGTTGACGCAGGAGAGCCCCGGGTGCCTCCGATACACAGTGCAGGTTTCTTCAGCTTTAATTCTAGGTCTTATGTTTCTTATTCTCGAAGGAATGTGAAAGTAATGGTTTTCCTCTTTAAAGGTCAAGGGCACTTCCGTCCTTGCAACCCTTTCTGGTCTTGCCGTCTTTCTCCTCGTATTAAACTGCCATCTTGGAACTGCTGCTTTCTCGTGTGCTTTGCCTTGCTCAGAGTCTGCTTTCGTTCTCCGCCTGGAGAAGTGAGATGGAAGTCAGGTGTGTGTAATGATCAGTAATTGCCTGACTCTGCCGGACCATTGTGTAGGGGCATGTCGGGTATACCGCTCGGGTGTTAGTCCGTTTTCTCTCACAGTGAGCTGTCTGTGAGAAAGTGTTAGTGTCGGGAAGGGGGGTTGAGTCCCTAAGTATCCTACCAATAGGATGGGGAAAAGATGTTACAGGGAAGGGGATACAGTGTCTCGTTGTCCGGTGTCCCACTTCCACACCCCAAAGACCCCTCATCCAGGTGATCATCCCACACTGGCCACCCCCAGGAACTGGGTCCAAAAGCGATGGCTGTGTCCTGGCCACCTGGATGACAAAGCCCAGGGGACTAGCGGGTGAGACACCTTCAGGTTTTTCATAGCACCCTCCTTGGGCCCTCTACCCTCGCCTCCCTCTGAGGCAAAAAATGAGGGTGTCATCTTCGACTCCTCTCTCCTTCTCTCCTCATATCACGGACCTTGCCAAAAAGGCTACTTTTAGCTGCACCTCCTCAGAGGCATTCTACCTTTTCTTACTTTCCCCCAGAAGCTCACCCTCTGCAGATCCCTGGTTCTGCTCAGGCTGGACTACTGCACCAGCCTCTTTCTCAATCTGCCTACCTCTACTCTTCGCTCCATGCAACTAATCCAGAACAGGGCTGCAAGACTTATCCTTGGCCTCAAGTCCAGGGACCACATCCCTCCAGCCCTGAAATCTCTCCACTGGCTCCTGGTAGCAGCAAGGATAAAGTTCAAGACCTTCTGCATCGTCCACACAGCTGGCTGGGCCCGGGGCCTGCACTACATCTAACTCTCTTCTGAAATAACTTCCTTCTAGAGCCCTTTGCTCAGCTACCTCAAACTCCGACGGTCAAACGTTCTCCAGGCAGACAGTAGGGGGTAGATCTCTCTCCTCTGTCTGCAGGTGCCTCCCTCTGGAACGTCCTCCCTGTCCCTCTCAGACTTTAGTCGGACCTCCTGAAGTTCCGTAAGTAGCTCAAGACCCTCCTTTTCTCCTGCTTTCTCTCTCTCGTTCCTTTGCTGTGCAGACTGGTTGCTTGGTTCCCTCAGAGCCTCACTGGTTTCCAGGCTCCTTTACAACCAGTCTCCCCTTGCACTGCCTCCTGGCCGTCCTCACACTTAGGGGTTGTGACTGTAACCCCTGCAGGCCCCCCTGCCTCCTTGCCCTTACCCATAGCCACGTTGCCCTGGCTCTACTCAGAGCCATGCTGCCCAGATCTCATGTCTCCCTTTACCCCCCGCGCTTCCCCCTCTCCTTCCCCTTGCGCTTCCACCTCTCCTTCCCTTTGCACAAGGCCTAGTAAGATTGTTTGTCTTGTCCTCCCTATGTCTTCCTTCCCTTGTCTTGTGATACCTAGAAACACTTGTGTGCAGGCACGTTATAAATGCCATATCATATCAGATCCTAACACCACCACTATGTTTAACATCAGGAAGCAGGGCAGGACGTGCTCCCCCTCTCCTTGCCTGGAGGCGTAGGCCCTGTGGCCTTGGGACATTCTTTAGGACATGTTTCTCATCCCATTTCATCTGGTACGCATTAAGAACACTATCGCGGGCGTCCTCGGCAGGGAGATGTGGTCCTGCCACGAATGGGAGCTCCAGCAGACGTTGCGTCTCTTCAGCATGTGGAGCCGACCCCAGATCAACCTCTTTGTGACAGCAGCAGTCTCAAAGTGACAGGCTTTCACCAGCAGGTTTCCCCAGCCCGGGAGAAGCGTTTTCGTTCGCATTGGAGGGCCTCTTCCTGTATGCATTCCCTCCAATACCTCTGTTGCTATCTGTGATCAAAACACTTAAAAGCTATCACAGGAAGATGATACTGATCGCCCTGGCGTGGCCTCACCAGAACTGGTATCCGGAGCTGCTCTGCATGCCGATAGCGGCAGCCATCCATCTGCCTTCTCTTCCCGAACTCCTCTCCAAAGAAGACGGAACAATACTGCACCACAACACGACCCAGCATCACTGAACTCTCATGATTTGGCTCCTGCATCCCTAGAGCTAGGCCATTATGACATCTCTATGGAATGCAAAAAGGTCTTGGCCAAGTCTAGAGCATCCTCTACACTATTGTGTTACAGCCATAAATGGAAAAGCTTTTCAGAGTGGTGCAGAATGCAAAAGATGACACCTCTGGACATTACAGCCCCTCAGTTCTTGCCGTACCTGTTGTCTTTAGCCAAGGCCGGATTGGCTCATGCCTCCTTGAAGGTGCATCTGGCGGCCGTTTCCCGGTACATGCGGTCACTGGGCAGGCCCTCGCTGTGGTCACACAGGCTTGTCAAAGAATTTCTGAAAGGGCTCTTCAGGACTTTTCCTCTGGTGAAGGCTCCTGCCCCGGCTTGTGAGCTCAATATCGTCCTTGCTAAACTGATGGGGCCTCCATTGAAACCATTGCATCAGGCTCCTCTGAAGTTTCTCTCATGGAATACAGCTTTTCTAGTGGCCATCACCTCGGCCAGGCGGGTGTGGGAGAGATTCAGGCCCTTTCCTGCAAGCGCAGATACATGTTTTTTCATGCTACGAAGGTGGTGCTATGAACCCACCCCACCTTTATACCGAGGTTTCCTTCTGAATTCCATCTCAACGAACACTTGGTGCTTCCAGTCTTCTTCCCAAATCCTTCTTCGGCTGCTGAAAGGTCACTGCATGCTCTGGACGATGCTTGTGCCTTGAAGTTCTATGTGCACGCACAAAAGAAATTCAGAAGACCTGGACAACAGACCTCTTCCAGGCTGGCCAAGAGGCCATTCCACCAGAGCCATCACAGCAACAACAGCGTTTCTCTCTGGTGTTCGTCTGCTGGACATTTGCAGGGCTGCTACGTGGAGGTCTACGCACACCTTCACGAAATTCTGTTGTGTCAACAGGGATTTCAGGTAGGAGTCCAGAGTGGGCCAGGCGGCGCTACGCAGTGGGTCACTTGTGAGTTGTCCCATTGCTCGCTCTATTACTTGGCTCCCTGATGAATCGTTGGTAAAAACAAAAGGAAGCACAGCGCTTCCAGTTCATTTTGTGCTGTTAGGTGGCTCTTTAGCACCATGTATAAGCCGAAACTATTGCTTTTAGAGCACAGGTAGGGAGAAATGGCATATGAGGAGGGGACACAAAGCTTGTAGGTGTTTGGTTATTTTCTCACCATTTGACTGTCCATGGCCATTCTCAAGCAGTTCCTGCCCCTTCCGCCCCCCAAAACACTGCCTCATGGGAACTCCTTGAACTCGCTATAATGAAGACTTATCATCAAACTTTGTACTGCCAGTGTTTTTTCAAAGCAGTCTTCTGAGGTCGAATGAATTAAGTGGAGTTGTCAATGCGTGACTGGTGTAATAGAAATGGCTTAACCAGACCTGCCTTAATGCACTCGATTTATAAGCACTATTGGTCTCCTTCAATGGAGTCCTGTTAAAAACAAGCATTAGCAAAGCCAACAATTTTGGCATGTGGTTATTTGCCAGACACTGCTATTAAATGGCTATGTACTCACACCATTTTGCACCTGCTACCATCGATGGGCAGTTAATGCCACTATGGTTGTGCCTGACAAGTGCCTTTCCCATGCCTATACAAACATTCAAACTGTTGTCATTGCCAATGGTTGTTCTGTGTGCTGTTGTTGCCTAAAGTATACTTAAAATCTCCCAAATTAACATCCTTGCATCGGGTGTCCATGCAATCAAATTTGGCACTGATTGGAGAACGATATGGTACAATAACCACTTAAAAATTCATTTTAATGGGTTTTGTGGGGTGGGACGTTCGAGAGCCCAAAAAAGATGGCCGCCGGTTGATTGGGCTCCGAGACGACAAGCTGAAAACCGTTGAAAATATCCCGATTGCCGTTGATGGACTCTACCCAGACGTCTGCAGACTGCACCGGAATATTAGGGGAAGCACTCAGTGAAGTTTTAATATTCTGGGTGCTGGAGGTCGGGGAGCTGACAGTATAGAGGTGAGGCCGCGGTGCACAGCTCTTGGGGGTGGAGGGGATTGGAGGGGGCTGTTTCCTGCGGCAGTGAGTGCTGCTACCTAATGTGCTGGCACCCGCAGTACCTGGGGCGGCTGCAGCCAGTTATCACAGCAACATAACCCCACTAGCAACATGCTCTCAATTGCTAGGCTGTCTCGCTCACTGATTTTGATACTGGCCCACCAGATGACCTGCAGCATACTGTAGGGGTCGACTCCTGAAACGCAGGTAATGGGCAGGGGGCCTCCTGGGGTTTCTCAGACCAATGCTGCTGGGATCCTTGAGCTTCAACTGCGGAGACTCCTGAGAATTACGATCGCGCCTTGAAACACTTTTGTATAGGCGTGTTACAAATGCCATATCATATCAGTGGAGGCAGATCATGGACCGGCGCTGTCCCAATTCGACGTAGGCACACCCAAGCCCTGCACATCAGGGAGGTGGCTGGGGGGCCTCCGCTCCGACGGCCTGGTTGTAACAGTGAGTGGCAGTATACTAGTGTGCCCGCCCCGATTGCATGAGCTACTCGCTCTCTCCTTCGGAAGCTCCAGGGTACGCTAATGATGCTTAGCAGTGGGTCGGATGCCATTCGCTCTATAATGAGGACTTTGGACTGGCGCAATTTGTAGGTCCTCAGTCCAGAAGACAGATCAGCATGGGTGCCCGCTGACAACATGCAGACACCATAGCTAGGGATCATGTGTCTATAACACGCTGCCTGCTCGTTAACCCACCGCTCTGATCAGCCTCAAGTTGGAACACTGCTAGCCTACAAGTCACGTCTTCATAGGCATAAGGAACACGGAGGAGTGCATGTGCTGACCTGGACCCTACTGGAATATTTGCTTTCCAGTCGCAGTGGCATGCAATGTGCGCTGGATCCCCTGGAACCTGACAGCGGGGAAGACGGCAACCCCATCAGCGATGTACTCTGCAGATCGACTAGGCGGCACCCGAAGATGTATATTCAAACTAAGCTGCAGGTGATCCTAAGTGAAATGTAAATTATTGGACGAAGAACACAAGAGACTAATACCACTGTGCAGGACATCAAAAAGGAACTACAGGATGTGAACACCCAGATGAATGCCCAGGACCAAAGGATCATGGGCAATGAACAGCATCAGCACTCTGGAGGACAATTATGATGCCGCAAATACAGACTTGTATAGACTCATCAGAGAGGTCCAGCACCTGGAGGCCAAGCTGGAAGACCAAGAAAACAAATCACGGCGCAACAACATCCACGTGGTCTGCCTCCCGAGAATGCTGAAGGATCTGACATGGAGGGTACATCTATGGTCTCTTCCAGGATAAGCTAAAGCTCGACAATCCCTGCTCTTATGTCATCGAAAGGGTCCATAGGGCCCCATTTCTATGCCCTCCCCAAGTAAACACTTGTGTACCATCACGATGCGCCTGCTAAACTTTCATCACAAACTTGCGATCCTTACAGCCTATCGAGAGGTCGGGGCCATCCGACTGGACAATAATGTCATATGCATATTCAATGACTATTCTTTGGAGGTGTCCAAACGCACGCAGACCTTGAATCCGTTATTCAATGCTTTGAAGGTGTCAGAACAGAAGCACTATCTTAAGTTGCCGACAGTGTGGTGTATCCAATTGAACCGTCCGTGGCATTCCTTGGAGGACCCAAAGGAGGCATGTTGCTTCTTAAAGTTACGGGATGTGATCACTGCTGAGCACATCCCGGAGGAAGACTGGGCTCCACAGAAGGAGGGTCCTCGCTCACTGCCCCTACGGAGCGGCCAGCGATGGCTGGAAGAAAGTGGCCAGGAAACCACGTGGACTAGAACCCCACCGGGAAAGCTAAGTGAAATGATGTCCACCTAGCAGATCGCCTATGGGTGGTCCCCTTCACATGAAACTCTTGTCTTGAACAGCTGCATGACTACTCTAGACTTGTGGATTGTCTGAAGACTCTGAATGCTCTAAATACTTGTTGGAAGCAATGATGAGGCAGTTGCGCTCCATCTTTTTACTGACAACAAAGAGCAGCACCCTCTATCAACAGACTGTCTTGACCAACAAAGTGATCCAGTGCTGGGCCACCTGTAGGAACATCACTGGCTCCCATGTTCTTAATCATTTGCACTCTTTACTAAAGATCGATGAGATATTCAGACAACATGGCTGGCGCGCCCAGGAAGGGAGTATCGGTATGTGAGGACGGGGGCGTCGGCTAGGAGGCCTTGTTTTCTGATGACCTCATATTGGCTCTAATGGTACTTCAAAGTTGTAATAGTCAGGTTTTTGGACTCCAATGTTTTTCTGTTGGGTTGGAATGTTGGGAGGCTTTGTTCGTTTTGGGAAACCACTTGTAAAATGTGGCTAAGTCTTACCTGCCGGTCACCCAGCTCAAACGTATGGATATGACATGCATAGATTGGGGTAGCCTCCTTCCCGGGGGTGACCCCAGCATACCTGGACTGCTCTTTGCTACCTGATGACCATGCTTAATTATATCACCCACAATGTCTAGGGCCTGGGCCATCCCATTAAGAGGCGTCACCTATTGAATATGCTATGCGATCCCTGGGGTGATATATTTCTACAAGAAACACACCTAGATGCGGGACAATCGGTGAAATTGTGCAGGGGATGGGTGTGGCGGCAGCCCACTTCACGTCAAATGGGAAGCGATGGGTATCAATTCTAGACCACCAACGGGTTCCCCTCACGATATTGACCACAGAGGCCAACAAAGAGGGTTGGTTTGTTTTTATGCACAGCCTCCACTCCCAGCACTGTATCACCCTCATCACACATATACGGCCCCACAACCGACACCCCTGAGTTTTTCAACACACCTTTTCGCTACATGCACCCCATACATGGACCGCCTCACATTGATGGGGGGACCGGGGACTTGAAAGTGGCTATAGAGCACAGTATGGATAGGTGTAACCCCTCCCAATCGCAACAATAGACTAGATCTCCCCTGAAAAAAGGGCACACATTACACTTTAATGCTAGACTTTAAAATAGTTGATGTGTGTAGCACACTGCACAAACACACAAAGGATTACACTTTCTACTCTAACCACCACCATTGCTACTCTGGCATAGACTATTGGCTGCTCCCATACGCCATGCTTCAAATGGTGGAACCCAGTATGATTCTCCCTATGACAGCACACGCACCAGTATTATGCAGCTCACCCTCATAGATTTACCACGCAAGGCTCCTACATGTTGAATGAACCTTATGGCACTGCAGTACCCAGACATGGTAGACCTTGTAATACAGGATGTCTGCAGGTTTGACAGGACTACTTGGTGGAGGGATTTAATACACTCAGGTGCTGGGATCCTTTTAGGACCTTTTTCAGGGGCCAATTTATCTTGCGTTGTATGCATAAATAAAGAATGTGGCCCAAAAGAGAGGCTCCGCTGACAACTGAACTGCGGTCTGCCGAACATGCACACAAAGCTGATGGGGAACCCCAGACATATGCCTGCATACTTAAGCTTCGGTCTGAGATCGCACACACATTGCTACAATCGGGGCCCAGAAGGCCTTCTCCAAATGGGCTCTTGACCTCTATGCTGCAGGGGATTGGCCTTTGCACTTGCTTGCACTCGCCCTAAGGGACAAACAATGGGGCCAACTGATCACCTCAATCATGGGGGAGATGCTCACTGGAGATCAAGCCATAAATGAGAGATTTGCTACATACTACCAGGGTCTCTATGCTGCACCACCCGACGGGGACACAGGCCATGTCCTGGCTTTTCTTGACAAGATATCGCTCCCTCCCCTTACAGCAGCCGATCTTGCTCTGCTAAATGCCCCTTTAGATGATGAGGAGGCCTTAGGGGCCATAAGGGGACTGAACTCGGGTAAGGCGGCAGGGCCTGGCGCCCTTCCCATAGATGTCTACAAGCTAATGCTTGATGTTCAAGGTACTGCGCACATTTGTTTTTTCTGGTTATTTCCTACAGATGATTCAGCTTCTATATAGGGCTCCCTGCGCCTCAGTGATTACAAATGGCATTACCTCGGACCCCTTCCCGCTACACACTGGGACTCAACATGGTTGCCTGCGATCGCCCCTCCTTTACGATATAGCGATTGAGCCCCTAGCCGCTAATCTGAGGAATGAAGGCGGATGGATGGGCATAGTTAAAGGACCAGAGGAACACTGAATATCACTGTATACCGACAACCTACTATTGTACATCAGTCGTTGCACTAGATCTCTACCTCACGTCTCAGAAATTCGACGTGACTATGGAGCACAATACGCAGACTTTGTGCGTCAAGTGACAAAGTTTATATGGAGGGGCAAGAGGGCTAGGCTAAATGGTTATGTTTTACAGGTGGCTAAATTGGTTGGGGGGGTTGACATACCATTATGGCAGACATACAATATTGTAGCACAGATAAGGTGGGCCAAAAGGGGGCTCAACATGGAGGACACCACTAGCTGGCGCATTATAGAACTGCAAGCACTTCTCCCAGTCACCCCTCAGGAGATCCTAGCGATCCCTCCGCGACACCTGCCTATATCCCTCAAACAACACCCCATACTAGGCCCCGTACTAGAGCAATGGCATAAAATGCGCAGATTAACTGGGATGGACATAATCATTAAAATCATTCAGAAGCCCCACTATACCCCAGTTAGGCTCTAAAGTATGGGTATTGCCACAGCGGCTGAATGTTGGCGTGGCTGTGGTAGAAATGGGACCATGGCCAAAGGTGGCCCAGGAATATAGGGGGGGTCAATGTTGAACTGGGCCTGAACACGATGCTATTTGAGATGGGGGTAGAAGGCTGGCACGAGGACACACTGGCCTGCAAACTGATCCATATTGTGCTCTTCACTGCCCGTAAGGCCATTCTTCTGAATTGGAAAAAAAACAAAACTTCTGTTTCAATTACAATGGCGAACACTGCTGTCTAAGATCTGTGCAGCCGAGAGAGTATGTTACTGTCGACCGGCAGGCCCCGAACGGGCGGACAGATTTTGGGAACTGGCAGACCTGTTTATTTAGGTCCTCAAACCCGGTATGATCAGAGACTGCAGTTGTGGGCCTACCAAAAGATGAAGACAAAAACAAAATACTGAACAAAGCAAAAACAAAAACTGAAACACCTATTCTTGATAAGTGTTGCTCTCCAAGTTTTGTTTTGTTTGTTTTTGTTCACCGAGTTGAAAGGGGGGTGAGGAAGGGAGTAGGGGAGTTAGGGGGAAGGGATGGTTTGTTGTGGTGGGGGTGCATGTTTGGATTGTTTACTTGACACATTAGAACTTAATTGTATTGACCAATTGTTTTTTTTAACATGGTTTTATTAGTATTTATAAAGAGAACAAGACATTTTCAATATAACAAAGTACAAGTGTAAACCACATTTGCATTAACAGTTTAAGTTCCCTAAACCCCCTCCAAGATCCCCGCCACCCCACCCCATCCCTTTTCCAGGTCCCCCCGTCCCGCCACGTGCATCTCCTCTTCTGAGTCAACTCTTATTCAGAGGTATAGGTCCCTTTTATCAATGTCTGCGAGGTCTAAAGCTCACATTGTGTCTGTTTATTACCTGTGTTGGCTCCCCTCTGGGTCTCATCCTGCCCCCTTCCCCCCCCGTTCCTCTCCCTTCACTGCCTGGTCAGTCCACAGGGTTACCTTCCTCCATTCCCCATTTGAGTAGCAGGACGCACCACTCAGTTTGAAACTCGTCTATCGTATCATTCACTACCGCGGTCAGCCTCTACATTATCATCGTGGTTTGCACTTTTCCCTCCCAAGTCTCAATGGAAGGAAGTGTTTCACTTTTCCAGCACTGGGCTATGGCCAATCCCCCTGCTCTTAGCATTGCTTCCCACATCTTCGGAAGCCTATATTCTTCCCTATATTATTGTGGTAGCTCAGGTAAAGACTGTAGCGGATGCAGGCCCAACCCTATCCACATGATCTCTTCCATCCAGCTCAACACCTCTCTCCAAAACACTTGCACTTTGGGACATTGCCACCACATGTGGGCCAGGGTCTCCCGGCTCCCACAACCCCTAGGGCACATAGGGGAAGCTCCCGGAAAACATCGTGGACAATTTCACCGGGTCCCTGTGCCACCCCATCAGCATTTTGAAGTTGTGTTCTATCATGGAAGTAAACAAACCACTGTATATATTTGTTTCCACTCCTCCTCAGGAATCGCTTCCCCCACCAACTCAACCCAATACTTCTGGAAGGTCTGTCTCCCCTGCAGGGACATCTCGTTCATGGCTTTAAATAGGTTGGACAGTATGCCCTTTCTTGTTGTGGACTGGTCTAGTACTTTTTCCACTGCTGTTAATTCTCTAGCCATCCTTTCCACCCACTTTGGGTCCGTCATGTTACCGTTGATGCAGAGATATTCAGATATTGAAATCGAGTCCCCTCCTAGCACATCCCGCACCTTAACCCATTCCTGAAAGTTTCCACTCTCAAACAGTTGTCCCGCCCTCTCAAGGCCTGCATCCAACCACCTCTGTGAGCGGGCTAATCCCTGGTGTCCTAAATTGAGCGGGGGCCCCCATACAGAGAACATTGGGGATGGCCACGTTGTATAGCCCTATGTGTCTCTAGATTCACATCAGATTGACCAACAAAATAAACAGCGCGGGGTGGGACCTAAGGCGGTCTGGTATCGATCTAAGTACCTAAGGACCAAAAGTAGTCCCTGACCTTCAAAGGGTGTGCAACAAGGTCTTCCAGGTAGGTCCAGTAGGTCCTCAGATCTTCCCACATGTGCTCCAGCATCCCCCTAATTTGGGCCGCCTATAATAATGGCGGATGTCCGGGAACCCAAATCCCCCCTTGTCCCTTGGAAGGGTCACGGTTGCCATTTTCACCTTTCAGGTCTTGTTCCACCATATAAATCTACGAAGCTAACTTGTAAATTCCAAGAAGAACTTCTCTGGGAGCTGTCACGGGATGGCCGCAAACAAGTACAGCCTTGCAAGCACATTAATGTTTATGGAGGTCATCCTGTCATACCATGTCAGTATCAATGGGTGTCACCTCTTTAGGTCAGCCGTCAATTGAGCGCAGTAGAGATTATAGTTAGTCTCCACCAGGTCCCTCGTTATCCAAATGCCCAAGTACTGAATGCTTCTCTGGTTAACTCTTGTGCCTTGGTAGCTCTCTCTTGAGCTGGGAAGGGGACTCTGCTCTAGTATCGGCATAATAGCAGATTTTTCCACATTGATTTTGAGCCCCGAGAGGCGACATATTCTGCAATCTGGGTCATGAGAGCCGGGAGGGAGTCCTGGATGTTCGTAAGGTAAGCCAATATATCCTCTACTAATAACGAGAGTTTGCACTCGATGTCTCCCCCCGCTATGCCCTTGATTTGGTCATTCATTCAAATTGCAATTGCCAATGGCTCCGTAGCAAGGGCATACAGCAGCGGGGGAAGAGGGCAACCCTGCCTAGTACCTCTGATGCGCTCGAAGGTCTCTGTGAGTCATCAGTTTATCAGAATCTTCGCCCTGGGCCTATTGTACAAATCCGCCGCCCAATTAAGGATGTTTTTTCCCAATCCCAACCTCCCCAGGACCTTCATCATGAAGGGCCACTTGACCCTGTCAAAGGCCTTCTCTGAGTCCAACGCAACTATGCATGCATCCAGCCCCTTCACTTGTGCCCCATCGATCAGGTTGATAGTCTTCCTTATGTTTTCTGATCCTTGTCTTCCCCTAATGAATCCCACCTGGTCTCCGTGTATTAGGAGTTGCAGACCCCCCTCCAGTCTCGTTCCCAGTACTTTTACCAGTATCTTTACATCTCCATTAAGGAGGGAGATGGGCCTACAGGAAGAGCACCTAGTGGGGTCTTTCTCCTCTTTTCGGATCGCTACTATGATTGCAGCCATCATCGTGAGGATGAGCACGGTGCCTCCCAGACATGCTTTAAACACCTTCACTAAGCACCGGGCTAGCAGGGATTTAAATAGTTTGCAGAATTGTATTGTGAAGCCGTCTTCCCCCAGGGCTGACCCTGACTTCATCCCTGTGATGGCCCACAGGACTTCTCCTACAGTTATGGGGTTCTCGAGGTTTTCCACCATTTTCTTGGGGAGCCCCAGGAGGGGTAACTTTGTCAGGAATTTGTCAATTTGGGCCTCCTCCGCCTCCCACTCCGAGGCGTAGAGGGTACTATAATACTTACAAATTCAGTCCCAATGCGTTTGGCGTCATAGACGCACCTGCCCTCCTCTGTCTTACTAGCCCCTATGGTCCTCCTCTTTTTCTCCTCCCTCAGTATCCAGACCAGGATCCTATCGCCCTATCCCCCTTCTCATGGTATTTCTGCTTCAGGAACAGGTTTTTTTTTTCTGTGTCCTGCGTTAGGATGGCCTTCAATTGTATTTTACAATGCCGGAGTTCCATCGCCTCAGTAGGCAAAATTGATTTTCCCTGGGTTCTCCTGGCTGTATCCACTCTATTTTTCTATGGAGCATGCTGTTCCCCACTTTTTTTCTTTTTCTTGGAGCCTATTCTCATCAGGGTGCCTCGAATAGTTGCATTGAAGCCCTCCCAGACTGACTGGATCCCCACCTCTACGGTATCATTAAAGTGGAAGTACTTCTTGACTTCCCTGAGCAGTTCCTGTTGCACTGCTTTATTCTTTAACAGGAAGTCATTACATCTTCAATTCCCCTGTGGTCCCCCCAGTTCCACCGAAACCTGCACCATATCGTGGTCCGCCCATGGGATTGGGGCTACCTGAGATGCAAGGACCCTCTCCTTTAATGTTGAGTCTACCAGGACAAGGTCTATACGTGAGAAGGAATAGTGGACCGCTGAGTAAAAGTTGAATGTCATATCGCCTTCTGGTATTGGGTGGAGGGAGTCACATAACCCCAGCACATCGTTAACCTGTTTAAAGCTTACCGAGTCCCCCGAATTTACCCTGTACATTTGTCTCACCCCCATCCTCTTACAGACCCTTAATGGGTCTAACACCATGTTAAAGTCCCCCAACCACCAGTTGGCCTTCTACAAATTAGACTAATTTAGCCCTGACCCTCTCCCAGAATTCACATTGATGCACATTTGGCATCGTAAGCTTAATACCATTAAACAGGCCCTTTGCAAACGCATACCTCCCATTAGGGATAGACAGAAACGCATCTATCGAGAAAGCCAGCTGGGTTGAGATTAGAATTGCGACCCCACTCTTCTTTTTTACATCAGAGGCCATAATCACTTCCCCCACCTCCAGGGAGCGTAATTTGGGTTCACCTCCCCTTCGCCAGTGTGTCTACTGGAGGCACATCCAATCTAGGTTGGCCCTTTTGAACTTTCGTAGTACCAATGATCTTTTGAAGTGTGAATTAAGACTGCAGACATTTAGGGAGCCAATGCTCATTTCACCCAGGCCAGACATTGCCTCTTTTCCGAGATGTCTATTTACTCCCTCCCCCCCTCCTCCGAGACAGGTCCATGATTGAGATCCTAGTGTTTGGGCCCCTACACCACACCCTCCTTTGAGAACGTACACCCCCTGAACCTTAACGACCCCCTCTCCCCTCAACATCCCTCTCCCCCCCCCCCCTCCCACGGCATCCAACATCATCCAGATCCATCTCCTCTGATGGGATTGAATCACCAGAGGTCCTCCCCAAAGACCATCTTAACTAAGCAAGCTAATGTTACGACTGTTTGGACCGTTATGTGCCATTGCCTGTTCTCTTGGCTCCTTTCCTCACCGGCCATTCTCTGCCCGTCTCCTCCCAGAAGCTCCTCTCTGACCCTTCTTATATCTTCCTCCGTCACTAGTTTATAGCTGTAACCCTCAATTTCAAAGGATATGGAGAATGGGAAACCCCATCGCTATCGCACCCCCTTCTCAATGAGCCACTTCGTTATAGGGGAGCATAGGAGCCTCTTCATCAGTGTGAGTGCAGACAGGTCTTGTAGAGCACCACCTTCACGTTGTCCAGGGACACTGAGCCCAGACTCCTCGCCTTTTCCAGGATTTTTTGTCTACCCGGGTAGTTATGGATCCGTGCAAGCACTGAGCATGGGCCCCTCCCGGTTGCTCCCACTCTGTGGACCCTTTCAGGTTTGGGTTCATTCATGTTCTCATCTCCAAACAAAGCCTTCACTATACCATGGATGGTCCTCCTAAGGTCTCTTTCAGTTTCACCATCCTTCTCCGGGATCCCAAAGAATCTCAAGTTATTTCTTCTCTCGATTTTCAAAATCATCAATTTTAAGAGCCACCTCACCTACCCTCCTCTCCAGCTCTGCCAGCCTCACGTCAATCTGGGTTTCCATTGTCTCGAGGGAGGTCTGGGTGTTCTCCACCGTCTGGAGCCCCTCGTCCATTTTGTCACACCATTGCTAAAGCCGGCGGTAAAAGGCAATGCTGCCGTTGCGGCCGCTTTTTTTTTCTTTCTTTTTTTTTTTTAAATATTTCAGCACGGTTTATGGGCTTGGGTGGCTGACTCTGGCTGGATCCCGAGATCCAGCTCCATATCTGGTGCCGGATCTCGGATCCGCTGAGAGCCGGCCCAATGAGCAGCACTGAGTGTGCGTGTCAGTCTGTGTGTCCGTGTGTGTGTCAGTCTTCCTGGCTGCGATTTGGGAAAATGGGTAGTGATTAATCAGCCGTGCACTTTCTGTATTGTTATGGATGAAGGAAAAATGCATCCAGCACACTTCGTGAGCCTTTGAACTAAAGACTTTAAGAAACAAAGGAACTAGTGGTAAACCTCTTACCAATTAATTTTATTACACTGCCACCCACCTCTGCTGTCTAGAGAAATTACAGTTTTACCCGATGGTTGCTAATCCAAGCCCTGATGGCACCAGACAATTAGTAGTCCATGCCACAAGAATGCTAGTCCAAGCCCTGATGACCTAGAGTTAGTTCATTGAGCTAAAAATGTCAAAGTCCAACATCCAAGGCTGAAAAAGGACAGGTGATTCCAGGTATATACGAGGGGAAATCGGTATTCGGAAACAGTGTAAGCAGGAATCGGAATTTACCAAAGTTTAGAGCAGAGGCGTTGCTGGGGGGGCCTAAGGGGGCTATAGCCCCAGGTCTTTTGGTTGTAGCTCTGGATTAAAGCTCAGATAGGGACTACAACCAAAAGGCTATAGCTAGCCCCGAATCCCGCCAATCCCGACATTAGCCTAGCCCCTGATCTTTTCCAGACCTAGCAACACCCTTGGTTTATAGGAACCCAACGTGAGACACTGGTAGACTCTTTCACTCTTTGTAGTAAAGGACCCCAGAAGGGACGCACCACCAAGATGAACATGTGGCACACTAGATCTCCGTTTTATCACTGCTTTATTTGCAGTTACAAGATTCCGACTGCGCAAGCGCAAATACCTACAGTCTCATTTGAAATCTAGGTTTACCAATGTGCATGCAGTGAATGAGTTGTGCTGCTACCACCTTTCCAGTGGTATTGATAATCACGAGCGGCAGGAGTATAAAGACCTCAAAAGGTTCTTGGCTATGCTCGTAAAACAGAGCGACAGTCTGGTGGCAACCGAGGCTTTAATTGGGTAAGCAGAGCATTAAGTCAGACGGGGCGAAGCTCTCTGGCAGTCTCAAACTGCTTTGAGCCGGAGCTTTGCAGAGATCCTTTTGAACAATTAACACGCTTTCTTAAATTGATAATGTCTTTTAAAGTCATCTATCGCCATCACGTGGCTAAAATGTTAAGTGCATTTAGTTCACATTTAATGGGGATGACCAGGTTCCAGTCCTCTGTCCTCGCAGTGATCAATTTCAGTGACTGGCCTGCCTCTGTGTGATGCTCTTGCCCAACCCTACAGTGATTAACTGCGGCCAGCACCAGACAAACAGACAAACCATCGTCCTCATGGCATGATGGGCGACCATTAACTTGTGGCGAGGGAAATTCCCACCTGCTGACACATGCAGTTATGAACCCCATCACACTATGGAGTACCCTACTTTGTCTCCAGCAGGCCACAGTTATTCTGGATCTCTATGTAAAAAAAATCTTTTACTTGGTAAATTAATTTAATCTATTTTTTTTTAAATGATTTTTAAGACGAACTGCATATTTGTTGGACTTTAAAAACAAATGATCTTCAGACATCTTTATATATAAAGCTGAATATATGTGTGTGTTTGTCCGGCTATACAAATCCACACCATTGAACCCACATCTACCAAATTTTGCATGGATTCCTCATTTGTCTGCGGCAAGATTGTAGTCTGTTTGGATGCAAAGAATTCACTCTGTAGACACCCTCATTTACCGATGCTCACCCTGATTCACTACAGTATGTACTAGAAGGAGGCAACATTTTGAAAAGTGTCTGAAGCAAAATGGTCGATGTGTTGGTTATTCCTTTGAAATATATTACTACTGTATACAGTTCGAAAGTGCGTATTAAAGTATTTTTAAAGGGAATTAAAAAAATTACATTTTTTTTATCACGCCACTCCAAATATGGGAAATAACATGGTTACGGTTTGTTCATTCACGAGAAGAGAGCAGCACAATCAATCTTTCTTGGCCATTTTCTCAACTGTGCTAAAGCCATTGTGTGACTGAAACATGCTGCACAAAAAATGAACATCACTTGGAAAAGCTCCTGCTGATGCAAAGCGAAAATCAATATCCTGAGCTTCTGAATCACAACAATAAACAGCACGACTTGCCGACAAGAGCAACTTTCTCCAGAGCAAATGAGACACCACTCAATCAGGACACTGGCAATGCCGGGTATCCCAGCCAGTATTTTTACAAATTGAACTCTGAAGAAACTTGTATATTTAGTGTTTTGTGGGAATGCACACAACCACTATTTATGCACTCAATTAGGCCGAACTCCCTCGTTGGAACCCCTACCGGATTTCAAATCCGATTAAAAAAGCACTGCGAGCAAGCCAGACGCACAAGCCTTTCACTGGGCAAATCTGCAAGGGCAGGGAAAGGCAGCCTAGCTCTCTGAAGCAGCTGCACCTGACATTAGTGACTTGTGAGACAGAAAGGTCAGAAATTAAGTATTGCAGGTCTTTATTCCCTTAAAAGTAACTTTTTATATCTGACTATGAAGCCAGTACAAAACCTATGATAAAATACCATACACTATTCACAGCATATATCACAAAACCGCCTAGTATGAGCTCCTCGTGAATATATAAATTTGCAAAAGCAGTTCCAACCATAGACGTATTTACAACAAGGCCTACTAGAGCGAGGCCCAGGCCTAGGGTGGCAGATTGCCAGAGGGGCAGCATTCTATTGTAGATTATTTTCAATTTACAGGGTGTCATTTTTTAAATATAAAGGCAATTTTGTATCTCATAGTCTGGCTGATCCACAACACTGCGACTAATTGTGAGCTGTTATTGAGTCATTCCACTCTGACAGCTAACATTTTAGATGGCCAAATTTGTATGTATACTTGACATTCACAAAAGCTTTATTGCTGGGGTGAAGTTTGTTTAAAAACTACTAGGAGCCCCGCTCCCAGGCATATACCTAAGGTCGGGTAGAAGTGCCACCCTCCTCACTCACCTCCTCCTGGCCGCTAAATTCACAGTGGCACGAACCTGGAAATCGCCGGAGGGACCCCTGCTGATCCTATGGTGGCTGAAACTTTGGGACATCTTTGTCGCAGAAAAGATCACGGCGGCAAACAGAGGCCTCCTTCACCGCTTCATGAACATCTGGTCCCCTGTAATAGACTATGACCAGAGCTATCCAGCACTAACTTTTGAGCCACGAGCGGTAGCAAACGCTCTAACGGCAAGGAGCACGGAGATGATACAACGGAGCGAAGAGCAAGATTTGGACGTTAACTAAGGGGGGACGGGAATGGGGTTGATGATGGGGGAGGAGATGATCAATGAGCTGCACAAAGTGTCAAGAAAGAATATGTTGTAATGTACTTTTCTCTGGTGTGTCGATCAAAAATAAACATGTTTAAAAAAGAAAAATTAAAAAGCAAACGCATACCAAACCCAGCTTGCTTTGGGTATTTAGTGATTCAGTCCTACAACTCTCACAGACATATGTGATAGATTTAAAGTTCTTTGGTGATTCTTATCGTCCCAAAATGCTCTTTAATATGCAAAACAACCAAAACCTAATTAATTTATTGGTGCTACTTCACATTCTCTTCCTAATCAATACAAACATACACTGTGTTAAGCAATCACTTTTTTATTCAAAAACATGGCATGCATGTTTTAAACCGTTGCAAAAATTAGGGGTTTTCCTTCAGAAACGTAGTGTTTAAAAATGATGCAACACTTTACAATATTAAATACATGCCCATGCTTAAGTCAAGCACAGAGTTCCCATAGGTGCCACAAAAATGATGTTCAGAATCAAGCACTCATTCCCCTCCCTGACCCCACATTTCAGAAGTCTGTGGCCGCCCAAAAGGTGCAAGCAGGAAATAGATCATAGAGAAGTTATAATGGCAAAGAGTAAATCTGAAAGAGCAAGTGCATCAAGAAACCTGCAAAAGAATACCCAATGCCACAGAAAGGTGAGAACAAAAACGTTGCCAAAGGTGCACACTATTACTCAATTTTACACTTCGAGTTTTGGGTATTTTGAACAATTGCACAAACAGCAATGATGTAAACAGAATGTACCACTTCATAAACGGTGCCTGCATTCTGCAGCTACGAGGAATGCTGTTGCTTCCCACACATGAATGTTCAGGGTCGCCATTATCCATTACTTCACTGAGAGAATGCACAGCTAAAGATTCCAAGAACCTTCTGCAACTGTATTTACACTAATGAGGTGCTTATGCCCATGCAGAGTTTACAAATTTCACTCGTGATTTTTGCCATATTTTAATAGTGTTCCAGCCCAAAGGATTGGAAGTACATCAGCTGACGCAGGTAACTTGCCTTAGTTCCATTTTGCCCCCTGCTAACACCAGAGATGTAACCATGAGAAGGGGGTTGAGCTCTTTTTATTCAACATTTTTATAAGATTTGCCTGTACCCCTTACATACATTTCATCTGCAAACTTTTTACCATTTGACAAGACCGTATGTAGAAATTTAGTTATGCTGCATTAATATTACAGACCAGTCTAGGTGCTTCTCAGAGTGAGAGAAGACAATTTGTGTGAGAAACCAGATGTTAGCATTGAAACCAAAATTCCTCGTTCCAACCTTCTCTCACTTGTGTCCAGTTGGCAGACAGTTTATGCTCTTATTGCTTCCGCTAAAATATTGTTTTCGAACCTAAACAAAAGTAGACAATCAGCTGTAACAAATAGGTCTAGTGCACTCAACTGTAGAACACACTGCCATCTCCAAATAATTCTGGACAGTGAGATCTGAAAACACGCTTTCAACTAACATACCATAGAAGATGACAGGCTTGAGTTAATAGAGAGGAAGCAATAACTTTCTAATCCGTACAACCTTCAAAACATCATTATAAATGGTGTGAAGCCAAAATGGGGCTGAAGGGGTGTAGGTTGGATAAGGACAGTGTTTGTTGAAGGGACTGCGTCTGGAAGAGGTGGAGGAAAGTTGGTGCGGGTACACACACTTATTTGGGCCTAGGGCAGCAGAAAGCCTAAATACACCATTGGTCCCAACAATTTCATTACCCAGTTCAATACATACAATTTTCCTCTAACGTGCAACTCCTTATAGAGAGCTTTAGAATTGAGATTGACCAAATACAACCTGCTAAAAATAATACAATACAATTCAAGAGCAAATGGCACCTTTTCACACACTATCACTTGATAGGCGTTTGGGTTATCTAAGCACTGCGTACGATGCATCACCTAACATTGGTGTGATAGCTAATATTATACTAAAGCATGCGCATTGATAATACAACAAGCATAAGTGCAATATATGATAACCTATCACAATTGACGTTTCAATTGCAACAGTGAAAGCAGATCCAATCTGCGACATATTGTTACGTAACACGTGATCAGGCCACTATCACCTGACCATTACGTGACTGTTTAATATTATGAAATCAGCAGATTCGAGAGCTGCTCAACAGAATCCTAGCCAGGCGAAGGCAGGGACGTGCATGGAGCAGACCCGAAATGACATAAGGTAATTTCTATGCAGCACGTAATTCTTTCGGCTCTGTACCCGTATTGCTAATCGTAACACTGAATGAGCATCAATCAAGCTAAAACGCACATTGGGTGCTCTTTTGGGACATAGGCAATTTTGAATGAATTGAAGAAGGTGTACAAGCAACACGTGAACACATATTCTCAAATATTAAAAGCAGACGCAAACAATTCTCCCCAAAACACTGGTTGGACTCGGGCAGGGACGCACTCTTAGCGGACCTGACATGCTCAAAGGTAATTCTCATATGGAATATATTCACCAACGTGGAGTATTGCATTGATCGTCTATGTAATTAATAAGTTATAAGAAAGTAAATATGTGCACCATGTGTACATTGGTATTCTTAACTGAATTGAAAAAAGTGTTCAAGCAACATGTGAATACATATTCTCAAGCAATAAGGCAGACGCAAACGTTTCTTGACAACACGCTAGTCGGACGCATGGATAGCAGACCTGACATGCTCAAAGGTAATCCTCATGTTGGAACCTAATTGCGAGTGTGGGATGTTGCCATGTGTCAGACTCTGTGTTCTGAATATTCGTAGAGGCCCAACTCTCTTCTTCTTCCCCCTCCTCACCTGTGTAACAGTTGTCGTTGTCCTCCGGACTGAGGGATCTCCGGGATCTGTAATCCTTCTCCCTCTTCGTTGGACGTGTGTGTCTCACACGAGAGGAAGCCACAGTGAAGGCTAGAGAAAGGCACCTCACTGTGACCCCGTTCCCGGGGGGGGACCATGAGGGGAAAAAGCTGTTGGTGGAAGAAGAAACCCCTGCTTGTGGCAACGAGATCCTCTTAGAAACGGGGCTCAACTTGAATAGTAGTAGCACAAAGAGTACTAATTGTGGAGACAAAACTCCAGCGGTAGCCTAGCAAGGCACCAAAGTTTGCAGAGGGGAGTCCAGGGAAGAAGAAATAAAGCCGGGCCAAGGAAGAGGGGGGGAAATCAGACCAATAGAAGAAGGAACAAAAGGGAGCAGGAACCAGGCAGAGGAAGTGTTAAGGAGGCAGAAAAAAAAGCGTGCTTCAACCGGAATAGTGGGAGCGAAGAGAGAGAGAGCGCAAGAAGAAAAGAAACAGCATAGTGCAACAGGCGGCAGCGAAGCGGGTAGCTGACCATAGGAAGTTGCAACGTGATGCGCTGTGGAGGGGGTGTGGCTAAGTAGGTCAGCATACATCCGGAGTGGAAGACTAGACCGTGCGGATGTACGCAGCACCATATGTGAAGAGTTAACCATGAATGAAAACGGAACTTTGGCCAAACATGCCAAGAAGGAATGCTGCGCATCACATTATGGGCCTCATTACAACCGGTCAGGTTTGGACCGTGGTGATTCCGTGATGGCGGTAACAAAGTTTCTGTGTCTGCAAGGTTGCGGAAAAGACCGTCCGAGTACGTGCTGTCGGTCGCGCGCACCACACAGATGCGGAAACGTTGTTACCGTCATCACGGAAAAAGCCACGGAAATGGACATAGCGCTGCCAAAAGTAGCGCAAAAACCGTGTCCGTCTCCATCACCACGGACACGGAACCGGAAATACCATGATCGCCAAAACAGGAAACAGAGAGGCGGCCATCATATAAAGCACAATCCATTGCCATCCAGTATCAGCAAAAGCAGAATCCACACTGTGAGAAGGCAAAAGGGACCACCAGCATGTCTGCCAGGATTCCAGCTCAGAGGCAGCGCAAACAGCGCTTTAGTGAGGCGGAGCTAACTGTTCTGGTGGAGCATATAGTGGAGCATGCAGAGATGCTGTTCAGTGCCGATCAACAGCGTGCCACACAGCAGCGGAGGAAGGAAGTGTAGGCGGAAGCAGCACGCGAGTGCACTGCTGTGGGTGTGACTGTGAGGAGCGTCAAGGACTGCCACAAGCGGTGGGACGACCTTAGGCTGAGGGTTCGGAACCTGATCTCCACACACCGCCAACGCAGCAGTGGGACAGGTGGAGGACCCCCTTCCCCACTGAGGCTGCAAGCATGGGAGGAGCGTTGCAGCAGTGTCCTCCAACTTGAGGGCATCCATGGGATCGGGGAGGCTGAAGCAGGAGTGAGCCCACCTGCAGATGCTGGTAAGTGGTGAAACATGAATGCCACATGAGAATATGTTGAGGGCATGACTGGGCTAAAGGACCCATTAACAACCCCCCCCCCCCCCAAGCAGTGCATGACTGGGCCAAAGGACCCATTATATTTAACACCCCCCTGGCCCCCACAAGCAGTGCATGACTGGGCCAAAGGACCCATTAATAACCCCCCCCAGCAGTGCATGACTGGGCCAAAGGACCCATCATGATCCGTATGGCAACCAATATCACAATAATGCATTCCCCCAACAATCAGATGCATGTAACTAACACTATTGAATGATCAACCTGTATGATTCATGTGATGCACCCATCAGCCACCACCACAACACTAATTGCATGTCCTCTGTGTCCCCACAGCCGTGTCAAGTGACAGTGATACTGCACAACAGGCCAGGCAATCTTCACCGGCACGTGTCCAAGCCACCGCCCCTGCACAAAAGGATGTTGCCAGCAGTTCGGCATCTCTGCCCCCAGTACCAACTGCAACAAATGTGCCGGCCACCGCCACCAACATCCCCAGCGTCTCCACGCTGGCTGAGTTAACACAGGTGCCACGGGAACCCATCGTGCCCACCCAAACCAACACAGAAGGCAGCTGCACTGCAGAGGAGGCGGCCTGTAGTGACAACAGTGCCCCGGCAGAGCACTCTGATACTGGGCCACAGGGGGAGATGCCCACATTTGATGACCTGGGATCCTTCCATCAGCTGGAGTTTAGTCCCACATCACTCCGAAGTCCCATGAGGTCACCCACCCCATCTATGGCAGAGCTTAATTCCCGCATGCAGTGGATGGAGGAGCAGCAGGCTACCCTCACCCAGCTGGTGGAGAGGCAGCTCGAGGAATCTAGGCTGCAGAGGGAGTGCTACAGCATGTCAGTGCATCGCCTATCAAGGTCCATTGGACGCTTTGCCAGGACTATTGTCACCCTGGCACGCCATGTGCGGGAGGGTAATGACAACACCTCTAGGCTCATAGAGTCCATGCAACAGGCAAGTATTGCACGTATGCCATCTATACCTGATTCTGTGCCATCCAATACCACCACCCCCTCCAGCTCCACTACTGCCAGTCCAAGGAGGCACTCGAGGTGGCTAACGGGGCTCTCGGGCAAGGATGCACAGGCACAGAAGTGCACACGGAAGTGATGGCATGTGTGTGGGGCACTGCAGGACACACATGGACTTGAAGGGTGTGAGGGGTCGGTACGTTTGGGTGGTGGGGGAGGTTGTTTTGTGTGTTTGAACATTGGGGCCTCGGTGGCGGTGGGTACGTTTGGTTGGTTGGTGGGTGGGCACGGGTGTACAGCTTCCCTAACCATTGCACCTCCTTCCCTGTTGTTAATTCATCAATATATCATCATTTGAAATCAAAACATACATGTGTGGACATCTATCATTTCATTTGCAGTACAACAAATCATTTATTGTCATCACCATGTCCATGCATTGCTGTGAATGTGCTGTGTCTCAAAAGTAAATGCGAATCCGTTCATCCCGTGCTCTTTGGCCATCAAGTGGACCCACAGGGGAAGTGGTGCCATCCCTTCCCCATCTCCATCCCCATCCCCATCCCCATCTTCTTCATCTGCGTCTGGGGGCATTGGGATGTTTCATACGAGCGTGATTTTACCCGTCTTCACTGGGCTGTACAGCAGTGATCCGCCAGATCTGCTCAAACAGCGGAACCGGGCCTTCAGCAGTCCGAATGTCCTCTCAATCATTCCACGTGTGTGGACATGTGCCCTATTGTACGCCTCTTCATGCCTATTCCTTGGTCTCCATACAGGTGTCATCATCCATGGCGTGAGTGCATATCCAGCATCACCTACATGGGATGTAGATGGGGGGACATGTCAGTGTTTGTTGTAACATGTCTTCATCTGATGCTGTGCTATTTTGTATCATTGTTCATTCATGCATGTGTGCCATGCAGTGGTTGGAAGTGTTTATCGGCCATCACAGTGGATATAGCCAAATGGATATTGACCTACACATTTACGTGCATGTGCACTCTGCCCTGCGGGTGACATTTGATTGTGAGTATGGCATAGTGCAGTGATGTGCACACATGGCAGAGTCACTCCACTGTAATGAAGTAGTTAATGCAGGACGTCTCATTTACAGGCATCATGTGCATTGGGAGGGAAGTGTTCCATTTGTGGGTGGGTGTTTGCAGTGGCACAAGGCGTATGAGACAGTGACAGTATCGGCTGTGTGTGTCATGTGGCAGGGTGTGTATGGGCACACTGTGTTGACCTGTCATGTCTTCCTTTGTGATGTTTGGGATCCGCTGTCTATTTGGTTGATGGCAGGCGGGGTGATGCATGTGCGGTCACAGCGGCACTCGCATTGCTCATTGGCCTGGAGAGACACACACCACTTCAACAGGGTCGGAGCATTGTCGGCTGTACTGACCTAATAGCCATGTGTTTTGTCCAGCATAGCGTTCCATGTACCGTGGCAACGTGGAATTCCGCAGTACCAGTGAGTCATGGGTTGAGCCTGGGAAGCGTGTGCAGCAGTGTGTTATCAGTAGCGTGGCATCACATACCATCTGTACATTCAACAAGTGATACTGTTTCCTATTGCGGAACACCATCTCAATTGCATGTGGTACTGTCAGCTTAATGTGGGTGCAGTCAACTGCACCTATGCAATTTTGCATGCCTGCTATGGCATGGAAGGCCAACTTGGTGGCAATGACCTCGGGGGGGGGGGGGGGGGAGTACGGGGTAGGGCTATGTGTTCCGACACATGACACAACAGGGCATCCAGTACTTGTACCAGGATTTTTGAAAAACAGGGTTGTGATATGCTGTGCAGCTCACCGACCGTGTTGATAGGTGCCAGTGCCAAGGAAATGCAGCACAGACACAACCTTCAGGATGGGGGGGGGGTGGCGGTGGGGGTGTCTATGTGGCTGCTGATGTTGTCCTCAATCATGGCAGTGATGTACAGGATTGTTGGACAGTCCAGCCGGTATAGTGTGTGGATCTGTCCTGGGGTAAGGTTCCAGGGTGAGGCCCTGATGAGTGGTATTGCAGGCTGCCTGCGGGGTTGTGCCGGCTGGACAATGGGGTTTGCCATAGGTGCAGGGTTGGCTGGTTGGCGCCTGCGCCTCCTCCGCCTCCTCCTCTGCACCATTACTGCCATCATGTGCAGTGCTGCCTGTTGGTTGAGTAGGCCCAGTCCAAGTGCAACTAGAGCTGCTGCCTGCATGGTTTTGTGTTGTGTTGGGCTGGGTGCGGCCCTTTTGTAGGCTCCCAATGTGCTGCTGGGTCCAGCTGGGTTGATTTGGTGCAACTGTGCCCTGATTCAGTTCAGCAGGCACTGTTTATCGTCATGTTCGCGTTGGCGGCGGTACCGCCACCGTGATCACGGTTTTAACGCCATTTTTCTGGCGGTGTTTCCGTGTCCGCGCTAGTTGTGATGCTCGCGGTGTTTTGTATTGCCGGTAACGGAGGGGTTTCCGTGCAGGTGGACTTTATGGGACCCTTAACGCCGTGGTGGCGGTTGGGGGAGGTGCTGTTTCCGGGGCCGCGGGTCATGATTGGGCGGACGTGGAAACGGTGCCGGTATGGTTATATCGGCAGCGTTAATTCCGGAACCGGAGCACTTGTAATGAGGCGCTATGTTTAGAATTGCAGTGAATGAGTATTCAAGATTTTAAATATGTGCACCATGTTTAATTTTTCAAGATACAGGTAATACAGATTGACTTGAGATTGACTTGAGGAAAATGTGGTCAACTAATCAAATTAAACCAAGCGATCTTGCGTACCATATCAGAGTGAGTACCATACCAGTGAGCATAAGTAATGCCTAGAGAATCATTATATCACACATTGACTGCGATTCGTTCACAAATTTCTTTATTCTGAATCACGCACTGTGGAACGCAGGCCAATATTTCTTTATTGCTATATAAGACACAATGTTTTGACAAAATCTGGCAACCCAATCCACCGATTGAACAACAAATTTCACAGTTAGGATTTCCAATTGTATGCTAATTTTGCTGGATTCACTCAAGCTTTTTTTTAAAGGCACTCAACTAACATGGGGCTCATACAGCATCACGTGATTGGCACAAGGACCAGACATCATTAAGTTTATAATGGCCAATAGCTCTTTCTGGACTACTGGCCGACATCATTCATTATGTCGGCTAAGAATAGAGACAATAGATGGGAATAGCGATGGCGTATAATGCCCTTACCACCTTCATGATGGCTTTCTCCAAGGGTCACACCTTTGACAAATTGTGTTAACTTTGCATCATTTAATTGAATATCAATATCTAGATTAGATACACAGCTCAGGCTATGGTGTTAGCCGGGTGCTTTGTGACATTGAAAACGTATTTGATTTTGATGTCTAATTTTTGCCAAGGGCATATTACAAGCATTGACAACTTCATGCAGTGTTATCCCATCAGTCACATCACAAGAGAACATGTTTGAACATGATTTACTAGTTCTGAAATATATTTAATTATCTTTTTCTTGTTCTCTCTCCCTTTCGCCCCCATTCCTATTATATACATCCTTTTTTTCACCCTCTTTTTACCTATTCTTTGATGTTTTCACATGAAAATTATCTGATTGAATTCTAAAATGGGATGCAATGTGGCACTATTTGTTCGTACTATTTTTCTCTGGAATGGAATACTATTATTATGTTTTGGAATTAACATGAATGAATGTTAACTTGTTTCTTAAAATCCTGTTAAAAACAGACTAGATACTGTGCCTTGAAAAAGACCTATGTGGTCGAAACAAATGTTGGCAAACACAGTATAGATCTTGGATTAAAACACTGTGACCACAAAGTTCTATTTTGTTTTATTGTAGTGTCTTTATGTTGGTGCATGTATATGGAACACAATTAATACCTGCCATGTTACTTGAGGCAGGGGTAGCCTTCGGTTCCATAGACTGAAGCTGCCTAAAAATCTTCATTATGTTCAATTAACATAGTCCTAGCGCATTTCTCCCTGGTTTCCCCAAATGCATACAGGGATCGCTAAAAGCAAGATGTATGTAATATCGGATGCCATCCATATTTGAACCGAAACTCGAAATTGCATGTTCCACCCTGCGCCCTTCTGTCTAGTTGGTAATCAAGAATTGCAAAACTAGATTCAAATGAATTGCTTATCAACCGAGACATCCCCAGACTGAGCCCCTGACCAGTAAAGTAGCGGGTCCTCCCCGATTAACCCCCTTTTTATTAGAATTTCTTTTTTCATTTTTAATTCATGAATACAAATGACGGTTAAACTTCAATTTTGGATTCACAGGCCTGGCTGGGCATTTCAAAAGACAGTAAGGGAACATATTTTTTAAACCATATAATGATGCACCATATACATGCATATGTATATGGTGCATCATTCACTAAACACCTACTTAGCCCCATTCCCTTTTTTACTTTAAAAACCTTTATGGTTTTCCAAAAATAAACCATATGCCACTAAGCCACGTTCGAGTCGCACAGCATTTGCATAAGAAAACAACACATTTCAGAATAAACTGTGTGCCAAGAGTGGTATCCCAAAGCAAAACACAAAGACGGCAGAACCTTTCCCAAGGGGGGAGGGAAAGACCAAAGAGGGCGGGGCTACACGGAAGAAAGTGGCTTGGTGGGTGAGGATACGCAACCTGCTAATAAGAAGCTGGGGTACCCTGTGTCAACTAGTATCATGGACACCTATTCTACTACTCTCCAAAGAAGTGTTACTCATAGTAAATTCCCATGGGCTCCCCCCAACCCAAGTGCCAAGGATTTTTTTGGTGATTTTGGTATTTTGCCATTCAACGCCTTCTACCGTTTTCTGTTTCATTAACCCCTTACGTGCCTAGGACGAGGTATCTCGTCCTTGGCCACAGGGAGGTAATCCCAAGGACGAGATACCTCGCCCTTGGCACTTAAGGGAATCCTCCTGCCGGGGTGTTAGAAAGAAATAGTGTTGTGCCGCCCTCTAGAATTTCGGCGTTGACCATGTGCACGAGATGACCCAGTGTTGGCTGCTGTGCATGCCTTCAAAAGAGTGCATACCAATTTCTGCTTAGCTGTTGGTTGTGCTGTCTGGGAGTGTGTGCCCTTTATTTGGAATTTGAATAACCGGCCACTAGATGGCTATTGTCTTTCTTGCTGTTTAAAGAAGGAATTTGACGATGGTCCTGAAGGCTATGGGGAGGTCTTATGTTTGATAGGGTCAATGCAGCATCTGTGACGTATAGTGCAGCTATTGTAGAAAAGTTGTCAAATAGAGGTTGCTTATCACGTCTGTACACCTAGCACCATTCCTCATCCCATACTCTAAAGTATGATTCCTTTTCCATTTACCCCTAGCCTCAATGGGGATCCCCTCCTTTGCCTCTATCGAGGCAGTTTAAGTTCCTGTGGTCGCTCATCCTTCCCCACTTTGCAGCCAATATGTGCGGCGCCGTCTCCGGTTCCCAAAGCATCTATTAAACATTACCTTTATTTAAAATGGTAAACAGTAACCAATGCTGATGTTGCCTCTTTTTCTTAAATTGGCCAAGTGTCAAGAATATACCATCCATAAATAATATCGCAAAGACTAGCTTGAACATTTTCTCTAAATTTGCCCCCAAGCATTGACGGTTATCCGGCAGTTTGCCATAAGGGAATGTGCATGACCCACTGTGCTCCTAGCCTTTTCACAAGAGTCGTAATTGCCCCGCCCTGACTGTGTACCCCACCTGACCGCTTTGGCCTCTGCGCTTTCTAACCAAGTAAGATGGAAAACATTAGTTACAGCCATAGCACCTGGCGCAGACTTCACAAAAGGCAAATTTGGGCCAGTGGGTAGCCCAGGTAGTACCTTTCCACATCGGGTACGCCAATACATTCCACCTTCTCCTAGCCTACATCTGATCAGCAAAATCCCTGAATTGCGAAAAGGAGGAAGAAATAGAACTATTTAAGCAGGCCCATTTCAATAATTGTGTTCATGCCTATAATTCATAAGGGGCATCACATGTCTAATTGACCTAGTGCAGTGGAACTGAACACTTACCCTAAGTAGTTTATAGTACAGTGGCTGCCATTTGAAGACTAGATCGGTTGGCGGTTTTGCAACTGGGCTTGTCTGCACAAATGGCCCTGGTGTGGTCCAATTTCTCCCTAAGTCTCAGTAAGCGAGGCCAAGTGCATGTCTGGTTGCTTGAAACACACCAGAAGGGCATTGGTAATTATCACTCCATCAGAATCGGCTCAAATTTGTAGACAGTGCCCGCTGCAGCTGGCACACCTTCCTGGTGCTCCTACCGAAAACCAAACCACTTAGAAGGTTTGCGCTTTATAAATCCCATACATATTGAGAAGGCACACCATTAGTTTTCACCTATGCTTTTCGGGAGATATAGAGCAAGCCCCAACTTGACAGCGGAGCCCGTCCTGCCCATCACTTACTAAAAAAAGGCCTTTCACCAGAATTGAAGACTTTCTCAGTGCCTAGCATTGGAGCCAACTTGTAGCTGCGTTGCTATAACCCTCCTCCGGTGAGGCAGAGTCCCTAGGTGTAGATCAGGCCTGGTCTCTTTAGCCACTCACATGGTAGTGCCACAAAGCAGGCCTCCCAACAGGACCTACTGGTACGTGCGGAGTAGGAATGATTCCATGTCGCTGGCAAGTGTACGCACACTAGAAATTGCTTCAATGCTGAAATCTGTGCAATTTTTGTTTTCTCTTGCTCTAAGACTGGAGCCGGCAAGGTCGGTCAGCCCCTCAAGGTGTGCCATGTTCCCCTCCCTCTATTTGTCACTTTTAAGAGATGTTTGATTCTCGTGTGTTTCTCTTCAGGGGGGCGAGAAATATCTGTAGTGTTCCCTGTTTCATATTTCAAAAGCGTTTCAGCCGGCCTCTCCCCGGCCCACTACTATCTAACTGCAGCCTGTTTAGGGACATGTTTCCCCTCTGGCCACTGCGCTCCTAAATTCGTGTAGCAGCTCCTAATCTTCCCCAGTAGCGTTTCACCTCTAGTAGTCATGTTGCTGCTGTAGAGCCTAGATCTTTCACACTCCCTACCCAGATCTCCTCTGAGAGGCTTGGATATCTTCTTCTCGTTTAAGATACAGACCCCCTAAACTATACCTGGAAGGCCTCTCACAGGATTCAGTCAATATGAAAGGCGTCTGTATGGTTTGGGAGCTTTGGTATTGGTTTTTCCCCTCTTCCTGCACAGCTTAAAGATCCATGCCTCTGTCTCTGGACAAGGAAGGGACGCGATGATCAGAAAAGCAACTCGTCCGCCCCAGGTCAAGGGACCCAAGTGCCCTCTCAAGAGGGAGCTAAGGGGAACACCTGAGATTTACTGCGGATTTCCACCAGAAAATTGGCCACGAGTTTGTATCCCTCCAGACCCAGCCATGTTATTCTTCTGGACCTTCCCTCCAATTCTTGCCCCGGGGACCATGAACTCTAACTGCTGTAAAGCATTATCTATTCTCCCCACTTACTGTCTCCCCTCCGTGAGTCTCCCGCAAACAAACCAAGAACGAAGCAAGGACTCACGTGGGAGAACTGTGTTTTTATGCCACAATCCACTTGGCTTCTGCGTTTCGGGTATAGGGCGGTGCAAGACTGGACTGCTGCTCTGCTTCATAGACTGCGAGCTACTGCTGGAGAGCAGTCGGTCTCATGGGGGGGATATGCGGGCGAGAAATAGGAAGCCAGGCCCGTCGATTCCTTGGCGCACTGCTCTGTCTCCTAAGGATGCGCAATCTTTTTGGACACCCTGCTCCCTCTCATTGCCTAGTCTTCTTCACCCTGTAGACCCCATTGGGGAAACTGATTGGCAGCTACTGTAGCGTTATGTGCAGCTATGATCTAAATCATAGTATGCCCTACCTTCTACAAGGACTCTACAAGGACTTATCAGAGATAGAACAACCTTTTGATAGAATGCACGTTCTCTGCTCTTTCTTTCAGGTTGCCTGGGTCTTTAGTTACGCCGAATTCTGAATTAATGGTTTACATTTCGAACTCAATTTTCTCTTAAGCACAATGTGCTGTGAAATTCCTTGCACAGCACCTGTCAGGTCTGTTATATTTGCAGGCTCGGACGCGCGCGGCAGAAGCCCCCACCGCCTGCCCCCCGCCCCCCACCTCATCATTAGTAATTGTGCGGGCCTTCCTTTCCTGGCGAGGTGCTGGAGCGGGGATTATTCTAACCAGCTGTCTGTTCGAGCTGTGATTTGCCCTGGTGTGTGTAAGCAGATCACGGGCAAGATGGCTTATTAACACACAGCCTGACATTTTTTCTCATTAGCACTTGAAAAGTGCCGAAGAGCGAGGTTGGGAATCTGCAAGACGACAATATAGCCGGGGTCTGTGAAATGGAGAGCGGCTATAAATATTAAACAGCGCGCCACCGAGCTAAACCCGTCTGCAGCCTCCCATTCAGGTTCTTAATGCAAAGTGTACAATTCATAATTATCTCAGGATCTCTGCCGGCCCTCGCGCGCGTGCTTTTCTGAGCTCGCAGAGGCATCGATCCTGCCGCCAAGAGGGGCGTGTGGGAGGGGGGGGGGGGGGTGGGAGGGGGGCGTGGTCTCTGTATGTGTCAGGGCCCAATGAAGGGAAAAACAAATTGGTTCAGCCATGAGTTCTCTAGTGTCCCCACTACCTTTTATAAAAACGTATGTAGCAAACACCAGTAAAGTTATGGAGGGGCTAGTATTCTGATTCAAATCCTCTTCATCTACTCATCCAGCATCCAAGAAAAAATATACTTATATGTTTTTTTTAAGTTTAATATTTTGAGATGGAACTTGAAATAGTGCTACTTAATGAGCAGGGCTAATCAGAGTGGATCACATGCCAGTAGTGGCTTTGTATTCAGTCTCTCTACCGTATTTTTTAGAATCCACTGTAGCATTTTCTTGATACAGACCCAAAGGGCGTTAACTCAACCTATTGGGCCAAGGGCAGGTGGCAATCCAGAACCTCTTTCCATATCGCGTCAGCCACGGCCATTGCAACATCCGTGTTTATTTTTTTTAATGTATTTAGTGTATATGGTTTACAAAAATAAACATTTTACACTTTCTATATCCTCAGGCAACACAAATAATACACATATGATCATGTTAAGTAATCAGTCTATTAAGTCTAAAACGGTCATACAAAATTAGAATATAAAATGGGCTACTCAAAGAACCCTCAGAAAGGAGTATTGTTTATTCTTTTGTGTCCAATAAAGCCTGTATACGAATGCATATAAAATATAGAGACTTGGACAACAATATGGAGTTACCAATATTAATAAACAACCAAAACTGTTCCGTTTGCACTATACTTATGTCTATCACGAATTTGTTACAGCCAGATGTATAAAAGGCAGTAAGACATATACATTGTGTTAACAGATGACGAGCATTTTTTACCTCTGAAGAAAAAGAGCGAAACAATCTTAATTCACTAGGCGCTTTCTCCCAAGACCCCAAAATGAACAAGAATGTAACCGGTTAAATCTTAGTCTCATCGGTAATCTCCGTACATTATATGTAGTGATGCATTTAAAGGGAGTTAATAAGAGCAGCTCTGTGTAACACATTCTCTGTACATTTGTTTAGTTTCAGAATATTCCAAATTAGTAGCACGATCCCAGCTCGATGCATGCTTAACAATTTGTTTTTTGTCAACACCAAAGTAAGCATTTTCCTCAATATTCCTGTCAATACCTGTATAGAATTTGTGACAACAACCTACAAACTCTCAAACGGTATTATTGGCTATTGCACCCTTTTTAATCAGCCTGGAGAAGACTAAACAAAGTGTTATCAGCATAATGATCCGCAAAGATTTTCAAATATATATTACAACATTTAACTTTTATTAAAATGGACAAAGAAATTAAGCCAAGTTCCATTCGGATAGCCATCACTGCAACAGAAAAGGGCAGTCCTAATGCAGACTGCCACAGATTCCCATCCACTTTTTTTGTCCAGTGAAGTTGACTCTCGGGTAGGTATTCCATTCCATATGTAATGCAAGTGGCAATACTAGCAGTATACATTTTTATGAAACCTTATAAGGAAAAAAAACATTAGTATGAATACATGTTTTTTTGTCCTGAATTTCCTCAGAGATTTAGGAAGAGTAACAATTTCCAAAAGTTGACAACTAAGTGAAGTACCGAGAGGTATTCCTGGGTAATTACAACCTCTGAGATGAAAATGAATGTGCCATTTTTAAAATTATTGTTTTTCGTCCTACATATAGTTATAATTGTTGTTTTAGAATAGTTAATTGTTAATCTTGAGGTAATTATCTTCAGAGTATTTTGTTAGTGCATGTGAATCTCTATGTAGTCCTATGGGGATCCTGTCGATAACCATATCATCCACAGACGATGACCATGTAACAAGATGATCGTCAATATGCAGAGGGAAGTTGTTACAATGTATTAAGGCTGCATTCATGTCTGCCAGATATAGGTTATATACAACAAGGCTAAGATGCACCCCTGTTTAAAACCACTATAAATAAGTGTTATAGGTGCAGATAGTTTGTCAGTTTGATTAAGTCTAATACTAAATGTTGTAAATTGATACATCTGTTTTTATTAGACTCCAGATGGAGGTGGGAAACACCCAATCTTCTAACTATGCCCATAATGGACATTGATCAACGCAATGAATCACTCCTAAGTAGTCAATAAAAGACAAGTAAAGATTGGTACCTGGTGATTTCAGAGTTGATCCTATCAAGTATTGGAGAGTCCAGCTGTTATGGATAGTAGCCATACCCTTCCGTAACCATGTTTGTTGCTTATGTAGAAAGTGTTTAATTCTAATCCAGGCATGAATATCCTCCAATATGATGTTACAGAAAACTTCACACTACTAAACATTCATGGCAAATAAACGATAGTTTGTCGGGTCATGCCGAGCTACCTTTGCACTGATACCATAAAGATTGTCTCCGTAAATAGTTTATTCTATCTTCAATGGACACTTTACCGAACAGAACATTTAATATAAGAGACCACAAACGGGGTGTTTTTTCTAGAACCACATTAGTGCCCTGGAGGGCTTTAAATTTTCAATAATCTCACAAAACATTGTGTTTCTAAAATGTATTTAAAAAATATATCATTTTCAGAGGTATCCTGGAAGCAAGGTGATAATTTACAGGACAGTATAGTTATTGTATATGTTTAAGACAACTAGCTTCCGCAAAACATTAATTTAATTTTTGTTAAAACAACTAGAGTGTTTATGATAAATTTGCCAAAACGTCTTGCAATTGTTGGTGTATAGAGTTGAGTATAATTTGCCATCGTACAGTTCTTGTAGAGGCTCTATAGATGTTGATCCAATTTGTGTATCTAGTTTTGAATTTCTTAATCAGGCTTATTTTGTTCATAGGGAACCAAATGATGTTGCTTAATGATTTAAGTATTGTATTTCAATTCTTTTTTTTTTTTTACCAGTGATTACAGGATCGTATACCTTGTCCGTACACATTTGTGTAGTGGTGATCCACTTAAGAGAATTAGCCAGTTCCTGGAATTTAGAAGTTAATGTACCAACAAGAGAATCAGGAAGCATAAGTGGTACTTCTGCAATGAAGCCCAAATCGAACTTCAGTTTATTATATTTACAAATATTAAATTAATTCCAAACAATTCTATTGCCTTTAGAATTGACTGAATAAATAGCAATCAATTTAGAGCAGTTCTCTGCCATTTCTAGATTAACAGTCAATACCAATATGAAATGAGAGTAAAAGAAGATGAAACCAATAGCACTATAACTCTCGGACCTCATTATATCAACAAATGCAATGTAAAATAATTCTCACTTAGAATTTTTCAAATATATTTTCAATGGATATTTGCCAAATCTATTATCGCACACTATATCTTAAACATAAGGAATCTGTACTCAGCAGAGAGTGAATGTCAAAATTACATACTCATCAATATTGTAGTCAGCAAATGTATAGCAGTTTTCCCTGAATATTCTTCTCCAATTCCCAGTTAATTCAACCAATTAGGAACCCAATATTCTGCCCAATATGGAATGAGCACTGCAATAATTATTTCATGGTGTTAAAGGAATGGATAATATGCTTAATATTGTAGGATGTAAAAATATGATCAATCTACTGGAGCAGAGGCCATTAGTCCATGTATAGATCTTCTTCTGTATAAATGAAGCCAAATTATAAATATAATCAGGGCCGTAGCCCTCCATACATTGTAACCATTTACTCCCTAGAATAGTTTGCTGACATTTAAACAGGCTTCTAACGGAAGTACCATTAAGAATATCGATTTCCTTACTTTTCAGTTTAGGAATTTCACAAAAGGAGTTCAAAGCGCCACAAATGATAACTTCATTAGGATGATTCCAGTTCCACTTTATCAATATTTTAGAGATAGTAGACAAAATGGAGGTAGTCCTTTCGCCACCCAGCGGATCATAAACATTCACATTCAAATAACAAAATGTGTCCATAGGTTTTTCTCTGCAAAGTGTCTCACATAAAACGCATGGAATATGAATAGCTGGTGTATATTCTGTGTGTTGGAAATGAGACGTAACTCCACTTATCAAACCCCCAGAAGATCTACCCATGATGTGTCTAGAGGCATGCCTGCTGACAATGGTATATCCATCTAAGGCAATGTCAACAGTCGACCAAGTTTCTTTTAATACAAACATGTCCCAAGAGGTCAGTACGTGATAGCCACCTGTATTCAATGTAAAATGGCCTCTTGTGTTCCGAGAAATTAAGGTAAAGAAGCCAAGGGGAGGAGCAAAAATGATCAGCACTTCATTTCTTATTAAAGAGGATTGCAGATGGTAACTATGACCAATTATCACACCTGCTAAGTGGTCGGATATGGGCATTATTAGTCTCAACTGTATGTATCTTCTACTTTGGTTAGTTGTCATTTTTAAGTGACTGAATAGGGCCTTGGGTTAATTTCCTTGCTCAAAAATGTCATTTATTGGTTCCATGTATAGTTTATATACATTCTGGGTATCAACGGAACTGTTAATATCATTCGAAGAGTTCTCAATAGTTGATGTAATGGCCCCAGAGACAAGATTTGTGATGAAAATGTATGCAATTCCCTTTGTTCTTTGTGGATTTCTGCACATGCAGCTAGGACAGCCTTCAGTAAAAGTAACAAATCAGTTTCTTCAGATGATTCAACGGAATATGCCTGACTAACAAGTCTGGGTTCATGCTTGGATGTGCCTGCATATTTATCCATGTCCATGGTTGCAGATAAATCAAATCCTATGATGTTAGACCTCACATCAGTACAATTAGTCTGGGGTACGGAAGGAGCAGGGCCCCTCGATTTTCTCTGTGGATTAGGGCAAAGGTTCAACAGGGAATTGTCAATCGACTGCGATATACTTGAGCTATTAGCTTGAGGAAAACCAAAGGCTCTGGGTTATTTGCCTCACCATAATTACCAGCTTATTCTGCCATGCATGGAAACAGTCTGTGATTTTCCCCCGTTCCAAATCAGTGTTATTTAGTATAACATTCGTACTAGTATTTTTAGTATTAGTCCCGGTACTTTATTTAGATTTATGCGGGACTTTAGGATGTTGAGAGCGAGTGGCATTGCACAAATTGAAGTGTTTGTTTTTCTTTCCTGACATATCGGGCGCAGAGCAAGAAGCAGCGTATTAACGATAGTCAAATGAGAAAACAAATAGTCTACAGAGTAATGCAATAAGCTCCCATTTATTTATTTGCATTTCTATAGCGTACTTACAGCCCAGGGGCATTGAGGCGCTTACCCGTGACAAGAATTGTACCACAGCCGTCAGCAGACTGCACTTGCTAGCACTAGTACATGCGCATGCTCTGTGCGTTCCTCCAGTTTTTAACGTATCCAGGTGAGTAAAGGGGGAGCCAATCAGTGTCAATAGAAGAATGCTGTTTTTCCAAACAACAAATGCGGAAAGTAGCCACAAGCCAGCTGCACTTGCTAGCACTTCGCCACATCAGCAAGTTCTTTCACTGTGACAATGGCCTATGTTAACTGAGTAAAGGGAAACAAGTTGGTTGGAAGGATCAGCGTATGCTATAATCTCTAATTCGTGATCTCCTGGTACGTTAGGAGGTACATATAAAATCATTCTCATTTTAGATTAATGTTTAGTGACCTTGAAAATGGAAATAAAGTGGACAGATATTATAGTTCTTACAAGTGGGAGAAACCTGCACACAATCTTAATTTAGTATTAATGGCAAATGTGTTTTAGATGGCAATGACATTTTTGTCCATACAATACAATGGAAGACATAGAGAATGTTTAACTGCCACTATCTTACCATCTATGGAATGAATGATTCAATATGCGATAAACATCGTAGCACGGAAGAAAGGTGAACATATTGTTAAGAAACTGATAGTTGAAAAATAATCTGTTAGTGAAATGATAAACATTCCTTAGAGAGGCAGGAGGATGAAAGCAAGAAAGTGGGTAGAGGCCTTTAAATATATCTAACTGACGGAAGTGAACTGACCATTTTGCTATCTATGGAAGAAGCAATGACTGGAAACTTGGCACTCCTGAGCAAAATCATGAAAAACTCAGAGGTAGTATATGTATGTGCATATAGTCTCTCGCGCATTCTGAGGATCTGGGATCTGTGAGGTACTTTTTCTTTTTCTCCCTGAATGGTCTGAGAGTTAGAAAGTTTTCTTCAAAAACGGAGATTGGAATGAGCGGGTTCACCAAGGAAATGTACATGACCAGGCTTCCAAGAAGATACTTGAGGACCAGCATGGAATGGCTCAAGAGATGTAAGTTGGCAAACTCAAGCCACAACTAGGAGGCTGTGAACTCAATGAGAGGGAGAAGACTGATGAACATAACCTTCTCAGCTGACGATGACTTCGAAGCACCTGAAAGATAATTGATATAGGGCACAAATTTCAACCTGGATGCATACTGGGATATAGAGTCGTACAATTTAATTACATTGAAACATACCCAAAAAATGCACACTAGCTGCAAACGAGTAAGAACATTGCTAATGTTCATCGTCATTGAAAGGAGCTACTCGTAAGCAATACAATTTAGAAAATCGAGGCAATTGCGCAGCATAGCTGTAGAAAAAACAAATAAGAAACATTTTCAAAAGGAGAGGTATGCACTTTAAGAAATATTCAGGATTTGCATAATCTGCAGAGGTTCCTTTAGGGCCCTTATTCTGAGGTCCGCTACCTAGGAATATTTGGAAAATATTTGTTATCTCGATCCTTATACCCTCTCGAGGACACCTTCCATGCCCATGAACCTCTAAGTCACTTGAAGAGTTGAAAGAACAGCATTCTACTTGCAAGGTATCAGAAAAAATCTTCCCGTTTTGAAAAATGTGTGTGTTTCTGTAATAAGACCTCTTAGAAAGGGATATGCTTGTGAGCATCAACAATTCGTTCCAAAATCCAGCGGAATGTTCCATCGATTATGTAAGGCAGGGACAGGGGAATGTCATCCAGGAGCAGGAGAGGGAAGCATATGGAATCTTCTAATTGACACTAAGCACAAGAATGAGAAGAAATGGAAAATTGTTTTCTTTAGTACGTCATGTAACACCAGTGTTAAACCCTCATAGGGTCATTGAGTGTATTAAAAGATACAGGCTCTATGTGGGGGGAAAAGGAGGAGGAGGGAGAATGTATGAATTACTGTTACTTTTAAAAATCCCAGGAAGGGATGAAGTGGCTAATACTCTACCCGACTGAAAGGGTAAGTAGGATAATACTTGCCTGTCGGTGTCTTTAATAAACTCTAAACCCTACTCAAAACTGAGGCTTCCTATTATGCAAGTTTAAAGCATGAATGTTAACTCCTATGCAATCTTTTGCATGAGTGCATGATGGAACCCGATCAAGAACATGATCACATTCCATCTCACAAAACTAAATTCAACATCTATAATTGTTAGTCGAGGAATCGAAATATATGTGAAAAAATTAATTTACCCAATAGACGCCTGTTCAAACCTGACAGGAATGTTCATGAGAAAACGAAAGGAGAAATCAGTAAACATCTTCTCAAACTTAATGCTGTTGACAACGGTTACAGAAAACATGGGAAGTCTTTCTGGAAGAAGGCACTGTGTACATTGGAGGACTGACAATTGAAGAATGCCAAATCGATATTTTGGATTCTGTTTTCTGATAGAAAGAGGGCATCCAACAAGTCGAAGGAGACACTCGATGGCAGGCTCTATTGCATAGCTAGACTTGTGCCCTTTGACAGTCTTGTTATAATGGACCAAACCAAGTATGAAATGCTCCAGGGAACCCAAATCCTGAAGCGTTGGCACGTGTAGAGGCCTGCTGCTTAGCAGCAACCAGTCTCATGATGATGGTAGTGACACATCCTTGGTGGAGAGAAATACTCAAGAGCCTATGTGCACCTATCTGAGATTGTTTTCTCTATGAAAATAAAGGGGGTACGTACAATGGAGGGAAGGTGAATGAGTATCTGTGGCTGGCCTGTGAAAATCCATTTGGAAAAATTATGTTAAGGATGAGAAAAACGGTTTTGTGTTTTTTTAACCAGAATGGAGCAAGATCCCTGGTCCCCTTGCTGTTCTATTGTGCGCATAAAAGCCAATAGCAGAGGAGTCATACTTTTAATGTAAAAACACCCCTTCAGATACCAAAATATGGTAATAACTCTCTCCCTGCCGTAAAGTGTCTTATCAGATTTGTTTTAATTGTGTTTTATTGTTTAAAGCGTGGACCTAGCTCGAGAACAGCGGAGCACTGTACATAGTGTGGGTAGCCAGCATTTGAGCGGGCATCTTTTAACAGTAGCGCAGTGCTGTGAGTTGAGGTGTCTGCATCAGTTTGTGCGGCCATTGGATTTAGTCCTTGGTCGGGTGTTGCTGAAAAAGCCATGTTTTGAGAGATTTGCGAAATTGGAGATTAAAGAATTTGCTGCCTTTTGTTCTAAAGGTCTGCTCAGTCCCTATGTAAAGGGCCATTTCCCCCAAAACGTGTGCAGGAACCATGTCCAAATGCCATTCTAAGGGCGAGTTGATTTGCGGAAACACACTCGGGACGCTTGTAATAGCGCTGACGAGGGAGCACAAAAATAACAAAAATGCAGAGGACGAGCATACTGTGAAACACACAGTGGAAGGGAGGCGCGTTGCAAATAAATAAATATGCCTTGGAGAAACATAAATACACACTCCCCCTTTAGGAGCGGACATCAAACCGCCAACCAGGCGTTTGTCGCAGCACTCGACGTGCCGGAGCCTTGCCTGGTAGGGAGCAGATGTTCGCACCACCTCAATGGCGAACAGAGTCGCAGATAGGCTCGGACTTGCCTATAGGGCAGGGCCGAACCAAAAACACAAAATGGTGGTGTGGGCCCGTTTTTTTTGGTCAAAGTGGGCTAGTTTGATTAGTTACTTAACTATGCGGCTAGTAGTTTTGGCCAGTGTTGCTGAATATAATTCTTTGAAATGCACAATTTGCATCACATTTTATTTAAAAAAACACCCCCTTGGGTACTATTCAAACAGTGTCCCAAAAGGAATGAATAGCCATTTGCAACTGTGGGCCACTTTTTCATTGGTGCCCGAGACAATTTTATGACCCAGTCCGACCCTGGTCGCAGAAACCATTGGCATGTTGCGAAGGAGGTGAGGGGAGAGAAAAAGGAACTTGTGTCCACAGAAAGAAGGACATAGTAAACGAGTTTCCTTGCGCAGACCTCACCGTAAGTAGCATGGAAAAGTATTTGCGTGGGGGGCACCGCCGCTGTTTTGTTCACCCACACTTTGGTTGGCACCCTGTCATTCCAGCATCGGAGAGGGCTCACCGACCCGCAGCACGAATATGTATTAATAAGTGCAGTGAGGCGCCAGGGGCACCAATAAACAAATAATGTAGTACACTATAAAATCAACCAAAAACAGAGTAAACGTGCATAGTAATTAGTCCCAGAACTTAAGTGCAATGCAGAGTACTTGGAATGAAATGAGACACATTACACAGCCATTTGTGATGTGATCGGTAGTGTTTGGCTTTACAGGGTCACAAACCCGGAACATTAGGAAGCACTGTTTCATGTTATGTCTCAAAAGATTTAACTGCTGTAAAAAACAATTCTTAGTGTATAATTGTACTTACTCCTACGTCCCGTCCCCTTCCTCCATACTGTATGGGCGTCCTTCGCTAGGGACGGGTGCAAAACCTTTTTCACCAGAAAAAATAATTTTCTCCTTTAAATGTAGAGGTGCGTGGGGGCGTGGCTCAGGGTCGGACTGGGACAAGAAATAGGCCTGGGCACCCAAAAGTGACATCCCGGAAGCGATGAAACTCGACCTCTCACCCCTTGACAAAACAAGAAGTGGCATCAAATAGCATTGTTCCTAAGTACACTATGAACAATATGGTTATGATTTCACTAATGTGATACACATTTCTTACAAGAATGGATCACCATATGTATCATTAATATAAAAAAAATGTAAAAAATATTTTGTTTTCTTTTTCAAACTGGCCCAGGAGTGGGCAGAAACCGGCCCCCACTCCCCAGGGGCGATTTCGGACCGGCCACGGGCCGAGAGGCTGTGGGGTTAATCCGACCCTGGCGTGGACCCCGCCCACCGGTGCCACTCCCCAGTCTCCTTTTCCGCATCAACGGGAACGGACTGCGTTCACCAGCGCTCCTGTGTTAGGCCTCCGGCATAGTAATTCCACATGCTCTTCCACAGAGAAGTGTCTTTTTTTGTCGTCGTCTTGTTATTCAGATACTCTGGCCTCTGGTGCCACTCTCCTCCCCATGTCGACATCAGCGGGTTTCAGCAGGTGTCCAGCCTCTGAGGGGCTTTTCCCTACGTCTGATCCCCACGCTCTCTGCCTCCACTGCCTTGGCCACGACCACGGCCACGGCTGGGAGGGCAGTACCACGTGCAAGGTACTTTCATCTTGTGCTCTGAAGAACAGGTTTGCTCGGTGGAGGGAGCTCTTCGGCAGATCACCTCCCGAGGACTTGAAGGAATTTGTCAAGCACAAGTCCAGGCCCAAGGTAGCAGCACTGTTTTCGTCCGCACCCTGCAAAGGCGTCTCCTTTCCCAGTAAAGCACGAGGAGGGAGGGACCTTTTAGGTTCTTGTACCAGTGCAGGTACCAAGGCTGCTACAACTACCGGCCGTCATTTCCAGGTGTCGCGACTCGAGACTCTACCGCTGAGGGGAGGGACCGCAAGGTTCTATTACTGGGTTTACGCCCGAAGGGCAATGCCCTAGTACTAGACGAATGTCTGAGGGGGCGCCTGCACGCAGCACTAGCGGCGACACAGCAGAGGGCACTCTGCCTTCCAGGTCTCATCCTGAGGTGCAGGGTAGGCCTCTACCTCCACCAAGAGTCTTGGAAGAGGCTGGGCCCAGTGCGGCAAGCACCACAGCACAGGCACGTAGCATGCAGCCCAACAAGATGGCCACCGGGCCAGACAAGATGGCGGCTCGTCCGACACCATCCCCTTTTGGGAAACAGGTAGGGGAACGAGTTTCCAGATGGGACTGGTCTACACCAGGCACATGGCCCACGGCATACCCTTCTTCCTTGCAGGGCAGGTACACCCCGCAGACAGTAAGGCAGGGTGTGTTCAGAACTCAGCACCCTCCGGGCCTCATGCCTCCGGCCGCTCCGCCGGCCTGCGAGGACAGGTTTTTTGAAAGGTTTTACCCTCATGAGGTCTCCACAGATGGGTGTCACCCTTAGGGATGTGATCAAGGACATGCCCCCTCTGGTTCTACCGCTAGCACCCAGTCCACTCCGCCTTTGGTCCCAGCGCTCCCGGCTCCTATGCAGTCCCTGCTGCCCATGCCAGTTCCCACTACGCCAGCACCACCACAGCCGCCGCAACAATCGCCGGCTCTGGTCAGTACACCACATACATAGATACCCAGCACTCCTCCTGCAGATCCTGATCAACGGGACACCTTGGTTGACACGGATAAAAAGGAGGACCCGGACACACCGTCATTGGCCAAGGCCTTCCACAAATGACTCGCCGGCCTGGCAGAATATTTGGGCCTTCCACAGCCCGAGATGGAACAACCAGAGGCGGGGGTCTTAGCAGAGGTCCTCACTCTACGCCCAATTGCTAGAACAGGGATTCCGATGCAAAAAGACATGGTCACAGTGGCCAAGAAGGGATGGCTTAAACCCCATTCAGCGCAGCCTACCAACAGGCGCCTCAACGCCAAGTTCAGGCAGATAGAGGGGATCCACTCTTGCTGTCGGCATACCAGCAGCCATATTCCCCAGTGATCGCTGCAGCTTCTATCTACTCCAAGTCAGTCGTCTTCGGCCACATCTGCATCAGCAATTCTGGGAAAGGAGGAGAACATACTGGAAGCATACAGGAAGAATATGTACTCCCAACACCTCCCTCCATATGCGTCAGTCTAATGCTGATGCTATGCTTGCAGCTTTCAATCAGTGACTTTGGTGGGAAATCGTCGACTTTCTTCTGGAACGTCCGGTGCAAAGCCAGGCACGCTTCAAGGCGGGCTGGCAGAGCCAAGATTGTTGCTCAAGACATAATGGAGTCCACGGTGGCTCACATAGACACTTCGTAGCGATGCAGATGGCACGGCCAGGACATGAGAAGGACGGCCTGGCTTTAGGCGACCAAGTTCAACCCGGACATAGAGGAATGCATTCTTGACCTTCCCTTTGAGGGGGGCGACCTCTTCCATTCCACCACGGATGAGGAACTGGATAAGAAGAAAAACAGTTTCCAGACTGCAAAATCCTTATTCATCCTCACGAAGGCCACTCCGAAGGCATATAGCCAGATGCACCAGCGTTCAGAGAAGGCTCAGCATTTCAGCAGGTTCCAGGGTTTCCAAGAACGGCGGTCCAGGCAGCCGGACAGGACCCCCCAGCCAGCAGCGGTGCAAGCAACTAAAGGCGCACACAAGTGCTTTTTTCAGTCCCCCCTCCTTCACCAGAGCCTCAGACGCAAAGAAGGCATGACACGCCCATCCAGGTCCACGTGTCTCTGATGGGGGGCAGGCTTGCCCTTCACTACCAATGCTGGTGCACCAGGTTTGCTGACCCCTGGATCCTATCTGTAATATCCATGGGCTACCGCCTACCAATCCCTCCCAATCTTCTCTCCTCCCCTCCGCTCCCACAGATTGGGACAACAGCTCTGTTGGAGGAAATTTGCTCGCTCGTAGAGAGTCAGGTGGTGGAACAAGTCCCAGCCTACCAGCAGGATCTGGGCTTCTAGTCACATATTTTTGCCATACCAGAGAAGCACCAGGCTGGCCTGAGAGTTGTATATGACCTCTCCACCTTGAACCTTTCCCTCCTCTTCAAAAGTTCAAGATGGTTACCCCAGCGCTTATAGTAGAGACATTGTGCAGGGGAGAATCTATGTGCGCCCTGGATCTGAAGGATGCTTATTTGCATGTCCCGATCTGGCAGCCCCATCGGTCCTTTCTGAGCTTCAGGATCATGGGCTTCCACTTCCAATAGAAGGTTCTACCCTTCGGCCTCAATTCGGCTCCCCGGCTCTTTACACGACTAATGAACGCGATGGCTGCCCTCCTCATGGCCCAGGGTCACCACGTCTATCCATACCTAGATGACTGGCTCGTCAGGGCAGGGTCTTCAGAGGCAGTCCAACACACAGCCTACACCTTCATGCTTACACTACACGAGTTGGGATTTTCCATCAATCTCAAGAAGTCACCGCTGGAACCCACGCAGTCTCTGAAGGTCCTGGGCCTCATCTGAGATATGGGCTCAGAGAGAATATTCCGCTCTGAGGACAAGATCACGGCCATCAAGAGGGCCACTGGCCACTTTCTCAGCAGAGCGGTGACGTCGGCATGGTGGTACCAGCACCTCTTGGGCATTATGGCAGCATGCCTCCTTGCAGTGCCTCACACGAGGCTCAATATGAGGAGATTGCAGTTGCAGGAGAGGGGTTCCCAGGCAGAAGTAGTAAAATCTGACCACAGCTCCACCAGGAACTGGTCTGCTGGAGCAAGGACAGCAACTTGAGGAGAGGCAGGGCCTTTCGTCCGCCAGCTCTACAGGTCGCCATCACCACAGATTGCTCCCTTGGACGGTTGGGGAGCTACACTGGCCAGCCACAGTGTCCATGGAGTATGGTCCCGGCAGGAGCAAGAAGCCCACACCAACTGGCTGAAGTTGGTGGCTGTCTGGCTTGCTCTCAAAGCCTTCCTCCCGATGATCAGTGGCAAGTCCATCCTCATTCAAATGGACAGCTCCACCAGCATATATTATATCAACAAACGGGGGGGGCACCAGGTATCCTGCCCTGTGCACGCTAGCAGTCAACATTTGGGAGTGGGCCCTGGAAAACATGCACCTCACAGCAGTTCACCTCCCGGGTGAGTCCAACCTGGAGGCGGACAGGCTCAGCATGTTGGGTGCAGACAACTACAAGTGGCAGCTGGACCACCAAGTCCTTCAGGGAACTTCAACAGGTGGGGTCATCCTCAGGTGGATCTCTTCGCCACCTGGCAAAATAGGAGGTGACCCAGTTTGCGTCCTGGCAAGGGCAGTGCTGGGGCTCACTGGGCGACACAATGCAGATTCAGTGGAACAACATGCAATCGTATGCCTTCCCTGCCACGACCCTCATTCACAGGGTAGTGTGCAGGATACGGGAGGCCAAGCACCTATGGATCATCCTCATTGTTCCATCGTAGCCGGCAAGACCTGCATTCTTGGAACTCCTCAGCCTGTCGGAGCAGCCCCCGATGCACCTTCCGGTGGGCCCAGCTCACCTACTATCACAACAGGGAGGCACGGTCATCCACCCTGCCTCCCAGAGGTTAGCCCTTGCAGCGTGGTGCCTGAATAGATCACACTAAGGCATCTGCATCTGTCACAGGCCAACCTGGACATCATACAGTGTGCAAGGAGTGATGCGACCAGGAGCCAGTACAAAAGCAAGTGGATCAGGTTTTGTCACTGGGCAGCTTCTAGGGAGGTCGATCCATTGACCTGCCCGTTGGACGACGTGCTATCCTTCTCTGCACACCTCGCCCACTCGGGGGTGCAAGTAGACACATGCCTCACCTATCTGGCTGCCATCGGAGCCTACCGGAAATCTGAGGAGGAGGTCTTTTCCTCCTCCAGCCCAGTGGTTAAATGACACCTGGCGGGCCTGACCAGGCTCTACCCGCCAATCAAGAAGCCACACCTGGTGTTTGATCTCAATATGGTCCTCCCACCCTGGCGCATAAACCATTTGAGCCCATGCCGTCCACGGACATCAGGCTGGTCACCGTTAAGATAGCCCTCCTGGTGGGCCTTACCTCTGCATGCAGGGTCAGTGAAATCCAGGCTCTGGTGGCTTCAGAGCCGTATACTACTTTCCATAAGGTCATGGCGATACTTAGAACACACCCAGCATTTCTACCTCAGGTGCTCTCGTCTTTTTATCTTAATGAAGAGATAGTCCTAACAAGTTTTTTCATGGCCCCAAAGGACGAGCCTCAGAGGGCACTGCACTGTTTAGATGTTGGGCAAGGCCTAAAATTCTACCTCGACAGAACTAAGAGCTCCTGGAAATCAGAGGCTCTATTTGTCACCTGCGGTTGGTCAAAACCTGGCTATCAGGCTTCCAAGGCCTCCATAGAAAGATGGATGGTTACGGCTGTCAAGGAGCATACGAGGGGCAGCATAAACCTCTGCCAGCTAATATGCTTGCTCACACTATCAGAACCAAGGCCAAGACAGTTGCCTTTCAGAGGTATGCCCCTTGGCAGGTCATCAGCAAGGTGCTCCATGGGCTTCTGCAAGCATTTCTGTTTGGATGCCAGCTCCAGGTCGGATGCAACATTTGGTTAGGCAGTCTTGAGGAACTTACTTTCCTAGGAGGGTCACCTCTCCACCCTGGGGCTACATTCATTCGCCCACACAGTATGGAGGGGACGGGACGTAGAAGTAATTATAAGTTACTCACCGTAGTGACTAACGTACTCCTAGTCCATAGTCCCCTTTCCTCCATACGTCCCATCCTCCCCCCTAATAAAACTAGTATCATTAGGCAATGGTAATATTTTCGAAGCATCAGAGGGGACTGAGGAGTGGTGCCGGTGGGCAGAGTCAGGGGAGCGCATGCTCCCAGGGCCACACCCTGCGCGCCACTAAATTTAAATGGGAAGAGGATTTTTTTGGGTGAAAAAGGTTCCGTCTCCCGTCCCTAGCGAGGGACACCCATACAGTATGGAGGAAAGGGGATTATGGATTAGGAATATGTTAGTCACTACGGTGAGTAATTTATAATTTGTTGCTGGATTTGTAGGTAGGGGATTTGATGAGTAATGGGAAGCCTGCAGTCTTGACATAGAATCAGTGAGCTAAACCCCCATTGTATAGTCCTCCCCTTTCCAATCCTTCCACTATTGATGAACTGTGCGCTGTCAGGACTAAGGTGCTAACAGAAGTGCTGGAAATGGACAACCTTTACTGCTGGAACCTCCTCTCCCCACCTGTGGAAGGTGGACGAGTTTAAAAGTGAGGGGTGTAGGACGACAGAGGGCTTTGGCACCGAATGCAAGAATGGTGTAGGTGGGATTAAGGGTCAGGGCTAGTTGGTGAATAATGCTGGTGCCCTGAGTGTTGGAGGCTGGCTGCTTTGCATGCAAATTAAGTGCTTTTCGGGAACATTAATACAACAGTTAATTGATCAGATATGCCTCTGATAGCTATTGAAACATGCATTCCTTGTGAGCATGCAGTGCAAACTGGATATGGTGCTCATTTCATCCATCAGAAAACACACCTTAACAGTAAAATGTGTGCTAAGTACAAGGCATATGCACACCTTTGGAGCGGTTTACTATTCAGGCTTGGGGTGCCCGGGCGAGCAAAGGGTACGTGTCAGATGCAGCTTGCAAAACAGTTGCATATTGCTGTACGCCTCGAGAGCGTTCAGGAGACTGTGGACAATCTGAGGCAGAGAGTTCCTCAAGACAATTCTTGCTTGAGCAAAGCTCCATTTTGTTCCAACCCATTTCCTTCCCTGGCTAACAGAACAAAGTTTTGCACCCCAAAGAACTTAACAGGCCACAGAGAGGACAGCACTCATAAGCGCAATCATTATAATGTCCCTGTCGGAGGAGGAACCTATATACAACTTTTTTGCCCATTGCAAAGGTACATTCTGCTGTAGATGGGCATAAAGCGGTTTCTGTGTTGTATTTTTCCTCGGCCTCCTGTGAGAAACCAGAAGGTGTGTAACCCGCTAGTCCCCGGGGATATCTCTCTCGGGTGGCCAGGGCACGGCCATCGCCTTTGGATCCAGACCCTGGGAGTGGATCAGTGCGGGAGGATCACAACGGTGAGGGGTATTAGGGGAGTGGAAGTGGGACACCCGATGGTGAGACGCTGTATCCCCGTCCCTGTAACACCTTTACCCCATCTTACCCGGGAGGATATATGGGAACTTTACCCCCGCCCACCTTTCCCTACACAAATACTTTCTCATGGATAGCCGCTGTGGGAGAAAGCACTAACAACCAAGCAGCGTACCTGACATGTCCCAATACTATTGTCCGGCAAGGTCAGGCAATTACTGGTAACCGTTCTCACCGGACTACCATTAAGCTTCCCCACACGGATAAAAGGCGGAGCACGAGAGCACACTCAGAGCAATGCCCAGCACATGAAGGATCAGTGTTTTCGAGATGCAGCTGAACGAGGGAAGAAAGATGGCAAACACGGAAGAGAGAGCAAGCAGGGAGATACCTTTTGGCCTTTTCGGAAATCCGTGGCTTTTAAAAAACCCTTGGAGCCAAAAGCATATGGTCAGGAAACCAGACTGAATTTTGCATTGTGTGTCGGAGATGCATGGCGCCCTCCTGCACGGCTAGCCAAGTCGGGGAGGAGGAGCAGGAGCAGGAGCGCTGTGGTATCATCCTTGGCCCCAAGATCAAAGCAGCACCAGCGAGATCAACACAGCCAGTAAGGTGGGAAGACCGATGCAAGACCCGACTGTGTTGAAATCAAGGTTGCAAGCGGCAACATTGTATAAAGAGCGCAAGGACAAAGATTGGTAAGGCGTGTGATGAAAGACGCGAGGAAAGCTTAATGGCTTGTGAATGTTGGAACTGAACAAAGGAAGAGATACAGTACCTGTGGCAGAGTGGTCTGGTACAGCGAAGGTGCTCCATCGAATGTCTCTGTGAGGTATTGAGTAAAGAAGTAACGGAAACAAAGTGAATAAGAGAAGAATGAGAAAGGGGGTGAATTGAAGTGGTCCTGAGACAGTTTTAGCAAAACCCATTGCAACATTCGAACGTCTTCAGTTCTTGGGTCTGATCCCAAACGAGGGGGACCCGTGGTCCGAGCCTAATGGAGGGAGATCAATTGTGAATGTGAAAATCAGAGAAAGAGAAAGCAACTTTTGATGCAGCGGACTGAAGGGTCCACACTATCTAATCCCAAGCACGGGAAGCCAGGAACAGTGACAGAGCGGCCTAGACACAGATTCGCTGTATTTCTGAGCCGGGAGCCCCCGGAAATGCCCATCGGGGATGGCCCACCGTTGTTGGGCAGCATCGTCATGTTGGGGGAGATGATGTGGGTGGGGGGACTAGTTGTCATGGTAGAATTTTGGTTGTTGGAATTTATGTGCACGATGGAGGGGAGGGCACAGGGGACCCAGTTGGAAGGGTCTTGCCAGTTGAAACAGTTGGTGGTGTCGCTTCATATGACATTCTTCCAGAACAATCCGACACACGGAAAATGGTGTTGACTCACAGTCCATTCCACCCGGTTAGCATAACAGTGCATGCATGGTCTAGACTCTTCCGTAGGTTGGGTTTGGGGACTCCCTATTACTCGGAAGCTCCCTTCTGGAACTTCCTCGGAATAGCACCTTCGTACAACCCCGATGTCCAAAAGAACTGGGACCCAGAGGAGGAATTCAAACTGAAAGACATATACCCCAATGGTAAATTTATAACACTAGAGGAATTCAAAGTCGGAATGGGGGGATCAACTGAAAATATTAAAATATCACCGAATGCGCACGGCTTACAAGGCCAGATGGCCCCTATTCCCAGATGAACCACCCGTCCATCCATGCCTAGCCACACTGTCTACACAGACGAGGGTTAGTGTCTCGGGGGTATATGCAGTTGTACAGGCAAACACGCCTACAATGAATAAGATTAAGGTCTCATGGGAAGCTGATCTGGGAATCACTATCTCAGACAAGGCATGGGAAAAATACTGTGATTTGACCAGGAGGGTCTCCATGAACGCTGGCCTACGTCAGATCCAATTTAAGATATTAAATAAGTTACACTATACACCTGAGAGGGTGGCTAAATTCACTCGTGAAGGCCCGGGCAGCTGTCCGAAATGTGGAAGCGAGCATGCCGATTCATTCCACATGTATTGGAGTTGTCCACCCATATACGGGTTCTGGGGAGAAGTAGCGTCCATCCTTGCCAACATCACACAGATCCCAGCAGACCTAACGCCCCAAAAATACTTGTTCAGAGATATTGGGAAGTCCTCGGAGGAGATCAGACGATTATTTAATGTTTCATGCATAGTGGATAAAAAATGCATACTGCAACAGTGGAAGAGTGCATACCCACCACGTGCAAATCATTTTCTCAAGGAACTGGCTCAGGTCAATGAATGTGAAGAACAGTACGTAATGTCATTACCGAGGCCATGTAAACCTAAAGACATCTGGGCTCCGTTCAGAGTATACTTGTGTGAATCAGGGTCAGCTGGGAGTAGCCCGACTAGACCCAGAAATGAGCGGGCTGTGTAGACAATACAGGTTGTAACTGTGGTTGATATTGTAATTGAACTGTTGAATGTTATGGAATGTCATGTTGAAGCGGTGTCGTGTACCACCTTAATTAATAGTTTTTTTTTTTAAAAAGAAAGAGAAAGCAACTTTTGTGTTTTGTTTGTTACATCAGGCTCTCTGCAATAAGAGACTATCATCGAGGGAGAGACTTTGGTTAAAAGGCCCTGATGTCTATGTTTTGAACTGTTACCTCGTGGCCAAGAAGCCAGAGTGTGTGCCAAGCTCAAGTGTGCTGCCTTGTCCGATGCTGAAAACGTGGGGAAGGGGAGCCAACTGCTCAACTATCCTGACACATTATTTCTTGAACACTTTTTTCTTTTGCATACATTGTCTCACACTGTTTTTATTTAGAAGAAAAGATTGGCAATAGGTTTATTAGTATAGGTCCTTCTGTTTTGACAGAAACGCCACTAGAGCTGTTATTTTTCGTGGATGGTTGTAGCTTGCTCCATCCTTAGATTTAGGTTTAGATAGGCGTTTAACCAACACATTTGAAGTTCAATAAACACCCTTGAACTGTGATAAGCTGTGTCCGTCTTCACTGTTGATGCCATGCCTTCCTTAAACACCACAGAAACCTCTTTGGCACTGGACTTCCCAGGTTTCTATCTTGAAGTCAAATCAAAAGAATGGGTTAACAATTGCATTAAAAAAATGCATTTACTGACTAACAAGAAACTATGGGCATTTTGAAATATGCACGGGATTTCGATGGCCTGCGTAGTCGCATGTGTGGCTCTGTTTTGAGAGGATAGAGGGAGGGGACTGTGTTTTTCTCTTTGTAGAGCAGCCCTTGTGAAGCACGTATTACAGAGAGACGGACTTTCTCCTCAGCAGCCAAAGGAGATAGTCTTCCTTTGGGATATTTTTTATTTAAAATGAAATGTTTCCTACTCACACATACAGTCAGTGTTATTAAAGCTGGTGTCAACTGCAACACTGTATGTGGTATGCTCAAATGTATGTGACAAGAGCACACTACTGCACTTCCCCCAATTTCCATGTGGCAATAGATAAACACCATAGGTGACAAGTTATCAAGAGATATTATATTACCACAATCTGCCACTACATTTGTCATTTTAACCATAAATATACTCCAGGGGGACGTAAAAAGCACCATCAGATCTAGATCATGGAGCATTTCAGGATTAGGCAAATAACAAGATAAATGTTCCATGGCGTTTTCATCATCATTTGACATTATTCTCCTCAGATACCTCTTTCCTCACTAACCCACCTTTCCAGCTGAAATTGGGCCCTTTTTCCTCCACCACCACCCTCTTTACCTGTGGTGTCCTCCAGAGCTCTATCCTATCGCCTTTGCTCTTCAATATCTACCTTGCCCCTTTTGCTCACCTGATCTCCTCCTTCTCCCTTCATTTTCAGTGTTATGCCGATGACCCACAGCTTTCCTTCTAACTTCCCTCTACTTTCCCTTCTCTGTCCTCTCTCATCCCAGACTGTCTGTTTGCCATTCAGGCATGGTGTGCAGCAAATCATCTCTGTCTCCATGCCAGTAAGGCAGAGATCCTGCTCACTGGGACATCTGTACCCTCTTCTCCCCCTACCCTCTGGCCACCGACTTTGGGCCCTCTACCCCCACCTTCATGTAAAGCCAAAAACCTTGGGGTCATCTTCAACTCCGCTCTCTCCTTCACCCCTCACATCATGGGCCTTACCAAAAAGTCAAATTTTCAGCTCCACAGAGGCATTCTTCCTTTTCTCACCTTCCCCCAGGAACTTAATGAGCCTCATTACGAGTTAGGCGGAAAATGGAGGAATTACCGTTACCACCACTTGGTCAGGACAGAATTTCCACCTGATTACAAGTGGTGGTGGTGGTGTAATTCCCCATTTATGTTGGGTCCGCTGAACCAATGTTTTTTTTTTTTATCGCCGCAGTAATTCCGCCAATTCTTTGGCGTTGAGTGTGAAGATTTACCTCCAGGGTTTTCCTGGTGAAATTGGCGGCAACAGTTACCGCCAATTTTCCCACTTACCGCCTAACTCATAATGAGGCCCAACGTCACCAGAGCTCTGGTCCTCTCCAGGCTGGACTACTGCAACAGCCTTTCTCAAATCTCCCTCTCCTCCCTTCACCCCCTCCAGCTAATCCAGAATTGAGCTGCAAGACTTGTCCTTGCCCTCAAGCACAGGGACCCTATCTCTCCAGCCCTAAAATCTCTCCACTAGCACCCGGTGGCTGCAAGGATCAAATTCAAGACCCTCGGCATCATCCACAAGGCCTTCTGGGGCCTGCGACCACGCTATCTTCAACTTTCACTTCCTAAATACTCCCCTGCTAGGGCACTATGCTCCTCTAATTCAAACTCTCTGACTGTCAAATGCTTCTCCAGGCAGAGAGTGGGGGTGTAGGGGTCTCTCCTCGGCTGGTGCCTCCCTCTGGAACAGCCTCCTTGCCTCTCTCAGATTTGAGCCGGACCTTCTTAAGTACCGGAAACTGCTCAAAACTCTGCTCTTCTCTACCACTTTCCCTCTCTCCCTTCCTTGCTAATCACCCCACTGTGGCTGTGACCTGATCCTCATGAACCTTACAGGATCTCATGCCCTTCCTCTCAGTCAATACCAGCACCACCCCCCACTGCACTGCCCTGCGGGCCCATGCCCAGTGGCTCCACATACCACCCTTGAGAGTTAACTGTACGGGCACTTAACCTGAGGTTCTCCTCCTGGCTCTCCTTAGCACTTCCCTCCCAGGCCCACCTCCAGCACTTCCTCTGCTCCCCCTTCTACCCCCTTGCACTTCTCTTGAATACACTTGCACGGCCGATTTCCACAAGGCCTAGTAGGACCACAATTGTATATGTATTACTGTTGTTTTTTGCCACTGTTATCATTTCCCGTGTTCCATTCCCATTTAGACTTTTGGCGCTTTGAAACTTAATTCTGTTGTATAACGCGCCTTACAAATGCACAATAAAATAAATACAATAAGGAGACTTGGACACTGGGCCCTCAGTGTCTTGAGCAATTTATCACCCTAGGTATTAATCATTTGGGTAGGGATTATAATAATGTTAACTAACTACCACTTAACATGTCAAACATTCATTTTTGGCACTAGTCCCCCCATCAGTCAGTACTTGGTGAATATATGTTTTGTAGGATGTTGTATTCAGGCAACATCTAATTCAGGGGAATTTTCCACCCACCCCAAAATAGGCCCACACAATTTTCTTTAGTTAATAAAATTCATTTTGTGAATCTGAGACCCCCAGTTTAATAACATTGATTCCTTACAGACTCTCTCCTCTTTCGGGACAAGAAACGCACAAAGCTACACAGAGGTGTATTTATTAATCAAATAGAAATAACGGAATTAATTTAAAGATAAATAAGTTATACGTCCATAAAATGACAATAATGAAAAATAATCAACACACTGTTCACCTCAGTTTTCAGTGCTAATGTCCTAGAAATAGAGAGGTTTGTAACACACCCATCACGATTTATGTTTTGTTTACCCTGGGTGCGCATGCATCATTGATTAAAAATGTATATTCCTGCCTATCCAGTTCTCTCCACTTCTCCAGCATGGGGTCAGGCATGGATTCACATGCTCATGAATATTCCCCATCGTCAGGCTGGGAATTCGCGGTAAAAGAAAAAACAGTTTCACTTTAAATCTGTATTTCTCCCCTAAACCAATCACTGTCCTCTGAGTCATACTGCCCCCATCCAATGACCGTCCTCTCCCTAAACTCCACCACTGGTGGCCATCATCAGATTTTTAGCGCAAGCTTCAGTGCTGGGAGTCCTCAAGTTGCTCTGAGCTATTTTTGTGCTATTTAGAATTTTGACCAATTTTTGCTTGATCGTATTCGAGGAAGGACAGAGAACGTCAGCGGGAATCCGCTGACAGCGAAGATTTTCATCCACCGGCAGATCGTCATAGAAGTTTCGAGAAGGCCCTGCCTTGGGCCTACTTCACGTCTTTTCAGCCATGGCTGAGGAAAAGAAGGAAAGCAGAAGCCTCTTCAAACTCTGCGCGAAGTGTGGATTAAGGAACATATTTGTAGAAGATCAGCAACATAAATGCTTATATTGCCTGCATCCAAACCACAGTCAGGGGGGATGCGAGGTGTGCCATGGTTTCTCAAAGAAAACCATAAAAGGCTGCAACAGCAGACTGTCAGCGTAGCACAAGTCGAACAAGGCCACTGACTCAGCCTCCAGGCAGGGTCAGGCCTCATCTAGGACCAGTCGGTCCAAAGAGTGAACTGCCTCTGGGAGGAGGTTGAGATCCTTTGAGGATGCCCCGCTAGTCGGGTTCCAAGAGAAGGCAAAGCTATGCCATGCTAGCTCTGCTGGGTTCTCCTCTAATGCGGGTCCCGAGTTGGGCAGAAGGCAATCACCATCAGCCTCCACGGTGTGCCTGCCGACAAAAGGGGCCTCTTCTAAGAGAAAATACCTAAACCCTTCCAAACTTCATGTGTCAGCAGATAAACTGACGAGGGACAAGTCCGGAGAGGACTCATCAAAGCTAACTAAGGCCTTACAGCCCGCCAGGTCAACTGAATCAATGACGTTGCCATCAACGAGGCCCTTGACTTGCACATCGTCGACAACATCCACCACAACAGCGTTGAAGCAGAGTGGATCCACGAAGGAAGTGTTTGCCACTCCATGGGTGTCCTTGCCCCTGAGGCAAGATACGGCTGGAGAAGCAGCGATGAAGGCAGCGGCCACTCCGGGGTAGGGGAAAGACCCGGCGACCGCAGCAACCCAGCAGCCTCCTGAGAGGGAGAGGGAGAAGGCCCCCTGAGTGGAACCTCTTCGGTACGTGGACCCACAAGCTGCTCCAGATAGACCGGAGCAGATTTACTCAAGTTCCGACGAGGTAGGCCATAATCTTCCCTGAAGATTACTATACAGATCACATAGAGGGAGGATTTGGTGGCGGTGGAGCTAGGTCCCCTGCTCGCAAGAGGAGACACGTCAGCCCAGACCCTACACCACTGGCCCCTTTCACCCTTAGACCGAGGGACGTGTCACTGGATATTCTAACGACTCTGCACACACTGGTCATGGAAATCCAGCAGAGAATGCCCCGGGTTCCTATGCCTCCACAGTACCCACAAGAGCCTCCAAGATTGAGCCTGCCCCACGCAAGAGAAAGTCTAAGGGGGCGCTGGTCCTCGGCATCATTCGACCCCTCCACCACCACAACATCATCACGACACTTCGCCACTCGGACCCCCGGCTCTACACACAGGCACGGCTATGGACACTGGCAAGGACAATGACTTTGTCCGGGCTTGTGGAGAAACAGCACACGTGGACAAAGTTGGATTCTCTCATTCCATGATGTCAAGGGCCTCTGAGCTGTTTCAGTAGGTTCCTGAGGAGACTAAGAAAGAAGTGCTCCTGTACCAGCGGCACGAGTCAAGAAGAAAGACTAACATGTCCGTTCCCTCCCTGGACGACATCTGGGATGAGGGCATGGCGCTAATGAAGAACCTGAGTACCGCCCTGCCCAAGCATGACAGATTGGAGAAAAAGTACAGGGTACCAGATTCAGCGCCGAAGGTGCTTACGGTCTCAGCCCTCGCCCAACTCAGTAGTCCCGGTCGCAGCCACGCAGCACTTGGCGAATCCTTCATCGGCAGCCATGGTAGCTCCCGACCATGAGGGGAAGAAGCTGGATGTAATGGGCAAGAGGATAATGTACACATCAGCCTCTACCATCAAGGCAGCTAACACCCTAGCCATTTTGTCCAGATATGACCGCAAACTATGGTACAAGCTGGGTCCTATTCTAGACTTCCTGCCAGTGGAAGAGAAGGTCAAGGCACTGGAACTTTTTCAAGAAGGTGAAGTGGCCTTATACCACACCATCACAGTGGTGGTAGACATTGCAGACACAGATTTCTGCCAGATGGGGAATGGGGTGTTCCTGTGTCGGCAAGGTTGGTTGAAGATAACTAACTTCCGCCAGGACGGTAAAGCTAAGGTGATGGAATGCCATTTGACGATGATAGCCTCTTCAGCAAGGTAGTCGACAAGTATTTGCAAGCAATAAAAACCGACATGAAGATGGCACGCTCCCTGGGAACCTTACAGCAACGACGGCCGTCATCCTTTTGTTCATCCAGATGAAAACCTGGGAGATCTTCCAAGGGCTATACTACCCCGTACCAGCAGCCTTCGTGCTCCTCCACGCAAGAAGTGTACAGTGGTCGCCCTCGAGGCAGCAGAGGACAGTGCAGGCGCTGCCTGCCGGGCAGTGCTCTGATGCCACAAGCAGGCCTGAACCGGCCATATCCTCGGGCCTCCACTTATGCACCCCAATGAGAGGCTGGCTGTCAAAGTTCGTCAGCACGTGGAAAAAGTTTGCAGGGGACAGATGGGTGCTAGACGCTCTCGGACAGGGGCACACCTTGGAGTTCAACCGCTGGTGTCCTCATATTCCCCTGATACTGCGACAAGAAAAACGCGGACCAGAGCTTCTGCAGGAGGTGTGGGCCGTGTTACAGAAAGGGGCAATAGAACCCATCCCCCAGCGTATATTCCAGATACTTTCTGGTTCGAAAGAAAACAGAGGGTTGGGGACCGATCCTGATCTGTGTCATCTCAATAAGTACTTAAAGTCCCAAAAGCTCTGGATGGTCACATTGCAGCACAGAAGGGGATTTTCTGACGTCATGGATCTGGAGGACACCTAATTCCACATCCCCATTCATGAGAAACACGGCAAGTTCCTACGATTCGTGGTTCAGAGTCAGCACTACCGGGTCAAGGCTCTGCCCTGCGGCCTGAAGTCGGTATAAGAGTCTTTACGAAGTTCCTGGCCCCAATGGCAGCGCTTGTTCGTCTACAAGGCATCCACGTGTACCTGTGCCTGGACGACTGGCTGGTGTGTTCACGCTCACACAATCTGGAAAGCGAGCACACATTGAGGACCGTACGTATTGGGGTTCTCCATTAACTATCCAAAGTCCTGTTTGACGCCATCTCAGGACGTGCTGTTCCTAGGTGCCCGATTCAACACAGTGACGTGTTTGGTGTCTCCCTCGGAGGATAGGGTGGGAGCCATACAAAGCAAAGTGCAGCGCTTGTCATTGGCACAGACGGCGACGGTACGGTCCATCAAATCGCTGCTGGGCATGATGTCCTCCTGCATCGGCCTCGTCCGCCTCTGCAGACTTCACTTGAGAGTTCTCCAAGAGTTCCTGGATTCGAGGTGGATGCAAGTATCGGGGACCTTTGCGGACAAGATATCCCTCAACGAGGAGTTCCATTGGGCGATAAAGTGGTGGGGTGTAAGACTACATCTCGTCCAGGGGACTCTGTTTCCGGGTATGCCTTACCATGAGACAGTCACCACAGATGCCTCCCTATAAGGATGGGGACCCCACACCGGACAGGTGCACACCAGAGGCCTCTGGCAACCAGAGGGAAAGGGCCTCCACATCAATGTCCTGTAGCTTCGGGCCGTTTTCTGGGCCCTCAAGTCTTTTCTGCCATTGCTGAAGGGCAAGGTATGAGGATCGTCACAGACAACAAAACCCCCATGTTTTTCATCCAGAAGCAAGGGGGGGACCCGCCCGCCGGCACTCTCCAAGAAAGCCCAGGGTATGGGGCTCTGGGCCATTCGGCAGAGCATGTTCCTTGTCCGTTTTCACCTAGCAAGCATCAAGAACAGCATCACAAATTCGCTCAGCAGGGATGTGCGTTCCTGCCACGAACGGGAGCTTCGCTAGAGCCAGGTGGACCTTCAGTTCGACAAATGGGGCAAACCCCAGATCGATCTCTTCGCGACGGCGCGAATGCCAGGTGCCAGACGTTCGCCAGCAGGTTCCCTCAACCGAGGAGCATGGGGGACACTTTCTCGTTCCCGTGGGAGGGACGGTTCCTGTATGCTTTTCTTCCATTTCCACTCATGCTATGTGTGATCAACACACTCGGCCAGTACCACTGCAAGATAATACTTGTTGCTCCAGCGTGTCCGAGGCAGATCTGGTATCCAGACTGGTTTGGGAGTTATGCTTTACCAGCAGAATGTAGGGAGATCCTGGCCAGAGCCTTGTCAACATTAAAATGCTACGTCCATAAATGGAAGCGCCTCTGTGTGGTGCTGGACTCAGAAGGTTACCCCTCTGCGAGTCACAGCCCCTTAACTTCTACCCTATTTGCTTTCCTGGGCCAAGACAGGATTGGCACACACCTCTATCAAGGTGCACCTCACTGCCATATTCAGGTACACCAGGTTGCCGGGTAGACCCTCCCTGTGGTCGCGCAGACTTGTCAAAGAGTTCCTCAAGGGTCTCTTCAGGACCTTTCCACCGGTGAAGGCTTCAGTCCTGGCTTGGGAACTTAATGTAGTACTGACTAAGCTCATGGGGGCTCCTTTTGAACCTCGGCATCAAGTCCTGCTCGAGTTCCTCTCCTGGAAGACGGCTTTCCTTGTGGCTATCACCTCGGCCAAGATGGTCGGGGAGATCCTGGCCCTGTCGTGCAAGCAGCCTTACTTGTCCTTCCACGCTTCAAAGGTGGTACTGCATACACACCCCACCTTTATGCCAAAGGTTCCATCGGAATTCCACCTCAACAAACCTTTGGTGTTACCGGTCTCCTTCCTGAATTGGTTGTCTCCAGCTGAGAGGGCCTTTCATTCGATGGATGTTGCTCATGCCCTGAAGTTCTATGTAGCACATGCAAAGAGTTTTCAGAAGACTTCTCAGTTGTTCATCTACTTTGGACCTGTAAATCATGGGAAAACCTCATCGAAGGCTTTCATCTCCAGGTGGCTCTCTGGCTGCATTATGCAGTGTCATCGACTGGCGAGCAGGTCACTGCGAGGCTGACCGAGAGCCTACTCCACCAGAGCCATCGTGGCAACAGTGTTTCTCTCCGGTGTGCCCCTGCTTGACATTTGCAGGGCTGCTATGTGGAGATCCACACAACCCTTCACAAGGTTCTGCTGCATCGACCAGGATTCCAGGGAGGAGTCCAGAGTCGGCAAAGCGGTGCCACAAAACCTGTTCACTTGAGGGGAGACTATTCCAGAGGGGAGTGTGATATTACTTCTGCTGAGCCTTGCCACCTGCCGTGGTTGTGTGTATGTACTGCTGTGTAATCGTTATTCATGAGTATGTGAATCCATGCCAAACCCCATGCTGGAGAAGGTTTAAGTTACTGCAACTATTGTTCTCTAGTATGGGTATGGCATGGATTCACATGCAAACCCTCCCTCCTTCCCCTCTGTTGCTCTTCTTGGTTCATACTGCCACTTACATGCTTACCAATTCTGAAGATGGCCACCAGGGGAGAATCTTACGGAGAGGACTGTCATTGGATGGGGGCAGTATGACCCAGAGGACAGTGATTGGTTTAGAGGATAAATACAGTTTTAAAGTGAAAGTGAAACTGTATTTTCTTTTCCCGAGGATTCCCAGCCTGACGGGGAATATTCACAAGCATGTGAACCTTCCCCTTTATTGCAAATACATACCACCCCTTACTCAATAGGCATGCCATAATTTCAACAGAATTTTAAAATACTCAATTGCAACAAACTACTGGACCTTCCTGCATGTAAACTGTATGTTGAAAGGGAAATGTATGTTCAACATATATGTAGGCTAGATTCCCTTTAGTGATTTTTTTCTATTTAATTGCCATGTAAAAGTGTACCTTTCTCACTTTCAATGGGCAACTTAAAAATGTGAGAATGAGTAGTGCTGAATCACCCTTTTGCTTTTGTCTGAAACAACTTAGCATTAATCGAGTTATTCTGCTTGTTGGTGTAACCAGGAAGTGGCTTCAATTACTTTGTCTAAGTATGCACAAAGTGAGATGTCCTATGCTCTTGTGTGCTTGTACATTTCACAGAATAGGAGCCGAAGGGATATCTCTGTATACACACCATAGGATCCATTTCATTAAAAATATACTTCTAGAAGCACATATGCGCAGCCCTACAGATAAGGGGTGTATCGGCCACTTTTACTCCCACAAAAATATGAAAGACGTCAATCAAACATCAATCAAATCATGTAGAATCTTGCGCCCCTGCTTTCAACCTCACAGCTCCATGGGTCTGTTTGGAGCAGTAGTGCACGTAGGACCACTGGAAGAAACTACTATTTTAACTGTCTTAATAGAAGAAGTAAACCTGTATCTTTTAAATGTGAATGGATAACTAGGTGCAAAGAAATAAATATTACAAAAACATTTCAGTTTTTCAGTTAAAACATATTTTTACTCGCTTATAAAATACTTTTATTGGGAATTGGACTTACATTTTTACTCCCAACTTTAAAAAATAGGCAGTAAACTACTTCCCCGTCCAAATCCTATCTGCAGCACTGCATACGCATATGAAATGTTTACTTATTTCCCAGGATGTTCAGCAAATTTACATATGTCTACCCCTCAGTACGTACTTATAACAAGGACACAATTTCATTGCATTTGCTTTATAGTATCACTCCCCTCAGGATTATCGCATATGATTTTCTTTGGCTGTATCACAGACAGGTGAGCACCCTCTTAAGGACTGGTTCAGTTCTTCCCCTATAGGAACAGGTGGGCATCAGTCAGCAAGATGGGAGCATCTTTCCTCCACAGCCTGTCTGCTGTCACTCCCTCTGAAGAAGGCCTGGGACTTTAACTCCTAGTAGGCCTCACTTACAGTGCAATGCCAATAATCCAACATGGCTCCAAAAGGAAAGCAATCATTCCTTCTGCTTCCTGTTGTCAATTCTCTTTCTTCCTGTCCATCAGTCAGTGAGTCAATGGCCCTCATTACGAGTCTGGCCGTAGCCGTGCCAGTAAAACAGGCAGGCTGCCGCCGGACACGTAGGGATTTACCGGCTTTGGACTTGCTAGAATTACCGGGGCACTACAGCCCCGGTAATCTGGTAATTACAGAGCTGGCATTCTGTAAATCCCCATTCCCGTGGAGTTCCGTAGGACTCCATGGGGAAGTGGAAACCCCAGCACCATGTGGTAATGGTGCCGGTAATTCTGTGTCCATCTGCGGCTGGTGACGCTACGATCGCCAGGTCATACCTGGCGGGTGTAACACCACACGGCCACAGAACTCGTAGTTAGCTGGTCCTGAAAACGGTGCCGATAAGGTTTTACCGGCACTGGTCTATCCGGACCGGCTAACATGTAATGAGGCCCAATGTCCCTCTTTGAGTGTGTGTATGTTTGACCTTTTACTGAACAGTAGCCCCACCTTTTTTGAGGTGTGTATAATCTAATGGGTCAATGTATGCGATTGGACAGTGTTCCAAAAGTGACATCACAGTAGAGATACCCCTACGCGGTCATTGGGCATATTACTGAAGGGGGCAGTCTGATGGAAGTAACTTCAAAACCTAGTTTCCCTCCCATTTGATGTGGTGTTATCTCAGAGATTTCTTGCATTAACATTGTAACATTCTGAAATAATACATTCCACTCACATGACTACTTTACTAATTGGCTCGCCAAATTTCTCTCTCTGGCACGAATCAAACAACACCATTTGTATCATAATAGGACAAATGGTTCATGACTTACAGATTTTGGCGTATAACTTACTTCTGCATTGATATCAAAATAATATTTCCATCTCAAAGCAACAGGCTCCTCATGTGAATGCTAGGTCATAGGACTCACTGGTGTGCACCATTTCTGTGCGACAAAATTAAAATTCATCTCGTTTGCATAGTTAAAACCACATTATAAAAATCATTTTTGGTCCATCTAATAGAGATTTCCAAACTGATCATGTAAAAAATTAACTTTCTATGACATTTCCTGTAAGAATTATGAACAAAATGGTGCATCCCAATGTACCATTTAAAAGACATGTGGCCTCATTACAAGAATGGAGGTAGCCATTCCGCTATTTGCGGCATGGCTACCTCCATTCCGGGTACCGGGTTCCCTGAATGGGGAAATACCGGGCCATTCCGACCTTGGAGGGCCCAGTATTTCCCCATTCAGGGAACCCGGACCTGGTACATCTCCATTCCCATTTGAGCCCCCAAAGGGCTCAATGGGAATGGGGAGCATGCTAACAACAGACCCGTTAATGACGGGCCCGTAGTTAGCAGGCTAGGCCGCTCGCGGGACCTGCTAAGGATGCCTGGTTTTACCAGGCGTCCGTAGTGGGTCTTGCGAGCGGGCCTCATAATGAGGCGGTAGGGGTTTAATGGGTCCGGCAGCTCTACCGGCCCCGTTAAACCCCTACCGCCAGGATCATAATGAGGCCCATGGATTTTTTCTAGATAATGTGTTGTTTTTCCAAGTATTTTTTTTCTTTCTTCATGGGGGCCTGGCAGATTGGAATAGCTGATTGGAGAAAACCGATCCTCTCGTCAAGCTGAACCCCTTTTCTTTGTTTTTAAAGGTTAAGCCCACTACCCAGATGCAGCTGATGAAAATGTCCCCTTAGAATTCATTACAAAACTTCGGCCTCCCTTTGAACTAGTCCCAGTGACTGCCATTATGTTTATTGCTGAGTTTCAGACAGGTTCCAACTCCTTAAGTGGGCAAGGCAGATCAGTTCTATTGTGATGTTGTTGGGGGATGGGTGAATTAAACAGAATATCATGGATTAGGACTTCAGCCCTGGCTTCATTTGAATTTGATCTCATTCACAATTGCCATTTTTAAATGTACATGTTCCTGTTCCCCTTGAATTTCCTTTTTCACCCCATGTGGCAGTTTAGCCATTGAATTGGCTTCTCACACTCCTATCAAAGGTCCACATTTGCAACATGTGTAGGTTTCATAAGCCGGGCCCTTCATTTCTGCAAGGGAAAACGCAAACACCAGCAGAAAATACAAGTTCAAATCCATTTTTGCAGTCACTTTAAGTTGCTATGATTTTCTTTCTGGATTGAATAGTTCACCCTTTTGGCCAAAGTTGCAGGATATGTTCTTGTATTTGACATGTTTATTTCGGGACTTGTCACTATATTTTGATGTGAGGGAACTTGAAAATATTGTACATGTGTTTTTCAAATGCTGCACACAAGCCGCAACTTACATGCTTGTTTTATATTACTTGTTTTACAAATAGCACGTCGATCTGTATATTTTCTTTGAACTAGATTTCCCTACAGTAAGTGGCTTATGTATGAGGCTCCCGGTTTTGCGTTTAACATCCTTTTATGTTTCCTACATTTGTCTGTATTTATCCATATTTATTTTATCGTTTTATCTTTATCTACATTTAATTTGTAACAAATGCTTCTAAAAATCAAACTGAGGTTTGTCATAATTACGGCTAACCTGAGCTACATCCTGCACCTTTCCCATATATTGACGTTCAGTATATGGGAGGAGGTGTGGTGTTAGCCATGTTTCTGTTACGAATAGAGAGCGGCAAGGTTTTTTGTGGCGATATCAGCAACGTCTGCCGCATGGGGTAGAGTGGATCAAGCGTTGATGATCATGAGGCTGCATGCGTTTGGATGGAGTAAGCTGGGTGGCTGTAAGTCGGATGTTGCTAAGTTTTTATATGTTAGTGCTGTGGTGGTGTTTTGTTTGTCCTAGGTTTGCGTATTTGTGGGAGTTAGCTTGGGGGTGGGCAGAGGTGTTTACGGAGTGAAGCACCTGGTGGTAGGGCTATCTGGGGTGTGTTGTGCAGGGATTCTGGACATTGGCCCTTTCCAGCACTAACCGGAAGAAACGGGTGTTGTACTGGTTAAAGCCCTTGTCTTCATCAGCCATTCGCTCCAGAGCACCTGGCGAGAGACGCTCTAAAAATGAGATTTTAAGAGCAGTACGGGGTGCTATGAGCATAACAGAGGCCTGAGGTGAATGGGGGAAAAGGAGACAAAAAAAGCCAGAAGGTAGTGAGGAGGAAAAGGGCAGATTATTTACTTTTACAATTATAACTTGAAAAGAGGACATATGTCCAGTCTCAATATTTTTGACGCCTTATTAAGAAGAGTGCAATAGATTATGGATGGTGGAATCAATAGCAGCAAAATAATAGTGATTGCCGATGTCAAATATTAACACTATTAAGTTGGGGGATCCCTTTTGAGCGAGTATCATTTATTGTTGCAGATTTGTGTGACCATTCCTACCCCCTTTCTGCATGATTACCAATCTGGTACGAGGGGCAAGGTCTTCTATACTGTGGTGTTGTCCTAGATAGGAGAAGAATGTACATGTGTGTGCTCTTATCATAGTAAACATGGTGTTTTCAGTGCTTTCTTTAAAACGTTTATCCATTCCGTGAAAAAAAAAAAGAAAACTTAGCCTACTTGAAAGTTAATATAAACTCACAAAAGGACTTGCCAATCGAAAGTTTTGAATCTATTTCTTACTCTCGTATGTTAATGCACATGGACCAGCATAGGTTATAAGACCCAGGGTCACAGGACATAGTGGCTGTGCCAAGATGATGGCTGAATGGGGAAGACGCTAGCAAACACAGAAAAGTTCAACCTAACGTGTAATCGCAAAACTTAAAACATGTCCAAAACCTTTTTGAACATACTTAATTTGCACATTTAATGTTGAGGCCTATGTGATGGAAATTATTTTTCAATGAGATAACATATTCCTAAAATATGATAACATTTCCCTAAAGGAATCATCATGTACCAAGTCTGTCTTTCATGACTACAGTCAGGTGACCTAACCAATGGCACTTGTGAAGGCACCATGAAGCAAGACATAGACAACAGATTCACATTTTTACTCAAAATTCTTATTTACCTTAAATGTCAGTGTGGACTAAGGCCAAAGTTGCGCTATGCTAAGGTGGAATTTCCCTACCTAAAGAAAAACTAAGGATAGTCTGTGTTAGGATGTCCAAATCAACTAACTGTCCGAGTCCAAAACCTATACCTGCCTTCACAACAAACTGTATACAATGGGTAGGGATTTCAGCTTCAAAATGGGTAGTGTTCAAAATAAAGTTCAGAGCTGCTTCCAGCTCTTGGCTTGTAATCAGCTTCCCTTCCCCAAGTTAAAAATAGTTCATAAGGGGCAGGGATTGCCTTCCCCAAGAGTTCAAATCTTCCAACTTTTCAAAACACAATTCCGGGGGACACGTCCCAGCTCTTACTCTTGTTACTTTTCACTAGTTCACATAGGTAGTTCAGTTTCTTGACTTCAAAATCACATGAGAGGTTGCTGTAAAACACTAGCTTCTTTATGGGTGATTTCAGTGGCTTTTCCATACAGGGGGGCACTCGGTCTACATGGTCCACCCATTACATATCATGCAGCCGGTGTCCCTTCTTGGCTGCGTTTCCATCAACACTAGCCCATTGCTTCAACTTAAGAGTGATGCTAGACTTCTTCATCTTTGTCACACTCTCCTGACACTGTACCATGGCTTGGTTGGGCACCATGCATTTGTTACACTTTCCTGTCTTCTCCTGGCTCTTGCCAATGTGATATTTCCTCATAACATACAGTTCCTTGTATTCTCTTGGCTGTTGCCAATGCTTGTTTTCTCTCAAAATGCATTCCTTTTTAATTCTCTTAGCTATGGCCAATGTTCGTTATCTGATAAAATGCAGTTCTTTATATCAGCCAAATTCATTTTTCAAGAGTGCTCAAAACTTGCTTTCAATCTGTTCGATATTCAAAAGTACTTATATTTGCTTTAATTCCAACAAGTATTCATATAAATGCTGCTTAATGTTCAAATCAGTGTACATTGTCTGCTTTCTATATTCACCTGCCAGCCAGTGTTCCCCCTTCTTGATACACTCACCGGTCGGAGCTTACAGGTTCTTTGCTTCCCGTGTGGCACATTCCTTATTCTCCCAGCGTCTCTCCGTGGCTTCGCTCACCCAGAAATGCTCCTTCTGCGCTTGGAACTCTTACGACTGCTTTGCTCAGTCACACCGGTCTCCCTCTCGCAGTCTGCCACTAGCCTGCAGCATCCTTCAGCTTTGCTTCCCGCTGCAAAAACTCTGCATCTTCTAAAGGGTCTCGAGCACTCTGCTTCCGACACCGCTAATCTCGAGAGGTCTGCCTGCACCCAGCAGTCCGTAGCCCTGCTTCCACAGCTGCCTCAATTTCCACAATGATTCCTGGCTTTTGAAGGTCTTTCCACCATGATTGGTCCAAAAAGGACTAGACCGCTCGCTGCTGAACCAGTAGTCCAGCCTTACTCTTGCTGTCCTCCTCCTCGACCCAGTTCCCAGCATAGGTTGGTATGTATGTGCATAAATAAGATGTTTAACCACACTTACTGGGGCGCAAGGGAGATGTTCGATGCGCTAGATGCTTTTGCCTTCTAAAACAACTTGTTCATTAATATGGACAAGACCAAAGTCATGTTAATGGTCACAGAGAAGATTCGTCGATTAATGAACCTCATCTTATGTCGACAAGTAGCCATACCTTGGGTTGGAAATGAGCGGCTGTAAGAATTACCTTCATATCTAAAAAAGTGAAGGCACGATGTCTGACACGACTGATACATTTGTCAATAGGTCAGTTGGCTATTCCATAGATGGGATCATCATGTTGTATAGGCAAAGTTTTTGCTTTACAGCCTTGAAGCAAAAGACATGGAAAATTTAAGTTGGCTGGAGAAGCTGGAGGGGGCATTATGGAGAAGGGTTTGGAAACTCATCGTCTACCCCAGTAGAATATCTTAGTTTGCAGCTGGGTCTGGTCTCACTAAAGGGATAACGTTTGATAAAACGAGGTGAACTATTCCTGAAAGCTAATTCTTACCCTAATTGTGGATTATTAATGGTTGCAGGTGGAGATATGAGGACTACACTCAGAGTACGGAGTGGGATGTTTACTTTCCTCAATGACAATCTACATAAGGTTATAAATTGGTTCCCAGATTTCAATTGGGGAACAAACTATGAAACCTTAAAGCTAATATTCGAGCAGAGTGTTGAAAATTGGGATTGGGTTAACAACTACACCCATCTAGCCCTTAAGTCATTATAGATATACCTCCACTGTTACACACCTCTACTTAAGACCTCAACCCTACCTCTGACTGTGCCCCAGTCCCGCTGTCTGAAATGTGAGGCTTAGGCTGCGAACAAATCGGCTCCCATTATTGGTATAAGGGGACGAGACTTTAGATCACATCAGAATTGAGAACAAGTCATATTTGTAAAATCCTAGGAATTATTGAAACGCCTCAGCATGTCTTCATGGAATGTAAAATGCCGGGACTAGATTACATACGAATGCTAGGAAAATATATACACAACTACGACTCAATTAGGACATAAGCCATTTAGAGCTACTGACGAACAGAGTCAGGGTGGTAGGGGGGCTTACATATTGACCTATACTGGCTGTGGCAGCAAATTGTGATTTTTCTCTCATAGGACCAAAGGGCTATAGGATAGTATTCAAAGTTAGCAGGCTTTGGGTGAGTTGGGGCAAGATAAAGATAACAATTCCATATTGTGAACTATAGAGGATGGACAGTGTAACTTTGGGTTTACATGAAATGTGATTTAAAGTGTTTTATTTTGTGATTTTAAAACTGAGAATTATTAATTGGGAAGACAAGCCCACAAGCATTTAAGTGTTTAACATTAGGTAACCCTAACTTTGTGTGTTTAAACAGTTATATCTGTACAGCTTTGCACTCTACACGTGCATGCTCTGTATCTTCATTAGTATATGTATATTGTGGTGTAAATCTTGTTTTAAATATTGTTTTTTAAATATCAATTTTAAAACTTTGTAAAAGTTCTTTTAGAATCATATACAAATAAAATTAAAATAAATTCATAAAATGGTGTGTTGCTCTAGTTGTTCTCTTCCTCATCCCAGTAGCTTACTGGTGTCTCTTGGGGAATATTTTAGGTGAAGAACAGGGAAAAGGCTGTAAAGGCTATAAAGGCTTGCAGGATAGAGGGTTTGTTGCGAAAAGGAAATCGGGGATACCATGTCTCACCAAAGGAATTCCTCTCCCCAAGTCTCCTCCAACCAGGTGATCCTCCCTCGCATATCCACCCCCAGAGTCAGGATCCAACAGCAATGGCCTTCCCCTGGCCACCCAAGAGGAGGATACAGGGGGAAAAGAAGTGAGGACACCCTCTCGTTCCTCACAGTAGTCGTGCATCATCCATGAAGTGTGCATGTTTTGTTTTCGCAGTTAGGATAATGAGTGTGCGATGGGGTGGAAGGTTTCAGTGGGAGAGCAGAGGAGAGGGCTTGTCCACTCCCCACCCTACCTGAGACTGGAGGATCTGATCCCCACTGTTTCCTCCCTTGGGTTTTTTTCTGGGTTCGAGTCTGATGCGTGGCATGTGGGGGAATCATGTGTGGCAGAGTCAGCATAAAGGATTGCAAAGTGATCAGACCAAGACACCCAGATTTTTCAGACACATGATTTTAGCTGAAATCAAAACATCAACAGCGTTGCCGGCTATGTGTGTGAAGTAAGTGAAGTTTTATGTGAGGTCCTAGTGAGTGAGTGGAGGAAGGATACTGTTTAGTGTGGGGTTGCTGTCTGGATTGGAACTACTAGGTTTAAAATTGCCAGGGTAGATATTGGTGCAAAAGGCCGGCCGAGGGCTGGGGGGGCGGCTGGTGCTGTGGTTGTTAGTGGGGAAGTCAGTGCAGTCTGTTCAGACGTTTGGATGGTGTTCTCAGGGTTGGTAAAGGAGGTGAAATCACTTCAAAAGGGTTTCTAAGTGTAAGTGAATTTGTAAATGATGGCGAAGCCACCACGTTGTCACCCCAAAACCGAGGGTATGTCTGAGGAGTGTGTACTAATTAGGTGTGTGTGTGTGTGTTTGAGCACACGTGGAGAGAGGCAGTGAAAAAGAATTGTATGTCTTCTGTTGTTTTAGGTGATTGTGTGTTGGCATTTTATTTGAATGTTTGAGAGCTTTACTTGTGTCATGTGTATAGCACCCAGTGACAAAAAGAGGACAAAGGATAGAAAAGAAAGAAATGAGCTCACCCCTGTAGCTCTGGATTCTCAGGCGAATGGATGACATTGGGAAAATGCTTATATTCCCAAAATACCCCAGAAGAAGTACTTCAACAGGAAATAAGGAGGCAGTGCTCTTTTAAGTCTCTCAAGCACAGGATCGCAGCAAGGAGAGTGTGGCAGAAGATTCCATGCTGCAAAATGGTGGTTTTATGGGGGAGGGGCGTTGAAATCTAGCCCTAACTGTGAATGAAAGCGAGAAAATGAAGTCAGTCAAAATGAGTAGGCTTATTCACCAGTTAAAAGTACCCTACATTATTGAAGTTCTCAGTTACCCATTGTACAAATTTATCCTGTGGTTCACCAGCCCAAATATTGAGGAGAGAATGCGTTGAGATGGATAGCAGATGTTGGATCAGGTGCAGGCTAGGACTGTGGATATGAGACACTGAGCATTTCGTAGGTGGGTGGCAGATGATTGCAAAAGTGAAGAAGTCGGGAACTATCAACAGGTGGTCCAAGGACTCATAAGTGTTACCTGGAAGTTCTTTGCAGGTGTCAGTTTGTTAAGATTGCTGTTACGCCTCCATCATGGACTAATCCTCTTTTCAGGACAATGTTATAACCTAGTGGGACAAGGTCATGTAGTGTTTGGCGTAAAGTGAACCATGCTTCAGTGATGGTAAGGAGGTGTGGGGTGTGGTCACTGAGAACATCGTGTTTGAATGAGGGCACATCTGAAGGTAGTTGGATCATATTTCCTGGAAGTGGAAGTGAACCTGAAGGTACTAGTGAGGCAGGTAGGTCATTTTGAAGAGAAAAGGGCAACACAGATTGTTGACTCACTTGAGTAAGGACCGGATGAGCTGATAGGAAAGGACCTTTGGGGATTTGAAATGTTGTTGGAGGTCATGTTTCCATCAATGAGGTGGTAGGGAATAGTTAGGCCGGTTTGTTCATTAGTAATCCGTGCAAAGTAAAACGGAAACTGTGGGCCATGGACTGGATCCAAACTCGGCATGAAAGATCGAAATGCAAGCGCTGTGGGAAAGCGCTTCTGGAAGCCTGCACGCTCAATTCACTGCCTAAATATCTGCCCAAATTTCTGAGCAGCTACCTTTGCACCCAGTTTATGTGCTTTCGTCTCAATGTATTTCCAACCAGGGAAATGTTTGTGTGCCCGGAGGGCTAGGGTTGGAACCTAGGCCGAACTGTGACGTGCGGACTGTGTTGTTCTAAAACCTCAATGACCCGAGTCCTGATTACAGAAACCAGGATGGGAAATGTATATTTGGAGATTACTCCATCTCAAACTGTACCGTTTTGTCACCCAGTTTGTTTCTTTACATATATTAGCTACTTGGAGGTAGATTGCTTTGCCCTGACCCAAACAAGGTTGAGTGCTTAAGCTTAGAAAAGGCCCAGGTCTCAATGTTTCACCCAAGGTTTACAAAAGACTGAACTGCAGTTATTGCCTTACACTGTGATTCCGTGGAAGATGTTGTTTAAATGTTAGCAAATTGCATATAGAATAATTTTATTTGCAGCACACCACCTGCTAACAAGGCATACGTTTTGTTTTGCAGTGTTCGTTTTTGCCCAAGTTCTCCATTCACATAGAAACAAAATATGAAGACAACAAGGGGAGCAATGACGACGTGAGTATGATTTTTTTTTTTTATTCAATTCCATATTTGAAAAGGCGAATTTTAGAAGTCATGTTTAGTATTGCTAAAATAATTCCTCATGCCACACAATTCCCCAGTATCTTCCGTGACTCACTCAATTTATTATTCACACATCTTTTTGATTATTTTCGGTGGGAAAGAGAAAAACCTATTGCACAATCAATCAGGATAGCTTGGAGTCCAGGCTTGTGTATCAAGCGCCCTGTACCTTGTGCATCAAGACCCTCTCCAAGGAATGGCTCCTCCAGAACACGTAGTTCCACACAACCCTCCACTCACCACAGTGATGAATCGTATGGATTCCTCACGAAAACCCTACCTAAAGTCTCCTCCCAAGTGGCCACGGAAAGGCAGATGCTTCCTGATCCTAACCCTGGGGGCGGTGTTAGCCTGGAGGATCACCTGGGAGGGGAAGGGCCAAGGGAAATAAGAGGACTTTGTGGGATGAGACACAGTATTTGTCTTCCTCAAGAAAGGGGAAATCTGTAATGCCGGCATATGTCATGTCTTGTCAGAGAGAGTGTTTATTTTCCCAAGCGGACTGTTGGAATTCATATAAACATAACCGTCAACAGTTATATGCTGAAAGTCAGAAAAACACTCTTAAAATAACGGATATTTGTAAACATAAAAGCCCCTATGCGACCCAGAGAAATAATGTACAAAAGCTTTTAAATGTTACCAATCTTCCTGAAAAATCATACTCTCCTATAAAGTCAAATAATATTTGGAATCCTCATAGCACTGTGGGAAAGGGGTATAAGATGAAAACTTAACATGATAATGAAACTTTCACGAAAGAAACTGATTTTGAAGTTATGGACTACAAGTTCCATAATTCCAAAAGTACTGAGATGAAGAGGAGGTCTGCAGAGGCCCAAGACTGCAGGTTGCACTTAATTAGGAAGAATTATCCACACTGAGGAGGACAGAGAGGTATAAAAAGCCTACTCAGATGTAGGCCATGAGGAGGAGTAGCAGTAGAAGGTGGAGCGGTTTTCCTACCTACATGTTGCAGCAGAAGCAGGGGTTGCATTGGAGCAGAGATGCCGGGTCCACAGTGGCGTATGAGGTTGATGCCGATCATGAGAGGACCCAAATTGCTCCAGACTGCGATGGCAGAGTGGGTGCAGCAAAACACGTCAGGAGAAACTACTCTCCCATTAAGGAACACAGCTGCAGAGGTCATGAAGCAGGAAGCACACTTTCTCCGTTGTTTCTTTGTATGCAATGGTTGCAACCGCGCACTGACGTGTTTTTGGAGCCAGGAGAGTCCTGCAGGAGGTAGGCGGGAGCAGCAGAGGACCGGGGAGAAGTGATTCCCAGACCATGTGCAGAAGCTGAAGCAGAGGACCTGGATGTAGCGAGGTGGACAGACACGCATGCCAGACCCAGTGAGTTCACTGTTGGTGACCCCCGAGTGCTCTGTGTACGCCCACTGACCAACTCCAGGAGTCTCAACTATAATAAAGACCTGAGTGAAGTTGAAACAAACCTTTTGAATATCGAACTAATAGAAAACAAATAAACGCTTATGTTGATAACCAAACTAATTTAAAGGCGCACAAATGGCAATGTAAAAGTCTTATTGCCATATCAGAAGCAGATGATTGTGGCATTGTGGGACATACAAAGAGTCAACAAAACGAAGGGGCAATATTTATGATAAGTAAGGCAAACACTCATTGCCAAACCCAAAAGAGAAATATACCAAAGCAACTGACAAAGAAACATAATTGCTTAAACCAAAAGAAGACAGTTGGTGTTTTCCATATTGAGAAAACGTATTGCCCATATAAAAAGTAGGTCCTAGGCAACCCTCCAGATAAGGTGCGTATGAGGCCTTTTTACACCCAAAAATCAAGTCAATATGGCCCTTTTAATTTTTCCTTACGTATCACTTACACAAGCTATTCATGGCAGCACCCCACTGGCGACAGCCTGGCCAACAGCAGCTTGAAAATCCACTCTTTAATTTAGCAATCCACACAGTTCCTTGAAAGAAGCAACTGGGATGAGCCCGGGTTTGTTTATTTTTTTTAACATTATCCTCTCTTAATGATTCTATGAAGATAATACTTTCTGAGTAATGTAAAAGAGAATTTGTGTTATGTTCACTTTGTTCAAATGCCTGCATTTTGCAGGTCACAGTGTTATTAAAGCATCTTGAATCATGAACATGCTTTTCACTTTGCATTAGGATACAGGTAGTATTGTGTAAAATGAAAATTGTCTTGAACAAGGGCTGCATTTCTGCTTCATTTTCCTCAATCTTAATCCACTTAAATAGAGGCAGCGCATCTGCAGCAGCATGGGCATTTCATACTTTGTTTAATTTTCATCACAGAAGCACATCATTTGCATTCAAAGGCTTGGGGTTCTTGTCTTGGAAGGAGCCTCCCAGCAAGCAGTTGTTTGGCTTTTGTGAGGAGGAAAACCTTTTTTGGTGTTCTTTATGAAGATGTGTTATTTTTTTCCTCTTAGGATTGCGTGTGTTCGCGTGCATGTAAGGGCACTATACATAGTTTGTTTTCTTAGAGAGCAACAAATAGCTAGGCATGTGGTCTGAACTTTAACTCCTTTTCTGACCACCCACCGCAAGCAGGGATAATGGATACAGGTAGCAGCAGTGCTTTATATATTTTCATTGGCACAGATTGTACCGTTACATCTCGACAGGACTGCTATATATTCAGGCAAGGTAGCCTCATTTATCAACGGAGCTGCTATACGCATGTCATGGCACAATGCCAAATATTGACAGCAGGGCTGATTGCATCAAGCCCACATTTCCTAGCAGGACTGCTATGTTTTGAGACAGTACCAGCTATTCTTAACAGAGCTACTGTTAAGAAAGCACGAACATGTGTTGGCATTTTCGGCAGCGAGCTAAAGTACTGAGCAAGAACAGCGTCTGAGCTCTACCGACCAACCTGCGATGGTGTGAGAAGATTGCACTACTGTCACATACTTCAATCCCTTCTACTCAGTCTTGCGCTTTTCAAAACATCTTCTTCCCCCATGTCCGATTACTGAGTCCTGCTGCCACAATTCGAGCACATTTCAAAGCCGCATTATGAATCTCCGAACTAACGTGGGATAGTCCAAACAGGCTTGGAGCTTTTTCCAAGCCATTTATGTCGGGCAAGCCTCACATGGAACTTCCAGTGCCCTAACCCTATGTACCTTTCAGTGTCAACAGCTGTTGGGAAAGGCAGCCCAGTCGGTCAATAACCTTGCTGCAGAGATCATTGTGTAACCTGTTAGTTCAAATCCTGTTGATAGGTTAGTTAATGAGGCTGCATCAAAGATAAGCATTTAAGATGCAGGTAACATTCAATTGTAACAAAGTTGAGTTAACTTTAGACTTCTCATAAGGACTACTAAATGTTCAGTGATTCAGAACACACACATTATATCCGGGATGCTCTACTTGGAATGGCTCAGAACACACACCTCATTAGGGCTGCTATACCTGTGATGTCTCAGAACACACAACTCTTCAGGGCGCTGTGCTTGTAATGGCTCAGAACACACCTCATTGGGGAGGCTATTCCTTTGATGGATCAGAACAGACACATCTCATTTGGGCTGCTATACTTGTAATGGCTCAGCAGAAGCACATCCCTTTAGGACTGCTATATGTGTAATGGCTCAGAACACACGCCTCATCAGGGCTGCTATATCACTGTTGATGGCTCAGAACACACCACTTTTCAGGGCTGCTATTTCGAGGGGATTGGGGTCCTCCGACGTATTCCATATCTATGACATGTGATCGCCACAGCTGTGCTGCTTCGGAAACTTTTTTCTGCGTCCTGCGTCGATGACGTCGATGCGCCGTCGTCGAGGACCTCCTCCGACGTCATCCGATGTGATAAGTAGGACGCACGACGCCCGTAGCCTGAGTTCCGTTTTTTCAGCGAACGTGTTGCTTCGTGAATCTTGGTTAACGCCTCGACTCTTTGGAGTTCTGTTCTTCTCGGTTCTTCGAACCTGTTTGTTTTGTGAAAATCCTTCGTGTGAAGATGTCTTCTACTTCGTCTTCGACCCCGCGTCCGGGCTCCAAGAAGTGCGGGGAGTGTGGGTCCAAGATGTCGGTGACGGACTCGCACGACGCCTGCCTCTGGTGCCTCGGGGAGGCCCACGACACGGATGACTGTATCGACTGCCAGTCGCTCACGTCCAAAGCCTTACGCGAACGTAAGAAGAAGTTGTCGGTAGGTCGGGTGTCCAAGCCCTGGAAGTCGAGGTCTGCGAGGCTTTCGACGGATGATTCGAGGGGTGACTCTCTGCATCATCGTCGGAAGTCTCGTGGGTCTCCTAGGAGTCGGTCTCGCCACTCCTCAGCCTCTTCGAGGCATTCTCGGAAGCGCCGACACCGGTCGTCTTCCAGGTCCTCTTCGGAGGACTCTGCCCGGCACGTCGCTTACTCCACCAGCCGTGCGACGCCAGAGGAATGGGCTTTCTTCGGGAAGAAAATGCTGGCGATTCTCGAGTCGCAGGGTACTAAGCCGTCCGCGCCCCCGAGTGGGGTCGGTCGTAAGAGGTCGAGAGACACCGCTCGCAAGAGTGGTCGGCACGAGTCACGGGAGAGGTCCCGTTCGGACAAGGAAACTCTTTCTCGACGTACCCGTTCCATGTCCCGTCCTTGACGCGTTCGAGACCGTGTGCACCTGTGAGGTCTTCGAGGAAGACGTCGACGTCTGAGGCGTCGACAGGCTTTCTTGAGGCTCCGGCTCCGAGGAAGTCGTCGAAGCCGTTGACGCTCAGGTCGTCGAAGGACACGCTCGGGGCTCCGGCTTCGAGGGCTGTGTCGACGCCGCCGATGCTGGCAGCGCTGCATCTGACGTCGACGCCGATTTCGTCGACGCCAATCCTCTCGGCGCCGATGCCTGTTCTCTCGACGCCGGCGCCGATTCGCTCAACGCCATCGACGCCTTTCGTGACGGAGGTACCCGGTGGCACGGGGGAACCCCCTAGGAAGGCTCTGGTTAAGAGCAAGCACTCTCGGGTGCCTTCTTTTCGCCACCTGGAATATATTTCAGAGGCGGATGAGGATTCTGATGGCCTGGTTCCTAGTCAGGTTCCAGATGAAATTGTCTCGGGCCATAGTCAGTTTGACGATTTGAGGCAGTCACTGCATGATGCCAGTGGGCTGGACACCTCTCCCGAGGTGGAGTTTTGTAGGCCTGAGCCTGGCTCTCATGCCGATTTCCTCGTACCGGCGCCTTATGGCTAGGGTTTCTGAGTACTTGGGATGGTCTGCTCCCCCAGGGGAGTTTGTGCAGGATGATCTAACGGACATCCTTGATGTTGGTCCCCCAACTGACCCGGTACTGCTGTTCCATATGGCTTTACAGAGAAGGGTGGCGGCGGCTTGGACTGCTCGGGAGAGTCTCCCGGCGGTGGGCAGATCCTTGTCGCGAATATACCGTCCAGCCAGTAGCGACCCCTGCTACTTGACCAGGCACCCCACTCCGGAGAGTTTGGTGGTGCAGGCGGCCACGGCCCCGGCAAAGCAGGCGTCGTACCCTACCATCCCTCCTGATAAGGACGACAAACGTTTTGATGGCTGGGCGAAGAAAGTGTTTTCTTCTGGTGGTATGGCGCTTCAGGCGGCCAACTCCATTTGTGCCTTGTCTCGTTTCACACACACTCTGTGGAACTGTGTTGCGTTAGCGGCTGAACATATTCCCGAAGGGGACGAACGGGATGGTTTCCTTGCTATGGTCCAGGATGGTAAGGATGCCATGTGTGAGTCTGTTCAGTCGGGTTTGGACTTAGCTGAATGCGTCAGTAGGTCCATGGCGGCGAGCACCGTGATACGCAGGTTTGCGTGGTTGCGGAAGTCGGGGGTTTGCTCCTGATGTGCAGTCCCGGCTCCTCAACATGCCCTTTGACGGTGAACACCTTTTTGGCAGCAAGGCTGACGAGAGCCTTGAGAGGTTGCAGACCTCAAAAGCTGCAGCGAAGTCGTTGGGCGCTGCAGTTCGCCAACCTCCGCCTTTTCGTCCTAGGGGACAGCAGTGGAGGGGTGGTTCCTTTCGTTATTACTCGTCCTTTAGTAAAGCGAGAGGAGCTGGCAGTCAAAGAGGCCAACGCAGGGGTACCAGAGGTGGACGACAGGGTACCCGTGGTGCCAAGGCCGCTCGGGCAGTTGCCTCTTTGCCCTCAGGTAACGCCGCAGCCGCTCCCACTCAGTCATGAGGCCATGTCCCATGGTTTGCCGGTTGGGGGCAGGCTGGCGCAGCATCTTGTAGAGTGGCAAGCCATTACTTCAGATATGTGGGTTCTGGAGATCATAACCCACGGCTACTGTCTTCCTTTTCGGCACAGGCCTCGCGACAATCCACCGGGGAACCTCTCTTTGCAGAGTCCGGATCCGCTCCTTGCGCAGGAAATTGAAGCCCTGTTGGAGAAAGGCGCCATAGAACTGGTGCCTGTAGCGGAGAGGAACAAGGGATGGTATTCCCTTTATTTTTTGATTTCGAAGAAAGACGGGGGATTGAGACCCATCATGGACTTGCGCGGTTTGAACAAACTCCTCAGGAAGGACAAGTTCAAGATGGTTACTCTCTCTCAAGTCCTCCAGGCCCTTCAGCTTCAGGACTGGTTGGTGTCACTCGACCTCAAGGATGCTTATTTCCATGTGCCGATCCATCCCAAGCACAAGTACCACCTGAGGTTCGCGGTTGGCGACTTGCACTTTCAGTTTCGGGTCCTGCCGTTCGAATTGACCTCCGCCCAGAGGGTTTTCACCAAGCTCATGGTGGGTGGTGGCAGCGCATCTCAGGCAAGGGGGGATTCATGTCTACCCCTACCTAGACGATTGGTTGATCAGGGGGAGCTTTCCCGAGCAAGTCCTGGATCATCTGTCCGTCACCTGCCACTCCCTTCACAGGCTGGGCTTCTCCCTCAATATAAAGAAGTACCATTTGACGCCAACACAGCGGCTCCAGTACATCGGAGCAGTGCTCGACACTTCCCTGGGGCAGTGTTTTCCTCCCCAGGTGAGGGCTCTTCACATTCAGTAGATGGTGCACAAGTTTCAGCATGCCCAGACGCTCCCAGCGTTGGAGTTCTTGAGGTTGCTCAGCCTCATGGCATCCTGCATTCTTCTGGTGCCAGAGGCTCGCCTGCGGATGAGATCTTTGCAGTGGGCACTCAAGATGCAATGGTCGCAGTCCTCCGGCAGGATGTCGGACCCGGTTCAGGTGCTGCCCTCGGTCGCCCGGGACCTTCTGTGGTGGGCCGTCAAAGGCAACTTGATGAAGGGGGCTCCATTTTGGCTTCCCTGGCCGGAGGTGACGATATTGACGGATGCATCCCTCACGGGATGGGGAGCTCATGCCAATGGGCTGACAGTCAGCGGTCGTTGGTCTCCGTCGGAGTCCAGACTCCATATCAATCTGTTGGAGCTGAGGGCCGTCAGGCTAGCCCTGAAGGCTTTTCTGCCGACTGTGCGAGGAAAGAGTGTCCTGATCCTGACGGACAACACAGTGGCCATGCACTACCTCAACAAAAAGGGGGGGGCAGGGTCACTTCCTCTGTGCAGGGAGGCGATGCAGCTCGAGTTCTGGGCCATCCAGCAGGAAGTTTCGATCTCGGCTGTTCATCTGGCCGGAGACAAAAACGTGACGGCGGACGCTCTGAGCAGGCAGAGCGCAATCTCTCACGAGTGGGAGTTGGCTCAGGAGATTCTCCTGGAGATCTTTGCCCTTTGGGGGACCCCTCAAGTGGATCTCTTCGCCTCCAGTGTCAACCGGAAGTGTGAAAGGTTTTGCTCGTGGGAATTTCCTCCAAAAAGGGCCTTAGGAGACGCGTTCCTGGTGGAGTGGTCATTCCCGCTGCTGTATGCGTTTCCTCCAGTCCCCGTCATCCCGCAAGTGCTGCGGAGGTTACGGAAGTTCGGTTCCCAGATGATCCTCATTGCTCCGGCGTGGGCTCGGAGGACGTGGTACCCGGACCTTCTCCACTTGTCCATCTGCCCTCCACGTCATCTTCCCTACCGAGACGATCTGCTCTCACGGGAGAGGGGTCAGGTTCTCCATCCAGAGGTCAGATCCCTCAACCTTCACGCTTGGCTTCTGAAAGGTTGAGGTATAAGGATTGGGACCTCCCTGAAGACGTGATGGAGGTGTTGCTTTCGGCCCGAAGGCCAGCAAAAAAGTCTCTGTACCGTTGCCGTTGGCGTAAGTTCTGCGACTGGTGCAGAGTTCAGAATGTGGATCCTTTTACATGTGACCTCCCCATGGTTCTGTCCTTTTTGCTTTCTTTGGCCCACAGGTACTTGCAAGTGGGTACCATTAAAGGTTACCTGGCGGCGCTGTCCGTCTTTAAGCGCTCGTCTGAAGAGTGTTCTTACTTTAAAATCCCTTTAATTTCACAGTTTCTGAAAGGGCTCACTAATGTGTTCCCTCCGTCACCTTTCCTGCTGCCCGGTTGGGATTTAAACCTTGTTCTTACGTTTCTTATGGGTGCTCCATTTGAGCCTTTACATTCTTGCCCTTTGAGGCTGTTAACTCTGAAAACTGTGTTTTTAGTTGCGGTTACTTCCGCTCGAGTGAGTCAGTCAGTTACAGGCACTTTCAGTTAAGCCACCTTTCACTGTATTTCACAAGGACAGGGTTGTCCTTAGAGTTCGTCCTTCTTTTCTTCCAAAGGTAGTGACGGAATTTCATTTGGCCCAGAAGGTTGTTCTTCCGGCATTCTATCCTCCTCCGCATCTTGGTAAGGAAGAGGAGAGGCTCCATAGGCTTGATCCTAGGAGAGCTTTAAGCTTTTATGTTTCACGCATGTCCCGGGTCAGAGTCGACGATCAATCTTTATTGGTTACGCTGGAAAGCGTTTGGGGCAAGCTGTGACGAAACAGACTTTGTCTCGCTGGATTATTTTGGCCATCTCGGAGTGTTACCGCTTGGCGGGTAAGGACCCACCGGCTGGCTTGCGGGCCCATTCTACCAGGGGTATGGCTGCATCTACTGCCCTGCAGAGGGGTGTTCCTATTCGCAACCTCTGTGATGCAGCCACCTGGGCTTCAGTACATACATTTGTACGTCACTATTCCCTCGATTCCATCCGAGGACAGGATCTGGCCTTTGGCAAGGCGGTCCTTTGCTCTGCTATTTGATTGGCTATTCTAAATGTTGATTCTAAATTCTTTCCCTCCTCCTTGCTCTGGTACTGCTTTGGGAGTCTGTCATAGATATGGAATATGTCGGAGGACCCAATCCCCTCGAAGAACAAGTTACTTTCTTACCTGGTAACGTTCTTTCGATGGGATGGTCCGACGACGAATTCCATATCGCTCCCGCCCTGCCTTCCCCGCTGCAGAATTTCTTTTGCGATTGCAGCTTACGTTCCGCAAGGCTTTGTGTCTGACTGGCAGTTGACTAATGTCACACGTTCTGGGGGAAAAAACTACAACTGAGGCTACGGGCGTCCTGCGTCCTACTTATCACATCGGATGACGTCGGAGGAGGTCCTCGACGACGGCGCATTGACGTCATCGACACAGGACGCAGACGCCGAAAAAAGTTTCCGAAGCAGCACAGCTGTGGTGATTACATGTCATAGATATGGAATAAGTCATCGGACCATCCCATCGAAAGAACGTTACCAGGTAAGAAAGTAACTTGTTCATCTGTAATGGCTCAGAACATGCACATCCCATGAGGACCACTATACTTGTAATGGGTCAGAACAGACACATCTCATTTGTGCTGCTATACTTGTAATGGCTTAGAAGAAGCACATCCCATGAGGACTGCTACAATAATAATGTATTTCTTATATAGCGCTACACACCCATAGGTCTAGCACATTATTATCCAACAGAGTGGTACACATTTTATCGACCTCGGAAGGATGAAAGGCTGAGTTGACCCTGCCAGGATTCGAACCTGCCACAGCAGGATGCACACAGATATCGGGGGAGAGTGCTTAGCTCGCTGTGCTATCTGACCGAACTCTATACTTGTAATGGCTCAGAACAGACACATCTCATCTGGGCGGCTATATTTGTAATGGCTCAGAATACTGAAGGCAAGTCCCTGTTAACGCTCATGCCAGAGCAAATACAACCATCTAGGAAAATGTGCCAAGAGATAGCTTGCAAGGATAACAAGGTTTAATTGTACAGACTATAAAATATCAGCAAAGAACTCTTCTGCTCGAGAACATTCTGCTCCTAGAATGATTGTTGGTGCCCTTTTGAGAGGCCACAACTTCACCAAGGATGTCACATATAGTGTCTAAACCTGTACAGTTCATTGGTAAGACAGTATAAATGGTCCTACTCCATAGGGGATGCCAGGCTACAATTGGCTAGCTTTCTCCGCTGTCGGTCAGTTCCCACTTGGACCCGCAAGGCTCATCTCTACGCCGAGTGAAGTTCATGTCTCGAGTTACATTGTACAAACAGTGATTATATGCTAAGCCTACTACTACATCATTATGGCATGCACTTGGGAGGCTCGGGACTGGTGCCAGGGGGAAGGGAGGAAGAAATACAGTCATACTGACCCACAAATTCTGTGCTTTGTTGTTACCGCGCCTCTTGCACCCAAGGCTTCCACCCTAATTTTGATCTATAATGTATCCCTTCCTGTACCTTGCATTACAAAGGATGTATTTATGGGATGAGGTGAAACAGTCACTCATGCTTAGATCTTTTATGGCCAGTAGGTTTACGATTTGAGCTGGGGCTGTTCCCTGTCTCAGAATGCAGGGGTGGGGGGGGTGGAATCAGGTCAGTGGTGTGGGCGATGGCTCTGGATAGGCTTAGTGGGGGTTAGAGGACTGCTAGCAGCTTGGCTGTGATGAATGGGCACTGCGAGGAGCCTGGTGTCTCATGGCCTTGCAGGGCGCATTCCTCTCAGTGATACCAAGTAATTGCCACAGTGGAGGGACAAGAGGCTACCTCCGTGAGAACTAGTTATGTGTACCCATCCTATCTTAATGATCTGGGCCTCGTCAAGCCCTTTCCTGGAGCTAAGAGTTGTGTAGCGCGGCCATGCACGACTGTGCCACCGCCATAATTACAAAATGCTGTTTCATTTCATGCCCATTCTAGGGTTATCCATCTATTCCTGCTATATTATAACTGTGCAGAGTTTCATAGCACGGTCCTCTCCCCCCTTGTACACTACGCAATTCCATATGGGATTAGCCTCACCTTAAAGTGCCTATGGTGGTGGAATGGACTCATTACCATCCCAAAAATACACACCTCATCAGGGCTGCTATACCTATAATGGCTCAGAGGTAGAACACGCACATCCTATGAAGACCACTAAAGAACAGACCCATGTAATTTGGGCTGCTATACCTGTAATGGCTCAGAACACACAGTTGAAATGGGCTCCTACACGTGTAATGGCATACAGTGTTGGTAAAGCATCTGCATTCAAGCAAGTGCTGCATCCTGTCAGACAATCCTCTAATTCTATAATTCCCAGCCTAATGGCCAAGAGAAGGTTTGCACACATCTAAAAAGGAGCACCCAATGGTAAAGCTGCACTATATTTCTAAATGGAAAAGGCATTTACAGCTTTTTGGATATTTATTGGTGCTGTGTTAAAAGACCAACTGAAAAACAGGAGAGGAAGAGCAACTCTGAACCTAAGCAATACAGGAGAACAAAGGTGTGGCGGGGCCCCGTAGGGGGGCAAAAGTATAGTGAACATATTAGACAATCCAAAACAGGAAGAGAGAGCAATGAGCTACTGATAAGGCAACAAAACAAGTGAGAAGGGAAACAGAGTTAATAATTGGACAAACGTGCAATGGGAGTGAGGGATAGAAGCAGAGAAAATGAAACATTTAGAGACCGTCAAATAAAACACAGATCAACAGCAGGTGGGAAGAGATGGAAAAAGAAAAGCGAGATTAGAGAAGGGCAGGCCAATAACAAAAGAGACAGTGTAAAAAGATAATGAGAAGGAGTTGCAGTCACAATCGAGAAAATTAAAAAAACAGATATAGCCTGATTAATTAAATGAGAGAGGAACAGGAGCTATATCAACAGATACAGCGAGATCTGGGAAGGAAACAGCAACAATAAAATGCAGAGATGGGAGAGGCAGAGTGACAGAGAAACAGACTGCAAAACATAGCATTGCAACACTTAAAGGTGAGAGGCAGAACGTCCGCAAGTGAGAGACAGAGGAAACAGAATAGCAAAGGGAAGGAGAGATGGAGCAAAAACACAGATTGGCTGTCACGCAGGTAGTGCCAGGCAGCAACAGTAGGCTCGAGAGGCAGAGAAGTGATCCTTGTAGAGTGCAGGAGTGATTTATGAATCACCCAATGTAACTAGCTGACATCTGTAGTAGCTCTTAACAGAGTTTGTGCCCAAGTATCATGATGATGAAGCTGGGTAGTATGCATATACAAGATTCTTGTGTGGAGAAAAAAATGTCCATGGGTGCAATTAATTATTTAGAGCCACTTTGAAATGCAGCTGTTTTGTCAATAATCTTTTAGAATAAAACTTTAATTTTATGCACAAATTGGATAGTTGTCACACCTTTTACTCTTGCAAAGGAAATTGGATTTACTCTCTAATTCTAAAAATTGGGAGTAAAATACTCTCACCCCATCATCCTATCTGGAGCACTGGTCCTAGGAGAGAAGGACCTCGACCCACATTGCCAAAGAAGTGTTAAACTGAAACATAACCCTAATCATTAGTTGACTAGTGGGCAAGGGAAGAAATGAGAAAGTGTCAGGAAGGCTGGTCTTCTGCAGGAAGACGTTCAGGGAGTGTTGAGCATAACCTGCAGAGAATGGGGTAACCATAATAATGTAACAAACAGCATCAGTGTGGTTCTTGTTTCCCTTGAAGTGGTTCTTATATTTGAAGTTGTGAAGCAAAATGACATTGCTTAATAGTTTGTTGGCATTTACCACTGAAGTACTGGCACGTAGTCATCTACTCTGGCTTGGCAGGGGTGTATACCTGGCCAGAGGGTATTGTAGTAGTTGGATCTGTTCTGGCAGCAGAGTACATTAGAATAGAGAACAATGTCTTAATAAGCCTGGCAGGTGAATGGGCCAGGAGAAAGCCTTTGAAGGACTCTGGTATGGTTGAAAGCATTAAAGAAAAAGTTGAAGAATCACTAAGTTTTTTTCTTGATTGATGCAGAGTCATCCTAACCAGTAAATAACATTAAAGTGTTATGTGAACTGCTGCTGAAGTCTCGATTATATGAACTGTTGTTGAAGTTTGGACCAAAGAGAACTTTGTTACAATACAAGATTTCCTTAACCTTTTTGGAACTGTTGAACAAAATCCTACCTGAATCTGGGGAAGGGGAATTCACCTGGTTTAGAAAGAGGAATATTTTTCTATGTGAATCTGTTACATTTGTTGTTGTTGAACTGCCATATAAATACATTGTTAAGCTGTGTATGATAAAGTGTGAGAGAAAGATTCCTTTTGTTAGAATGTTTACTTTAGTTTATTTTAGGCTGGGAAATCCTAGTCAGGGTAGGGATAGTGAATGGCATCTTTTGAAAAACCTTCACAAAACTGTCAGCCTCACATTTCTGACCCCTCACACCACTCTACCTCAGACTGGGTAATCTGATCCCCACTGTACTCTTCCATGCTGACCCTTTTCTCCATACTGCATGGGCATCCCTTCTAAGGGACGGGAGACAGAACCTTTTTCAAAAGAAAAAACCTTCTTCCCATTTAAATTTGGAGGCACGCGGGGGTGCAGCCCTGGGAGCATGTGCTGCCCTGACTCTACCCTCTGGCGCCACACCTCAGTCCCCTCTTCCGCGTCGACGGGAACAGGCCGAATTCACCAGCGCTCCTGGGTTTGGCTTCGGCCATGTAATTCCATGCATGGATACTTCTTCTCTTTTGTCTTTTTATCATTCAGGTACTCGGTCGCAGATGTCACTCTCCTCCCCGGCACATGTCGACTTCTGCAGGTGTCTATTCCGCAACTGGCTCTTTCCAACTAAAGACCCCCACGTCCTCTGCCTACGTTGCCTTGGCCCAGACCATGGCTGGCAAGCTTGTACCGCGTGCAACGCTCTCTCCTTGAGGTCTCTGAAGAACAGACTAGCCAGGTGGAGGGAGCTCTTCCAGAGATCACTTCCAAAGGACCTAAAGGACTTCGTCTTTCATCGATCCAATCCCAAAGTAGGTCCACTCTTTTCCAACACACCCTGGAAGGGAGACTCCTTCCCAAGCACTCGCCCGTGCAGGAGGGACTGATCAGGTCCTCATACCAGCATGAGTACCAAGGCTATATCAGCTACCGGCTGACAGGCTGAGGGGTCAGTAGATCCACCCAGTGACAGTGCTGAGGGACCAGAAGGTTCTTTTACCGGGCCTTCACCCGAGGGGCCACGCCCTAGTACTGGCATCATGTCTGAGGAGGCACCTATACGCAGTTCTACAGGCAGATCCACAGAGGGCGAAACGCCTACCAGGCCTCGGCCTGAGGAACAGGGTAGGCCCCATGATCCACATTCAAGAGTCCTGGACGGGGCGGGCCCAATGAGCCAGGCAACATGACGCAGGCACATGGAAGGCAGCTGGAAAAAATGGCCGCCGTGCCAGACATTCCAGACATCTGCCCGATACTGCACCAAGGCAGGGAGCAGGTGGAGGAACATGTGTCCAGGTGGGACTCGTGTCAACCAAGTATCTGGCCTACAGCCTACCCTTCATTTGCGCAGGGCAGGTTCCTACTGTATCCATATGGACAGGGCATGCAACGGCTCCAGCAGCCGTCCACTACCCCATCAATATCGCTTACCACTCTGGCATTCGAAGACAGATTTTTTTGAAAGGTTGCTCGGTCTCATGAAATCTCAGATGGAGGACGTCCTCAAGGACGCCATCAGGGACATGCTCCCGCCAAAGGCCCTGGTGCTGCAGGCCCTAGTACTAGTGCCCCTGTGCAGCCTCAGCCGCCTCTCTGGCCCCCCAACCGATCATGCAGGCGGTTCCGTACCAGCCTCCGCTGCAGCCTACGGCTCCGGTCTTCACTCTCCAGCCTTCGGCTCCCAGCACCCCTCCACGAAGGCCTTCCACGAATGTCTTGCAGGGCTGGCAGAGTACTTGGGCAGTCCTCAACTCGAAATTGAGCAACCAGCAGAGGGGGTCCTCGCAGAAGTGCTCACGCTGCGTCCCACTGCAAGAACGAGGATCCCGATGCAGAAGGACATGGTAGGTCTGGCTCAAGCCCCCCTCGTTCCAGCCGGTCAATCGACTGGACACCAAGTACAGACAGATGGAGGGGATACACTCTTGCTATCAGCCCACCCTCAGCCACACTCTTCGGTGATCGCTGCGGCATCACTATACTCAAAGCCTCAGTCGGCCTCTTCCTCTGGGGCGTTGTTAGGCAAGGAGGAGACTATCTTGGAGGCGTATGGGAAGAAGCTGTATTCCAACGTGTCCTGCATCTTCGTCAAGCCAACGCTGATGCCATGCTGGCAGCCATTAACCAAAGGCTTTGGCTGGAAATTGCGGATTTCCTCACAGAGCTTCCAGCGCAGAGCCAATCACTATTCAAGGCAGGACTGGCAGTGGCCAAGATGGTGGCTCAAGACATCATGGAGTCCACCGTGGCCCACATCGACACCTCTAGCCGGGCCATCTGCATTGCCACGGACATGAGAAGAACAACCTGGCTCTGTGCAACTAATTTCAACCCGGACGTCCAGGAACGCATCTTAGACCTTCCGTTTGAGGGGGGGTGACCTCTTCCACTCCTTCACGGACAAGGAGCTTGACAAAAAGAAAAGCAGCTCACACACGACCTAGTCTTTATCCATCCTTACAAAGACCATGCCCTGATATATGTATTCCTCTATGGCCGTGGAGATCACTAATCCGGCATGCAAGTGGTTCTATTGTCAAAGCAAATAAAAGGGGTGGAAAAGGGCATCCCTGCCTTGTACTCCTTGCTAGTGCAAAGGGAGTGGAATAATTCCTGTTGGTTTGTACTTTGGCTGTTGGGTTCATGTCAAATAGTTTCACATAATTTATAAATCTGCCTCCCAGACCAAATCGGCTTAGTACCCGAATAAATAATTCCATGAAACAGAGTCGAAAGCTTTTTCAGCATCTAGCATAACTGCTGCAGCCGTAGCTCCCGGGTCTATCTGGGACAATGTCCCGAATAGCCAACGAAGGTTTTGTGCTGTCGATCTGCCTGGGATGAAACCGGACTGATCAGGGTGCACTAAGCTGGACATGTATGGAAGAAGTCTGTTTGCAAGGACTTTCGCAAATATTTTTGCGTAACCATTTATCAGTGACAGTGGACGATAGGAGGACATCTCCGTGGGGGGGTCTGCCAGGTTTCAGAAGGACTGATATCACTGCTTCGGTTAGGGAAGATGGAAGCTGACCGTTGCAGCACGATTCCTCCCATACTTTCAATAGGCGGGGGGGCCAGTATGTCGTCGTAGGTTTTATAGAGTTCTAACCCCAGTCCGTCTGGGCCTGGGGCCTTTCCAGAAGCAAGTGTGGATATAGCTTCCGCAATCTCCTCTAGTGTGACTGGGCAATTTAGATTCTTTACCGCTTTATGGTCCAGACAGGGAGTTCTCATCCAGATCTCTCTACATCCATCTTGGTTCTGGTGTCTGAATTTGCATATAGGGTTTGGCAATAGTTAATGAAGGTCATGTTTTTCTCCCCTGCATTAGTTATATGGCTGCCATCTAGGCCAGTGATGCCTGTGATGTGCTGCGTTTCCCTTTCTCCTCTAACTATTCACGCAAGAAGTCGACCTGGTCTCTCCTTCTCACCATGTTTAAGGGCCTGAGTCAATTTGGCTGTGAAACAGACTTCGCGATCCAAAAGTTTCCGGAATTTTAATAGATTACCCTTAATTACACCCAGGAGTGTTCTATCCCTGGTATCGCCATATTCATTCTCAAGTTTCTACAAAGATTCTTCTATTGCACCCAGCTCTTTTCTCATATTCTTAAGAATGCCAGATGTAGAGGCAATCATCACTCCGCGGAACCATACTTTAAATGTTTCCCATATACTGGCATATTTTGCGACTGATCCCTTGTTGTTTCCGTAGAAATTATCTATATTTACCTTTAAGGTGTCCAGCAGTGCTGTTGGAGCCATTGTCCGTAATGGACGTGGTTTAGCTTCGGTTGTTAATTCTATCTAGATCAATAGCGGGGAGCGGTCTGACAGGGTACGCAGTAGTATCATGGAACCGCACAGCCTATCCGACAAAGCGGCCGATATCAGCCAAAAGTCGATTCTGGAAAATGCATCATGCACCGTGGAATAGTATGTGAATTCAGCAAGCATTTTTGGGGTGTTCCGCTCTCCCTGCGTCAATAAGTGTGTATTGTGTTATAATCTACGGAATCGTTTGGGCTGCTCTAGTGTTACCTCAGTTAGTGTTGGATCTCTCTTTGGAAATATCCAGTATGATATTAAAGTCACCCCCTACCCCCACAGAGCTGGGTCATCCGGTGTCTTTCCGATCAAGGTCACCATGTGAGCATAAAAGGCTGGGTCATCAATGTTCAGACCATATGTGTTAACTAATGTTGTGGTTTCATTATTTATTGCACCTGTCGCAATCACCTATCTTCTGTTGGTATTAAAGTTTATGGATTTATGTATCAATGTGATCACCCCTCTTGCTTTTGAGGAGTACAAACTAAGTATATTTGTTTTCCCCACTGTGGTACAATTTTGCTGTGTGTTATGTCAAGGGTGTGGGTGTCCTGCAACATCACTACATTAGGTGAGTGTCACTGCAAATAGGACCAGACCTTCCTGGCTTTTATTGAATTGTTTAGCCCATGCACATTCCATAATATCAATTTCAGAGTGTCGGCCATTTATATCTAGTATATACTTAATTTGTACTGTATCAAAGCACCTAGTGTTGTCAAATTGTTGCGTCATCCCGTTCACCCTAATGCACATGTTCTTGTCTTCACACACTTGCGTAACGTGTGGCCTTGGCCAAACTCCAATTCTCTCAGCCCACCATATTACATCAACTTAATTAACTCTCCCCCTTCCCTCCACCGCACCATCTACCCCAACTCGATGATCTATTCCCATTTGAACATTGGATACTCCCTGAGGCACTTTGTTGGCTGCCATGTCCTCCCAATGAGGCTCCGTGGTACCCCACTTTAACTTCAATTACAATATACTTGTGTGCCTGTTACTGTGTCATCTGATTAAGCAGTTGTATACATCACAGTACTTGATCAGTCATTACCATCCCTCCCCTCAATTCCACCTCTTAGTGAACTGTTCGTTACTCTATTAGGATGCTGTGGTGGGGCAGGTATGGAGGCCTCGACATAGTTGAGTTGAGTGCATCCGCCGGAGACCCAAAGAAGTGTGCCTTACCCCTGTGCTGGATTCTTAATTTTACAGGCAAAGTCAGAGAATATGGTTCTCGTCATGCTATAAGGAGTCATTTTACAGGGTCATATGTTTTCCTCTGGGCGTGTACGCCTGCAGCAAAGTCTGGGTAATTATGAATGTTGCTTGATTCGTATTGCAGCGTCGTAAGTTTTCTGGAAAGCTTCAGGATAGCTTCTCGGTCCCTGTAGTTCAGCAGTCTAGCTATGATTATACGTGGGGGTGCACCTAGTTGTGGTGGTGGGGCGAGAGTTCGGTGCACGCTTTCAACAAGGAATTTGCCGGACAGTGAGGAAGTATCAAACAGTGATTTTAGGAGGGTCTCGACAAAGGGTTCCATCGGACCTTTGCATGCGGATTCAGGCACACCAATAAGGCTTATGTTGCACCTAGAGCGTGACTACAGGTCGCCACGCTTCTTCTTTATCTTAGTTCAGTTTTGAGAGTCGTTATGTCACGATCGTGTTGGTGAAGCGTGTCTTATGCCATGTGACTCTTGTTTCTACTTCTTTGATGCGGCCACTTTCTCCCGTTTTGCTTTCAAGGATCCCATTGTAGTGAAAGACTGCGACCGGCGGGGTATATTGTGGTGGTGTGTGAAACCAGTTTAGTCAGCAGACTATGGGGTCTTGACAGTTTAGGCCAGCAAGTTTGCTCAAGTGCGGTACTGAACTCGTAGGCAGGCCCCTGTGAGGGGCTCGTCTCTTGATAGGATTGTGTAGTGGCTCTGTTTCACAGTAATAGTGGTGGAGTATCTTTGTCCCACCTCTGCAGTTGAAGGGAGTGCCATACACTGCGGTGCTGTATCAAGGCCTTTGCTTGGGAGTGGCGGGGATAGGGTGTGTCAGCCCCCGCTATGCAGCCGAGGTCTTATATGTACTTGTTGGAGGCAGTTTGCCCGTGCAACTGAATTCATCCAAAATCTCAGGCGGACCACATCCATCTCATAGGATTAACCCCCTCACCGCCCCTGTTGCTCTAAAATGTTTTATGCACGGTCCATGTGCCAATCCGCCTTGTTGTATCATGCCAAGGGTAATGCTTATAGAGTCGCACCGGCCTGCGATCAGATTTTAGCTCAGGTTCTGTCCAGTGTCGTGTGGCCTGTGCCTTTCCGACTTTTCTGGAAGCTAGTGGAGTTCCCAGTGGTGGCTGTTTCTCCCAAGTGTGCCTCAGATAAACTTTGTGCAAGTTACACAGGTGGATAATGCTCCAGCCACCTTCTTATTCCCTGTGTCCCAAGTGCATTCAATATTCCCAGGAGCTCATAGGGTTTCTTGAGATAAGTGCAGTATACGATATAGCCTATGTGTTCATATCGAGCCCAACAGATGGATTGTGGACCTGTCGCTGCTTGGCATCATGCGATCCAGGCACTGTCGGTCAAGACAGGAGCCGGTGGGACCCCGCAGGGTGTGGGGTTAGACGATTACTAAGTGTGCCATGAATGTTCAGTCTAGCGCCTCCCTACCAACACCATTCCCGTTTCCTGAGCGGGCGCGCTCCTATCCTTGGAGGATTGCATGCACCTCTATTCAGGCACTGGTATAACAGGGGGTTGGCCTCACCTGCGGCCCCAAGGAGCCCTCGCTCTGGCAGCTGGATGTCGATGTTGCTCTATCCCTCACTGGGGATCCAGGCGTCAGGACCACAATCACTGCTTCGATTTGGTGCAGGATGGTGTTGCCTCCAATCAGGATCTTTCCGGGGGTTGCAGCAGTCTCCAGCAGCGTGCAGTCACTCCCTGCCCTTCGTCGCCGCATGCCGGACTGTGCTGCCGAATTTACCACCTCAGTCGGGAGAATAATAGTAACTACAATCAGGAGCTCAGTCAGTCCCCCGCCACTCCGCACTTCCACCGTGGCACATAAACCGATCGGGGCTCCAAGGATCCACACTCACTACATGCACGAGTCCCCCAGTACTCAGCTCCCACTAGCAGTCAGAGGCCTCGGCTCCTCCCTCCCACATGTCGCAGCAACGGTAGCTGCCGGCGCTCTTCCGCACCTTTTTTTCGGATGGCCTTCTTTCCGATTAGATGGGAACTTGGGGCATCACACTTGAACATACTGTGCTCTGTCCAATTATCGCTGCTTGCCAGTAGCTTCAAGTTTGTAATAGGCACTTTAAGGATTATTAAGCTGTAAGGATTGCTAGTGAGGTCGGAGCCTTTCGATCAGGTTGCCATTTCGTTTGGCTGCTCAACAGCACCCCCCTGTTTCTTTTCTTGTAGTGTGGTGACCACTCCCAGCTAGCTGGCCCCCAGGTTGGTTCTTATGTGAGGGTTTAGAGCACCATATTGGCGTACCATGGAGAAGTATGTGCTCATTCTCCCTTTGTTCTAAGTATTTTGGATGTACCAGGTTCTCCTGTAATACCTCAAACATCATACACCGCTATATGTTTCACCTTTGTAACCAAATAACTTATGTACTTTGTTCTCCTATAACCCCACGAACCTCGTACACCGTTATGTATCTCTCCTCTACAACTGAGTATCATACAAACTTGCTTGTAACAGCGCTGCAATGCCTAAGGGCTGCTTTGTGCGCTATACAAATGTAATAAATAAATAAAATAAAATGTGTTGTCCCTGCTCCTCTCAGTCCACTCCTGTGTTTTCCTCCCTACCCTCTGACATTGTTGTGTTTTGTACTCCTCTCACCTCTATACTTACCCTTGATTCCACTTATAAATCCTAGACCACCTCGTCTTCTCGTAAAGGGTAGGGTTCACTTTCCATCTCTATGCTTTCACTCTTCTCTTTGAGAATGTGTCCCATTCCCGTCCCTCTTTTCAATCCCTTCACTTTGAGGATCTTTATTGGTACCCCTTTCTGTGCTTTCAGTCCTTCCATGTCTCCCTGGATATTGACAGTCTCATTTACCAGTCTCCTGTCGCCTTCCCTATACTTTACAACATATCTTTCAATCTCACAAGATCGCCATCCCAGAGGGTATCCTCACCATTGGTTTAATCATTATTCTCTCTACAGTCTTTCTTGCCTTCTGATACCTTCTATTCCATCTTCCTTGAGTTCTCTCTCAAACTGTTATTTGCTACCGTACAACACATAGCAACACTTCTTCCATCTTCTTTTAATCTGCTCTTCTTCCTGTATTCTCACCCTCTCCAACTTCCCAGATGATAACCCTCCTCATCTCATTTTGTCTATCTGGTGCCCGGTTCTGATCTCAGGAACTGACATGGCTGGGCTTCCCTCGTTCAGCTCCTCGTGAGAGAATACTTCACCAACTTGAAAAAGGTAGCAGTCATCATTGGACCTAAAAGGTTACTCAAAATGCAGAAAATATTTTAAGAAAAGGTCAAAAACAAAACTATGTTTTGTGTCGCTTTGTAAAAGAAATCGGAGCATGGCATCCATGGGAGTGGCTCGCCTAACCATCTCTTTGGTAAGGGGCAAACTGCCCTGTATTATGCGGATGGCTTACTCCGTTTAACTTCCTGATCATTGCTTTGGCAAATGCATACCAAGTATTTGCCAGCCTTGTCACAGGGAAGGATTATAAGCATACAAATCTATGAAAGGTACAATGCTGGAGAAGCTTAGTTTCTGCTGTAGGAAGTGTAACCTTCAGCTCACTGGCCAGAGTTCAGCTGCGTATAATGCGATGGTGCAAGATATAGCTTTGCAGCGAGGCAAACTGGCAGAATTAACTGAACTACCTTTGAAATGATAACATTGCTCCACTGGTATGGGACACTTATATTTAGGATTCGTCCATGTACTTTACCTAGCTTCAGTTGTTACTAAACCTTCCTCCCTGGTAATCATAATGGTTGACCTTCTGAAGGGGACCACTATTTAAGGTGAACTTGCAACTCAATTGCCTATTTTTCCTTATACATATTCTTGCACATTTCGTAACATTGGGTTTAAGGAAAGGTCATTGCCGAAAAAGCTTATATGTGTAGTGAAGGCAATTAGCAGCTTTAACCAGTCAAAAGGGGCAGTGCCTGCATATAATATGGGTATTCTGAAATTATGGACTGTTGGTACATCTGGTGAAAATTACTGAACAACATGGCAGTTTTCATTAATGTATAAAATAAGAGGAGTAGTGCCGGGATGGAGTCCCCAATATTTTACTTATTGTACTGATACATTGCACAGCTTTTTTTCGGTCAAATGCTCTCAGAATTCGTAGCTGCAAAGTGCACAGATGCTCATTAAATGCACATACATTTGGTAAAAATTAAAGAAGTATAGGTTCCTCCATTGGTCAATAGTCTGTTTTCTTTTTTGCATTTTCCTGGGCTCTGTATTTATTTGAACAGGGAAATGAAGATATTGGGCCTCATTACAGGTCCGGCAGTAACCGTGCCAGTACTACCAGTGCCACTGGACCTGTAATTATTTACCGGCACATGACTTTCCTGTGCCACCAGGAGATTACAACCCCGGCGGCCCGTAAAGTCAGGCGCCGGCAAATTGTAAGTCCCCATTCCCATAGAGTCCTATGGTACCTGTGTTTCCCTGACGGGTCTGCCTACTGTGGCTGCTGTGCCGGCAGGGTCAGACCTGTCAGGCTCAGCGGCTTCGGCAGGTAAACCCGTAGTTTACCGGTCCGGAAACAACGGTGCCGGTACGCTTACCGGAACCGTTGTTTCCGGACCGGCAAACTTCAAATGAGGTAAATTGAGTTCTTCTTAAGCTGTTTGGTGTTTATACATTCCTTTGCTAATCAGTTTGAAATTGGCGTTAAGCCAATAAATTGATCTGTAGTATGTTCGGGATGAGAAAACCCACTTTGTGAAAGCTGGGACGATAGCAGCCTGTTTCCATGACACAAAATGACTACACTTGTCAGGCACCCTCCTCGGTTCTGACAACTTCACCCCTGTTTCCAGGTCACCCCTCTCCCCTTCCTGCTCACCTGTGGTCTCTTCGTCGGATTTGACTCCAAATCTCTTCTTCCAGAGAGCCTCTTCTCTTGTGTGTAGATGAGGTCTACCTCGGGAGGAAGCCACCTTGCCCCTCAGACCCGGGGCAAAGGGGGCCCCCGTACCGGGGCAGACCGGTTGAGGGGAAAAAGCCGCGAGGCAGAAAAAAACCCTTCCTTAGCTGGGCGAGGACCGCTGATTCAGAGGCAGAGCAGAGTGAGGTCGAAGGGTCCAAGAGGACAGGGGCCCCACCTATAATCGTGCCGAGGAGAGCCGCTATTAGGAGGATCCCACACACACTGCGGCAAGGCAAAATTACTGAGCAGAAAGGGAAAGAGACGGGGGAAGCATAGAGTGACTGCCAAGGCAAAGGAAATTGAGGGAAACGCTATAGCAGGGGAGAGAGCTAACTGAAAGCAAGTAAGAAGCCAGGGTAGGCAGGCGGGGGAGAGGAAAACATACAGTGAGAAGCCGCGGAGGAGAGAACAGCGTACCAACCCGGAGCCTAACGCGAATAGGTTGCAACGCGCGGCCGTCTGGGTTGGTGGACGTAAAAAAAGACTGCCGCTGGATGGAAGGCAGAAAGCTAGACCGCAGTTGTAGAATGCGGGCAGCGTGATGGCTCATTTTAATGGCCGCCGAGATGCCAGCGTCTCCACACCTGCCAACGGCCCCCGAGTGTGACAACACTACACAGGTTGTTGCTACCACATTGAGATTACTTTTTAAAACAAGGGAAAAACCTTTAGTTTGCGGATCTATACTGGATTGAAACCTGGTCTTGGGCTTTTTCTGCATAGCAATGCTTCTGCTTACCCTAGTGATTTCAAGTACCGGGGAAGCTGATGCAATAAAGCTTCTATTTACAGAGGTAAGTTGATATACATAGTTGCAAAATGATGGACCCAAGTGTCTTCATTAATTAATTCCTTAGGAAGGACCTTGCTCCTTACATCCCTCTCCTTTAATTTTCCAAAAAGCCCTGATATCTTGATTTTATAGTTCGACATAACCGGGGGAATGACTACCTTCCTCTAGTCTACGTGTCACGTAGCTTCAAACACAAAGTTCTCAAATGTTAGAAGGGTCTACCACCCCGGCTTCTGCTCTTCTTTGATTGGACTCCCTTGGTATCCCTCTCTACCAAGTACTGCTATGAGGAAGATGACTCATGTTACTTTCTGGTTTCAGGTCCGAGACCCTGGTTTCTCTCTCTTCAGCGTGAACCACTTGATTCACTCTCCTGCCAAGTGTGACCACGCGGAAGATACCTCGCTTCTTGATTTGGGTCCCAGACCCCAGTTTCTCTCACCCTTCGGTTTGGCCCACTTGGCTTACTGTCTCGCTAAATACTGCCAAGAGGAAGATGACTTGTGAGATGATTCTGATATGGGTCCTAGACCCCTCCCGGGTAGTCAATGGTTTTCCCCTTTCCACTGACTCTCTCAATCTTCACATCCGTGTCCCAGGCTATTCTCTGGTGGTCAGTAGTTTTCGTAAAACCACTAGGCCGAAGTAGCATTCCTCTGATGCAAGACCCTCTCGCCACATGCCTCGTGTCCCTACCGGGCCCCTGAACTGCCCCGTACCTATCACTGGGATTGGGTAGCTCTCTGGTTGTTGCTGGGTGTTTCTTCACCCTCTGTTGATCGGCTGCTTGGGTCTACGCTCAGCTTCTCTGCCTCGCGGTCTCGACGTTGTCACCAGACCATCTGGTCCAGCTGGTCACGGTCGTGCCATTGCATTGTTTGTCAGGACTGGTGGGGAGGTCACTTCTAGCTCAACCTCTGGACTTCCACGGCTGCACACCTGCGTCTACCGCTCCGCCTGGTTCTTCTCTGGATGCGATTCAAAACTCCTGGGTTTGTCGCGGGCTGAAGATAAGTAGTCCTCCTTCTGATTCTCTTTTATGGTACAGGCTCCTCCCTGGCGCAATGTCAACACCTGTAGCTGTAGTTGTCATGTCAGTTCTCATTTCCCTCTACGGGCCACCTCGTCCCAGTACTTGAGTCAGGCAAACCCTCAGGGTTCTCAAAGATCTTCTTTGTCCCAGTACATTTGGATCAATCTTGCACATGTTAGAAAAGTACATGGGCCTACTCTCAATATAAGAGTTTGTGATGGGAGTGGGGCTTAAGGAGTGAAGGGGTGTATAGGGCATGGGTGGAGGGCAGGTATTAGCGTTTTCCAGAGATGTTCTCCTTTGTCCCCACAAGGGAGGTCTCTTCCCATGAGATCCTTCCGCTGAGTACCACCCCCAGGGGGACTATCTGGTAGCAGCCTCACCATCCTGGCCTCCTAGGAAGGGGCTCCACCCTGGTGAGAAGTTACGACATCTCAGGATTCGTCACAGCTCCTTTTTTAATCATAATCTGATATATGTAACAATAATGCACCTTTCTTAAAGCAAGTGTGCTTGTGTCAAGCTCTGTAATTAATTGTAGCAAAGTTAAATTAAATTTTCTGCATCAAGCCAAGGAGAGTGCTGATTTGGTTTGATGAGTTTATTCTTCATCCCCAAATTCTATCCCCTGACAGAATTAGTCCCATCCCACTTGTCATAGTCTGATAGGCCGAAAGACATAGACATCTCTATCCTAATCCTCGTCGACGATCACTCTGATCTCCTCAATACTCTCTCACTGCTTGGGATTTGTGATCAAGTCCTTGCCTGGATCGAGTCTTACCTGGCACCTCGTCAATTCTCTGTTTTCTGCAACAACACCATCTCTCAACTCACTCCTCTTACTGTTGGTGTTCCGCAAAGCTCTGTCTTGGGTCCCCTCCTGTTCACACTGTACACTTCTGCTCTCGGGGCACTTATCCTCTCCTTTGGGTTCTTGTACCAACTCTTCACAGTCGACACCCAAATCTTTTTCTCCTTTCCTGAACTCTCCACTGACCTATCTACAAACATTTCCAACTATCTCATTGCTATTACATACTGGATGACCTGACACACTCTTATGTTGTACTCCTCAAAAACAAAAGTGCTTTTCTTTGCTGATAAATCCTCGCTCTCATCTCCTCCGCCAATACAGGTACCACCTGACACTCTTACTGACATTCTTCTCCTAGAAACCTTGTTGTCGTTTAAGACCCTTCACACACACTCTCTACCTTCATCTCTAAAACTGTAATAGCGGCTCGCCTCAACTTCCTAAATATCAGGAAAATCAAGCACCTCCTTCCCTTCAAAACCACAAAACTTCTCCTAACCACTCTTGTCTTCTCTAAACTTGTCTACTAAGCCAGTATCCTCTTTGGCCTTCTAATCTATGCATTCTGTCCCCTTGAAAAGATTATTAACTTTGTTGTCAGGACTCTTTGAACTCCCTTGCTTCACCCTACTTCCTCCTATCGCCAGTCGGCTGGCAGGCTGACTATGCAAAGCAGGGCCACATTAAAATTCCTCCAACTACTGCATAAATCCTTCCACGGTATGGCACTGCTGTATCTATCCTCTTCTATCAACCTCTACAAACCCTCATGCAGCCGTTGCTCTTCCTCTTTCACCACCCTTGTGGCATTTTGCTCACCCTGTGCTTCCTCTTGCTTCCGCTCTTTCACTCTTCTTGCTCCACTTACTTGGAACTCCCTCCGCTCTGCATTTCGAAACACGGCCCACATCGATGTATTCAAAAGAAAATTGAAAGCCAACCTCCTCACTGCTGATCTATCCTCTTGATTCACCTCTTCAGACTTAAGCATTCACTCAATGCTAACTAGACTCTTACCTCTCTTTTCCCCAACACACTAGAACATAATAGTTTGAGGGCCCAGCTCATGCTTAGTTAGCTAAACTGCATACCCACTGACAATTAATTGTCCACCATATTGCTTCTGGTATCTATCTAATATACCCCTCCTCAAACCCAATCATCATGCCACTGGAACTCTGTCCACTATAAGAGGCTCACTGCCTCCCATGTATCTGCTATATTACCTTTTGTGCGCCCCTTTGTGAATAAGAGATTTTTTCCCTGTATGGATTTATGCAAATACATTAATAAACTTCTTCAAATTAGGGCTCTCCTTCGAGAGTACATATTAAGGATCGCAGTGAATCATGCATTTCAGGGGTCTCTACTTCCGCAATTTCTTTTCTTTTTTTTTTTTTAAATCAAAATTTGATTACATTTTACTTTGTGGCAAAGGAGAGCAAAACACTTAGAAATTAATAAAGATATATAAAGGTAACAACTTTGAGGTGGCTGCCCCTTTGTTCATCTTTTTCACCCTCCCCTCTCCTCCCTTACCCATCCATCCCATCCTCCATGCATGCATCATAATTCACAGTGGTTGATGTACATCAGGGAGCACACTGAATATGTCCAATCTGGTGACCTATATATGTAAAATGCTACCTCCCGTATTTGTGGAAAAAAGGGCAGGCTGAGTGCTTCTCTATCTACTTTAGACCCACCCAAGAGATATCTAAGATATTCCATGTCATAGATGTCCCTGGCCCTTTGTAGCCATTCTCTTTTAGTTGGGACCCTAGGTCTTTTCCATAGCTGCGCCACAGAACTCCTGGCAGACACTAGAAGGAACTTCGCCGAATAGGTCCCGTATCTTCTCATCCCGATCACCCACTAACCGTGGCAAAAATGCCCTCTGAATCCCATTCTGGTCTCTTATCCAGGACAGCACTTCCTGACAAAATGTTTCCATGTGTTGACACTACCATCACATGTGATAGTAAACCCCCTCGCTTTACTCAAATCTCCAACAATTGGAGTGATCTCCTGGGTACATTCCTGCCAATTTCAAGAGGGAATAATGCCATCTATAAAGCAACTTAATGGCATAAATTCTGTATTGTAGGCACACTGTGGAGTGTGATGACTTACTAAAAATGTTGGACCCTAACTTATATGACATTTTGTTCAAGATCCTTTATGGCACAGGTAGTATGGCTCATTGGTAACAAGCTCGTCTTGGAAGCAAGACAATGCAGAACACCACAGGTTTGAATCCCAGGTCCGCGCTTAGAAACCTCTTTGGTATTAAGCGCGTTATAAATAACCAATTATACTTATACTTTGCCCAATGTTCTCAAGCAGTAATGCAACCTATTTGCTCCACCAACAACAGTTCCTTATAGAGTTGAGCTATCAAGCGCCTCGTTCCTGTTTTTATTAGCAACAATCTTTCAAATGACATCAATACTCTGTGAAGATCACCACCCCCGACTCCCAAACTTGTTTCTGAGAAGGCCCCTTTCAGTTGCAGGAACTTGAATATAGCCAATGTCCCAATCTGCAGGCATTCCTCCAATCATTCTGGGAATAAGAACTGACCCCCCATCCCAAAGCTGGTCTGCTCTGCTGAACCCTCCCTCATACCAAGTCTGAAATCTGAGTGAATCTGCATTCGCATTTCGTAGTGGAGGGGCCCAGATGCAACCCAAGGGGGGGGACCATGAAGTGAGCCACCTCCTTGAGTTCCCCTCCTTCCATATGGACCACAACACTTTGAGGACTGAATGGTCTTTTACCCTTGTTGTTATTCAATCTTGAGGGACCAAGAACCATTCTCCCAATGTTACAGGTGCAAGAATTGCATTCTCCATGGTTACCCATTGTTTCATTGCCATTGGGTTCAGGTGGTCCACCATCACTCGTTGCGGAGACACTTTATAATAGTACTAGTCTGGAAATCCCACACCCCCTTCGGACCTAGGCAAAACAAGGGATCCGTAGGCTATCCTGTGTTTGGCTCCGGAGGGGTCAGAAATGAGAGGCGGACACAAAGAGATAATATTTTCAACATGAGAAATGTTTATTTTATTAAACAAAAGGGGTTGCATAAAGGCTTCTCTGTTCCTACCCTAATCGGAGTTCCCTTCCAAGAAAACTAAAACTAAAGATCAGTCTGTGTCTCGTCATCAAAACTAATAAACAGTCCTTGTGTCCAAACTATATCTGACCCTCACTCTTAAACAAATAATCAAATCGTGCAAGGTAAAATGTTCTGAATTGTAGTTATAGGAAAGCGTGTTGACATCAAGATGAAAGTTCAACAAATAATCCTTGAATACAGGAGGGGCTCCATCCGCTGGATTATTTCAGTTAGGTTAACCACAGTGTCTTTCTTAAGGCCTAAGTTTTGAAGGATGGCTGAAATATCTCCTTTACAAAAACAGTCTCTCAAGAATGGCAAAGTGTCTTTTCCCAAACAATGATCCCTCAGAAACAGTAGAAATGCCTTTTCCCATGAGATTGTTTGGAAGGTAGCAAAAGAAGTCTCTTCAGCTTTAAATGATGTAAAAATGTCTATTTCGAATGGATTGTGTCCTCCCACATATTCCTTATCTTTGAAATTTCCTAATATCCAGCTTGCTTCTTTGGCAAAACTTTTTTTCCCCAGTAGAGGGTGCTGTGCGTCGATGCCTGTCGAGTCTATGTCCCTCGGAGGCCTCCGTCCTGACGTCAACGTCATCGCTGGTATAAGTAGCACGTGCAGCGCCCGTTGCTCAGTTCCGTTTTTCCGCGCTTCACAGCTTCTGTAACGTAATGCTTGGTTCTGTGATTCTTCTAATTTCTTGAGAAAATTCTTCAGTTTTTCAACAAGATGGCTTCCTCATCAGCTCCATGGACTCCTCGGTCCAGTTTAAAAAAATGCTGCTACTGTGATGCTAAGATGTCCATGATGGACCCACACAGGATCTGCTTGTGGTGTCTAGGGGCAGAAGACCCATGTTAGGAGTGCGGCGAATGCATGTCGATGACGGCCAAAGCCTTGAGGGAGCGCAGAGGGAAGTTGGAGAGTAGGTCTCTAAAATCTATTACCCCGTCCAAACGTAACTCTTCTGATGAGTCGAGACATTCGTCTCCCCGTCATAAAAAATATAAACACTCTCATTCCCGGGCGCAATGTGGGTTGCATCATTCCTCGTCTTCGAGGTATGGCAAAAAGAGGCGCCATAGATAGCCGTCCAATTCCTCATCCAGTTCACCTGAAAGGGTCATTTGTCCCTCTAGACATAGTACCCCAGCCCAATGGGAGGAATTCAGAATGAGCATGATGAAGGTGTTTGAGAACGCGGCCTTGCCCCCCTCAAAAACACCTAGAGGCGATACCCCAGACAAACCTGAGAAGCACAGAAGACAGGAGTACTTGACTCCAGCTGTGGAAACTCCTCGAGAGCGATCTAGTCGTCTAGAGAAAGCCTCCATGTTCCACAAGAATTTGTTGTCATAAACGCCGAAAGAAGGCCACACGGCAAGCTTGAAGAGTGAGTCATAGACGCCCTCGGCGACAAAATCGAAGGAAAGACTATCATCGCCTCGTGTGTCGACCTCCTCCATGCCATATACAACAGTTACCTCGACATTCTCATCGAAAACCTCGATGTTTGTGTTGAAGCCATGGACGACTTCTGGAAAAACTTCGAAGCCGTCGACAGTTTTGTCGAAGCCGTCAACATCAACGTTTCCGACATTATTGGCTCCGATAATGACCTCCATAGCGCTGCCATCTTCTTTTGAGAGGATTTACACTCCTCAACCTCGTTCACAGTATTTTAAGACTCTTTCCTCAATTTATGAGGAGGCTGAACACTCATCTGACGAGGAAAGACTGTTTGGTCTAGAGTATGGTACACCTACTGTTCCAAAGGAACTTGTATCAGAAGAGTCTCTGATAAAGAACCTGCAGGCCTCCCTACATGAGGCAAGTGGCATTATACTTCCCCCTGAAGTTGATTTTGGTAGGGTAGATCCAGGGGATCATGCTGAAGGTAACTATATACTACTCATGACTAGAGTTATGGAATGCTCCGCGCCCACACCTGTTCTTGAACAGGATGACTTAACGGACATACTGGATTAAGGCCCACAGGAAGACCCTATTGCTCCATTTCAGAGGGCTCTGCAGAGGAGGGTAGCTTCCAACCGGGAAACGCCTGAGGTCGTCCCGGCAGTCAATAACAGGCGAACAGCCAAATACAGAGCTTCATCTTCTGACCCTCTGTACCTTTTGAAACATCTGACACCAAAAAACCTGGTAGTACAGGCAGCAACCCTTTCTGGCAAGGAAAATGCCTATCCCACAATACCAAAAGACAGGGATGACAAGAAAATACGATGCCATGGCCAAGAAGATTTTCTCGGCCGGTAGCATGGCATTAGTCTGCTAATGCGACTTGCACGGTGGCAAGGTTTACCCACACCCTTTGGGACTGTATTTCGATGTGTGAATCACTCCAGACTGGTCCTGACTCTATTGACAGCATCAGCAGAGCCATGTCGGCTAGTATGGTAATCCGCAGATTTGCTTGGTTGCAGAAGTCAGGATTTGCCATAGACATTCAGTCCAGACTTCTCAACATGCTCTTTGACGGCACACATCTATTTGGGAACAAAGCTGATGAAAGTTTGGAGAAGCTGCAAGCTTCCAAAGCGGCGGCCAAACCCTTGGAGCTGCAATAAGGCAAACTCCAAACCGCCCACAGGTGCGCCCTGGAGGGGTAGGTCCTTTCACTATTATTCTGCATTCGGAAAAAGCAAAGGACAGCCAGCTCAAAGAGGTCAGAGACGTTTCCTCGATGGTGGACGGTGTAGAAGTACTAAGACTGCAACAGCAGGGGCTGCTTTACCCTCAGCCTCTGTGTCAGCCCCTCCAAAACCTCTCTGAGGTCTTACATCACAAGACGGCAGTAGGAGGCAGGTTATCACTGCATCTGATAGAATGGCAGGCTATTACTTCAGATGCTTGGGCATTGGAAACTGTTGCCCAAGGTTACTGGCTACCTTTCCTGCAAAAACCTCAGTCATCTACCGGGGAACAACTCTTTGAAGGTTCTGGATCCGCTCCTTATGCACGAGATTTTAACCCTGCTAGAGAAAGGTGCTAGAGAACCAGTACCTGTAGTGGAGAGGAACAAGGGTTGGTACTCCCCTTATTTTCTAATTCCAAAAGACTGAGACCCATCTTGGGCTGAAGAGACTTGAACAAGTTCCTCAGGAAGGACAAGTTCAAGATGGCAACCCTTTCTCAGATCCTGGAGGCCCTCCAGCTTCAGGATTGGATGGTATCATTGGACCTCCAGGATGCTAACTTTTAGGTGCCGATCCATCACAAGCACAGACAGTACCCGAGGTTCGCCCTTGGCAACTTTCACCATCAATTTCGGGTTCTGCCATTTGGGCTAACCTCCGCCTCGAGGGTTTTCACCAAGCTAATGGCGGTAGTGGCAGCGAGTCTCAGGAGAGGGGGCATTCACGTCTATCCCTACCTGGATGACTGGCTTGAAAGGGCCAGTTCCCCAGAAAAAGCCCTGGATCACCTCAGCTATACTTACCACTCCCTCCACAGGCTGGGCTTCTCCCTAAACTTCAAGAAGTCTCAAATGATACCTTCACAAAGACTTCAATTCATCGGAGAGATCCTGGATGCTTCCTTGGGAAAAGCCTCGCCACCAGTAGTGAGGGCTCCAGACATTGTGCAGATGATGACACAGTTCCAGAATGCGCAATATCTCCTGGCCTTCAATTTTCTGAAATTGCTCGGTCTCATAGCATCCTGTATTTTTCTGGTGCCAGAGGCTCGCCTGAGAATATCTCTCCAGTGGGCTCCCGCGACTCAATTAGTCACAATTCTCAGGAAGGATGTCGGATCTCCTACAAATCCCAGACAGTCTCACTGGATCTTCAGTATTGGGCCTGTCGGGAAAATATCTTGAAAGGAGAACCTTTTAAGCAACCATGGCCGGAGATTACAGTAGTGAGGGACGCCTCACTCATGGGGTGGGGTGCCCATACCAATGATTTGACCATTAGCGGACGTTGGTCTCCAACGGAGTCCAAACTACATAGCAAACTTTTTAGAGCTGAGGGCAATCGGACTAGAGCTGAAGGCCTTCATGCAGTGGCCATGTACTACCTCATCAAAAGAAAAGGTGTAGGGTCAATACCACTGTGCAGAGAGGCAATGCAGCTCTGGTTCTGGGCATTACAAGAAGGAATCTCTCTATCGGCAGTTCACCTATCCAGAGAGAAGAACACGATGGCGGATGCTCTGAGCAGGCAGAGCACACTCTCCCGCAAGTGGGATCTAGCTCAGTAAGTCCTTCAAGAGATGCTTTCGTTGTGGACTAGGAATTTCCACTTCTTTACGCATTTACTCCAGTCCCCATCATTCCTCAGTAATAAGGAGGGTGAGAAGGTTCAAGAAATCCATGATCCCAATTGCCCCGGATTGGGCTAGGAGGGCATGGTACCCGAACCTTCTGGATATGTCTATCTGCCCTCCAATTCGTCTTCCACTAAGAGAGGACATTCTCCCTCTATCTTGCTCGCTCTCTCTCTCTCTATTCTATTCCAAGAGAGAGAGAGAGGGGCGGGGAGAGAGGGAGAACCTTCACGCATGGTTTCTGAGAGGCTCAAGTACAAGGATTGGGACCTCCCGTACAACGTAATGGAGGGATTGCTTTCAGCCAGACGACCAGCAACCAAATCTTTATACCGCTGCCATTGGAATAAGTTCTACAGCTGGTGTAGAGAGAAGAATGTTGACCCTTTCTCATGTAATACACCGATGGTGTTATCTTTTCTTGTGCACTTGGCAAATCTGGGGCTCCAGATTGGAACAATCAAAGGATAGCTAGCAGTGTTAGCCAAACCTCAAGCGCACTGCAGAGGAAGTCTCCTATTTTAGAATTCCTCTGGTAATCCAATTCTTAAAAGGATTAACTAATGTTTATCCTCCGACTCCTTTCCAAGTCCCACTGTGGGATCTCAATTTGGTTTTACACTATCTAATGGGTGCTCCTTTTGAGCCTCTTTAGTCTTGCCCATTATGACTTCTCACCTTGAAAACAGTTTTCTTAGTGGCTATAACATCTGCCCGAAGGGTGAGTGAGCTACAGGCTTTATCCTGCATGCCTCCTCATACTGTTTTTCATGTAGACAGAGTGGTATTGAAAGTGAAGCCTACATTTCTCCCTAAAGTTGTTTCTGAATTTCACATCACTCAGAAAATAACCTTACCATCCTTTTATCTTCTGCCACACCCGGGAAAAGAGGAAGAAAGACTTCACAGACTCGACGTTAAGCGTGCTCTGAGTTTCTAAATTACCAGATTGGCAAGACTGAGAAGAGAATCATCAGTTGTTTGTGGGCTATACAGTTCATAAACTGGGTCTAGGCATCACTAAACAAACCATCTCTATATAGATTATTTTCAACAATTTTGGAGTGTTAGACTGGCCAGTAAAGACCCCCAGAACATCTAAGGGCTCACTCCACCAGGGGTATCGCAACTTCGTCTGCTTTTCAGAGGGGAGTTCCAATAAGGGATATTTGTGCAGCTGCCACATGGTCGTCTGCACATACCTTTACGAAATACAACAGCTGGATTCCTCTACTAGTCAAGAGTTTGTTTTTGGAAAGCCAGTACTGCACTCTGTCCATTCTTGATCAATTCAATTTTACTCCCTCCTGCGAATAAAGTAACTGCTTTGGGAGTGTTTCAAAGATAAGGAATACGTGGGAGGATCCAATCCATTCGAAGAACAAGTTACTTACCAATGGTAACGTTCTTTTGACTGGATGTTTCTCCCACATATTCCTTATCGCCCCTCCCAGACAACCCTGCAGTATAACTTCCCTTGTGGTTACAGTCTGTGCTCTCTCAAGGGGGTAATCGTCTAACTCAAGACATTGCTTCGCTCTTCAAAACGGAATTGAGCAACGGGCGCTGCGCATGCCACTTATACCAGTGATGACGTCGACGTCAGGACGGATGCCTCTGAGGGACGGACATCGACACACAGAGCCCTCTACTGGGCAAAAAAAATTCTGATGCAGCAAGCAGGATATTAGGAAATATCAAAGATCATGAATACTTGGGCGGAACATCCAATTGAAAGAACGTTACTGTTCCAAGAATATCTTCCTGGTTGTGGGGTCAGCAATGAGAGGCAGACACAAAGTTGAAGTGTTCTCAATAGTTGCTATTTTTATTAAAATAAAAGAGGTTTGGAAAAAGGAATTACTTGCCCTAACCAAAAGAGAATGTTCCTAACTATGAAAACAAAACTAAAATAACTTGACCGCGTGTCCAAAATATGCATCTAGCCCTCATACTAACATACAAAATAAAAAAGTACAATATAATTTCTATCATCACTTCAACCAAGTTGTGCAAATATATAGTTTCAACAAACAACCCTTGCCTCCAGGATTTAATTTCTCTTCCCCTGAATGGTTTCACGAAAAAGGCATTTGAAATACTGTGTTTAAGGGTAATAAGAATGTCTGTCTCTTTCTTGGGTATTTTTCCTTACGATGGCAAGGCAAATGTTCTTTTTACAATACGGTTTTAACTTCCCTTTGTTGCCTTGCCTCCCCTGACGCAGGAGGATTCACGGGATGAGCCCCATGCGCCCGCTCGTTCCCGTCCTCGGACCCCCATGCACTCTGTCTTGAGTGTTTTTAATGCCCCACCACCACTGGGACACATGTTTGGCTTGCAGCGCTCTTGGTCTCGGGGCATTGTAGAATCGGTTGTCGCAGTGGAGGGAGAACTTCCATACTTATCCTCCGCCCCACCTTAAGGACTTAGTCTCCAGGACCTCTCATCAGTACAAGGCATGCCCTCTATGCAGCATGTCTCCACAGCACAGCGACTCCTTCCCCGGGGTTTCCACGGAGAGGGGTTCCTCGGATTCTTGTTCTGGCAGGCCCAGGGGCTCATTCGATCGCTCCTGGGGAAGATCTGAGGCTATCCAGGCTATCCTCTTCGACCCCAAGGGGTAAGGGATTGTCTAGTGTCGTGTCCAATAGTCTGTCCTCTGCACAATCCAGCATGGCTACCAACACATGTGCTCAGGGCTTTATGACAACCAGCTACTCGGCGGAGGGCTCAGAGCCTACCAGAGTGATCTCTGGGGTTGACGCTTCTGCTGTGGGTGCTGACCCAAGGTGTATCCTCCCATGTCTGAGGCCTCCCGTTGTTCAAGGCCTTCGCGCTGTGGGGCAAGGCTTCAGAATGGCAGAGAGGCACATGGTGGAGCCTGCCAGGCCAGTGGCCATATTGAATCCAACTCTGGGCCGGAACGTGCTCTCGCCCATTGAGGGTGGCAGAGGGGGGCCACATGTCGGAAACATGTGTCCCAGGACCCGGACTCTCATTGGTCGGTGAAAAGGGGAGGAAGCCCCCCAGGTGTAGGGAGTGCTAGCAGAGGTCTTGAGTAAGTGCACCTCATGCCGGTCTGGCATCCCGCTCCAGGAGTATGTGCTGCAGGTGGCTCAAAAGGTCTGGGAGAAGCCCAGGGCCAAAGCCCAGATTAACAAGAAGCTGGACAGCAGGTTCAGGCTGACGGATGGGGAGCCAATCCTCCTGGCCTCCCACCCGCAGCGTGGCTGCGGCCTCATTATATTCTAAACCATTGTCTTTGTCGTCTTCCTCCACGGGAGCCACCTCCAGTTGTCTTTCCAAGTCTCGAGTCTTTGGGGAAGCGCTGTTAGTTCATCTGCGGCAAGCCAATGGAGATGCCCACTTGGCTGTGGCTCGACCTCCCTTCGGACAAGCAAGCCTCCTTCAAGGCTGGTCTGGCAGATGCCCGGGCCATTGCACACTTCCTCATGGAGTCTTCAGTCTCCCACATCGACACAGCCAGCAGAGGGCTGTGCAATGGTGTTGAGATGAGAAGGACGGCGTGGATGCACGCCACTAAGTTTTCATCTGACATGCTGGAGCAGATTCTGGATCTGCCCTTCGAGGGCGTGGACCTTTTTCCTTTGTCAACTGATGACGAGTTGACAAAGAAGAAACCTCCACTCAAACCGCCAAGTCCTTGGCCATCCTGAAAACACCTAGACAGAAATCCTTCCCTTAGTCCCAGGGCAGGACTGAGTTCAAACCATTCGCTTTCTCCGGCTTCAAGCGGTTTCCGGATCACGGTAACAGAGGCCTGAAAGTTCACCCAGCGACACAGGAGGAAGCAGCAGAGGACTTTGCGCTAGTTTTTCCGTTCCCCCTCCTCTGACAAGAAGCAGTGACGTCAAGGTTGGAGAACACAGCTCGCCTGTGGGGGGCCATTTGGCTCTTTTCCAGGGCCACCTAGAAGCGACTTTTCAACAACTCGTGGATCCTATCCGTAGTCTCCACAGGCTTCAGTCTTCCTCTTCCTTTCCCTCTACCATCTTCTCCTCATCTTCGTCACATCGGGTCCCCGGCTCTTTTACGGGAGGCCCTTTCACTCTTGTAGATGCAGGCGATAGAACCAGTTCCTCTTTCAGACAGGGGCTCTGGGTACTATTCCAGGATTTGTGTGATACCCAAGAATAACCAGGCTGGCCTGAGGGTAGTCCTGAACCTGTCATTTCTAAATCTGTCTTTTCCGCTGGAACGCTTGAAGATGATAACTCATGCGCACATAGCCGAGTCTCTGTGTGCAGGGGACTGGATGTGTTCCCTGGACCTCAATGATGCGTACCTGCATGTACCTATCAACCAACCGCATTGGAAGTTTCTGCGGTTCACAACTATGTCGTACCAGTTTCAGTATAAGGTGCTGCCCTTCGGCCGGAATTCGGCCCCTCGTGTCTTCACAAAGTTGATGAATGCAGTGGCAGGCCTTCTGCGCTTGGAGGGCCCTCATCTGTACCCTTATTTGGATGACTGGCTGGTGAGGGCGGGGTCACCCGACGGGGTGTTGCACTCCTGCCGGAGATTGGCGGATATCCTTCATCAGCTGGAGTTCTCCCTCAGCCAGAGGAAGTCACAGCTGTGCCCATCTCAGGATCTGGTCTTTCTAGGGGTGCTTTGGAACACTAATGTGCAGCGGGTGTTTCCTATGCCCGAGAGGCTCCTGTCCCTCTGCAAGGCAATGGGGCAGTTTCTGGCCAACTCGACCACCTCAGAATGGTGGTTCCAGCACATTCTGGGCCTGATGGCCTCCTGCGTGCTCACTGTACATCACGCTCACCTCAAAATGAGGCGCCTCCAGCTCCACCTGGTGGCCAATTGGGATCAGGAGACGGGGTCTCAGTCGGACAAGATCCCAATACCACCGGTCCTACTGCCCGATCTTCGCCGGTGGATGATGGATTGCAATGTCTCAGTGGGAGCCCCCTTCACCCGACTGCAGCCTACCCTGGCGGTCACAACGGTCTCTTCTCTTTAAGGCTGGGGGGCTGCTCTGGCGGGATACGTGATTCATGGTGCATGGGCCAGGATGGAAACCCTCCTGCATATCAATCTGCTTGTGAGGCAGTGGGTTTTTGTCCCTCATCAGGGACAGGTCTGTTATGGTCAGGATGGACAATTCTACTACAATGCTTTACCTGAACAAGCAGTGTGGTACCCGTTTCCCCCCTCCTCTGCATGGAGGCGGTATCATTGCGAATGGGCCCTGACAGAGAGAGTTTGGATTTCAGCAGTCCACCTACCGGGGGACAGCAATGCAGAAGCGGACCAAGCTGAGCCACTTGGGGTTCAACACTTACAAGTGGGAGTTGCACACTGACTCCTTGTTGCCTCTGTTCCAGCGTTGGGGATTCGGGGACCTGGATTTGTTCACATCCCCTCTGAATTCTAAGTGCCCCCAGTTCGCTTCATGGGCAGGGCGGGGTCAGGAGTCTCTGGGTGATGTCTTTCAAATCTGTTGGCATGGCTGCAGGTTTTATGCGTTCACGCGCACCCCTCTGCTCCAACGGACCCTATGCAAGTTCCAGGTTTCGGCAGGTTGCAGCCTCATCCCGATTGCCCCCCACTGGCCTTCAAGACCCTGATTTTTGTATCTACTCCAGTTGTGCTCCCAGGGTCCCGTCCACCTTCCGATCTTTTGCACAGGCTTTCTGATGCAGCAGTGCGGCGCAGTGGAACATTCAGACCGAGCCAAGCGGGCCCGGAAAGCTTGGTTCCTGACCAGCTTAGGCTTTTTTTGGTTGGCCCTCGACTTGGTCCCAGTTCTGCCATTGGGCTCGTGACAAGAGTCTGGACCCTATCACCTGCCTTCTGGATGACGTACTGGCTTTTGAGCATGTGATTTTGGCGGCCAACCCTGTGGTTAAGGGCCACCTTAAGGGGTTGTCTAGGCTTTTTCTTCTGTTGCATAGACCGTATCCAGTATGGGACCTTAATGTGGATCTTGCAGCTTTGCAGCGCAAGCCTTTTGAGCCGATGGCCTCTGTGGAATCCGCTTGGTGACACTAAAAAAGTTCTACTGGTGGCTCTCACCTCTGTGCACAGGATTAGTGAGCTGAAGGCGTTGTCTTCGTGTGAGCCCTTAACCACTTTTCACAACAAGGTCATCTTGCGCACTCGACCAAACCTCTTGCCCAAGGTGGTCTCTCCATTTCATCTGAATCAAGAGATCTGCATGCCGGTGTTCTTCCCGAACCCGCAGTGAGAGGCAGAGAGGGCCCTACATTGCTTGGATCTCAAAAGGGTCCTCAAGTTTTATCTCTCGTGGACAAAATCCTTCAGGAAGTCTGAGGTATTGTTTGTGACTTTTGGGGTCTCCTCCCCCGACTTTCATGCTTCCAAGGCTTCCATCGCCTGTTGGATGGTTATGGCCATGGGCAAACCTGTTCAGGAGGGGATTCCTGTCCATCTGGTCAGAGCCAAGGCCACGGCTGTCGCGTTTCAGAGACATGCTTCTTGTGATGTCATCAGCAAGGCGGCTACCTGGGCAACCCTGTGGGCCTTCTGTAAGCCCTACTCACTGGACACTAGCTCCAGGCACAATGCAGAGTTCAGTCAGGCGATTCTGAAGAATCTTTTTGCTTTGTCCTAGATATGAGGCAGGTTATCACAGCTCCACCCTATGTTCTTGTTTGGTGGAATCACCCACAAGGATGGAGGAAAGGGGACGGGACGTATGAGTAATTAAATGTACTCGCCATAATGACTAGAGTACTCCTAGTCCATAGTCCCCTTTCCTCATTCGTCCCACCCGCCTTCCCCCGCTAGTATTCCAAGGGCTATTATGTACTAAGAGTAGCCAGGTATCTAAATGTCCGATGTGTTCAAAGGGGACTGGGGATAGGCACGCGACGGCGGGGCCTCGGCGGGGCGTTCCACACTCTACTGCATTTAAAGGGAATGCTCAATGTTTCGCTCCCAAGGGTTCCGGTACCGTCCCCATGTTGCGGGAAGCCCCAGAGAATGGAGGAAAGGGGACTATGGACTAGGAGTACTTTAGTCACTACGATGAGTAACTTTAATTTTTCATCAGCGTTTGGGGGTTTCCTTCCCCAAGTCCCAAGTAGCACAAATCCAAGTTTCAATGAATCTTGAGGCTTCGTCCTCCAGTCAAAAAAGGATTTAAATATTAGGGCTCCCTACCCCAAGACTTAATTTCAGCACAATTCAAAAAGTAGAAAATAGTTCTAGCCTCAGGGTTCCCTTTCCAAGACTTAAGTTCAGCAACACCAAAATTGTCTGTTTCTCCTCTTGAGGCTGGCACGGCTCCTCCATGATGGGTGAGGGCTCAGGGTGGTTGACATCCCCTCGCCCATTATGGATGCCTCTGTTCAAATCACACAAATATAATTTAACATGGCTTTGCTGGCAGAGATGGGCACAACCTATCTATGCCTGTAATGGTTCCTTTAAATCACATGCATGAAGCTGCTGCCGCAACCCATCTATGCCAATAATTGCGACTTTAATAACATGTTTGATGAGTGAAGTTCTTCATACATGTGATTTATAGTGACCCTTAATGACATAGATATGTTTTGGCAGCAGCTTCATGCATGCGATTTACAATGACCATTGCTGGCATAGATAGGTTTCAGGAAACCTATCTATGCCAGCAATGGTCACTTTAGCAGTCTCTGCAAGAGATTTATGTGACCAACCATACCAATTGTATGGTTGGTCATGTAAATCCCTTGCATAGATGCTATACATGTGCACACACATGCCCATACCTCTTCTTATACTAATATAAAAATACATGCATATCTCGTCAAATAGTCGTGCACACACACATACACACAATGCATTATATTCAAACACACATATACAGTCATAGATACATTCATAACAATACATACATGCATTATAATACATTAATCAACAATACATGCATTGCAATATATGATGCATACGTACAATACATACAGATACATAACAATAAAACATACATTACAATACATGCAAACATACACTTACCAACGCCGTAGGCCTGCTCTCCAGGCCAGGGCAGGGGCACGACGAGGCAACAGCATGCTAGGCGCGCGATGATGGCGCGCCCCAGAAGTATTTGAATGGTTCAAGTCCTTCCAGGATGCACCGATCACAGCAAGAACATGGATGATGTGGCAACCCTGTGAGTGGTGCACTGCGTCGAACAAGATGGCGCGCCACACACAGGTTTTTATTTCTTTTTTTACATCTGCGTTGGCTGGCAGTGCTGATATTAAATATTTTTTTAAAAAAAGACCTGTGAGCGGGTTGCAGACCTGAGCAGCGCAGTGCACTTTTCACAAATCGTAGCTGCCAGCACCAGCCCTGCGGGGGGCTGTTAGGGGGGGGCGTCTCGGGCACCAGTGGGGAGCTAGGAGGGGTGCACGCCCTCTCCCCTAGCTCCGCCACTGTGAAAGACGTGTTCGGAGGAGGAGAACCCAGCCTGTGTGTGGTGTTTTGCTTTTTACCCACCCATTGCTCGCTAATGGCCATGCTAGTCCGTAATATGGCCATTCCTTACCTGCCCCTACGCACCCAAAACACATGCCTCAGGGATATCTGTGAGCTACAGCTATGCTATGCTGGAAAGTCAATGTTATTTCCAAGCAGTCTTCTGATTGTAACGGTAAAATGGCACCTGGTGAAACAAAAAATATTGTAACTAAGTGTGCCCAGCCATTTGATTTAATAAGCAATAAGTGAATCCTTGCATCTGTTGCTTGCGCTAAATTCATCTTAAAAACGAACACTGGCAAAGCTATTTCTCTGTACAAGCCTTTGCCACATTATGCTCCAGAGCGAAGACGATTTTACATCTATTGCCATCTTATGGTCAGGTAGCACCATTATGCCTGTACCTGTAAAATGCTCAACACATGCTGATTCAAAAGCCAACACTGTTGTTTTTGCCAATGCTTGTTTTTGTTGACCTTTGAACCTAAATGGTTCCAGTGCAGGGCAATCCGTTTTTCAGCAATTCACAATTCATGGTTAATCTTTTTTGGGAATATTTGTTCCCATTTGGAAAGCACCCGGCTTCGTTCACCAAAGGCAATTGCAAAGTATGTCTAATGAAGCTCCTGTGCCTGCAATCGGCCATTGGTTGTACACAAATGCGTATTTGCGTCAAGGGCCCTGCAGATGGGCGGTAGCCCACAATCGCTGTTTTGTATTCCTTCCATCGGAAGATGTTTTTCTGTTCCGTGCACAAAGCAGGGTCCCTAATGAAAGCTTCCTCCGAGGCAAAGGGTTGCTTCCCTGGGAAGGCTTTCGCTGGCGCGCATTCACTGGGGAAGCAAGAATGACGTAGTCTCTCCATCTGCTTGTTCCCTTTCAGAGCAGCCTGGGTTTTGTAAGCGCAGTAGGGAGCCCTTGCCTTAGAATGTCACTTTGTGTGCCCCTCGGATCTCTACCCAATGCTTTTGGACTTATTCCTCGGCGGTCCGTCTTAACAAATCCACCTTACTAGGTGCAAGCACTTAAGGCTGACATTATGGTGTCTTGCTGAGAGGATCTCGTTAGTCAGTCATTCCTCGGAAAATGCAGCTTCGAATGTATTATTGTGTCAAAAAATGCTTTTACAAAGCGAGGGCCACTTTGTGCTTCACGAGTGTTTTAGAAATCGAGACACACATGGTCTATCATATGCTGTTTTCCTTCATGCTTGCTGGCATTCGTTGCTGCTTCACACGCATCTTGCTGGGTTATCCACCTGTGCGTACACTGTTAATATTTTGTAAATGGAGGGCGTGGCCGAGATGGCGAGCGGAGCCGAGCCTGTGAGCTCCCACAAATAGCGCTTGTAAACCTCCTCTTTTCACCCTGGAACTTTACCGAAAAGGTACCGGAAGGCGGGGCTGTTAACCTGGGGATACCGGCGATACAAACTGGGGGAAGGACTCGCCCCCACTATACGAGAGAAGCCACAGAAGTCCAAGAGCGCACGGCTGCCTGATCCAAAGATGGTGGGTATTGCTCACAGCACTGGGCCTGCTGAGTGGATCCAGGTATTTGTCCTGTTCACAGGGTTTATGCAAGGAGCTTCTAAAAGGAGACCCGCCTCAGTGCACGTGTGTCCCATGGACATGCACGTCAGTTGAACAAGACCCAGGGAAGGTGGTTAGCCAGACATACTAAGGTGAATTGTGCCTGGGCACGCATCAGGGTCAGCTAGCTGTGATAAACTCATGGTGACACACGTAAGACAGACACAAGCCATCACAGTTCAAGGGTGTTTATTCAACAATTAAAAATGGTATGTGGGTTGAAAAACCGCCTAATCTAAACCCAAATCCAAGATGGGGACAGGCGACGACCATCAAATGCTAACAAGGCAGTCCTAGTGGCGTCAAAGTCAAATAAAAAGGGTCTATACTAAGAACACCTATTGTCAATTCCTTATGCTGAATACAAAGATTGTAGGGTTAAGTTTCAAGAAAGAAAGAAGTGTTCTCAAATGATAAGTCAGGAGGCGGCAACCTGAGTCTCCTTTGCCCAAGCTTTGAGCATGGGGTAAGGTGGAGTTGGCCGACACAGTATAGTCTTGGGCTTCTCTAGCATGAGACGACAGTTCCAATGGTAGTTCTCAGGACCGTCGATGGCCAAGTCTTGTTTTCTCTGAAAGACTCTTGCCTTCGGGGCCTGATGGATTTAAACAGCAAAACAAAAGTTCCTTTAACAAATCAAAGTTAGTTTCCAAAATTCATATGGGTGATGGTTTCATCCTTGGGTCCCCCTCTTCTGGACTGTCCCTTCTTGTATTGTACTTCACAATTCCGTTAGGATGACGGCTTCAACCCTAGGTCCCCCTTTTCTGGGCTGACCTCTCTTGATTGTAATTACATAAAGTTTTGATGAAAGCTTCGCCCTTGTGTATCTCCCTCGGCCGGGCTCGCACCTCCCTTGACTGATAGTACTTGGGTGATAGCTTCATCTGTTTCTCAGTAGTATTTCTTTGCATCTCTTATTCTTTTCTCATTAAACTTTGGGTGATAGCATAGCTTAACTCCTTGAATCTCCCCCGCTCGGGCTCGGACCTCTCTCGACTGCCAGCCCTTGGGTGACAGCTTCAACCCTTGATCTCCCTTGTCTGGGCTCGGACCCTTCTCGATTTTGACGCAAGTCAATTCCCCCGATTTCTTAATGTTCACTTTCACCATGGGATTTACTTCCCTTTCTATCACCGTGCTTGTAGATCAAAGGCTTTCGATTGTACAGGGATTTTGCTTGACCCTCTGTATGACCACTTTGTGCTATTTCGCCGGCCTTCCTATGGCCTTCTGGTACTTGTAGTTTCTCTCATATGGGGCTCGACCAGAGTGTCTCGAATTAGCACCAACGTTGTGCCGCTTTCCCTCTGCCACTGGTCTCCCCTGGAAACTTTCAACAGTTCATTCAAAGTTCGATATCAATAGTTTGAAGCTTGCCACTCCTGCAATTGTCACCCAACCGGTTGTGATGAACCGCATGTCTTCTGGCTTCTTTGGATTCAAGGTCGCCACCACAGGTGCGGGAGCTTCTCTCGCTCCTGCTTATCGGCATACGCCTGCGATGTGTACCGCTCATATCTGCTGCAGGACACTTGTGCTAGTGTTCACGGTCTTAAACTTTCCTCTGCGAAGGTTCTGTGGACCTGGGACAAAAAGGGCAAGGTTGCTTCTCTCCTCGCCACCCTCTCGGTTTCCGCCGATTTTCTCCTTCGTTTGAGCTGCTGCCTTTTAGACGTCTCGTTGCGCTGTCTGGTGTATTCGCCTTGCTTGTACTTTGCTCTCTGGCTCCACCTTTTATCCCTGGGGGAAGAGGAGGGGTCGTCAGGTGTGTGGGATTCTGATCAATTGCCTGACCCTGGTCTCGGGACATGTCAGGTAAATGGTTCTAGTATTCTGTTGGGAAAAGAAGATGGTAGAGTTTCTAGGCGTTTTACCGAGTTGGAAGGGTAAGAGGTGTTACAGGTAAAATTAGTGGGGTTCTCAGCAGGGTAGGGTACTTTTGACAGAGCAGTCGGAAAAATAATATGGGGAATGGGATTGTTGGTATTTGTGATACGGACGCAGAGGATTCTGGGACCGGTAGTGTTTTGTCAAGATAAGCTGAGTGTCCGGAAAATAACAATCAGAAGGATGTGGTAAAGAATGGTCAAGAGTTGTCAGATAGAAATCAGAGGGAAGGTAGGGTTTCAGGGAGAGGTGGTTTTCCAGTTCAATAGCGTTCATGTTCCTAGGTGATTTACCAGATGGAGGAGGGGTGATAGGTTTTGATACTGGAGGAGATTTTATGGGAGAGAGGGGGCCAGATGAGACACAGCCCATGAAGGTCTCAGGGATCTCACTCTCCTTGTCTTCCTTTCCTGTGACATACAGCGTCTCCCCTTGGGTACTACCCATAGCATAACCCCAGGTTCCTTTACCTAGGTCATCCTTCCCCACTAGTCCACCCCCAGGAACTGGATCCAACAGCGCTGGCCGTCTCCTGGCCACCTGAATAAGGGAGTCCAGAGGTCTTACTTGCAGAATACCCTCCGGTTTCTCACATAGCCCCCACTAAGTTGATTCTTCACTCACAGGACATTCAGAATCCACTCACACCCTTATGCAGGGGGTAGCCTGACCAACCCATCCCCATGGCCTCAATGCAAAAACAAACCTGACTGACTCCTGAGCCCCCATACCAGCACAGTCAAGCATCTAGATGAAGGAGGAAGATGCTGTAACTGGTCTGGATAACATCAGGTTTTGGCTTGGGCACAATTAGCAGGCCTCGTATTTGCCAGGGCGCTGATGGTGACTAGGACCACCAGAACGTTCCAGTAATAGCACTGCCTTCCTGTGGGGTGTCAGATCCAGAGTTGGTGGATGACTGTTAACAACAGAGGGTGCAGATGGATTGCAGCACCTACCAAAGCTGTGATGGCTGGACCCAGGCTGGTTGTTCCCTGCTGAATGATCGATAATTATCAATTCTAGCAGTGGGGTCTGGAGTTTGTTGGTGGGCATTGGAATGAAACACGTTTGGAGATGCTCCCTTTTAACAAGCGCAATACAGACTTTCATTTTGTCCTTAAATATTGGAGGCACTGATCTGCATGGGCTCTGACCACTTGACGCCTAAACGATCTACTTCATTCCTGGGGGGCACTGTGGGTTCAGATCCCGGTATTGGAAGTTACCACCACCTATATATATTCCTGGGGGACTAAGAGTCCAATAATGACAAATGGCAAAAACAAGGAGGACAAAAAAAGGAACTCAGACTTTTTCACGCCATGCAGTTTATTGAGTAAGCAATCCAGTCACAACGCCTCTAGACCTACTAAACCCTTGAGAGACCCTGTGTTGGCTGCATTGGACAGCATCGAAAAATTGATGTCAAGACTGGAGGGCAAATTTGACAAATTGAATGAAAAGGTGGCCCAGCTAGAATCTAGAACCTCCACATTGGAGCAGAAATGTGTGGAGATGGATCAACAATGAGCTCAGACGGCCCAGTGGTGAAGAGATTGTAAACAGAGGTGCAGCTGGTAATTAAAGGGTATAAATCCTTGGAGAACAGGCCGGAGTATCCGGAAAACATTGTGAGGTTGAAGCAAATCAGAGTGATTGATCTCCCTGTAGGAGTGGAGGCGGTTGACCCAATTTCCTTTGCCTCAACTTGGCTTCCAGAGATACTAGCCCTCGACCTAGAGGACAACCCCATCTACATTGACAAATGGTACAGGACCAAGACGCGTCTCCCAGATAGGCCTGGAGTCTCTGCTGTCAGGCTGACACTTATTGTCAGGCTCTCGGATGTCCGAGACAAGGATAGGATTTCAAAGGCTGCAGGCGCAAAAATGCTGTTGCAATATCAGAATCATAGAGTATTGATCTTCCCAGATGCAGTGCCGGCAACAGGGAAGAGCAGAAAGAAATTGGACGCCTTGAAAAAATCCTTCTTGGCGGGTGGTGTGAAACCAGGCTTCTCCAGCATGGGGTCTGGCATGGATTCACATGCTCATGAATATTCCTCGTCGTCAGGCCGGGAATCCTCGGTATAGAAAAAAATCAGTATCAGTTTCGTTTCTGATCTGTCTTTCTTATTAGTAACCAATCACTGGTCTCTGGGTCATACTGCGCCCAGCCAATGACTGCCCTCTCCCTAAGCCCCGCCCCTGGCAGCCATCCTCAGATTTTTACCGCACATTCAAGTGTTGGGAGTCCTCGTGCTGTAGCTCCCGAGCTTTTGTTGCGTTTTCTTGCTTTTTCAGGAGATTTTTCTCATTTTTCTGTCAAATAGAGCCTCAAGCTCCACTGTTTCTACATCCGATCAACGGGGATCCATTTATGAGTTTTCTACACCCCTCAAGGGTGAATATTTTGTCGAGTTACGCTTTTGGAGGATTCCAGAAGTTCCGAGGCCTACCCCAGACATGGCCCAGGAGAAAGGAAGCTCGACGCCCGGGAAGCTGTTCAGGACCTGCCCTGGATGCCAGCTTCAGAATGTTTTCAAGGAGGACGAGCATTCATTATGCCTCTACTGTCTCCATGAGGACAAGACGCACACGGAGAAGGACTGTGCGTTTTGTGGGAACATGTCGGAGCGGACCATGAAGGATCACCACCTCCGTCTCGCCAACTGGCTGGAAGGGAAGAGCCCATCCAGCGAGAAGAAGAAAAAGAAGTCTGAGCGGTCTTCTAAGTCCTGTGAGGGCGCCCTGGCGACGGGGGCCCAACAAAAGGCCAAGCACCGCGAGTCCGCAGGCACCGGGAGCGCCGAACGGTCGGGCTCCTTGGCTCCCAGGCAGGGCGCATCCTCCCAGGCGCCATCAACCACGAGCCAACGCTCTGGCTCGGGTAAGAGGAAGTCCGAGAACCCGGCGAAGCTTCTGAGGAGGCCCCGGTCGATCTCGAAGATTCTGGCAGAGGGGGAGCGAGGCTCGGACCCTCCCCCCAAGGTGAAGGCCTCAGGCGTACAGAAGGTGACGATGGCCTTAATTCACCCTGCTAAGACCTCGATTGAGGATGCGCAGCGGCCCTGGCTCAGCCCGTGGAGGCTACGCCAGTGGAGGCGACCTCAGGACCCAGAGTCTCCCTGCCACCGCGGAGGGAGTCGTCTTTCAGGCCCATTGAGAAGACCCCCATGAAGTCCTCGTTGGAAAAGGTGGGGGAGGGGCAGGTGGCCATCGTGGATACGGACACGACCTCTGAAGAAGAGCTCATCGAAGTCGTGGAAAAGGCCCAGCCCACCGGGAGGGATCCCGACGAGGGCGACGAAGAGAGCGACGGCGTTGCCGACGAGGTTCCTCAAGAGCTCTCGCGCCCGTCGTTTCCGGTGCCGAAGGACACTTCAGCGGACATTTTGTCAGCGATTCAGTCCTTATGCTCAGAGATAAGGACAAGGTTGCTCCTCCCCCCGACGGAGGTACCTGAGCCAGACCCGATGGGGGAACCAGAGCTGGGACCTTCGGAAAGTCCACTGCATAAGAGGAGGGCGCATCCTACGCCACCCCTCCCACCTCTGTGGCCTGCTCTGCCTTCCCCCCGGTCTACTACCCACAGGGATGATACAGGCACGGACATGGCTATGACAGGTACAGATGACGACGGAGGCCGACGGGACGTGTCCCCCGTCGCCCCCTGCTCGGGTGTCCCCGCCCAACGAGATTGGATCCTTCCATGCCATGATTTCCAGGGCGTCCGAGCTCTTCCAGCTCTGCCCAGAAGAGAAGAAGAAGGAGGGGTTCCTTTACCAACGGCGCGAGGCTAAAAGGAAGACGGTCCTCGCCGTACCACTTCTTGATGACATCTGGGATGAGGGGCTCGCCCTCCTCAAGAACCCTGCCACGGCGCCGGCAAAGAGGGACCGGTACGAGAAGAAGTACCGGGTCTCCGACGCTGCCTTCTTGTGCCTTCGGGCGCAACCTACCCCGGATTCGGTCGTCTCGGTGGCGGCAAGAAGAAAGCTGGGGGTGCATCGGCCTCGACATCAACTTCCCCGCCGGACGGCAAGGGCAGGAAGCTGGACACGATGGGACGACGGGTCATCTCATCCGCAGCGACGACTATCAAGGCTGGCAAACGCCCTGGCTATCGTAGCCCGCTATGACAGGGAGTTGTGGTTCAAAATCGCCCCTCTGTTGGACTTCCTTCTGGAGGCCAAAAGGGCTGAGGTCCTTGAAATCTTACAGGAAGGTGAGATTGCCTCGGACCACGCCATCACGGTGGCAACGGACATCGCCGACACCGGTTTCCGTCAGTTGGGCAACGGCGTTTGCCTGAGATGACAAGGTTGGCTCAAGGCGACGGATTTCCGCCAGGACATACAAACCAAAGTTTTGGACATGCCCTTCGACGGGAACAACCTGTTTGGAAAGGCGGTTGATGAGTCCCTTCAGGCCATCAAGACAGACGCAGAGACTGCCCGGGCACTGGGAGTGCTCCAACAACGACGGCCGTCCTTTCGGAGCTCCGGAGGCAGACAAGGTGCCTCCAAGGGATCCGACAGTGGCTCCTCCACGTACCACCAAGCGGCAAGATCTTCTTCCCAGGAAGCCTACAGGGGACGCGGCAAGTCAGGTGGTGCCTGTCGTCATCGACAGGGAGGTCAAGGAGGCAAGACGGCCTCCAAACAAGATTGAACCGACCGTGGGGTCGGGCCCCCGCCGAAGCACCCCGGTGGGAGGCCGGCTGGCGAGGTTCGTCAGCGTGTGGGAGTCCATCTCCACCGACCGTTGGGTGCTGGACGCCCTGGCCCAAGGGCACGCCCTCGAGTTCCAGAAGAAGTGCCCTCGCGTTCCACCCGTGGCCAGGAAGGAAAATCACATCCCTCAAGTACTGTTGGAAGTAAGGGCGATGCTCAAGAAAGGTGCCATCGAGCTCGTCCCAAAGAGGCTTCGGGTCTCTGGAGTTTACTCAAGGTACTTCCTCGTAAAAAGAATACAGGAGGATGGCGCCCCATCCTGGACCTGCGACGACTGAACAAGTACATTAAGGCACAGAAGTTCCGGATGGTCACCCTCCAGCACGTGCTGGGACAGCTGGAGAAGGGCGATTTCCTGTCGTCGTTGGACTTGGAGGATGCATACTTACACAACCCCATTCTAAAAAGACACTGATAATTCCTCAGGTTCGTGGTCCAAGTGCGGCACTACCATTTCAAGGCCCTCCCGTTCTGATTGAAGTCGGCACCCAGGGTGTTCACCAAGTGCCTCGCACCGGTGGCAGCGTGGCTGCGCCTACAGGGGATCCACGTCTACCCCTACCTGGACGACTGGCTCATCCGGGCAAGGACAAGGGAGCTCGCCGTGGAGCACACTGCGAAGACCGTCCAGCTGCTCACGTACCTGGGGTTCTCCATCAACTTTCCAAAATCCCACCTGGTTCTGTCGCAAGTCGCCCTGGTTCTGGGAGCCAAGCTCGACACAGTGGCGCGGCTGGCCTCGCCGTTGGAGGAAAGGACCAGGACCATTCTGGGCAAGGTGCAGCGTCTGCTGGCCTCGGACATTGCCAGGGTAAGATCTACCAAGTCCCTCCTCGGGATGATGTCCTCCTGCATTTATCTGGTGCGCCTTTGCAGGCTTCGGATGCGCCCCTTACAAGAGTTCCTCGACGCCTGCTGGCTCCAGTCGGCGGGCAGCTTCGAGGACAGGATCCCTCTCGACGAGACGTTCCGTCCGGCAATCCGGTGGTGGGGTACCCGCTCTCATCTGTCGGCGGGCACAGACTTTCAGACCCCAGCTCACCAGGTGACAGTGACGACGGATGCCTCCCTGGAAGGTTGGGGAGCGCACTCCAGAGATCTTCACGCGAGAGGCATTTGGCTCCCAGAGGAGAAGTCACTCAACATCAACATCTTGGAGCTCCGCGCAGTGTTCTGGGCCCTCAGGTATTTTCTTCCGTCCCTCAAGGGCAAGGTGGTGAGGATCTTCACCGACAGCACCACCACGATGTTCTACATCCGGAAGCAGGGCGGAACCAGATCCCCTGCCCTATCCAAGGAAGCCCAGGATCTGTAACGCTCACCTGATTCCCGCAGAGGCGCCGGTCTTGACTGGGTGAATGCTGTATCTTCAAAGGTGATGTGTAACACACGGTTGGCTCTTTGGGCTGGACCTCTGTGCACTGTATGTCTGACTCGAAGAGTAAGATGTCTGCAGATAGAAAATATGGGATTAATGAACTGGGGTTATTGGGTGCCTCTCCCCTCTTCCCTTTCTCTTCTCCTGTAGAACCCCGAAGGTTAACGCCCTCACCTTAGGTAAGTGAACGCCGAGCTCTCCATCTGCCTCGGGGCAGTTTCTTCACTGGATAAGGGTGCAGGCCTCTTGACCTCAAAGGACTGCTGTCCGTCGTTAACTGCACGAACGGTAAGTTCTGGGCACTTCAAATGTCTTAAAAGTCTTTTGTAATGATATCTCTCGTTTTGCAGGGTTCCGGCGATGGAGGATGGCGGGCTGATGAGAGTTGAGGATCGAACCCGCGTGAGGAATAGAAGCGCCTGGAAGCACGTAAGTAAGCGCTTGTAGCCTGCTTCACGATGCGCACTAACTGTCCCTTTTATCTTGCAGGTACAAGTTCGGAGCTTTAGAGAAGCTGAAGGGTGCTGGAATACCCAGTGGATTCGGCGTGGGAAGGAGGAATGGCACGTGAGTAATAAAGTTGCCCAATGTCTTTAAACGCACCTTCTTTTGTCTTTCAGATGCGGGATGCAGCGCCGAAGGCCTCCGGAGCGTGCAAAGAGCTGGTAAGCTTTTGTCTTTCAGATGCCGGAATGCAGTGCTAAGACCTCCGGAGCATGCGAAGAGTAGGTAAGCCTTTGTCTTTCAGATGCCGGAATGCAGCGCGAGGCGTTGGTGACAGCCGATGGACCAGGTAAGAGATGCGCTGCCACTGAAGACCGTAGTGCTAACCTGTTCTTTCTTTGTCTGTACAGGTGCTGCTGAAGACTGGATTCCAGGATGGTAAGCCTTTGTTCCCTTAGGCCCAGGATCAGAAGCAGAAGACACGATGATCGTTCTGCTGCAGAGAATGCAGAATAACACAAAGCAAGATTCATCCATCGGGTGTGGTTTAAATAGCCTCCTGTAGTGCTTAGGTGTCTCCTTCCACAGCCACGCCGTAAGAAAAGAGTTCCTGCTTTCCAGAAGAGTTCCAGTGTTCTGAACCTAGGGAGTGGCTCCTGCCCCACCCAACAGGAAAAGTAGTCCCAAACAGAAGAGGATCAGGGGTTCAACTGGCAGGTAAGTAAGCAGCATGGTCTGCTGCAGGTAAGTCCACCCAAGCATTATGAGCCCGGCGCTTCCAGCGCTGGGACTGGGCATCTTTATGAGCCTGGTGCCACTGGCGCCAGGACAGGGTCCAAAAGGTCCCAATTGGGACTGGCTGGCACTCAGAACGGGGTTATGGGGCTGCTTCCAAGGGAGTCGGGCAAGTCCTGATCTTTTGGAAGCAGAGATCATGACAGGATCTGTGGCATTGGGCCGTCGCCCAAGGGATGTTTTTGGTGCCTTTTCATCTGGCAGGAATAAAAAACACCATCGCCGACTCACTCAGCAGAGAGCTGGGCTCGTGCCACAAGTGGGAACTACGCCAGGATCAAGTGGATCGACTCTTCCGATGATGGGGCGAACCCCAGATCGATCTCTTCGCGACGGCGACGAACTCCAAGTGCCAGAGGTTCGCCAGCAGGTTCCCCCAGCCGAGGAGCATGGGCGATGCTTTCTCGTTCCCCTGGGACGGCCTATTTCTTTGTGTTCCCTCCGCTGCCGTTGCTGCTCCGGCTCATCAACCAGCTCAAGAGGTTCCGGTGCAGGATGATCCTTGTCGCACCGGCGTGGCCGAGACAGATCTGGTTCCCGGACCTTCTGGACTTGTCAACGTCCACACCAGTCAAGCTGCCGACGGACGCAGATCTTCTCTCCAGAGAAGGAGGCGCCATTCTTCACCACAACCCAGAGTCGCTGAACTTGCGGGCCTGGCTCCTGCAGCACTAGAGTTTGGAGGGTACAACATCCTGGCCGACTGCAGAGAGGTTCTTGCAAAGGCCAGGGCGTCCTCAACTCTAAAGTGCTATGGACATAAATGGAAGAGGTTCTCTGTCTGGTGCCATGCACAGAAGATTAACCCTCTGCGGATTACAGCCCCTCAAGTATTGCCGTACCTACTGTCATTGGCCAAGGTTGGACTAGCTCATGCTTCCATCAAGATACATCTGGCCGCCATCTCACGATACACCAGAACTACGGGACGGGCGTCCTGGTGGTCTTATCGACTGGTGAAGGAATTTATGAAAGGATTGTTCCGATAATTCCCGCCGGTGAATCCCCTGCCCCGGCGTGGGAGCTCAACGTGGTGCTGACCAGGCTCATGGGGGCCCCATTTGAGCCTATGCATTCGGCACCGTTGAAGTTTCTGTCGTGGAAAACAGCGTTTCTCGTGGCCATCACCTCTGCACGGCGAGTGGGAGAGATCCAGGCCCTATCTTGCAAGCCGCCATGCTTGACGTTTCACGACACGAGGGTGGTGCTGAGGACGCACCCCTCCTTCATGCCCAAGGTGCCGTCGGACTTCCACCTCAACGAACCCTTGATGTTGCTAGTTTTCTTACCGTCTCCTTCGTCGCCGGCTGAAAGGACTCTGCACTCGCTGGACGTAGCTAGAGCGCTGAAGTTCAATGTGGACTGCACGAAGAGTTTTCGGAAGACATCACAGCTGTTTGTAAACTTTGGACCTGTGAATCAAGGGAAGGCTCTCTCGAAGGCTTCCAGTTCCAGATGGCTCTCTGGCTGCATCATGCACTGTCACCGGTTGGCAAACCAACTGCTGCCCGGCCGACCGAGAGCCCACTCGACCAGAGCGATCGCCGCTACCACGGCGTTCCTTTCTGGTGTGCCCCTGCTCGACATCTGCAGGGCTGCGACGTGGAGGTCGACACACACCTTCACGAGATTCTACTGCGTCGATCGGGATTCCAGAGAGGAGTCCAGGGTCGGCCAAGCAGTGCTGCGCAACCTGTTCGCCTAAGGTGAGCCTGGTGAGGAGGTAAGAATTGCTTAATGTTGACTTTTGGGTGTAATGCTTAATGTTGAGCCTTTGCCACCTGCCGTGGTTGTTCATGTGTGTACTGCTATGTATTATTTTATTCATGAGCATGTGAATCCATGCCAGATCCCATGCTGGAGAAGGAACAAGTTACTTACCTGTAACTGTTGTTCTCCAGCATGGGTCTGGCATGGATTCACATGCGAACCCTCCCGCCTACCCCTCTGTGGCTCTTCACTTGGTCATACTGCCACTTCACATGCTACCAAATCTGAGGATGGCTGCCAGGGGCAGGGCTTAGGGAGAGGGCAGTCATTGGCTGGGGGCAGTATGACTCAGAGACCAGTGATTGGTTACTAATAAGAAAGACAGATCAGAAACGAAACTGATACTGATTTTTTTCTATACCGAGGATTCCCGGCCTGATGACGGGGAATATTCATGAGCATGTGAATCCATGCCAGACCCATGCTGGAGAACAACAGTTACAGGTAAGTAACTTGTTCCTTATTGTGGCCTGCCAAGCTGCGTGTCACCTAGAATGGGAAGGAGTACTTCTTCTGGGATGTGGAAAGAGTGGAAGGTCTTTTGAAATATTCCTGCGCCTTCCAGCGCTGGTATGGAGAGCGGCTAAAAGGACACGCAAGTTTCCCTATTTCTAAATAAATGGGTCAAGCTCATGGGACTTTTGTTCTATGGGTAATCATTAAGGGTGGGATCATTGCATATATAGGTGTTAACCAGAGGGTAGTGTGAGGAATCCCTTGTTAGTTATTATCTCCTCAGACAGGTCCCCTACCTCATTTATTCGTACTTTGATAGAAGTGTCTTTGTGAGGAGCCATTATTGGTTGCAATAATTCTGGTGGACAGGACCATTTCTTTAATTTTGTCCATAATGTATGTCGATTTAATGAGTCGAATGCTTGTTTCATATCTATAAATGCAATAAACAGGTTTTTACCATTTTTCAGGGCTTCTAGTTTGAGCACGTTTAGTATCGTCAGATTTAATTCTGTGCCAACACCCTTGGTGAAGCCAGTTTGACGTATATCAAAGTGACCAGTGGCTGAGGCCCATTTCGAAAGCTTCTGCTGTAGAAAGGTTGCAAAAATCTTGCCCACAATGTCCAAGAGGGCAATGGGACGATAGTTTGCCGGGTCGTCCCGATTTCCCTTTTTGAATATGTGAACTATGATGGCAGAGTTCCACGAGTGAGGCAAGGTCTTCGTCGTGGCTATTACTCGAAACAAGTGTATGATAAATGTTGCCCAAAGCTCGGTGTTTGCTTTTAGCATCACATTTGTGAGGCCATCTGGCCCAGCAGCTCTTGAATTTTTTAGGTGTTTAATAGCTGTTATGATGTCTTCTTTGGATTCGTTTGTGTCCCAAAATTGAGCAGCTGTTGGAATATCATTGACCTTGGTATTTTCCTTGATTGTAAAAACCTTTTCAAAGTGTTGTTGCCAGATTACTTTTGATATACTATGATGCATTTTAGCATTCTGAAATACATCTTTGTTGTTTATGATGCTCCATGTTTTGTGACAGATAATCATCCTTAGAATTTTCTCACCTCGCTCTTGGTCTCTCATAATTGCGAAGCATTTCAACCAATTACGGTATTTCATTTTGCGTTGTTTCATTAGCGCAAGCTTGTTGAAATCTGGTCCTTTTTTCAATTTTCGAAGATCTTGATGGTAATTGTCTCTTTTCTTGAGCTACTAAGGCACTAAATTCATATTTCTTTATATAGTTACAATTGGTTCCATGATTGTACTTGGTTTGGAACTGTGCCAGCAGTGCCGTATAATTTAATTTGTCCTTCGCAGCAACAGTTGTTGAAGACATGTTTTTAGTTAGACTCTCAATTTGTCGACAATTTATTTTGAGTCTGTTGCCTCTTTGATTTACTTCCATCGACTGAGTACATTTACTCATCGCTGTTTTTGGTAGCGCTTTCCAAGTTAATTGTAGCGGATTATGGTCGCTGAGTGACGAATCCAAAATCTTCAGATGTTTGATATCATGACACATCGTTTTAGAGGCCCAGATGTAATCAATTATTTTTTTGCACCCGTCCCGGTGCCACATGTGATTTGGAGGGATGTCTCCTCTTGTTTGACCATTCAACATCATACAGTTTCTGGTGATCAGTGCTTGTTGGAATTGGTAGCCTCTACCAGTTACATTGGTTTGGTGTTTATGCTTTGTGAGGATCTTACCATCTTCGAACCAGGAGAAATTTAAGTCTCTACATAGGATCACATTGAAGTTGATGTAGCTTTCCATGCTGTCATCAATGATTTTTGTTATTGACTGTATGAATCGACGAGAAGAGATCATCGTTGTATTCCAATATGTATTAAGTAGGAGCAGGTGATTTGATTTTACACCCACGCCCAGTTTGTTTTGCAGTATTGTTCGTTGAACAAATAGATTTGGGGAGAAAGACTGCAAAATCTCCCAACCATTTGCATTGTTTATCATGGTCAGCAGACCTGAGAAAGGGTGACCAAGTTGATTTTTCCCTGCGGGATTGAGCAACATAGAGTATCCATCTCTTAATGGTACCTCTCGCAGCCACGTCTCCTGTAAACAGACAGCAAAATTGTTTTCCAGGGAGATCTCAAAGTTCTGAAACAAGTGTCGGAAGCCTCTGGTATTCCATGATATTAATACCTTTGTGTCATCACTGATGGTTTCCAATAGCTAGGTTCTTTGGGTTTTGTTTTGTGAAATGTAATTTGAGGAAGCTTTTTGTGTAGAGGGTTGTGAGTGTCTTTCATTTTCTGCTCTTTCTTTTACGTTGAATCGTTTTCTGAGAGCTTCTCGTCTTTGTTCAGGTGTAGACTCACGATCTTCAGTAGGTCTTTTTTCAGGACATTTTTTTAGTTTTTTTGGTCTCTAATCTCCGCCAAAGATGAATTGATGTTGTATGGCTTTGATCTAACTTTAGTGTATTTTCTACAGCTTGGAGAGTTGATGTGTAAACAGACTTTGTCTAATGAGTCTTCATTGATGTATTCGACGATTGCAATGTCATTTGAATTTATCGTTCTTAGTGTGGGAAAATTATGTAGAAGACACATCACATTTTTGCGATTTAAATTTACCTCGTCATCAGAAAAGATGTTCTCAAGCCTGACCTTCCAATGATTATGATGTTTGGTCTGCAGTGCATTCAATGGTTCTTTTAATTTAGTTAGATTTTGTTTTCGCCACTGTGCAGCCGTCATTTTTGGATTTAGCGTTTTCGTGCTTGCCTTTGTGTTTCGGTCAGATACCCTTTTATTCTTCTCGTTTTGACTTGAGTCGGGACCAGAAGAGCGACTTTGAGTAGAGCGCGTCGCTTTTACATTTGGAAATTGATCTTTTTTTGTTTTTTCTTGCTGTGATTTCTTCACAGCTGGACAAGGACTCATCACGCTAGGGTGTGAGTTGTCTAGATCTTGTGTGGGCGACGTTGTTTCATCGGATTCAACTGAATATGTTGAGAGGTCACATAGGTCGGTAACACTTAAGTCATTTCTATCTGCCTCTGATCTGGATTGCAAACGTCTTCTTTTGTTTGGGTTCGGTTTTTCCACCACCGTTGGATTAGCGATTGCGCTTGACACTGATTTAGCTGATGTCACTGACGCAATGCTGTCCAATTTAGTGTTGTGTGGACAGCGAGAAAAAAGACTAAGCTTTTGAGGGGTGGAAAGATTTCTTACGAATTGTTTAGTTTTAGATCGGTTTTTGCTCACATTAAGATTTCTCTTTCTTAGATTCTGTTTGGAAAGCGATACTTTTGTTACCTTTTCACCAGGTTTTGATTGTTGTGAAAATTCAAGCGTCTTTGCAGGCCCCATGAAAATTCAGAAGGTGTTGAGCTTCCCTGTTATGGGAACTACACCATCAGTGTTTTGCTGTTCGACTAGTGGGACTGCACTGGGTAAATTATTAGTTGGTGCTGAGTTGCAATTAGGTACTTGATTTGCAGTTGCGCCTTCGTCATGGTCTTGAACAGAGACAGCGGCCGTTGGGTCGAGTATTGTGGAGGGCACTCTATCTATCTCACTAGTTTGGGAGGGGCCGTCGTTGTTATTTTGGACGATACTTTTCCTAGTTTTAGTCTTTCCACGGGGTGCCAAAATGTTTTGTGTTACATTTGTTATTGGGTTTTCACTTCCACATCTTGCTTTCTGTGAGTGTCTTCTGTCTTGATCATTTCCGACAGCCACAGATCTCACTGCATCGGCATGTCGGACCCATTTCAGTGTTTCTAAGATAGCTTCCATTAGATCAGTTTTGTCTCATGGCAAGGTCGCCTAGCCGGTTTTGCCATTGGAAGGAAATCTCGGCTTCGTGATCAACTCTTGCCATAAGGTAAGCATTGTTTTCTTGGAGAGTCACGATTTTGGTTACCAGATTTTGCAGCAATACGTTTTGATCTTTTGATGTTTCACTTAGGGTTTCATATAGCTTAGTAAATGGTATAAAAGCTAATGATGTAGCTGCTAGTACGTTGTGGATCTGTATACCGGCTGCCACTGATAAATTCTCTTTATTAACTGTGTCTGAATTTATGTCTTGACTGGACGGCTCTTCAAGTTGGCTTGCTCTACTTTCGTTTGTAGCATGTTGGTAAATTGCTGTTTTATTTTGTTGATGATGAAGAGAACTGGAATAATCCCTTACTGATTTTGATTTGATATTTGCTAACATGTTTGACTGCAGATGGACTTCTTTTTGGGAGGGTGTACTGGTGCGAGCTTTAAAGGTGTCGTTCCTTGACTGCTGCAGTCTATTTGCAAGGTTAGAAGGTATTTTTTCTTTTGCAGTCATATTAGATGAGGCATTTGTAAAGCTATTGATCAGTTTCTCTTTCACCATTTCATAGTCTGCTGTGAGACGTTCTGTGAGCCGTGCTTCTCGCCCTGCCAGGTCAACTCGAAGGCTATTCTTCTGAGCTTGCGTCGACAAAAAGTGATGGGATACTGAGTTATGTGAGAGGCGACTCGACTCTGCCGTGGTGGCGTTGGGAACAGCCTTAGAAACAGCCACCGCACTTCTAGTTGCGGTTACTGCTGTAATTGCTTCATCATTTGCAGGTAGAGCCATTTCATTGCAATTGGCGTTTCGGGCGGCTTCATTTTGTGGCATGCGAGAGATTTCCGGTCGCCCTCTGCCCATTTCTATTACTGGCATCTGTATTTCCATAGATGGATTTAAGGTTGGGCACTCAATGGACAGCCTGGAAATTATATTGTCAGTAGTTAGTGGCGGAACAAATGTAAAATTTGTGTGGTCGCCTATTCCATTTGGTAGTTTTAATGCCAGAAGTTCGATGTCAGTGACATCAAAGGGGGATTGGAAAGGGGCAGTGTCAATTTCCACCATTTCACTTACTTCCAGCGTCTGAGCTGATTTATTTTCATTGACCGTATGCACGTCAATTGGTAGAGGCAACAGATTTTGTTCTGCCTCTTTTGGAAGATCTTTCACAGCATTTATAGAGTCCTCTTCTCTCCCATTTAGTGCTAACAAGCGTTCATTATCCAGCGCAGTTGCAGCTTTGGAGTCGAGTACATGGTGTTTGATTAGAGCCGTACATATTGATTCTTTGCACGCTGCCTTTATCAAGGCTGGATTTGCTGTGTTAGGCAAGCACTTTTCGGTCGGATGGTTAGCTGTCTCAACAGCTGGTAAGGCATTGGGAGTTGTGTTGTCTCTGCCGTCTGTATCGGCTGTCCTCATTTTTGCGAGCTGTCGGCTTTTCGAGCCGGAGCAGGGGCGAGGGCAGGAAAAGGAGAAGGAGAGGGTGGGAGGGAAAGGGAACAGTGGGTAGGAGTTATGGAAGAAGGGGGGGAAGGGGTGGAAGAGGAAGGCGAGAGGGCGGACGGCGGAGAGGAGGGAAGGGAAGGCAGCAGCTCGATTTGTGCCTTTATTACTGGCGCCGCCGTGGGCTCAATGTTTACCGACATTTCCCCACGGCTACGAGCGCTCAACGTTCTTAAACGAGTTTGTGGTCTCGTGTCAATTATCATTACCATGTTGGTTCTTACCAGAGGACGGCAACTAGAAACGTTTTTCTACCGCTTCTTCGACTTCTGCAGCGGTGCGCGGCGGTGTACGGCGGACTCCGCTCCGCGCTCTGAAAAGGTTTTTGAAGTGGAAGTCAGTCAAAATAGAAACAGGACTGACCACGTAGTGCAGCTCCTCACACCACAGGTAACAGAGGACTGGAGGCAGACTGGACTCTGCACCGGACTCCGCTCCTTCAAGGGACAAAATCCGAGCTGTGGATGAAGTTCCTGCTGTTGCGGCTGCCACGATCAATTCATGCGGGCCCGGGACAAAGTACTTTATTTATTTAATGTGACTGATTAGAAGTTTTGAACACTGAACCAAAAGAAAGTAACAATGATTGAATGCCACTTGGATTGAAAGAAGTGAAAAGAGCGTTCCCTGATAAAAAGGAACTGTGAATTATGTAAACTAAAGAAAACAAGCATCTGGAAACGCCATAAAGAATATAAGGAACTGTGAATTGTAGAATCTGAGGAAAGCAAGTATTGGCAAGAGCCATAAGAAAAAGAGGAACTGTAGAAGTTGAAACCTGAAGCAGTGTCAAAGCTATGAGAAGATATGTTAATCCAACACGTGAATGGTTGCAAAACAAGTATTGAAAAATCTGCAGGAGTACAAGTCTAATACCACTGGTGAGCTGAAGCAGTGGCGGGGTAACTGTGGAAGAGAAGCCATTAAGGTGTGTTGGTTGCGTGACCTGTAATGAGTGGACCGTGTGGTCTGACAACTGTGCCTAGACCGCGTACACCCAACTAAAGAAAAGCCACTTAACTCATCATAAGTTTGTGATTGATTGTCAAGAAAACTTGTGTATTGTGAACTTAAAGGGCTAAACTTTGTGTTATTGGTGAATGAGAAAGATGCCTGAAAGCTGGGAATTATCCTGAGGAACTTTTGTTTTGGAAGCGGTGAGAAACCTGAAAGATTGGGGAAGGGAACCCCTTCCGATTGAATGGGAACAGTTTTGAAACCTGGGCAATGGAGAACCCCTTTTCCGACCAATAGCTGAAACAAGCTCTGAACATTTGTTTGAACACTTTTCATTTGACGCTGACACCCCTACACACTTTGAACAAGTAGATGTGAGGGCAAGTATAGGTTTTGGACACAGACAGACATGTACTTTGGAGTTCTGGACACAGACTAACATTTGTCTGTTAGGTAGGGAAATCTCACCTTAGCCTAGAGCAAGTGAGGTCTTCCAAAACTTATTGTGATTTTAATAAATGTTTGTAGCCCAAACTTGCCTCAGTTGTCTGTGTCTACTTCCCGATGCCTTAACAGTAGCCCTTTGTGAATAGAAGGTTGGGGGGTGCAAATGTTTTCCCCTGACACCCTGCATAGAGAGGGACGGTTTAAAGTTTCTTGACTAGAAGTTGTGTTGTACCTATAAGGTCATAGATTTGAGGTTACCAAATTCATTTTTACCGTGCTAATTTTATCGAAAAAATCTTTGTATTTTTAGTTTGGGGGGGTCAGGGATCCAACAACCCCTCCCCCCACTCCCCTAAACGTCTGGGTTTTTTTTTCTAACCCCAACCCAATCACCCCGCTACCATTTTTACAGCCTTACCTCAAACCCCATCTATTTTAAAAAATATTTTTTCTAACCTCAACCCCAAAAAGTGTTAGGTAAAACAAAATTGGTAGCATCACTGGATACCCATTGATGTATGTACCGTTTTGTAGAGAATAGAGAAAGATGCTGACGGTTACTTGACCATGCTTACCATAAAGGGCGTAGTGTATATAGGCAATAGTCGACGGGTAATCATGGCAGGACGCTAGATGGAAGGGCAAATGGGCAATGTGTTGTACATACTGAGGTTAGAGGTTGTTCTGATTATGTGGGGAGTCTCATGCTGCTCTGATCTTTTCTTCTTCATTCTTCTACCAAAACTGAGAACATTCAAGGAATTCCCACGTTATTTGATGTTGTCTCTGAAAATGTGTGTACTTATATTGTGGGTGGGTTTTTCTAGTGTAGGGCTTTGCAGTTTATTAAAAAAGCTTTAATAAACAGAAATGTACTAAAAGAATATTGTGCAAATGCAGCCATACAGTGTTCCAGCTGCGTGTTTCCACCCCAACCCACTATATTGTGGCTTCTGTCAGCCCCGCTTAACCAATTTCAAGACTCCATGGTATCCTGTGTGCAGCATGCTCGAGTTGCCCCGGCTACAATAATTGTTCACTGTGAGGTGTTTCCATGCCCCTTGGAGCCAGGACCACGCAATATCAAATAGTCTATGCAGAAACACAAATTAGGAACTTTTGTAGGCTGCAGTCCTTGAATGCCAAACTGTTTAGTCGTTTGGAAAGTTCCTCAGTTGCTGTTCCTGTTCTCCCCACAAACCCACTAGCATCTGGAACCCACCTGAATGTCAGGAAACCCCTTTCACACCACCGCAATCTACTGAAAAATGTTTTAAGTGGAACAACACAGCTCCTTCCCCCAAATACCCCCATACGTCTTCACTGTGCTGACTGAGATAGGCTCAGAAATGAAAACCACGCCACGCCAACTAAATGAGTTGAGGTAGCCTTCGGTGTAAGGGCGCGGTAGCTGTACGTGCTAATCTCTGGGAAGAACCTTGGCCATGAGCAAGTCTCTTTTCCTCACCCTCATAAGTTCGGTAAGGAAGGCATGGTATCAAACAGTGAAGTCAGACACAAGTGATCACAGTTCAAGGGTGTTTATTGAACTTTCAAATGGGCTAGTAAAACGCCTATCTAATCCTAAATCTAAAGATGGGAGCAAGCTATGCCCATCAAATAATAATAACGCAGTCCTAGTGGTGTCTTGTCAAATTAAAAGGGCCTGTACCAAATAGTGTGGGAAACAATGTTATGCAAAAGAAAGTGTTCAAGAAATGATAGGTCAGGATATTTGAGAAGTTGGCTCCCCTACCTCACGATTTCAGCACGGGACAAGGCGGCACACTCATGCTTAGCACATACTCTGGCTTATCCAGCACGAGGTAGCAAGTTACAATTTCAGTATCAAGACCTTCTGTGCCAAAGTCTCTTTGCCATTCAAAGTCTCTTATTACAGAGGGCCTGATGTGACAAAGTTCCTTTCTCCTCAGGATTCTTATATGCACAACTTTTCTAGTGATTCACTGTTCACCCCAGGTCTCCTTCCACTGGGCTCAGACCAGAGCTCCTTTTCCAAACTTTGTTTACTATATCAAAATCAAAGACTTTTGACTGTGTGCTGGATTTTGCTTGACCAGACCACTTTGATTCACAATTCTTTGTTCTCTTCTTCAAATAACCCTGTAACTTTCAGTTCTTCCACTTCGCAGCTGGATACCTTACAGAGACCTTCGATTGAGCACCCACACAGTGCCAGACCACCCTGTCAAAGGTATCGTATCTGGCTTTTCAAAGTTCAAACACTCAACAGCAGTTCCACTTCAATTGCATCTTTCATCACACACATTTTAACAATGTTCGTTACAGCTCTCGCCATACACTGTTGCTAGCAACCTTTGCTTCAACACAGACTGGTCTTGTATCAGTCTCCCCAATTTACCGGCTGTGTTGCTTTCACTGACGCTGCTTTGTTCTTGGAGCCAAGGATGGTACCTTGGCGGCTGCTACTTCTCCCCGCCTTGATTAGTGACACGGGAGGGCCCCGGGTATCTTCGACACACAATACAGGATTCTTCAGCCTGGTTTCCTGGTTTTACGCTTCCTAATCTCAAGGATTCTCGAAAGCAACGGCCTCCTGACGGAAAGGTCAAGGGAATCTCCCTCTGTGTGATCCTCTCCTGTTTTGCCATCTTTCTTCTCTCGTTCAGCTGCCGTCTCGAAACTGCTGTTTCCTCATGTACTTTGCCTCGCTCCAAGTATGCTCTTGTGCTCCATCTTTTAACCGTATGGGGAAGTCTAATGGTAGTCAGGTGTGAGTAATTGGCAGTAATTGCCTAACCTCGGCATACCAATGCATTGGGACATGTCAAGTACACTGCTCGGATGTGTCTGTTTTCTCCCATAGCGGGCTGTCCGTGTGAAAGTGTTCTTGTTAGAGAGGGGGGTGGTAGAGTTCCTACATATCCTACTTGGTAGGATGTGGAAAAGGTGTTACAGGGAAGGGGATAGAGCGTCTCGCCATCCGGTCTCCCACTCCCTGAAGACCCTTCACCCATGTGATCCTCCTGCATTGGTCCAACCCCAGTAACTGGATCCAAAAGTGATGGCCGTGTCCTGGCCACCTGGATCACAGATCCTTGGGGACTCTTGGGTAAGACACCTTCTGGTTTCTCACAGTTCCTTAGTCTCACTGCCGTTGCCTAAACCTGAATAGAATAACAATGAATATTAGCACCAGACTGGTTGGCTCTGGGAAACCATGGGGCAAGGAGGTGCTGTAACACAAGTAATAATGCCAACCAAGCCGGGGAGTACAGTTTTCATAAACCTACGACAACACAATTGACTTAACACTTAGAAATGCTTAGGATTTTTCAGTGCTACTCACAGATTTGGGATCTAGTACAAGTGTCATCCACTTTTGCTGACGGCGTATGCAATTTGTACTGCGTTTTAGCTATACAGTCTTTTGAGCTTAGGAAGCCACCTGGACGGTATTTCCTCATAACCATCAGCATTGTTACACTATATCCATTAATAGAATAGCACATTTAAATGATTACCCTCCATTTTGCCTGTTACTGTTGTTGCCATGCAGCACTTAAGAAGGTGGACTTGTCTTGGGTATATTTAGGAGTGGTGCTCCATGGTTCTTCCTATGCTGTAGGACCTAATTCTACAGAGTGAAATGCTTTACCCGCTTCATCGTTCACTTGGCTGCAGGGCAGGTTTTCTAGACTTGGTTCTCAACTTGCAGCAGGGGTAGACAAAGCATAGTTGTTCTTTGAGACTCTTTGACAGCATAAAGCCTGCTTAGGCAACACACAGTTCTGGGCTCGTGTGGACATTCACAGCATGCACTATTCTGTAACACAAATCAACGTTCAGTTTAGTCATCAGCCACCCTTTAAGACTCTTTCCCAGTAGGCAGTGTGATGGGCAAAAGATGGTTCAACGTACTGTTACTTTGAGGACTCACTTTTCCATCACACATTGTTCCGGTTCAATCATTGTTCCATGCTTGATTTCAAGACTCATATCTCCAGCATGCAGTGCTCTGTGCACATAGCTTATAGTCGCCATACTAGATCCTCCCTGGTCAAGGTGCTTCATGCTCTGCATTCCCACAAGACAGCTTTAATTCCTTGTCACTGGGAGATTCGTGTTTTCAGTCAGTCCCCTTTCCTGCCCTCCCACCCCATTCCCTTTCAGCTAGTGAGGTCTTAGTTCCATTCTTCTTCTTTGACCTCCTGGTTGCATCCTCGGATGGGCTCTTTTCTGGGTCCTTAGAGTAGAAAAGTTTCTACGGCTCTCCTCTTACCATTCTCTCCTCTATGGTAAAAATCACGGTCTTGTCTCCAGCTCAACTCGCTCCTTTGCGGGGCCCATTTGGGACAGCTGCTCAGTAGATGGCTTGGGTTTGTTTCTCCACTTAGGAGAGTTTGAACGCTACTCCACGCTAGAAAAACGAAAATATTAATACCTCTTGGATCGTTCCTGCTTCAACAGCTCACTGACCTGACCATTTGAGAACATTCCCATGCCTTGCTGGTTTTGTTGCTGGCCCTCCCCTTCTCCAGCCCCCCCCCCCCACACAACAGGCATATGTTGACAACTACACCTTACTCTTGAGATGCACCACCGAAGAATGACACTTTCTTTCTTGCTGTGATCACTTTTTATGTGACTTCTCAAACTAAACTACTAAGCGCTGTCACTCAGCCATAACACCTGGAGCAGGAATCCAGTCTCCAGGATAATAACTCTGTGGTACCTTCCATGTCACCAGGGCTGTGCAAGAGTCATTCGGATTTCTTTTAAGTAATATGCTTAGTCCTTTCTTCTTAACTTTTAAGCAGGTGTCCACCTCAATATCAGGAACCCACAAGTCAGAGACCGTTAAAACCAGAGTCGGCATAATTATAGCCCAGAGCTGCCCACATGGTTACATTTTAAATGCTGCACTTCTATGTAGCCCAATCTTTGTCAGATAGACTTCACGTATCTGTTATCTGTAGGGCCCCCTTTTTGCCTTCCAGAGGCTCCGATGCCCAGTCAGACAATTTTCTATTTCCACTGCCATCTGGATAACTACAAAGCATGACTCGTCCCACGTCACTCAGCTTGACTTGCCTGTAGCCTCCCTAAGCTTCGACACGTTTTTGAAGTTAGCTAATGACTAGAATCAATTGGAGCCAGTTTTTAATCACACGTGACATTTGTCAGATAAACAAAGCAGTTGTTTTTAGTTGATAGATCTGAATTTTGGAATTCCTTGCCTGTTAACTTTTCATCATGCAGCAGGTCGTTGTCCCTCATGGAGTGGCAACGTGCGGTGCTTGGACCTGCTAGTCGTAAAAAGGTGGGGCCTTTCAAATACGTTACAATTAATAGTACTAAGTTGCCTTCTAGGCGCCTTATAAGAAATATAGATTAGGATGTCTGTGCATTAGGAACTGAGCATGTGCGCAGCAACTCTTATCCTGAGGCCTAGCTAAAATTCTGCATGACCAAAAGAAATCATTTCTGAATCTTCACGGATGCTTCATTGCGGCAAACAGTTCAATGTTAGTGTTGTGAAAAATGAAATGAGCATGATGCCCAATGTGCATTAGTGATTCAGCATGAAGCCCAATGTGCATTAGTGGTTCAGCATGAAGCCCAATGTGCATTAGTTATTCAGCATGGAGCCCAGTGTGAATTAATGATTAAGCATGATGCCCAATGTGCATTAGTGGTTCAGCATGAAGCCCAATGTGCATTAGTGGTTCAGCATGAAGCCCAATGTGCATTAGTTATTCAGCATGAAGCCCAATGTGCATTCATGATTAAGCATGAAGCCCAATGTGCATTCATGATTAAGCATGAAGCCCAATGTGCATTAGTGATTCAGCATGATGCCCAATGTGCATTAGTGGTTCAGCATGAAGCCCAATGTGCATTAGTTATTCAGCATGAAGCCCAGTGTGAATTAATGATTAAGCATGATGCCCAATGTGCATTAGTGGTTCAGCATGAAGCCCAATGTGCATTAATGATTAAGCATGAAGCCCAATGTGCATTAGTGGTTCAGCATGAAGCCCAATGTGCATTAATGATTAAGCATGAAGCCCAATGTCCATTAGTTATTCAGCATGAAGCCCAGTGTGCATTAATGATTAAGCATGAAGCCCAGTGTGCATTCGTGATTAAGCATGAAGCCCAATGTGCATTCATGATTAAGCATGAAGCCCAATGTGCATTAGTGATTCAGCATGAAGCCCAATGTGCATTAGTTATTCAGCATGAAGCCCAGTGTGCATTAGTGATTAAGCATGAAGCCCAATGTGCATTCATGATTCAGCATGAAGCCCAATGTGCATTAGTTATTCAGCATGATGCCCAATGTGCATTAGTGATTCAGCATGAAGCCCAATGTGCATTAGTTATTCAGCATGAAGCCCAGTGTGCATTAGTTATTCAGCATGAAGCCCAGTGTGCATTAGTGATTAAGCATGAAGCCCAGTGTGCATTAGTGATTAAGCATGATGCCCAATGTGCATTAGTGATTAAGCATGAAGCCCAATGTGCATTCATGATTCAGCATGAAGCCCAATGTGCATTAGTTATTCAGCATGAAGCCCAGTGTGCATTAATGATTAAGCATGATGCCCAATGTGCATTAGTGTTTAAGCATGAAGCCCAATATGCATTAGTTATTCAGCATGACGTGTGTTCCCAAAATCCGCATACATTTCATGCACATCTGGCTGGAACTCACCAGTGCTAATTGTCCCAGTCCCCTTTCTCTTGGGGGCATTTGAAAGAGAACCATGGGAGAGTGCCATTTGTAAATCTGAAAGAGACATTTAAAGCATCATGGGTCGGATGTAGTGGACAGACGTTCCAGTGTGCACCTCACGTGGAAGTTCATTGGCTGCACACTTTGTGCCGGCCCCTTGCTCCTCTGACTGGGTGATGCCCGAAACCCATGAGCTACTGTTGGGTCATACTCAACACATCTTTATTTTGATGGCATAATTGTGTTAATTGGAGGTTCAATTAGGTAAAAGCAGCAGGTCGTCACGGGCCTGCAGGAGAGCTGTGCAAAAGAGCTTTTAAAACAAGGGACCTGTCACCTGCATGTATTCGCTGGCGACAGAAGCTGAATGAGCAAACGTTCTAAGATGCTGATACAGTGGTACCCGAGAAGATAATGTTTCTGTGGCCTCCATCGTCACTTGAGACGTGCTCATCCATTTTCATGGCCAATGTCTGCAAGGCCTCACCCACTCGCACCTCTCGCATTGTGTGACTTTGGGAATAACAAACAGATGTCGCAGTCTTGTCGGGCTCCCTGTAGCATTGCCCCTGAACTTAGTGACTCTCCACTCGAGCCGACTCGCCCGACGTTGGCCCAGGACTCAGCTGTACTAGGAGGCAACCCATGCCATGTGGCGGCTTTATGCTGCACAGCACATCTGCCGCCTGGCACGCCACCGCCAACCTGGTCTGTGGAGACTTCTCCCACTGCCATCACAATATTGGACTGTTAAATCACATCTCCCCACACTAACCCATTTACTGAAAGTGCCTCTATATTGCATTTATATTTTACGAGCTTTCGGTATTTTTATGTGCTAGTTTATTAACGTGGGACCATTGGGACATTCTCTCACCTTGGCTGGCAAAGAGGGTCTTGTTTGCATTCCCCCTTAGGCTATTCTTTGCATAAGGCCACCGAGAATATCTTTGTATACCGTAGCTTTGCAGAAAATCAAGAATACATTTCCACCAAGTCCTGATATAGGTCCAAAGCCAGCCTTAGCAGCGGCTCCCTGGGTGAGTTCAAGGCTGAGCTTAATCTATTTAATGAGGTGTTGCAAAGTCATCTGTGTATCGGAAGCATCTGCCATCGGGACGCATTGCCTTCATGCTTCCAGGCCACCGCGCCGCACGCTGCCAGCGTATGCCTGCAGCTTGTGGGACCACAGCACTCGTTACTCTGACCCTCTTTTTTTATGCAAGGAAAACGGGACTTTTCCACAATCAAATATTCGGCTTTTGGTGCAAGAATGTTTCAAAGAAATTGCATTTATATTAGAAGGAAGGCAGTTTCACAGCCTAAAAGGAGCCTATTTGTATGGCAACACTCAAGATAACATACCACGTTTCTATCTTTAGTGTGTTCATTAAAAGAGCCGTACACACTAAAATATGCCATGAGGTGGGTGGGCAGCTCATAGGAATGTAAGTAACCCAGGCATCAGGGTGACCATTCAGAAGTGCTCTTGGGTGACATGGATTGTCTGCAATAATGACATCTATTTCTGGTTGCTTCTCAGCATGTGATGTGATATGTCTTGAATTGTTCTCTAACGTGAAGACATTTGATAATGTTGTTGTGTTATATCCATTACTTTGTTTTGGTTAGGGGCCATGATGGCACAGTCGGCTGTCAGTATGTTTTCTGGGTTATAACGGGGTCGCCGCCTAAGGTCATATCCCCACTGCGCTCCTCAACCCATTTAATTCATTGTATCTTTCATTTTAGAGCGAGACTTGAATCCATTGCCGTTCTCCTCCTTGAACTGTGCTCATTCCATATTCTGCTCTCCCACAACACCCCATCTCTAGCTTCACTCAAATCCAAAGTCCTGCAGTTCTGGCTTCCGAAGCTTCGGAAACAAGAACCCCCTCACAAGTTCACTTCACAACATATCCCTCTCCTTTAAAACATATTTACAAGCAGAACCGTGAAAATAAAAATATATATTAAAAAACAGCCATGACATATAACATATACAATATATACATATTTCTGAGGCTTGTGGAATCTGCTTAGATCACATGCTGTGCATAGGCCGACATCTAGGGGAAGCTGCAGAGTATTAGTTGTTGTTTTCGAAACTCGAAAAGGGACGTCGACAGGGCGTGCCAGTAATACTATCCCTAGTGTGATGTCCACTGTACCCATGGTACTTCATGCGTCGAGGTCCCTCAGATTGTTTTCCACCATCGTAGACGGACGCACAATAGCGGAATTCCTCTTCCGGCATATCGCCATTGATTATAATAATTAGAACTAGATCTCTCTTCCTATCCTTTATTCGCCGATCGAGAGCATCTTTGACTACGGTGAAGGAAGACAAGTGTCGAAGAAGAGATACTTTTGACGAATCCGTTCGACCCAGGAGGTCCGCACCGGGCTTCGGCCCACGCAGTAGGGAGAGAGGGGGGAAGTCATTGTCAATGTATTTTCCCCTTTTCCTACATTACATTCGCCTAGCTACCAGTACATGTTATCATAGATAAGACCCCTTTCAAGTTCTGTCCAAGTTGCAGGAAAAAATTCATGTGGGTCGACAAGCACCTGGTGTGCAACCTCTGCCTCCCACGAGATCATGTCGAGGAGAAGTATCGAGCCTGTAGGCTCTTCAAACTGAAGACGTTGAAGGACTGTAAGATTAAACACTGGGCCCACCATGCTATGCAGGCCGAAGCCACCCTAGACGTGGAGGGGACCTTCAGCAATGGTAGCAACGTTGTCAATTTCGGACAGCGAAGTCGAAGGGGAGATGATAGTTTCCCAAGCATAAGCCCCCAACCCTAACAGACAGGCCAGTTGTCCTGTTATGGGGATGACCCCCGGCGGCACGGGCGCTCTCACAACCCCTACCTCCACTAAGCACACAACACAGGGCCGAGACTCGACAGGTGTGTATACTAAGGGCCCACGCACGACATCTAGGGAAAGGCCCACAAGTTCACTGTCCTCTGGGCATTCGCGATCCCGATCGCCACATGACAGGCCCGACTGTCGAAGGACAGCACAGGCATCGTGTATCAATCCACCCCTGAACGTTGCACGTCGGTTGACGAGGCGTCAGGCCACTCCACGACCGAGATTCGATGTTGTTTGTCAAAATCGGGTAAGGCCTCACTGCAGGTGGGAATAGCCCACTTAGTGGAAAAATACATCCTGAAAGGGCTTAGAAAGGAGAAAGAGTCTGAGAAGCGCTCCTCCAAGACGCTTCACAAGGATAGGTCACGCTCCCCACCCAAGACCCAGCCTCATAAGGCTTCCCACACTCACAAGGATTCTCAGCCACATGGGAAAGTTTCCTTACCAGACCAAGGTACTCCTCCTGAAGAGGACTCCTCAGTAGGCACTGTAACCCCTCAGACTTCCACACTAGGCCCTATGTTCATTCCCAGTTCAGCCCAATGGACATGTGAAGACATAGATAGGGTCATGAGGAGGATGACCTTTATTGGCAATTTTTTTGGATAAAAACCCAGAAGCTTTCCAAAGCATCCAAATACTCCTCCTACAGCTGCCTCTGGTTCCAAAGCCTTTGCAAATGTCCCTACTAGTCAACCCCCATCTAAGAAGTCTCATCCGGACAACCTGGATATTTCACCACAGGTTGATCCTCCATACGTTGATCTTTATGACACAGACTATTATGATGAGGATACTGACGCTGTAGATACTTCTACAGTTCAAGAGGGCACAGAAGAGGGCTATGGTGATGACGGAGAGACAGATATGTATACTATAGCATCTCCCATTAACCAATATTCCCCAGTGGCTGACTCGCCTATTGCCAACCAGCCCCTTCTTAATGACATGCTCATTAAAGCGGCAGAACACTTCCAAATCAGAACACAAGAGGCCCATCAGGAAAAGGATTTTGTTGAGGATATCTTGAGGGATACAATATCTGTAACTCAGTTTATTCCTATCCTACAATCTGTCCAGAGGAGGATCCAGCCTTCTCTGGAAACACCAAATCAGATACGTGCGGTTAACCCTCACATAGAGAAACTCTTCCACCCAGCTCCCACGGACCCCCTCTATATTAGGGGACAGCTTAAACGGTATTCACTCGTGATCACTACCACAAGAAAAAGAGCGGGTACTCATCTAGCTTACTCTGAGGCGCCAGCTGACAAAGAAAGCAAGAGCCTATACACAATGGGCAACAAGGTAGCCTCTTCTGCGGCTTTTCAAGCTAGAAAGCTAACAATACTACACTCTTAGCTTGCTATAATTGTCATAAATGGGACGAAGTGTCTGCAATGCTGTCGTCAACAGCAGATCCGTTAAAGACTCAATTGGCACAGGTAGCAGCAGAGGGCAGAGCTGTCTCGAGGTGCATCCTCAAGAACAATTCAGACGCTGAAGACATTGCAGGAATAATAATTGCGAAGGCACTATTATAAAGCACCATGCTTGAATCGCCAATCTGGCTATAAGCAGGAGACTCAAGCAACACTGCTAAATATTCCTATCGAGCCCAACACCCTCTTTGGTAAGGCAGTCGAGGACGCTCTAAAGTCTGCAAAAGACGAATACGATACTCTGAAGTCCTTGGGACAGCTTACAGAAAAACCCTCAGGCCGAGGGAATAATAATTTTAGTCGCTTCAGAAAACGAAATTCCCAAAGGGGTTCAAGGTATGCTCAAAACCAAGGGTCATCGTGGAATAACAATCGGGGCCAATCCTCACAGGGTGACCCGAGATGACAACGCCGTTCTTGCGGCCGGGAGAGGTCCTCTGCCTCTAGAGGTGGAGCAACACCTCCAAAACACTGACATTCTGCTCCAAGTGCCCTCCCATGCCTCTCCAATAGGAGGGTGCATTTACAACTTCACCAAAGCATGGCAGGGGATCACCTCAGACAAATGGGTGAAATCCACTGTGGCGGGCGCGTACTGTGTGGAACTAATCCAGCAACTCTCGAACCATCCCCCGCACCAGAAGAAGAACTCAGAGGAAGAACAATGCATTCTTCTCAAGGAAATCGCGACTCTGCTCCAAAAGGATGCAATAGAAGTCGTCCCTGCCAACCAGGTAAACCAGGGTATTTATTCAACATACTTCCTTGTGCCAAAGAAAGATCGAACAATGCGCCCCGTATTAGACCTATGCCCTGCAAACAAATATGTCAAGCCACAAAAATTCTGTTTGACTACGCTACAAGAAGTAATCCCTCTGCTAAAGCGGGGGACTACATGGCAACTCTGGATATGAAAGATGCTTATTTTCATATTTCAATGTTCCCAGCGCACAGAAAATTCTTGCGATTCAAGATGGCAAACCAGCACTACCAATTCAAGGTGCTACTCTTCGGCATAGCTTCTGCTCCAAGAGTATTATTCACAAAGGTACTGGCGGTGTTGGCAGCGCACCTGCGTAGGGAGTCAATCCCAGTGTACCCTTACCTGGACGACAGGCTGATTACAGGGGAAACCCCCCAAATTTGCAGGACAAACATTCAAAGAACGATAAATCTTCTCTTTCAATTGGACTTCTCATAAATGAGAAAACAATCAAGCCTAATGCCAAGAACAACCAAACAGTTCCTAGGAGCTGTAATAGATGCAAGGGAAGCCTTAGTCTTCCCCTCAGAGGAAAGAGTCCAACATATGTTACTGCAAATAACACACTATCAGGCCGGTCGCCAGATAAGCGTGCGCAAAGCTATGCGATAGCTAGGCATGATGGCTTCTTGCATTTATCTGGTTCCGAAAGCCCCATGCAGAAGTGGTTGGTGAAACAGTGGTCTCAGGCAAGTGGTCAGTGGGACGATCTAGTGGTCTTTTCGCCAACACTAGTACAAAACCTTTGCTGGTGAACAAGGGAGAATCTGTTAAGGGACAAACCCCTCCACGACCCAGAGGTGCAAGCGATAGTGACTCCAGACGCCTTGCTTGCCGGGTGGCGGGCTCATCTCCTTCACCACACAGCCCAGGGTCTGTTGATTCATGCCATGGCACAGAACCACATCAACCTGATATAAATGCTGGCAGTATTCAAAGCCCTTCAGGCATTCGAGGTACAGTTAAAAAATCTGTTGGTACAAGTCTTCACCGACTGCACAACAGCTATGTTCTACATCAACAAACAGCGGGGCACTCATTCTCCAAATCTGTCCAGACTTGAACAACAGATTTGCGCACTCAAATGGAAGATATTCCTATCGTCACAACACGTTCCAGGGGAACTCAATAAGTTAGCAGACTCTCTAAGCAGAGATCACCTCTTCTGAATGGGTTTACCCCAAGCTAGACTTGTTCGCTACAAGCAAAAACAAGCACTGCCCAGATTTCGCGTCCAGGTTCCCACAACCAGGCTCCAAGGGGAACGCCCTTTGGATGAACTGTTCAGGGAGGTTTGCTTACGCTTTTCCACCCACTCCTCTCATGAACAAGGTGGGGAACAAGATTCACAGGGAACAAGTGACGCTCATCCTACTTGCTCCCATGTGGGCGAGACAGCCATGTTATTCACATCTGTGCAAACTGACGATGTGCGATCCCATCAAACACCCGTGCCAGACATACCCATTCACTCAGGACGGGGGAACAACAGTGCACCCTCTACCTCAGTTCATGAACTTGGCATCGTGGCTCCTGAGGTTATAGAGTTCGGACATCTTAACCTGCCACAGAGGGTGTATGATCATCCTAAGGGAAGAAAGAAAACCTAACACTAGGCACTGTTATTTCGACAAGTGGAGGCGATTTGTAGTTTGGTGCCAGTTTAAACAAATAAACTCCAAAGAATGTACTCCATCTCACATTCTAATTTATATGTTCCACTTGCTAGATTTGGGGTTTGTCGTCAACTCTATAAAGGTTCATCTAGCGGCTTTATCGGCTTACACCACCTCCCACAATAAAGTATTGTGGTGGAAAGTACCGGTCATTAAGGCATTCATGGTGGGAATAAAACGACTCCACCCACCCATTTATAACCCACCGCCAGGATGGGATCTCAAGGTAGTACTCGCTAAGCTCTGAAACACGTGTGTATGAGCGCAATATAAATATAAATAAAATATCAATAAGCTCATGGGGGAACCCTTTGAGCCAATGCATAAGTCAAGTCTTAAGCACCTGTATTTTGTATTTTGTTTATTCGTAGTGCGCACCTTGCGGGCATCTGGGCGCATGTTTAAGAGGCAGTTACAGGTTACAGCAAATATATACAATATACAATTTACACATATTTACATAAAGTTCAGAACATCATATAGAGAGGATCGGAACAAATCGAAGTATACTGTATATACAGTCTATAAACAGTGAACAGCCGGTAAGGGTATTAACAGCTGTAAGGATTATAGAGAGGAGGCAAGGACATCCCGTTCATGTAGCCACAGTTTGGTTTTAGCTTTGAAGGAATGGATGTATAGAACGTTTCTAAGAGCATTGGGTAGGGTGTTCCAGAGCTTAGCAGCAAGGAGTGGGAAGCTCGAACCTCCGGCTGTCTGTAGCTTGAAACTGGGAATAGTCAGTGTGTGAACCTGAGCCGATCTCAGGGGTCTGGTTGCTTTGTTGTGTAAAGCACGTGGATAAGTAGGCAGGGGCTGCGTTGTTCTGCGCTTTGTGGGTTAGAACGAGTGCTTTGATGGATATGCGATGAGTGATGGGTAGCCTTTGCAAGTTGCGTCTAGTGTGGGAGATCTGAGGACGCCTGGGTACGTTGAGAGCTGCCCTTATGGCGTTGTTCTGTCTGACCTGGAGTTTATCAATGTTTCTTTGACTTGTCCCTAAGTAGAGGGCGTTACAATAGTCGATTTTGGACATGATGAGGGTTCTGGCGAGAACCAGACAGTTCCCCCGTTGTCAAAAAAGGGCGACATGTTGTAATCAGTTTACAGGTATAGGATGACGCTGAGACAACTGCGTTGGTTTGTCGATTGAGGGACAGAGTCGAGTCTAGATAAATTCCAAGTGTTTTTGTGACGTTAGAGACTTTGATATCGTTCCCATCAATAATGAAGGATTTGTATTTGGGGTCAAGTTTAGTGAGTTTGGATTGAGAGCCTAGAATGATTAACTCCGTTTTTTCATCATTAAGGCAGAGCCCATGATGTGCCATCCAGGCCTGGATGACAGTGTAGACTGCATTGAGTGCTTTGGCATCGGTTACATAGTTGCCAGTGATAGAGAGGACAATCTGAGTGTCATCCACATAATTAGTGTAGGAGACACCCAGATAGTCAAGTATATCAAAGAGCGGTTTAGTAAACACGTTGTAAAGTGTGGGAGATACACAAGATCCTTGTGGGACTCTGCACGGGACGTGGGCTAGATCAGCTGCGGCTAGGGAAGAGAAGACCCTCATGGTTCTGTTTGTCAAGAAAGAGCTGATCCAGGATGTGGCTGCGTCCGAAAAGTGGGCCGCAATCTTGAGGTGGTGGCAGAGGATTTGATGATCGACCAACTCAAAGGCTGCTGAGAGATCAAGGAGCAGCAGGAGCGCATGTTTGCCCTTGTCTTTCAGATCCTCGATTTGGGTTGTCAAGTCAATTAAGGCTGTCTCCGTACCGTGTCTGGGACGGAAACCGGATTGTCTAAGCCCTAATAGATTGTTGGCTTCAAGGTAGTCCTGGATTTGGAGATAGGCTGCTCGATCCAGAATTTTCAGAAGGTATGGCACCGTGGTGATGGGCCTGTAATTAGAGGGATTACTGGGATCGAGATTAGGTTTTTTGATTAAAGCGATGACCCAAGCATCCTTGATGTTGTCGGGTACAGTGCCCGATTTGAAGGAGGCATTCATGAATGAGGTAATGAATGGGGCGAGATCATGTGCGGCTTCCTTTATGACCGGAGCAGGGCAGGTGTCGCCTTGGCAATTGGAAGGCTTGAGCTTCGTGATGATATTTTTGACTTCCTTGATGGACAGGGGTGAGAAGCTGAAAGGTTTGAAGGAATGTTTGGGTGAGGGGGTTTTGTGAGACAGGGGGTTACCCGTTGAGTCAGAGAGGTAGCTTTTTTTAGTGTTAATTTTGGCTTGGAGCAAGGCAATTTGTCAAGCAGTGCCTTTTGAATGTTGGAGAATCGCTCAGTGTCAGGGGTGCACATATCAAGCGGGGCAACTGGAGACTCAAGTTCCTTGAGGATCTTGAAAAGTTGGTGTTTGATTGTGCTTGAATGATCCTTTTGTTGTACACTTCCTTTGTTGCAGCTAGGATGGCTTCATTGTAGGTAAGGTTGTTTTTGTGAACTAGAGAAGGTGAGCTTTTCCAGTGAGCCTCAGCTTTTCTTTTTTCTTTACACAGGTCGCGTAAGTGCGGGGTGAACCAGGAATTAAGGTGGAGCTGCGTTTTTTGTTTGCGCAATTTGAGGGGGGGCAATGGTGTTGAGGGCTTTTAGCATGGCGCGGTTGTAGGTGTCTACTAGAACTGTGGGGTCCGAGCAAGTGGCGGACGCTGTGTTCAGTAGAGGGAGGATAAGTGGGAGTAATTTCTCAACCGTAATATCCTTTTTGTTGCTTGTGTAGGTGGGAGGGGCAAGGTTGGGTTTATCTACGGGTGGACTGGAATTAATGGAGAATTATATTTTGTGGTGATCAGACCATGCGCATGAAGACACAGAGGTAATGTTAAGCGCACAGTTCATGTCTGAAACCCAGTCAATAGTGCGACCCTTGATATGGGTGGGCTCACTGACATGTTGGGTGAGGCCGAAGTCGGCCATAACACTTTCTAAGTCAGTGGCTTTGGCGTCATTCGTATTCTGGAAGCCTAGATTGAGGTCTCCCAATATAATGATCTGAGAGTTGGGCTTAGTGCTAGTAGCTAGGATAGATGAGATGTCCTCGACGAAAGAAGAGGTAGGGCCAGGGGACCTGTAGATGAGATGCATGGTGGCCTTGTGATTAGGTGAGATGGGCAATTTAATAGACAGTAGTTCCACTGATGGCAGCCGCAGGCTGTTGGCAGCTCTGAGGTTAAGCGAGCTCTTAAATATGAAGGCTAAATCCCCCTCCTTAGTTTGATTGGTTTCCCTGTCACACCTGATAATGGAATAGTTGTCGGGGATGGCCAGGGTCAAGGTAGGGCCGGAGGCCGCATGCAGCCAGGTTTCCGTGATTGCGAGAAAGTTGAGGTTTTCCGTGATGATGAAATCTGCAATATCTAGGGCATGCGCGGGGACGGAGCGTGCGTTGATGTGCGCGCCTTTGAGTATAGAGGCAGTAATGGCATTATGAGCATGAAGGGAAAAGTCAATTTTAGAAGCCGAATAGGCTGTGGTTTTGTTATCGCTAGAGTTGGACATTTTGTCGATCGTGGGATTGTTCAGGTGGTCGGACCAGTGATGACATCTTTGGTTTCTAACTGAGGAGGCACATGGTAGACTGGATTGGTTAGATGAGATCGATATGGTGTGGTGAGGCAGTGGTGGCCATTTGGCAGCGGTGTGTGCCTGAGATAGAGAGGAAAGAGAACTCACAACAGGATTCAATATGGCTATGTCAGGTACAGTGTGGTGTCTGGCGGGTGTAGCTATGTTGTTGATTGTTGTAGATTGGCATCGAGGTGGGAGGCGCAGGCGCGAGCCGAGCCTGGAATTTCTAATGAGAGTGGGGCATGGTTGATTAGGGGTGGGTTTGGTGGTGAAATGTAATAACCGGAGGGCCGGCGCCTTTAGATAAGGATTAGGACCTGTCATGACCGGTCATGATGAAAGCGAGAGGTAGTTCGGGAGGTGTTGTTGTTCTAGTTGTGGAGCTGTGTGGTGATGGTGAAGAGCGGTGACCAGGTTAGGACCTGAAAGGTGAGCAGTAAGTATGTGGCGAGATGTAGAGTAGAAAGGTGTGCATGCTTTAATGCACTATCATATGAGGATAAGTAGTGAGGGTGAGTATCAAGGGTGCAATGCATTTTAGAGGCTAAATCAGTGGTAGAGTGAAGTAGAGGTGGATCGAGAGTTATCAACCTAAACAGCGGCTCAGTACCAGTTGGGCAGGAGAGTGCAGTAAGATGCAGGATAGGCTGGCAAGCAGGGTACAGATGCCGGCATAGAGAGGCAGCCTATAGGGGCAGAGTGAGTGGGCTATGTAGGATACAATTCAAATGACTCGCAGGAACATATGCTGCAGACATAGAGTGGCAACGGACCACTAGAGGCACAGTGAATGGGCTATGCAAGATACAGTTCAATTAACTAGCAGGGCACATATGCAGCAGGCCTAGATTGGCAACCGACCAATAGAGACACAGTGACCAGGCTATGCAGGAAACAATTGAAATTGACTGGCATGGAATATGTGCAGTAGGCAAAGAGTGGCAACCGACCAATAGAGGCGCAATAAATACAATTCAATTTGGCTAGCAGGGCACATATGCAGCAAGCCTAGCGTGGCAACCGAACAATAGAGGCACAGTGACCAGGCTATGCAGGGAACCATTCAGATTGACTAGCATGGCACATGAACAAGCACGGAGAGTCAGCCAGCACAATCACGGCGTAAGTATGCTTTACAAAAATACAGGATGAGCTGTTAAGCGGGACGCTGTCATGATGCCCGCTCCCGGTTCAAGCCCTGCGTCCCGAAAGTGGGCATCCAGTCCCCAAGGAAGGACCCAGCAACCCCATATAGGGGCCCTTTGGACAGTGTCCTGGCGCCTATGGCGCCAGGCTCAAAAAAGGCATCAGTCCTGGCGCCATAGGCGCCAGGCTCATTATGGGAGTGCTTGGGTGCACTTACCTGATGCAGACCATGCTGCAGGATCCCGGCCTCCTTGAGGCCTGAAAGGAACTACTTTACCTGTGGGACTAATTTACCATCCAGGCGTGGTCGGGGAAGGATACATACCTGATTGGAGGAAGGATACATACCTGGAACCTCTTCCAAGGCTATTTAAACCCCACCCGAACAGCCACACGTGCTTCGCGTTGTTCTGCATCTAGCAGCTGGACGCTCATCGTGTCTGCTCCTGCATCCTGACTTCTGCCACGCCTGCCAGCATCCTGGATCACGTGCAAAGGAAGAGAAGAAGAGAACAGAAGAAGGAAAAGTCCTTACCTGCTAAACCCGCATCCCGGAGACATCTCGCCGACAATCCTGAAAAGGAAGACTTTTATTTAAAAGCTCATCGCGTCGATCGCTGCAGCGCCGCATTCCACTCACCTTTTCAGGGCGCCTCCATGTTCAGCAGCGATCATCCGGATTCGCAGTCACGCCCCAGCGCCTAGGGAGAAAAAGACCAGAACAAAAGGTGAGAGAGAGAAGGGAATAAGGAAAGCTAAATCGCCATGTTAAGACTTACCAGTTGATTCATTCCCTCTTCATTTCGGGTCCGCGCCGCATCCTGGCATTTCCGGACCACGGCCCCTAAGGGGAAAAAGAGACATCAGCGTTAATGAGCGAATGAAAAGACATTACCAAAAAACGCTCATTAAAGACTTACATGATTTCTACAAGGATTTCACCTCTCATCTCGGGTCAGTGCCTGTTCCCCGGCATTCCATACCCCGGCCCCTATGGGGAAAAAGACACTAGCATTAGTACATTAATGCATGGACACAAGGGGAACCTCTTATCAAAAAACCTACCTGGAAGCCAAGCAAGTTTGGTTCTCACCAATCCGAAAATCCAGTGAAGTAACTTGATACCAACGCGCCACTGCATCAGAAGCAGGATGGAGAGCTCGTCCTTCCAGACCCTAAGGTGAGACGCTACGAGGAATCACAGAAGGGTTTCGAGGAGGGTGAGAGGGGAAAGTGGGAGGCCGATTGCATACCCCGCAGACAGTTAATCCCCTATTTTCGCCTACAGAAGGATACCTCTGCGAGCCAGACATGCCAGATTTGGGGGCCCGGTCCAGTCCGTCTTCCGAACCCTGCTCATCACCTTAGAAGAGGTCACAGCAGCGCAAACCAGGCCAGAGCCTGCGTGGGAGTCAGGTGAGCGTAACAGACACATAATCACTGATAGTGCTTGCAGCAGGTTGCAGATTCTGCTCGCATATGCAAGGCATAAGACACAAGTCGGCGTGGAGAGGTAGGAGCGTGCGTGACTAGCGTTAGGAAGACTGTGAACAGACAAATGGCTGGCCACCAGGATGCGGAAGAGAGTCAGAGAGGGTGCGCATGGCGATAACGTACAAAATGTCTGTGGCCAGGGTGGTGTGCTGCAAAAGCGGTGATGGTACCGAATAGAAAACGGGCAGGGGTCCGGGCTGACGGCTGGGCAGGCCTGGACAGGCTAGGACAGGAAGAGTTCCTTAGTGCTGGCCTTTGTGCTGAAGGCCAGCTTACGCCTGCCGGTTACTGATTGGTCCTAATCAGTGACCAGGCGGCCATTGGCAGGGCAGCTGCAGCCTGGGTGGGCCCAGGCAGAAGGGAATAGTGGCTAGGAGAGCCGGGCGGCAAGACTGCCTTCTTAGTGGCTATTACCTCCTTAAGAAGAGTTAGTGAATTACAAGCATTATCAGTGCAGGATCCTTTCTTTATCATACACAAGGACAAACTGGTTTTACGCACTCATCCTAGGTTTTCCCCTAAATTCATCTCTGAAATGCACGTAAACCAGTCCATTGAGCTACCGGCCTTCTTCCAGAACCCCGTCAGCTCAGCTGAGGTAAAACTCCACACACTAGATGTAAGGAGGGCAATACTTTACTGTATAAACAAGACCAAAAAACAGATCAACTGTCTCCACAGCACCAGGCAGCGAAGGAGACTGCATTTCCAAAAATGCCATCTCCAGATGGATAGTCAGATGTATACAACTGTGCTATTCTTTATCAAACAAGACATTGCCTTTCACACCACAAGGAGTGCAGGAGCCACTCTGGCTTTCATTACAAATGTCCCCCGAGACAGCATTTGCAAAGCAGCTAAATGGAGCTCAGTACACACCTTCACTCAGCACTACTGCACTGACACACATTCCAAGACAGATACGCAGGTGGGACAAGCGGTTCTAAAACTTCAGTTTGCTAATGAACCTTCTCGTAACCCACTACCTTCTCCTAACACTGCTCGCTAATCTATGCACAGCATGTGATCTAAGCAGATTCCACAAGCCTCAGAAGTGATGCATTACTCACTGTAATTGTATTTCTGATGCTTGTATCTGCTTAGATTCACATGCGACCCACCCTTCCTCCCCTTGGAGAGAAGGTGCATGGATGCTTTATGAGCTTGTCTGATGGCCAGCGCTGATGGCGTAAAGACGTGACTGTGTGGAGCTCCCGTCTCGATCCTGGCCTAGATCCTTTATTCGACCTATATTCTCGACCCGATCAAGAGCCAAACTCACACCCAGGAGGGGGAAGTGATTCCGACCCCACCCGGCGCGGGATCAAGAAGAATCGGAACCGGCGTTCCCGAAAACGCAGCTTTTGTATCGGTGCCCCCGGGTGAAACAAGATGGCGGACGGCGGCAGGGCCTGACGGAGGGACGGATCGAGCAAGCAGCGAGGCATCAGGGAGACAATCCATTGGGCGCCGCCTCCCCTGTCCCTGTGAACTGAGCGGAAGGTCCCCAGAGAGGACACCGCCCGTAAGACCGGTCACACTTGCATCTCCCTACTCCTCGGGAGACGTCCCGCTGCCGGGGACCCCGAACACACGAGATACCCTCTGCATTGTCCAGGGGAGCGGAGGGAGCCATATCCGCGGCTCCGGGACCGTCGCGGAGGAGACACGAGGTGCGACCGGACCGCTGCCACCACCAGGGATACCCGTCGGCGATCTGCTGGCCGCGGGGTGCTACGTGGGTCGAGGCGGCGGCGACCCGGGCAGGCCCCTGTCGCCGCAGCGTACTACGCGGGCCCTCCTCCTCTCGCCCTGAACAGTTAACCGGGCGGCCGAGGCGCGAACAGCTCATACAAGGATCCACTGGTAAGCCTGCAGACCCTAACTACTGGGGGAATATTCTGAACCGAGCCACACAATTACCTACACCCCTTGTGCCGCCAAAGAATACCGCTGAACTTCACTGAAACACGCCGTTCTGTGTGGCTCACTTTGCCTTACACTGCCTGGGCGCTGTTTGGGGGCCCATTCCTGCCGCCACAACACCAGGAGGGTCAAAAATGTCTACTTCTCGCAGCAAGAACAGGGGTGCAACAATCATGGACTCGTTCTCAGGGGCTAAACCCAAACTGCCCAGCCAATTTGAGATCCCCACACAGACTGAACCCCCGACAACCGCTGCCGACCCCAGCAACGCCCAGGTGCTACAGGCTATCGCAGCGCTCCAAACGTGCATGGAGACCAGGATAGATGAACTCAAGGTGGACATGCAGCTCATCCGTCAAGACGCCCACAACTTAGCGGAAAGAATGGGCAAGGTGGAAATAAACTTACAGGACACCACAGATACTGCCAAGGACTTAAAGCAAAAAGTCATCACACTTGAGAGACAAGTGGCTCATCTTGAAGCAAGATCGGAGGAAGCAGAGGGAAGGGCACGCCGAAATAACATCAGAGTCCTTGGCGTTCCGGAGGGGATGGAAGGCACAGACCCCAAAAAATTTATCGAGTCCTTACTTATGCAGGAAGTCGGGGCTGGTAAGCTCACACAGGGCTTCTCTGTCGAGAGAGCCCACCGCGCCCTACAAAAGCGACCCCCTCCGGGATCGCACCCTCGCCCAATGATCGCCAAGATCTTAAACTTCCGTGACAGGGAAACGATCCTCAAATTCTCGAGGGAAGGAGGTGTGATCAGACGAGATGGCTCCAAGATCGTAATCTATCCCGACTATACCTCGCAAGTGCAGCGAGCCAGGAACTCATTCATTCCCGTCAAAGCCCAACTGCGGAAGCTCGGCCTCAAATACATGCTCCTGTACCCCTCGCGCCTCAAGATACTATACAAAGGCAAAGCCGTCTACATGGAGACCCCGGCCGCAGCCACCATGTGGATGGAGCACAACAATTTGGCAGAGGGAGAGGATTGCATCCCGACACCCAACGGCTAACTCCAAATAGTCCTTTTTACAGCGACAATTGACTGGCTCCTTCAAGGACGGGAGCTCTACGGACCAACCCACGGGCATCGCCACAACCCACCCCAAGCATGGCTGGCCCAAGGCCTACACCACAAACGCACCACATGACCTAGACAGGCCGATGGGTAGCGGTAGCCCCCGAGCGTTGTCCTCCCAGAACAGCTGCTGGTGGCAACACACAGTTAACTTTCTTGTTCAATCCACCTGTTCGAGTGGGAGTTAAATTTGTTCATAAGTCTCCGATTGGCACACCAACGCAACAATCAAGGTCAGCAGGAAGATTGCAGAGCACAGACCCAGGGGGCAGCTGCACAGCACATGGAGCTGGTTTGAGGAGGGTTGAGACCGCCACGGGCTCAGTGCCCCAGCCCCTTTGCCACCATCATGTCCACACACCTTAAAATCGCCACCTGGAATGTGAGGGGTTTGGGTACCTACTTACGCCGGAACAGAATAAAATCCTACCTACACAGAAAAAAGATAGAGGTGGCCCTATTACAAGAAACCCACTTAACCAAGGAATCCATGGCGGCACTTGAATCATACTGGGGCGAACAGGGGTTCGGGTCCACATACTCCAAATTCGCCAGAGGGGTGTTCACCTGGATCAGTCCCCACATCCCCTTCCAGCTCACCAAAGCCGAACTGGACCCTGATGGAAGGTATGTTATACTCTTGGGCCACATTGAACAAACAGAGATATGCATTGTAAATTCATACCTCCCCAACAACAACATCCCCGCGCACCTCACTATGCTATGCACAAAGATTGCGCCCTATAGAGATGCATTCCTTATCTGGGGAGGCGACTTTAATTGCGTCAGCGACCCTGTGCTTGACAGGTCGGCCCCCCCCTTGGCGGGCCCCTCAACCGCTACCACCGCCATGAACGCCACGCTACACCAACTAGATCTGGTTGACATCTGGCGGGAACAACACCCCGGGGATCGGGGCTATTCCTTCTACTCCTCGCCACATAACCTTCACACCAGAATCGACTATCTCTTCACCGGCAGAGAGAGATTCCCCCAGATTGACTCCTCTAACTACCTGGGTCGCACCATCTCCGACCACTCTCCCCTGGTAATTGAATGGAATATCACTGGACCCAGATCTCCCATACCTACATGGAGGATGCCCACCGAGGCACTTAAAGACCCGGAGTTCAAGGAAAGCCTCAGAGAATCTCTAGAGAACTACATCAGTGAGAATAAAGACAGTGTTGATCACCTAAGCACGGTCTGGGATGCCCTCAAAGTGGTTGTAAGGGGAGAGATCATAGCAAAGGCTGGAGGCATGAGGAAACACCTCAGAACCGAACTTGAATTATTAGAAACTGAAATTGAACAGCTAGAATCCAACACCCTGGACTCCCATCCACAGGAGGACAAGCTGGCCAGTGCTAGGGCCGCCTGTAAGGAAGCTTGGGACAGGCTGGCCAAATTTGATTACATCACCAGAACCAACAAAGCGCATGCCCATGCCGACAAGCCGGGTAGGCTACTCGCCTGGCTGTGTAAGAAAGAACACCCTAAGTACTCGACCACAGCCCTAAGAGATGCCGATGGCAAGCCACAACGTTCCCAACAGGGAATTAACGACACCTTCGGGCAGTTCTACACCCGACTATACTCCCACACTGATATGGTGCCCCCCGAGGAAATCGCAAACACCCTGGACGAAATTGGTCTGCCCCTACTCCCGCTGCCACATAAGGAGGCTCTGGATGCTGATATCAACATAGATGACATAAAAGACGCCATCAAGTCTCTGGCTACCTGCAAAGCTCCGGGTAGTGACGGGCTACCCGCCGAATTTTACAAAACCTACGAGCCAGAACTGTCCCCGCTGCTACACGAGGTGTTCTTAGAAGCTTATGAGTCGGGCATCCTGCCTGGGAGCATGCGCGAGACTTTGGTGGTTCCGCTCCTCAAGCCTGGTAAGCCTGCAGATGACTGTGATTCCTATCGCCCTCTCGCCATGCTCAATTATGATGTTAAAATCCTCACAACCATTCTGGCTAAGCGGCTGTCCAGGGTGATCGGAGAGGTGGTACACCCCGACCAGAGTGGCTTTGTGCCGGGCCGAAACACCACTGCCAATCTGCGCAGATTACAACACGTATTGTCACATCCCACTCACACAGGGAAATCCCACGCTTTGCTTTCTTTGGACGCCATCAAAGCGTTCGATTCAATTTTTTGGGAGTGGCTGATTGCGGTACTTAGGGAGTTTGGTTTCGGTGAGCGATTCATTCGATGGATCACAGTTCTCTACACCAAACCGCGAGCACGGGTGAAAACTGGTCGGCTCATCTCCACGGCATGGGATATACAAAGGGGCACAAGGCAGGGCTGTCCGCTCTCCCCCATACTATATATAATCGGGCTTGAACCCATTGCCATTTACTTTAGGAAACAATTCTTTGATGCTGGTATAAGGATTGACGGGGTGGACCACATAATTTCCCTATATGCGGATGATGTTCTCCTTTATGTGAGGGACCCGCAGCTGAATGTCCCAACCATGTTGGAGGTCCTCGGCAACTTTGCCAAGGTATCAGGAATACACTTCAGCAAACACAAGTCTTGTCTGTTTCCGTTGGGCGCCCTCCGGAATACACATGTTGCTGAACTCCCCTCCCTGGGTATAGGTTGGTGTCCCACCACTTTCCGCTATCTGGGCATCAATATTTATCACACGCCTGAACTCATGCACGCCAACAACACGGTAGCGGCGCTGCCTCCCTTGCGCAAGTCAATTGGGTTCTGGGCTCGCCTCCCCCTATCCATGATGGGCAGGGCTGCCATCATTAAGATGATTGTTCTCCCCAGATTCCTCTACGGTTTCCAAAATATTTTTTACTACATTAGAACTCCCTTCTTCCGTCTTTTAGGAAAGATACTTAAAGACTTCCTGTCGGGCACTAGTAGGCACAAATTTGCATTATCAACGCTGACCCTCCCTTACGAGCAAGGAGGCATTCGGCTCCCTGATCTGGAACGTTATTACCTGGCTGCCCAACTAAGCTTCGTGGCCAAATGGCTAGATGATGATGTTACCTCCGAAACACTGCTTTTACAACACCCGATTGCTCCATTCCGATTAAACGAACTCATTTGGGCCCCTCAACGTCTTGTAGATGGGATTCCTTTCTTAGCTACCCTGGGCCGTCAGGTATGGCAAAGGGTTAAAAGTCTTCTTCACTTGAAACACCGATATAACCCGGACATACCGCTCTTAGCCGACCTATGCCAGAACTCGGTGGACCTTGCCTCCATTCGACACTGGGAAAGGATGGGAGTATACACTTGGGGGGATCTATACAATGAGGGCACCTTCCGGGATTTCCCCTCCTTGCAATCTGACGATGGCGTCCCGGCTGGTCAATTCCTCTGGTACATAAAGATACGTAAATTGGCTAAGACTAAATGGGACACGTGGCCTGAGGAGCCTGAAACTGACCCCTTCATAACACACCTATATGGCCTGGGGGATGGATGGAGGCCTGTCTCCCGTATATATAGTCACCTAATTGACAGGCCCAACCCCCGTAGTCAAGATCTCAAAACCAAATGGGAGAGAGACCTGGGTCACGAACTGTCCGAAGCCGAATGGGGCAGAGCACTAGCGTTCCCTAATGCGGTATCCAGAAATTCCAGATTCAAATTGATAAAACTCAACATGCTATACAGAACATACTTGACACCGCTTAGAATAGCCAAAATATATCATCTACCCCAACATAACTGCCCATGGTGTGGCAGAGATGGAGCAAATCTTTTACACATGTTCTGGGGATGTGTCAAGGTCCGACGACTTTGGGCGGGAGTGGAACTCCTATGTAGCGAGGCAGGCATGACCAGATATGAATGGACCCCGAAAGAGTGCCTTCTTGGAACGTATCCCAGACTGGCCAAGTTCAAACACTCAGTCAAGCTCATGGACCTGGTATGCATTCTGGTCAAAAGGACCATTGCTATGGCCTGGAAGCGACCTGGAGGCCCACAATACCAGGTATGGCACAACGAACTGGAGCGCTGGATAGAGGCAGAAACCTCAGCTTGGGAGAACGGCCTCACCACATCCCCTGAAGACACGAGCTTGGGACTTGCTGCCTGGAAAACTCTTACCTGGGCCTTACTTAACCCCTCTAACGATGATAAACCCCCTTGAGCAACTAGCCCCTGTTGACACAAGATATCTGGTAAATAATACTGGCACAGCACCTAACCTGTGCTCACTTGCTGCTCGACCCCCCCATGTTGCTTACATCATTGACCATATGGAGACTTGTTAATGTTGTTATTTTCTGTTTAATCATTAATGCACAAGTGGCCTATTTTGATTACTCCTGATTATTACCGTTGTGATTGCTGGACTCAATGATTTAACTGTTTTAATACATAAATCCCAATAAAGAAATTTGAAAATAAATGAGCTTGTCTGATACATATCTGCTTGGATACACCTGTACTCCCGCACACTTCATGCTACCTCATGTCGGAAACAAAACAATCTGAGGGACCTCGACGCGTGAAGGACCATGGGTACAGTGGACGTCATACTAGGGACGTCCCTTTTCGAGTTTCGAAAACAACTGTAATACTCCACAGCTTCCACTAGATGTGTGCTATGCACAGCATGTGAATCTAAGCAGATACAAGCATCAGAAATACGATTACGGTGAGTAATATATTATATATATATATATATATATAAAAATCCATTTGTGCCAAGTATCACACTTCACAGCACCTCGAGTAGTCATTGCTGGAAGTTCACCGCCAGCTCTGAGCCACACCAGGAAGGCATTGAGGGTATGCAAATTAGCCAGGTATGTAGTTGTCCAGACAGCCTTGCAAAATGTCTGTCTTGGGTTGATTAAGCTATGTATAAAGTAGCACTGCCCTCATAGACAAAGACAATTTTCTGGATAAAAAGGTTTGCATTTGGGCTAATTTGCATACCCACAATGCCTTGCTGTTGTGGCTCAGAACTGGAGGTGAACTTCCAGCAATGGCTACTCGGGGCGCTGTGGAGTGTGAGACTTGGCTCCAATGGATTTTCCTATTTTCACATTATAAGCGCAAGGGTTTTTTTCAAACCTTTTTATCAAGCTACGGATAAAGTAGACAAAGACAATTTCCTTGAGAGAAAGGTTTGCTTTTGGGCTAATTTGCATACTTCATGGTGAACCTCCAGCTATGGCTACTGTGGGTGCTGTGGAGTGTGTGACTTGGCTCCAGTGGATTTTCCTATTTTCACATTTTGGGTGAAAGATTTTTTTTCAAACCTTTTTAAACTCATCATAACATTCTTGGTGTTGATAATATTATATATATATATCTATATCTAGATATAGATGCACAATCTGATCTAAAACTTGACAGAGAGTACTATTAAAAAACTAACTACAACTCACGCCTGTGCCACATACCTCATACACTCACTGCATTACATAGTCTGTAGACCAAAGAGGAGGTCTGCGCAACCTCCTCCTAACACCCGTCAGTTTAAATGTGTTCAGTTTAGGTCATTCGATCCATTTCTCGATGTTTCCACAACTCATAATTTCTCCTCTCCATAAAGCCTCCTACATCACGCTTCCAAAGTCTTTGCATTTCTCTCCCAATACCATCCAACATTCTATCATCATCTTCATCCCACACTTTACTACTTCTCTGCCTGTCTATCTTCGTGTGCTACTCCTCGCTAGGCCCCACACGATCCCACCTCACCACTGTTTAAATTCCAAATCAGACACCCTCCCGTCTTATAGCATTTGAAAACACTTCAGTCACTCGTACGGGATCCGAATATTTGGATATCCCTCACTCACTTGTAGTCCTTTCTTTAGCCTCACCCATTCTACAGGTCTAATCTTAGTCATGCTCCTACCCTTGCAGCTTCCTTTGTCTGGGTATCTGCTGAACTTGCACAGTTCATCTTTCCACCACCACATGATCCACCTCACCTCTCATGGTAAACTTATTTCCCCAATCTTGTTTGAGCGTAGTGTTCTGTTCTCTACCTCTCATGAGACTGAATGGTGATATACCCATCAACATGTTAGACATCTTGATACTCCATTATCTTTTTTTTACTGCACACATTACCACCCCTCCTTTCCGCAGTTGTTCAGTGATTCCCACCAAAACCCTGTTAAATCGCCCACTCAACCCATTAGTTTTTTTATATTTGCCGAAAACATCAATTTTATATCCACACTATTTATTTGAACCCCTCCAACATCCTTCCTTTAAACTGAACACCATTGTCGCTTATCACAACTGCTGCATAGCCTACTTTCCTAAAAACTGTATCTATAAACTTTACAATCTCCTGGGTGCTTATATTGCTCACCAGCTTAACTAGAGGCCATTTGGAGTAATAATCTATCATTACTAAAGCAAAGGGAACATAACTATCAGAGGTCCGGGTATCATTAAAGAACTTTCTAAGGGATCTGCGCTCGAAAGAGGATGATCCGTAGGTTTAATAACATCACCTTTGGAACTTGATATCGGCAAAAAGGAACTCTTTGTTCATTTATTGAATACTGTTTTGCTACATCAGGCCCACAGCGGCAAGAGACTGTTTGATGAAAAAGAGACTTAACCACCGTATGCCCTGATTTTTTAAAGTGAAACTGTTAGCTCGTGCTGGGAAAGCTCAAGCTGTACCGCATCCTGACTGATCATTTGTGAATACTTCCTCATTTCCTAAGAACATTATGCCACACTTTTGTAGTTAGCATAACGATTGGCAATAGGTTTTTTCTTAATATAGGTCCTTTTATTTGACACAACGACACTGGGACTACCTTATTATTTTTTTGATGGTCGAAGCTTGCTCCCATTTTAGATTTAAGTTTAGATTAGGTGTTTTTCCAACCTACCTTTAAAGTTTAATAAACACCCTTGAATTGTGATCACTTGTGCCTGTCTTTACTGTTACCACCATGAGTTCCTTAAAACATCCTTTCCTTAATGCGTGCAACGCTTCACCCGCAATAACCAAATACCCATAGCCTCGTCCCCGGTGGATACTTGTTCTGTGGGGATAAAAAGACAGCTATCCTCGTAGACTCTTCTAGACACTATGGCGAGGCTACCCTCAAGTCCTCGAAGTGCAATAGACAGGCTGTCCTAGTACCTCTTCTAGGCGTGACAGGTCAGCTACCCTGATATCAAGGATATAGGATTCTGAAAGCGTCATAGACAGGTTACCTTGGAAGTCTTACTGAAATATCTTGCCAGTTCTAGAAGTGCTACTATCCGCCATCTACTAACTGCGATATCAGGATACAAATGCTGATTCAGGATCTTTAGGTGCAATGAAGGTTACCAGCGTAAACTTTGAGCGTAAAGGCGGGCTAACATCACATGCTGTTTTACCGATCTCTTCTAAGTGCCAAACCTCATTTGTGGTTCAGGTGATGTATGTATTTCCCTATAATAAAGAATTATATATTTCAGTATATCTGTTAAATTTTGTCTTTTGTGTACTCTACTGGGCCTAAGTATTAACTGTACCGACCCTCCAATCGTCTCATCTCACCTGAGTCAGCACTGATTGCTCTGCTATGCTACCCAATGGAGAGAGCTTGGACTATCTTTGGTGGACACCCTGTATTCACTTTGGATCAGTGTCCCTCCACTCCTCACCAGATGGCTGTGAAAAACCTTTTCAACAGCCTGTTTGATAGGTACTGGTTGGTAGACCTTGTTTGACACATGCAGCTGGCATTGCAGAAAGGCACAATGAATGAGACACGGACACAGAGTGTTTATATTTGTGGCTATAGACATTTATTGAAACAAAAAGGGGGTTGAAAAATGCCTCGCTGTCCCTACTCTAAGAGGTATTTCCCTACCTAAAACAAAATTAAGCATCTTCCGATGTCAAGATATCCAAAACAAAAATTTCCTGTTTCCGAAATACTATTCTGGCCCTCACATTCTAAAATTAACTCTGAGGTAAAAAAGGAAGAATGTCTTTGGCCTTGAAAAGTCTACAAATGCGTAACTCCAACACAAACGTTGCAAATGGATAAAGTTCACAGTTCCAGAGGATGGCTCTCTTTCCCTGGATTTCTCTCCACTACACTTTAAACTTTTAAGGATATGAGTTTTCCTTGGGCTTCTTTGGTCAGCAAAACAACTTGTATTCAAAACAACCTGGCTGTTGGTTTTAATTTTGCAGGATACCTGGTGTACTCTCTTGCCAGGTTTCTTCTCCCTTTAATATAATTTCAACACATTCTTTGGCTATACTTTATGTATCCGTCTCAGGACTCCCTCATGTGATTTACTTTACACGCTGTCCAACTTGACTTTGCCTGCCTGGTATACTCTCCTACCAGGACTTTCTCAGGTGTTTCACTTGACACACTTGGAAACTTGAATCTGCCTGGTGTACTGTCCGGCCAGAGCTTTCTCATGTGCTTCATTTAAGACACGTGCAACTTGAATCTGCCTGTATACTCTCCTGCCAGGACTTCTCATATGTTTCACTGGGCACACTTGCAAAGTTGATAATATCTTGTATTCATTCCATTATTTCTCTTTAGGAAATATCAAGTCTCCCATTCTTTCTCATTTAATTCATTTATTCTTATTTGCCTTTGGTAGAGTTGCTGAAGTGCCCCTGTGTCCCAGCTTCCCTTGCGTGGACTCATTGCCTCTCTGTGGCATGCGTCGGTTCTCCCACGATAAGCATGCAGCGGCTCTTTGGCTTCCTGTTTCCTATTCCCGGGTTCGCGCCTCTGCTTTGTAGCTTCTGCATCACTCGTGGCTCCCGCTTGCCTGCTCAGGGTTTCTCTGTGCTGGAGCGTCGTGGAGGCTGCTTTTCAGTACCTGCGTATGCCAGGAAGTCTTCCCTTCCTCTTCCTCTCGTGGCGTCCTCTCAGCGGACCTGCTCTAGCAGTTTGCTCTCCTCTGCCTTCTATGTGAGCTGGTTGGCGCCATAGAATTCTCAACAGAACGGGGGGGTTCCTTCGGTCGGCAGAGAGAGGACGAGATTCTCCCAGCCAGTGTCACTATCTCCAGTCAGCTGGTTCGGTGGTTTAATGTCCCGGCATCAAGTATGCGCTCAAAACCACTAGAGCGCAGCTTGTGCTGCTGGCCTCTATCGATCTTCATTACTCTGCTCAGCTTCCTCATCACTGTACTTTTACATTCAGGGAAAGGGAAGTCACTTTGTGATTACTTATATACACAGTATGAAAAGGTATTCTTAGTAGCTTTTATGGAGTTATGACAATATGCCATTAAGGCATGGGGAATGGCGGGGGTGTCCCTTAAAGGAAAAGGGAGGGGTACCATTTCTCACCTGATATTGTGTCAAACCCCTGAGGGTTGCCTCGCGCCAGGTGATCCTCCCCGTATAGCCACCGCCATGGTCCGGATAAGATAGCAGCTGTCGTCCCCTGGCCACATGGGGTAGTTCACCGGTGGGAAAGGATTGATGATACCATTGTATTCATCACAGCTCCTATCGGTCGATTAGAAAATGTGAGAAGCAGCAAACCTTTTAAGAAGGGCACCATGTTTTGATTCGTGAAAACTACCCTTGGTCCATGAACACTGAAGTAAAAAGATATTCAAAAACACATTATTTTGGTAGACTTAAGTATGTAACAACCTCTGAAAGTTGAGGGGTGGTGAGGATGGATTGGGATTGGTCTAGAAAAGGGGGGAAAAGGTGTATGACAAAGTATAACACTGACAGAAGAGATACAATTTCAAGACCTTTATTAGATTGGTGGGGTTTGGAAAAACACCTACTTTGCACTTTATCTCTGATGGGAGTAGTCTCTACCATCAAATAATAATGAAAACACAGTCCTAGTATGTCTCTGTCAAATAAAAATGGCCCAAACTAACAAATCCTAATGCCTGCCCAATCCCTAATACAAATGGTGTGTACAGGGGAATGTGTATGGAAAGGAAAATCAGTATTTTAACATAAAGTATCAAAATGGCTGAGCGCTCCTCCCCACGTTGACCAGCACAGAGTAAGGCGGCCCCCGTAGACAGGATGACAACCTCTGTCTCAGACTCTAAAAACAAAGGCAGTTCCACATGTGGATCGAGGCCTGTCTGGCCTTTGGCGTTAAAGTCTCTAATTCCAGCTTTCAAAAGTTCTTTCACAGTTAAACAAAAAGTTCACTTAAGTCTCCCTCTGCCAGGCTCAGACCTCTCAATCACAGCACTTGCAGGGGTTTCCTTCCCCAAGCTTAATTCACATTCTTTATGGGTTCCCTTTGCAAGCTTAATTCACACTTACGGTCTCCCTCAATCGGGCTCAGACCTTTTTCCTGATGTTGAATGTGCAATGTGTTTACTATAGACCTCTGCAGGACCACTTCAACTTTCCCTTCAGATCAGACTCTTGTGCCCCAGTGTCTCTTGGTTTGGCTAGTTCAGTATCATAAGCACAAAAGTTCAACATTCACCTTTTCATTTCCCCTTTTCCCGGGGTGAATCTTGACCATAATGGACTTTTAGAGTTCATTCACTTTGTTACTTTTTAACAAAACCTTTCACCTTTCGTGGAGACTTTTGAGTGGGCTACTTCCTTTCGCCAGACCACTCTGCTATTCTGTATCACTGGCTTCACAGTTATCAGTAATTAAAAAGTTCACCACAGGTCTGCCATCCTTCACATCTCATCCACATGCGTGCAGCCTTCACTTGTGAGATATACTGTTGCAACTTCAACCTTTCTTTAACACACACCAGCCTTTCATGACGCTCGCCAACTCACCGGCTGTGTGCATTCCTTTCTTATCTTTGCCATTTTAATTCAAGAGTCAAGGTTAATACCACTGGCATGGCCCTGCCTCCCCAACTCTGCCGTTCACCCGGGACGGTCGCTGGCACCCTTGAAACACAATGAAGTCTTCTTGTCTGGGATTTGGCCTTCTCCGCATATCTTTCATGGCTCTTCTACGGCAACAACCTCCTGCAGGGATCTCCTGGGTTTCTATAGCCTTTGCACTTGTCCCTCTGTCTCTCGCTCTGCTCCAGTAGGTTCGCCTTCGCCCCCGAAAGTTCTGCTTCTTCTCGTGTTGCTCAGATTGTGTGTCTATGTTCCGCCTTTTATCCGTGTGGGGAGAGCTAATGGGTATCTGATGTATGCAATTAAAGACAAGTGCCTGACTTTGCCAGACCCGATTTAGCGGGACATGTCCAATGAGATATGTAAGGGATAGCCTCTTTACTCTGTCGCCCTCATCCTCAGCCCAGTGTTCGTGCAGAAGGGGGGGGGGGATTGCAACATTGGAGAATCCTATAAAATAGGATGCATCATGGGTACGGTAAAGAAGGGAATACAGCATCTCGCCATCGGTTGTCGGTTGCCTCACACCCACTTCCCGAAAACTCCTCACCAAGGTGATCCTCTTGCACTGGTCCACCCCTTGGTCTGGATCCAAAGGCGATGGCCATGCCCTGGCCACCGGAGAGAGAGATTCCTGGGGACTAGAAGATGAGACGCTCTTTGGTTTCTCACATAATTTCCATTTAAAACCTTATTCCTTGGCAAATCCCACCAACTTGCTACTCCTGAATTGTGGTCCATTATCACTTAACATTACTTTAGGGTATCCTTCCCTCCTGAATATATGCTCTAGAAATGCAATTACACATTTTCTCGGACTCTGGTTGCTGCCATTCTGCTATTACACTTATTTGGGCTGCTATGTAGTAATTTACGATATCTGAGCACGAGACACAACCCCCCTAGTTTTGGTTGCCTCCATTTTTCTCTTGCTTGTTCATGCCCTAGCTCCTCCCCCTATGATCTCTAGGATGGCCTGCCGCAGCTGCTGCTGTTTTTCTGCAAGATTCACCAGCAGGGTGTTTTTGAATAGGTACAGTGACCTGGGCAATACATTCATCTTGATCACCGACTGTCTCCCCAGCCATGTGATGAACAACCTACTCCACTGATCGAGATCTTTCTGAAAAGGGAATGGTAATTGACTCCCTCAGGGTCTGCTCCCTTCTTCGTGATATTGATGCAGAGATAGTTCATAGGCCCTTACGACTGCGCAAATTCCTTCCAGTTACATTCAGTATTTCGGACTTGTTAATGTTGACCTTAAAGCCCAAAAGTGCCACAAATCTCTCTATTTCCTCCATAAATCCATCCACCGGGTCAGTAAGTGAAAATATCACACCATCTGAGAACAGACTTCTTTTATATTCCCTGTTTCTGACTGTGACCCCTCTGATATGGCCTGATTTCTGAATCCGCCACGATGGTGGTTCCAACACTAAACCACACAGTATGGGGAACAGCGGACCCTCCTGTCTTGTTTCCCTCCCCAGTGAGATTGTATTGGTAGATTCCCCATTTACATTAATTTGTGCCTTAAGGGAGGTGTAATTAGCCATTATCGTATTGCTAATTTTTGGGCCCAATCCTATTTTACCCAAGACCTTTCTTAGAAAGGACCAGTCCACCCACTCTAAAGCCTTTTCGGTATCAAGGGATATAAGCACCATTTGTTCCGTGCCCCCACTTTCCCTGTCAATCAGTAGAGCAATTCTCCTAATGTTATCTCCCGTCGATCTATTGGCATCAAAACGCATTTGATCCGGGTCGATCAAGGACTGCATAAAGGGTCCGAGCCTGTTAGTGATTTTGTTGTAGATTTTCGCATGCACATTAATAGGGAGCTGGGCTGTTGGAATGCACATTTGGTAAGATCCTTACCTGGCGTTGGGATGAGGACTATTTGGGCCTCCTTTATTGAGCTTGAAATCGTAGTGCGTTCCTTCCTCAGTGAGTTCAAGAGTGCCAGTAGTGGGTCTGCTAGAATGTGGCCCATTACCTTTTAGAAGGCTGCGCTGCCGAAAGACAATCCTGTCCCAGGCTCTTACCTGACACTATCCCTTCAATTGACTCACACACTTCCTGTCTCTCTATTGGTCTACCCAGCCACACTCTGTTCCTCTCTGGGTTTGTGAGGTGCTCCACTGACTCGAAGTACATCTCTTGGTCCTGTTTATTGATCTCTTGCTCTTTGTACAGCAACTGGTAAAAGTTCAGAAGCCCTTTTGCCTGTATGCCTCCCCTTTTCTCCTTTCCATCCTCTATTGTTTGGATGAAGGCCCAATCTCTCTGTGATCTCCATCTGTTAGCCAGGAGATTATCCGTTTTCTCCCCTTTCTTGTAGACCTATGAGCCTTTCTATCCTTCCAATGTTTTGTGACAGCACTTCCCCCATCCTTTCATGCTTGCATCTACATTTATCACAGTTGTTTCTCCAACCAGAAATCCACCTAACTCCAGTGTCGAACAGATCCTCCCCTTTATCAACTCTATAGCCATATTGCATTCATCCGTCCATACAAATCTCACATTCTTTCATAACATTTCTCTCAAGGGCATTGTGATGTCAGCAACGTTCTTAACGAATGTGTTCAAATCTGTTAATCCGAGGAAAGACCTCAACTCATACTTATTGCGTAGACATGGTACATCTTTAATTGCTTCCATCGCTCCCACCTCAGGTTTGTAGCCTTTGCCGTCTATAACGTGTCCCAGGTATTCCACTTCTTTCACCCCAAACCTACATTTCGAAACTTCTCTAGTCATTCCACTCCCTTAATCTAGCCTTGTATCATGTTATTCTGTCCCCTTGCCGTATATCAATATATCATCCTGATACGCAACAGTTCCTTGGATCCCCTTTAGTAAATTCGTCATTGATTCCTGAAATTCTGCCACAGTAGACAGCAATCCAAAAGTCATTCTGTAATACCTAAACATACTAAAGGGGGTGATGAATGAAGTAAGCTTCTTACAATCCTTTAACTTGATTTGATGATAAGCCGCTGAAAGATCGAGTGTCGTGAACACACTGACCCCATTTACACAGTTCGACATCTCCGATATGTGGGTTAGCGGGTACCTATCTATTGGAATGTTTTTATTCAGCCCCAGAAGATCCACACACATGCAAATCTTCCCAGACTTCTTAAGGGCCACCACTATCGTATTCACCCATTCAGATGACTCTGTTGGTTCTATTATACCTTTGCGAGTCAGTCTACTAACTTCGTCCTCAACTTTCATCCTCCAAGCCAACGTATGCTCTGGCCCTTAAGCGCCACTGGCTATGCTCCTTCCTTTAGGACAATTCGATGTGCAGACACTTTCAGACAGCATATCGGCGTTGCGAAAGCTTCGGGATAAGTATCTTCTAATGTGTTTTGTTTTGTTTGTATTGTCGGAAACAGGTTCCCTTAAAGTAGGATCCAGCTTCATCTTCAAAGTTGCTTGATCTTGCTATCCTTAGACATCCACGCCTTTCCTTTCAATGTAAACTTTCACCGCCACCAACCTATTCTATGTTTCTAAATAGCCTACTATTAGTATTTTTCTACCTTGAAATCCTCCTGGATTCTTAATGTCTGATTTGTGCACGTCTGCCTTTACTCTGGCCTCTTCTAGTTCCTTTAATTACTTGGATGCAACTGTCCGCCATCATGGAGATTGGTATATCCTTAATTCGTACAATGCAGTTAGGGCATTTCATTAACTTTCTTCATCCAATTTCTCTTTTACTTGCACACAGGCTACTTTCTTTTTCCGACATACCATTGCAAAATGTCCTTTCATGCCACAATTTGAACACTTTTGTGACAGGGCTGGCAGTTCTTAGAAGATGCGTAGTGCCCTATCCTCCGACATTTGTAAAATTTGCTTTTGTCTTGTTCTAATTGCGTAGTTTCTCTTTTCCTTTCTGTACACAATGTCACTTTCATTTTATACTTTCTTCCTTCCTTCGTCCTGTCATCATTTCTTTGCTTCTTTCCCTACAGGTTTACTTGTGGGGAGACTTGCTTTGGTTTAATCTAGCCTGATTGGCACCCTTCGTTAATTTCTTCTTTTTTTTTCACTTTTGCGCACAGTTCTGTGTGCTCAACCTTTTTCAGAATTGCCAATGTTTCCTCTAAAGTGGTGTTCCCCACACATCCACAAGCGTTCTTGGATCACTGTTTTGTTCATTTGTATGATGATCTAATCACAAATAAGTTCCTCCGGTGTGATCCCGGCTACAAATTTACATGACATTGCTAAGCTATCTAAGGCTATAATGTATTCCTCTGTGGTTTCTCCTTGCCTCTGATGCTGCAAGTAAAATTTGAATCTATCGCTGTTAGAGTCCGGGACATAATAGACATCCAATTTTTATAGAGCGGTCTCATACACATTTATGTCACCAGCCTCTGTTACTGACAGATGTTGGAGTCCTCTAACATTTCTCTGCCCTTCGGGGCCCAGTACATGCAATAGCACTTTTCTTTTCTGCTGTCATTCCTTAATAGTCTATCCCGCATAGATAATTGCCCCAATATTCCTTACAGTCCCGCCAAGAAATTGCTGGTTCTCCCAGTTTGGGACGAAAACGTGCGGTGGGGTGTATTGTGATGGTCTGCATCTTTACTTGTTTCTTGTAACTCCTTTTTTGTGTGTTTAGATTAATCCCTTCTGATATGTCGCTGAATTGATACTATGTGCCTGTCACAATCTGTGCCCTGTTATTTTATTGCCCCTGTCTGTCACTTTTACTTGTGACTTTCACTTTGTTGTCCTCACGCAGCACGCAGTGGTGCACGGCTGTGACTTGTTGCTTGCCAACAACAACAATGGGTCTCTTGGGTAATGTGTGCGCACACGCGTATTCACATTGCAGGGTGCCTTCCTCTAGCACCCGCAGCGTTCTTCAACAGCTTTGTGCGTTCGCAACTTCCGTGCTTGGTCTGCGCCCCCAGTCACAGATCGGTTCAATAGGCCAGGATCATCTGCAAAGGTGACTAGGGGGTGCCACACCTGCCTGTCGCTCCTCACCTCCTGGTCCTGTCCGAAGCTTTCCCTTCGGAGCCACAGATCTCACACGGCTTGTGCCTAACAGCAGGCTGCTTGTCGACAATATGAAGTGACTGCTGAGGCGAGGGTAAGTCAAATTTGCACAATAAATGAATGCAATAAATAAATGCAAAATAAATAAATAAAGTAACAAATATTGATTTAATCAACGGTGAAACAGGCCAGCAGCATCAAGAACATCTGGCTGCCATCTGCAACCCTCTCCAACAAACCACTCCCACATTCTATGTCTCCCCAGCAACCCTATCATGCCAATTGTACATTCTAATGAGACACAACACACAGCTATTTTATACAAAGCATTCTTCAAGCCAAAACAGGCGTGTCTCGGCATTGAAGTATAGTCTGAACCCTAGTGGTTTGGGCATTTTGAGCAAACATCAGCAAACTAAAGTTATATTGTGTTTAAAAGGCTAGAGGTGATCCTCAGAAACATCCTCACAGTATAGTTGTTTACATTAGAAATAACATTTACTCCAAAGCTTATGTTGTACATGGTATGTCCTTGACAACTGTTTTGATTCATTAAGAGATGTATAATATTCATGGGCATTTTTAGGGTTAGATAGCTGCCGACAAGTATTTTAACTTTAGCTTTAATTTTGCATTTGTGTAGGGGGACACCATTGAGATAGTGGGCAAATATTGTACCCCAGAACGGCTCAGGAGATACGTCCACAAAGGTCTGGTTTGTAGTACCTTTATTGTCTGTGACCTAGACTAAAGGAATACGAGTAAGATAGCTTGTTTAATGGTCCCCTTATGAAGAAAGGCTGAAGAGAAATTTGCTTGACTTATATTTTTGTCATTACTGCTCCCGAATACACCAGTAACCCTCACTATGTTGTATATATCATATGTATTTTGTACTTTAGTTGATTTACTTTTTTATATTGGTTGTTACTACGTCTTTCAAATTGTCTATGGTGGTTAGCTCAAGATAGTGGCAAGGTAGGGTGTAAGTGATTTCAATCTGGCACTCCAACTAAGTCAATGCCTAGTATGGGGTGCCCAATGGAAACCCTTATTTATATATTTTTATGTCAAAGTTCGTTTATTTCTGGATGATGTACCCTTATATAACGCCCCTCTCTTTGAATTCCCCCGGTCTCACTGAACAAAGAAATAGGTTTGTTTTGCAAATTAAAAGTTTTATTCGAAGAATTGAACAATACATATTTTATACTTTTATGAATATGAATAATATCTGAATATCACACTTATGAATATGAACAATGATCAGCAATGGGTAATATTACAATATCAACAACCTCTTTAATCAATTAGGAGTAGGAATAGGAAGAATAATGTGGCAGAGAATACTTTGTATGGGTTCAAGAAAATGCAATGATAGGAAAGAATGCAACACAGAAATAAAACTTGATATGACTTCAATCAAAAGACAATGTAATCACTCTTTCCCCCTGTTGTTACTCACTCACCCCCAACATGCACTATGGAGAAATGGAATGAGGGCACACAGGTAACAGGAATAACAATCAGCAATTTCAGTTTCAATCCCACTTCCCCCAGCAAGCTTAGAGAGAACAGGTATGATTTTAAACAGGTCAATTGCTTTTAAATGTGGTTTGAATTGAATGGGGAAAATGCTAAAAATTATTTTAATTCGCTAAATGGGATTCAAAACTAGTGTGAGTTGCTTTGGATTGGTTCAGGTTAACACTAGCAAAAATTGTAAAATGATTAGCAGATTGAAAACGAAATTCAGAAGTTGAAAGCAAGAAAAAGCTATTTTTCTATGGAATTAAATTTGACCGAATTGCAAATTTGCGGCAACATTTCCGTGTGCGGGAAGCGCGATTGCGGAAAAACTATAAGGAATTGGAATGTCATTCTTTTGAAAGCTGAGGATGTTGGCTTCGAAATGACATTTAAAGTTTGTTTTTAGGACATACGGTTCAGAAGTTAGAGGTTTTAGTAGAGGTAGATTTTTCTCAAAGTCAAGATTTCAAAATGAAAGATGCGCTGTTGAAGATTTGGAACAAAGATTTCTTAACACTAAAGAGTCTATGGAGCCGCAAACTACACGGCAGCCCAGCCACCTATCCAGAGGCGCCTCCGGATGGTTTCTGTCTGCACGAGACGATTGCCTTTCTCCAGAAAATATTTATTAGCGCCAAGATGATTATCACTACAATGATCAAGGATTATGTGGAGGAGAGAAGAATTTAGAATAGACAAAAGAGATTCAATAATGCAGTTATGGATAGGTTGGAATGGTTGGATTGGGTTACTTAAGACTAAGAGGTGACTATGGACAGTTCTACACTAAATACTCCTAGGGCTTTGGAATGGAATGGGCCTGTCAAAGATCTGGTCAAGGGTTTGGACTTCACTCGCCACCGGACAGGATTCAGGGCACCTGGACTCTGCTCTCAACAAGGCACTCTGGTCTGCCTCTTGGACTGGATCTGACGGGTTCTGGGTTACATCTCTGCGGGTCTGGATCTTGGTTCTAGCACGGGCTTCTTAGCTAGAATAGCCAAACAGCTCAGCCAAGCTGTTGGATTTTGTGGTGCACCTTGGAAGTTTTGGGGTTAGAATCAGGTTGCTTAAGATTCTGAAGGCCAGCTGAGAAGAGTTCAGCTTTTGGGTTGGGCCTTTCTGCTTCAAAGTTCTAGAGTCTGGATTCTGGATTTATGTCTGGAGCCTGGATCTTCTTGCAGGGTGCTTCGCCAAGGAATCAGTTGATGAGTGTGTGTCTTGCTCTGTCCTCAGCAGTCCCTATTTATCAATTTCCAAAGTGGGTGGGGAGGCTGATTATTTATGCCCAACCCTATAAGGATCTGATAGGTCAGAGAATTTCCCCTCTCCTGATTTGAGACAGGATCAGTGTGTGAAATGTGTCAGGGTGACACTGTGTTTATGGTCCAAAGGAAATCCCTCCCCTTTCCTTTTACTTAGGAAATCTATTTTCCCCAAAAAAACATATTTCCAAGATGCACAACTTATTAATAATACACAATTACATGACAGAGTGCTTAAGGTACATTGCTGTCCAACTCTCATCTTCCTGTGAGCTTTAGTTCATAAATGACAACTTTTTCACACTTTTGGTGGGTTTCTCAATGTTAGTTCTGCACCAATTTTTATACATGCATACACATACCATCTGGGCATATTCTTGTAATTTTTCATGTTCCTAACATAAACACAATGGCTGGAATATGAATAATTTCCGGGGTTCAGTCTCAGAAAATCGCACAGATTCCAGATTAGTTTTAAACTGTGAGAGCGAATTTTTCATTTTAACAACCTATAAGTTTCATATTTTTGTCAGTTCAGTACAATTTGCTATAAGCATTTTTCTAAAACATACATTAACTTCACTTCAATCCACATTTTCAGTCTGGCCCGCCTCCAAAGCTGGGCTGAGTCAGAGAGTCACATGGCTCGCCTTCCTGCCAGAGCTGTTGTGGTCAGTCACACCCGAATTAGCATTTTCTATTCAGTTCAAGGAACCCATTGTTTCTTGCTCAGGGCAGCAGAGGAAATCTCCTCCCCTTCTGATTAACATGCCAATGCGAAATCCTCTCCTTTTGGTGGGAATGAGCAAGGTGGGAGGTTCTCAGGGAAAGAAAGCCTTTTGGAAGTTTTAGCTGAATCAGGTTAATTTATGGTCAATTGTAAATTAGTTCCTTGTCAAAACATTACATTTATACATTTTAAATAAGCAAACATATCTTTAATTCCAGTCTTTTTCAACATGAAATCAATGTGTGTCACTCTATATGGCATTTGATACAATCCCTTCTTTGACACGTTTAACTTTGAAAACACAAGTTTCTCCTGTCAGATTTAGAGATCGCCAGCGTCTGTCGGAGGCGAGTAATGGTACTGCATCCATTTTTCACAGCTTTCTTTCCATCAAGTATCTGTAAAAGAGGATTTTTTTCTGATAACATATGATTCTTGCTGACATTGTAATTGTATGTGTTCTTGAAGTACCATGATGTGGAACACCCAACAAGGAGGTTAGATATTTTGGGTGGTTTGTGAGCCATAATTGTTGCACATTTTGACAACCAAGAAAACGGGTTTCCAAACAGCTCTGTGTTTCTTTTGGCAATCAGTATTGCTTTTTCAAGTGGTTTCAGGCTACTTGTGGGTAGCCCAATTGTGGGTTTTGGCAGTGGTCTCCTGTGTTCACTGAGATAGGCAAAAGTGGATGGCGGCCTATTTTTCAGATTTTTACTGCTCAATTTTGATTGATTTTGAGCGAGCAGAATGCTTCCCAGTGGCCATTTCTGAGGTTTCTGCTGCCAGCAACGCACAGTAATGTTGCAGGGCCTGTACTAGTGGGTTGAAACATCCCACAAGGGCATACACAGAAATAATTACATTTGATCTAATCATCACAAGGCAATGATAGAATTTATGTGAAGAATATTTTTTCTTATGATAATCCTGTGGTTAAACATTGGGAAGACTGGTATAGTGAAAGGAGCTGCGTGTTGTTTGTTAAAGAATTTTCCTGACGTGGCGCATCATTTTATTACCAGGACTCTCACGATTCTTCAATAAGTGGTGTGTCGCACGCATGTGCCTTTTTGAGGTCAGTGTGATAGCTACGTGGAGCAACTGGTAGCTCAGTTCCCTTGTAATCACACTGGTCGTAGCTCCAACCACTTCTGACAACTACTCTGTTAACCTTTCAACTCCTCCAATGGGGCCAGCCCATCCCTATTTCTGGAGAGGCGTCTTCCCTTTGCACCGTCCCCAGTGTGAGCAATTCTAGAATCGGTAGCGTTTCCGGTACTGCAAGGCCACCGTGTTGCAGAGGCTGTAGCAGGATTTGAGAAGATATTGCGAGTTCAATCAAATGCATGTGGTGAGGCTTTCTCCGTGTTGTGCTGGTGGCTATAATTTCTAAAAACCTGTTCTTTTACAACGTACACAAGTGTATGAATCTCATCTTCTCTGACTTTAGGTCGACTTTGTCAGAACTCCTGTGTTTGGAAATGCCATGAATTGGGTCATCCCCATAAAATAGCTTAGCTCTTCAAGCACTGCTAATATGAATAGTTAACAGATGGCAGGCTTAATTGGACCAGAAAGAGCAAATTTACATTTTGTTAGTTAGAAATGAAAGCCTGCTCTTGAATGTCGAAGGTAAGGCCTGTGTATGAATTGCGGCCTTATCCCGGCAGCCACATTTCACTCACACAATGATCTACACAGCTCGAACATGAATATTGTATAGTTAGTATTTGCCACATAGATAACAATGGCTACTACCCCACAAGTAGCAGCGCTTTGAGAATAATTCATCGCAAGTTATTCTCTGAAGTGGAATGTATGCAGGCACAAGGTGGTCTTACTAGCCAATTATACTTTTCCAAGGCATGTACAGCAGCACTGTGCAAGTACTGATTGCACATATCTTTCTTTATCTGGAAGTGAACTTAAATGAGAACAGGTGCCTTCTTTACACTAGTGCTGGACACTGGTGGACTTTAATCTTTGGTGGTGGTAGTAGATCTGCCTAGATAATGTATATCTTTCTTCAACATGGGTGGACAATCATCAACGTTCTCCTGAGTGGAATGTAGAGTACTATATTCTTTGCATCATATGGAGTGGTAAGTAGCAATATCAGCCTCTTTGCTTCTCATGGGGGGAAAGGAGTACACATTTGTTTTCCACAGGGATTAAACAAAATAATGTACAATAAGTCCTCCATAGGTTTGGCTGGATTCCAGCATCAAGTACATTGCATAGCATGGGCCAGCTCGTCTTTTCATGTGAAGGGATTCTGGGGGGTGATCTATTTGACTTTCCATAGGATGAGGGGCTCCATTTGCCACTATTGAACATTATCATTGATAATATAAATAAATTGCCAACCCCCTTCTTTATATGCTGAGACTAATCACAGTATTCTGTCACTTCTTCTCAGGGGGAGCCTTTCTCTGTGATGCTAGGGAGGTGAGCCTGTTACGCAATACCCTTCCTAGGGGTAGAGGCAAGTGGGATCTCACTCAGAGAGACACCCCCCACACCCCCTGGGACAAGGGGCCTCATTAAGAGGTTGGTGGTAACCTGCCAGTGCAGCCAGCGGGTTGCCGCCGAACTCGTAACACCATTTCCGCCGCCTGACATCCCGGTGTCACCAGTATATTGAGACTGACAGCAGACTGGGATGTTAGGCGGCGGAAATGTAAAGCCCCCAATCCCATGGAGTCCAGAAAGACTCCATGGAAATGGAGACACGGAAGCACCGGCACTGTTGCTTCCGTGAAAACCATGCCAGCAGAGGTTGGTACTCCCGGCAGGTCAGACCTGCTGGGAGTTCCAGCCCCTGCAGGCAATCTTGTAGTCTAGCGGTCCAGAAAGGGTGCTGGTAAGTTGCAACTGGCACCCTTATTTCTGGACCGCCAGATTTGGAATGAGGCCCAAGGACTCCCATTCTAAAAAAGAACTCCCTAAATCCCACAGTAATAATCCTCCCTTACTGACAACTTCTAAAGAAAAGAATGAAGAATTCCTCAGAGTCTGTTATTGGCATTCAAGTCCATTAGTGATACATGCAAAGGAAAACTCATGTAGTACTGTGACGAAGAAAACCCATTGAACAATACAGAGTCTGAGACCAATCGAGAAGAAGGACTTGGACAGTCTGCCAGGGAAGCCCCACAGCAATGTCATAAAACCAAGAGGGGGAGACTTCACGCTGAGAGGTTCGAATCAGATGTGGCGACCGCTGATGAAAAGAGACGGGTGCGGAGCCCAACGCATGGTGCAGCATTGTGGTGGCATTTATTTATTGGGTATTTATAAAGCGCCTATACAGCAAATGGTGTTTCAAAGCACCATAAGATAAAAAGGGGGAGGGGGAGGGGGTAGGGATGCAGAATAACAGAAAACGGTCCTACTAGGCCTTGTGACATTCAGATTGTGTAAGTGCAGTAACGTGAAATGGAGGGTAGTGGAGGTGGGGGAGTGCAGCTCAGAGAGGATTGCGCACGTGGGAAGGGAAGTGCAGGAGGGAGTGGAGAGCGTGTACGGGGCAGGATAGGAATCAGTAGGGTTGCAGGCCCCGCCAGGCTAGTACAGGGGAGGGATCTCGGTAAGGCAAGTATAGGTTTGGGGGAGTTAGGGGGTCCTAAGTCCTTGTGTAGACCGGGTGAGGAGGGCCTGGTGCCCTGTATGACTCAGAAGGAACCAGGCCGCCAGTCAGAAATGCTGCTGAGGGGGATACTAGCAGGGGAGGGGGAGAGGGAAAGGAGAAGAGAAAAGGAGGGTCTTGGGAAGCTTCCAGAACTAAAGGAGATCCGGCTCAAGCCTGAGAGGGTCCGGGAGGACATTCCAGAGGGAGGCTCCTGTGGAAGAGAGATTGATCCACCTTCCACTCTACTTGGAAAAACGTCTGATCTGCAGAGAGTTGGAGCTAGAAGACCGAATGGCTCTAGCAGGGGTGTATTTAGGGAGAAGGAGTTGTAGGTAGCAGGGTCCCAGGCTCCAGAAAGCCTTGTGGACGATGCAGAGGGTCTTGAACTTGATCCTCGCAACAACCTGGAGCCAGTAGAGGGATTTTAGGGCTGGAGCGATGTGGTCCCTGGGTTTAAGGCCAAGGATAAGTCATGAAGTCCTATTCTGGATTAGTTGAATGGGGGAAAAGGGAGGATTTAGGCAGATTGAGGAAGAGGCTGTTGCAGTAGTCCAGCATAAAGAGAACCAGAGTTCTTGAGACAATGAGATTCTGGGGAAGTTGGGGAAAGGGAGAAGGCCTCTGAGGCGGTGCAGCTGAAAGTGGGCCTTCCTGGCAAGGTCTGTGATGTGAGGAGAGAAGGAGAGAGAGGAGTTGAAGAGGAGACCAAGGAGTTTTGCCTCACAAAAAGGTGAGGGGAGGGAACCCATGGAGGGCGGCCAGAGCGTAGTAGGGTAGGACGGAGCAGAGGTCCCAATGAGAAAGATCTCAGTCTTACTGGCATTAAGGCAGAGACTGCTAATGTAAGACGGTGTACTTGGGGATCCATTCATGGCGGTAATACCATTTTCCCCGTACTAGCTTGGAACCTAGTAAACGGGGAAGGAATGGAGAGACCGTCCGAAGAAATGAGGAAGGAACAAGAGGTCAGCCTGACCAGAAGAGGTCCCAGTTGCATGCAACCCCTGGTGACGTTATCTCTGTGGAATAGAGGTAATGGGGACAACGGCAAACCCGGAGGGGGCCGAGAATATGTGGAGAAAGAGAGAATAATTATTGGAACACTCATACTCGTCCCTGTCCAGATAAATGAGTGAAAATACTGGAAAATAATTGAGAATCGTAACGTGAAAGCTCATAATCATCCCAGTCAAGACAAAGGCTCTCATTACAAGTATTCCGGTCCGGGAAAAATGCCCGTAATACCGTATCCAGCATTTTTCCTGGACCGGCATACTCCGAGTTTGCCAGTAGGGGCCCTGAACTCCCGGCAGGCCTGATCTGCCGGGAGTTCAGGCCCCTAGCGCCAAAGCAATACCCCCATCACTGGCACGGTTACTAGTATGGGACTTGATGGAATAGGAATTTAACGCCATTGCTGACACCAGTAATATCCCGGTAACGGTAAAGCGAGTTTGCCAGTAATCTGCCGGTGCTACCGGCGGGTTAAGGGCAGACTCGTAATGAGGGCCAAAGTCTTAAGAAAATTTGAAGGCAGTGATCACCATTACTAGAATACTCATAATTGTCACAGACGTGACATATTAAATATAGTTGACGAGAGTGGATATAACTACAGGAACGTTTCTACTTCTCTTAGTGAAGAGAAAGTATCAGAACTAGCTGAAGCAGAAAAATGTAAGAAGCAATACTAGAACTCTCAGATTTGTTCCAGTCAAGATAAAGAGTAGGCAATCAATGAAGAGGAAACGAAGTTCAAGAAAAGAGAAAGAAGTAAACCTGTTCTGTGAAAGAAGAAGACTAAATGTGTTTAAAGATAAACACAAGGAAGACAAAAAGGAAAGAAGGAATAAGAAGTTAAAAGAGAAGGTGAGACTCTGAAAAGCCCCATATCAGACCTGTATAGTTTGATGACAATAATTACCAAGCACTGTTGAGAAAATTGTGGAAGAACCACGTAAAGTTGAAGGGAGTAATTATCTTGTGCCTTAGTTGTTCTAAGTAGTGGTAGGGTCAGAGTAGGTCAGATTTGGACAGAGGACTGAACTTGTTTTGGACTTTCACTGACCACTGACGAGCACCCTAGTTATTTTCATTAGGTAAGAAAGACCTATAGCTTAGGGAAATGAACATATGGTTCTTTTAGTAACGTGCATGAAATGGATGGGGTTGCAGAATAACTCTTGAGTCCAGATAATCGATCCAACTTGGGAAGATGGGAAAGGGTGCTGGTTTATTAACAATTATGTAAAACAGGGAGGTTACACCGGAAATCAACTGATGTTCGATCATCTCATCAAATTTCCCATAAAAGCATCCTTATATGCAAAAAATACATCAGCAGTGATGTCATCCTATGTAGCAAATTTTTAATTGGTTCAAGGGGAACATCTAAGTATACTTTCTATAAGTACTGGGATTGTAATTGGCTGTCTACTTTCAGGTGGACAATTTATGCCTACCTCTAAAACATGTCATCTTCAACACTATTAAGTACACGGTTTATCATTGTGTCTCAAAATATAAGTCCCTTTGTTAAACGGCCCGCTACAATTGTGGTATGCACACTTTAGCCATGTCTGGAACTTTCAGTTCACTTATCAGCATGTAAGCTCATACCCAGGTGCCAGGAGGTGGACTTCACTTTACCCCCCCCACCCAATTAGCCCAATATCTCTCATCACCCATGCCCTCTGCCATGCAGATTGTCTTTGAACTTGGCCTTGCAAAGTATCCTTGTCTGTGGGAATATAAAAGTACAGGCTTTCATTATCATTGTACTAGGACTCCAAGCTCAACTCTGTTTTCGACAGGGGGCCACAATTTGGTCTATTCTGCAGCATTTAAATGTCTTAAATGAATACAACTTGGCACTCTTGGTCTTCTTTATTTGCCTCTTAAGGGATGATTCATCCTTCTAAAGTGTATTGGTTTCAAGTATAGATAATCGACCTTGGCTGCTTCTATTTGGATCTATGTGATTATTGCGACCCAGTTTACTGAGTCAGCCGAAAAAGCGGACTTTCTTTTCAACCCCCTTTTCACAGACTATATATGCAGGGGGATACCCCCCGCAACCCTCCATATTCCCCCCAACATTAATTTATTTACTTTACCCCATCCCCCACATATATATTCTGAGAAATGGGGTTACAGATAAGGGGTATATCAGCCACCATTGCTCTCCCAAAATAGGCAATTTGCTCACAAAAAAAGAAAAATAGGGCGTAAAATGCTCCCAACAAAAAATGGGAAGCAGATACACGGGAGCCTGGGCCCCTGCTTTCGCCACCCACACAGCTCTAAGGATGTGTTTGCATCAGCAGTACACGTAGGAGCTCATGTTCCGCTGTGCCGTAACATGAATTGAAGGTTTAAAAGCCTTGAGTAAGGCATTAACCCCTTCCATTCATGCAGTGGCGTAACACAACATTTGGGGTCCATCTGCGAGCCATGCTGAGGGCACCCCTGCCCCCAACTCAGCAACAAATCATGGGTTGCGACACACTCTGGACTGTCCTATATTACCATGCTTGCACAATACGCATGAATGTGCCGCTGCAGGGGAATGCAGCACACTGCACTAGTAGAAAGAAAGAAATATTTGTTTTAATGCAGTGTACAGCACACTTTATGAGAAAAATGTGATAAAAGGCCAGAGTGTTTGTAATGGTTTTGTAGGGTATCACCAATCCAAAAATCCAATGCATGCAAGTCACCAACAGTGCACAGGATCATAGATGCTTTCATTAATATAATTCTTTGCTGTTAGAAAATGCCATGCCACAATTTAAACATGTTCAACCGTCTGCACAATGTATACCAGTCTGGACACGCAAGAATATATTACAGTAAACCATGCTAGGCCACATTTAGACATACCTAGACTGGTTGCACCAAAATGCCAACCGAAGCATTAAAACCTATCATGGTTATTTTATCACAGATGCCCAGTAAAATATACAATGCTGCAGTAAGAAATGGCTAGACTGGCTGCACCAAAATGCCTCTCTAGCCACTAATATAACATATCATGCCTGCTTAGCCTGGACATGGATGACCATTTATTGATTTATCACACAGTCCTTGTCCCACCCACCCACACATCCCCTCTCCCTCCCACCCCCTACCCCAATCCCCAAAATCAGCTTCTCTACCCAGGATTACCTCTTCATCCCTTTTGCTTGTCCTAGTGCTTACGTATGAGGCTCCTTGGCTCATAGGTAAGTACGAGGATGAGGAAGAGTGGGACTAGGAGTAATGAAGATTACAGGTAACTGAGCCAAACATTACCTCCATGTCCCTCTACCTAATCCCAGTACTTGTGTATGAGTCAAAATGCCCCATACACAAATACTGGGACGAAGAAGAATAGAGATATGAGTAATGAAGAGTACCAACATTGAGCTGACTGGGCTTCAGCCCTCGCCCCACCCCCTCACATCCTCACCTTGAAATTTAGGGCTTTGTTCACTCGACCTGGCTGACCTACAGAGCCGTTGCCGGACAGAACAGGACACATATGTAAAATGGCACCCGAGTTTCGCTGGGAACAAAGGCCCAGCAATTACTAACGTAAAGCATTTCACTGTTAGTACCTGCATTCAAATACATAACTTGTTAGGCAATTTAAATCTTGATGTGGGTTCAGTACTTGCATGCCAGGGAAGTGATTGGAAGAGTAGAGAGGGGGACAGGAGACTGCTAATTCTCACAGCAGTCCATAAGTGGGTGCTTGCAGACTTAAAGGAGAGTTAACTGTGTGTAGCATTGATGCTTCACTAGAATAGTCTCATTAGAATGCATAAAGAACTTACACACACATGCACAGGCAGCTACCTATACATTTAAGTGTGCATCCTTTCACCATACACACGCACACGTCATGGGGTTGAGGGGAGCTCTATTACTTCAAAAAGAAACATGTGGTGGCGGGGACCCCCGCACCGCAGTGTTGCGCTGGCCTCCTTTACGCCAGTGCATTCATGCCACGTCTCATTTTCAATCATTGTGTATGGCAGAGAGGGGGGTCGGAATGCAACTTGCATTTCCGCCTCCTCCTTCCACTCCGCCATACAAATACTCCAGCATTTGCGCCAGCATGACAGGCAGCGTTTGCAATTACAATAAAACCATTACAATTTGAATTACAATTACTATTAAACCCTTGTAATTGTGAACACTGCTTACTATGCATGGTAAGCAGTGTCCAAAATTGAAATTAAACCCTCCCTGATGTGCAAGCATGTCGGCACTCACAATGAAAAGTAAACGCTGCCTGGCATGCGAGCATGCTACGCAGCTTTTTACTCACTTTGCAGAGCAAAGTGCTAAAGTGCAGGGCAAAACACGGCGTACACAAATGTACGCCACCTTTTACTGTGCACATTTTGCACTCCGCTGTGCAAATGAAGAAAATAAGGCAGTCTTTTACAATGCAGTACAAACTTAACAGCTCCCATCCATCAAAGCACAAATTGTTATAACATGAGCTGCATAGTGCCACAGAAAGAAACTACGATGATTACTAACTAATCTGAAGATGTAAAAATGTATCTTTTAATGCTCATGAATAACTAAATGGAAATAAATATTAGAAAACATTTTTGTTTTACGATTAAAACATATTTTTACTTGCTTATGAAATACTCCCATTCAGAATGGAAATCATTTTTCTTTACTCCATAAGAAACATTTTACCCCCCACTTAAAAAAATGTGTAAAATACTCCCACTTCAAATTCTTAACTGGAGCACTGTCGAAGAGACGGGGGACTAGAAAGCCTCACAGAACCACACATTGATTACAATCTAACGACTTCCTAAATTGAGTCTCTTATCAAACAGATCAAATGATGGCACCCCTGCACTGATTGCAAATCTAGCAGCATACTGGGTCTGCCTAGCCATATATTTCAATCAATTATCCTACCTGACTTAATACTGGAAACACACTGTGTTTCCATCGATAAAAGGGGTACCAGGGCATAGCTCTCTTACAGTCTGATATCTGTTCTAGTTCCAGCAGGCAAGTTATTTGTAAAGCGCTTGCTAACCATCGCACACAGATGTGTAAACGAGAAGACAACCGTGCTTACCAATCGGGCAAGATTTGGTTTCTGGTTTTTGGATGTGGAATTGATATTTATCTAGAACCTAGAACATTGTGATTGCTACAATTTTAGGAAAAGCGTTGTTTGCCTGTTTTATTGATTCTCGCTCATCATTTGGTAAGGTACCCTGGCACACACCCATTTGCAGTAGGTATCACGGAAGGGTTTGAAAAGCAGCCTTTTGCCTTATTGTGTCTCTGCTCTGGCTACTGGAGTCATATATGACTGCAGCAATAGTCTCAAGTTTAGAAACTTGAATAATCAATAGCAACCTGGAAGTAGACTTCATTTGGACCCCTAATTTAAACAATGTTCACTCAGTGGGCTTTTACTGGCTGGAAAACGGCCTTGGGACCAAGTTTGCAAGTGTCTTAACGTGGGACCTGGGCTATTACCACCTAGTAAAGCCCCCCTATGAAGTGTGTTTATCTATTAGCACCCAAGTGAAAAAATGTAATTCTGCTTTGCACATGCCAAATTCCCTTGCAAAAAACCTTCTACTCTCTAAGTGGAAGGAAGCCCATCCCATCATTGGAAGAATCTCGGTTAATTTACTGATCTATGCAAATGACGCAGTACTCTTGAAATTGGCAGAAATTGCTATTCATTGGCCGAAACATTTCTTTCTATTTATATAGCTAGGTGAGAATTTTTATGGTCTCCTGCAGTCAAAAAGTCTTGGTATGCTAGAATTTAAAACTGCATGGCCCTGGAGCAGGTAACGAGGCATGATTATATGGGTGTAATTTCACCAGAAATACTCAATTGGAATCTGCTCTTTGAAAACACTCCTCTAATAGGTAAATGCATGACACAGGCCATACTGTGATTTGATAGACAGTTTGATGATTGCTGTGTGAAAAATTTTACGGACTATACCTCCTGAAAATTGTAGCACGGGTGGAGCACCTATATAGGTGCTAAGTATAGGACCGAAATGGAAAAAGATCGATTTCGACAGAGCGGTCATTCTAAATCGATCTGTCAGCCCCCTGCCTGTCAGTTGTGGGTTTGTGTGTGTGTTTTTTTTTGTAAGCGCATGTGTGCGGATTTGCTGTGTTGTGCTGGGTGGGGAAAGGGGGATTTCGGGGAGGTGAAACCCCCCTATCCCCATTTAACTTAAAAACCGGCAGGAGAGGGTGGTGTGGGGAAGGGGCCATTTTGGGAGTGTGGGGGGGTGGGGTATGATGTGATATTGCCGCATTTAAAAGCCAATACAAAAACGGACGAAAAAATCGGTCTTTTTTGTGTTCAGTCTTTTAAATGCGGTAATATCACATAGAACCCCTATATAAGGCTCGGAAGTTTATGTTCCACCGAGCAAGTTGAAATTTGCAGCTTGAAGAATAATTATTAGATTCCCTAAATCTTAGCCACTCAAAATACATTTGCATTTGGCTGGCTTGGTAGCAATATTCATTTGAGTGGGCATAAGTTTAAGTTTAATTTTGAAATTAGCCTTAAAAATACAACCGTTTATTCATACTTTGTTTGTTAGGAAGCTTGCAATCCTCCAACAGTTACACAGGACATAAGGACATACAAACACTGGCTCCCATCACCCGGGCAGGGAGGATCTAACTGCCTCAACATGGAACCTTCACCATAAACATTCTCACATTCACACATCAACATTCCACATGACATCACGAGCCACAGCAGACACAGACAGCCACTATGTAACACATCTCCCTCCGTTACTGATACTCATACACTGACACATCCCACTGACACATCACAGACAAGCACATCATAACACATCTCCCTCCTTTATAAATGCACAAACACCATGGCATACCACCCACACTAGCATGCCACTTCCATTATAGACTCCCACAAGTATAGCAACCATGAAGCTACGCTATACACTCCTGGATACCCCTCGCAAAATGGGCAATTTTCCTTTTGTCTGCTCCTGCCACAAACAGACTCTCGGCTCTCACCCTAGACACATACCTGCCAGATGCAAGGCAATCAGACCTACATCCTTATTCCACCACAAATTGAACTTTTCACCATCCGCCCGCCCCCGCCACCAGCGGGCATCCAGGCTGCCACCCTGAACCACTGCCCGACCTCAAAGAGGACAAATACGTCACCATTCTAACAAGCAATGACACAATGGAAGTACAACGCCACCACTCACATACAACCACTCAAATCAATTCCGCCAATCGGCACACACAACCAAACCACAGTATTAAATACTCCAAACAATTTAAAGACACTGGCCAGACATCCTCAAATCCATCAACATCACATCTGGTTGACCACTCACAACCCCGCTGACAGCTTCACACGAGTCAATGTGGTAGACCCTGTACCTTCATACAAAGGACATGATCTAGATGCAAAATTACAAAAAACAAAATCACAAAAACCAAACTCATCACCTTAGAACTCAATCCAACACCTTTCCCCTGTAGGTTGCCTAGCGGGTTTCCCCTGCCAGTCACCCCAACTAAGTTCCAAAACAGCACATCATGTCCCTTAGTGATGAGTCCCCTACATATTATACCCAAACTGCACTACCTCCTAACACACTTCTTGATCAATAGTGGAGGCGCTACCTCCTATTAGACTTCATCCTTCAGACGAGGCACTACCTCCCTATAACCATAGTGGCACTCACCCACTCTCACTTCTTACTACTTACGGAGGCACTACCTCCCCATAACCTGTTGCAGAAGGCGCTACCTCCTATCAACCTCCTCAAACTTCTACACAAGGTGCTACCTCCTGTTAACCTTCAGACTGGCGGAGGCACTACCTTCCTATAACCATTGCAGCGTGGCACATCATCCCGGCGTGGCACTCACCCACTTATAATGCATGCCAAACTTCACACTAACACCGGAGACGCTACCTCTCTAACGCCACTGTGGCACTCACCCACATACTATACACACTTTGGGCGCTATCCATCTCACATCTTCTCTGACACACACCAAACTTCATGCTAATCCACCCGCACCCATTGCACAATATACATAAGAGTCAGATCAAAATTAATTTTGGATTGAAATATCCTAAATGAATACTCTACTCATAACTGTACAATTAGTAATCAACTTACGCAGGTATAATAACACCCTACGAGTTCCTATAAGTCCATGTTGCCCAGTGGCAACCTAATACTGCGTACTACAGGTTCAGCCTATGAGTCCATAGCCAATTCTAGGCTCTACGCTGCAATTCCTCAAATTAGTTAGCTCTAACTTCAACCATATCCACACCACTCTTACGCAGTGACCTACACAATGCACCTAAATGTCCATAGCCAGTCCTTGGCTTTACCTGGAAGTTCCTCAAATTGTTAGATCTAACTTCCCCTTTTAATACATTTGTGCTCACCCATGCTCATCTTCTACCACTGCAACGATTCATAAAAGACTTCACTCGTGACACTGCTACACCCACATAATATACATATTTCCAATTTCCTCTGAAACATGCTACAACCAAAATGATACACATTTAGAGGTACACATGCAGTGCTTTACAGCAGCATCACCGACCGCTCCCCACCGTTTCTTCCTTCGGTGGGAAGCTCTTTGTGCTTCCTTTCCGCCGCCGCACTCCATAGAAACCGCTTCATCTACCGCGTGATCCGCGGCTCTCCGATCACTTTCCCTTGTGTCACTGGACTTAATGGAGACCTCTATGTCCTCGCTTCTCTTCCCAACTTAAAAGGGAACTTCTCCCTTCCTTGCATTCCAGCAAGTGCTGCATCGCGCTGCTTCTCTATCCTTTCAACACGTAACAGTAGAGAAGAGAACCTTGTCCAAACAAACTCTACGTCACGACGTTTGAGCCCGTAGCAAGGTTCACTTGTTTTTGTGTTGCTTCATTTAATCTGAGTATCACCGAAGCCTTCTTCGTAGTGACATGCACACTACACTGTGAGCTTCGCCAACACCCCCTACGTTCTATGCGACGTCATCACTTGACCGGAGACACTGTAGAGGATGGATCCCTCCATTTCAACGGTCCCTGACTGCACGGACCTCGTCGGCTGAGAAGAGCTGCTTCTGAGTGTGGTAGCACTACAGCTACCATATTAGCGCTCTCATACACCTTTGAAATGTTCACATAGCCCACAACTACGCTCCTTAATTCCGCACCTTACTTTCCACTTTTGGGCCCTGTCTTATTCGCTTCTGTACCGAACTTCTATTACTTTGTGGGGAACGCTGCTTCTTTGTTGGGTACGCTTTGCCTCAACCTCACATTTCCACTTGTGAGACCTGCTACCCTCTAGGTGCTCTTCTACACCAGCAGCACTTCCCCTTGCACTTTGCCCGGACTAAATCTTCCTCCTTTTAGGCCCTGCTTTACGTCTGAGGCTTTATTTCACCCGGGGCTTAACTTCACTTCCCCCTTCTTCTCTTCATCTGCCTCAAAATCTTCGCCTAAGTTCCCTTCCTGAGCTTCCCTTCATCCGGTGGGCCTGCTTCTCTCTTCAGCCCGCACTGGACCAAGCCCTCCCTTCACCTTATGGGGAGCTTATCCCTCCTGCTTTAGGGGCTTTCTTCCTCCCCCTTGGTGCCCTGGGTCTTACTTGTCTTGGGGGCAGTGTTGTCCTTCTTGTCCAGCTCTTTCCTGCACCCCCCGCAGCAGGTTTCTCCAGACCTCCTCACCTTTTTGCACGCAGGTTCTCCTGTTTAAGGCCAACTCGTCGCCAACGTAATGAAGCAAGTTCCAGGCTCACTTAGGTTACTTCTAAGAGGTTTATTACCAGTTCTAAAGATACAGTTACATAGGACATAAGGACCTACAAACACTGGCTCCCATCGCCCATGCAGGGAGGATCTACATGGAACCTTCACCATAAACATTCTCACATTCACACATCAACATTCCACATGAAATCACGAGCCATAGCAGACACAGACAGGCACTATATAACACTAAGGGTGTAAGGAAAATGTCTCTGATGTAGGTTTGGTAAAAAGTGTTCAAAGAAAATAAGTAGATACATCCAACAAAATAACCCTTGTATCCAGAGGCGTGTTCCTTTCCCCTGGATCTCTCAAGTAGGATGACAAAAGTGTCTCTTTCAAATTATACATCTTTGAAGAAGGAAAGGTCTCTTTCAAGTAACCACTTCTTACAGAGAACCTTTTGGTATACTCCCTGCCAGGATGCCTCTAGTAGGTTCATCACATTCCCTGTTATATTCTCCTACAAGGTATCTGCCTGCAATGTCTTATTCCTCGGTATATTTCAAGTGGATCATCTGGTGTACCACCTGACAGGAATCCCTTTCTGGGGCTTGCAGATCCCCTGGTATACTTACTTGCCATGTATCTTCTCCCCAAATGCTCACTGCCTGATAAACTTCTTTAACCGGTACTTCTTTCAAAGTTCTCACTGTCTTTCAGTATAGCACAGTTGTATTCCTTCACTGTCTATACTTTATTGGCTTGATGTACTACTTGTTCCAACTTTCCCCACATGGATATCTGTTATATGGAGACGTGTTCAAGTTGGCCTTTTAACTTCAATAGTATTCATTGGCTTGTGGCAATACTTGCTCCAGCCTTTGCCATATTGACATCTCATACGTGAGGACTTGGGAAAATTCTGTCATTGTATTCTACGTAGTCTGTATTCCAAATAAGTTCATAATGGCTTACATGCCTGTCGTTAGATCCCAGGGTCCCCAACTGCTCTGGGCAGACTCACCAGCGTTCGGTAGCATTCCCGAACAGTGGCACATTGCTGCTGTGATGCTTTCACTCTGGCACAGCATTTCCTGCTCTTCAGACTTGTTTCCGGCTCTCCTGTCGGCTCCATGCTCATCCGCCACTCAGCCCACTGCTTCTGGACACGACTGTGCTCCCGATAGCTTTGCTCTTGCTGCTGGTTCCCTAACAGCTCTCCTCCGGTGCCTACTGTGTCCTCTGTGGCCTTGCGCCACACCGGTATGTACTGCTTGTGAGCTGTAGACTGAAAGAGCCTGCTTTCTCCAGCACAGTCTGCTCCTGTGCTGATGCCTTCTCCCTCAGTTCTGCTTCCTTCTTTTTCTGTGGTGTTTCTCTCTCTCTCTCTCTCGCTCCAATGCGAACACTACTTTTAAATGTCTTGCACACTTGGAAATTATCATAACAACTAGCCGGCATGTTGAGTTTAAGGTTTTCTTTGACCCACATTAACTCCTTCTCCCTCTTCCTCGACTTATGGGCGTTATGGGAGGTGGAGTCCATAGGGTTTATAGAACTTCTAAGGTGATTTTGTTTAGGATTTTTGTTTAGAACAAAGAAATCAGAGACAGGAGATGTTATGTATATATGAAGTGTGCATAGAATGACAGTAAGTCGCCAGAATTCTAGGTGTCATAGGGCTTTCCTCATAAGGGTGGGGGAGAATACTGTCTCTCTCAATGGAGTCATCACCTCCTCCCATTATTTATCTCCCACCACATGATCCTCCCTCATAACACCACTCATATCGTCAGGATCCGGTAGCAGCTGCTGTCCCATGGCCATATGATAGGAGACCGTCACCAGGGAATCAGTGAGGTCTCCTGTGAGACAGGCATGGTATCAAGAGATGACACAGACAACAGATTTCAAGTTTAAGGTAAAATACATTATTAAATCAAATGTCAGGATGGTGTAAGGCCTAACTTGCCCTATAACTCAGGTAGGGATTTCTCCTCCTAAAGAAAACAAAGGCAAGTCTTTGTAAGTCCAAATCAAAAGTCTTTCTGTGTCAAAAACCTATGCTTATACTCACATCTAGAGAAAACGTGGTGTGGGGTTTTGGCCAACAGAAAAGTCTTCAAAAATAAAGTCTCAGCTGTTCTTAGCTCAGAGTTTTTCTTGGGTTCCCTTCCCAAGTTCAATACGGTATAGTAGCCACAAGAAGGAGTTCTCGAGGTTCCCTTGGCCAAGACAGCATTTCTTAGTTCTTTCAGCTCTCATGGCTCCCTTCCCCCAAGATTTCACCGAAGCACTTGTACTGCTTTCATCCGCCCAATGTTGAGTACAAGAAAACAATTGGTCTACGTGACCCACCTTCTGACTTGCATGACCAGTTGTTTCACAGTTCTCCATGAATCATTTCCAGTGTACTTTGCTGGTTATCATTTACGGATCTCTGGTGTCGGCGCAGTTGTCTGACCACATGGTCCACCCATTACAGGTCACGCAACCATGAGTTCCCTTAATCTTGTTTGGCCCCCTTTCAGGCTCTTCTACATCAGGCTTTTGACTTCTCACATTTGTATGCACTTTGATTATTGTAACACTCTTCTGTTAATGTTACACTCTTTTGCATCAGGCTTTTGTTTTACCATAGACTTATGGGCTTTTCTCATGCTGATTGTTAGAATACTTAAATGATGGTTCAATATTCCATATGTTTTCATTTTGCCCACAGTGCAACTTTCAATATTGGGTTGGTGTTCAATACGCTATGATCTTATTCAAATAGCACTTTCCATTCAGTTCAATGTTCAATATACTCGATTAGTATTTCAGTGCAGTTTGGTGTTTAATATACTCAATTAGGAGTTTCAGTTCAGTGTTTTAATATAATTTACATTGTCGGATAGTCAATTGCCTGCGGTCCAGGAATACTCCAGTCTCCCCATTTCCGCTGACACTCACCAGCGCTTGGGGCTTCCACAGCGGCTGCTCCTGTTGCTCTTGGTCCCCTTCTACGTAGCAGGGAAGCAGACTGCCACATTCAACTGCACTTCTCGGCCTCCTACTTCACAGTAGACGTGAGCCATATCTCCCCTGCTCCCGGCTGCTTTTGCGTCTCCAGCTGCCCCTAGGTCTCTCTCTCTCTCTTTCTCTTTTTCTTTCTCTTTCTCTCTCTCTCTTTCTCTCTCTCTCTTTCTCTCTCTCTCTCTCTCTCTCTCCCCCCCATTCTCCCCTCCCCCCTCCATCTCTCCCTCCCTTTCCCTCTCTCGAACTCCCCCATCCAGCTGCCCGCCTTCCAGTTTCAATGTTCCCAGTCCTGCACCCACCAGCTATAGGTCCTGCGGGATCATGGCTGGCGTTCCAACTCCCAAGTCTCTTCCCACCATGGCGGTTCTCTTTCCCTTCCTGCATGTTTGGGCCTTTCCCTTTTATACACCTGAGGCCTATTAAGGGACCTCAGGTGTGACTTGTTGGCTTTTCTTGCCTGAACATACTTAATCCAATTAATGGGACATGTCTGACCTTCAGACATGTCCCATTAATACCCCTATTTGTCATCCCAGTACTTGTAATAGGGGGTGTGTATTACTCCTGGCTTCTCTTCTCAGTACTTGGTGGGTACCTACAGGGTAAGATAAGACATGAATGGAAATAGCTCCTGAAGGCTGAGGGAAGGGAGGGTAAGTCGGTGTTAGGAAAGGGGGGGCACCTATCTCGCCATCCAGTCCTCTCTCCCCAATCCCCAAGGACCCTCCACCCAGGTGATCCTCCCTCGCTTGTCTACCCCCAGGGTTGGGGTCCAAAAGCGATGGCCCTTCCCTGGCCACCTGAACAGAAGATCCCTGGGGAGTGGTTGTGAGAGTACCTTCAGGTTTCTCACATTCCGCAGGATTCATCACAACTCTCACCCCCCTCAATCCTAACCCACCTTGTGCACCACCTCCATGTGGAGTGTCTCTGTTTGCAACCACTCTATTTTAAAGTTCTTCTGATTTTCATATGAATCCTAGGGCTAGCCTGCCACCCCAACCTGGCCAACGTCATCTCCTGTTAATCACACCCTCGTACCTAGAGATCTCAAGCTCTCCTTAACCTCTGTTTCCTGTTCTTCTGCTTTTGCTCATTCACCCTCCCTTATTCCTGACATCAAGTCCATCTCAACTTCAGGAGGAGTCTAGACTGACTGACTGACATCTTACCCGAGAAGGGTCACCTGAATCATCTGGCAAAGTCAGCCCGGCCACTTGATCCTCCACACTGCACGCCATGTACATAATTGCCAACATGACCCATTCCAATCTGTCGGTGCTTCTACAGTCCTGGTTTTTTCTTTGCATTCTGGGACTTGTAGTCAGAGATTTATAATGGGAAAAGTGGAACTACAAGTCCCAGGATGCAAAGAAAAAAACCAGGACTGAATAAGCACCTACAGATTGGAATGGGTAATGTAGGCAAGTTTGCATATGAGTCATTTATGTAAAAATTAGTATTACATGTTAATTGCGACCTCTCTTTGTGTGGTCGATTTTTATTCTGTGTGTGTGTTGTCCAAATGTATACTTTCTCCTTAACATTCTCTATCTCATGCCATTTTATCCACCACCACATAAGATTATCGATGAATAGGTCTTACACACGGTTAGCCACCCAGGCCTGGGATTGCTCCTTCTTCAGAACTGCTAATAAATACAAATACATGCTAAATGAATTATTCAGTTTGCCTTCTGCATGCCTCAGGTGGATATTCATGTAATTTCAGCTTGGATTTGAGCGTCGGAAGTGTTGTTGATCTGTCTATTTTTCCCCCGCTGAAATATATAGAACAGGTGCACTTGAGATACCTCTGCTGGCCCTTGCAAGTAATAGCACAAGAGGTTTACTATCAAGGTAGCCCACCAGTTAAAATCAGACTAGTTGGACTCCAAGTTAATCTATCACGGACCTTTTAGTGTATGATTCTCAGAAGGAATACACAATTGAGATGCAATACGAATAGCCATTATTTGATTTCATGTTTTTTATTGGTGTGCATTAATATGCATGTAGCAACCATATCTTTACAACAATTAATTTGATTATACAAGAAACAATTGTGATTATAATGCATTTGTACCAGTAATCTGCATTCATTTTTAATCTAGTTGCATACCAGTGCTCATTGCATTTAGTCAATCTGGCTTGTTTTGTGATCAATTTGTGTATAGTCATGGTGTAGCAAGATGTACAGGGTTACTTGGTTAGCCAGGTTAGCCGATGGGAGCGTAGTGTGTGGGCTGAGTTGAGCTGCAGGAGGTGGCAGGCCAAGTCTCTGATATTGCTTGAGAGTAGGGAGTGCCCGTTGACCTGGGCTATGCGATGAGCAGGAGGGCTGCAATAAAAGGTAGTCACTGTTTAAGATAAAGACTCAAGGTTGGAGGGTACAAGATAGATTTGCAAAACACAGAGAATAATGGCTATATTGCTCCTGAAAAATGGGGAGCACAACACATTACTAGACCTGGGCATCTAGTTGTAGGTAGCAGCTGGAGGGACTCCAAATTATGTACTTGGAGTAAACTCATATTGCTTGTCTCTGGGTAAACCGATTGAAGCCATCCAAAAGACACACTGAGGTTACTTAAGAATCCCAGAGCCTCTGGAGGACGTCTTGGTACCTGTGTCTGTTGAGGACAATAAGTGATGCCAGGAAATGATAGACTGGATCCCGAGGCACATTGAAAGAAACTGGAGGAGATACTCTGCGACAAACAAAAGGTGGGCTAAACCTGTAGTGCCCAAAACGTCTCTAATTCTAATTGGGCTCCAAGCCTTAAAGGGATCCTTCCCCATCATTGGGAAAACACCATCAGATGTGAATGGAATTCAAAATTTTCAGGACTCGGGAGGGGGATAAAATAAAGGAACATCTCTTACAGGCAGAGTTATAAAACAACCCAAGGAATACATCTCTCTGTCAACAGTCCCTTATTTTAATAGATGTCTTCCTGACATTGCTGTTCCCCATTTCATAAGTCAGTCCTTGCTCAGGATAGTGTGCTATTAAAAATGTCTCATCCATGTTCCTTCTACTTGACAATTTGAAGCTCAGTTATTAAGTTCTTATAAGGCTTCACAAGACAATTTGCAAACCTCACCTGCGGCATTAGGGTCCTCTGCTCACCTCTTAGGACCTCTTTGTCCGCTAATTGTTTTTCAGAGAGTGGATTCAAATTCAAGACAAATGTATGAATCAATTCCTTCCCCTTTTTTACATAGTAACTGTCACTGTTCAGGTGTCTCCAAGGGGGTACTCCGTCTTTGGCACAGCCTTTCTCTGATATATTCAGTTCGAACATGTGAGCAGCCTTTCCCAGTAGCCCAACGGCAGATCCTGAGTACCTCTAGGTGCTGTGGGAGATTCTTACTCACCTCGCTGTCTAAATCCGGAACCTACTTTCCCAGCCGGTCTTGCTTTCCTCCTCACTGAGCCAACGCTCACTCAGACCTGTCACCAAGGCCTGCCACTAGCCCAACAGCTGGCTGTCTCTGACATTTCTCCACGTTCTCATTCCCCTTCCCACTTTTCATAGACAATGGATAAGCATATGTTGTCTTATTCTCTGGCTAGCACTACCCCTACACCTCCAAAGGACTTCCCAGTGTCCCTCTCTACTCCCCCAACTACTGATCCTTCCTTCTTGCCACTTCTCTGCGTCCCTCTCTTCAAATGTTTTTTCTCTCTCTCTCCACTTCTACATTTTCTCAAACCTCTCTTCCTTGATCTTAACCTCCTCCAAACGCTTCTGCTCTCACCACTTCACTGATGTTCACCTTCTGCAACCTTCTCTGCCCCTTCACTTCTCGATGTAACTTAACCTCCTCCTGCACCTTACATTCCTTCTGTGTCTCTCTGCATAGTCAACATTTGCTGCACCACAACTCCAAATGGCCACATCTGCTTCTGTGCCTGGGCTTTTGTAGGGGTTTGTTTAGTCCTCCTGGGCCGAGCATTCCCCTTTGAATTGCACGTGTATAATATAAATAGTCAGTGTTTGTGATTGGTAAGGCTTTGTGACAGTCATTCACTCATGCTGAGTTCAGATCGTACACACACACACACACACACACACACACACACACACACACTCACTCTCACACTCTCACACTCTCACACTCTCACACTCTCACACTCTCACACTCTCACACTCTCTCACACTCTCTCACATTCTCTCACACTCTCTCACACTCTCTCACACTCTCTCACTTTTTATATGAAACAGAAAAGAATACCTTTCTGGCTTCTAGTAGTTGTATGGAGCACACTTCATGTCATGTGGGTAACATGAGGAAAGGAGGGTGTACAATATGTGGGAAGGAATATGCAATCGGGATGATGTTTTTGTAGACGGGGCTTAGCAAGATTAGGCTTGTTTTATTGTTTTTTCCTTGCGCAGCATTTTTGTCTTAATTTAGTTATTGCCTGGCTCCTGGAGGAACGTATTCTACAGTTAGTTTTGCAGCTAGGTCGGAGGATGTATGTGCAGTGGTTTCCTTATTGGTAATACAGGCAGTCTTTAAGTGTATTCTAGCCAGGAAGGGAAGTCAGTGCAGCACCCTTAGGATGGTCGAAATGTGGTTTGAATGTCTTATTTCCTGTAATGAGTCATGTTGTGGTGTGTTGAGCAGCCCTATGTGGGTCCATGTGCGATACCTGAATGCCAGCGAGGAGGGTGTTTCCACCATTTAATGTGCAAGCCTACCAAGACTGTGGTTATGAATTCCTATGGTGGAAGGAAGGGTTATAGCTTCCAGAGGAGGATTAGCTGGTACCAAGCAGTGTGGAAAATGTGTGATATGTTGTCGGAAGGAGAGTGTGTCATCTATAGTGAATCAGAGTGAGTTGGCAGTATGTCAGGGGTGGTATAAAGCTGTCAATGTGCATGTCATTTATCCACCCTTTATTCTTATCCTGCTTAAATGGGTGACTGAGCAGGGCAGTTCTGTCTTTGTGGAATTGGGCTTCGTTTATGTGCTTGCCATAAAGGCCTGGATGGAGGCGAGGCCATTTGAGGCATGAGTATCCATGGTACCAATGACCTATAGGGCCACTTTACTGAGAACTAAAGTGAGAAAGCACCTTGTGTACTGGACCGCTGAACCTACAGATTTTGGGCCTTATTTTATTTATTTTAATTCATGCTTCGTCTGTGCTCTCTGTGCATAGTTTTCCCTTGCCCCATCCCCTCCTGCTTCCTGATTTTTGCAACCCGCCCACCTCCCTTCCTGCCCATCACCCGTGATTGGTTAACTTAACAATGAGTCCTGTCAGGAAGGGCTGCAGGCCCGTTCTATCGTGCCACTTTACGGAGAACTAAGGTGAGAAAGCACCTTGTGTACAGGTCTTTGTGCCTTATTTAATTTGATTTATTTTACGCTTCACCTGCGCTCCTTTAGCATAGTTTTATCTTGCACACCCCATTCCCTCCCACTTGCTGATTCTTGCAACCCGACTGCCTCCCTTCCCGCCCATCACCCGTGATTGGCTAAACCAACCCACTTAGAATGACCCCATAGGGCAGCCTCCCTGCCCGGGCAGCCACTGGCTAAGTGCCGCAAGCAAAGGGCATCTCCCAAAGAAGCAGCTCTAGTCCGTGTATGCCTGTGTTCTCCTGGGAAACCATCTGCCGTCAACTAGCAGTGACTGATAAGGTAAGTGTAGTTAGGGTGGGCAGTACAGCAATTACTGTGCTCCATTAATATGCTACCACTCTTATTAACTTACATACCTTAGCATGCCCATGTTAGCAAGCTAGTAAGTCACTACAGTGTCACAATTGCAGTTTTTTTCCACTGGCCAGGGGTCTCAAATGTAGGTTATTCTCCATTTACTGCTGTGTCTCAAATGTAGGTGTTTCTCCCACTTGCCAGGGGTTTCACGTCTCTGTGTTTTCTACTTACTGTGGTAACTTAAACTTAGGTGGTTCTCCCCCTCCAGGACTGTGTGCTAGTTCTAGGGATCTCCACACTGCTCCTGTGTTTCAGATCTAGGTCTTCCTCCCTTAGTTGCATTATTCCACTTCTAAGTGTGTCTTCAGTTAACGTTTTTTTTAAAATTCTATGTGTTGTCCCCTCTAGCACTGTGTTTCAGCTCTAAGTGTTCCTTTATTACAGTTGTGTTCCAGTTCTAGCTGTTTTTTCCCACTTCTGTTTTTCTCCAATTCTAGTTGTTCCCTCTCCAGCACTGTGTCCCAGTTTTATGGTTTCTCATACTGCTCCTGTTGCTTCAAGTCTAGGTGTTCACCGCTGGCTGCTTTGTTCTTCTTCTAGGTGTTTCTCCGATTGCTGTTCCTTCAATTCTAGATGTTTCCCCTCTAACATTGTGTTCCAGTTCTAGGTGCTCCCTCATTACTGGGTTTCAGTTCTGGACTCTCTCTCGCATTACAGCTGTGCTCCAAGTCAAAGTGCTCCAGAACTAGGTCTCCCACTAGAATGGGGCCCCAATTTTAGGTGCTCCACCACTGCTTTGCGTTGAATCTAGGATTTTCTAGGGGGAACCTAGCAGAAAAATAGAAAGATAGCCGTAAACTGCCAGCAGATTAATAGTCTGAGGAGAGCAGACTTCGCAGACAGCCCACAGAGTAAGGCCACTAAAGCATGCATTTGTGAACCACCACCCAGGCCATCCCCATTAAGACCTTTACCTCAATCCACTCTGCAAGCCAACAGACACTGACTGAGTCACACTCACCCCACCCGCCCCCCAACAATAACTACAGACCTCAGAAATCACAAAGAAAACCGCTACTAAAAGGGGACCCTAAAACTAAAATAAAAAATAAAAGACAACAAGCCCAACAAAAACGTGGAAAGTGTCAGAGGTGGGCAAAGGCCCCTACAACCCAAACCCAATAACATAAATTCCCCCAAAAAACAAGAAGACTTAAATAGAACATAATATGCCACGTCACAGAACAGGACACCGCAAGAGATATCTAGGAAAAAGGATCAACTGAATCGTACCACACCACGCCACCAAATACCAACACAGCAACGGAGCACACACCCATAAACGCAACAGAAAAAATAATAAACTCAAAAACAAGATAAAAATCCTTATACCTAACACCATACCTCGCTACAGACCACTCACGAGAGCAGCATATGACCACCAGAAATGTTAGACACACCGGCAGGATACCAGGACCGCACATGAAAAGGGCTGAAACATGCAGAAGGAGAAAGATGGGAAACAACACTGTCACTCCATACATCACCAAAACCCAAGGGAACCGACAGCAGTGGCACCTAGATACAAAAGAGGAGCCAGAAGAAGTCATGGACCCAATAAGAAACTTAGCCGATCTATTCAATGATGAAACAGACCTAACAGAACACATCCCACATTCTGAGAATAATAAGGAAACTCGCCAACAAGACCACACAAAGACGAAAGCAAGAACAAAATGGGACACTATACAAAAAAAAATATACTGCAATCTAATTAACACAAGATCGATGTCCAAACACGCTACAGAGCTCTACGATCTACTGAACGGTGGTGGAATTCATCACAGAAACCTGGATTGATGACAACTAGAAAGTCACACTACACAGCAGTCTACCCGACAACTTCAAATGCATACAGGTAAACAGAAAGGTAAACGGTGAGGAGGACTTGCAGTAGCCTACAAAGAACACCTAAAAATAAAAACAGCTGACCCACTGAACATCCCGGACTGCGAATTCCTTGTCCTTCCCCCGACATCGGACCCACAAACAAACCTCACATTCATACTCATCTATAGAAACCCAACCTACAACGCAACCTTAATAGATGCCTTCATAGAAGCTGTCACGAACCTGCCCATCAAACATGATCACCTGATCATTCTCGGGGACTTCAACATATGGTTAGAAGAAGAGAACAGGAACTTGCAGAAATCAATAACTAAGCAGCTTGAGACAATGAGACTACGACAGATGGTGAAAGGAGTGACACACATGGCAGGACTCAATCTTCGGCAATGAAAACCTGTTCTCAATTGCATCACCAATACAAACATTATGGAGCGAACCCTTAATTATACCAATCTTGATCCAACTACCATCAAAAGCATCCAAACGGATGCAAAATTAGCCCCCCGATCTGGAAAAGAACCTGGAATGTAGTCAAAAGCAGTAGCCTAGAACAACTAGAATACTCAAAACCATTGATGGCAACCTTGGACGCAACTGACTTAGACGAAAAAGTAGACCTAATCCATTGCCGAAACAATTGACAGCATCTCTTCAGAAAACCCACTCCATCCCATCACAAAAGAAAGCAAGGACAAGATGGTTCACGCCCACCTCAATACAATGAAAAAAACAAACAGAAAACTAGAGCAAGAATGGAGGAAAAACTACGACCAAGACAAAAGAATAATTTATGAAAAACGAATTTCAGCATACAAAAAGTAAACTCGTAAAGCCAAAAAGAAATACTATGACGACCGACCGGAATCACAAAAGCCACCAACACTCAGAAAGAGCTTATTCAACATCATAAACGAGATGATAAATCCCCCTGGATGCAATAACACACTGCTGCCTTTACAAAAATGATGCAATGATCTTGCAAATCACTTTAAAAATAAAATCACCAACATACACCGGATATTACAAAGTAGACAAATCAGCCAGACCATGCACTATATCCTGCCTATTCTGGGACCACAGAACAGGCTGTTCAGTTTTGCCCAAATGTCAAGATAAAAACTCCTCATCCTGGTGAAAAGAAAAGCAACAAGGCAAGCTCCAAATGGACCCATACCCACAAGATCTCTATAAATCAATCCTTACACAGGAAACACCATCGGAATGCTACCTAAGCCTCTTCAACTTATCACTCTCAATAGGGAGAGTACCACTAGTATTCAACTATGCCTATATCAACTCACTCCTCAAGAACACAACAGGCGATGTGGAAGACCTCTCAAACTACAGACTGATCTCAAACATTCCGTATCCAGCAACACTATTAGAGACCTCTGTCTATGAACAAACACTGGAACGTATAGAAAACGACCAACTATTGGACCAGGCACAAGTTGGCTTCTGACCCATGAGATGGATGACCTAAAAACCAACACAGACTCCAACACAAACTCGGCACTAATACTGCTCGGCCTCTCCGAAGCATTTGACACAGTCAGCCAGAACATCCTCATAAAGAGGCTCGAAAAATGGGGATCACCGGCATGACACTGCTCTGGATTAAATCTTTCTTGTCTGAAAGAGCAGAAACAGTAGGGATAAAATCATTCAAATCTGCACTGCAGGACACCACATGTGCAGGATCCTCGATATCCCTGCTCCTCTTCATCTATATGACGCCACTAATCGACCTCTTCATACAACACGGCTTCACCTTCTATAACTATGGCTCCTCCATGTATGGCACATAAACCAATAGGCTTTCTAAAATGTATCGCAGTGTCAGTACCCTGTGCTGGAGGAATTACGGCGCTACGAGCACATACTGGCATATGTGGTGTGGATGCCCAATAATAATACAGTTCTGGAAGGAAGTCCTGGGGTGGATCAAGGACATTGATGGACTACCCAAGGATCCATCCCCACTTCTGACCCTTTTTGGGATAGAGGGATCCGAGGGAGAATACATGCTTTTACCACACGTCCAGCAAAATCTTTTATTAGCAGTCAGAGCTTGTGTCACCCTTTACTGGAAAAGATGCTATCCCCTGCTGCGTCAGGAATGGCTAACCGGGGCGCACAAAATATTCATCATGGAGAGTCTCACAGCCTTGTTGCAGGAATCACATACACATACACATACCAATATAGACATAGCAAGGATACCCTTCCTGGAATATTACAGACAACACAAGAGGAAAGATACCCAAACAGTGACCCCCTGACTTAGAATCCCAATCCAATGACAGACTATCTCTTGACTCGCATGACCACACGGCAGACTACTCCCCACTTCCCCACTCACCTAGGGGGCAGAGGGAGGGATATTCAAAGTTGCTTTAATGGTCAAACATTGAGACAATGGTCAGACCCTCTATGGGTTTGAGACACTCTGCAGCTTTTGAGTTTGGTGGATGCCCATTGTCTGAAGCCTACGTAAGAGCTGGATGCACCATGGCTGCTATTATAATTATAATTGTTCTTTTATAATGCGCTTAATACTGGGCACCAGTTTCTAAGTGCAAGTGTGGGATTCGAACCTGTGTTCCTATTCGTTGTTGTGCTATTAAGACAAACGCGTTAGCCCTGAGTTATCCTCCCGGTCTTTGTGCTTCTTTGGGTGTACTTGCATCTTGTAAAAGTTTCCTAATTTGTCCTTTTTGTTTAGCTGGTGTCATGATGTGTGTTAGAGCTGTAGTTGCTGTGGGCTAGCACCCACCTTTTGCTGGTGCAGGTCTGAGAACATGGAGTAAAAATGGCAGATAATAGCAGATCGCTGTTTAAGCCTCCACCAAAGTATGAGGCTCCATGCAGTAGCACCTGAATGAAAGCTTCCTAAAGCATCTGCCTAGTGCGGTCATTCTAAAGGTTCAATTTATTCAACAAACAGGATGTTGCTCTTTGTAGCTATGGCTCCTTGGTAATGGCTCACTGCACTAGTGTTAGCATTTAACCCCGAAGGAGATGTCCATAAAAATAGAAGTACATTTCTCCTACCCATCGCTGCTGCCGACTCCCCGACTCCCAGCCATGAAGATTGATGCTCTAACCCCCGAGGCAGGCAAAGCTGTCAATGACCTCAGAAACCCACTGCCTCATGCAAGAACATGTGTGCTTTCCCTCCTCTTCCAGTCTGTCCCTGTGAGGTGCGGGCCTCACCCGCGTTCCCAGCTTCATGTGTAATGGTGGTTGCCATCTCGGGAGCAAGAGGCAGCTGGCCAAGGGCCGCAGTGCTCAGGGATCGCACCTGGAACACTGGAATACTTCCCGCCCAGGTCTGCAGTGTGTTGGCTCTGCTCTTATGCCCAAAGTTTAGTTTTAGGTTTACCTGGTTGAAAATATTTGACCTTTTCCAATTTGACCTATTTTTTTTGGGTTGTTTTTTGGTCAAAAATGCAGGGGGGTCCACCCGCAACCTCACACCCTACCCCCACAATTCGTGACCTATTCCCTTACCCGACCCCCCCATATATTTATTCAATTTGACTGAAAAAATTATCACAACATTTCGGTCAAATCCAAAAGGTCAAATGTTTTTTGATCAAGGATGCTAATACCAAAGTTTTGAACTACAGCCAAGTAACCTCACTGATGCTGCAGAACACCTAAGACCACATCTGCCATCTTAGTCTCACCTCCAAAGGGTGGGGACCCTTTCTCTCTCTCTCACTCCCTCTCATGCTCTGCAAGTTTTGTGTTGAGCGTCAATCAGCAAACAGTTCTGCTTAATAGACGTAGCTACAGGCTCATTGTAGCCAGTGAAACAGGCCTTTTGAGTGTGTTTTGCTGCTTCATTGCAGAGACCCTGTAGCTAGCAAAAGACATGTCATGGCATCCCATCAGGCCACCCGCCCCTGGGATGTCTTATATCTTGGATGTTTCTTTAAAGAAGAGTGTGACAAGAGTCATGGCAGCAAGGATCTGGATTATTAAGACATTGAATATCAGCTACATAAGTCAGGATTGAATGATCTGGTTTGTCAAGTAGCAATTGAAAGATAGTTCTATGACCATGGAGACCAATTATTTATTTTCTAATACTTTTAGACCAAGTTGATGCAAGTAAATGTGTCTAATTAGACACATTAGTTGTGGTTGAAGCCATATGCCCCAAGGTGGTGGGCCGACCCTGCTGGTGGCTGGCAGTTACCGAAAGGGTTGCCATGCCACCGAGGGGCATATCGCCATTAGCACCTGTGTAGTTCCCTACACGGGTGCTGATGGTGTCTTTTTTAATGTATAAACGTTGTGTTTTTGCGCTGCAGACAGGAAGTCTGTTTTTCATGTTGATGACTGTGATGTCATCGACATTGAAACGGACTTCATGAGAGCAGCACTGCTGTGACGCCAGACCGTGCAAGAAAGGAAGGTTTTTTATTTGTTTGTTTTTACAAAATAATGTCACCATTAGCACCCGTGTATGGTACACGAATGCGCTAAGTGGTGAACGGAGTGGAGAAGGGAAGGGGCGCTACCCACCAAGGCTACTCGGAACGCAGGCTTTCACTATAGAATACAGGCCGCGCTCTGAGCATCCTGATTGGACAGCGCCCCCTCCCAGGGTGGTAATGTATGTTACGTCTTCCTTAAGTGGACCGACGTGTGGTGTCCTTTGTTTGCAGTGTTCCCACATTAGTCTTGGTAATGTAGTCTTGATTCTGTATATGAAAATAAAAATGTTCAGAAGAAAACGAACAATGGCAATGAATGGATGGCGTGCAGACTGATGATAAATACAGGGGAGTCCCTTATCCCTTAGATTGTGAGCATCTAGGTCGCTCACCCTTTATAACGTCTCAATGCGGGCACACAATACCTGGTTCTCAGACCTCCTGTTCCTTTCCTGAGACTGAATGGTCCACTTTCTGCAGGAGCAAGGGCACAATTTTTAGATCTAGTTCTAAGCAAAAATTGTACATAATTTGTATATCATCAACTATTGTGTACAAAAAAGATTGTATTAAGTTTGTGTGTTTTGTAAATAATAGCAACATGTTTTTCTCAAGAAAAATCCCATATTTTATAGGGGATAGCCCTCCTGCATAACCTTCCGTCTTTCTGGTGATAGCTACCCCTCTACCTTTGTCCCCCTTCTGATCTTTTCTCTTTGTTGAACGTAGTTATCCTTTTGTCTAATGTAGCTATGCATTCTCCTGTCCTTGCCAAAAACAATAGACCAGATTTCCTTATAATTTGGGTTAATTAAATGACCACATTTAGTGAGTGTAGCTAGTGGACGGTAGACCTGGTCTTAAGAGGTCCTGGCGCTGCTCCAATGCTGAGACTGTATTCTCCATCCTGGCGCACTGTTTCACGTCCATTTTAATCAAATGAGGGACTGAACAGGAATAGCTCTGTGTGAGAAAGCCATGGGAGCTCACTGCAGACCTATTTGTGACCATACCATGTTGACCTCCTAGACAGCGCTGACTCTGGCATGGTCAGAACGGCTGGCATTGTGGCTGGTTAGCCCAGAAGAGGGCACAGTGACAGAGCAGTGACAGAGCAGGGATCAAGCAAGAGGGGTTTGTGCAGGTCAGAAGGGGATCACCAATTACTGGGTCTGCTGATGTATGTGGAGGAGAGCAGACTGTGTGGCATCAGTAGGTGCATGGGTGGAGAAAAAGCTGTGAGTTGGACAAATAGGGCATAGAGCAACATAAAGTGATTGAAGGAGAAGCTTGGTTGAGACCCAGCCCCAGTTGCCTAAAGATTGTCCAGTGCAAGGGTTCGGTGGTATAAGCGACACTGAGTTGATCCTCTGGGCCTTTCTATTCTCACCCCTTGTCTACCCGAGCATTAATGTAGCAGTGGACAGTGGTGGGGCCTTCGACAACATTCTAACTCAAAACTGATTTCTGCCAGTCTCTGCACTAACAGGGACATATTCCCCCCCCCCCCCAATCCCTCTATCTGCAGCATTAGATGTGGGGAACTCCCGGGACAGTGATTTGACTGAGAGTGAAAGGAAACGTATTGCATCTAAGGAAGGTCTCCATAGAAAGACTGGCTGTTTGGAGTCAAGGATGGTCATGTTGGAGTCCACTTTTGGAATAAAGACTGAATAAAGTAGAAGGGACGATGCAGAGGAAGGAGGATTTGCAGGCTCATGCTGGTTGCCTCCAACAATACACAGAGCAAAATATAATCTGCACGAATCTTCGGATAGAACACTTGAAGAAGAGGATCAGAGAGCTGAAGGTTTGTTGGGTAATGGGAATCGTGGCTGGGGTCAGGGCCGTGGATCTGCATGCTTTCATTGAAAGGTTTCTTTGAGCGTGAAAATTTCCAGAACTCATAGGACTGTGGGGGCTACTGCTCTAGCTGTCCAAAGGGGATGTCTAGAATATGGGCAACGGTCTATTGGGGTCAGGACATAGGTAGAACTGTCATGGCAGTGCTCTTGTCCCCTTTGAGTGTCAGCAGGGCAGCAGCCAAGATGATCATTAGGTTGGAGGGTTTTACTTATAATTTAGTGAACGGTGCTATTTCCAGAAGGTTTGAAATTATTATGAACTTTGGGAAAGGTGAAGCTGGAACCAAGCCAGATCTGGAAGAAGTTCAGAATATTAATTTGTGAGAGCATGTATTGGTTTTGGACACACAGGTTTTGAATTGAAATTAATGACACAGCCAGGCCTTAGTTTCCTTAGGTAGGGAAATATCACCTTACCATAGGGCAATTAAGGCATTAGTCCAGCCTGACATAAAGACCAATAAAGGCTTTTATTAAGAAAAGTGAATCTGTTGTCTGTGTCTTGCTTCATGATGCCTTCACAGTGCCTTTAACCACACTCAGACTGAGAGTTGTCTTATTGCTGCACACCAAAAGATTGATGTTCTCTCAATCCAATCACAGGCTCAGTATTATCTTTCCCTCCCAAACCTCAATCTGTTTTGTTTGCTTTTTCTCCAGCCCCAACAGTGTTCTTTCTAACCCCTAACTCTAGGAACTGTTCAGTTATTGGACTCTCTGAACCCAGGTGTAGCATGGTCTTGATTAGCCACATTTCCTTTCTTACACCAGGTTCAGAATGCAGTCCGCCCCTCACAATCCAGTCCACTGTCCCATTCTCAAAACCAAGGTCCTGGTTCTCGCCTCCATCAAACCTTCACTGTCCTTCAGCACCTCTGCCCTTGGTCCAGGCGCTTCTTCCCTTCCCTGCCTAACATTCACATCCCTACATTCACCATTCCACATCCTTGCCATCACTAATTGTGGTAACGCTTCATTAGCACTGAAGTAATTTTATTTATTGAGATGGTATTTGAGAAATGTAATCTCAAGCACCTTGAACATGTTTCTGTCTCTTGGCAGAATGGGAAGATATACATTGCATGCTCAAAAGGCAAATTGCCACATACAGAAATAACATGCTGGCTAGAGTTATTTGTAGATCTGATGGTATTAACATGATTAGACCGTGCCCATTGATTTACATTCACTCAAGCAGAAGCAGGTGCGGATGTAGTTACTATTTCCTTTGCATGAATCCAGCTTGATGCCATTACTCTCAATGTTTCGAAAATCTTGCCAGAAATCAAGAACTGTTTCACAGAGAAGATAATCCCATGACAGCATTTTTGGGTTTCTTACAAACCAACTAGCCTTTAAGCTAATCTTACCTTGTGGCATTAGAAGAGCCATGCTAGCCATCACAATGTGGCCCTTAGCAAAAACCTCTGAAGCAAAGCTGGCAGCGAGTTTAAGGTCAAGTACTCATACATCCCATACCCTTCTCCATCCTTGTGGGCATCTCCCAACATGGGGAAGGTACCTGAACCTTTGGCAGCGAACAATTGAACTTCACCTTTAAATTTAGTCCAGCGTGTGGGCGGCGCAGCAATGGCCTCACCTCAGTCGCTTTTTCCGCACGGGCGGTGTTGGACCTGGCAGCTAGGCACAAAGAATTTAACTTTCTGCTTGCTCCCCATTGTTTTGTTTTTCATCTTCACCTCCCTTCAGTGCCTCGCCTTCCCCGGAGCATGCCGGCTGCAGGAGGATTCACGAGATGTGCTTCCTGCAATCGCTCACCTGCTTGAGGCAACACGTCTTGGGCGGGCCGGGGTCAGGAGTCTCTGGGGGTGCAGGCACGGCCACAGGTGCTATGCGTTTCCTCCTCCACCATTGCTACAGTGGACCATCCGCGTTCATAGTTTCGATGGGCTGCAATCTCATCCTGATCGACCTGCACTGGCTGCCAAGGGCGTGGTTTTCTGACCTAATTCAGTTACGCTCACAGGGGCCTGTCCATCTTCCGATTCCCAAAAGGGGCTTCCTGACGCAGCGTGGCAGGGCAGTGGAGTGCCCGAACCTAGCCAGGTTGGCCCTAGCGGCTTCGTTCCTGACCAATTGAGACTTCACCATGCTCAGTTCTCTGAGGACAACGGGGACATAATTCAGGAGGCCAGAAGGCGATCTATGTGGGGTCAGTACAAGAGTAAATGAACAAGATTTTTATCTGCCCCCTGGATGACGTGCTGGCCTTTTCCGCAATTCTGGCTCGTTCTGGTGTTCAATTAGATACCTGCCACAGCTATCTGGTGGCAATTGGGGCCTACAAGTATTCTCTGGAGCACTTTTTCTTATCGGCCTACCTGGTGGTTAATGCCCACCACAAGGGGTTTTCCGGACTTTTCTCTCCATTACACAGGCCTCATCCTGTCTGGGACCTGTGGGGCATATTAGCTATGTTCAGTAAGTTATTTTTGCATCATCATTTTATGTATTTATTTCTGTGTACATGTGAAGGCATCATGAAGTACGACACAGACAACAGACTTCAAGTTCAAACAAAAGATGTTTATTTAACTGAAATGTCAGGATGGTTGAAGGCCTAACTTGCCCTTTGCTACTTTGGGATTTCCCTACTGGGATACAACTAAGGAAAGTCTGTGTCCAACTTAAGTCTGTTTGTGTCCAAAACCTATCCTTGCCCTCACAACTATTTTAAACCAATGTGTAGGGATGTCAAACTCAAAAGAAACCGTATTTAACTCAAAGTTCTGAGCTTCTTCCAGCTCACAGCTTTCTCTCAGCTCACCTTCCCCAAGTATAAGAAAGTTCCATGAAAGTAAAGTCTCCAAAGTTACCTTCTTCAGTTCAAGGCATATAGTTCAACACCAATCCTGGGGGATTCACTTCCCCAAGTTTTAAGTAGCACAATCCAGAGCAAAAAGGGTCTCAGGATTCTATTCCCAAGATAAAAAGTAAAGGCCAAAAAGTGTTGCAGTAATTTTGTTGAGCTTGTTTCGTAATGTCTTTAGCTCTCACCAATTGGGAATCTCTGGTCTAGCCGCAGTTGTCACACCACACAGTCCACCCATCACAGGTCGTGCAACCAGGGTCCCTGTCGTTTCACCGACAGGAATTTTTAAGACTGCTTTTTCTACGAGGATACTATTAGGAAAAAAATCATCAAAACGTTTTATTTATGGGGGAACCCCCCCAAACCCGGCCTACCCCACCTATGTTTTACTATTCCTGACCCCCAGGCCCCTACCTGCCCTTTCCCACCCCCCCCCCCCCAAAAATGTTGATGACTTTTTTCGTAATTATGGACTAGAAAAAAAGGCAGTCGTAAAAATGACTGTCGATGAAACAATGGTCTAGCCCCTGGACTTCTGAGCCCAAAATATGTACAGAGCTTTGGTTTAAAGGGCTATATACAAACCAAATAAAATACAAAAAAATAAAAGTTACTTGGCACTTGCTCCTGTGCACCAAATCACCCTTACTTGACTCAGCTGTGCTGGGCTCCTGACTTTTAGGGTGCATATCCTTTGGCTTTTCCTGGATTGCCTCGTGGCCCTGCCACCATATATCACACACCCTTCGGCAAGTAGTTGTCTTGCCACACTGCATTCATTCATTAAAGTTAATTATTCAGGATTTCTTTAGTCTTTATTGTAGTCATTTGTAAGGTTAGATGTAATTCATTGTGCAACACAGCTTTAATATGATTTGAGTTTCAATTCAGAGTTCAAAAGTATTCTTATGTTTCTTAATTCTTTAATCAAATTCAAATTTGAAGCCATACTTGCATTGTTTCAAGGTAAAGGTGTGTTAGAGTTCTCATTTCAATGTGTTATTTCAATTGGAAGTTTTCCTATAATATTTAAGTCCCATATAGGTCGGTATTCAGTATATCTGCATTTCATTGTAATGTTATGTTTTCATATATTTCGGTATTCAGCATACCTTGGTTTATTACAATGTTCAAGTTCCATGTAGTTCGGTATTCAGTATACCTTGGTTTCGTGCAGTATTAAGTTTTCATATAGTTCAACCTTCAATATGTGGTCAGGCACTTGCCTGTGATCCTGTTCGGAGCTGCCTGTGTGTCTGACACTCACCTGTGGTCTGTTCCTTTGCTTGCGGTTGGTCCTTGAGCTCACCAGTAGTTGTGAGTCCCTCTGACGCTCACTAGCGGCCTGCTCCCGATGGTTTCTGCTGCAGGCACCGCTTCACTTTTAGGGTGGGGAACACCGCCAGTCCGAGCCCTGCTTGCCTTGCTGCTTTTTACGAATGTGGACAGCGTTCTTTGAGGCCTGGGTCTTCCGGCGTACTGATTTGGCGGTTATTTCCACCACAGCTGTCCCTCGAATTGGCGGATCCCCTGTTGGTCTCTCTACTTCTCCTTCCTGGCTCTCTTTGTTCTCCTTGCGCTCATTTTATGCATCTGCAGCCCTCTAACAGGCTACAGGTGTGTCAGGTTAATTAAACCTGCCTGACCATAGTTAGGCACACATGCCTGACCTTCCCGGTGTTTAGGATGCAGCTTCCTCGTCTCAGTACCTGAATGGTGATGAGGAGTTATCTTCATTACTCTGTTGCCTTTTCTTCGGCTCAGTCCTGTCCAGTGTTGTGTATGGAATCATGAGGGGAATTGGCTTGTAACAGCGTAGAAAGGTTGGAGGAGGGTTGGTTTGACTGTTACTAGGAAAAAAGGGATACTATGTTTGTTTGTTCTATTTGTAATGCGCGCCAGACCCAAGGGTAACTGGGCGCAGTGAGGAGAATATGCAAAGCTTACAATGTTATATAAAATTACAGTGTTACATAAAATTACCATGTTACAAAATATACAGTGGTAGAGGGATAAATATGTACAGTCTTAACAGGAGGTAGATCAGATCAAGAGATTGAGGAATTGCTATACAGTCAGTTATATACAGTGTTAGTATGAATATTTACACATGTGGTATATCTTAGTAATGCATATATACCTTCAGATGAAGTAATGTGATACAAGTATCTAGCAGTACATTACATATTTTTGTCATTGAGGTGTTTAATAAGATTCGATCTGAAGTGTGGAAAAAGATGGTTGGTCTGATCTCAGATTGTGTGGCAGGGCATTCCACCATTTAGCAGCTAGTACGGGAAAACTGGTACCACCAATTTTAGCGGGTTTAAATCTAGGGCTTACCAAGCAGTTGGAATTGGGGGTTCTTGTAGGCCTGCTAGAGCTTTTTTCTTTTTATTTTATCCATCGGGTAACTGGGAGCAGCATTATTAAGGGCTTTGTACGTCAGGGAGATCATTTTCAGATGGATTTTATTGTCGGTGGAGAGCCATTTGTATTGGTTCTGAAAGAGGAAATATGGTTCCTTTTTGTTTATGCCTAAAGCAGCTCTTAAGGCATTATTTTGTAGGATTTGTAACCTTTTGGTGATTTTTGTTTGCACCACTATAAAGGGCATTACAGTAATCAAATCGGGATAATATTAGGGCTCTCGCTAGGATCATGCAGCTATCGTTAGATAAGAAGGGTTTACCTGCTCTTATTAATTTGCAGGTATATGCTGGGGTGGAAGCTAAGGAGTTGACTTGTTTGTTGAAGGACATAGTAGAATCAAGATAGAAACCTAGTGTTTTCACTTCTCTCGAGGCCTTGATGCTATTGCCATCTATGTTGAACATAGAGTAGTCCTTACCTAACTTGTTGATGTTGGCCTGCGTACCCAAGATAATCAATTCGGTCTTATCGTTTCAGGCAGAGGCCGTGGGAGGCCATCCACGCCTGAATAATGAGGTACACCCTATTCACCAACTCCCTATCCTTGCTGTGATCCCCAGAAAGCGGGAGGAGAATCTGTGTATCATCTGCATAATTAGTGTAGGTAATACCTAGAAGGTCCAGATCATCGAAGAGGGGTTTAGTGAATATGTTGTGTAAAGTCGGTGAAACACAAGAGCCTTGAGGGACTCCACAAGTGATAGGTGTAGGGTCGGCTGCTGCAGAAGGGGAGAAGACTCTCATTGTTCTCTCGCTCAAGAATGATTCAATCCATTTGGTGGCATGGGTAGAGAAGTGTGCAGCAGTGTCTAAGTGTTTGCAGAGGACCTTGTGGTCCACTAGATCGAAAGCGGCTGAGAGATCAAATAGAAGGAGGAGTGCAGTCTTGCCTTGATCTCTCAGTTCGTCTATTTGGGTCTTTAAATCAATGAGGGCTGTTTCAGTTCCGTGGAGTAGACGGAAACCAGATTGTCTAGCACCCAATAGATTATGTAATTCAAGGTGTCTTTGAATTTGTGTTTAGGCAACCTTGTCTAGTATTTCCAGTAAGAAAGGTACCGTAGTGATAGGCCGGTAGTTGGTGGGGATGAGGGGGTCTAGAGTCTGCTTCTTGAGAAGCGGTAGCACCCAAGATTGTTTTAGATTAGCCGGGATGTTACCTGTGGCAAAGGAGGCGTTTATCAATTTAGAAATGAACAGTGAAAGGTCTCTGGCAGCGTCTTTTATTAGTTGCGCTGGGCAGATGTCACCTCTGCAATTTGAAGGTTTGAGGGAGAGAATCATTTTCTCTACCTCTAAGGTAGTAGTTTTAGTGAAGGAAAATGTATTGGTAGGGTCGTTAGTGGTGTTGTTGGGAAGCAGCTTATCATGGAGGTTTAAGGATTCCTTTTTTAGTTGGATTTTGTTTTGCAATGTGGTAATTTTGTTTGCTAAGGCAGTTTGGATATCTGTACACCTTTTGTCTCGTTTAAGGGCATCCGACTCCCACTCCTCAAGGACCCTCCACCCAGGTGATCCTCCCTCGCTTCTCCATCCCCTCTGTAGAATATCCAAGGGGAGTAGGAGTGAGAATACCCTCAGGTTTATCACAGTACCCCAATTATTTAGTGTACATATTCCCAGAGGGGCAGGGATAAACATTCTTCTAATATCCCTAAAAGCTTCGGCAGTTTTCTCTTTTGGATTTGTTTTGTGTCGTTCCAGGGGACTGTGCACTGAATTTGGGTGCAAATTAATATATAATTTTTAATTGTTACTTATTTATTTGTGTTTGTTTTTATGTATAATCTTGACAATGCGCCTGTGAGCTTTGAGGGGAAGAGGGAGTGATTTGCAAGGATGGTTGTTTAGTTGGGTTTGCACCAAGCCTTTTAGACAATATTGAGAAAAATCAAATTGAGAATTTTGCAGTGGACCATTCAGCATAGAGCTTGTGCGCCATATTTGGAATCTCAGGAAGTCTTTTTTCAAGTTTGTGAGGGAGATTATAGTTCCAGTTGATGGTGCCAAGTGAGTGAGTAACTTGTTCCCAGGCTTTTTATAGCTAACCAAGTGAATATCTAGTAGGCCTTGTCAAATGATAAGGAGAGAAAATAGCAGGGACAGCCTTTGTTGGGGTTTAAGTCTGTCCGCTCAATTGAGCTTCAAATCACCTGCTGTTTTTGCTGTCAGATTCAAGGACAGAGTAATGCCCCTAAATATCCTGGTGTCAGTAAGGAACACAGGGAAACTAGTCTTGTGGGCCCAGGCACAAGACTCTAATGCACAAAAAAACCCAAGTTGAGAATGTCACTAGGGTATCTGAGAATAGTTCTGTAACAACATCTCCCCACTAATGGATTTTCTTCTTACCCCAACTGGTTATTTGTGATCCATTTGGTATGTTTGTTACTCAGAATATGGCGAACCACAGGAAAAAGGACAGTGGGGAGAAGCAGAGTGTCCTTGATGTTAGAGAGACATCGGGAGAGAAGAGAATGGGAGTCTGAAGGGGAGTAGACGTCTGTATTGTCCATGGGAGAAAAGGAAGGTGCAGGGTGATGGGAGGGAGCACAAGCTTGCCGGTAATCCAAAGATTGGAGTAAAACACTAGAGGAAACGGGCAGAAGGGCTGGGAATGATATTGCCAGGTGAGGAGTGCTCGGAGTTAGTCCTGCATACTATGTTCTTGTATCTGCCCCTGAAATGCTAGCCCTGAACTCCTCATAGGTGCCCATATTATCCGATGTACTGAGGCAGTCATCTTGGAATGGTATCGAAGTCCAATGAAATGCATACTGTTTCAAAGCAATCCTAATCCTCTCTACCCTTTGTTCTTATTTCCCAGTTCTCAATTTGTCCCAACGCATCCATGGCCTTACTCCGTCTTCTACTGTATATCTTAGTTGTCTTTTCACTATTGTTTGTACCGGACCGTCCGAAAATGTGTGTGTGCTGTAAATGTGAAGCCATTGGAAGGCCGTTATGATTGAGTGATCTGGTCACTCTACAGAGATACGCTGTAAAAAACGCAGTGCTTGCTGGATTCTGCGAGGTATTGTTAGAAATGAAAAAATCCCTTCTAGGTGGTGGAAGACGGCCTTTGTGCATTTAAAATATTGCCCTATGCATACGTTTGTCTGTGTCATGCTCAATCTTAATCTTTTCCAACACATTCAAATGCAGATAACGGTCTACTGAAATTGCACTGGGTCTATGCAGTTGTTTGAATCAGTCCTTGGGGATTGTACCTGTCAAACACTGAAACAGAAACGTATTTGGACATCCTTACCGTTTTGAGCAGATCAATTGTGCCTCTACTTTCTTTGGGACTGTCACCCACCTTTCCAATTATATGATGCGTTTCTACTTGCAGTAATTCATAGTCTGATTTTAAAATAGCAGTCACAGGTTACCCTCACACCCAGGCAAGTGATCACTGTCGGTGACTGGCATACATTTTCCAAGATCTTGATGACTACAGCACACAGGAAGGTGCAGGGCAGTGAATATCCTGCCTCCTCTCTTTGGGTTAATACAACTCCTGCATTATGTAGCCATATCTGCCTGAAGCCCATTTATACTGAAAAAACACGGCCTCTATGGAGTGGGGCCTGCACTGATGAACCATCCGGGTTGGCCAGCTCGATCATGGTCAACAGCCTACAGAGGTTGTGGGTGGAAGATCTATGCAGTAGAAAACTGAAATATCAGGGTTCTGTGGCCCAACGTTTTAGTAAATACTTTGTCCTTAATTTGAAATGAGAGGGGCTGTATGACTCAGACCAATTGCGGGTTTACCCCTGTTACCCTCAAACAACTAACACCACTCCCTTAGGTTAGGTTTTGTGCAATAGAGATTACATAAATTATATTTTAGTGGATAGTTCAAAGCTTTCATTGTATGTTTGTTAAATGGCAGGCTCTGAGAGCGACACACTGAGCTTTGGAGAAAATAGGGCAACAAAATGAATACTATCAACACTTCATTTGTATTTATGACCATGCACATCTGTGTTTTTCAAATCAGACTTTTTTGTGTATTGCAGATTTTTGAAGGTGAAGCCAAAGACCTGGAAAGAGAAGTATGCTTCATTGACATTGCCTGTGATGAGATCCCTGAGCGATATTACAAAGAATCAGAGGTATGTGACTTTTGTCCCAATTTGAAAACTAGTAGTTTAAGATCTCCAGTGAATTTCAGAAGTTGTACATGCTGCAATGTTATATTTGACATATTTACTTTGTGTCTATCCTGTAACAACACATTTTCAGGAGCAACTCTCAAGTAAAGCTCATGTGGTAGAGTATCCAAAAACACGAAATGGGCCAACTAAAGTTGAATTGATAAATTATTATTCAGATACCCCATTTTGGATTTGCTCCGGATTTGCACTCATTCATTATCTTCACGTCTATATTGTTTTCATTGAAGTTAGTCTTTCTCAAATTGTTCTTCAATCTTTTTCTTGTTCTTTTCACAGGGAACTTTAATCCCATAACTATTATTCTCCACACATTTAGGTTATTGGGGTTGCTTGCCAATTTAACACATTCTGGTTTACGTTTTGCCTTTCCATGAGATACAGTAGTTCTGGGTTTCTCTCTCTTGAAACTCTTGCAGTGTTGATTACTTTCTAACCTCAGGAGCTTTAACTTTGGTGAAAGACTTGATTCACGCATCTCAGGCTTTACTGGGTGTCCCATTCATTTACCTGTGGCCATTGCATCCCATAACTCCCAACAAGGGTTACTTTGCTTCTTTATTTCGACCAATCAATCATTCATACCAGCTCTGGGCACGCAAGTGGTTTCAACTTCTTTAAAATATCTCTGGGTTAAGGGTTTACTATCTTTCAATACCTCCAATACCTCTCAGATTCAGTAGTCTTATCACCTGTCTGGTTCTAGCTAGCTATGGTCATAGTCCTGACAACCTGTGGTTCCTTTTTTAACGTTTTGACAATTGGGCAGTAGCAGCAGTTTTCATGAAATTTGACAAATCAAGTATTTATATGATCGGAGCACAAGTGATACCTTCCATGTTTGAGTATATTTGTAAAACGCTTTCACTAACTTATGATCATGTACCTTTGGCAGATTGACACTACCACTCTCTGGAGCACTATGAGTAGTCTGTGGCTAGTGGTCACAGGAATCAAACCTACAGGGTTGCAGACTTTCAAATGTGCAGTGTTGGGGAGCGTGGCTGAGCAGTTGATGGTGATGATGGCCAAGCCGGGGGCTCCTGCCAGCTGAGGCCGTACGGGACCCCAACACTTGGATTTTCCCCACCATATGTGCTGGGGTGGGGGGAGAATATGTGTCTGATATAACACCTCCTCCCCAGCCCCCTTCATGCTATGCCCTGAAGCTTGCGCTGACCCTGGGACCCACCTTGCCGATGAGATCCCTTGCTGCCACGTGGTCAAGATGGCAGCCCCGGGAGACCCGCAGGAATGCTGAAGCTGATTCTGCTCTAGTTGGGAAACCCTGGTGGAGGGGAGCTCTATCTGTCTGGCCATGTGGGGCCCTCAAGCCACGGGCGATGATGAAGGCAGAGAGGAGCCCATGGCAAATGAGAGTGCAACACCACTGCGGGAGCACCAGCTGGGGGAAGCTGTGGGTGCCTGGCCCTCTGTAGTTGTGGACTGGCACCTCAGCTTCAGTGTGCCTGCCTGAATGCTGACCCCGAGTGCACTGTACCGTTGTCACCAAGCCGTTCCCTTCAAGTGAGCAATTTTCCCACGCTGAGGCAGACTATGCGCCAGTGACAGCTACCCTCTGCTGCCTGTGTGAAGAACACGCAGGGGATGGGCAGCAGTGGCTGGACTCATCACTCCGATGCAGCTAAGGTAACGGGGCTCGCAGCAGATGAGGGACAAATAACCCTGTGGAATCAAGATCCCCCTTCCAAAAGGCTGCAATAAAGGAGCCTGCTGATCTCGTCCTGCCCATGCAGCGGGGCCCGCCTATCTCGTCTATTTACTGCTGTTCATGACTTCTTGAGCCAGCTTAAAGGTTAGCCTGATCTTCATAACTACTGTCCAAACAGTGGGAACCCTGGGTTTTTTTGGAGGAATGAGGGACTGGTCCAGCACAGTAAACAGGGAGGTTTGTGAGGTGGTCTTGTGGGCAGTGGGAACTTTGGGGACTGAAGATAGCGCCCATGTCTCGGGAGTGGTCACAGGGGCCTGTAGCTTGATCCCACTTCACCTGTGAAGCAGCCCTGAAAGAGGGTAGATCTCACTGTGCAGCGAAGCATATCCTCATCAACTTGAGTGACTGGGCAAAGTGTCTACTGGGGAGCTTGCTGGAGGGAAATGGCATCCGGTGCGGTCAGGGTGAGTGGGGGAGTCCAAAGCACCCCCCTAAGGAAACATCAAGCAGATGTTGGCGTCGCAAGAAGTGTCCTCTAGGAAGCCTCCCCACCCCCTCTTCAGAGGGGGTGCCCTCTTCCGTGCCAGTGACAAAGGCAGTCATCAAGGCCATGCTGATGGAGTTAAATCTTGAGCTAAAGCAGGAGATGCAGGGAAGCATAGATAAGGTGGCGGGCACGGTCGTGGACCTCCAGTCCTGTGTCACAGGTACAGAGGGCAGTCTTGAGGAGTTAGAGGCTGCAGTGGGGGAGCAGGCCCACAACTAGGCAGTGCTCTCGGAAATTATGGAGATTCTTGAGCAGCAGCTGGAGGCGGACATGGTCAAGGAAGAAGAGGCGGAAAACTGCTCTAGGCAAAATAATATCCGGATCAGAGGAATCGGATCAGGAACTCGGCCCATACGTAGAGAGTTTGCTTTGCACCATAATGCAGATGCCTGACGGCGCGGACCTTATACTGGACCATACTCATCGGGTCTATTCAGCCTTTTGGGCTAAGAATGATCTGTGCCCTGATATGCTGCCTAAAGTGCATTTTTATCACCAGAAGGAGCAGATGCGAGAAGCCCGTAAGACAAAAGCGTTTAGGGGTTCAGATCTCCTGCTGTTCCAGGATTTGTCTCAGACCCCCGTCTACAGGCACAAACACTGAATGTGGTCACAGCGTTGTTGGGGAACTACAGAATGGGGTTCCGCTGCCAACTACTTTTTGAAATAAATGGGGTAAAATATTCTGTGACCAAATAGGAGGAAGTGCCGGTGCTGATAGAGGGGCATGAGACACGTAAAATGGCGGTTCACGAGGGGCAGTCAGGCCTACCTCGTGATTCGGAGAAGAAGTGTGCTAAGCTGCAAGGGCCGCCTGGCAAGAGCAAAAGCAAAATGGCTAAACCAGTGTTATAGCGGGAGGCCTGTGATCTCCCTGTAATTTTGGTCTTTTGAACGCTTCCGGACAGACTGAACTTTTCAGTGTGTTGCTCCTCTCAGGGGGGATTTAATGGTGGACAACATTGAATTCCATTGCCATTCGGTGTAGGTTTTCAGGGCTCATACGACAATGTTGAGGGTGGGTGCGGGTGGGAGGAGGGAGAAAGGTTGGTTCTCATGCGGGTGAGGAAGAGGTTTGAAAGCTAAAGAATGGAGAGGGGGTGTTGTGGCTTGACATACAGGATTGGCCTCCAAGATGGGGCTCCTTGGTAGGTGGGCCGAATTTTGAGTATAGTTGATGTTATTGCAACAGTTGGCAACATGTTTCTAGTTCAAATCACCAGAATCACAGTAGTCATGGTATGTGTAGGGTGGGTTGGCGCAGATGGGTGGCCATCCCCCGTGGGGAGGTTGGAAGTGCGTACAGTATGGTGTAACTCCCTAGCATGATCCCAGGGCCTTAATTCCCCCACGAAGCAAAAACCGATACTGGAGAGGTTGGGAGCCTTACGCTGGGACATCGGGATCCTCCAAGAGATCCACCTATTGCCCCAGGACAAAAAGAGAATGAAGAGTAGGATGTTTACCAGATGCTAGTTCTGTAGGAAGGAGAGGGGTGGGTATTCTTCTAGCAAGAGTGCTCCCTTTCTGCGTGGGAGAGGTATTGACAGATCCTGAGGCGAGATACCTGGCTCTTAAGGGTTCCTTGGAGGGTTATCTGCTGATTATAGTGGGGCTGTATCGCCTGAATCACAATCAAGACAGGTTCATCATGGATCTCGTCCCTGTCATCCTGGGGTTCAGAGCGGGAGAGCTGATTATAGGGCGGGGATTTCAATTGTGTTATAGACCCCAGGAAGAAATGGGTAACATAGGGGGAGACTCAAGTCATTAGCAAGCTGTTAATATCTAGACCAATGCAAAGAAACATTGTGCGAGAAAAGAAAGTTTATGCAAGTTGGGTCTGAGAGTCCACTGTCCCATTTAAATAAAGAAAGAAAATGTGTTTTAAAATATAGTCCTGAAACGTTGGGGATGCCCGTAATGACTGGTCCAAGTGTAGTTTTTAAAACAAGAGTAGACCAGCTGCATTTTCCATTAAAGGGATCAAGTCTGACGTCATTTGAAATGCATATTGCATTAAAAGCAGTTTGAAAATCTACAAATGCAAAAACAAATGAGCATTTATTTAACATCTGTAGCCTTACAGACGGCTTTCGATGCAGTCCCACCAATACAGTTGTGGTCAGTTTTGGAAAATCATTGAGTCGCATATGTTTGCTTTCTGCTGTCCAATTGCTTTAACTCAATAATGTTGCTGGGATAAGATGATCCAAGATGGTTGAACACACTCAACCATTTTCCGTAACATAGGGAGAAAGGCAGGAGTTCTTTCTAGCTCTTATGTTTTTCTTTTTTTTATATTAATGACCGAGCAGTTAGGTTGTCAGAATTTGAGCCTGATGCACCAACTGTGTCTAGAAATGTGGCATCCTACTCTTTGCATATGACACAATTCTTAATTCTTAGACGCCATTGGTTTACAACAACCTTTTAGAAAAGGGTCTTACCATAAATATTCAAAAACAAAGGCAATGCCATGTCACTCATCAAAGCTCTGTGCCCATGCCATCTCTCGTTATCTTGAAGGGGAGCCTGTTGAAAGTGGTAATATTTTCGATTAATAATGGCATTTTGGTTCTAACTAGTAGATATGAAGCAACAGTCAATGGACGTCACTACGACCCTGGCGGTAGCCGTGCCCTTATTAAGGACACGGCTGCCGCTGGTAATGATTTTTTACCGGAGCCCAGAAAAGGGCAACAACCAGGTCATGCCAACCTTGGCGGACCCGGTAATTGCCCTTTTCTGGGCTCCGGTAAAAATTAATCCGGTAAAAAAGTAATGTTACGGAAAATGGTTGAGTGTGTTCAACCATCTTGGATCATCTATAGGGCTCAATGGGAATGGGGAGGATGCTAACAATGGGCCTGTTAATGACGGGCCCGTTGTTAGCATCCTGGTCTGCTAGCGGGTCCCGCTAAGGACGGCTGGTCTGGCCAGACGTCCTGAGCGGGACCCGCAGCAGACCTCGTAATGAGGCGGCCCGGAATTAACTGTGCCAGTCCCTTACCGCCACCGTTCATTCCGCGGCCACCATGGTCCTAATGATGCCCAATATTTCCATACACTTTGGGGCCAACTGCTCTCTCAGGCTATTCAGTCTATAAGGCCCAGGCAATATCTTTCTGCAGGTTCCGGGCCAAAACATGAGCCATTGTAATATTGTGGCCCTTGAACCAAAATAAATCACAATTTGAAAAAGCCTGTTTGATCTCCTCTATAGCTTTTCTACTGTTCCTGTCAAACTAGAGCAAGGCTGTTTTGGAATATCATGTGCTGTTCAGCTCCAACACGTTTTGTGCGGGTTTAAAGTATAGAATAATAATACATTTTCTCTCAACCGTTAAGCAATTCAAGACACTCTGGCCTCCCCAGGAGCAGACAAAATTACTTTGTTAGTTTTGAGTATTTAGGGTTGGGCGCCTCATGGAAAGACCAGTGCATTCATGGATCACACTAGAAGCAAATCTTAAAATACGCCTATGATGATTGGTTCTGTGGGGGAAAGATTGGGAATTGAACATTTTATGTACTCCTCCTGCATATTACTGCATTATGGTATCGAGCAGTTACTGCAAACTGTCACCTGTTCCTTGCTTGGGCGAGGCTTTAGACTTTACTGTGCATGTTGGTGTAACAAAGGCTTGGAATGCTTGCCTTCATTTCTCTCACTTCTGACATTTGGCAAATGTAAGTGTGTTTTAGGCTCTCCCTCTCGTAGCAAAAACGGCATTGGCAGATAGAAGTCGTTATAATGCGAGCATCCTCGCCTGCCTTGGAGCAAGTGTGAATCTTTAAGGATTATATTCACATTGACCTAAAGTATTACGATGTGCTGTCTTCCCTGATAACACTAACTAATTAACATGCAAGAGCACAGCTGATATCAAAGGCTTGCATAATGAGGCGTTGTTCTCTGCCAGCAACTATTTCAGTATGATTCCTTGCCCTATTTGAACCAACCCTTATATTGAAATGCATGCCTACTTTTGGGAATAAGAGAACAGTGCACGTAGCGAGGGGGGTTCTCACTTGTGCTGAAGTCGTGTGTGGTCGTTGGCTCTGTTTTGTTATTGCTTTTTACTAATACATTGTTCACTAATCCATCAGAATAGTGAATGGCCTGATTATGCACTGCAGTTCTTAAAGGACTTTTTGGATACACAATGTAACTTTAGCTTAACTTCACAATACCTTATGATTAAAAACTTTCTAGTGTCCGAAGAGTATTTAAACGCAATTCAGTCTTCGTTGTCCAGTAATTTATTAACAAAAATGTGTTTTGGAATTCTGCCTCAGTCTACCTTTACTGCAGGATGGAAGTTGGCTCATCTTCTAAGTGTCAACATTGTCCACAGGAAATGGTCACTTAAATGAGCATTAAAATTATTGAATGTAAGCAATTAAATGGAGGCGCTCTATAAACTTGTAAACAGTGAAAACTACTTTTTTAATGTGTACTGTATATAATTATCTTGAGGAAGCATGGCACATTAGGAAATATTACGTGGCTTTGCCATTTAATGCATGGATTGTATCTACTATTGGTAATATTTTTAAATGCTTTCAATTAAACCTTTTGACTTTTTTGATGTTTTTATGCAAGATTTATTTTTTGATGGAAAATGTGTATAGTATGATTGATGTTTCTGTATCATAGCTAACATTATATATCCTGCACTTTTAAGGATTGTTATCCGTAAAATGTGTTAATAGAATGTGAAAACATACATCACCACGTAGTGTCCAACCTTCTGAGTTAGTCAGTCAAGATATCGGAGTTGCCTCACGTCTAACTCTAAGGGCTATTTAAAGTATGCTGTACCAAATCTATTAACTGTGTAGTGTTGTGTAAACGTCATTGAAGTTATTTCTCACAAAAGCTATGTGGTGCATACTTCTTGAAGTTTCTAACAACAGTTGAAGGTATTCGTAGTAAGGCAATTGAGTTCATCAGATACTCTAAAGAATGAAAGTCCTTGAAAATAATGAAGATATCCCTGAAAGAGTAGATAACTGATTAAAATGGGGGAATCTTAGTAAAGGCGGTTGAAAAGCTAGATCAAATAAATCCTAGAAGCTTTGACCCGTGTGATAATAAACCTTTACTGGCGCAATGTTAGTAGAGGTTCAAGTATTCATCCAAGTTACCAAGTGATGTCAAGTATGGATGAAATTACCAAATAAATCCTTGTGTGAAAGCAAGACAGATTTAGATGAAAAGAGAACCAGAAGGGTTCTAAGACTAGGCATGTTGCAGTAAGACAAAATGATTACAAAAGGAGATCTAAGAAATGGAGAATGCTCAAGAGACTGAGATGGTGCTAAGTGTTGAACTGGCGATAAGGAGGCATCTTGGATCCCGCGCAAGATATGTGAAGGATCAGGTACCAATCAAGACTTTCTCTTAAAATACCTTCTTAAGTTTTACTTTGTGTCCAGTCCTTTCTTTGCTTTTATTCAGAATAGGTACATCGCATACCTCTGTTACTCTGCAGATCACAGGCCGTACTGCTTTTCTGCTTGATGGCACTAATAGAAGTCAATCGCCCAATGTGTATGTATCTTTAGGCATTGGGAACTCACCTATACTATGGCAGGATACTCTACTTCTTACTTCAAGCAGTTGTTGAGGCTGTGCAGACCTTTGAGAATCGGTTGCTTTGAAGTAGCATTCTACGGTTTAGTATACATGTTCATTGCCAAACCATGAACCATTTTAAAAGCTTACAGTCTCTTTAGCAATTTACAATTCTGCTAATAAAAATGTTTCTGTAGGCTGTAGTGTTTTGTGCAGATTTATTTATTTTCCACTCTTATTTAACGTTGCATGCTACCAGTGGCCTCCAGAGTGCGGAGTTAATCAGACACCTTCAACTTCTCTTGAAGCAACAACGGATGTTCCCTCATGTTTGTGTAAATCACCTTTTCAAGGAACTTGTTCCTCATTCTCAGCCAATCTCCTTTATAAAAATGTAAAGCAATTTACCAAAATTGCTTTCACCATTAATTTGTCAGCCTACTTACCCTACATGGAACTGGGAGAGGGTCCTTGGTCAGAGACTTCAAAAATCATGGCCTTCTCTCAATGGGTACCTTCGGGTTGGGGGGGGTTACTGTAATAAATGTGAGCTAACAAAAACAAGCAACATTATTTGTGATCTGTGCCGAGTTCAGCTCTGCCAGGTGTAATTTGTCACAAAAATCTCTAAACAAATATTCACTCCCAATATATGGTTCATTGTTCTTTTAGGCCTTTGAGGAAACTGGTAAGGGTTTAGATTTTAGGATATATTTGTTTTGGAAAAAACAGAATGTGAAGGAATACTATCCTGCCTCGAAGTACAAGGTGAGGTTTGTTTCCTGTGCACCATCTTCAAATAGTACCACAATTTGGCTCAGAGGCATTTCACTCATAAAGATTAAATAACACCAAAGTAGATGGTGTGCATCCGTTGCCCTATGTAGCAATGACGGAGGGCAGGCTATACCTTCCATGGAGGTGACCCAGTACAGGAGGTGTGCAACTAATCACCATGTGGTTACTAAAATAAAGCATTGGCCATGCAAGTCCATACAACAGCACATGTAAAACAACACAGCACACAGTAATATCACTAACAATGTACCCCTGCATAAGATCAAACCAATATTAAAAGACTGAAAATCTGTAATAGGCAAACTGGGTAGCTGAAAACTGCAGTGCAGTAGGTATGTACCAAATATTCCATTCATTCAAAAAACGGATCAAAACACAAAATTAGGTTTTAAAAACCTTTCTTTAGCTAGCGGTAAACATAGGGGACTAAACCAGTCACTTGGGCCAAACATTAAATGAGGGTACTTATTATACCAACGAGTGCCATCTAGTTCAATACCTTAGTCTTTGGTTACACAACAGGTTTAGGTGGTGTCTCTGGAGGTTTGCACAGGATCGCAGCCAGCTGTGGTTCTATGTCTCGATTGCCCTTAATTGCAGTGGTAGTGTCTTCAGCAGGTCCCAACATCTGTTTGACGGTGAAAAGCCTGATTCAGTCAGATTGCTGAAGGGCTGCGCGTATGCCCCACCGTGCTCTCAGTGGCAAGCACTTGACTCAACTGGCTCTATCTGCGGCTTATGCGACAGTCTGTTGCATGGGGACGCTCTTGTTCAACTTGGATTCAATAATGCCTTGAATGTTCTGGCTGCTGCTGTTGTTCAATAGAGTTGAAAGAAGTAGCTCATTGTGCCTTTTTATTGCTGGGGTTCCTTCCAAGGACATCTCAAAGCAGACCCCTCCTCTGCTCTCCCACTCATACTGCGGTCTTCGGAGGCAAATCCGGGCACACTGTCTTACTGAGGAGATCTGGGTGTCCTAGGTCCCCGGTCCTCAAAACCACTACGCTCTCTGGTTCTCCCAACATCTCCATTGCACAACGTCCTCTCGCTTATGCAGCAATTCCCATGGTACACTGCTTCTGGTGAAGTTGATGTGGCAGATGTGAATCATGCCAGGAGATCTATAATTGTGGAGGTGAAACTCACTCCCCCTTATCTCAAAGCCTGCCTTAGCTCTGCATATTTTCTGCCGACCCAAGAACAAAGGGCCCTGACTGCATTTGCTAAACTCCTACCCTAATCGCCGAATTCTGCACAGGCTCCAAGAAGGGTCTGTTATGGGTTTAGCCCAAACGTTTGGATGCACAGCCTTTCACACATAGATGAACTGTGGATGTGTCACTTGGTGGGACAAGGAGCCCTCCTGTGTTTGGCTCCATCCATCTGGTGACCATTCTGAGAGAGCGCTACTTTCCCAACCTTTGCACTCTGTATCCGAGCCACTCAGTAAATGACAAGTTTAACACCTATTCATGCTAAACCTAATATTGCCATAACCTTTTCTGTTGATACCGTAACATATTGCAGAGGCAATATGTTATGCTGGCACATGGCCACCAGGCATAATTACATATTAGAAGTACAACTGTAGTTTGAAATTCAGACTTTATTTGCAATAAAACCTAAATGCTGCCTGGCATGACTTTAGACTTGAAAGTCCTTTATATCGTAATTTCTATGACCACTGTTTCTCGTTATTTATAAGGTCTGGGGTACCAATACACATCTGTACAATAACATATGTGTCTAGTGTTAATGGGCTTCTTAAAATAAAATACCATGAGACGCTGCTACATGGCTTCTCGAGAGCATGTTTCAGGAGCATGCCATTTATTACTGGAAGGTTGCATTGCCGGTGTACCCCTTCCCAACCTGCTAGCACTGTGCGTAACAGAAGTTTATATTCATCAGTGATATGCATTTCAATGGTTTAGCTTTGTAGCACAAGGACTAGAAGCCACCACTGACACCACTTTTTATCTACAGAGTATACATAGAAATTTGGTTGTATTTTTGAAAAAATGGCTTCCTGTATCATAGACCTTGACTTTGTTCTTAAAATGTAAAGCTGGGGTCTACAACCTTTGGCTCGCCAGATGTTTTGGACTGTAAATCCCATCTTCCCTAGCCAACATATTCAATGGCAAGCGATCATAGGAAATGTCCAAACATCTGGAGAGCCAAAGGTTGCGTACTCCTGATTTATTTAAAGAAACTGAGGAGCGTACACCTTGTCGATGGCATTTTGTCACACCAATACGGGGGTGAGAGTCTGCAGTTTAAATAAAAAAACATGATCTAGTTTAAGAAAGGATGGAAAGCGACAGCTGTATTAGTAAGAGACTGTGCAAGGTTAGGCTATATCTCCCAAAAATGAAGAAATTAGCAGGGCTGTGGCTAACCTCCGAAGCAGGAGACTGTGAACCCGTTCATGGCTCCCCACGGATCCTGTGAAATCGCTGGATCCTGCTGTTTTGGTCACACACACATAGGCACAGATATTGGGGGAACCAAATGCTCCCCTAACAGTGAGAAAATTGGGCTGCTACTTATGGGACTCTGCGTCTTTGGCCCCACAAGCTGAAGCATGTAATTAAGGCATCCTGCGAGGAGAGCGATCCTGGTCTTGCTCTGTGAGAGTTGTTCTGGTGCACGCAAGCAGTGTTTTCCATTGCTAACTCAAGTCAGGTGCACCATTTCAGGAGCCCATCGAGGCCCCCCCTCATAATCCCTGTACTTTGTACATACTTAACCATGGCAGTGAAGAAGTACGCTGGGCACCATATTTAAGACATATGGTAGGTGAGGCATATGAGGAGGCTCCAGCAGTGAGATGGATGCAGAGGAGGTTCGGCCAGCAGTTACTCCAAACCCTAACCACCAGGGGAGCCTGTGCCTAGGATGTAACCAAGGTTAATCACAACTAAAGTCAACGGGTTAGCGACCCTGTCTCAACCCATTCGTAGTTATAACATAACAGAGACAGAATGTTTATTCAAATTATTCCTCAATCTTAGTTCCCTACAAATAACTCGCTGTCCCTACAGAATATCTCTTTTATCCCTCACTCAGATGTTCCTCGCCCTGGTGGTGCGCTGGTGCATCGCCTGTCAAGGTTAGGGGATAGAAGAGAAATCTTGCCCTGTCCTCTCTCACTGCTTTTACTGACCTACTAAAAATAGGTGCACACTAATACTGGAAGTCAATCTGACTGTTTTTTATTTGTTATTGTTTCCATTTCGTGTGACTTATCAACAAAGAGCAATACCATATGAATAATAATCTTATTCAATATGTGGCTCACTATTAGTTTGTATTGCTAAGAGCTAAAAGATAAACAATAAAAATGACGATGTAGTTGGACAGGCCCATTTTTGTTCTATGTGGGTCTTGGGGTTTGGGTCGTCAGTCCAATCCACTTCTTGTCTACCGGTTTCAGCGGAATCGGATCCACTCGCCGCTTTCTTCAGGACTTTCTCTATGGCACCTATTAGCACAAAGAAGCTAATTTTTAATATGTATCATAAAAAAGACCATCTTCTCAATTGATGTCTTGCACTCCGTTTTTCACTGTCTGGAGGGCATCTCAATTTTGATTGTGGGACTTCAAATTTTTCATTATTCCCGTCCCTAAAAGGGAATATATACAAAAGGGGAACTATCAGTGCTATACATGTCTACAAGTATTTGTGTTGTAATTACCACAAGGAGGAAGGCTTACCTCTCCCGGTGTCTACTCAGTGGCAATGTGTCCTATTGGGTCATTGATTCCATCTTATTCATTTCTCCTCACAGTGGGATATCATCTGTGGGTAGATAATCTCTGTTTATTATAATTTCCCAAGCTCCCTTCAGGTATTCATTATCTCGTGATTATGATCCTGGCTGGGGACGCTCATGATACTCACCCCAGGGGTGGTCTTCTTGTCTCCCACTTAGCCAAAAGTAAAATCGGTCTGTTGTTTGGATATCCGGTGCTGTAGGGTATACTGTCATGTGTCCACTTATTCAAAACCTATTTGGAGAGATGGGAAAGTTGTGTATCAGTCCCTGTTTATCAATCGCTTGGTTTAGCAAGCATCATATGCAGTGTTGTGGTCTAAAATAAGTTTTAAATGCCCGCGGTGTAATAACGATGTACGGTATTCCGGTAGTGTCTGTGTTTATTATACGTTCTCAGTTCGTTTAGTTAGCATCATGTATAGGTTGTTAATCTGCCCCATCCTATAGAGGTCATTCAAGCCGTTTCTTACTGCATCCTACACTTTATATAAGTTAAATGCACATTATGCTGATTGCTTCCTGGATTCCACCATTTCAGATACAAATCAGTATAGCTGAATTATGTTCGTGGCTATGCGCGCTAAATCTCACGCTGTGCGTTTGATCTCGTAAGGCCATATTAGTGGCACCGGGGTGTATAGAGCCATGTACAATACGGCCTGAATATCAATTCATCTGCGTTCTTACCTGTGTTGTTCCAACATCGATGCATGTATCGCGGCAAGCGTCTGCTGCGGTTGCTGTAAACACCGCCATCTTGAGTGTTCTGGCTTTTTGTTTACTCGCGCACGTGACATACCTTGAGCAAGGCTGTGGTCCTTTTTTAAGGTTTCATATTATTCCTGAGCTACGAATCTGTAATCCCGTAGTGTCTGTATATGTAATCTGATTTGTTGCGCATATCTTGTTGTCAGTTTTATGTTGTACATAACCTCCGTGTGCATAATAACTAAAAAATGCAGAATAAATATGTTTCTGCGCTACGGTGCCGGTGTTTGGGATCCATTCTTGCTTAGGTACCGGAATCCATACTTATTTATGTGCGAACTAAAGAAAGGCTGACTCAAAACTCTGCCCAATGCATTCAGCTCCGTATATATGTTCTAGATGGGCTAGACAGGTTGGTCCTATTCCTTAGACTCACTGTGTGCATATAGTGTGATATATAAATTAAGACTGTCACAAGCAGGTTGGTGTGATGTTCAATTACGCACCATGACTCTATTCAAACAAAGTCTTGCAAGTCCACAGCCGGTTTCTATAATACGGCTAAGGTTTGCCAGCATATTTCCTCATTAAGTCCTGTGGTGGCTGCCAAGTCTAAAAATCCACTGTTCTCTTCTGAGTAGTATGGCTCCGATGTTCCCTCCACATTTAGGTACTACTACTTTCTCAAGGATGGTCCAACTGATGACATTTTCTGAATGTTTGTTAAGTACATAGTGTTCCACCAGGGGGGCTGTTAGCCTCTTTCGTCTAATGTTGGATCTGTGTTAGCAGATTCTCACTCTTACAGCTCTCGTGGTCATTCTAACATATTTCTTGGCACAGGGGCATTGGATCAAGTAAACCACATTCGTGGTATTACAGTTGGTAAATGTATTTGCTCCCATGGTGTGGTCCATCCTATGTCTATAGTGGTGTAACGTTTTGTAAAAGGGCAAACCGAACACGTGCCACAGGGTGTGTGCCCTGTTGCCAAAGGCATGGTTGGTTGTCACTAGTTGCTTCTTCCCTATGGGTGTGTAATAGGGCATCCCTAATGTTCCTTCTTCTTTTGACTGCCAAGAGGGGTATACTAAGTTTGGTTTCACCAATATTGAGCAGGTACCAATGCCTCTTAATTTCCTTTTTAATCCGGTTTATCATGGGGGAATGACTTAGGACTGCTGTTATTTGGTTCTCATCTCGAGTCTTTTTTGGATGTTGGGTTAAGGTGACATCTCTGGGTATGTTGCATGCTCTTTTTCTAGCATGCCGTATTGATCTTTCCAGATAGTTTCTCTCTCTGTTTTTGGCTGAGTTTCTCTGCCTGAGAGTCAAATTCCTGCCTTGTTGTGCAATTCCGTCTGAATCTCAGGAACTGTCCAAACGGCACATTTTCTCGTAGAGTCCTTTGGTGGACGCTTGTGCGGTCCAGCAAAGAATTTCTGTCAGTTGTTTTTAGAAAGACTTTGGTTTCTACCCTTTGCCCTTGTCTGGTTAATTTCAGGTCCAGAAATGTTGCGGAATTCTTGTTGTATTCATGTGTGAATTTCAAGAATGGGTTTAATCCATTTAGCCAGTCCATAAAATCATGTAAGGCTATTTCTGTTCCTGTGAAAAACATGAGAATGTCATGCGTCGCCAGCTCAAGATGTTCTGAGTATAGGGATTCGATGGATGGTAGATGTGGCGCTCTTCGAAGTCAGCGACATATAGGTTCGCTATCGACAGAGCGAATGTTGCCCCCATTGCTGTCCCCGCAATTTGTTCAAAGAATCGTTGGTCAACCATGAAGTAGATTTTTGTAAGCGCTAGTTCAGCCAGTTGCATGATCAAGTTAATAGGCATTTCGATGGGCGGTTGGATGGCTCTTAGTGTTTTCTCAATGACTTTGAGTGTTTCACGTTGCGGTATTTTTGAGTAAAGGGATTCAATATCTATTGTCACTATATATATATATATATATATATATATATATATATATATATCATCGCTGAGTAAGTTCAAAGATTCTAGGTGGAATAAGACCGCTGTGGTGTCTTTCGGGTACGATTTCATAGCGGTAACCTCATCTTTGAGGAAGAAATCTACAAATTGTGATAACAGTTCCAAAATGGATCCTATTCCTGAGACTTTTGGTCGCCCAGGTGGAGGTATAGTACCCTTATTTATTTTAGGTAATGCATAAAAAGCAGGACATCTAGGGAATTTGGGGCAGAGAAACTCTGCTTCCTTGGTGCTGATATAACCTTCTGACACCGCTTCCTCAATTAATGGATCAATGAGATTCTTCAGAGTGCCCGTTGGATCCGTGCCCAATCTTCTATAGGTGGTTTTGTCCTCGACCATGCTGTTGACCATGGTTTGGCACTCAGTTTTACCCATCACCACTATGGCTCCTCCTTTGTCTGCAGATTTTGTTACAATTTCATGGTTATTTTGTAGGTCTCTTAGTGCTTTCTGTTCAGTTTTGCTTCGATTGTAGAAGGGGCTGTTATCCTCTACTTCTTCAATTTTCTTAAGCACTGCCTTTTCAAATGTAATAGACTCTGGCGTAATTGCATTAGGCAGAGGGTAGAAAGTGGATTTGTTACGCGGACCGGTGGTGTCCTGTGTAAGTCTAGATATGTTATTCGCTGATAGTTCCCCTTTTGTATATATTCCCTTTTAGGGACGGGAAGAATGAAAAATTTGAAGTCCCACAATCAAAATTGAGATGCCCTCCAGACAGTGAAAGACGGAGTGCAAGACATCAACTGAGAAGATTGTCTCTTTTATGATAAATATTAAAAATTAGCTTCTCTGTGCTAATAGGTGCCATAGAGAAAATCCTGAAGAAAGCGGAGAGTGGATCCGATTCCGCTGAAACCGGTAGACAAGAAGTGGACTGGACTGATAACCCAAACCCCAAGACCCACATAGAACAAAAATGGGCCTGTACAACTACATCGTCATTTTTATCGTTTATCTTTTAGCTCTTAGCAATACGAACTAATAGTGAGACACATATTGAATAAGATTATTCTTCATATGGTATTGCTCTTTGTTGATCAGTCACATGAAAAGGAAGCAATAATAGAAAACAGTCAGATTGACTTCCAGTATTAGTGTGCACCTATTTTTAGTAGGTCAGTAAAAGCAGTGAGAGAGGACAGGGCGAGATTTCTCTTCTATCCCCTAACCTTGACAGGCGATGCACCAGCGCACCACCAGGGCAAGGAACATCTGAGTGAGGGATAAAAGAGATATTCTGTAGGGACAGCAAGTTATTTGTAGGGAACTAAGATTGAGGAATAATTTGAATAAACATATTCTGTCTCTAGGATGTAACCAAGACATCTTTGCCAGTGTATTACCAACCCTGCATCAAGATGGTGGATACACAGAGGGCGAGAATGTTGTCACCACTAGGTAGAAGCAGAAAGTCAGGGACTATGGACAGAGGCAGCAAATGTGCAGTGAGGTGCCTGGGCCTTGAAAAGATGGGTTGGAGCCTGTACATTTCTGAGGATAGGGCCCCGGACAGCCAGTTTGGCAGACTTGGAAATCGGTGTGTGATATATTAGTTCTGTCCAACTGGAGCCCTGATTGAGTAATGAGTACAGGATGAAGGGGGCATTTGATGTAAGGAAGCCAACGGATGCCTTTGTTATATAGAACCTTTGTTCGACAGTGTGTTGGTTCCGCGGTGCGCCTGTGCCTCCTTGTTCAGTCTTCTTCGTCCCAGTATTCTTTAGCATCCAGCTTGGTTAAGTCTCCCTCTTCCCCGTCTGTCTTATCAAGGACACCCTCTATTTTACTATAACACATAGTGGTGTAGGGAACCAGAGGCACCTGAATGGGGGATGAGTTGAGTGTGGACACCAAAGGGGTGAATGGATACTGCGTTCTCCCAGAGCCACCATCACCGGTCCCGTGAAGGACTTTCCTCACCATGAGATCACCTGCTGAGTACCAACCCCAGGAGGATTTTCGGGAAGCGGCCTCACATGAAGGTGCTTCCCCCATGGAAGCAGTGACAGTACCCTGGGATTCATCACAGCTATCATGAACCATGTCCCAGGTGAACTAACGACCTTCTTCACAATGGACCAGCCAGAGAAGCACAACCTATACTGTGGTGCTCACACACTGCCACTATTGCCAAGATCATCTTTTTCTTCTCTACTTGGGGGGATGCAAGTGGCATACCACACCTGCAATGCAGCAGGCAGTGACACAACACGAGAAGTTGAGCGCCACTGCTCCCTTCTTTTCCTCCAACCTCTGATCTGCTGGCATCTGAGCCACCTGTGGGCTGGGCTTGGGTGGAAAGAGCAGTTAGAAACTGAAAATCTCTTTCTGTGCAATAAAGGAAGCACAAGTCTCGGTTGAGATTGGTCTCCTCCAGGGAGATTTCTTGTGGGTAGTTACTTGCAACACACGACAAGCCCATCTAGAGTGGCCTGCTGGTAGACATGATCAGGGTGTCCCAAACGGATGGCAACTTCTAGTGACTCGGACTCTTGTAATGAGTATCCCTCCCATCAAGTTTTTCACAAGAAATTTAGTGATCAATAGAAATAGTAACTTAATACACAAGGATACTGATCCTAGTTACACAGGAAGAGAACACAAATAGTGTGATCTGAACAAGTTACTTGACAAATACACAGTGTTAATTTTGGACACTGTGGAAGGGACTGTTAACACAGTTGTGTTTCGGCCACTTGTAGCAGATCAGGTGTACTTAGAATTGGGTGGCCTTCATCAGGACGAAGGAAGAAAAAAAGGAGGGTGGTGCTGTGAATGTAGAATCCTGTGTTACTCTTGTGTTTCTTGTTGGACACGATGTGTGACGGACTTCACTAGCATTAGTGGTTGCGGGTCCAGGTCAGGCTCGAGAGGGTACTCTTTGTAACTTGACCTCGTAGGTAACGATATACTCATTGAGTCGAGTATCGATCGAGCGGCCGGCATGAATGTACGCTCTGTGTAGACATTCCCTTCCACAGTGTCCAACGTTAACACTGTCACTTCCAAGTTGTTTAGATCAGCCAATGTTGAATAAGTTGTGTGGTCCCAGAAGACTGTATGGGACTGACTTGTTTTTTGTTCTGCACAACATGTATTGTCAATAATGTTTCCATTTTGTGTTCCACAGGTCTATGTGTAAAGTAACTTGTTCAGATCACATGACTGCTATTTGTGTTCTCTTCCTGTGTAACTACGATCATTATCCTTGTTTTTTAAGTCACTATTTCTTTTGATCACTAAAATTCTTGTGTAAAACTTGATGTGAGTGATGCACATTACAAGAGTCCCTGAGTCACTAGAAGTTGCCGTCCATTTGGGACGCCCTGATCATTTGTGCACATTATCGCTTGACTTACCTGGATAGATCAGGGAATCGCCAGGAGTCCCACCTTTTAAACTGCTGGTAGACATGCACAAAAACGGAGGCCCCATTCCATGACCTGGGAGTGAGATCTGGTTCTCTGATTGGACTTTATGTATAAGCACAGGAAAGGGACAATGGAAAGGTGACCTATTTGGCACAAGGCATTTTGTTATGATGTCATAAACTGGGAAGATAGTGAGGATTTCTACAGACAGTAAAGAACATTCCCATGTCATTCATCCCAGGTGTCCGAGGCTGTTTGTGAACCAGCCAAGGGACACAGGCGTTAAAACATGTGTTGGCCTCTTAGCCAGTTAGGTGGTTTGGTCCAAGAAGGAGGTGGTGCAGTCTCAGGCAATGCAATCTGAAACTTGGTAAGGAAGGCTGTCATCTCCAGTGGACATAGTTCAGCATCTCCTGCCAGTACTGGTACCACAACTGGGAGGATCAAATATTTCTCACCTTAGTGTGCTGAAATCGATTTGTGCTGTTCCCATTCCATAGAATTCTGGCTAGTAGTGTAACGCTCCAAGGGAAAGGAATTTAATCGGGGGAAGGCTAGAGCCATCATTGAATCTCTACGATTAATGGGTGTTTTGTCATCAATCTAATCATTATCCACTAGCAATGTATTGCCACTGGACATGTGTGGGCCACAACTGGGGTAGGTCTTGTAATACAATCTTGTTTTCCATGTATAGTTTAATCCATTGCCTGTTATTGTGGTGCCAGGTGACAGAGCACAATTTCACCTCCCATCTCACGTTTACCCTGCATTCAGCAACAGCTGCTTCTTAATGCGGAGTGACATTTTCTCAGATCTCAGGTTCGAGTCCTTGTCTGCCCTGCATTCTGATATGTTTGGTCCAAAACAAGTAGCTACATGCACTAATTTAGCTTTATGCTGCACCAGTGCTTCAGGTAAGATTTGGAAGTGTATTTTACTCCCTATTTTTTTTAAGTTGGGAGTAAAATGATTTTTATGAGGGTCTAATTTCCAATGCGTTTACATTTTTTTAACTGGGAAATTTTTTGTAATAATTATTTCTTTGCACCGAGTTATTAATGCACATACTCTTACATCCCGTCACCTTTCCTCCATACTGCAGGGGCGTCCCTTCCAAGGGACAGGAGACTGAACCTTTTTCACCAGAAAAAAACCTTCTTCCCCTTTAAATTTAGAGGCGCGCAGGGGTGCAGCCCTGGGAGCGTGCGCTGTCCTGACTCCGCCGCCACACCTCATTCCCCTTTTCCGCGTCAACGGGAACGTGCCGAATTCACCAGCGCTCCTAGGTTTGGCTTCGGTCATATAATTCCACGCGCGGATACTTCTTCTCTTCTGTCTTTTTGTCATTCCGGTACTCGGTCATCAGGCGTCACGCTCCTCCCCGGCACATGTTGACGTCTACAGGTGTCCATCCTGTGACAGGCTCTTTCCAACTAAAGACCCCCACGCCCTCTGCCTCTCGAAAGCTTGTACCGTGTGTGACATGCTCTCATCGAGGTCTCTGAAGAACAGACTAGCTAGGTGGAGGGAGCTCTTCCAGAGATCGCCTCCAGAGAAACTAAAGGATTTTGTCTATCATCGATCCAAGCCGAAGGTAGGGCCGTTCTTTTCCAGCACACTCCGCAAGAGAGACTCCTTTCCAACAAAATGGCCACTGTGTCAGACATTTCTGACATAAGCCCAATACCGCACCAAAACAGGGAGCAAGTGGAGGAATGTGTCAAGGTGGGACATGTGTCAACCAGGTACGTGTCCTACAGCCTACCCTTCCTTTGTGCAAGGAAGGTTTCTGCTGCATCCGTATTGGCAGAGTACGCAACGAGCTCCAGCAGCCGCCCACTATCCCGTCAGTATCGCCTACCACCCCTCTGGCCTGTGACAACAGATTCTTTGTAAGGTTCCTCGGGCTCATGCAATCTCCTCAGTTGGGTGTCATCCTCAGGGACGCCATCAGGGATGTGCTCCTGCCATTGGCTCTGGCGCCGCAGGCCCCAGTACAGGCACTCCTAGCCCCTGTTCAGCCTCCACCGCCCACTCCGGCCCCCCAACCAATAGTGCAGGCGGTTCCGTACCAGCCTCCGCTGCAGCCTCTGGCTCCGGTCTCCACAACCCTGCCTTCGGCATCCAGCACCCCTCCACAGATGTCAGACCAACCAGACCCTCAGGTGGACACAGATTAGGAGGAGGACCCCGACACACCGTAATCAGCCAAGGCCTCCTATGAACGTCTTGCGGGGCTGGCAGAGTACTTGAGCCTTCCTCAACCCGAGGTCAAGCAACCATCAGAGGGGGTCCTTGCCGAAGTCCTCACGCTACGTCCCGCAGCAGGACAGGGATCCTGATGCAGAAGGACATAGTTGCCTTGGGCAAAAAGAGCTGGCTGAAGCCACACTCAGTCCAGCTGGTCAATCGACGCCTGGATGCCAAGTACAGGCAGATGGAGGGGGATACACTCTTGCTATCGGCCCACCCTCAGCTACACTCTTCGGTGATCGCTGTGGCATCACTATACTCCAAGCCTCAGTCGTCCTGAGCCTCTTCTTCCACAGTGCTGCTAGGCAAGGAGGAGAAGATCTTGGAGGCGTACGGGAAGAAGCTGTATTCCAAAACGTGCCTACATCTTGGTCAAGCCAAAGCGGATGCCATGCTGGCATCCAGAGACATTGGCAGGAAATTGCCGATTTCCTCCTAGAGCTTCCGGCGCAGAGCCAATCAAGATCCAAGGCGGGACTGGCAGAGGCCAAAATGGTGGCACAAGACATCATGGAGTCCAACGTGGCCCACATTGACACCTCTGGTTGGGCCTTCTGCATTGCCACGGACATGAGAAGAACAGGATGGCTCAGTGCTACTAAATTCAACCCAGATGTCCAGGAACGCCTATTAGACCTTCGGTTCTAAGGGGGTGACCTCTTCCACTCCACCAAGGACGAGGAGCTGGACAAGAAGAAAAACAACTCACAAACGGCCAAGTCTTTATCCATCCTTACAAAGACCACACCCAAAACATACACCCAGTCACAGCAGCACACGAACAAGGGGTGTACATACGGAGGGTTCTGCGGGTTCCAAAAGCAGAGGTCCAGGCAGCCTGACCGTTCGCCGACCCAACAGCGATGCAAACAACAAAAAGGGGCCAGGGGAGTAAATGTTTTTTCCAGCCCCCCTCTTCTGCAACAGCCTCAGAGGGAAAGAAGGCATGACACACCCCATGGGGTCCATGTGTCGCCAGTGAGGGGGCAGGCTTGCTCTTCATGCACAGTTCTGGAGCCAGAATTTTGCGGACCCCTGAATCCTCTCGCCAGTATCCACGGGGTACCGCCTACCCATCCGAGCCTCTCCTCACGCTTATCCTCCACTCCCAAAGGTTGGGACAAACTCTTTTAGCAGTAATCCGGTCCCTCGTCGAGAGCCAGGCAGTGGAGGAAGTCCCAGCCTCCAAACCAGCCTTGGGCTTCTACTCCATGATTTTTGCCATTCTGAAAAATAACCAGGCAGGCCTGAGAGTTGTGCTGGACCTTTCCACCCTCATGCCTCTACAAAAATTCAAGATGGTTACGCCGGCTTTAATAGCGGAGACATTGTGCAGGGGAGACTGGACGTGCTGCCTGGATCTGAAGGACACGTACTTACACATCCTAATTTGGAAGCCTCATCGTTCTTTTCTACAATTCAGGATCATGGGCTACCATTTCCAATACCAGGTGCTTCCCTTTGGCCTCAACTCGGCCTCCAGGGTCTTTACCAGGCTTATGAATACAGTGGCGGCCCTCTGCAGGGCTCAAGCCAACCACATCTATTCATACCTCGACGACTGGCTCGTCAGGGCTTCATCTCCAGAAGCGGTGCACTCCATCTCTCATGCTCTCATGAACATTCTTCACGATCTGGGCTTTTCGCTCAATCTCAAGAAGTCGCAGCTGTAGCCTACGCAGACTCTGACCTTCTTGGGGCTCATCTGGGACACAGGCTTCGAGGACAAAATCACGGCCATTAAGAGGGTCACTGCGCCCTTCCTCAGTAGAGAAGTGACATCGGCCTGGTGGTACCAACACCTACTGGGTCTCATGGCAGCGGTCCTATTGGCCGCCCCCCACGCGAGAATCAGGATGAGGATGATACAGCTACACTTTGCGGCATCATGGAACCAGGAACGGGGCTCTCAGGTAGGTCATCAACCTCCGGACGGGCAAGCCCTTCTGGCAACCTACCTCGCAGGTCACCATCACCACAGACTCCTCTCTCTCTCTCGAGGGATGTGGGGCCACGCTGGACAAACATTGCGTCCATGGCACCTGGATCCGGCAGGAGTACCACATCAATTGGCTGGAACTGAAGGTGTTCTGGCTGGCGCTCAGAGCCTTCCTTCTGGTTATAGAGGGCAAGGTCATCCTCATTCAGACAGACAACTCGAACAGCATGTTCTAGGTCAACAAGCAGGGATGTACCAGGTCCCCTTCACTGTGCAGACTGGCAATCAGCATGTGGGAATGGGCCCTGGAGAACAATATCTACCTCACAGCCGTCCACCTTCCGGGGGAATCCAACCTGGAGGCGGACCTGCTCAGCAGACTGGGAGCGGACAATTACGAGTGGCAGCTAAACAACCTCGTACTGCAGGTGATCTTCAGAAAATGGGGACACCCCCAGGTGGACCTCTTTGCCTCCTGGGATAACAGGAAGTGCCAACAGTTCGCCTCCCGGCAGGGGCAGGGTCCTAGTTCCCTGGGTGATGCATTTCAGATTCAGGGGAATGGCATGAGAGCATACGCCTTCCCGCCCACACCGCTGATAGACAGGGTGATATGCAAGATCAAGGAGTCTCACCAACTCAGCATCATTCTGATAGCTCCATGGTGGAAAAGCCAGGCCATGGTTCTCGGAGCTGCTTAGCCTCTCGGAGAGACCTCCCAACGGGCCCAGCACATTTTCTGGTGCAGCAGGGGGGCAGGGTCATTCACCCTGCACCACAGAAACTAGCCCTCACAGCGTGGTACCTGAGCAGGTCACGCTAGGACACTTTAGCCTGTCTCAGGCTAATCGAGAGATCCTACAGGGCGCTAGGAACAAAGCTACCAGGGCCCCAGTATAAGAGCAAGTGGACCAAGTTCTGCCACTGGGCAGACGCTAAGGATATCAACATGTACATTGGACGATGTGCTCTCCTTCTCAGCGCACCTCGCACAATCAGGCGTGCAGGTAGACACTTACCGCACTTACTTGGCAGCCATTGGAGCCTACAGAAACTCAGAGGAAGAGATATTCTCTTCCAACCCCATTGCCAAGAAGCATCTGTCGGGTCTCGCCAGACTCTACCTGCCCATTAAGAGGCCACACCCTGTGTGGGACCTAAATATAGTGTTGGGTGCCCTGGCGCACATACCATATGAGCCAATGGCGTCCGCGGACATCTGGCTGGTCACCATTAAGTCAGCCTTGCTATATCGGCCTCCCCCCGGGTCACAGAATAAGTGAAATCCAGACGCTGGTCGCCTCAGAGCCCTACACTACGTCTCACAGAGATAAAGTAGTCCTGCAGACACACGCAGCATTCCTACCTACGGTGCCTTCTGTATTCCATCTAAACGAAGAAATAGTGCTGCCTATGTTTTTTGCTGAACCCAAGGACGAGCAACGGAGAGTTCTGCACTGCCTGGATGTCAGGCGTGCCCTGAAATTCTACTTGGACAGGACCAAGGGTTTCCGCAAGTCGGATGCACTTTTGGTCACCTTTGGCGGGTCCAGACTGGGATATCAGGCCTCTAAGGCCTCCATAGCCCGTTTGATGGTCTCGGCCATCAAAGAAACTTACGAGGGACAGCATAAGCCACTTCCGGCCAACATGCACCCCCACGCGGTCAGAGCCAAGGCAAGGGCCATCGTATTCCAGCGGCATGTCCTGTGGCAAGTCATAAGCAGGGTGGCCACATGGGCCGCCCCTCGGCTTTCTGCAAGCACTACTGTTTGGATGCTGGCTCTAGATCAGACGCGGCTTTCAGACAGGTGGTTCTTAGAAACTTGTTTGCTTAAGGAGGGTCTCCTCTCCATCCTGGGGCTACACTCAGTTGTAATTGCCGATGCATTATGGAGGAAAGGGGACGGGACGTAAGAGTAATTATAAGTTAGTCACCATAGTGACTACCCTTTCCTCCATATGTCCCACCACCCCCCCCATCCCCTAATGAAACCGGTTCCATTAGGCAATGTTAATCTATTGTCGACGCGTCTATGGGGACTGAGGTATGGCCCCGGAGGGCGGAGTCGGGGCTGTGCATGCTCCCAGAGCCGCGACCCCGCATGCCTCTAAATTTAAAGGGGAAGAAGTTTTTTTCTTGTGAAAAAGGTTCTGTCTCCCATCCCTTGGAAGGGACGCCCACGCAGTATGGAGGAAAGGGGACTAAGGACTAAGAGTATGTTACGTTAGTCACTGTGGTGAGTAACTTATAATTTAAAAGGCATATATTTACTTTTTTTGAACAGGCAGTAATAGTCATTTATTCCTTTGGCACTACGTGCATTACTGGTCCAAACCTATCGATGGAGCTGTGTGGGTGAAAGGGGGGGGTGCAATGTTCTATGTGTCTGTTTCCTATTTTTTTGTAGGGATCATTTATATTTTTGGCCAGTATTTGCTTATATTTGCCAATTTTTATGGATTAAAAGTGACCAATCACCCCATATATGCAGGGCTGCCTGCACCACTGTCACTCGATTACATGCAAGAATGCTTAGCTGTAGGAAATGGGTGTGTGCCACCTGGGATCATAGCGTGATGCAATTTGGTGTGACGATTTTTCCTTAATCCATGGAGTGGGAATGATGTAATATTGAATGGTGCCTTGGGTTTATACAAATGGTTGATCTTGTCGATAACGACACACATTCGGGAATAACACAGATAATCTGAAATTGGCTAAAATTATGGACAGTGATGATTTATTGAGATAAAAATGGTGTAGCGCAGGCCCCTCTGGTATGTAACTAAAGGAGAAAGTAAACCTTGTCTAAAGTAGTTTCTACAGAACCTGGTAAATGAGACTTAATTGCCTTCCCACACTGGAGGTTATTGGTCCGAGATTCAATATTCCGAGATTTAAGAACCTGTAGACTGTGTAAGAGCGTGTGCACGGAGACTATTTCATGTGGTTTGTCCCTCATTGGTATTAGATAGGCAGACATGTGTGGGCCTTTTTTTGTCTTCTGCTCCTGCTGTTTGTCCTTTGGCCTGTGGGAAAGACTGACAAATGGAACACAATACTCTCTCGCTTTGGCCTTAGTGAGGTTTTTAATTATAATTTTTCATGAAATTAAGGTGGTCACAGAACAAGGAAATATGATTTTAAATATTTATAGGAATTAGTGTGATAAGATCCAATAATGTGTTTCTTCGTTTTCTTTTTTTATTGAGGATTTGCTTTTTTTTGTACCTTGGCTATGTGGTTTTATGATAACAATGAAATGTTTTGTATTTTGAATAATGATTTTGAATTTTGTGTGTAAAGAATGTTCTGTTTTATTGTGAATGGTATGATGTATATCTAAAACACAAATAAGTGTGTGTGTGTCTGTGTGTGTGTGTGTATATATGGTTAAGATGCTGTTTCCATAGGAAGAGCACTTTTTGGGCAGCTTATAACTCCGCTCCCCCTGGACGAATCCTCACTAAACTTTGCTAAATAAGTATATGGGCCACTCTGAATTTCTTCGTAAGCTTTGGTGAGAATTCGTCCAGGGGGAGCGTAGTTATAGGGGTGGGGGTCCCAAAACGTCTTTTTTTTCCCATAGACTGAATGGGGGCAAAACTTTGTGCACGGCTACAGGTGAAACCGCTGGACGGATTTTGACGAAATCTGCGGCAAGTACAGGGGCTTGCTACAGAGAGCGTGCTTTTGTAAATTTTGTCACCATACATGCAGTAAGTTTATTTATAATTATGAAAAAGTAGGTCTGAAATAATTGGTGATATCTATGTTCGCTCCGCGGTCACACTTCCATGTTAGGTCGACGAACAAGAAACCAATTGGATAAGGGGCTGCCGTCATGACCGCGTACACGCGACGTCTCTGCCCATTGGCTGCTGCAAGACATGTTCTGCATTAGATGGTTTGGATGCGCCCGACATCTTGGATCCGCGGAAAGCGGAGCAACAACCAGCGTACACATGCTTTTTTCATTAACCTATTTTGCTGTGTCACAGAGCATTGGGAAAGGTTCAGACAGTAAGAAATGGGTGATCTATGCATTTGTTCTTCGACCGTCATGATGTAATTTCTATGGACACCTTATACGTACAGTAAATGTGGGGGGTAATAACGATAGCACTTCAGTCCATGTAGTGGGTACGAAATTTGTAACTCTTCAGTCCAAGTAGCAGACGGGAACATTTTTAGCTCGTGAAATCACATGGGTATAGGTAGGCAACATTGAAATTGACAACATGCCGTGAACGTATTATTTCTCCCAATGGCTATTTTTATATTCATTAGCATGCCGCCATGGGTGGCACGTGCTACGGTGGTAATGGCCAGGGGCTACAGTGTTAACATATGGGTAAATAATGCACTTGTTCTGGGGGTCGGTCGTCATGATGTAATGTGTATGGACATCTTGACCGCACAGTACTCTTATACCTACTTAATGACGTATGTTCTATGGCCTCCTTGTATGAACAGAAAAGGAGGGGTCCAATAAGGGCAGTATTTGAGTCTGTGCACTGCATGGGGGAATTGTTAGATTTGTAAGGGCACCTGTGGTGTTAGGGAACATTGAAATTGCCTACATGCTGTGAATACATTACTGTTTCCAATGGCTATTATTATATTCATTAGTACGCTCCCATGGTTGGCACATGCTACCGTGGTTGTGGCCAGGGCCTAGAGTCTTGGATGCATGGCTGTCGGCCGAAGGCCCAAGGCCTTACTTCCAAGACTCTAGGCCCTGGCCACAACCACCGCCGCATGTGGCACCCATGCATACACCCCTTGTGTTGCATTTTCATTGGGAAGTTGTGGGGAGTGCGTGTAATGTTCGGCCATGCACCCAAAAACAAAGAGGTAGTTGTGGGGAGATACTGCACCCTTGGGTGCAGGGCCAAAGGCCATGCACCCAATAATACACTTAAACCTACTTTATGATGTATGTTCTGTGGCCTCCTTGTACGCACAGAAAATGAGGGGTCCAATAAGGCAAGTATTTCAGCCCATGCAGTGCAGGGGGAAGTTGTTAGATTTGTAAGGACACGTACATTACTGTTTCCAATGGCTATTATTATATTCATTAGTACGCTCCCATGGTTGGCACATGCTACGGTGGTTGTGGCCAGTGCCTAGAGTCTTGGATGCATGGCCGAAGGCCTTACTTCCAAGATTAGGCCCTGGCTACAACCACCGCCGCATGTGGCACCCATGCATACACCCCTTGTGTTGCATTTTCATTGGCAAGTTGTGGGGAGTGTGTGCAGTGTTGGGTGCGTGCCAAAGGCCATGGAACCAAGAACAAAGTGGTAAGTACTAGAGTTGGAAGACACTGCACACCCATCCCATGTAAGATCTACAGACACACACTTCGGAGGGAAGCCTCTGGGCAGAAGTACTTAACGATAACACACATATAGAATAACCCCCACTACCGCACATCACTGTGGAAGTTGTGGGGAGACCCTGCAGTCTTGGGTGCATGGCTAAAGCCCATGCACGCAATTCTGAAGTTATAAGCAGTGGGGTTACAAGTTAATATGGGTGTGGTGGATTGTGGTCATTATGTTCATGCCCTAGTTTCTTCACTTCATGGCTGCAGACGATGGTCCGCAAAGTACATTTACAAGCAGCTAATTTACAAGAACCATGTTTTACATATGCAGAGATGGTTGTAGATAGGAACTGTACTCCTTGAAACTTGGTTGTAAGGCATAGGTGGTAGGTTACTTACCGCAGACGAAAGGCCAGCCTACAGGCACTGCAGCATATTGCTATCATAGATTAGACGAGTTGATTCCCATGTGTAGAAAATGTCTGCCAATATACTTACTCCTTACTTTGTTCAGAATCCATAATTTATTTTACAATTGGTTATCGTACTTGGCAGAAGAATCAGTGTTTCCATTTCTGTGATGAAAAAAAAAGGTGTGTTAATGTTTGCAGTTTTTCCACATTTGACACATTGTATAATAGACAGTTAACTTTTTTTTTTAGACCCTTATTTAGTTTACAAACCAGTGTACTGTGCAATGCGCTCAGTTTCTGTGTTTGCTTTTCTAATCTTTGGGTCTGGGGAAAAAAATCCTTGTCGGATTAAAAAAAAACTTCATTTCTTATGCAACTAAGTACTTCATTTTTTCCCTTCAGTGTTTTCTTCATTTTTCTAATCAATGTTATGTCTGTTGCCTTTCTGCCCATTTTTAACAACAGTTAGATAACTGTAGGCGTATTCTAACTGAGCATGTGTTCTTACACATTTTTGATACTCATTAATTTGTGTCGTTGTTACATCCTGTTTGCTTCATCTTTTCCATTAATATTTTCTTTGTTGCCTTCCTGCCGATTACCAACACTTAGATACCTATAGGCATATTCGACCTGTGCATTTGATTTTAACGATCTGTGTTTATCATTTATTTGTGTCCTTTTTCCATCCTTTTGGGTAGTTAGATACCTGTGGGCGTATTCTAACTGTTTGTAGTCTTTCACATACTTTGTTGACAATTTTGAAGTACACCTTATTACGTAAGTTTTGGCTTCAAGAACATAAAAATACGCATTGGTTAGGTTAGCTGGCAACCTCTGCTTTAGAGTTATGGTGCTATCATTACATTCAAACCATCCAGAACTCTTTTTAATGTATGCATTGTAGTGACCTGCATTGGTTGTAGCTCCTGCATGGTAGATTATTCCTACTGTTGTAAAGGTTTTCTTTCCAAGTGACACTTGACCGTGTGTAAATCATTGTTTTTGGTGCCATCTGCATTATAACGTAGAAGCATAACTATTATGTAGCCACTATGTGATTGTATCAGTAAGGTAGAGCGATTGTCTGAATTGCAAATACTACATAATCTGCCATGGTTTGCATTTTGTACAAGTTGCTGAAATGGAATGCTCTCACAATTTGGTATGGTAATATACACAAATCGCTCATTTGGAATTTCTTCCTGTATCACTTTGTTACAGAGAATGCATGTATGTTTCCACATGTACGACATTTGGAAGATTGCATTTACAGGTATGCTTTTGTTTTCCAATACTAATAGTATGTACATTAGAAATTCTTGTGGATCTTCTTGTGAGTTCATAGTGAATCTCACTATTCCAGCAGAGTCGTCCAATTGTTGCCTTACTCAATAAACACTATGTGTTGTCAGGATTGCTTGTTGCGTTTCTATGCAGAACTAACATTTGCAAACACAATTGGTCTGTGCTGTGCAGGTAAATATTGTTAACAATTGGTGGCAATTGAAATAGAATATGAATTGCTACATTTGCATAACAACTTACCCCACTTTCATTTGTAAATTTGAATGGGCCAGCATGTTCTCTATCTGAGTGCATTTTTCGTTTTTTCTGTTGCTTCTTTGCCGATGTGACTGGTTTACATTCCCTAATAGGTTCTTCTATGTTTGCGGCAATTGATGAAACTTTAGCTTCTTTTCTTTTTTTTGTGGAATTTCCTGTTTCATTTTGTTGCATTTCTGTTTCAATTCCTTTTCTTTTAGCACGTTTTACATTATCCGGAACAGGGTATTGTTTCAGATGAGGGGTGTACAGTGAACGCAATCTATTGTATTCTAGAATGCAAGGAATATCAGCTTTGACTTTACTTGAATCAAAGTTTATTAGCATTAGACCGTCAAGTGTACGTAAGCGTGATAATGCTACATAGCTCATGCCTTCCTTAAACACTGTCTTTCCTGTATCGATCATTGCTTTCTCTAGGGTAAGACCTTGGGATTTATGAATGGTAACTGCATATGCAAGAGTTAGAGAAAATTGCTCTTTACATACGTACATGTCTTTGAAGAGAAGGAATCGAGCCACTGAGCGCCCTATCCTTTTTACTTCTGAAACTTTATCAAAGTGAATATTGACAAACTGAATGCTGCTATCACGTGGGTATGATTGAAAGCCAACAACTGTGCCCAGTGCTCCATTAACTAGCCCTTGCTCTACGTCAAGGTTACGTTTCAGCATTACTCTACAATTTAATGATAATGTCAATACCTTTTCCAACCCAGCTGTGTTGGAGATTGAATTTTCTAAACTATTTAGTCTTGTTGTGGCTTGCTCACACATGGGTACTGTCAAACCATGTACGTCTAGTTTGTCAGTGGCGCTAATTTCTATTATTGCTTGCATTTCTTTCTTTAACATTGTTTCATTGAATTTGAAACAGCTTGCAAGAGTTGGCATTAAGGCCATACAATTGACATTTTTGTGCACTATTTGTTCCATAACATCAGTTGCACATGCATTATCACCATAAAGTGAATGTATATGCCGCTTTATAAATACAGCTTGTGCTTCTTGCGATAATACACCAACTCTAATACTTTTCAAAATGTTGGCATAAGTGAGATCTGCAGATTGCCGCATGTTCTCAGTTAATTCTCTGTATTGGAAATGTTTCCAGCAGAGTTTGTGGCCTAAGGTTTTAAAAATCGGTTCCCCTTTTACTGGTGTCAATTGCAGAAGATCGCCAAAAACGATAATGTGTTTCCCTGCAAAGAGTTCTTCGTTATTACTTTTAAGTACTTCTTGCAATCTGAGATGAATCAAAGCCAACATTAGATTGGAGACCATGCTCACTTCATCTATTAGAAGCATTTTCATTTGTTTCAATACTCTATGTAATTCCATTGCAGCTTCTGCAGAAAGTTTGTAGTAGTCTAATTTATTTTGATGCTCTACTGGAAGCAGTAGTAATCGGTGTAAAGTCACACCGCCTATGTTGTAGGCAGCTAAACCTGTGGGGGCTGTACAACAGCTGACAGTTTGTTGTTTGTCAATTGTTGAAGGAACTTGCTGATCATTTTCATTAAGAATGTTTTCCCTGGCCCAGCTTCACCACTGATGTACAGCAGTATAGGTTTGTAATTTTGGTAGGTACATTCTTTATTTTCGTGTTGTACGCCATGCACAATTTGTTTTGTTACCTCTTCAAAAATGGTGCGCTGATCGTTGTTAAGTTTTCCTTGTTGTACAGTTAAGTCCTCTGTATCTTCTTGATACTGATACATGGTGTTTTCTACTTCTGCCATAGCAACTTCAGCCTCATTTGCTATTAGTGGTTGTCCTAATGGTTCTTGACTTCCTGTTAGAGAAGGTTTACTACTGTCGGAAGAGTCTTTATCTAGTTGGCCCTGAATTTCTTCTTCCTGTTGCTGCTCATTGTGAAAAATTGTTTTGTACTGCGTAAAGTTACCATCGGTGATAGTGCTTTCATTTGCTTTGAAAGCATCTTCATAGCACTCATAATTATCTAGTATGTCTTCCTCTTTTCTCCATGGTTTGAAAAATTGTAACAAAGAGATATAATATAGTTCTTTCTGTTGAGGAGTTTTTAATGACAATTTCACGTGATTAATTAAGCTTCGTTTGTTAAGTTTCACTAAACTCCTTTCACAATCGGTCACTCTATATCAATGCTTCCTTTCATCGGGTTTTACATTATTTTTGTATGCAAAGGTTTGAGCTATGTGGTATAGACACATGCTTTCCAGAGTGGTACTCCTGTTCGGATAGTATGTGTCCAGTAAATAGTTTTTTAGAATGTCTTGGCTGTTAGAAACAATTGCCAGAAAGGATCCCATGTCCTCATATGATTTTAGCACTCTTTTTTCTAGATTTTGCAGGACCAAGACTGAGCCATACTATGTTGTCTGATTTTCCATACAAAGCAGTGCCGGTTAAACAATCTGCTGCTTCATAGGCCCCACGTTCTCTATGAGAGAGCATTTTTATGCCTAGACTGTACAATTTATGTGATAATGTTTTCTCTGATGCTAGGTCATCCCAGAGGTCTTGAAGCTCTGTTTTTTCTGCTTTAGTTGCGTGCAACAGCAGTTGAATTGTCTGCAATGTACTGCACATCTATGTCTGCATTCCATAATAGGGCAATGATTGCATTGTAATCATTGATATATTTTGATTCTTCCCTTCTTTTTTTGTAATACGTCTTTTTAGGTGATTTACCTTTAACACTATTTCGAACTGAAGACATGAAGTTGTTTACTTCACCTGTTTCTGTAACTGGTTTAGGGAAACCAAAGCGGCATTTGGTGTAGTATTTATCTTTGTTTTTGTATTTACGGCGACAATATTTGCCACATTTGTGTCTTTGAAATTGTAAAATGTGCCCATGCAGCTCACTATGTGTCTGTTGTGAAGGGATTTCACATGTGACATATTTTTGGATAAACTGCAAAACAGTACCATCACTGTCGTGCCCAAATTTCGGAGCACCTTTGATCCATAACAGCCATAACAGCATGTGAATATGTGGTGCTCCTCTCGCTTGATATTCTTTTCTCCAAAAGAAGTGTTGCACTTCTCCAACGGGAGGAACAGTTTTATTGCAAATAAAGTGTAGCATTGCAATGAAACGATGATGGAAATATCTTGAGATATTAACTGGATCTAGAGCGCAAAGTTCTCCAGGTGTTAATATATCTATGTTGTTTTTGTTGCTGTTTGCTATGCGTAGGAACTCATGCAAATCTTCCCATGCATATTCTGCACAATTTAGCGTAACAAACCAAGTTGGTGGTCCAAGGTTTCTGATCATGCAACGCACGTCTCTGTGCCGTCTGAACCAGTATTCCTTTGTACCACGCATGTTTGCAAACAAATTTGTTATACTTGACTGTAAAACCTCATCTTTTTCTTGTACTTTTTGTATTAACTGCGTAGCTGACATATTTTGAAAGTGTGTTCCAGATTTAAGAATGTGTGCAACTCCATAACATAGTGTTGCTAATTCACTTTCATGGGTGGAAAATGTATTCCACATTTTGCCTAAATCTGGGATCTTGCGAATACATTCTAAATGAGCGCTATTCTGATGCCCCAATCTGAGTGGGTCTATCATCGTATCTCCCACCTTTACCAGTTGGAAATAGCAGTGGAAAAGCACATGCTGCTATACTTTTTTCCCAAATACTCATTGGTTACCCTTTGGTTTGTCGCATTTGGTAAGTTTCTAGTGCATCATCTATGCTTTCATTGGAATGCAATGGATGAATTGTGTGATGGTCCAAAAAGAGTGGATACTGTAGCTGGATCCAAACGTTCGGATTGCCAAGTTTCTGATGGCTCTTGAATTATTTCAGTTGTTTGCCTTAAGCTTTCATCAATATTTATTTCCTTGTAGTACTCATTGTTATCTTTTAGATATTGCAATGCTTGTGTTACTTTGTGTAAGTCTACTAATTGTTGCCAATTCTTTTTATCCTTTGTTGGTACTCCATTTACCAAGACTATTAAATAATGGTCTATTGAACGTTCCACTCCTAGAGTGTGCACATTTTCTGTTAGATCTAATGGCAAGTAAACTACTTTGCCACAAATTCCTTTCACCAATTCAGAGGAAGGTAAATTTGCTGTTTTTGGATGAAGGCGTATAATTTCTTGAAATGGGTGAACAGTTGAATTATTATGCTCTCATACAAATTGAGCTGCTGAAGGATTTTTGGTAATGGAAACAATTCCAAATTATTTATAATTGCACGTGAAGGAGTGTGGTTGTCTAATTTTGCAGTACAGTAACTGCAACATATTAGGCATTCAGTTATTTCATATTTGCTTTCAGCTAAAAGATACAAAGCCAATTCAAACCATTTAGAGTCTTCATTGTTTTCTATTTTGTATGCTATGCCCACATTTTTTGTGTTCCTTTTGTAAAACGTTCTGCGGCAACATACACACACATGGTTTGGTACTTCAGCCGATTACCTTTTAAAATTCTGTATTTCTTTTCTATATGTGTAATAGAAGGTTGCTATGTGCAGAATTGTCGCTACTATGCTATAATACTGGTGCATTTTCTACATGGCTTTCACTTCCAAAATACTTTTTCTGAATACGGTCAATTTCTTCTTGTAAGTATTTGGGTGTACCATGCAGAAGAGTGGTATTTAAATTGCATAATTCTGAAGCTGGACTTTTTGCACAGTATATTTTGTACACTAAATTTCTTACTTTGGAATGATGTACTGCTATTCGTTTGCTATCATGGAAGGTACATTTGCAAATAGGGCCAGAAATGCAGGCTAATGAATGTCCTTTTAGTCCTGTGACTTTCCGCACTACACAAATATCCATATTTTGCAGCACTTTCATTTTACTTTTCTCTTTACCTTTTACATATTGATTGAGGAACTGACATAAAGATTTGAAAGCTTTGTTTGGAATGCACACATTGATGTGCACGGCCATTTGTATACTGGACGGTGTGGTTCTGCTGAATCAAGAGGTAATTCTGAGTTTTCAGAAGACAGTTTTGTAAGCAGCGTTTCTTGTTCCATGATGGTAGTATTGATTTTCTCATACCCTCGTCCACTGCTATGGATGGCAATTGTGTTTGTTTGATTTTGTTTGTATGCTTCTTAAAGTATGGCTCTGTGGTTGTTGTGTGACTCCATTCACCACCAAAAACATGCAAATAATTATTTTTGTTCACATTCCGTTTATTGCTGAGTTTAATTTGTAGTTTGGTACTTAGTTTTGTTAATGCTTTCATCCTTTTCAACACTAATATGAGCAACTTCCTTTTGAGAAGGATTGCACTGTCCACGAGTGCTTGTAGAATTAACTTTCTACGTTACGTTTAAAGGGACGAGGATGATTTTGATCCTCTTCTTAGTAGATTCTGAAGTACTCTGTGACGAAACATTTCTGCTAACATACTTTTTTTACTATGGGTTATTCTTACACTATCAGGATTATTAGGAACATTGTTCGCTGTACTGGCAGCTGTTTTTTTTTTTTACAACATTTCTGTGTTTTGTGACACCTTTTGATAGACGAGGTACAGTTTTGGTGGTTGAGACTTCTTTTATTATGTTACCCAACTGCATTAGGTGGTTTGTACCAAGATTTTCCACTTACTCTACAACAGGTGGATGCTTACATTGGGCACCTTCATTTTTATTTGCTCTAATTCTGCGTTCCTTTCTACAGAGCTGCTTTTTGGTAGGCATTCTTTGGTGTCTGTTGAGAAAAAAAAAGTATACTTTGGTCTGTTCTCCAATGTATGTGTGCTGTGTGCATAAGTGTGATGGGGAAGCTCTTTGGCATGGTGTGTCAACACACAGTGACCGCTAACTATGATTTGGTAAGGCTACTTTACTGTTTGTATACTAGTACAATGTGCTTTAGATGAGAGTACAAAGTGCCCTACTTGTGACGAGAACCATTATTAATAACCGAAATGCCAAAAACTTGCTACCACAACTTACTTTCACAATCTAACCTTCTAAGGATTCCCTATGTTCTTTCAGTACCAAACACACGGGGACTTGTCAGCCATTCCACCTGTTATTCTTTGTTCAATAAATGGATATTTGTAGGTAGAATGGTTAACAAATGAATGCTTGCTTTGGTGCCCAAAATAAACAAATAACCCACACAGCCTCTTTAAGGAGTAGTTACAATATGAAGGTTGTACTGTACTTACTTTTTTGTACAAGATGACCAAGTTTCTTCGGATATGTCGTCTGCAGTATTGATGCTGTTGATTCTCAGGACAGTAGTCTTCACTGTGAATTAGAAAAACGATATCAATTACTTTGTGTGTTTGCAGTGGTCATGATACTGCAGACTTTACTTGTACTTCTTTCGACAGAGGATTAAACTTTCATATTTCAACCCAGTCAACGTGCACATTTCACTTCTCTCTATGCAGTCTTTCCATACTACTTTCAATATGGTAGTTGAAAGTCCTTCAGAATAACTAAATTTTTTAAGGGTAAGGAAATGCCTTGTTCTTTACAAAATGTAGTATGCATAGGAGAGAGGTTCGTAAGCGATAGGGCAAAGTACTAGATGGACAAACATTTTGTACTTGTTAATGAAAAGCACGATGTCCAAAAATCGGGAGACCCTCCGAAGGACATGTGAGCACCACAATCGGGAGCGATTAGTATTCTCATACGATCACATTTCAAGAAGCATTACTATAGACAGCACAGAGTACAGAACTCCGACATTTTCACATACAAATTTGAGGTGTGCCCTAAATTCTACTTCTGAACTCACACGATTTTGGCGGGTGTTACCCGCCTTGTAAAGGGCAGACTCACCCGCCAAGCCTCCTGCACCCTGCACGGCCATTCTAGCCAATGGATGTCTCACCCGCCAAAAACAAAATCGGCTGATTTCACCCGCCTTTAAGACAAAAATGGTTGAGAGCTATGCTTAAATAGGCATGCTTGCAACGTATGTACAGGTTATGCAGAGGACAGTAAGCGGTCATGCGATTTGTTAATGACAAATCGGCATTGGTGCACTTTAAAAGGGGGAGCGTTGTTATGTGTTCCCTATGGAAATGTACCGCTATTATTTTGTCTATTTTACATCATAAGGGTTCCACATGTACTCTGATTAAAATGTACATACCTGTACTCTATACTGATGTATGTGCACATGCATGGAGCTATATGTAGAAATTCGCAATGCTTGCACAGTCGATTGTGAAGTAGGTGCTTTACAATGGTATGTGATTTTCATTACGAATCATCGACAGTAATTTTGGAAGTGCGCAATGTTGATGACGGAGTTAAAATTAGCGATGTTCTATGTGATTGGTGGATGATTGTGCGCCCGCTTAGTGTGTCCAATGAGGGACTCGCTTTGGTACCGCTGTAGAAAGGGTGGAAGGGACTGGGTAAGAATTACATGCCGCACGGAGGCAACGCTTGTCCGCTGGTAGGGCATGTCACATATGGGTTTCTACAGAAAATCCTGCATGGCAAGACCACTGTAGGCATCAGCCAATCACATGTTCACATTAGTCTTTTGTGTCGAAAGACGGTGCACACACTGAAAATGGCAGAGGAGCAGAGGGTCAGGGTTTTGCTGCTTGGAGACATTTTTGTGCAAGGCTTACAACACTATGCCGAGAGTAGGCATGTGGCACACCATTTCGAGGTGCGAGGAGTGGAGGTGGTGTGGAGCGCTGACACTGATGCCAATGCTGCGGCAATTCTGCAAGTTTGCAGAAACATGTGTTGAATGACCACTCATGTGGTAAATTTGCACCACAGTGCTTGCCACTTGGGATACCTGACTTCGTGTACTTCGTTGGCAGATTTGGCACAGTTGATTGAAGCACTCATAACCATTTCCCAATATCGAAATGTATTTTTTCTGCTTTACTCCCGAGAGTGCAATGGAACAATACTTCTGTTTTCTGTCCAGATCAATGCATCGGGAGGTGCATCATCAATCGCAGCATGCATGCTTTCATGCTACGAGTTGGTATGTTTTTGTGTAGCCACGATAACATTGCTCCAAGCAATGCACATTACTTTGAAGGAGATCGTGTTGCGCTATCCTCTTTGGGAAATGTGATGTTTTTTTGGAACCTAAGACTTGCTTTAGAGAAGGTTTTGTAATGTGTGCACGAGTAGAGCAAGGACAAAAAATACAAAAAAATACATTAAATACCACATGTCTGTACGATATGTGGCCAAAAATAAAAAAAACGGCTCTTTTCAGAGCTTACCTTAAAGGGGAAAAAGGGGAATAGTACCGTCGTCACGCTCTGATCATGTACATGTCCGCGAACATGGCGGTAGTTAGCAGCCAGCACATATCACCACCGGGGAATGAAGGGTGGAGCCGCATGTAAATGAGAATGAGCGGAGCTAGGGATTGGTCCATAAAGTTCAGTAGGTGTGTTCTGACCGACGTACTTCAGTAAGACCGTCTTCTCCCTCACAGGACACCACACAGCCATGGCTTTCCAGGCTCGAAAACAGATTATCTGGATTGTGGGAGACTCATGGATACATTGGTTGAAGGTGCATGCAGAAAGCTGCAGTTCATCTACAAATCTCGGATTTCCACATGCGGAAGTGCACTGGCATGGCGTGCGTGGCATGAGATGGGTGGACTTGGTACCTCTTTGTGTTACTTTACAGACAGAGCGTCCTCCAGATATACTCATCTTTCATTTCGGAGGAAACAGTTTAGGCCATGTGTCTGGCATTTCTTTACAATTTGCCATGAAGGAAGGGCTCGCGAAGCTCATGGACATGTTTCCAAATTGTCAAATACTTTTTTCCTGTATTACCCAAAGACAAAAATGGTTGCATTCTTCAGCATTTGGTCCACAAATGCAGAAATCAAGACGCAATGTGAATAAGGCTGTGTGTGCCTTTTTAAGAGATGTTGGCATGTCCTCTTTCCACAATGAAAACATTTTGTTTCGTAGCACTTTCATTTTCCGCAGAGATGGAGTCCACCTCACATATGCTGGTAATCAGATGTTTCTTCACAATTTACAAAATGCATTGGGCCCTCTTTTGCAATCACACTAACCTATTTGACAATCCGTTTTCCCCAATCCACTGTTTTTCACCCACACAACACACCACCAAAAGGCTCTTTTCAGAGCCGCCACTTACTTCCAACGCACACTTTATTGCCTTTGCGCCGCTTGCACCCTTCCTTTTTCCCCTCTACGATTGTCTGGGAACTTTTGCTGAACTCCGCAGGGGTCTACGGCCTTCACTTCATAGTTCTATTGTTATACTGAGAAAGGCGACTCTGAAAAGAGCCTTTTCTGTCATTTGTGTTGTTTTTACGTTCATTAATTAACAGCACTCGACACGCTAGGAGAAGAGGCGAAAGGAGGGTAAGGAAGGGACACCAGCAACGGGGATAAGAAAGGGCAACTCAACAGACAAATATTACGGGTGATCTTTATTTAGGTAAGGAGCAAATCTTCTGGTGCTCAGTGACTGCAGCCTCAAAAGCACTTCTAAAACTCTCCCCACTGCAGAGTGCTGCGTCACAAAACGCGCACACTACTGTCACATTTGAAAGGTAAGGGTCCACAGCATTGCGAATGGCATGTGAAGCAGCTGTAGGGAGGCGCTCCCCCACAGGAGTGTCTCTTGTGGTGGGAGGAGCAGATTCCGAGGATGCTGTGGAGGAACTCAATCGACTACGCTCTTCTTTGGCATCACCTAGCGAATGTCCGCAGTGTGGAACGAAGTGAGGTGTCGCTTCATGGTTGTCGTACCAAAATTGTACGCTCCAAATCTCCCGCGACTCAACACCACATCGCACTGGTTACACTTCACCAGGTTCGTACGTGCTTTTGGTATGTTCCCATAAACGGAAAACAACCGCCACACCCACGACTCCCGCCGAGTGCTCCTAGTGCGGAGTTCCTCCACTTCATTCTCTTCCTCCACTTCATCCTCAATCTCTACATCCTCACCCATATATCTCTCTGCAGGCCCTTGGTGAGGTGGTGATGGTGGCAGGTTTGGGGGTGGTGCAGAGGCTAATAACCCAACAGCAGCCATGGAAGCCATACCGATTACTTTCCTTTTCGTCACTAGAGCAGTAAAGGCAACGCACCTCTATCTACTATAGCTAGAAGGACAATGAAGATGTGCTCGGGGGTGTGGCCTTTTGAAGGGGTTCAGGGGTGTGCCTCGCGCCTGTCTTCATCCCTACAAAGCCGTACACACATTTTACACAGCAACTCATGAGGTGGCCTATTGTTTGGGATGTGTGAAATGACATTTTTACACTCCTCAATAGATTGCCTTGTGTCTACAAGTTCATTTTTACTGTTGCGGAAGCACACAAACCGCAGAAACTAGTCCCCACGCGCAGCGTAGGTGCGGTCACAAGATGACGTCCTCAACACATCCGCCCCCTTAATGAAAGTCCCCTGGATAGCAAATGCAAAGATGCAAACATGCACGTGCGCACAAGTGTCCTACGGACAGTGTTTGGGTTCTCAAACTACTTCAAAGTGCGACACAAGTGAGATGGACAGTTAGAAACTGGCGCTATGTTGCCAATCCTTTCGTTTGTACTGCGCATGTGCACGCATGCAATGTTCACTGTACGAACAGTTCCAGTGTCCTTAGAACAACACCATTTTGTTTGCCTACGAACTTGCCGGCCACCGTGCCTGTTCTACGGACGGCACCATTTTGACTGCGCCCAATATGGACCACTATTCTGTCCTTCCCATACTCCCTTTTTACTTATTTACACCCATTCCGGACATCTTGTGTGTTCTACGAGCATGTATTATCTCATTTCCAAGCTTTACACCGAGGTAGTATATCCTTTGGATACCCCATTCAGTTTATGTACGCACATTTCGAAAAGATGGTGCAGTCACACATCACATCCGTCTTACTTGGCATTAGACAGCACCCACATTCCATTGCTTGCGGATAGGTCGAACAGGCGTGCTGTTCGTGAACATTTTACGTCTTTTTCAAAAAAAAATGTACACACAAACTCTTTCTCTACAAGTACTGTACAAAACCATTTACTACACACATACACACACATCAATCTAAAGAAACAGCGGGGGAAGCAGACACTGAAACAAATATGGGGGAATTAGGATTTAAAACGGGCTGGTTATGAGGGGAAGATTTGTGAGGGGAAGAAGGGATGGATAGTTCGTCAAAACGTCTATTTTCCTCTTGCAGGTTTGGGGATGGGTCACTAGAATGGAGAAGCAGGGCAGGTGGGGCAATGGTATCGAACATTTCTTCTCACAACGTCCTCTACAAACTCCCGTAAACTTTGAAAGAAAATTGTCGTTCAAAATGTCCACTTTCTGCTCTATCCTTTTTATCCTATCTTCTTCTATCTTGTTTGTTGCCCTTTCCTCTTTTTTTCCTGGTCTGTTGAAAGAAAAACACCATAAGTTAAATGCCTATAAAATACTTGTCACTATTCTCCATATGCACACCATTGTGTACCATTGTTGTCGCTGTCTTCAGACATTTCCCTGTGCGGGAAATACTCCTCCAGCCACTCCAAAGTACTAGCCATTTCTGAGTCAAAACAACAGAAAGAAATTATTATTTCTGCACCACATACCAAAAAAAACCACACGCACATAACAAAATGGCCTGCACTCAGTCTTTTGATGTAATCTCCCTTCGTCCTACTGCGTCCGTCCACTGTCGTTCCAGGCTGCCGAGTTTCTCTGAAGTGTTTACGCTGGAGGCATCCTTTCTTTTTTTTTGGTTCCATCCACTTCATTGTACATGGTTATTAAATGTGTCGTTTTCTTCGCACACATTCAGGTTTCCATATTTACTTATTACTACTTACAATATCTTTATGCCCTTCTTCAACGTTTCACGCTTTTTGTGTAAGACAATAGTACATTTTCAGATACCCCCTGCCTCTTTGGTTAATGGTGATTCTGTCTGCCCCTGTCCGCAAACTGACGCTCAGTCCGTCCCTTTCTAAAATTAATAGGGAGGGGGTTCTGTATGTTCTATGTTAAATGTATGTCAAGTACATAGATTATACTACATATCTCTCAAAATCACATGATTACAGAGCATATTCTGCTCACCAATTTCATTGCCACAATTTCATGCTTGGATTCCACCTTCCAAAAACCTGTACAATTCCCTACAAAAAGAACTTTGCTAAGGGGATGTCATGGTTAAGTTGCCCTAACAAAAACGTGTTTACTTCACTAAAAAAAAACTTTGCATCTCTCCTTTATGGTTCAAATTAAAACCGAAAAACCCCTGAAATTCGCCAGTTATGGTCAACTAAGCCCCCAACCCTGCCACCACCCCTGTGCACTGCTAACACTGACATCCAGACCATGAAATATGTCATCTCACATGTCAATGATGCCATCACTGACAACATCATTTGTTTAGCCCCTTTCTTTCCCTTCCCTGCCATACATATGTAGGTACATTTACTAAAAAGACTTTACTAAAGGAATGTTACACTTCACAGTGCACCCAAATTCCACTGCACATTCCCCCTTTATAGTAAGCTAAGCAACCATAACTCACACCATCTACGTGCATTGCTAAGACTAACACCCAGGACATCAAAGATGACATCACAAATAACATTGATGACATCACTGATGACATCACATGTTTGCCTCACTTATTTTGGTGCATTGAAAAATGTAGGCTAGGTGCTTTTAATCACTGACCAGCACAATATTGAATATGGTATGTGTTATAACATCACAGAGCATACTAAAAGACGGATTAACAGAAAATCAATTATAACACGTCCCCCCGACCCTTGCCCCCTATCCCTCCCCCCTCCCACCTCCATTTCAAGTTCTCATTTGCTCCTTGCATGACAGGTTCTTAAAGAGCATAGCGGTATTGTCTTGATGTGTCACTTAGCACGCCAAAGTCATGAGCCAAGCTTTGGGAAGTTCTGGGCAGCAGGCTATCACCCTCGGGAGAAGAGCCCCCGGCCTGGGTGCCTCGCGTCAGGCGGGGCGTCCGTATTTATCAAAGAAGGGCAGCCATGTCTCTTCGATATTCGACTTAGCCTCGTCAAGTAGATGTGTAAGGAATTCCATATCGTAAATGGCCCGCACTTTAGTGACCCATGCTTTTTCCCCCGGCATTCCGGGGCTCTTCCATTTCTGTGCCAGACAGCACCTGGCCGCCACCAACATAACCTGTAACATATGGTCCTGGGTATCTTCCTGGCCATCTCCAGAGTCTATTCCGAAAAGGAGAAGCCAGGGGCAGGAAGATCGTTCAACCCCGTCAACCCCTTTGATCGAGGCTAGTACCTCTCCCCAATACTTCTGGACCGCTGGGCACCCCCACCACATATGAATGTAATCCCCCCTCACTGTCCTGCACTTCCAGCAGTGTGGGTCGTATCCTGGCCTCATTCTAGCAATCCTCAGTTGGGGGGTAGTGCCAACGATGCAAAACCTTGAGGGCCTGGTGGCGATATTGGAGTGAGGCCGTGGATCGGTTGGCCCGCCTGCACATTGCTGCCCATCTTTAATCATCGATTTCCTCTCCCAGGTCCCTTTCCCATTGCGTGCATGCCGGTGGTGGGTCTCTTGGGACGGAAAACAGGAAGAGCTTGTAAAGGCGAGATATTATCCCCTTTGAGCCCCTGGCAGAGAGGAGGAGTTTCTCAAAATCTGTAAGGTCCCTCCTGAGGGTGTCCCCCCACAATGGCTCAGTGAGAACTCCCTTGAGTTGGAGATGGCGGAAGGGGGGCAGGGTACCTATTCCCTGGGCCTCCTCCAAATCTCTCAAGGGTAAGAACGTGCCCCCCACCCAGAGGTGGCCGGTCCTGCTTAGGCCGGCTTCGAACCACTTTTGGTATGCCGCTGGCTCGGCTATCTTAGCTAAGAAGGGGGGGCCCAGATGCAGCTCAGTGGAGAGGGCCAGGTCGTGAGCCAACGATGGTAACCTCCCTCCCTCCACAGGGACCATAGTACTCTTAAGACTGGGTGGTTCAGGACGCTTCTAGGGATGTTTTTCCTGAGGACCCAGAGCCATTCCTCTACTGTGACAGGCGCGAGAACCCTATTATCCATGGCCACCCATTGTTTTTCTGTACCTGGGGTGAAGTGGTCAATCAAGACCCTCAGCTGGGAAGCTCTGTGATATGTTTCCAAGTCGGGGTATCCCACCCCGCCATCTTCCTTCGGTCTGGTCAACACCTCATAAGAGATCCTGTGTTTTTTGCCCGACCAGAGGAAGTTGAGAAGAACTCGCTTCGTTTCTGTGAAGAATGTTTTGGGGATCAGTACCGGGAGCATTTGGAAAAGGAATATGAACTTGGGGAGGATAACCATTTTTATAAGATTAAGGCATGCCATCCAAGAGAGACCTGACCCTGCTCATCTTTCCATATCTTTTGTGATTGCAGCCCAAAGAGGGGGGGGGGGTTGGCCGAGTATAGGCCCTCGGGGTCACGTGTGACCTGGACCCCCAGATACCGGAATCCCTCCTCCCACGGACTAAAGGGGAGCCCACTCACTTAAGTTACCTCTGGGTCCGGTAAGTTTACCCCTATGAATGCCACCGATTTCTCGAGGTTGACTTTGTACCCCGACAGTTCCCCGTAGCGTGAGAGACCCTGTAGCATCCTGGGGACTGTCTGGGACGGCTTTGTAATGTAGAGTAGGGCGTCATCTGCGAAGAAGCAGATTTTACAATGTGGATCTCCTATCTGTACCCCCCTCATGGCCTCATCATTGCAGACCGAGATCGCCCATGGTTCCATCACAAGAGCGCAGATTAACAGGGATAGTGGGCATCCTTGTCGTGTGCCGCGCTCAAGAGGAAATACTCGACACTCTGGTGGAGGGAGAGGAATAGAGCACGGACATCCAGCCAAGCCACCTCGGGCCCATTACCAGAGTCGCGAAGACCTCCCCCATGAAAGCCCAGCTGACCCTGTCAAAGGCTTTCTCCGCGTCAAGGGCCAGTAGGAGTGCGGCCTCATCGCGACCCAGTCTTCCGCATGTTATCAGAGCCCTGTCTATTTAGGACGAATCCCGCTTGATCGGGGTGTATCAGGCGAGGGAGGCAGCATTCCAATCTGGAGGCCAGGATTCACGAAAAGATCTTGGCGTCTAGGTTTAGGAGCAAGATAGGTCTATAGGATCCACATTCCATCTGATCTTTACCGGGTTTGGGTATCACAGTGATGAGGGCCTGTAAGAACGTCAGTGGGAATGAGTCTCAGTTTCTGATTTGACTAAATAATTTGGCCAGTGGCTTTAGCAGGACAGATTGGGTCTGCTTATAGAAGTCGGCTGTATAGCCGTCTCACCCTGGGGCCTTTCCCGCTTTCAATCTCTTGATGGCGCCCTCCAACTCCTCCTCTGATGTCTCCCCCTCCAGAGCCTCTAGCTCCGCTTCAGACAGCCTAGGCAGAGGGTGTTCTGCCAGGTAGGTACGGATGTCATCTAGTGATTCACCTGCCTGTCTGGAATAGAGTTTGCTATAATAGTCGGCAAAACATTCCGCTATTTCCTCCCTGCCTCCGTAGGTCCCTCCCCGTCCTTGAGACGAGCAACTCCTCTCTCAACTCTACAACCTCGGGCTCTTTGTGCCAGGAGGGTCCCAACCGTGTCTCCTCGTTCGTAGTACCTTTGCCTGGTGTATCGCATTTTCTTAATAACTTCCCCTATGAGGATTGTGTGAAGTTCTTGTCTTTGGCCCTGCATCTCCTCCAGGAGAGCCTCACGGTCTACCCCTGGGAGGCCCAGCCTAGCGCGCAGCCCGCCCAATTCCCCACGGATCTTATTTTAAATTAGGCCCCTTTCCCGTTTGCGCCTTGAACCCTCTGCGATTAGGAGGCCCCTGAAGGTGGCTTTTGCAGCCTCCCACATCATGGACATATCAGTCTCGACGTTGTCGTTTACCTCAAGTAAAGTAGGCCAACATTTCTTTCCTCATGAAATCCCGAAATACGGGGTCCCTGAGGAGTGTGTTGCATCGCCATCAGGAGGATCTTGGAGAGACGGGCAGAGACCAGTTGGCTATGAGTAGTTCATGATCGGACCATGTTTTGGCTTCTACCTTCGGTTGTTCCACCACCCCATTCCCCTCTTTGGAAATCAATAAGAGATCAATTCTGGTGTAGGTTCGACACTGGAAGTTCCACTACCCGGGGGCGGGTCTGGCCTGATTTGCTGCCCTGTGTCCCTTCGATGTGACGGGCCCCCTGTGCCGGTGTATTGATTGCAGGGGGGTGCTGGTGGAGGTGCGGGCTCTAAGGGGGCCCCCTGGGTGGGGGGTGGTGCTGTTTCTCACCTGGGGTAGTTCCTGCGTGGCAGTCGGGTGGGGCGGCGCCCACGGCGCGGAGCAGGATGTGGCTGGTGGGTCGGGGGCCCAATGCGGCTCTGCAGTGTAGTGTGGAACTGGGGCCACGGGGCCCAGCGAACAAGACCCCCTCGAGTGGAGCCCGTACTGGCAGATGGGCAGGCTGGGGGGTGGGGGAGCCCAGGCGCGCTCCCGCGACGGCCTGAGCCTGCCCCAATGTTTTCGTGTGCTCCTCTGCCCGTTGTCACTGCTTCCTGGGGGTGATACAGGGCGGGCCCGTGCTGTGCGGGGGTGTTGTCCACAGAAGCGGGCCCCCGTTATCTTTATGGCGGCGGTGTTACGTGGGCGGACAAGTCACACAGGTGGGGCCCAGGCGCGCTCCCGCGTCGTCCCGGGCCAAAACATATCTATGGCACCGGAGTCGGTGGCAGGGCACCGCTTTCACTGCTTTCACCATTCCCCCGCTGTGGGCGGCCGTGCGCTGCTTATCTCCTGGGGTGGGGGGTGAGCTGCCGGCAACCAGTGAAGACACTCTGGGGGCCCGCCCAGCCCCGCAATGCTGTGTCGGGCAGTGGTCGCTTCGCGGACGAGCCCAGGCCAAGGGCCCCGGCACCTCCTCCCTCAGCGCGGGTGGTCTGCACACGGTTCCTGCCGTGGAGGTTTCACGAGGGTGCCTGGGGGAGGGGGGGGGGCTGTGATCCGCAAGCGGCCAGCGGGATAACGGGGCCATCTCCGGAGGCCGTGTAAACTCCCTCACGCTCCTTAACGGTTCCCTTTCTCAAATTGTGCCGGCAAGCGGGGCTCATGGATTTTCAAGGCACGTCTTTTAGCTTGTTTCCCGGGGCCATTTGGAGAGCTTGAAGTTCAGGCACCCATCTTGCCTGCGCCCCCTAGTGGCCTCCCCGTTGATGCCATTTTTAAGATAAATAGCAGTTTTCCTACTATTCTTCCAAGTATGTGCTTTGTTCTAGATTGTTAATGGATAATGGGCCTCATTATGAGTCTGCCGGTCTGGAATGCGGTGATTCAGTGACGACAGTGACAGTTTCCGCGTCCGCAAGGTTGCGGAATGAACAGCTGATTACGACTTGTCGGTCGTGCGCACCACACCAATGCGGAAATGGTGTCACCGTCGTCACGTAAATACCGACGCAAACTGACATTCCGCCAAAAAAAGCAGTGCAAAACCCGTGGCCGCTACCGCCGTCACAAACACAATCACTGGAAGCGAAAATACCATGACCGCGAAAACCAGAAACAGAGAGGCGGACATTATTTAAACCACAATCCACTGCCATCCTCAGAGACCACAGGCCAGATCACCTACCTGAGCAGCAAAAACCATCAACCACCATGGCATGCAGGATACCAGCACGAAGACAGCGTAAGCAGCGCTTCAGCGAGGCAGAGCTGACAGTGCTTGTGGACCATATAGTGCAGCATGCGGAAATGCTTTTCAGTGCAGACCAGCGGCGCGCCACCTAGCAATGCCGTAAGGATGTGTGGGCTGAAGCAGCATGCAAGTGCTTAGCAGAAGGGGTGACAACACGCAGCGTAAAGGACTGCCACAAGAGGTGGGATGACCTCAGGCTCATTGCTGCACAGTACTGGCACTGGTGGAGGCCCTGCATCCCCACTGAAACTGCAGTCGTGGGAGCAGCGCTGCAGCAGAGTCCTGCACCTTGAGGGTATACACAGCATTGGCGACGCAGAGGCAGGAGTGAGCCCACCTGTAGATGCCGGTAAGTGCACAGAGTACAAAGCCGTGAGTGTGAATTGACCCCGGGAGTGACCCAATGGACACACTGATAACCCCCCCGCCAGGGCAGGAGTGACCCAATGGATCCACTGATAACCCATATGAAAAGCAACACACCCCCAATACATGGCCCCTGGACATGCACACAGTGCGTGACTGAGTACAAGCAGAGACACATACACCTGAGTGCATCAACAGTCATATATGGGTACATGCAAGTGCTCACAGATAGTTCAGTTTGATGCATGTGATGGACCCATCAAGTACCACCACTCAACTAATGGCATGCCCTCTGTATCCCCACAGCCATGTCAAGTGACAGCAACAATGCCCAACATGCGACGCAACGTCCACCTGCATGTAGCCAACGCAGCACTCCTGCTCAGGAGGACGAGGCAAGCTGCTCCGGAACACAGGCACCAGCTGCATCTGGCACGGATGCACCAGCAGACGCCACCATCCCCATGCAGCCTGCTGCCACACAAGTGGCACACACACACACCATGGCCACAGATCCCATCCTGCAGACCATCTGCACTGCGAAGGAGGCTGCATCCACTGACGACAGTGCCCCTACCATGCAGGCTGAAGTAAGAGGACACAACCTCCAGTTCAGCCCCCCTCAATGTACAGCCCCAATGGGTCACCAACGCCCTCTATGGCAGAGCTAGGTGCCCGCATGCAGCTGATGGAGGAACAGCAGGCCACGCTAATGCTTTTTGTGGAAAGGCAGCGGAAGGGGGCGAGGCTGCAGCGGGAGGAGGCAAGGCTACAGCAACAGAGCAATGCTGCATCGGTGCGTCGGCTCTCCAGGGCATTGGACGTTTCGCCACCACCATTGTCACCTTGGCACGCCATGTCCGGGAAGGCAACAGTGTCACATCCACCATTGCAGAATCCATGTTGGTTGCCCAGCAGGTGTTTCTTGGATGTGTGCCAACAGTAACACCACCAGTGCCGTCCACCAGCAGCGGCCCATCAAGCTCCACCACTGCCAGCCCACAGAGGCGCTCTAGTCGGCTGACTGGACCCTCCGGCAAGGATGCTCATGCGCACAAGCGCCCCCGGAAATAGTGCCATGTGGGAATGGCTGTCCAGAAGACATTCAGTGACACAATGAGTGTGTGGGGGTGGGTACGTTTGGTCGGTGGGGAAGGTCCATTATGGGGTTAGTGTTTTGGGGCCTGGTTGGGGGTGGGTACGTTTGGGTGGTTGCTGTATCAAGTGGCTCAAGTTGTATGAGCTTGTACTAGTATTGGTTGTGCATCTCCTTTGCCAGTATGTGTGTGGCCACCTGTCATGTCTGGCTTTGTGACGTGTGGGTTGTGTTGACTGTCCATTACATGGGACAGGGAGTGATGCATTTGCAGTTGTAGCAGGCCAGTCACACAGGTCATTGCCCTTGGCATCCCCCCTTTCACAGGGCCCGTGCATTGGCAGTTGTACTCACCCAATAATCATGTGCTTTGTCCAGCATAGTGTTCCATGTACCGTGGCAATGTCGAATTCCGCAGGACCATTGAGTCATGAGTTGACCCTGGGAAACGTGCGCAGCAATGTGTTATCACTTGTCCAGCCTCACATACCATCTGTACTTGGTACTGTGAGCTCTATGTGGGTGCAGTCTACTGGACCAATGCAATTTGGCATGGCCGCAATGGCATGGAAGGCCAACTTGGTGGCAATGACCTGGGCAAGGGTACGGGTAGGGCGATGTGTTCCGACACATGGTGCAGCAGGGCATCCAGCACCTGACCCAATATTCTTGAAAAACAGGGTTGTGAGAGCCCGTGCAGCTCACCAACAGTGTGCTGATCCCTTCCAGTGCCAAGAAAATGCAGTACCGACACCACCTTCAGAAGGGTGGGGATTGTGGTCGAAATGCCAATGCGGCTGCTGATGTCCTCAATCATGGTGGTGATGTACATGACTGTTGGACGGTCCAGCCGGTATAATGTGTGGATCTGTCCTGGAGTCAGGTTCCATGGTAAGTCCCTGATGTGGGGTATTGCAGGCTGCCTGCGGGGTAGTGCCGCCTGCACAATTGGGTTTGGCATGGATGCAGGGTTTCCTAACTGCCGCCTGCGCCGCCTCCTCCTCCTCCTCCTCCTCTGCACCATTACTGCCACCATGTGCAGTGCTGCCTGTAGGTTCAATAGCCCCAGTCCCAATGCTGCTACTGCAGCTGCCTGCATAGTTGTGTTTGGAGTTGGCCTGGCTGTGGGTGTAGCACTTTTGTAGGCTCCCAGTGGCCTGCTGGGTCCAGCTCGACTCATTTGGTGGACCTGTGGACTGATTCAGCTCACCAGGCAATGTTTAACGTCATGTCTGCGGTGGCCCCAATACCGCCACCGTGTCCACGGAGTTACTGACATTTTTATGGTGGAGTTTCGATGCCCGTGCTACTTGTAATGCACACGGTGTTGCGTATTGCCAGTAACGGAGGGGTTCTGTGCCGACGAAGTTTTCAGGTGCATTGACTCCGCGGTGGCGGTTACTAGTGCTGGTATTTCCGGGTTCAAAGTTTAGAATTCGCTGATACGGTAAACAGTGCTGGTATGGATATACCGGCAATGTTAAGTCCGGACAGGTGGACTCGTATTGCGGCCCAATGAGTAAGAATAGGTGTAGGAGCTGCAGAAGGGTACATTTTGAGACTGAAAGATCCCAGATCAGTAGAAAATGCAGTTACGAACTGTCCTCGAAGCAAGGACCCGAACGCGAAGTGCAAACGCATTCATGTCATAACTCTCCTCCTATCACCTCCCCCCCTCTCTTCCCTGCTCTTCCTCTGGCCCTTCTGCAGCCACCCCTCCTCCCTCCTTCTCTGCCTTTCCCCTTTTTTCTGCTGACGAGGTTTCCAGACAAGTCCGATCTATGAAAGTCTCGTCTAAACAGATTCACCCCTGTTCCTCCAAAACTATCAAGGACCACATCGACTCCCTGGCTCCTGCCCTGGCTGACTTTTGCAACCACTCCTTCGCCTCTGGAGTCTTCCCATCCCCCCTCAAGCACTCCCTTGTGCACCCTCTCCTTAAGAAACCCTCTGCCGACCCCTCTTGTCTGGGTAACTATCGCCCAATCTCCATCACTCCCTTCCTGGGCAAGCTCCTGGAGAAACTGGCCATCTCCCATTTTAACCTCCATGCTGAAGCTGTTGATAGTCTCCATGACCATCAATCCGGCTTCAGAGCGGCCAGAAGCACGGAAACTGCTCTCCTGAACATCCGTGAGGACCTGCTCTTGAACCTCGACTCCAACACTCCGTGTGTTCTCATTCTGCTCGATCTCTCTTCTGCCTTTGACACTGTCAACCATGCCATCCTGCTCAATCGTCTCTGTGATAACCTGGGTATCACTGGTCAGGCTCTGGCGTGGCTGACCTCTTTCCTTTCCAATCGACCCTCCCAGGTCCAACTTGGGTCCTTCCTCTCTGACATCTTTTTCTCCACCTGTGGCGTTCCCCAGCGATCTAATCTCTCTCCCTGGCTGTTCAACCAGTATCTGGCACTCCTTGCCCACAGCATCGCCGCCCTCTGCCCCAACTTTCAGTGCTATGCGGACGATACCCAGCTCATTTTCAGGCTACCCTCGGCCTCCTCCTCGCCCTCCCTCATCTCTGACTGTCTGTCTGCTATCCAGGAATGGTGTGCTGCCAATGACCTCTGCCTTAATGCTAGTAAGACTGAGATCCTACTCATCGGCACACCCACTCCCTCCTTCCCTGCAGCTCTCTGGCCGGCCTCTCTTGGCCCTCTTCCTGCTCCTACCTGCAAGGCAAAAAACCTCGGGGTCATCTTCGACTCCACACTCTCCTTCTCTCCTCATATATCTGACGTCTCTAAGAAGTCACATTACTAGCTGCACCTCCTCAGAGGTATTCTTCCCTTCCTCTCCTTCCCCCAGAAGCTCACTGTCTCCCGAGCCCTGGTTCTCTCGAAGCTGGACTACTGTAACAGCCTCTATCTTAATCTGCCTGCCTCCACTCTCCGCCCTCTGCAACTCATCCAGAACAGAACTGCGAGACTTGTCCTTGGCCTCAAGCCCAGGGACCGTATCTCTCCAGGACTGAAATCTCTACACTGGCTCCCAGTGGCTGCGAGGATTAAGTTCAAAACCCTCTGCATTGTCCACAAGGCCTTCTGGGGCCTGGGGCCTAAATACCTTCAACTCTCTCTTCCTAAATATCTTCCTTCCCGAGCCCTACGCTCATCCGTCTCCAACTCCCTCAGGGTCAGCCGCTTCTCGAAGCAACGAGCTGGGGGTAGATCTCTCTCCGCGGCAGGGGCCTCCCTCTGGAACAGCCTTCCTGCCTCCCTGAAACTTGAGGAGAACTATCTCCGGTTCCGGAAGCACCTCAAAACCTTCCTCTTCACTTCTGCATTCTCTCTCCCTCTCCCCTGCTAAATTCATCACCATAACTGCACTGATTCTGCAACTGGGCCACTCTCACCGACCTCGGTCCTGGGCCCAGTCACTCTTCACTTGCACTGTCTCCCTGGCAACCCCTGCACTGCGGGACTGTCTCTGTATCACTACAGCCCCCTTCCAGTACTTGTCTTCACTTACCTTGCACTTGCCACCAGCTGGCCCTATTTATTTATTATTTTATTTCTATACTACTATTTGTACTGCACTCCCCCCCCCCCCTCCCCCTTGCACTTTTTCCCTTCCCCCTACCCCTGCACTTGCGCAGTCTGAATGACACCTGGCCTAGTAGGATCGTTGTCTGTCTTCCCCTTGTTCCCCCCTCCCTGCCTCGTCGCGCCTTGAAACACTTGTGTATAGGCGCGTTACAAATGCCTTATCATATCATATCATATATCATGCCGCACGCAAGCGCATGATCACGTGGCACTGTCTGGAAGGTCCACAATGACGTCAGATGTTCGTAGATGTTGACGGAAGCAAAAACAGTGGAAAAAGTATACAAGTGTTAAAAATGATGCTAGAATGTGGGAAATGGGAGAGTTTTAAGGTGAAGCGTAAATTGGACAAAAATGTTGCTATACTGGGGCATGATATTGGAAAGTTGTAGGAAAATAGCATGCACTAATAAAAACATTTCAAATTCACTGAAAAATCTTTGTTAAAGGCACGTTATGGTTAAGTTGCACTAATAACCTATAAAATTCACTGAAAAAACTTTGCTAAAGGGACGTTATGGTTAAGTTGCACTAATAAAAACCTATGAAATTCAATGAAAAAACATTGTTAAAGGGACCTTATAGTTACAAGTAAAACTGAAAAAAACCTCAGAAATTCGCCAGTTATAGTAGCTAAGCAACCATAAATCGCGCCCCCACAGTGCACTACTAAGACTAACACCCACGACATCAAATATGACATCACAAATGTGAAAGCGTCTTCATAGGAGTCATAGATATCTAGTAACTCTTCTTCTTTTCTCCATGGTTTATAAAGTTATAGCAGGGACATGTAATATAGTTCTTTATGTTGAGGAGTTTTTAATGACAAGTTGATATGATTAAGCTTTGTTTGGTAAATTTCACTAAGCTGCCTTCACAATTTGTCACTCTGTATCTACCTTTGTTTTCATCTGGTTTTATATTATTTTTGTATGTGAAGTTTTGGGCTATGTGGCATAGACACATGGTTTCCAAAGTGGTACTCCTGTTTGGGTAGCATGTGTCTAGTAAATGTCTTGGCTGTTGGGATCATTTTTGGCTATTGTTTTTTTGTCCTCATATGATTTGAGAACTCTCTTTCTACATTTAGCAGGACCAAGACTTAGCCATACTATATTTTCCGATTTTCCATACAAAGCAGTACCGGTTAAACAGTCTGCAGCTTCATAGCAGCCACATTCTCTATGAGAGAGCATGTTTATGCCTAAATTGTACAATTTCTGTGACAGTGTTTTGTCAGATAAGTCATCCAAGAGGTTTTGAAGCTCTGTTTTTTTCTGCTTTGGTTAAGTAGGCTGTGACATATCGTGCAACTGCAGTGGAAATGTCTGCAATGTACTGCACATCTATCTTTGCCTTCCATAAGAGGGAATTGATTGCATTGTAATCATTGATATATTTTGCTTCTTGTGTCTTTTTTATGTAATATGTGTTCTTAGGTGATTTACCTTTGACACTATGTCTAACTGAAGACATGAAGTTGTTTACTTGACCTGTTGTTGTAACTGTTCTAGGGACACCAAAGCGGCATTTGGTATAGTATTGACTTTTTGTTTTTATATTTGCAATGACAATATTTCCCACATTTGTGTCTTTGAACTTGTAAAATTTGTGCATGAAGGTCACTATTTGTTGTTTGTGAAGGAATTTCACAAGTGACATATTTTTCGATAAACTGTAAAACAGTGGCATCACTGTCTTGACCAAATTTAGGAGCATCTTTAATCCCTAAAAGCATGTGGATATGTGGTGCTCCTCTGGCTTGGTATTCTTTTCTCCAAAAGAAGTGTTGCACTTCTCCGAGGGGAGGAACAGTGTTATTACAAATAAAGTGTAGCATAGCAATGAAGCGATGATGCAAATATCTTGAAACATTAACAGGACCTAGAGAGCAGAGTTCTAGTATATCTATGTTTTTTTTTTGTTTTTGTTTGCTATGCATAGGAAATCATGTAAATCGTCCCATGCATATTCTGCTTTTGCAAAAGGTCCTGAAATGCAGGCTACTGAATGTCCTTGTAGTCCTGTATATTTGCGCATTGGACAGGTATCCATATTTTGTAGTAGTTTCATTTTGAATTTGTCTTTGCCTTTCACATACCGATTGAGGAACTGGCGTAAAGATTTGAAAGATTTTTTGGAAAAGTTATACACTGACGTGCGCGGCCATTTGTACACTGGATGTTTTGGTTCAGTGGAATGGAGAGGTGATACTGAGTTTTCTGGGGATATTTCTGTAAGCAGTATTTCTTGTTCCATTATGGTAGCATTACGTTTTTCATACCCTCGTCCACTGCTATGTATGGCAATTGTGTTTGTTTGCTTTTGTTTGTATGCTTCTTCATTAAAATATGGTTCTGTGCTTGTGGGGTGACTCCATTCACCTCCACAGATATTTAAGAAGCTATTTTTGTTGACATTACATTTTTTGAGAAGTCTTTTTGCAGTTTAGTAGTTAGTTTTGTTAGTGGTTTCATTCTGTTTAAAACTAAAATAAATAGCATTCTTTTGAGAAGGATTGTACTGTCTATGAGAGCTTCTAAGATTAATTTTCTATAGTAGGCTTTAAGGGTTGCGCATGATTTCTCTCCTGTTATTGTAAGGTTCTGAAGGACTCTGTGACAGAACATTTTTTGTAAAATACTTTTTTTGGTACGGTTACTTGCCACTACATCAAGATTTATAGGAGCAGTGTTAGCAGTAGTGGTAGCTGAATCTTGTTAATCACTTTCTGTTTTGTTTTACATTTTGAAAGAGGAGGCAACGTTTGTACTGGAAGCTTGTTTTGTTTTGCTTAATAACTGTATTAGCTGTTTTTTTTGAACTTTTTGTACAAATTCTGCTAGAGATGGATGCTTTATTTGGAAACTTTATTTTGATTTTCTCCACTTCTGCGTTGCTTTCTATGGAGTTGCTTTTTGGTAGGCATTCTTTGGGGTCTGTTGGAAAAAAAAAGAAAGTATGGGGTGGGCTGCTGTGCAATGTATGTGTGCTGTGTGCATGAGTGTGATGGTAAGGATGTATGTGGGGGTGTGTGATTGTGCAGTGGCCAGCTACAACAAGTTGGGAAGGCTATTTTTGTATTTGTGTGTTACTATACTGGGGTTCAGATGACAATACAAAGTAAACTACTGGTAAGGGGAAGCACTAATACTAAATCTAATGGTATAGAATGAAAACAGTTCTTTGTTCTGCAATACTAACATTCTAGTGTGTTTGAGTAATGGTTAGAACATTATGGTAGTATTGTACTTTTTTGTATGGAAAGAGTAGGTTTCTTCTGAGTTGTTGTTCGTACTTCAGATGCTGCTGCCTTTCAGGAGAATGGTCTTCACTGCAATTGTAAAAGAAAGAAGTTAGTAAATTTGTGTGTTTATAGCACTGTTGTTAATTTAGACCTTGATTTTTATGTTTTTGTAGTAGTAGTGTTTTTTGATAACTGAATATAGTGTGTACACACAGTTTCCTTTCCCTATGACCAGCCTGTATATTTTACTTAGAATCTGTTAGTTGAACATGCTTTGCAAATGAGTATAATACTAAGCGTATGAAACTCACTTGGCTTCTTAAGGCTCTGTTATTGGATGTTAGGAGATAGAAGAAATAATCATATACTTATTTTGCTATTTTTAATGGGTAAATGGCAGAAACTGTACAGAAAAGCATGGAATGTATGCATTTGTGAAGGTGTGGGTAATAAAGCAGAAGGATGGGATCTAGAGGCAGTGGTGGTGTTTCAGCTGGGAGCTTTTTTAATGATAGTGTCTATCTGTGTGAGTGTACAAAAATGCGTGACTCATCCTGACTGCATGTAATTTTTTATAATACACTAGAAAGTGTTTTTCTACAATTATACTGTTAGTTCTCACATCTTTTAATATGAAATTACACTTTTTTAGATATTGTGTAAAGAAATAAATATGGAGAGCAGACAGGTTTGCAAGTGACAGTTGGTTATAGCAGATGGGGAAAATTACAGAAACTTCATTTTGTAGGTTATACAGGTAAAGTGGCAAGTACCCTTTTTATATGTATTTATACAAGAGCTGTACATGTACTGTGCAGAAAATATGCATTCCTGTAGTTTGTATTCATGCATGTGGATATGCATGAAGCTGCAAGTAGAAATCTTGGATACTTGTACAGTAGTTTTTGTAGTAGGTGCTTTCCAATGACTTGGAACTTGTACTCAGAGTGATCAACAGTACATCTGAAGTGCTGAACTATGATGATGGAGTTAGACGTAGAGTTCTTGGATGTGATTGGTGGATGGGTGTGTGACTGCTTAGCTGTAGCCAATGAGGGAATGGTACAGAGAGTGAAGTGGAAAGGGTAGAAGGGCTGCCCAAGAGTTATGCGCTCCGCAGATACCGCGGCTGTCCGTGGACAGGGCGTGCCACATGCAGGGTTTTTCAGCAAATCCAGCCTGGAAAGGGGACTGTAGGGATTAACCAATCAGGTGTTGAGGTTGTGGATTTGTGTTGAAAGAGGCTGTAGTGAAGATGGCAGAGGTGGAGAAAGTCAGAGTGTTGATGGTTGGAGATATGTTTGTGTATGGTTTGGACTAGTATGCTAAATGCAGGAATGTGGCAAACAATTTTTATGTTAAAGGAGTGGAGGTGGTGTGGAGCCCTGTGCCTGATTTCAATGTGCAGGGAATTGTACTAGTTTGTGAAGATATGGGCAGGATGAACAGTCCCCATGTGGTCGTTTTGCACTGTGGTGCTTTGCATTTGGGCTATGTCAGTGCCCCTACTTTGTTGGCAGATTTGGAACACTTGGTTCAAGCAGTAATGAAAGTCCTTCGAATGCCAAAGTTATTTTTTCTGGTATAGTACCTAGGGCAATATGGGACAATAGTTCTGTTTTTTGTCCTCAGCAAAACATTGCTAGGTGTGCAATCAACCGAGGCATGTTTGCTTCCATGCTTCGTTCTTTTGTAATAATGAGAACATTGATTGTGACAATGCTGTTTATTTTAAAGAAGATGGCATTTCTTTATCTTTTATGGGAAATGCCATGCTGTTTTGGAACATAAGGGTTGCTTTGGAGAAGCTAATGTGAAGATTTTAGGAGTAAAATGAGAAGAAAAAAAAATACAAAATAAAAGGTGTCTCTCCTTTTCAGAGCCAACCTCAAAGGGGAAATGGAGCACACTATTTGAATTTACATTCACCACACTCAGATTTTTTGATTTGTCCATGGACACCGCGGTTGTCCGCAGACAACACGTATTACATACAGGAATTTTGGAGTTGAGAGGCATGCAAATGAGACTGAGCAGAGCAAGGGATTGGTGAATAAGGTTTACTGAGTGTGTTGTGTATGGAGAGAGTGTGTCAGAAAGTCTTTTACTTGAGAGAAGAACAGATAGCTATGGCTTTGTGTTTCAGAAAACAGATTATCTGGATTTTGGGAGACTCCTGGATAAATTGGTTGGAGGTGCATGCAGAACGCTGTGGAGTGGCTGCACATCTTGGATTCCCTCATGTGGAAGTGCACTGGCATGGAGTGCGTGGAATGAAGTGGCTGGATTTGGTACCTCTTTGTGCTACTTTGGTGATACAGCGTCATCCAGACATTATTATTATTCATTGTGGAGGGAACAGTTTAGGACATGTGTCTGGAATTTCTTTGCAATTTGCAATGAAAGAAGGACTTGGGAAGGTCATGGACATGTTTCCAAATTCCCAAGTAATTTTTTCCTGTATTGCGCAGAGACAAATGTGGCTGCGTTCTTCTTCATTTGGTCCACAAATGGAGAAAGCGAGGCGCAATGTCAATAAGTCTGTTTGTGCCTTTTTAAGAGATGTTGGCATGTCCTCTCTTCACAATGAAAATATTATGTTTCGTAGCACATACATTTTTCGCAGAGATGGAGTACATCTTACTTATGCTGGCAATCGGATTTTTCTGCGAAATAAACAAAATACATTGCAACGTTTTTGTAATTACATTAATACATTTTGCAGTAGGTGTTAATCCATTTCATGTTTTTGAAACACAAAAAAACACCACCAGAAGGCTCTTTTCAGAGCCACCACTTCCACCTAAAGAAAAGTGCAAAGGTTCTGATAGGGCAGCACCCCCAAAAAAATAAATTGATATTTGTCACTTCTATTTTTAAACTGTGAAAGGCGGCTCTGAAAAGAGCCTTTTTTCGTTTTGTTTTTGTTGTTTTATTTATTTATTTATTTATACACGACACAAGGAAAGGAGGGTAAGGAAAGGACACCAACCACGGGGATAAGAAAGGAAAGGGCAGGTGGAGAGAGGAAGATGGTAGGGTGGGCCTTATTGAGGTAGGTAGCAGACCTTCTCACGCTCCTTGACCGCAGTCTCGAAAGCACTCCGACGGTTCTCCCCCCTGCAGAGTACTGTGTCGCAGTACATGCACAATATTGTGACCCTCGAAAGGTAAGGGTCAACAGCATCATGAATGGCTTGCGAGGCAGCTGGAGGGATGCACTGTCCCACAGGAGTCTCTTGTGGTGGCAGGAGCGGAAACGGAGGATGCTGCAGGGGAACTCAACCTACTATGTTTATCGTAAGGTACAACCTTACGAATGGCCCCACCGTGGAACGACCTCCGGTGTCATTTCATTGATGTTGTACCATAGCTGTACGAACCAGGCTTTCCACGACTCAGCGCCATGCAGCACTGAGTGCAGATCACCTTATTCGCACAAGCTTTTGGAACTCCATCAAGAGTGGTAAATAACCGCCACACCCAAGACTCACGGTGAGTGCTGGTAGTAGGGACTTCCACTACCTCATCCTCTTCATCTGTCTCCTGTGCATCCTTATGCCTGTTCCCCTCTGCAGGCCCTTGGGGAGGTGGTGGTGGTGGAGGGGGTGTGGGTGGTGATGAAGATGAAGCAGCCATGGTTGCCATCTGGATAACAGCAGGCAACAGACACCAGCAATGCAGTCAATGCAGGTCTGAAGCAGTGCTCTGTCAGGCAGTCAAAAACACAATGAGGAGCAATTCTAGGGTGTGGCCTTTTATAGGGCTGCTGGAGCGCGCTTTGTGGACTGCCGCGCTGTCCGCGGACAGATCGAACACCAAGAAAAGGCTCAAAAAGTTCCAAAAATTATGTAGATCGCCGGGGACATTGTTTGGGACATATGCAATAGTGAACGTTTACTGTAAAATACCTTGGATTGTACAAAAAGTACTTTTAAAATGTTCAGGGACCCAGACAGTGTCCGCAAATTAGGACACACGTTCAGTATGGATGCGGTCACACGATGACATAGCGGACACGTTCACGAATGGGAAGGCTGTCCATAGGACACCAAAAGTGCATGTTCAGTTGTGCGCATGCGTGCGGGTGTTCTACGGACAGAACTCTAGTCCCCAAACTAATTTAAATTGCAACACATGTGCGAAGGACAGTTACGGACAGGTGCGATGTTCGTAGGACCCATGGGTGTGGTACCCTTGTGCATAGAACATTGCGGACAGGCGGCCGGGTTAAGTGTTCTACGGACATATTAATTCTGGTTGCTGATATTGCGAACAGGGGGATGTTGTTAGGACACTTCAATTTAAATAATTACGGACATGCGAACGGATGTCGTGTCCTGCGGACTCTCCCATTTTAATTACGAACAGTACGAACAGGTATTGTGTGCTTAGGACACCTCCATTTTGGTTAATTGTGGACATTCCGGACACCTGCGCTGTCTGATAAACAGAGGAATAAAGTAACAACACACATAATATTTTATTATATACAACTATAAAATGTATGAAAGAGAGGGGGATGCAGAAACTGACATAAATACAGGGGAATTAGGGGTTTGGAGATGATGGATGGGAGGGGATGAAGGGATGGAAGTCTCATAACGTTTTTCTTGGTGGTGAGGGTTTGGGGATAGTTGACTGGGACATGGAGAGGCGGAACAGGTACATGTGGGACAGTGATATTTAATGTGGTTCTCCACAAAATGTTTTCAAAGATTGACATTTTTCATTAGCATATCCATTTTTTGTTCCATTCACTGCAGAGCATTTTCTAATGTCTTTCTTGGTATATTATTTTAACTGTTTCTATGGTCTGTTAAAAAGAATGTGTTGAGTACACATAAAGTAATGGTTATTAATTGGCTTGTATAGAGAAGTGTTGTGTCTACCATTAGTATCACTGTCTTCACTCATTTCATCACGTGGGAAATGTTGTTCAAGCCATTCCAAAGTACTGGACATTTCTGTGTAAAAAAACATATATTACTTTTAGTGTACTTAATACAGAAAGTTTAGAAATATATAAGAAAAATGAAGTTTACTTACTAGTTTTTGGTATGTTTTGTTGTTACTGTTGTGTAGGTCTGCTGTTGCTTTTTTCTGTGCAGTTTCTGTGAGGTAATTATGTTGGAGGCATATATTTTTGTTTTGGTATATTCCATTCTGGTGCATAGGCAATTTAAATGGACTGTTGATGCCTTACATATATAGGTCCCCTTTCTCATTTATTATTACATATAATGTGTTTATGTGCTGCTTTTTGAACTTGTTTAGTGTTTATATTGCATGATACAACAATGTAAGATACCCCCTGAGTTTTTAGGTAGTGTTGATTTTGACTGCGGACATACGCACAGCCTGCGGACATCGACATCACTAGCTGGGGGTTCAGTATGTTCTATGTTACATGTATACAAACTAAGGGAATCCTAGTAAACACCTAGCAAATTCATACTATGTATATCTATATTCAGTAAAAAATAACTTTGCTAAAGGGAGGTTATGGTTAAGTTACGCTATTAAAAACCTACAAAATTCGGTAAAAAAACCTTTGTTAAAGGGACATTATGATTAAGTTGCGCTATTAAAAACCTATGAAATTCAGTAAAAAAACGGTGTTAAAGGGATGTTGTGGTTAAGTTGTGCTATTAAAAACCTATGAAATTCAGTAAAAAACGTTGTTAAAGGGACGTTATGGTTAAGTTGCGCTACTAAAAACCTATGAAATTCAGGAGAAAAAACTTTGTTAAAGAGACGTTATGGTTCCAAGTAAAACCGAAAAACCCCTGAAATTCACCAGTTATGGTATGCTAAGCAACCATAACTCGCGCTACCGCTGTGCACTGCTAAGACTAACACCTACGACATCAACGATGACATCACAAATGTCATTGATGATATCACTGATAACATCCTCACTCTCCTTCTCTCCTCATATATCTGACGTCTCTAAGAAGTCACACTACCAGCTGCACCTCCTCAGAGGCATTCTTCCCTTCCTCTCCTTCCCCCAGAAGCTCATGGTCTCCAGAGCCCTGGTTCTCTCGAAGCTGGACTACTATATCAGCCTCTTATCTTAATCTGCCTGCCTCCACTCTCCGCCCTCTGCAACTCATCCAGAACAGGACTGCGAGGCTTGTCCTTGGCCTCAAGCCCAGGGACCGTATCTCTCCAGGACTGAAATCTCTACACTGGCTCCCAGTGGCTGCGAGGATTAAGTTCAAAACCCTCTGCATTGTCCACAAGGCCTTTTGGGGCCTGGGGCCTAAATACCTTCAACTCTCTCTTCCTAAATATCTTCCTTCCCGAGCCCTTCGCTCATCTGTCTACAACTCCCTCAGGGTCAACCGCTTCTCGAAGCAACGAGCTGGGGTTGATCTCTCTCTGCGGCAGGGGCCTCCCTCTGGAACAGCCTTCCTGCCTCCCTGAAACTTGAGGAGAACCATCTCCGGTTCCGGAAGCACCTCAAAACCTTCCTCTTGGCTTCTGCTTTCACTCTCCCTCTCCCCTGCTAAATTCTTCACTGAAACTGCACCGAACCTGCACCTGGGTCACTCTCACCGACCTCGGTCCTTGGCCCAGCCACTCTCCACTTGCACTGCCTCCCTGGCAACCCCTGCACTGCGGGACTGTCTCTGTATCCCTACAGCCCCCCCCCCTCCCTGCACTTGTCTGCACTTACCTTGCACTTGCCACCAGCTGGCCCTATTTATTTATTTTGTATTCTACTTACCCTGTTCTGCACTTCCCCCCGCCCCTTCCCCTTGCACTTTTCCCTTCCCCTTAACCCTGCACTTGCGCGATCTGAATGACACCTGGCCTAGTAGGATCTTTGTCTGTCTTCCCCTTGTTCCCCCCTCCCTGCCTCGTCGCGCCTTGAAACACCTGTGTATAGGCGCGTTACAAATGCCATATCATATCATCACATGTCTGGCTCACTCTTTTTTCCTTTCCCTCTAGGCCTCATGGTTTTCTTCAGTAGCAGTCGGGAACTAAACATTCAAAAAGTACTCTATTTGTAGACTTATACTTCAAATATGTTCTTACAGTTATTCACTTAAGGTCCACTCACATGATATGAAATATATACTAAGGGGAAACACAGACTTGAATGCTTTGTGTGCATGAAGATAATCAGTACGGGGATCAACACTTTCTTATAGTTCGGTTGTTTTTTTATTACTGTACTTTCCCTGGACATGCTCATGTTTGTATGTGTTGTTTTCTGTTTGTGTTTTGTGTGCAATAATGTAATACTGTACTAAATGGCTTTTATTACGTACTTATTCAATGTTTACAGTATGCAAAACTCTAATAGGAAAGTATTTATAAATTTAGTATTTAACATGGCAAGATTATTAATATTGAATCCATCATGTTTGCTGCACACTATGCCTATGTTAATACGTATACCTTAGTATATTGGAAAAAAACTTCATAATGCAATGCTGTTTGGATTAATGCATTGCTTAATGCACTGCGTACCTCATAATATGTTTTCACTGATCCTTGACACTTTTTTTTATTAACATTACAATAAGAATCCCTTGTATAGACTTTTCATGAAAAGTAAATGCACATGTGATGTCATCAATGGCATTTGTGATGTCATCTTTGATGTCCTGGGTGTTAGTCTTAGCAGTGCACGGCGGTGGCGCGAGTTATGGTTGCTTAGCGTACCATAACTGGTGAATTTCAGGGGTTTTAAGGTTTTACTTGGAACCATAATGTCCCTTTAACAAAGTTTTTTCACATGAATATATATATGTTGTTTGTTCTCTCCTGAGCTACCTGTCCACCGTGTTGTGCAAAATAAAGGACGTTTGACGGAGTTCCTTCCTTTGCACCTGGTTGATTGTTATCATTGAGGAGAGTGCCACCTAAAAAGCTGTAATTAGCTTTTATTTTTTATTACATCATTTGCATTTCTCCATAACCTTTCTACTACTTAAGGGTGTAGTCAAATAGTTGATGTGTTCCATGTTAGGCACTGGCTAATGTTTATCAATGTTTTTCTTCCCAAAGTGGTGAAAGGAGGAGCAGGGGTGTCCCATGGCTTTCCCTTTGGGTGATTTGCCTAGACCCATATTCATGGTGCCCAGTGAGCCATCTCTGATGTCTCTTTGTTGGTCTGAGGGATGGTCACCGCCCTAAAATGCCAGTTTTTTACAATACCACGGTCTGGCTTGGATAAGAAGAGCTGTATCCGCAACAGTGACTTGCAAAGCAATCTGCTCGTTGTAGGCTGGGGTTGCAGCACTTCAATGTGCAGCAAGGAGAAGCTTTACAAAGCTAAACTCGACTGCTTTACGCGTTGAAGCTGCCTTGGGCTTGGCTCCTGGCTTTTGTATTCTATGTTGAAACTCTGAAAAAGATGTCTGCTTTGCACTGGTAGGACCTGTGATTAGTATTCCGAGGTTGTACTTCTTAGTGTTAATGTAGAATATAATCCGTTCAGTTGGCAGGTCTTTGGACTGTAAATGCGTGTTACTAGGGTTTCCATCTGCCATGTGCTGGAAAGGCTACAGCATCTCCCTGAGCGCAAGCATGGCCCAAGCGTCTCATTGGTCCTCTCCATGGAGGAGGATGTTTGCGCTTCACCCCCACCCCAAGGTTCACTATAGAATCAGGGGCCCTTCCTAAACCCACCTGTTATTTATTTTGTTCCCTTTTAAAAATCAAGGCATTCGTTAAATCATTTATAATTTAGCTCATGTTTCTTTTGTAGCAGTCGATCAAAAAATATTTTTAGCTTTTTGGATTTATTGGCATATCAAATTCTCATTCGTGTTTGCTGGAAGGGTTCATAAACGCGCAAGTGCATGTGTTCCCATCTGCGCTGCTGAAGTCCCAGTTTATTATAAATTGTTTCAATCTGCTGAGCAAAAATAGCCTGAACGTACATCTGAGGAAGTGTCAGCACTAGTAGCTATTATCATGGAGCACCATTGACGGCCGTTCGGCAGCAATCTATTGAACACTAAAGAAAGGCACTGAAATAGTATTCTCAATGCATCCCATAAGGCTTCGGCACATATGTCTATGCATTAATAAGGACAACGGGTAAAATGAAGAAATGCTTCTTATTATGCCCTTCAGCTAGGCTTTTGTTTAAGAGTTTTATCAAGCAACAGTAAAACATAAAACTATTGCATGGAAATTCGTTTAGGAGGGCTGTAACATAAAGGTCCTTGGGAATTCAGGATTATGTATGAAGGACAGCAAACAAAGAGGCATATAGACAGTTCCAGACAGGATGGTTTCCTGCTTAGTTCGTTCTAGCGCTCATTCTGGGGATCACAAAGCCTCTTCACTTCCTGTGATATTTTGGGGCTTCTCTCTCCTGGCAAGTGTCACAAAGGTCCCCCACTACACTGGGGCTCTAATTATGTTAGTTACCACTTTCTTCCAGGGCCCTCTTATACGTCCGGACTTCTGGGAATCACAGTCACTCTCTCATCACTGCAGAACCCCTCTACTCCTACTTCCTGTCCCCTTTCCTCCATACTGTATGGGCATCCCTCGCTAGGGACGGGAGACGGAACCTTTTTCACCAGAAAAACATTTTCCCCATTAAATTTAGAGCCGCAGCCCTGGGAGCATGTGCTCCCCTGACTCTGTCCACCGGCGCCACTCCTCAGTCCTCTTTTCCACGTCGACGGGAACGGACCGCTTTCACCAGTACTCCTGTGTTAGGCCTCCGGCCTAGTAATTTCACGCTCTCTCCCCCAGAGAAGTGTTTTTTGTCTTCTTCTTCTTCTTTCTTGTCTTTAGCCAGATACCTCTGTCCTCTGGCGCCACGCTCTTCCCCTGCGCATGTCGACGTCAGCGGGCTTCAGCAGGTGTCCAGCCTGTGAGGGCCTCTTCCCTACGTCCGACCCCCATGCTCTCTGCCTCCGTTGCCTTGGCTAAGACCACGGCTGGGAAGGCTGCGACATGCTGACACGCACACTCAGAAGAACAGGCTAGGTAGGTGGAGCAAGCTCTTCAGAAGGTCGCCCCCGGAGGACTTAAAGGAATTTGTCAAGCACAAGTCTAGGCCCAAGGTAGGGGCACTTTCTTCATGAAGCGCACGAGCGGGAGGGACCTTCCTGGTTCTTGTACCAGGGCGGGTACCGAGTCTGCTACAGCTACGGGCCACCTGGCCGAGGGGTCACTAAATCCTATTGGTGACGTCACTGGGGGACAGCAAGGTTCTATTACCAGGACTATGCCAGAGGGTCTACGCCCTTGTACTGGACAGATGTCTGAGAGGGTGCCTGTACGCAGCACTACTAGCCACACAGCCGAAGGCAATCGGCATACCAGGCACCATCCTGAGGTGCAGGGTAGGCCTCAACCTCCACCGCCAAGGGTCTTGGAAGAGGTCGGGCCCAGCATGGCAAGCACCCTGACACAGGCACGTACAATGCAAAGCAGCAAGATGGCCGCATGCCCAGATAAAATGGCGGCTCGCCCAACACCATCCCCCTTTGGGAAACAGGTAGGGGAAAGAGTTTCCAGGTGGGACTGGTCTTCACCGGGCACGTGGCCTACGACATACCCTTCATTGTTGCAGGGCATATACACCCTGCATACACCCCTTAAGGCATAGTGTTTCCAGGTCTCAGCACATGCCCGCACCTCCAAGCGCTCCACCTGCCTGTGAAGACATGTTTTTTGAAAAGTTTCGGACTCTCATGAGGTCTCCACAGATGGGCATCATGTTTCCGGTGATAACCGTTACGTGGAGTGGTGTTTTGCAACCCTTTCACTTATTTCCATGCAATTGTTTTTTCAATAATGTAAAGTGTGCTAAATTTTTTTTGTTTTTTTGTTTTCTCAACAGGGTTATTTAGGTCCTGAGGAAGACGTGTACAATAATTCCATCTGCCGAAATGTATGATGTATTGGTTAACATCACTAGGTAGTTAGCCTTACGTAGACCCTGCAGTTATAGGACTACTTTAGATTAGGAGCAGTTGGTTTCTGTTAGTCATCAATAGTGACCTTCATTCAAGCCCACCATCTTGTATGATATATAGGGGGCTATTCATTCTTTGTTTATGTATTATGAGTTTGCTTTAAATGTCTTTAATTGTGTGTGTATTGCCACTGATCATAGTTTGTATAATTGTTTTTTCAACAAATATCATTACGATTATTTTGTAATATCAAGTTATTGTATTAGTTCATTGATTGTTAGCAATATATTTTGAAGAGACATCTGTTACAAATGTTTTTTGTTGTCTTGATGATCTAGGCATCAAGAGGTTTGCTTAGAAATGTCCTACATGAGGTTTAGTACATGTCCATTATGAAAAGACCCAGTGCTCCAGATAAGATTTGGAAGTGGGAGTATTTTACTCATTTTTTTTTTTAAGTTAGAAGTAAAATGATTTTTTTGGGGGAGTACAAATATAAGCTCAATTCCCAATGACAGTATGTTTATAAGTGAGTAAAGATATGTTTTATCTCAAACTGATTTGTTTGTGTGTAATAATGTTTTCTTTGCACCTAGTTATGCCTGCACGTTAAAATATAAAAGTGTACTTCTTCTGATCAGGCACGTATAATAGTACTTTCTTCCTGAGCTACTATAGGTCCAGACACATCCATGGAACTGTGTGAGTGACACAAGCTTCTATGTGTCTGCATCCTATTTTTTGATGAGTATTTTTACTCCCTGTATTTTGGGAGTATTTGCCTATTTTTAAGGAGTAAAAGTGGCAGATAGATCCGTTATCTGTAGGGCTGCACAGCCCGTGTATAGTTTGTGTTTATTAAATCATTCCTGGTGGGATCACTTTCCTGTATTTACATAGTTTACCCCAGTTCTCTTCCAAAGTCAGGGTTTGCCCTTCTGTATATGGTATGGTGAGGCGGGCCACCACTCCACCATGGATATGGGGTGATGGAGCCCCCATATTGTGGGGGCTGCAAGGTCCACGCTACGCCACTGATGAACATAAATAAGGCTCTGGGTAAAGCCCCCCGCTCAGCAATGCTGACCCACAGGCACATGGAGGATCCCTTAAGGCCTGTCATCCATGTGTCTTGAGTAACCACATAATCAACCTTAAACTAGCAGAGTAGGGGACCTGGAGAAATGGTACTGGCGAGCAGCCATGTTGGGCCACGATTGGGTAGACATTTTTTGGGAAAATCTGGCCCAATGACCACCCCACTGCTTCAAGTCGTAGCTGAGACAAAGTATGCTGCATCAAGAAATGATAGAATGTGTGTTTTTGGCCACACAATTCTAAACTGAAAACTATAGACCAGTACAAGCCTTGGAATGATCCAAAATGTAATTTCCATATATATCTATTTGGCATTTCTGTATTAATGGCTGCAGAATATTTTTTTTAAATGATTGCTTTTTTCTAATCTTGACTGCTTTCGCAAAAGTTGCATCCTATATTCTTATGCCCAACCTCTTTCTTCTATACTGCAGGGGCATCCCTTGCAAGGGATGGGAGACGAAACCCCTTTCACCATAAAAAACCTTCTTCCCCTTTAAATTTAGAGGCGCGTGGGGGAGCGGCCCCTGGGGCACGCGCCAACATGATTCCGTCCACCGACGCCACTCCCCAGTCCCGTTTTCTGCATTTGTGGGTAAGAGCCCGATTTCACCAGCGCACCTGGGTTTGGCTTAACCCATGTAATACCTCGCGCTCTTCCCCAAATTCTTCTTCTTCTAGCTTTTTGTCTTCTCTTTGTCATTCGGGTACTCGGTCCTTCAGCGTCATGCTCCTCCCCGGCGCAAGTCGACTTCCGTGGGCTTCAGCAGGTGTTCAGCCTGCGAGGGGCTCTTCCCTACGTCTGACCCCCACGCTCTTTGCCTTCGCTGCCTTGGCCCTGACCACGGCTGGCAAGGTTGTACCGCGTGCAACGCACTGACTCCACGCACACTGAAGAACAGGTTAGCCAGGTGGAGGGAGCTCTTCGAAAGATCGCCTCCACAGGACTTGAAGAACTTCAGCAAGGAGAGATCGAGGCCGCTCAAAGAAGGCCTGCTATTTTTCATCGCACCCCGTAAGGGCGACTCCTTCCTGAGGAAAATCCCAAGCGGGAGGAACCTCTCAGGTTCTAGTACCAGCACACGCACCAAGGCTAGCCCAGCTACCGGCCTTATGGCCGAGGGGTCGTCTGATACTTCCGGAGTCAATGCTGAGGGACCGCAAGGTTCTTTTACCGGGTGTACACCCGAGGAGCAACGCCCTGGTACCGGATCAATGACGGAAGGGGCACCTACACACAGCACTACCGACGACAATGCAGAGGATAGTACGCCTGGACCTGAGGTGCAGGGTAGGCCTCATGCTCCACAACCAAGTGTCTTGTAGGAGGCCGGGCCCAGGGAGCCTTGCACCACGACTTTGGCACGTGGCAGGCAGCTCAAGGAAATGGCTGCTGTGCCAGGAAACATGGGTGTTTGTCTGATGGCACTCCTAGGAACGAGTTTCAAGGTGGGACTGGTGTCAACCAGGTACGTGGCCTACAGTTTATCCATCAGCAGCGCAGAGCAGGTTTCCCCTGCTAACTAGACAGAGTGCGCTCCGGCCCCAGCAACCCCCTGCCACAGCTTCTGCATCCGAAGACAGGTCTTTGAAAGATTCCTGGCGCTGATGCAAAACCCCCAGATGGGTGGCCATTCTATGGGATGCAGTCAGGGACTTGCCCCCCCCTCCCCGGTCACTCCACCAGCGCCCATAATTATTGCTCCCATGGCTCCGGCAACACAGGCCTCAGTGCAGCCTTTGATTCTGGCTCCCGTGCCTCCCACTGCTCAGGCGGTCCCGCAGCAGCCTCTGGCTTCGGTCTCCATGCCGCAGCCCACGGCGCCCAGCACCCCTCCTCCCACTCCGGACCAGCTGGACAATCAGGTGGATACAGACGAGGATGACCTTGACACGCCGTCATCAGCAAAGGCCTTCCACGACAGGCTTGCAGGTTTGTCAGAATATGTGGGCCTTCCACAAGCTGAGCTAGAGCAGCCCGAGGAGGGGGGTCATAGCATAAGTCCTCACCCTAAGACCCCCTACCAAGACGGGTATCCTGATGCAGAAGGACGTTGTGGCTCTGTCCAGGAAGGGGTGGCTCAAGCAACACTTGGCCAAAGCTGTCAATCAGCGCCTCAATGGCAAGTATAGACGGATGGAAGGGGATACACTCTTATTATCAACACACCCCTGCGGCGGTGTCCCTCTACTCTAAGCCTCAGTTGTCCAGTGCCACCCCATCCTCAGCAATGCTAGGCAAGAAGGAGAAAATCTTGGAGGCGTACGGGAAGAAGCTGTACTCCAACGCCTCCCTGCACCTGCATCCGGTCACCGCGGATGCCATGCTGGTAGCCCCTAACCAGAGTTTGTGCCGGAAAATAGCAGACTTCATTGCAGAACATCCGGTGCAGAGACAGGCACGCTTCAAGGCGGGTCTAGGAGAATCCAGGCTGGTAGCGCAGGACATCATGGAGTCCACCGTAGCCCACATTGATACCTCCTGCCGGGCCATCTGCATCGCCACGGACATGAGAAGGACGGCCTGGCTTCAGGCTACTAAGTTTAGCCCCCGCGTCCAGGATCGCATATTAGAACTTCCAATCGAGGGTAGTGACCTCTTCCACTCTACCACCGAAGAGGAATTAGATAATAGGAAGAACGCTCGAAAACTGCAAAGTCTTTATACTGACGAAGGCCACGCCCAAGGCGTACACCCAGTCACATCAACGCTCCAACAAGGGGCAGGCGTATGGAAGGTTCTGGGGATTGCAGGAACGGAGGTCGAGACAACCTAACCGTTCGCCGAGTGAGCACCGGTGCAAGCAACAAAAAGGGGGGCAGCAAGAGCTTCTTCCAGTCCCCCTCCTCAGCAGCAGTCTCAGATGGTAAAATGGCATGACGTGTCCTTTCGGGTCCACGTGTCTCCAGTGGGCGGCAGGCTTGCCTCTCATGTGCATTTCTGGCGCCAGAACTTTGCGGACCCCTGGATCCTCTCTGTAGTATCCAAGGGGTACCGCCTACCGATAACTCCCTCTCCTCCCCTCCACTCCCACAGCTTGGGATGGCAACTCTGTTGGCGGAGATCTGGTCGCTCGTCGAGAGCCAAGCAATGGAAGAAGTACCAGCCTCCCAGAGAGGATTAGGCTTCTATTCCAGGATTTTCGTCAAACAAAAGAAGAACCTGACGGGCCTGAGAGTTGCGTTGGACCTATCCAACCTCAACCTCTCCCTCCCTCTTCAGAAATTCAAGGTGGTTACACCAGCACTCATTGCGGACACACTAGACAAGGGAGACTGGATATGCTCCCTGGACCTGAAGGACGCCTACCTATACGTCCCAATTTTGCAACCTCATCGCTCCTTCCTACGTCTCAGGATCATGGGCTGTCATTTCCAGATCAAGGTGCTACCCTTTTTCCTCAGCTCAGCTCCCCGGGTATTTACCAGACTCATGAATGCAGTGGCAGCCCTCCTCAGGGTCCAGGGCCACCATGTCTCCCTGTACCTGGACGACTGGCTTGTCAGGGCGAGATCCCCAGAGGGGGTTACCCGAACTTCCTCCGCGGTTATGAACACACTCCACAACCTGGGGTTTAGTATCAACCTCAAGAAGTCTCAGCTGCAGCACAATCAGAGCCTCACCTTCCTGGGCCTCATCTGGGATACGAGCTCCAAGAAGGTATTTCCCTCAGAGGACAAGATTATGGCCATCAAGAGGGCCACTATGCACTTCCTTACCAGAGCAGTGACCTCGGCTTGGTGGTACCAACACCTACTGGTTATCATGGAAGCGGCCCTCCTTGCCGTGCCACAGGATGAGATTACAGCTGCACTTCGCAGCCTCATGGAATCGGGGGAAGGGCTCCCAAGCAGAGCTGGTCAGCATACCGCCTTCTCTCATCTCGTACCTCACGTGGTGGTCCAGGGACTGCAACCTGCGGACAGCCACACTGTCCACGGAGTCTGGACCCGGCAGGAGCAGGAGACATATCAACTGGCAGGAGCTCAGGGCCATTTGGGTAGCCCCCAGAGCCTTCATTCCGCTCACTGGAGGTAGGACCATCCTTATCCAGACCGACAACTCCACCAGCATGTACTATGTCAACAGGTAGGAGGTTACCAGGTCCCCTCCGCTGTGCAGCCTAGCAGTCCGCATGTGGGAATGGGCCCTGGACACCACCATCTACCTCACAGCCGTCCACCCCCCCAGGGGAGGCCAACTTGGAAGCGGAAAGGCTCAGCAGGGTGGGAGCGGACAATTACGAATGCAATTGAACAACCAGGTGCTGCAGGTGGTCTGCAACACTTGGGGTCATCCTCAGGTGGATCTATTTGCCTCATGGAAGAACAGGAAGTGCCATCAGTTCACGTCCTGGCAACGGCTAGGCCCCAGCTCCCTGGGAGACGCATTGCAGATTCAATGGGAAGGCATAACAGCATATGCCTTTCCTCCCACACCCCCTGATCCCGAAGGTACTCCGCAAGATGAAGGAAGCTTGTCACCTCAGCATCATCTTGATAGCTCCTTGGTGCCCAGAGAGATTGTGGTTCTGCGAACTGCTCAGCCTCATGGACAGACCACCCATTCACCTTCCGCTGGGTCCGGCACCTCTCCTGTCCCAGCCAGGGGGGCAGGGTCTTCCACCCTGTGCCTCAGAAGTTAGCCCTTGCAGCGTTGTGCCTGAGCAGATCACCCTCAAGCACCTCTGCCTATCACAGGCTAACATGGCGGTCATTCAGGGTGCCAGGAGCAAGGCTACCAGGAGCCAATATAAAACTAAATGGAGCAGGTTCGGTCACTGGGCAGACTCTAAGGAGATCGACCCCCCCCTACGTGCACACTGGGCGATGTGCTCGGCTTTGCGGCGCACCTCGCGCACTCAGACGTTCAGGTGGACACATGTTGCACTTACCTGGCAGCCATAGGGGCCAACAGAAATTCGGAGGACGAGGTCTTCTCCTCCAACCCGATTGTCAAGAAACATCTGACGAGATTGTCCAGGCTTTACCCACCCATGAAGAGGCCACACCCCGTGTGGGACCTCAATATGGTGGTGGATGCCTTGGCACACAAACCATTCGAGCCAATGGCATCTGCGAACATCAGGCTGGTCACCATTAAGCAGACCTTCCAGGATTTTGCAGCATGAAATGGCAAATTTTGCGGCACAAACCTTTATTTATTGCGGCATTTTTGCGGGACATTTTGTACTAACTGGAGGGTGTAAGATTGCCACATTGCAGGAAATAGGCAGAGTGCAAGGCTACAAGAGAGCCAGGGTATCATTATTATGTATCTTTTGTATTGATTTAATAGGAAGAGTCCCAGATGTCTCTGGCTTGGTAGAACAGTGTTCGATTTGGCTACATTTCTGGTTTAATGTTCATGCCTATTTAATAGTATTTCAAAAAAGGTAGCAGGAGCTCCTCTCCAGAAAGAACAATGCATGATAACCTGTTCTGAGATGAGAGTTTGCAGCACATGCTTTTTGTTCACTGTACCTTTCAAAGATGGGAAATGTCCATTTGCATAGCAGTCCAGCACCGAAACGCTATGGCAATTCCTCTCTGAACAAGAGTACCAAAAGCAACCCCATACACGTGTTATCATGACATGTTCTTTCTGTAGAGGAGCGCCTGCTACCTTCTTTGAACTATTTAATAATATTAACTAAATTGATCATTATCAATTGTAATGCTGAAAAGATTCCCCTTCTATGTTCTCCAAACCCCCAAACACCCACACACCTCTCTCACCAACACACATCTCACCAACTCTCCATCACAACTTACATACCTTAACCTCTCACTCTGTCATACAAATACTCACGTGCTATGTCACACTGTCAAGTCACAATTTGCACCGCCCAGCCCCTGCCACACTCCAAATCATACTCCCAACTCACATCTTACACTCTACAATTCCTCCCACAATATACAGTCTTTCATTCTTTTGTGCTGCTTCTACATCTTGCATCCTTTCTCCCATTCTATCACACTCTTCCCTCATCCTTTTTCCCAATCTGCAGCTCACTGCCTCTTTCTGGCCAACCGCTTCCTCTCTGGCTCACTGACCACACGCTCCCTCTACTTTCTGTACCTCTGCTCGCTCTCAGATTTCTGGCACACCGCATCACTGCTTCCTCTGCTCTCTTGTGCAGCGCTTCCTCCTCTGACCCACTGCTCTCCCTTTGCTTTCTTGCCTATCACTTCACATCTCACCCATCACTCTCCCTCTTTCATAGTGTAACCATTTTTTTATTTTTTTTTAAATGTAGATTTTGATCCAGTTCCTCAAATAATGGGGCATTTAAAAAAAGAACAGAGGATATGCTATTTTTAGACAACCCATTTTTGGAAATGAGCAGGTCACCTTATTCTCAAAGATGACCGGCACATTTCCACAGGCTTGAGCTGTAGCGCAAATTGTGCGCTGGCCAGCTGCCTTGAATGGTGTTCTGGGTTGTTTGACTGAAGTGTAATTATTTGCGGCAGAATTGACCGTAGTCAATTTCGCTGCGAATTGATTTGCACTTCAGCCAAACAACCCAAAATGTACCTTTCACCACCACCCCGCCCCCTCCCCTACTTAACTGCTTGGTCGCTGCCACTTCCCCTGCAACCCTGCGGTGCCAGATCCGTCCCTCTAACGCGGGTCTGATCCGACTCCGCAGGCTCCCTTTTTCGTTATTTTCTTTTTTTTTTGTCCCCGGTTCCAATTTTGAGGAACAAGGAGAAAACACTTCTGCAACCACCCTAGACCAAAAATACTGAACATGGGGAGCGGGTGACACCCCCGCAACACATGTTCAGTATTTATAAAAATTGATCGAATAGTACTGGACGAAATAGGTCACATTGTAACATTCAATAGATTTTTGTCATCAAAATGGGCAGTACTTTGAATAGAATCGCTCTCCCGACAGTGTTCTGCAAGCTCCTAGCACCTTTCACAGGGACCGGCCCTCCAGGTGCCTGCCGCTGTAAAATGCGACCCAAAAAATGCATTTTTATCCTGTTTGAGGAACAGATATGCAAGCGGCACAGCAGCGGTTCATACCTTAAAAGAAATGCATGACAGGGTCAGGAAAGACCCTGTCATGCAGTGGCAGCCCCACATCCCGTGTGCATAGGGTTGCCTACAATTTCTGCACATTTAAAAGTGCATCTTGCTTGGAATTGAGGGATGCGCTTTTAAATTGACAGAAACGCCACTTTATTTGATCAAGGAGGTGAAAAAGGCCATCTGAATGGGCGCGCATATAAAATGTGCCCATTCATGTGCCCCTTGTGGATTGGGCTGCACTTTTTTGGTGCGCAAGTGATGAGATGTGTTAGCGCATTTCATTACTTGTGTAAAAAAAAGTTGAGGACCTGTCACCCTGAGTATTATTTTTTTTTAAACAGTAATTTTTGCAGATTACTTTAAAAAAAAGTAAAACTTTTTTTTTTTTTTTTAAAGATGCAATTTGTGCACAAAACGCCTGTTTTTGCACCATTTTGCGCAAAACGGCCGTTTTCGCGGCATTTTGCGGGATCGCAAAATCGCTATAAGCTGGATGGTCTGATTAAGACTGCTTTGCTGGTGGGATTTACCTCCGCTCGCAGAGTCAGTGAGATCCATGCTCTGGTGGCCTCAGAACCTTATGCCACTTTCCACAGGGATAGGGTGGTCCTGCAGACTCACCCGGCGTTCCTACCTAGGGTACCCTCTGCCTTTCATCTAAACGAGGAAATAATCTTACCTACATTATTCGCTGACCCCAAGGACGAGGATCAGAGAGTCTTACACTGTCTGGATGTCTGACGCGCTCTGAAATTCTCTCTGGACAGGACCAAGGGCTTCCGCAAGTTGGACACACTTTTTGTCACCTTTAGGGGCTCCAGACCCGGGTTATAAGGCATCCAAGGCTTCTATTGCACAGTGGATGGTTGCGGCCAGCAAAGAGGCTTATGAAGGGCAGCACACGCCACTGCCAGCCAACATGCACGCTCACGCGGTCTGAGCCAAGCAGGGCCATCACGAGGGGGGTGCAGCGGGGGCAAACTGCCCTGGGCCTCGCCCTCGCGGGGGGGGTCACTGGGCCCCCTCTCCTAAGTGGAAGGCAGCACAGTCTTCCCTGTTCTTTATTCACACGGGGGACTGTGCTGTCTGCTCTCTGCTCCTGCAATGATTTTGCTGTTTGTTGCGAAGCCGTTTGGCTCCGCAACAAACAGCAAAATAATGGGAGACAGCAGGGCTCTGAAGTGCGCTCTGCTGCCTCCCGTCATTTAGCTGAAAACGTGGACATGCTGAATGACAAGAGAGGACTCCTCTCCTGTCAGTCAGTGTGTTCACGTTGTCAGCGTGATCACGCTGATTGATGGGAGAGGAGTTCTCTCTTGTCAGTCAGTGTGTTCACGTTGCTCAGCGTGACCACGCTGACTTATAGGAGAGGAGTTCTCTCTTGTCAGCCAGTGTGTTCATGTTGTCAACGTGATCACGCCAACTAATCGTAGAGGAGTTCTCTCTTGTCAGGCAGCATGTCTACGTGTCGGCTGCGTGGTTGCTTTTTAAGGGTGCATGGAGGTAAAATAAGTGTTTTTTTTATTTTAAATTAAAAGTGTCTATGTATATTTAAATGAAATTAGTACGTATATGTGTATGTATGAATCCATGCGTGCATGTTGGTGTTTGTGTCAATGGCGTGTTTGGTTTTATGTATATATGCATGTATGGAGTTGTGCAACTGGTAGATGAATGCATGGGTGAAAGTGTTTTTTGTGAGTGTGTGTTCAGCACCACCTCTAAATGTAGCCGCCCTGGGGGCCACTTCATTAAGGGGTGGGTTCATGGCATCAGAGGTGCATCTAGGCTAAAATATCAGGGGGGAAAGGGGACTAATACTTCAAATGTAGGGAGAGGCGCTAACGTCAGAGACTGTGAGGAAGGGGCAAACTTCCTTGTGTGGGGGCACCTAACATCTTTCCACATTTCGAATGAGACTTGGTGAAGTCTCCATGTTACAAGCAGCTACCTCTTGCCTTCATTTCTGAAACGTCACACTTAAGGACTGCTGTGAGAATGGGATGTCTCCTATCACCACTTCCCTTCTAATCACTCCCCTAGCATGCAAGTGCTAATCCCACATCACAATTTCAATTACCTAAAAATGTATGGATATGAATGCAGGTGCTAACAGTGAAATGACTTCTCATTGCCATGCTAATCACTATGGCAATTCTCACCCGGTTCCTGCCCTCCCCACCCAAAACACCTCCTCACTGGAACTCTTTGAGCAAGCTTTAAACATGCCTTGCCATCAAACGTTGCCTTCAATGTGCCTGCAAGTGTTTCCTCAAAGGAGTCTTCTGTGATTTCATGACTTCATTGGAGTTGTAAACAGGTAACTGGTGTAATAAAAATGTCTTAATCAGGTCTGTCTTTGGCCACTCAATTTAAAAACACCCTGTGTGTCTTTCGCTGAAGTTCTTTTAAAAATGAGCATTGGAAAAGCCAACAGTTTTAACTTGTGTATAAGTATTAGGTATTTACCAGGCACTGATATTAGCTGCTCAGGTACTCAAACCATTTTGCACTGGCACTATCAATGGCCAGCTAATACCAATACAGAAGTGCCTTTCCCATGCCTACACGAATGCCCAAACTGTTAGCATTGCCAGTGCTCTTTTTGCTTTACCCTTGATGCACAAGACTATGCATCAAGTTTAAAGCAAACATACTACTTGGCTAAATTGGCCCACATTGAATTAAGGCCAGTCTAGCCAGTAATAACGGTACACAGTCAGCCTGGATATACTTTCTGTGGCATGGCACTTTTACTGGCTGGGAGTCCGTACGTGGTAATAATGGCATATATTGATGCCGCCTGCATCAACATAATTAGAAAAACCAGCATGAATATATTTTTATACTAGCATATCTCGTGTGGAAAGGCGGCATGAAATGTATTGGAAAATGTTCCTATGCACAATTTGTGATTTGTAACTATTGGGAATTTCCATGTGCTTCCATACAAAACCAATTGCAAAATGTATGGATTTCTACCCAATTTTGCAAAGAAAGTGCTGTAAAATGCATACTTTTAACCTAATGGTTCAAACATTTTTTTGGGAGTGAGAACCCCCCTCAAGCAACCCTTGTTCGGTTTGGGCTCCCTCACTGTGCTCTGTTGATCCTGCCTAATTGGCACAAACATTTAAGCCTCTTAAGTTCAGAAATGTACCAGCCTCCACTGTACATCATTTGTCACTGTGTATGATGTGTTTTAATGCGCACACAGTGGCAGGGTGCTCCTTAATGATATGATATGGCAATTATAACGTGCCTGTACACAAGTGTTTCTAAGCGCGACAAGGCAAGGAGGGAGAAACAAAAGAGTAGGACAAAACACAGACCTTACTAAGCCTTGTGTCATTCAGATCGTGCAAGAGCACAGAAGGGGGAGGGGAGAGGTGCCAAGGGTGGGGTAGGATGCAGAAGTGCAGTAACAAAGGAGAAACAAGAGTGCAGCCAACGGGTGGCAAGTGTGGGTAATCATAAGTGCAGCCAACGGGTGGAGAATAAGAGCAAGAGCTGGGACTGTAGGGTTACAGATACAGACCACACGTGCAGGGAAGCCAAGAGGCAGTGCTTGGCCCGAATACAGAGCTTGACCAGGTGACCAGTGCATGGATCAGGCAGGTGATCAGCAAGGGAGAGGGAGAGAGAAGGCAGAAGCAAAGAGACCGGTCTTGAGGTGCTTCTGGAACCGGTTATGGTTCTCCTCAAGTTTCAGCGAGGCAGGGAGGCTGTTTCCAAGGGGAGGCCACAGCCGGAGAAAGAGATCTGCCCTCAACTCTTTGCTTGGAAAAGTGACTGACCCTCAGAGAATTGGAGGTGGTGCAGTGGGGAGCTCATCCCATTTTATATATATTTATTCATATGATAAAAAAGTTAGTCTGGCATGAACATTTCTTCAGTAGAGTAATCTAACTTTGCTGTAGTTGATTTGGAGTTGTAGTAATAAACCATATTTGGGAGGCTGCACACAAACTCAAGGGTAGATTTCTTGAGTCTCCTGTTTGCGAAGATCTGCAACTGGCCGAGTGCAAGAAATTGTAAGGTGGCTTCACCAAATGTTTTGCCCCGGGCCTCGCCACATCTTCTAACAGCCCTGGAGCCAAGGCCACGGTCATCGCGTTCCAGCGGCAGGTTCTGTGGCAAATCAAAAGCAGGGCGGCTACTTGGGCCATCCCTTTGGCTTTCCTGTAAGCATTCCTGTTTGGGCGCTGGCTCTAAATCAGACGCGGCCTTCGCACAGGCGGTACTAAGGAACTTATTTGCCTAAGGAGGTTCTCCTGTCCACCCTGGGGCTACATTCAGTTGAAATTGCCCATGCAGTATGGAGGAAAGGGGACGGGACGTACAAGTAATTATGAGTTACTCACCGTAGTGACTAACATACTCTTAGTCCTTAGTCCCCTTTCCTTCATACGTCCCACCACCCTCCCCCCTAATAATACTGGTGTCATTAGGCAATGTTAAATAGTGTTGACGCGTCAATGGGGATTGAGGAGTGGCACCGGTGGGCGGATTCAGGGTAGCGCATGCAACCGGGGGTGCACCCCCGCACGCTTCTAAATTTAAAGGGGAATTAGTTTTTTTCTGGTGAAAAAGGTTCCGTCTCCCGTCCCTTTGAAGGGACGCCCCTGCGGTATGGAGGAAAGGGGATGAAGGACTACGGTGAGTAACTCATAATTTATAAGACCGGCCCGCCCCTTGCGTGACTATTTATCTAAATGGGAGATGAGACAGCAGACTCTGGCGCTACAGACTCAACTTATTTGTTTTATTTTTTATTTTATTGGACATTTGTATGGCGCCTATACACACAAGTCTGTATGACTCTGAAGGGACTAGGCCCCAGTAGCAGCATCAGATGGAGAGTTAACAAGGGAGAGGGAAGGAAGAGGAGAAAAAGAAAGTCTTGAGAAGTTTCCGGAACTTAAAAAGATCTGGCTCAAGTCTGAGGGGGAGAGAGGCCATTCCAGAGGGAGCCAGCCGAGGAACGGGATCTACCTCCCACTCTCTGCTTGATGAAGCGTTTGACCGGCAGACAATTGGAGCCAGAAGACCGAAGCTCTCTGTGCTTCGGTCTCTGTTTCAAACCCAAAATGAGCTTCCTAGTGAGAACATTCTTAAGCTCAGCCAGCATTGGGCTGGGCCCTCGGGTTTCAGCCCTGGTTGAAATTAATTCACCCTTGAGTGGGCCTGTCTGGTTTCATTTATTTGCAGGGCAAAATTTGTTCCATTAAAATGAAATATACACTTGTATGTACATCCAGGCCTGCCTGCTGTAGATGTTCAGTTCAGTCACTGCACCGTTTCTTTTTCTGTGCGTTCCTTCTCAACTCAAGTGCTTGTGTACAGTACAGATCATCCTGCCCTGGCCACCCAGCTCGATGCATGGGATGCTCAAGCGAGAGCGTGACTTAGCCTGGACTGGCCATGCGCATTGCAAATGCACCTGCACATTGGTGAACGAGGGTCGTGGTCCATACAGAACTTAAACCAGTTAGAGTGATGGTGGGGCGAAAGACTAGAGCAGCAGAGCAGGGAGGCATACTCTGAGAATGTGTGAATGACTCATAGGGCCTCATTACAAGTTGTGCGGAATGCGTTTAACGGCACCGGTAATAGTGCCGGCGCCGTTAAACGCATTCCGCACTATTACGAGGTTCCCTCACGGGACCCGATGTGGACGTCTGGTTTATTCAGATGTCCATAGCAGGTCCTGTGAGGGAACCAGGGAGCTAACAGGCCCTATTGTAATGGGCCCGTTGTTCGCTCCCTCCCCATTCTCATTGAGCCCTATTGGGGCTCGAATGGGAATGGGGAAGGTCCGGGTTCCCTGAATGGGGAAATACTGGGCCCTCCATACTCGTAATGGCCCGGTATTTCCCCATTCAGGGAACCCGGACACGGTTCTGGAGGCAGCCATGGCGCCAATAGCGCCATGGCTACCTCCAAAGTCGTAATGAGGCCCATAGTCTTGGTTGCAGTGCTGCTGTCTGCACAGCTCACTCTTGCTGCTAGCCAGCTCAGGCCTGCTCCTGGTGTGCATTCCAGTCAGTGAGTTCTGGCCTAGTGCAGTCCCACCCGTCATTGCAGCAGCTAAACAAAAAATATAAAAATAAAGAAAGCAAGCATTGCAAGTAGTGTAGTGGTGCTGCTGGCCTGTGCTGGCCTTGAAGAGATAGTCAGTGGTGGCTCGGCCATGGCTCATCTTGCATCCGCTCAACCCCGCTTCGTCCAATCTCACCTGCGGCCAGCCTCCGCTAACTCTACTTCCCCCAATCCCATCTCCCCCTTTACTCCAACTTTATTTTCACAACTCCTTTTCTGCTTTCTTTTTCTCCCCCTCTTCCCCTGTATGGTATTCTCTAACCATCTAACTCGACATTGTCCTACTCCAGGGCCAAAATCTTGATGGGTTTCCAGGATACCCTTCATTCATATTCATGAGAAGAAATTTGCATAATTTCAGAATCATTGTATGCATATAGATCTCATGCATATTAATGAACAGTATCCTGAAAATCCAACATGTTTCCAGTCATTGAGGCCTGGAGTTGGGGGCCCCCCTGATCTAACTCTATTTCTGTTCCCCTCGTCATTCCCAATCACCGCTCCCTCTTTCACATTCTCTTCTTCCAGCTGCATTCTCTGCTGCCCTGACACTCCCATTAGCCAGACCTACACTTGCCCCCACTGCTCCCCTCACTCTGATCTTTCTCTCCATACATGACTACATTCAGTTGGGAACGCATCTAGATCACTGCTGCACTGAATACACAACTGTGTTAATATGCTAACAGCATTGCGATCCCTATCCACAGTAAGGATCCCTCCATGAGTCCCTATACAAATTCATACAATACATAATCAAAATATTTGTGGATATGTGGGACTGCACCCTGTTATTTATGTTACCTGATTGATTACTAATGTCTGTTATATTTAATATCTCATTTAAATATATAGTATCAGTATTAACAATTAATAAGCTGATAAACCAAAGCAAATTTAAAATTTAACCAATTCATAATCGAGTTATGAACTAAATCAAAAAAGGTTGCCAACATGCACTTCCTCAGGTTGCATATAACAGTGATGTTAGTATCGCAATCATAACAAACCATTGATTAACAATTGCTTTCTTAAATCAGTGATCGCTTGTACAGGGTTATAGACCTCTCCAAGAATCTCAGAAAAACTATTTGAATAAACAAATTAGCAAGGGAAATGCCAATATCTCTATAATAAATTCCCATATTGGACTAAAAAAATAAAATCAGTATGAACCTTTGTTGTAAACAATACTCTGATTCTCAAATTCGTTTTGAACCCTTCTGTATGGGCGCACTTTCCTCCGGTATCCAAAAGAACTAACAAAGACATTTTAATTGTTAAAACTAGCTAATACATTTCTAACCATTCCTATCAAAAATATTCTATTCTATAATGGCAGGAAAATATTGTACTGTACGGAAATGCTGTAGCTGCACTCACTGTGTATTCGTCAATTCTACTCTGAATATTTATTACATCCTCCAAGACCACTCCGTTTCCACAGTCCAAACGAATGTGGCTGCTTGCCATGGTCATTTAACTACCTTCTGTCAACAAATCTGCGTATTTAATTCAAATTATCCTGTTCATCAATATATCTATTAATTCTTTCACAAATGGAACTCTGTTGACTCGTTTTTAGCAAATATTTTATGTATATATGATGCAATCCATAAATCCCTTACCGTAAAGGTTGATCTAAATAAAGCTCCCTTGCACATTAAGTGCTTAACTGATAGTTCAACAATCCTGTGTGTCCTCACGTGACCTGCTCAAACATAGATTCTCAATCACCACATAACTATTGAATCCTGATGAAAATGTTCACACTGAGAGCCTCTGTTACTAGTTTGTGAACCAAAACACAGTAACACCATTACCTTAAAATTTGAATTCAAAGGTTCTCATGCTCAACAACCCTTCAAAACCAGTCCATGTATCTCCTAAATATTTTTAGCCTGTCCTGTCAAAACAGCAAATCCCAGTGGTCAATAACTGTTATGTCTCTTCCTCTCCAGATACCTCAAGATTCGCACACCCTCCCTAGCTTGCCCAGCCTCATTATACTTTGATTCAGTTCAAGGTCCAACCTTCCCTCTGTCTGAAATCCACCCTCTCTTTCTGCCTGGTGACAACCCCCCCCTCCTTTATTCCAGCTCCCTTTCCTTCTTTCACTCCTCCTCTCTCCAACTGTTTCACACCATCTTCTCTTGATTCGCTCTCTGGGTATTGTAAAACACCTTCTCTCTTTCTCTCTCTTCTTCTCAGTCTCTCTACACCTCACTCAGTTTCCTTGTGTGCCTTGTTCTCCTTGACCCTCTTACCCATCCACTCAACGTTTGTCTTTCAACAGTACTCTCACATGAACCACTCATGTAAATCCTTACAGAAATTATAACAGTAGGATTTTTTCCCCCATTCCAAATGGAATGTCGTAACCAGAATACAATTTACCTCAAGGGTCAGGAGGGGAATGACATGTGCTTTTTGTAAATGTACAAGAGTGAAAGACCCACTACCGAATGTAACCTCCTTGTTTTTTATTCTTTGACAAAGACAACCTGCTCCATATGCTATATGAGGAAAATAAAGTGACATTCATGCTAAGGGGTTCCCTACTTACTTTGCTTCGGCAACGTCTTTGGAGTAAGTTATGGTCTTTGGGAATTTTGCAGTCGACTGAAATTGATCATCAATCTTCACCCAAGATACTGCTATCCAGATTAGGCAAAATGCTGATGAAGTTTTGGTGACTCTCATAGCAACAAATGTCCGGCTTTGGCAGGGCTGCAGCTTGGCGCCAACTCTTAAATTGTATCTGGCTGATTTTGATGATTAATTAAACAAGTTTTTTGTGTTTTTCTTTCGAAACAAGACCAGTTAAAAATACCATTTATTTTATTTGCCAATGGTATTAGCCTTCAAAACACAGTTTGGTCTTGAACGAACGTTGTATGGCAGGATATGAAAAGATTAATTTAGCCAAATCTGTAATCTTATCAAGTAAACTCAGGAAGTCTCGTCTGCAAAGTTACAAGTGGTTGATATATGTTAAAGGGTTTATAGTCATAATGTAGATAAAAAATGTCGACTTACAAAAATGTAGAAAAGAAAATGTAGAAAACAATGTCGAAAACCTATACATATAATGAAGAGTCAATTTTTAGAAAAAAAAATGTCAAAAAAAATGTCAATTAGCACTATCAATAAATACATAAACAAGAAGAGTATCATTTACTAGGGGGGGTCCCCCCCAACCCAACACCGCCCCATCCCCCACCAACCTCTCACCCCTCATACTCAACACATTTTAATTATAAATATTTATTTTATTTGAAAAATTCAAAAAAATGTAGAAAAAATTCGACATTGTTTTCTAAAAAATGTTTTCGACATTTTGACTTTCGACATTATTGCATTCTACATTATGACTGACCACCATGGGAAAGCTCTTCCTGCTGTTCCGATTTGGATTTATTTGGGGTTTCCCATTCATGAAAATGCAACTTCTGCAGCAGTTATTCTTAGATTGAAGGGGGGAATGTTGCCTTTAATGGCAGAAATGAAAACAATTAAGACAAGATGTTGTGGTTATACTTTATTAACACTGATTACATTTTATACGGGTAAAGTTTTGCTATTCAACTAAGTGATTGCATCTTGAGGCAACTCGAGGAGTCTTTTGGCAAAATATCGTTGGGCTCCCCAATGGTAAACCATTATATTTGATTTGGATGGAATTAGGGCTACAATCATGGAAAGCACTAATAAAATGGAACAAATTACCAATGTTCCATAACATTTTTAAATCTGCCAGCCAAATCGCTTTATGTAAACTTAAACTATATGCTCCTGAATAATCCCCTCCAATCCTTAACAAACTTTGTAAGAGTGTTTGAAGCAATTCTAAATGACGCAGACGCCACATGACAACCTTTATTGGACAATCCTGTTCAAGTAAAACACAAGCTGTGATAATATGATTGGGGATACCAGCATTCACAAATGCAATGTATATATCATGTGTAGGAAACGAAATTTGCTATAGAAGGTTTGGTTCACCCCCCTGTTATATAACATGCACACTGAAACAAGAATTCCACTACATATCCATGTGTTTTCGCTTTAATCTTTAAAAGCGTTGGTGGTATTCCTGTAAGGGTCCTGAGAATTTGGAAACCTTGAAACATCTTTTACTTTATTGCACAGAAATTCAAAATTGAGAATTTTAATCTTTAGTAGATTCATGCACAATTCCAATATAGTAGATCAAGAGGCTTTTGGGGCTCGTTTGCAGAAAGGGTAGTTATCATCTCTTGTCTTAGTTCTTATTAGATGTTTACAGATTATACATTAAGTCTAAGGGGAACACTACTACGCTGGATGTGATAAATTGTATTTCTCATAGCTAAAAGATGAATTGAGTCTCCTGACGAGGCTTTCTTATGAATCACTTTTAAGGGAATTGTGAGGGATATGACTTAGTAAAATATACTTTAAGGATGAGATATATAATTAGGGATTATTATTTGTATTCTTCTTTTTTCTTGTTTTTTTTTTGTAACCAAACATTGTATTTGTGAAATGTTTTTATAAACTATATCGCAAAAAAAATATGGCATTCAACAAAAAAATACTGCTTGGTATTATATAAGCATACATGAAAATAAGGGGGATAGTTCAAAACATTGCTTTTGTGTGACATTTTGTCTTGATACATTTGGGTAGCAGAAGTACCAGTCTGACACAATGGTGGCATGGTGATTGGCAATGACTTGTATTCAGGGTAAAATAAAGAGGAAACCTATGTCTCCCTAACTCTAACCAGGGTTTCCCTGACTCTAATAAGGAACCGGTCAGAATGTTCAAGTTAATAAAAAGAGTCCATCGTCGTGTCAAAATGCCTACTTCTATCCCTCACATATATAACTAATAAGAAAAGGGTAGCAGATCTTCTTGATCCAGAAGAATGACCCCTTCTTCTGGACAATGAGTCGCAGTTCCAATCATAGGGGGAATTGGACCTTCTCAAGGTCTCAGTTCCTTTCTGAGGAAAACAAAGTTCCAGCTTATGGTGCTGTAAGATTTCAGTTCAAATTAAAAAGAAAGGTTTGACTCAAACATCATTCCTTATTGACCATAGTTTTTTGTTTCACTATTGGGTCCCTGGAGAATGCCTGCCTTCTCCAGGTATTTGATTCTAAATGTTCTCACAGTGCCAGGGGAATGACTCCCTTCCACGGGCCTTCTTGTGTCTGATTGGCTTCATGATGCACAATCTTTGGGAAAACCACCAGGAGGTATTGCTTCCTTTTCATGAGGCCTCTTGGCTACGGTTCAGAAGGGCTGGGTGAAATCACTCCCCTCCCCCAAGCACTTCTTAGGCTTAAGCGTGTAGTTCACACTGTCAGCGGGAATGCTTCTTTCCCCCTGGCTGCTTTTTTCTTTTTGGCTCTCACAATTCACAGTTCAATATTATCAGGCAGTATTTCTCCCTTCCTCTGGCTTGTTTAGCACTTCAAAGGTTCACACTTCACTCCCAATCTTATGTTTTGCGAGTTCCAGACCTGTGTATTGCTCATGTCTTGGTGCAGTAATCCAGGTTCACTACCCTGCCAGGACCTGTGCCTGTGAAAATTACTTGGGTTACTCTTCACAAAAGGGTACACGTCTCTGACCCGTGTTTGAATGCTTGTTAGCCCTTCTGGAGGACCACCAGCCTTTCCGGCAACTGAGGTACCTGAAAGAGGCTTGCCGGTGTTCTTCGCTCGGTTGTGGCCTCTTTAATGTGTCCTTTCGAGCCTCTCACAGGCTGTGCTGTTTTCTGGTGTGCTGCGGTGGCACTGAAGCATTTGGTTCCTTGCAGGCTGCGTGTCTCCTATCGACCACACTGTCCAGCTTCTCCTTGTGTCTAGATGGCTGCTTCACTACAGCTCTGGTCGATTTCACCACGGCAGACCAATATAGGGACAGCTCTGCTTACAGGGCAGTGTCCCCAACAACGGTTTCTCCTGTTCTCAGCTCCAGTCTGCTTCCTGTCTCGATGTTCCTCCAGGGAGAGCTTTTCTCTCTGGCTGGATGGTTCTTCCACGTTGGGTCGATTGGGAGCACCACCATAGACACAGAAAGCCCCTGTTCTGCCCCCTTCTGTTCACCGACAGCTCAAGCGTTCCTCACGCCCGTGGTTCCTCCAAGGAAGGCTTCTCTCTCCTTCCTGGTTTCCCTCTTCAGTTTTGAATGGGCTCTGCCCAATCGGGTTTCGAGAGAAACTTGACTGTTTGTTCTCATAAGTGCTTGCTACGCCTCCACACTTCTTCGTCCTAGTACTGATCTTGAAGTCTTCTAGGGAGTAAATTGATCCCTCCCTCCCTCCCTCATCTCAGTACTGTGACGAATCTGAGGATGTCATCCTTTCTTCCCTAGGGAGTGAGCTTTCCCATGGACCCAGGGCGGTGTGTCCACCGAACAATTATCCCACTGGGCTAGTGCACTGTGAAAGGATCGCATGGGGAGGCAAGCCCCCTACGGAATTAGGGATGATTATTCTCAGGAAACAGTATTCATCTGCTTTGATAACCTCACCCACTTCTCCAATACCAAATCCACCCTCCTCTCCCTTGTAGGGAGAACTACTATACTCTGTTGTGAGGTTGACCATCTTAAAGCCCTTGACAAACCTGTAATATCCAAAGTCTTTAAGCATCCTGCTTCAGAGGGAGAAACTAGTACTGAGACAAGTAAGATCACTTCCAAGAAATGAAGTGGGCGGTCTAGAATATTCCGAGATGTCAGTTGCTGGTATGGGGGCAGCTGCCCGGCACTGGAGTTTAAAAGATAAGCCTCAGCGAGGCAAGCCTCCCGAGAACGAGTCTCAATGGAACATGTATTTGAGAAGGCACAGCGAGTTGCCTGCAGCAAGCAAGCAGAGGGAAGCCGAGCCGGAAGCCACAGAGAGAGGTTGGGGAAAGGCTGATGAAGGTCCAAGTTTGAAAAACCCAAGTGAGTTGGTGCAGGTATCCACCACAGGGGTACCTGAACTCCCTTGAGCCACTTGGAGTGCGAGACGTGCAGCCGGTAGGGGAGGGACGCCTCCTGAATTGCCGCTGAGCCTGCCTCTCACCAAAAATGTGTCACAGCCTCAGCAAGCAACACAGTGACTGGGGAAACGCTGGTACTGTTCAAGAAGAAAACAGGTATCTGGGTTTGCCAGAAGTTGTTAGAGGTTCACGGAAGCTTCAGAGAGGGTCAGCGACCCGTAAACAAAACCAGTTACTCACTTAAGTGAAGAGTAAACCAAGGAAGAGTAACACCACTGTGTGTGTCTGGGACCTGTACCCAAAAAAGAGGGTCTGGGACCCGAAAGAGAATCAAAACCAGTTGCTCACTGGGCAGGAGAGTGAACCAAGGAGGAGTAACGCCACTGGAACCAGCACCCATACCAGAAACCAAGATTCAAACAGAAGAGGGTCTGGTACCCTGTGAAAGAAACATTTATTGAGAATTATCCAGTTTGGCAAGAGAGGTCACCAAGCCACCTTTGCGAGTCTCGGTCTCACACCGACATAGAACATTTAAAACCAGGAGACCCTGGGAATAATAAAGTGAATCCTATTACTTGATAGAGAGGAATCCGGAGTCAATAGGACATTAACACTGAACATATGAGAGACTTTACCTTATTTATGATCCAGCCTTTTGAAAGAAGAAGTAGTCTAGGGTAGATGAGCACTACCCCAATCTTGGAACTTTGTAATTTTGAACATTTCTTTTTATCACCTGATTACCAGCTGATCTGGGAACTTTTCTGTTTATTGGGAACACTAAGAACAATGTTTCCATTTAGTAAAGAATACCCTTGCACAGTTATCTAAGAATGTAAGTGTTAGGGACAGAAGTAGGTTTCTCATACAACGGTGACAGACTTTGTTTTCGGACTTCCTGCCTTTTCCAGGCAGGGAAACCCCTAATAGTGTTTAGGGATACAAAGGCATTTTTTCAACATTTTTGTGTTATTAAAAGTGTGTGCCAACAAATCTGCCACCAGTGTGTCCAACTCCTACTTCAGCACCCATAAAGTGCGTAAGGGATACATATCCCTTGAGGGGTCTACACTCAACCTCATCCCAGTACTTCCTATATTGATTGTATGTCAAAAACACATAGGAACACTAGTGAAAGTGTTGTTGGGAGGGGGCTAGGAAGGTGTGTAAAATGGGCTTTGGGGATCCCATGTTCTCCCCAGGTCGTCACTAATCCCATAGAGGGCTATTCTCCACCTTAAGATCCACCTGCTGAGTACCACACCCAGGTGGACTATCAGGTAGCAGCCTCACCACCCTGGCCTCATGGGACGAGGCTCCCCATAGGATAGAAGTGACGACATCCAGGGATTTGTCACTGTAACTATTGCTAACTTATAACCGTATAGCAGTGCTCATCAGTCAAACGTTAAAACGTAGGGCCTTGTCCTAAACAATGTTTATGGCCAGTGTCATAACAACAAATGTTAAGTACTATTATTTGCAGGCGCCAGTTGGGAAAGATGTCTGTACAGTGTTTTCTGGGACACTGGGGTGATGTAGGGGGGGGGGGGGCTTACGCCAGAAAATCATGCAGTACTGCTGAAAGCGCTCCTCTCTGTTTGGCGGTATACAAGTGCAGGCTCGGATTGGCCTAAAGGACAATGTGGCAATGCCTAAAGAGCTAGCCGTACATGCTCAGTTGGTGGTTAAATTGGGCCAGCTTTTTGTACAAAGAGGGACTGTTTGAGTTACTGCAAAGTGGGTAGTTTTGACTAATGTTACTGACCAAGTATGGTTTAAAATTCACTATTTGGAACATTTTACAAAAAACTTATCGGATTGTACTTAGTCTTCAAAGGTAATAAATTGCCATTTCAGATTGTTGGACACGTTTTCCTGGTCGCTCGAGTCAATGTTCTATCCCAATCCGACCCTGAGCTTGCAGCCCTAACCTCGCCCACTCTGCACCATTTCATGTTTTTAATTGGATCATGTGAGGGCTCAGAAATGTGAGGCGGACAATTTTGTAAAGATTTTTATTAACTCAAGGGGTTGGATAAGCGCCTAACTATTCCTACCCTGATGAGGATTTCCCTGCCTAAAATAAACTAAAGGAAACACTCTAACAAAAGGTTTCTGTCCCTTACACTTGTACATATAACAACTCAACAAGGTAATATATGGCAGTTTAAAACATACAAATATAACATTTAGGTTTGCAGCATAATAACAGTGTGTCCTTATACTCTGGTTGAATTCCCCTTCCCCAGATTCAATCAGGAAATCCTGTCTTGTAATAAAGTTGCAATGCAGTTCTTTTGATTCCAACTTAACAATAATAGTTCCAATACTTCAGAATTGTTCAGCAAGGTTTTTCCTCTTTCAACTTGTGACACAAACTACTCAAAACAATCTTTCTCTCATAAACCAAGAATGCTTCCTTAGTTCATTAGGATCAACAGAAATTGTCTGTCAGGATGATTCTGCAACAAAAGACATGCTTTTATAATGTTAGATCATTCTGAAGCAGTTTACACAACACTAGCCTTAGCAATGTAAGTTTGTCAGGATGATTCTGTAATACTTCACAAAGACATCTTCGTGGTTCCACCATTTCTTCTATATGACTTTTCACTACCACATCACAATACTTCATCAACTTCCACCTGGTCCACTCACCTGCCAGGCCTACTACTACAAAGCTCTCTGTTGTGGTGTGCTCTCCTGCCAGAACAGAATAAAGTCCTACAAAAGTCCTCAGTCCGAGTGTACTCTCCTGCCACACCAGAATAAACCACGAACTACAAGTACTTCTGTGGTAAAGGTCCGCTTCCAACAAATTAGCAATGTCTCTTGCTTCTTTTTCTTTAAATTATGTTAGGCATTTAGTTCATTTCAAACATTTTAGTCAGATCATGATTATCACACATGTTCCAAATCTTCCAATTGTTCTGTAAATTACAATACCTTAAAACATTTTTAAAAATCATCTCTAAGAATTTTACCAGAGCACAAGTCAACCCAGCATTTTCCCCACAATCCAAGGCCTCCCACCATGCTTCAGCATCAACTCTGAGATTCTTGTACAAATGGTTATAAAAATACAAGGTCCTGTACAATCTCAACTCCGGGTAAAAAAAAGGTTAAGTGTTGCAGGGATTCCACTTGAGCGTTACAAAGTGTACATTTGATATTTCCTGCGCCCACTATGTATCTAGATAAGGTGGTCTTTGTATGTAGTATATTTAGACGGAATGGAGGGAACAAATCTCTGTATCTTTGACTCGAGAACCTTTTAAGAGCGTCATGTTAGGGGATGCTGAGAGATTTGTTGAAATTGTTTGTACCTTGGAGTTAGCTCTTTTTATTTCAGTATCCCGTCAATTGGTCGGCCCACAGTATTCTTTTAACGTACGTTGTGTTGCGATAAAGGATGTCAACTGATAAGCCCAAATTTCACACTACATCTTTCTTGCCACCTATTGAATGACCAATCTGGCACTGCAGCCTAATTTGAAAATAGAATTCTGAATTTGGGTGGATAATCAGATGTTTGCAATTTTCTGAAGAGGAGTAAAGATTTCCCTACCACTCTCTTACTTGTAGAGATAGCAGAACTATCTCGTGTCTAATCACTGACATGGGGGCAGTGTTTGGGACGTGCAAAATCTGTCTCCAAAATCTTCCTTCAAGACAATTCCATATTTCCCATAACAATCCAAGACAGGCTTCGGCAGCAAAAGTGATGGCTGGTGTTACTTTCTGATTGTAGAAGTGTATAATCAGGAGGGTTTATGGTCATAAACTCGAAAAAAAAAAAATCTCGAATAAATGACGTTTTTTATTCGAAATGGGGGGGTTCTCCCCCAACTCCTCCTTTTTTTTTTGCCATTTTTTTAAAAATTCCGGACCCCAAAATAAATATATAATTAAAAAAAGAGAAATTCGACTTTTATTTTTTCGGTCTTTTTTTTTCGACCTTATTGTTAGTCGAGATTTTTTTTTCTATATTTTGACTGACCACCAAACAGGAGGACCGAAAATGTTCCATATTTCCATCCAATTAGGATACCCTGGGGCGTTAGTTGTTTGATTTTGCTTACTCGATGTTTGTTGGAATGGGGGAGCTTGGGTGTGTTCATCCATATGGTTTGTTGATGTTTAAAAAGTTGATAATAAGTGACTGCGGATCTTCTTTACATTGTAGAGGTTTACCTTTGAAACAAGTGAAATGCAAAGCTTTGTACTGTGTCCTTTACTTATTTGAAGGAAATTCTTTGCGAAAAAAGGAAACAAATATTTCCTTACTGCAGGTGCCAGTACATGAGAACGTCTTGTTGCAACAAAATCATGCATGCACATGCCAAACAGAAAAGTGAGCGCCTATTAGAAACAGTTTATAGGGTATACACAGTAGAAAAATATAGACAAAGTGCTGGCTTTCTTCCATCAAAGGAAGATGGTGGAAGGTCCCAAATAACCTGCGTCCTGGCAAGCCTTGCAGCACAGTACCTGTTCTAACCTGACAAAACGAGCCAGGGGCACGAGACACTATGAGCTCTGGCAAAAACACAGCCTGCGAGGTAGGCTACAGCAGGGTTCAAAATTGCTGGTAGTTATTTAGTTCCTGCTTCTAACCCATGAAAGCCTGATTAGTTTAAATCCAACAGTGACCAGCAGCTACTTGGCTCCCCAAGCCAACAGGTGCCTTACAAACATGCACATGAGACATAAACTTTGAGTGTTTGGAAATGTGAATAAAGAAGAATTAGGACACATTTAAATATAGTATAGCTCAGTGGCAACTATAGGGGTAATATAGCTCAGTGGCAACTATAGGGGTAATATAGCTCAGTGGCAACTATAGGCGTATTGTAGATTAGTGGCAACGCGCTCGTCTTGAAAGCAAGCCGACTCAGAGGAAATCCCGAATCCCGGGTCCGCGCTTAGAAAGCTCTTCGGTGTTAAGTGTGTGTTATAATTATTATTTCTTTTTTATAACATAACAGATCATAAATAATGGCCAAAATGATAGTGTGCATTTCATATGAAAGTTAGATTTGCAGTGCAGTGTGTACTTGCGGTAATTAAGAAATTGGCTCAGCCTGTTTGCAACTGTAGCGAGCTACCTTGGTGTTCTGAGATATTGTCAGTGCTTTTGTTAAACTATTTGTTTGCTGCATGTGGAGTTTAGGACATTGCGACTGACCAATGTCAGGAGTAGTATGTAAAGAGAGAAGAACCACAAAGATTCCACTTGTTGCGCTCCAAATCAGAATTGTATTCAAAAAGAAAATTATACGGAATTACTTCATTCCATTTTTTAATGCTTTTTTTTCCAATTTTTCAATTAATTCATTCCATTTGTTTTCATTATTTACCGATGTTTGAAAAATGCAGATTCATTTTCATTCACATTTCTTACTTTATGAAGAAAAAAAGATTTTCCTTTGTTTACGTTCAATAATGTGGTTAGTTGTTTAGGCTAACACCCTCTGTAGTTGGTTATTTGAGCTGACACCCTCTACACTTGTTTCACCATGCTATGTTTTGCATGGTTCTTCAGGAGGGATTTAGGTAGCTTTTATTTATGAGAACACTGTCTGTGTTGCCATTAATGCAGTTGTTTTGTGATATGCTTGAAAATGTGATGCGTTTCCTAGGTGCATTCCTTTGTTGCCTGCATAGTCAAGTATGGCTGGTTTAGCAATTCACCACTCGTGCTCTGGGTTCCTTACGGCTGTTATCCTGCTCGATTCTGGCACGATTTTGGGGAGATGCATCGGATTCGATTGTCCCTTGCTCCTGGTTCCCAGCGGTAGCTCCTGCCTACTGGGGGATGCCTGACACCCAGGGGCTGGTTTTTGCTCCTGCTCATTGAATCATAATTTTGAACCCTGCACAGCCAAGTGTGGTGCCGCAAACCTAAGGCTCTATGGAAGCCATCACTTGTCTGATCACTGTGCCAACCATAAAAAGGCGATCTCCCTTGCACACATACACCCAGTAACCGATAGCACGCAGCCAGCCCCTGCAAAGCAACTAGCGATGCATCTGTGTCCATCACAGGTAGTACTGCCTGGACCTTATTTGCTGGCAGAGCCGAGACTACATCGTACTAGCAAGGACTGCAACCCATCCAGGCACTGACGGATACTGGATTTTTAGTCGCTGCCTCGATTAAAGGAAAACCTATCGTAGGTCTCGGACTTCATTTCAAATTCTGTGTGGACATCTCTGGGACCACATCTTGTAACCAATGCAGGCTCTTCAGAGAACACTAGTCTCGAGGATAGTGAACGACAAACACTCCTCGACAATTGGGGAACATGCATTGCATGTAATCTGTACCAACATCTTTCAACTGTTGCAAGATAAAACGTATACAATTTCAAAACACCTCTATGTGGTAATTCCTTTATTCAAAGTAATATTGTGTGGCCCTATGTTCTTGTACACTGCACTGCCCTGGTAAGAGTGGCCTGTGATTGCTCGACCACAACTGCCAATGGGTGAGCCAAGAAAAGCTTAAGGAAATTGCTCACCTGTGGTTAGGAAGGTGACTCCCAAGCCTGAAACGAGAATCCTCCTGAACAATTATGCCAATTTGGCACATTTCGTTGCTCTCTCTCTAATTAGCAAATTACAGTCAGAAATGTGAGTGAGACCATAAGACACAATCAGAATTGATTCTGTGTCTGGCGAGCAAATACTAGGTTACTGCATATCAAAATGCAAGATGGTTTCTCTAAAAAGTTCCAGGTTACTTTATATGTGAAAGTGTAGCTCAATGTTCTAGCCGGTCAGTTTCCAGATACCGTAGTTAACATTATCTATGCCATGCCAGTTTCAAGGTGCAACCCATGTATGCCAATGTTTCCAGAGTAAAACACATTATCATGCTGTCATCTAAATGACCCCAGACATTTGGAATGCCGGTCTCAACAAAGAAATGGCATTGTTGACTTACCAAAACACTGCATGCCTAATACTCTTTTGTCAATTCAGGCCCCTTTAGACATTTTGATTTCCCTTTGGCATTTAAAGATCTCAACCTCGCACATCCTCTAATCTGTCGGCTTGTCATATTTCTAGGTGGACTTTCCTGAATTAAGAGGCCCTTTTCCAGTGGTTTGTATGGCAAAGACCCCATATTTTTTTATTTTATTTTATTTATTTCTTCTAACTTGGCAAATGCCCATAGGCCTCAAGGCGCACACAAAAGATGAAAGACCTAAAAGGACAGATGCAGGGCCTAATGAAGGGAGGCACAGCCGATAGATCTAGCCAAATAGGTGTGTTTTGACTGCTTTCTTAAAGCAGGATAAGGAGGTAATGGATCGTATTTTGAGTGGAAGAACATTCCATTCCTTGGATGCCAGGACTGAGAAACAGCACCCACCAAATTTAGACAGTTTGAATCGTGACTGTTGGAATTTATGCAAGTCCCCCGATCGTAAGACACTAGCAGGTTTACCAGGTGTCAATTGTTTAATTAAATAGAGAGGGGCAGTGGATGACCAACATTTGTGAGCCAGTGTGAGAATTTTGAGAGATCCTGTGCAACACAGGCAACCAGTGTAGTTTTTTCCTGGCCTCTGAGACATGATCATGTTTTCACAGACCGAAGACGCCACAAACTGCACTGTTGTGAACCAACTGCAAGGACTGGATATTTGACTTTGTAGTCCCTGCCAAGAGGCTATTGCAGTAATCGAGTCTCGAATTGACAAGGGCCGGTGCCAAAGTAGATCTGTTCTCAATAGAGATATATGCCCTGATTTGGTTAAGGAGTTTGTTCACGTAACCACAGGAGGTCCTAACATGGGATACATGATCGTTCATATTAAGCTCTGCATAAATTCGGACACCCATTGTTTTAAGGTGTCCACCCCCTCTAGCCTCAAGAATATTGCCTTTGTGTCTCCACCCTGAAGTCCTACATTCTGGGAACTGAGGGAGTTTGGCCATTGTTATCAGGCCTGTAGCAGGCAAGGTCTCCTTCGGCGTTGGTCTTTAGGGTATAATGATGCTATTAGTGATAGCGACTGGTTTGTTGTGGTGACTCCATGAAGGTTGGTTGATGGTGTTTAGCAACTGTCTTGAAGAGTGCCAATTGTGCTAGCCTCTCTACCTTTTACAGATTGTACCACATGTTTCTAGATCCCAAATAGTGTATTGTATTGTCATTTATATAGCGCCTTTAGCCATTATTATAGTCTGCTGGAGGAATCGCTCTCCGGGGGACCGAAGTCCAGAGCGTTGGAGATCACAGAGTAAGATTAGAATGCATGTGTGCATTTGGCCAAATGAGGTTTAGCAGGGCTGGCCAGGCTTCGGTTCCGAGTAAACCATGAGGTCAGGCACGACGTATGATGAGATGGGGATCATCGTCTGGGACTTTAAACATGACCATTATTCGGGTCTTTGTGGAGAGCTCTAAATTGGACATTTTCTGATGGGAAGTCATTATTTCATTAGCCACACCTAGATGCAGAATAATCCCTCCACACTCTTGGAAGGATTCTAGTTCCCCTTGCTTATTATGACAATGTTTGGTTTTTCTATGATGCCCAGTGTGAGTTGCAGAGGCATGGCATGATGCCCACTGAAGAGGCTGGTTGATTGGTTTCTTGGCATGCAGTGGCGTGAATGGCCTGTTCCAGTTCAGCTTGCGATCAACCGAACAGTCACTAATTTGGTTCACTCTGAACTCAGTGATACAGAAACCCCTGATAAATGGAGCTCCAAACAATGATCTTTTGCGGCTGTTGCTTTTTTGCCAATAAAATGTGTATCAATAAAATCAAACTTTACTTCAAGTGTCTCTTGAAAAATGTGCATTTGTCGCACCGTTGTGCGGGTTAGCACAGCCTCCTGGTATGTTCTGTGTGCACACATTAAAATCTTGCATTCCGTAAACCACAGTACAATTTAACACAGAGCAGAAGAAGCACATTTATGGAGACCAAAAGGTGGCACTAGCCAGGGATGTTGCTAGGTCTGGAAAAGATCTGGGGTTACGCTAACGTCAGCAAGCCCTTTGGTTGTAGCCCCTGAGCTTATATCTGGGGCTGCAACCAAAAAAGCTGGGGCTTTTTTTAAAAAAAAATTTATTTGGTTGGCTGAAGATATCAACCTTTCAAATCAGCATTAAAACATATTAAAATTTGAATAATTAAACAAAGTTATTCAAAGGTCACAACCAAACATGCTGTTGCAAACAAGATCAAATAACAATGCAATTCTTTCAAGCAATGACATATCCAATGACACATCCAACATCTTCTGCAGTGTACCGCAGGGTGCGAGTCTCTCGCCTCTGCTATTCAATCTGTACATCCGCCTTCTGTGTGAACTGCTCGAGTATTCTTTACGAATTACGCTGATGATACCCAGCTTGGCATGGAACTGAGCGGAGATCATGCGAAGGATAGTACACTGCCAAATGACCTCTATAACAGCATAGAGGATTGGATGAACATCAACTGTATGTACCTGAATAGCAATAAGATGGAGCTTATGGTCTTTGGTTCTACACAAGCACGAGCCAAACTTCCTCCAGTCTACCAATCATTTACAGTCAGACTCCAGCATCGTGGTATCGAGCAAAGTCAAAACTCTAGGGATGACCCTAGAAGCCACTTTAAATGCTGATGCCCAGGCTATGTATGTGAGCAAAAGCTGCGCTTACTACATCAGACTTCTCAAGGCTATTAGACCACTGCTTAGCGAGACAAACTACACCACATTACCTAGACCCACTATTCTAATTCGCCTAGACTACGGAAATGCACTCCTAGCAGGAGCCAGCAAACAAAGCATGCATACATTCCAAAACGGCCTATAAACCCAACCGAACTCTTAGATCAGAAACCCTTGGGCTAATAACAAGTCCGTCATACAAAAAAGAACACGGTCTGGGAAGAGCCTTCCCTAACCGTGCCGCAGAAAATTGGAACAAGCTCCCTCTTGATCTCAAGCTGGAGACCAAACATCTTGCCTTCCGAAAAAGGTTGAAAACTTTCCTCTTTAAATAATATCACTCGCCTAACGCTTTAGGTTAACTCACTCTTCTGCCACGTGGTACTGTTATTTGTGCTTGTCCTGTGCCCATTATTTGCCCTCTCCATTCGTCTTTGTCTTTCTGTATGCGCCCTGAGGCCTGCGGGCTTCGGCGCAATACAAATAAACAATTTAGCAGCGATGTAGATCAATGAGGGAGGTTCCAGATGTGGATGCACGCGGCACAGGTGGTATCACTCAAACAATAGCACTTACTCTGAAAACTTGTCACATACAATAGTTCATCATTTTTACACCAGATGTGTTTTAAAATATCTACTGTACCAGTTAGTGGGCGAGGTCAAATTTAACATATTCTTTCAAACGTATCTTAATATGTCCTCCTACTGAGTACATACCTGGGAAGAGTGGACTATACATCTTAGACCTACTGACTCTCCTCAAACTAGAGGAACTGAATCAGCCTGGATAAAGAAGGGACAACTGAACAGATGAAGACCTCCGAGTGCAGCACATATAAGAGTTGGTTAAAAAAGACTTGATAAAACAAAGTCGATGTTAAACCAGCTCTACTTCCCAGTAGTGGCATAAAGGCATTCCAAGACCTGGTCAGCAAGGACCTCCATAAGCTGAAAGAAGGCAAATTTCAGCCAAAAGTGAAAAAATGAAGGCAAGACTGAAAAAGCACAAAGCAATTATTGGACGTCCCATCAATCATTGAACCTTCTGAAAACGAAGCAATATAATTGTTATGAGCTGTGATGAAACCCAGGGTATTGTCACTGCTCCCATCGGGGGGGGGGCCCTTCCCATGAGGCTAATGTGGTGAGGCCCGTACCTGATAGTCCCCCTCAGGGTGGTACTTAGCGGGAGGATCTCATGGGGAGGGTAACCCTCTATGGGACCAGTGACGACTATCATGGGAGAACGCGGTATGTATACCCTCCACTTCTGTCCCCTTTATCCTTCTACCCTACCGAGATGGGAGTAGGCTGGTGTAGAGCAGGGCTGGAAGCAGGAGAATGCTCGCCGAATACCAAACACCAAGTCCTGGCGTCCCTACACTTTGGTCCGTGTGGAAAACCGAGACCAGGCCGAACCTCGAACACTGTTGAGCCAACACAGCATGGATCCCGAACCGGAGAGGGCCTGTTGCGGTCAGCAGGCACCAAGAGAAGCCAGCAACCTGCAGATGATGAGAAACCATGCACGCAGGTTACCTGGTAGGTGCGAGGACCAGGTTCAGTCCTGTGAAAGCCCCAAGGAGAAGAAGAGAACCACGGACAAGGATCTGGCACCCAAACTAAGTCGAGAAAGCCCTGCGAGAGCCATACTCAAGGGTCAGGGACCCGTATCAACTCGGGGAAGACCTGAGAAGCATGCAAACAGAGGTCTGGGACCCACTTGGTATGTAAACTTTGGTTAAGAAGTCAGAAGTGTAGGGGACCCATTGTTCAAACAGAAAGACCATTGAGAACAACTTATCTCCATCAAGTCTGGCAGGATAGTGAAAGACTTTTTGCTACGTCAGTGAACCTGAGAAAGGCCAGGGTAAGGGAGCCATTCCACCTGATATTTGAGCATCAGACAACCTGAGAAAAGCAAGGGGAAGAAAGACTTTCCCACATCTATCCTTTTTGTGCCTGTTTTGAGACGCCTGAGAAGGTTAAGGGGAACGGAGGCACCCCCCCGCCTTCTCCCAACTGTGTGAACTGGAAATAAAATTGAAGAGACCTTCTTTTGTACATATTTGACAGAGTAGAACTTTTAAATAAACACAAGGAGAAATAACTCTTTTGTTTCCTCATTAGGAAGTGAACATTAGCTATCATCCAGCAGGAGGGAGAAATCCTTCTGGACCAAAAAGATACCCAGTTTTCTTTAGTTTAGAGTGTAAGGGACAGAAATAGGTTTCGACATAGTATGGTTGGCTTTTTACTTTTTTGGACATCCTGACAGAATCCTTAGTATTTTTGTTGAGTTTGGGCAACCCCTATTCGAAATAAGAAAATATAGGTTTTCTTTTCTTTGCTATCATCCTCAATAAGTATTTGTGAACACCTATGCCACCACTGTCGGCTTCGTACTTCTGTACCCTTACAGGGCATAGACTACCTATAAGAAGCCCACAGGCAGCTCAGGAACAGAAGCTGGTTTGAGAATTTGATGACTGTACACCAGCCATCAAAGAACAGCAACATCCCAGAATTGCTGCATGGTGTAATGAAGGTCTGATAGATGAAGAGACGAAAAGCTTCCTCACCAACCATTTATTTCCTCCCATTACACCAACCAATTTATTTCCTCCGCAGAGCTCATAGATCAATGACCAAACTACTGGGTGGGCCAATTGTCGCCTCTAACAATTCCCTACTGAAAATACTAAAATAAAACTCATTGAGACTATATTCCCTTTTGGAACAGTGTCCCCGTCCTATCTAGAAGATGCTACTACTCACTGCACAAAGATCAAACCTATACCATGGAAAACGGATTACATGTTGGCAACCACGGACAGTTCTCTCACCACTTCCATCGATCGTGCAATTGGAACAAAGGCATACCAATCATTGTTAGACATGAGATTGCTTCATTACCTGAAACACTCCTCCTTGATCATGCAACTGTCATCCTACCGCCCAGATAAGATTTGTATTTTTGACAGAACCTATCATCCGCAGAAAGGAGGCCCTGTTATGTGTGGTGTATTTGCACTAACCTATGCAAACTGTACAATGGGTTGGTGGTAGCAAAGGTCATATGTATGCCACAGAACCAAGACGCAACCCGCAGCGTGATACTTTGTCTGGGATGTATTGAAGATTAAGTAGTCATTTGGAAATGGACTGAAGTAGTTGAGTGGAAACCATTGTGGAACACCTGATACATCGATTGTGTCCCTAGATGTAGGTATGGCACTGGTGACTTTGAAACGAATAGGATCTTTACAGAAAAGCAGCAAGTTCCAGTGCGCTGCTACATACAGTCAGTGTGTACCCTATGAAGTCCCCTCTACCAGGAATGCATTTGGTTGAAACCACTGTTCAGAGTAAAGCACCTTCGTGAAACAAGCTCATTTAACTGCACAGTGCCTAGGAGAGCGATTGAGTCAGCATTTACCAGAGTAAATCCGTCAAAAAGAGATGACCTCCCCATAAAACAGAGACGTTCTGTTAAGAGCAAACAATTCAGGAAATCGGTACTTCCTGTGATTACCACACAGAGGTAAAGTGTTCACAGAAGTAAGAAATGATAAACAAGCTTTGGGAAATCTACTCATCTGCCAAAGCTCGCATGGGAATAGTGGGCAGGGCAATTGCTCCGACATTTTGTAAGTCTGCTTTCCCTGAGCAGATCTTGGTTCCTAGCTTTCTCGCAAACAAGGAGTCGATGAGCACTACATCTTTGCTTTCCGACACCAGGGGAGACGCCTTTAAATACTAGAGATATATGCAGTTACCAAAACCAGCTACAAGAACCCAGCGACACAACAGACTCGCTATAAAAGAGCACATTGTGTGTGCAACTCCGTTTATGACCTCTGTGCTGACATTTACATGTGGACAATGGTATGTAGGAAGTACAACATGCATGCTTACGCCCAGAATGTTGCAGAAGAACGGGGCGTAAACTGTAAGGAATAGAGGTCAAGCGTACCCGGTGGTGGAACACTTTGAAAGAACACAGGACTCTTTCTGAGACTTTTAATGACCCCCTGCTTTCTTCCATTGTTTTACCATGAGCGAAACAATACTTATTGAAACCTATCCTGGAATGACAGAGTGGTCCTCTGTTTCAATAAACTCATAATCTCCTGCACAGCACATTCTGACCCAATACAATCTATGAATCGCCGTCAGGCGGCCCATTGGCTGTGCCTTGACTGTTAAATGTTTTTTACGCACGTACTCTGCCTGTGCAGGCTATTATCTTCTCTGAATTTCAAGGGCTCTAACCGAGTGTTGTTTTTCCCCTTGTTCCCAACCTCTTTGAGTGCTTTGAAACACTCTCATGTGTATTGGCGCAATGCAATACAATATGCATACATAACATGCTTCGGGCAACCTTCCTGATGTCTCCCAGAATCTTTTTTATTTCCCTGGCACTGATATCGAACGCATGAGGCTGGCATGATATAATTTGTTTTGTTCATATTATGGTTTGGTTTTAAGATGCTAGCTAAATATGACAAAGTCCTGTTGTGATATATAGAGACTTGTAATGTCCATTATGAAATACAAAAATATTAAAGGGACCATATGCCATTAAGAAAAAGTAATTCGCTGATAATAAAGCTCTTGTGTTGCTACAAAGAATGTACAAAATATAACCACGTTAGGTTAAAAAAATGTGGGAGAGAAAAATGTGAACAGTTCATTTTTCACAATACTGAATTTAGGACATCATTAGCCTTGGAAAGTGAGATGGGGTCATATAGCATTAAGAAGCAAAGGCCATACAGAGGTATGCTTAAGGTTGTCTCTATTGCTGTAAAAAAGCTCTCTGCATGTTGAAACCAGTCATCTGGGACTCTGTCCTCAGGAATGAGACTTGATCCAAAGACATGAGTGGCCCTTTGAGTGCAGGCTTTTAGACACTGGAGGGTATATAGTGTTGATCCAAAACAAAACGAGTTAATAACCATTACAGCTTAACCCCTTAAGTTCCAGGCTATTATGCATGTCTATGCAAAAAGGAGGCACATACATGTCCTTGGCACTTAAGGGGTTATGCAGTACCTTCTGGAACGCGTATCCGTGCTGTATTTGTAGTTTCTTATGCCAGCCATTCACGTCAGATGGTAACTCCCCCACACAGTGCAATCTTCAAGGTTTGAATCTCCGACTGAACTAAGTGGTGGCAGGAGGGGGAGAAAACCCTGTTAGAATGCTCTCTGCTAAGAATGAAGGGGTGTGATATTATCAGTGATGGTTGGAACAGTCCGGGTCAAGGTTGGCATGTCATGCTGGTACATTCACAAGATCGGTGGTGGCACAGTCATCCACATATTGGGATTGTTCCTCTGGAAGGCCAGTAAACCAGTCATGTGGTGGGCCTTTGACTTGCAGTCTGATGTGGTCTCTACCCCGATAAGGAAAGGGCAGAGACTGACATGAGAAAGGGGCATTCACTCTTGGAAGCTCTTGGAAGCTTGTGGGGCTCTGACCTTTAGGGACTGTTTGGGCTGGACAGAGTCTGGAAATGAACCATTGCCTCAGAAAGGCTGGTGCAGTGTCGGATGCCAGTGAAGTGCCTTGGAGAAACTGACATGTGTCTGGTCTTGAAGTATAACCCTTGCATATTTATGGGTGGAAAGAGTGAGAGTCTGTTAGTTGGGGTAGTGACTCTTGAAGCTGCAATGTCTGCTCAATCCCCCTGCCCTTGTATTGAAAATATGTATGCATTTGAATTCCTAGATCATCCTGGACATTGTCAATGATTTGGTTCCAAGAAATGTAGGTCAACTCGGCTGTCCTTTGTTCATCTATTGAGGCTTTGCTGTTGGAGATTGCTGTGCTTAAGTACTGGTTGACCAGTTTCCCCTACATAGTAGCCACCCTCTGGGGTATTCCATGTATGTATTCAAGTACAGAACGTTCTTGGATGCACATGTGAAACACCCAGTAATGTTGTTGCCCTACCCTATTGATGGTTTCTTGATCGTATTCAAACTGTAGATAACTACGGTCAATTTGGCAAGCCTTTGTTTGCGCATGGCATGGTTCCATTTTATGTGCTATTTGTTTGTAGTCTGCTTCTTACCATCACTGTTTTTTAATTGGCTGGTTGTCAGAATGCAAAGAACACATCTCAGGGAAATCCTATTGCACTTGTTCATCTTGTCACAGAATTGGTTGTACTTCCTGAGCAATCTTGCAGATGGTTTCCAACTCTGAATTCTATGTGATTACCTGTGACACTGAGGTTTGTGCCTCTTGCTCTAAATTCCAGGAGGTTGCTCTGGGGGGGTGCTTGATGCCCTGTGACTCTGATGGTCCACAATTCTGTAGTTGTATCCAGGGTTTATAAAATCTGATCTCAAAGCTTGTATGTTTTTATCCAGACACCTTGTGCCTGAGCATATCCGGTTGTATCTTAGATATTGGCTCAATATTGTAGAATGCTTTGGGTACTCTTGGTGGAAGGTATCACCCTTCAAATAGCTGGTCATCTTTTATGGTTAGGGTGGTGTTGAGGAAATGTACTTTTACATAAACAGTACTTGGACAAAAGCCCATGCCCTGCTCCCCTAGGCAGCTATACTCTGAGCCTCAGCGGCCACCTGAAGTGGGTGCTTGGCCTGAGGTCACATTAGACCCTGGTCCCTTTGGAATGAGAACGGTGCTGCAGTGGGATGCCTGCCAAGTTTGCAATGTGCTACCTAGACGAGGTAAATGTTTTTTGCCCCAATGGCCCTTCTCTCCCAATCCCCTTAGTGTCATGCTCCCAAAGATATTCTGGGAGTCCCTGGTACTTGGGGTCTGGAGTCAGTCAATAGATTATGGTAGTACTGCACTCTCTTATTGATTCATCATTTAAATTTGGTGCAATATGTATCTGATCACACTATTATAATTTTAATCATGTGAAATGAAAAGGAGTTAATATGTTTTCTTGACTCAACATTCTTATTCAAATTACCCAGAAGCACCCATCATTCCAATACTGTTTTTATAATGGACCTCATTACAGGTTCGGTGGTGTATTAGAAAAGTGGCAGTCATTCAACGACTGCCACTTTTTTATGGTATTGAAATTACCGCCACATTTACTGCACCGCCAAATTTTAGGTTTTCACTTGAAGCAAAGGAGTTGCCTCCAGCAAGAGACTGCAGTTAAATCCTCTACTTCAAGGCCAAAAATCAGGTTTATCACTGTGGAATTACCGCTCACAGTACATTCGATTTGCAGCAGCCGCTAGACAGACACAACACTTTGGTGCTTGGCACAAGACAAGTTTTTATTTGGAATGTGTTGGTGCCGACAAGAGTTTATCGTTAGTATAATAACGTTTCTGGGTTCATGACTGTGTTATCTTGTGCAAAGTCCCAAAGTGTGTTATCCTTTCTTTCCCATCTATGAGCACGTGAGTACCTGGTATTCAAGGAGCATACCTGCCATTTCTTGCCAGTCATATGAGACCTTCCATTTGATGATCATACATGCTGTATGATACAAGCATCTGGAGTTAGAGGGAATATGTGGCCTTTTGATGACACTGTCTGCCATGTTTGGCATGCAGTGCAACAACCCAGCATCTGCTTCAAATAGCTGGCATGTTTACCTGGCCATTTGATAGGAATACCTGGTTTGCAATGTATCTCCACTGAATAGTGATTCCTGCTATAATCTGAGAGTATGGACAATTTATGGAATATGCTTTGAGTGCCTGATATTCCATGGAAATATTCGGCATCCGGTAGTAATGCCTGCTTTGTGATGGAAGTATCTGGCATTTGATGTGAATGCCTGGCGTGGTGGAAGCATGTGGGCATTTGGTGGGAATACCTGCCATTCGCGTACCTGGGCATGTGATGAGAGGGTGTCATATAATGTATGAATTTGGCATCTGAATATGATATGGGTACCTGGCATTACATGGGGTCTGGCTGGCATGATGCAAGTACCCCTCACTCTGCTTTTCAATGAGTTCAATATGCTCTCAAATAGGAACTTCAATAATCAAGTATAGGATCCTCTTGCATAGAGTATATGATTTTTAATGATAAAGCATGTGAGGCCAGCTGTTGCCTCGTCAGTAAGGGCTCATCAGCCAATGCGTTTCGTAGTATATCTCCTTCATCAGGGCCGAGTCCTACTATATACAATCATAAGTAATCATTTCAACATTTCCATGTGTGCAGCTCAAAGTCAATTAAATTAAAAAAGATACAGAAAATAATTCCATGCCAAACGTTAATGTGTGGTAATAAGAAGATTAAATAAATAAATTCCCAGTTGGGCAGGCAAGCACAGACATGCGAGTAGGCAAAAAAGAAAAAAATCAACAAGAAAAGGGCACACAGTGTCATAAATGGAACGTGCAACAAAAACAAGGAATACCTTACCCTATTTTTTTTAAAGTATGCCCTAAAATGCAACATGTTAACCCATTATTTAAAAATAATTCCCGAGGGAGAACACCTCCCAACCCCCCATTGATTGGTTTGGGCTCCCCCGCTATGCTCAGTCTCTATGGCTTATATGGGGGAATATTTATACCCTGCACTTAAAAGATTCACCAGCCGCCACTGGCCCTGAGACTGTGCTTGGAGCGGGGTGGGGAGAGGTCAGGGACTGTGGTGGGAGCAGGATGGGAGAGCCATTGGATAGTGGGGGGAGCAGGTTGGGGAGAGCCCAGGAACTGGTATAGGAGTGGGATAAAGGGAGCCAGAAACTGTGATGGGAGCAGGTGGGGGAGCCCAGCGACTATACTGGGAGTAAGGTGCGGTGATGGCGCGCGATTGTTCACAGCCATTTGGACTTACTGACCATCTGGCGTTTTTGGGGGGCTGGCCTGCCCACATTTTGCTCAAGGGGCGCCCCGGCCAAAAAAGTTTGAAGATCATTGCCTTAAGGTAATCCTGAGCATGAGTACTTGGAATGTGATAGCAAGACATGGTGTGTGGTGTGTTACCTGGGCATTTGATTGAAATATCAGACAAAACTAAGAAAAAAAGGCCCCTATAAAACACCAAAACTGTTGGCTTTGCCAGTGTGGGTTTATACTAGCAATCCTTACATCTATCAGTCGATAGAAATGTTCCAATAATGTACTATTTCACCGGATGTTTTCTCCTTATATCAAATATGTTTTATTGATTAAATATAAAATATTAAATTCATGGTAGATGCAACCTTATTATACCGTGAAAATGAGTATTTGTGACCTGCATTTTTATTTTCTAAAGGCCCTTTAAGTGTAACTTTGGGTTTGGCTTATCTGGTTAAAAACATATGCAGAAATAGCAGCCTGCATGCCCCTGCCTGCGCCCCACCTCTGCTGCGTCTTGCCTTAAACAATTATGTTGAGTTGCCAATGCAAGCCAAGCAGAAATGTGCTGTCCTCTGGTCAGATTTTGTTTAAATCTAATTCTAACTTATTTGTGTGGGGGCATCTAACCTTCTTTACGCATTCTGAGACTATTCTAGTGTGGCATCAATGCTACAAGCAGTTAACTTGCTCATTTAGGTCTGAAAGTGCCCACTTAAGGCCTGCTGTGAGAATGAGCATTCCCAGATCTCCTCTCTGCCCTTCCAATCACTCCCCTGGCATGCAAGTACAAACCACACTTCATGATTTCAATTGACTAAAAATGTATGCATATAAATGCAGGGGCTAACACTGAAATGTGTTACGTCAGTAATTGCAGGGCTTTTGTTAACAGCAAAATCCATGTATGTACCATTAAACATCTGTGTTCCTGCTCTGTAGGTCAGCCCCAGGGCCAGTCAACATGGGCCAACATTTTGGTCAGCTAAATGGTGTTGCGCCACTGATTTTAATTGTGCCACTGAGCACGTGAAGATGCACAGATAAGAATGCCAACAACAGCTGGGGCAGTACCAATCACAGTCGTGATACATGTTGCCTGAGGACACAATCCTTGGAAACGGGCACACCCAGCTCTCCTCCAGATATCATGGAAACGAATGGCCACATTGCTGCTGCACTCGCCGTGCGTGCAAACACGCGCACGACGACCTGCCTGAATTACATCCTCTTCATTGTGATGGGCGAGTGGCGCGCTCCTGCTTTGCCGGCACAGCTGCAAGACGGTGGCGCTGCGGTCGAGCACTCGACAGGTGGGGTTGTCGCTACGGTACAACGTGTGGGAGGAGGCTCGTGATTAAATGCGTGTTGGGGCGCTTGGAGGACCGGCTTTGCAGCGGGATCCTTCGTCTGATAAGCACGCGGTTGGCTGCCTGTTGATCTGGCGAACTTGGAGCTCGCCAGCGGAGCGTATGAGAGTAATGCGCAACTGCAGCTGGCTGCGCCTCTTTTCGCAGGCAGAGGAGCATCCGAGCGTGACTTTTCAGACGACTCCCTTGTAGCAATTTTTTTTAATCACTTCTGGAATTCTGGAATTGTTTGCGTCGGCGCCTACAAGCGAGTGCACCCACCAAGCAGTCCATGGCAGACGGCGGAAGAATTAGCCAAACCGGCTGCGACTCTGCCTCGATGGATTTGTTCCTCGCACTCCAGGCGCATCTGCATCCAGGAGCTCATGCATTGTCAGAGTTGGGGGAGCAAGAGATGTCATGGGTAGGTCCGAGCCTGGGGGTCGGGCCTGGCTCTTTGAGCCCACCACAGGCGGACCTGCAAATGGCCGCACAAAACGCTTTCTTGCATTTCGATAAATTGTACCTAAGTTGTTACCCATCTATCTACCTCGGAAGGATGAAAGGCTGAGTTAGTCTTGCTGGGTGAGAACCTGCATATCACACACAGATTGCAGCAGCGAGCGCTCAACCTTTCGAGCTATCTTACCAATTATGGTATAGAATTAGGACACTCCCTGTTATTCCTTATTATGGATTTTATAAATAAAGTGATGATGACCTTAACTGTTACAAAATACGTTTGCGGGACATGTATTTTATGACCTCCACTGCATTTTCATGGACAGTGTGCTTCACCTCCCACGGCGCATGTGGGCCGCAGGAGGATGCACGAGATGTGCCTCATGTGACTGCTCGTTCCCACTCTCGGACCCCCATGCACTGTGTATTGACTGTTTGGGACCCGACCACTGCTGGGACGTATGGTCACAGCGCATTGAAGAATCGGTTGTCGAAGTGGAGGGAGATCTTCCACACTTCTCCTCTGCCTCACCTTAAGGACTTTGCTCCAGGACCTCTCGTCAAGACAAGGTAGGCCCTCTGTTCCCACAGATCAGGGTTCCTCGCATTCAGGTTCTGGCAGGCCCAGGGCCTCTAAGGCTACCGGTTGACAGGCCGAGGAGCCTGCGGTCTCTTCTGGGCACTCCGAGGCCAGACCTTAGGCCGTCCTCGCTACCGGCTCCCAAGCTGAGGGACTCAGCGGCCCCACCGGGCTGTCCTCAGAAGGGCAATCAAGTTCGTCCTCTTCTATGACCCCAGGGGTGTAAGGGATCTTCGAGTGCCACCTCCAAGAGTCTGTCCTCAGCACGATCCAGCACAGCTACTGGCACAGGAGCCAACAGCGTCCAGCTTACCAGAGCTCGCTCCAAGGTCATGAGTCAGGGCGTTAAGACTACCAGACGGCCGGCCCAGGGCTCGCCGTCTACCAGAGTGGTCTCTGAGGTCGACGCTTCTGCTTCGGGTCAAGACTCAAGCTGTATCCCCCCATGTCTGAGCGCTCTCGTGGCTCAAGGCTTCTGTGCCCTCCCACCCAGGGCTTGGCGCGTAAGGCTTCAAAATGGCAGAGGGGCACGTGCTGGAGCCTGCCAGGCCGGTGGCCATCTTGGACTCAGCTCAGGGCCCGCCTATGTTTTTGCCCATCGAATGGGCTTTACAAGATGATCCCAGTCCCCTTCCCTCTAGAAGCGGCAGCAGATTGTACAGTACAGGCATCTGGTCTCATCAGGGATACATCTACCCATCACAGCCTCACTGCTACTGATGGGATACTTCACCCCAGACACCTGAGAACTTTCAACAGGAGCGGAGGCCCAGCGCCTCGGAGAGCCAGGACCCTAGGGATCTGGCCGCTTGCAAGGACCGCTTCTTTGAGCGCTTCCTCGAGCTCTTTCTCTTTCCCATGCATTCCCCTCAGATAATGGGGCTCCTGAAGGATATAGTAAAGGTCATCCCGCAGGTTGCACCGCCCAGGCCCCTCGGTACTCCTCCTGTTCCGACAGTGCTGCCAATTCTACTGCTGACCCTCCCCTGGTCCAGGCCCTACCGTTTTTTCAGACGCCTTAATCTCTTCCTGTACGACCAATGCCTCCCCCCCTCAACAGCCGTTGGACCTGTATTCGGCGCTAGACTTAGGATGGACCCCATTGGCACCCATGTCCCAGGTCAAGGCTTTTCATGACCACCTTAAAGGCCTGGTGGTGTTCTTGGGGGTCCCTCTGCCCCCTGACTCCCCCACCAGGAGTCGCAAGTGCTAGCAGAGGTTTTAGGATAAGCGCACCACGGTCTTGTCTAGCATCTCTCTCCATAAGGGTGTCCTGCAGGTGGTACAAAAGGTCTGGGAGAATCCCAGGGCCAACGCCCAGGAGAACAAGGAGTTGGACAGCATGTTCAGGCTGATGGACGGGGAGCCAATCCTTCTGGCCTCCCACTCGCAGCCTCGTTCTTCAGTGGTGGCAGCGGCCTCCTTGTACCTTCTTAACCATAGTCTTCGTTCGTCTTACTCCGCTGAAGCCACCTCCAGTTGTCCTTCCAAGGAGGACAGAGTCCTCAAGTCTTTGGAAAAGCACTGTTATTCCATCCGAGGACTGCATCTGCAGCAAGCTAACGTAGACGCCCTCTTGGCTATGGCTAACCCCAAGCTGTGGCGCAAGCTTGGGGAATTTCTGCCCGAACTCCCATCGGAAAAGTAAGCCTCCTTCCTCCTTCAAGACCGGTCTGGTAGATGCCTGGGCTATTGCGCAGGACCTCATTGAGTCTTCGGTCTCCCGCATCGACGGAGCCAGCAGAGGGCTGTGCCTTGGTGTCGAGATAACGACGGCGTATATGCACGCCACTATGTTTTCATCTGACGTGCAGGAGTGGATCCTTGATCTGCCCTTTGAGTGCATGGACATTTTACATTTGTCAACCAGAGGACGCATTGACAAAGAAGAAAACCACCACTCAAACCGCCAAGTCCATGGCCATCCTGGCAAAACCTGGACAGAAATCCATCCCTCAGTCCCAGGGCAGGACCGAGTTCAAGCCCTGTGCTTTCTCCGGTTTCAAGGGGTTCTGGGATCGCGGTACACAGAGCCATGACAGGTCGCCCAGCGACAACAGGATGAAGCAGTAGAGGATGGTGCACAGGTTTTTCCGCTCCCCCCGCCTCTGACTCCAAGAAGCAGTGACGTCAAGGTCGTGAAACGCAGCTCACCTGTAGGGGGCCAGGCCGTTTGGCTCTGTTCCAGGACACCTGGAAACATCTTTTCAGCAACCCGTGGATCCTATCCGTAGTCTCCATGGCCTTCAGTCTTCCTCTTCCTTTGCCTCTACCATCCTCTCTTCCTGTTCGTCAGATCAGGTCCCAGGCTCTTTTACGGGAGGTCCTTCTGCTCTTGGAGATCCAGGCAATAGAACCGGTTTACTCTTGTAGACAGGGGCTCTAGGGTACTATTCCAAGATTTGTGCAGTACCCAAGAACAACCAGGCTGTCCTGAGGGTTGTCCTGGACCTGTCATTTCTAAATCTGTCTTTACCACTGGAACGCTTCGAGATGATTACTCTCATGCACATAGTCAAGTCTCTGTGTTCAGGTGACTGGATGTGTTTCCTGGACCTCAAGAATGCGTACCTGCATGTACCCATCTACCAAACATTGGAGGTTTCTGCGGTTCACGATTGTCATATCACTTTCAGTACAAGGTACTGCCCTTTGGCCTGAACTCGGACCCTTGTGCCTTCACGAAGTTGATGAACGCATTGGTGGGCCTTCTCCGCTTGGAGGGCCTTCATCTGTACCCTTATTTGGACGACTGGCTGGCGAGGGCGGGTCGCCCAACGGGGTGTGCACTCCTGCCAGAGATTGGCGGATATCCTTCATCAGCTGGGGTTTTCACTCAAGCGGAGGAAGCCCATCGCAGGAACTGGTCTTCTTAGGGGTGTGTTGGAACACTACCATTCAATGGGTGTTCCCTACCTCCGAGAGGTTCCTGTCCCTCCGCAAGGCGGTGTGGCACTTTCTGTCCAACTCAACCACCTCGGCATGGTGGTTCCTGCACATTCTGGGCCTGATGGCCTCCTATGTGCTCACTGTACAGCACGCTCTCCTCAAGATGAGGTGCCTCCAGCTCCACCTGGCAGCCAATTGAGATCAGGAGACGGTGTCTGTAAAACGGGGTCCCACTACCACTGCTCCTACTGCCCGATCTTCGCTGGTGGCTGGTGGATGGCAATGTTTCAGTGGGAGCTCCCATCACCCGACCCAAGCCTACCATGGTGGTGATGGACTCCTCCCTTTCGGGCTGGGTTATGCGATTCATGGAGCATGTTTCAGGACAGAAGCCATCCTGCATATCCATCAGATCGAGCTCAGGGCAATGGGTCTGGGCCTCAAGGCATTTTTGCACCTCATCAGGGACAGGTCTGTTCTGGTCCGGATGGACAATTCTACTACAATGGTTTACCTGAACAAGCAGGGTGGCACCCGTCCCCCTGTCCCCCCATTTCCCTCCTCTGCATTGAGGCTGTATCGATCTGGGAATAGGCCCCGCTGGAGGGGATTTGGATTTCAGCAGTCCACCTCCCGGGGGACAGCAATGCAGAAGCGGACCAGCTGAGCCACTTGGGGTTCAACACCTACAAGTGGGAGTTACACACGGACTCCTTATACCCCCTGTTCCAGTGTTGGGGGTTTGCAGACCTGGATTTGTTTGCATCCCCTTTGAAATCCAAGTTTCCCCAGTTTACTTCATGGGTCGGACGGGCCGTGGGTCTCGGTAGATGCCTTCCAGATCTGTTGGCACGGGCGCAGGTGTTATGCGTTCCTGCCCACCTCTCTGCTCCAATGAACCCTCCGCAAGTTCCAGGCTTCGGTGGGTTGCAGCATCATCCTGATTGCCCCCACTGGTCTTGAGACCTTGTTTATCTGATCTGCTGCAGTTGTGCTCCCAGGGTCCCAGCCACCTTCCGATCTCTAGCAGGGGATTCCTGACACAGCAGGGTGGGGCGGTGGGGCATCCGGACCCTGCCAAGCTGGCACTGGTGGGCCTGGTTCCTGATCAGCTGAGGCTTCAACATGCTAAATTTTTGGATGACAACTGGGACATCATTATGCAGGCCCAGTATAAGAGTAAATGGACTAGGTTCTGCCATTGGGCTCGTGCCAAGGGTCTGGACCCTGTCACCTGTCCCCTGGAGAACGTACTGGCTTTTTTCAGCGCACCTGGCTCATTCTGGAGTTCGAGGCTTTTTCCGCTGGTTCATAAACCGGATCCGGTCTGGGACCTCAGTGTAGTTCTGGCAGCTTTGCAGCGCAAGCCGTTCGAGCCGATGGCCTCTGTGGACATCCTCTTGGTGTCACTAAAGACGGTTTTACTGGTGGCTCACCTCTGCACACAGGCTTAATGAGCTGCATGTGATATCCTTGTGTGAGCCCTTCAGCACGTTTCACGACGACAAGGCCATCTTGCGCATTCGCACAAACCTCTTGTCCAAGGTGGCCCCTCCATTTAATCTGACTCAGGATATCTGCCTGCGCCGGTGTTCTTCCCTAACCCGCAGTCAGAGGCAGAGAGGGCCCTGCCTTCCTTGGACCTCATGAGGGTCCTCAAGTTTTCTCTCTCAGACGAAATCCTTCAGGTAGTTTGAGGCATTGTTTGTGACTTTTGGGGGCTCCTCCCCGGCTCTCAGGCTTCCAAGGCTTCCATCGCCCGTTGCATGTTCCAGCCCATTTCGGATGCGTACACGGCCATGGGCAGACCATTCCTGAGGGGATCCATGCCCATGTGGTCAGAGCCAAGGCCACGGCTGTTGCGTTTGATAGACATGCTTCTTGTGATGTCATCAGCAAGGCGGCTACTTGGGCAACTCCGTCGGCCTTCTGTAAGCATTACTCACTGGACACCAGCTCCAGGCGCAATGCTGAGTTTTGTCAGGCGGTTCTGAAAAAAGGTTTTGCTTTGTCTATGGGGCAGTTTATCACAGCTCCACTCTGTTTTTGTTCGGTGGAATCACCCACAAGGATGGAGGAAAGGGGACAGGATAGGACGTATGAGTAATTAAAGTTACTCACTGTAGTGACTAGAGTACTCCTAGTCCTTAGTCCCCTTTCTTCCATACGTCCCATCACCCGCTAGTATGCCATTGGCTAGTATGTAATGGGCGTAGCCAGGTATGTAAGCTTCTGATGCTTTCAAAAGGGGACTGAGGTGAGGTGGCGGAGGGCGGGGCCTCGGCGGGACGCTCCCATGCCCGAGGTTGCACCACCACACGTTACATGAAATTTAAAGGGTAAGTGGAATTTTTCGCTGCTTATGGTTCTGGTGCTGTCCCCATGTTGGGGAACACCACACAAGGATGGAGGAAAGAGGACTAAGGACTTTGAGTTCTCTAGTTCCCACCATGAGTAAATTAAATTTACCTTGCAGATCTGTGCTAATTTGAGTGAGCAATACAAAGTGCCCATTCAAAGGTTTATTTAGATCCATGATGTCTACTATCTTGATATGCAAAACAATAAAGTTGCTTTAAGTCACTAATTAAATGTTTTCAACATCATGAATAATCTAAGAAAAAGGACAGGATGTGGTCGGCGGCATCACAGCAGCACAGTGCAGCCATGGTAAATAGCTGCGCTGAGAGATGCTGTGGCAAAAGAGATGAACGTGCAACTTGTGCCGTTGGATGCAGGAAGCCAGGAGAGTAGTGGATGAGGACTTGCTTTCCCTGGCAGGGTACGTTTGGGTCAGGCAGCCGGAAAACAGGCAGACGCGAGCACATTTTCTTTTCATTTTAAATGGAAGGAGTGGGTGAGCATCTGGCGGGGCTCATCGCTGGCCCCTGCTTTGGGCAGGCACTGACCCGAGAGTGGGGTCTGGCCAGAACCCTAGGTGGGGCTCGGGCCGGCTGAGCCCAGTCCAGCTCGCCCAGCTCCAGCTGCTGTCATGACTTTTCTAGTCTCTCTTGGTAAATCTATGTGGGAGAGCCAGTTGCCCCCAGCAGCTACACCACTGCTCCAGTCCTAAAAAAAACAAAGTGGGGAGACTCATTAACATGCCACATGGGGAGTGACATCACCAGAAATTAGAATATCATCAAATATGCTAATTTAATTTAATTGGCTTTGCATAACTGTACAAAATACACTGGCTGACTCACCATTTGCCCTTCAGAAAATCAAGACACAAAATGTAACCCAAGAGAGGATATTTGTGTTGGAATAGTATACAAATTGTGCACTTTAAAAGTCAAGAATCAATGCCCACGTTTTCCCTGGAGCATGCACAGTTCCCATTTGTAATCAGCGTCAGTCGTTTCTGCTCTATCGTCTAGTCTAGTCCCATGGTTTAGTGGAGAAGTGCCCAACCTGGTGACCGTGGTTCGCATGAGTAAACTTTTACAATTCCCAAAACAGTGCAATATATCTTGTTTTACCCATGACTTTTAAAGTCCCAGAGGGGGGGGGGGGTTGCGTAGCCCTCCCTAGTCTGGACTGCGACATAATGACTACTGCTCTGCAGGAGTCTAGGGATGAGTAATGGCAAAATCACCTGTCATAACCACACTACTAATAATCCAGCAGTGATTCCAGTCATAAAAGATGAAACAGGCACAGCCCAAAGGAATACACCCCCTTACCTTAGTCTCTTTTGGTAGCACAAGCCTAGGGAAGGCTGTATCACTCCCAGGAGGGTAGTGAGCTGATAGCCGTATCAGTCCAAGCAACTTAATTTGTAACTGGTTCTGTGGCTCAGTGGACTAATGCATCCACTACAGGGACCTGTGTTTGACCTCATGGTCACAGGTTCGAATCCCGGCAGGTCTACTCAGCCCTTTATCCTTCCGAGGTCGATAAAATGAGTAACATTAAGTTGGATAACAATAAACATCTGTTATTAGCGCCAAGATGCCCCTTCGGGGTTGAACGTGCGCTTTGCAAATACGCCTGTTATGTTAAGTATAGTGGTTTCAAAACAAAAGAATGTGCAACCCGGATTCTATAAAGAGATTTTTAATTAAACAATAACAATGCAGACTACTAATCGGAACACGCTAGTAAAATTCCCACCACTGTACATAAAATACAGACTGTTGTAGGATGGCTTTCTGGATAGATTGGCCAGGGTTATTCAGACACTTAATTGGCACAATGTCAATGTTTAATGTCTTAGAAGGAAAAGGCAGAGAAGTGGGCTTAAAAGTCTCTATGATCGCGAAAGTGTAGCAGGGTGGCAAGGCAGTTACAAAGTACCATAGTCTTGTCTTTGTGGGCCTGACGGCATTGAGCCAGTTTTCTAGGAGTTTCCTGAGGCGCGATTCAGCATCTGGTTGGTGAGTTGGTCAAGTGGGTCCCACGCGCCGTGTGGTCCAGGTAGATATGGCATGTGGCAGGGAGAAGCTTGGGACAGGCAGTTGATGTCCAGGTCAGTGTAGCTCTCAAGCGATTCAATGTAGGAATTAGGGCCCAGAGCCGTCCTTGACTTCTGGGTTGCTTGGAGACCCAATTCGGGGTTCCCAGGGACTAGGCGGCTCATACCTCCAGTAAGCAGGAGCCTGGTTCCGTTGCAGCCAGCAGAGAGTGGCCTGGGTTCAGCCACTGTTCCCTGGAGGATAGTTAGGGGACATAACTCTCGTCTACCTTGGACGCCTTCTGGTTTCACCTCTATGGCACATTACTTTGGAATGGATCACACACCCAACAGATACCCAAAAGTGTATCCATATCTTGCTGTTCCAGAAATGAATGAATAAACAATGGAGAAGGAGGGGATCCCCTCTCCTTTTCAATGCAAAATGCCACAGGGGATTCCATAGCAAGCCTGTTGTAAGGGGTCCCATCCCTGTTTGTCTAACAAGTGCCCTTTGCCATATGCCATCACACTCAAAATGCTTTGCTTGCAGGACATAAATACAGAGGGGACAGGTAACATGGAAGAGAGCCCTAATAGAAAGTGAGATTATGGAACCCTGCTCTAGGCCTACCTTCCCTCTTTGGCTGCCCTAACATCGCCTCCTCGTGCCTGGTTGCTTCAAAGTGATAAGCGCCCCTGGTGTAAGGCTTTCTCTGTTAGGTCAGTGCTTCCCCTGAAAATGCCATTCCCAAGAGACTGCCTGTGGAGGTTTAAATGCCCTGGGGAGGGAGGGAGGGACACACCTGGGGGAAGGTGTGTCCCTCCCTCCCTCCCTCCCTCCCCCCTCCCTCCCTCCCTCCCTCCCTCCCTCCCTCCCTCCCTCCCTCCCTTCCTTCTAGAGAATCAAAGGAGGAATCATCCAGGTTATTGTTCCACTAAGCAGCTGTGGAAACCATCTACCATAACACCAACACACAGCCCTGTCATATCTGAAACCTACTCACAAAGCTGACACTGGCGTGATATCTGATTGCTGTAGCTTATAAATGTGTGCTTTTATCAGTCACCATGCCGCAACCAGGCATGGCGTGCATTCAGATAGCTACATACCAACAGACTGATTAAGACAGACAACTATTGTACTTTAGATCAGAGGTGTAGAATTTAAACTGCTACCTCTGCCTGTGGGGGTTGTGTTTTAGAAGCTATCAGGGATGCACAGATTACCTTTGAGCCTCTTCTGTGCCACAGCATAGCTGGTGCTGTATTTGTCAGTTTTGTGATTAGATCAAGGTACCTGTGTGCACTATCATTTTGACATGGAGCATTTTGAAAGGAGGGGTGGTCATATTAGCAGATCTCCATTTCAGAAAAATAATGACCTGCATTATAGTAATAAAACAAATATAAAATAAGTCTTTCACACTTTTGCAGATAGCAATCCATCATATCGACCCACCTGTGAATAAGGCTTCTTGCTTGTGAGGGGGCCAATTTCAAAGACGCTGCCCGTGGTATCTGGGTCTGCCTTCTGCAGACAGTGTAACATGTACCCCTCCTAGTCCTGAAAGAAACTCTTCTTGGTTATGACCAGTTGTAGAAGACCTTGAACATTTAAGAATGACAGCATAGAAAAAACATGTTCAAAGGGATGCAAAATAAATGGTCCTGGTAATTGTAATGCTTGTGAAATAAGGGACCAGCAAATGTGTCAACTAGGATGCATGTATTTCACCCCATCAGGGATTTCCCCCTTGCAGAAAGAAAATTCAAAGTACATAATAGAAATGGCCACATTACCATAATTGACCTAGTGAAGGAAGAACTTCATCTAGGGGCAGATGGCTTTTAAGTAAATCTTAACCTGCATTTCTATATGATCATAACTGCTCTTGGTGTCCATCTTATGGGCAGCATGTCTAGCTAATAAGGGCGGAGATGTCTTCTATTGTAGAGGCTGTCTATTCGTGTATTCTTACAGAGTTGAAACTCATTAAATTATGCAAATAGTTCATTGCTGTCTCCTACCTCGCCATCAGTTGTTAACGCCATTGATTTGGCACCATGTGAAGATTTGCCAGGTACCGTCACTTCTCCCCAAGGGAGAGCCCTTTCCCATGAGGTAGGGAGTTGTGGCCACTACCCAATAGTCCCCCCCCAGGGTGGTTTAATACGGGTGGACCTCATGGGAAGAGACTGCCCCTCTGGGCATATGGACGATTACCTCGGGTACAACCTGTTGTATAACATTACACCCCACATGCCTTAGACCCCCCCTATTTCAAACCAGTATATTGAAAGTAAACATATGTCTTTATGTAGTGCCTGGGGTACAGCCAAGACAGAAAATAGGCAGATGAAGAAGAGCACAGAAAACATGGGAATAATGACTGTGCTAGTACTGAGACGAGGTGGCTCACAGGAGCCAAAGTATTGACGGTACTCTGGGGTGGAGTAAGCCCCTATATAATGGAAAGAGAAGGACTCGGGCTCTTTGTCTTCCGTCCTCTTTGAGAACCCTGGAGTTTACTCGACCCAAAGAGGGCTCTGCAGAGGACGCAGGTGAGTGGCTGAGGGAGTCCGTGACAGGTCGGCAGGACTGAGGCCAGCGGGAAGCAGACGAGGCAGTGGCACGACCTCCAGGAGTTGGGCTGCAAAGCCCATGAACAGCACAGAGACTCCAAGAAGCCTCAAGATGCAGAGAAGCGGCAGAAGCAGTAACAAGGCAGAGGGCTGCAGTCTGCCTCCCAGTCCCTGGAGAGACTGGCACCATGCAGGTAAGTCCCAGAAGGTAACAGGAAGCACAGATGGACCTTTGGGATGTGGGGGGAGTAGAGATGTATTAGAAGGCTATCAAGGGTTGGGGACCAATAGCGGCACAAAAAGTGCATCTGAGGAAATGTTCCTCGTCCCATTGGCAGAGAGAAGTCCACATACCACCATAGAAGGGTCTAGGACCCTAAAAGAAGAGATCCAAGCATCCAAGGAAATCTTCGTGAAGATAACCAGAGAAGGGTGATTAGAGATGTCATATGTGATGCCCTCTGTGATGTCGTTTGTGAATGCATCTGTCATGTCGTGTGTCGGTAGGAGCAGTGTATGGTGTTGACAACAGTTATGGTTGTGTAGCTTGCCATAACTGGCACATTTGGTTTTTATATTTTCTGTGGTACGACGTCCTTTCATCGCGAGATGTTTTTTCATGCATGTTTTTACCGCAGTTTTTTTAACGAAAAAAACTCATCGAATTTTTAGGGAGGGTTAGACAAATATATATTTGGGGTGTGGGTGTTAGAGAATAGCAAAACAATTAAAGGGGGTGGGGTTTTGGGGGAAACCCCCAAAATAAAAAAAGAAAATTCAATGAGTTTTTTGCGTTAAAAAATCTGCGGTAAACCCCCCCCCGCGAAAAAACATCCCGCGATGAAATAACATGGAACCATTTTCTGTTGCACCCATAACACCACTTTAACAACATTTTGTTTCACTGTATTTCATTGGATTTAAAGCGTACATTTATCCATACTGTCCCTTTATTTTTTCTTTGTGTGTGGTGTGTATATATTTATCTATGTATTTATACATTCAGTGGAAAAACTTTAGTTTAGACAGTTAAGATGATCCAATTCATCGCTACAAAACCTATACAATTCTGTGGATGTGGAAAGTGATGATCTTAGCTCTGAGTCATCCCCATATTTGTCAACCATGATGCCATTTTGATAACCTTGTTGATGCCTGCTGTGAGCTCGTGTATGTGCTCATGGGCTGAGTAATGGGGGTGACTCAGAGTAAAGATTGCCATCACTTCCCACACCAGCCAAATTCCATGTGTTGGATCATCTTAACTCTGTCTTAACTAAAGTTTTTCTTACTGAATTTCAAGGGTTTTGTTATGCTGTATCTTCTCCAGTACCCACTGGCCATGGCTTTCAACTGTAAACAGTGTCCATTCTACAACAATTGCTTTAAAACTGTGGCCCATATCACCCTCAATAGTAAATAACCAGATACCATAAGCCCGGGCCTTGGTCTTGGGTGCTGTCCTCCCTGCAAAAATGTGGCTATAAAACCAAGACCTTCAGCCCTGGCCACTGTCTATGTGGCAACGATAACACTAAAAGACCGCAGGCCACTTGCCCATGCCTCCCCTTGCCTCTCTCCTTTCATTTCTCCGGTAGTGTCCCCTGAAATTTCGAGCAGAAACATGATCGCGATCACTATAGCAATGCTTTGTATTGCCGTTTTAATCATTCCTGCAGTAATGAAGAAACATTCCAAAAGTCTGCCCCATCCCCACCACCACTCTCCATGTGCACACTTTCTCTTTTTTAGGTACCCCTACCGCCCACCCACTGTTTACATCCATTCCGAACCTCACCCATTATCCAATTTCCTCTGCTCTTTCCAGTGATGCACCTTTTTCCTGACCATGTAATTCGTTGTTCATGAAGCAAGCCTGCCAGGTTCCCGCGGTAAGACAAACTATCCGACTCAAGAGGCTCCCCAACTCTACCCAAAGTGGCCACTAAATTATTTGGTCCTCTTTTTCCCTTCCTACCACTACCTTAATGTGAAACACACCTTTTCAGCCACTAAATGTCATTTTGAACCCTTCTTTTATCTCCTACCTATGGGATTACCGTGGGCATCGAGCAAAACACTGGATTTTCTTTTTTGAAAAGACTCATTGATGTTATGCGCCATGGGAGAGAAATACACGTTTTATTTGGCCTAAGGCATGCCTTTTATTCCGTTAATTTTGTATTTAAAACTCCAGGATGGAGTTACAACACATTAAAAATAGGAATATCTGTGATGCTTTATTATTTGGCACCAATCCATCCATCAGTTTTCACGGTGTGGATGTTCCATCGAAGCACCTATTTCTTTATGCTAAAATGAATGGGAGTAGGCCAAAACTGTTTTTTTCTTTGCTTAATACATTTTAAACTGAAAAGTTATTAGCAATCGCATTTTGTGAAAAGTCACTACAAATAGGTTTATTTTAACTATAGGGCTGCTAGTGCTGCCTTATTTTAAATATAAATATATAACCACCTCATTTCCTTGCTCGTCCCACAACTCTCACATGAATAACAAATTAGTCACCCGCACCTTTACCATTTGTGAATAGCAGGGAATCCACGTGTCAAACTGTGCGCTGTGCTTTAGTAACCAAAGATGTAGGGGTTCTGGTCTGGTCCGAAGCACAGGCGGTGTGGGAGAACTGCTTTGCGCCAACATGAGATGTGTGCAAGTCAGTATTAGTGTATATGATGCTCTCCAAGCACCACATTATAAAGAAGCCACACACAAACTTACATGGCTCTGGGACAGTGCAAGCACGGTATGTGGGTGGCAGATGAATAGGACCTCCAAGATGGTACAGAGGAGAGTCAGGATGTCAAGGGATAATGGAGAATAGGCAAACACAGGAGACCAGGGTAAAACAGGAAAACAAGACACAAGGGTAGAAACAAGGAGACAGGGCGGACAGGAACCGTAGTACAGGCAACAGGAAAGGGAACAGCAGGCTCAGCTACAGAAAGCAAAGGATGATTTGTGATGCAAGCTTTAACAGAAGCACTGATGCTTTCATACACACCTGCGCAAGAACGAGGATCACATTGTTCCAGACGTCACCGATGGCAACGGACCACGCTTCGTGCAGCGTCCCCTGCGCATGATGCACCACATGACGGCCTCCACTGGAGATGGATGCAGCACCGGAAGCTGCTGAACTCTCCTCACACAGCCAGACAATGGTGCCTCTAAGGCGCAGTACAAGATGACCCCACTAGGTGCTCTAAAAGCAATGCTACCAGAGGAAGGCACGTGCCATGACACCACCCTAAAAACAAGGGCACTACTCCTGGGTTCACCTCTAGCAGAACAAAGCCTCCATCTCTTTGTCATTCAATGCAACCTGTTTTTTTGTCCCTCTTACAACTGTGAGAAACCTGAAGGTGTCTCACCCGCTAGTCTCTGGGGATCTGTCATCCAGGTGGTCAGGACACGGTCATCGCTTTTGGATCCACTTCCTGGGGGTGTAGCAGTGCGGGAGGATCACCTGGATGAGGGGTCATCGTGGGGTGAAAGTGGGACACTGAAGGGTGAGAGGCGGTATCCCCTTCCCTGTAACATCTTTTCCCAATCCTACCAGGTAGGATACCTAGGAACCCAAGCCCCACCCCTTTCGGACACAAACACCTTCTCACGAGCAGCTCACCGTGAGCAACAACGGACTAATTACAGACCCATATACCTGACATATCCCAACACCACTGTCAGGCGCAGTCAGGCAATTACGGATCATTACACACACCTGACTTCCATCACACTCCCCCACACGGATAAAAGGCAGAGCATGAAAGCACACTCTGAGTGAGGTGAGACACACGGGAAACAGCAGTTCCAAGATGGCAGTTTAATACAAGGAGAAAGAGGGCGAGACCGGAGAGGGTTGCAAGGATGGAAGTACCCTTAACCTATTAGGACTGTTACTTTTGTGAGCCTTGGAAAGTGAGAAACCTAAGACCAGGAATTAAGGCTGATCAAACGTGTGCAGTGTGTGAGAGGTACCCGGGGCTCTCCTGGATCGATAACCAAAGTGGCGATGAGCGATTACCGGTGTGGTACTGTCCTTGGCTCCTATAACAAAGCAGCACCAGAAAAGACAGCACAGCAGGTGGGTCGGAGAGACTGATATGAAACCAGTCTGCCTATTGAACCAAGTTTGCAAGCGGCAATAATGTATAAAGTGAACAGTGTGTGAGGCATTTGTAAGAAGCGACGCAAATAATTGGAAACCATAAGGACTAGCCACACTTTGTAATTGATCTTTGGGAGGCCAGCGCCGCGTGGGTGCTCATTCGAAAGTTTCTGTTAGGTATCCAACTGATGCTTAGTGTGACAAAAAGTAATATTAAGTAATATTAAGTTCAAAGTGGTCATGGAACGGGTCAAGGCAAACCCTGTGCACATTTGAAAGTCTTCAATGGTTTAATGTACATCACAATTGATCCGAGAGGTAGACTAATTGAGTGCGTGAAATGGACCTGAGCCCGGCTGAGGGGGATCCAACATGAACACCCAAATTGAACACAGAAAAAGGAATGGAATATTTGCGTGTTAATATTCTTTTGTACATTAGACCCACTGAGTCAAGAGACTTGTAAAAAGAACAGAAGCTTGGACACAGAAGGGCCTGAACTGTGAAAACCGAACTGTATCCTTGTGCCGCAGAAGGCAGTGTGTGTGCTTTGCTTGAGTGACCCGCCTGCCCCCGTGCTGAAAACGTGAGGAAAGGAGGCAAACGGCCCGAGCATCCTGACTTATCATTTTGTGAACACTTCGTTCTTTTTTCATGAACATCACCCCACATTATTTGTAAAATTAGTAGTAAGGATTGGCAATAGTTATTTTTTAGTATAGGCCCTTTTATCTTGACATGACTCCACTAGGACGGCATTATTACTATTTGATGGTCGTAGCTTGCTCCCATCTGTAGATTTAGGTTTAGATAGGCGTTTATCACACCCTAGTGAAAGTTCAATAAACACCCTTTAACTGTGGTCACTTGTGTCCATCTTACTGTTGATTCCATGCTTTCCTTACACAACAGGCAATACATTAAGACTAACCCATTAACATACAGGACATGACCACTAAGGTCCAAAAAGGCCTTGCCTATAATGGGAACTATTTTCTTAATCTAGTAGGCGATTTACCATTAGGGAAACATCCCTTGCAGCCAAAAGTCAATTTCTCAGATGAAACCAAGTGTAAACCAAGACCCTAGTTGGCTGGATTTTCTTTCCTTGGTTTTTCCCATTCTTATTTTTAATTATTGTTACATAACACAGCTTAGGCTTCAACAGGACATGGACACAAGCCCCGCGGCTGACAGGACTACTCATCAGGGGACAGGCAGAGGTCTTCTACAATCATCCGACTGTGCGTGTAGTCTTCTGGCAGGATTATTCCTCGAGAGCTGGCCAGGCACTTAAAACTGAAGTAACTTGTCTCCGATATTTGAGGAAAGAACCTTTAGTATGCAGTCCTTCGGTTACAATCCTGGGGCTTTAGATTTCTAGGAAACTATAGAAAATCAAACTGCTGCCAGGTTTTTATTAGGTAGAAATTGGAATGGCTGTTCCATTATGACTATATAAGAACTAAGTGTTTTGACTCTGGCCTCAGTTGTAGTTCTTTTTTTAATGCAGATATGGAGGGGAAGGAAAAAAGCGAAAGAAGAAACAGTGAGCATGCACCGGCTGCAAAAGATGCTGACAGGGTTTTACCAAGCCAGGCTAAATCTTCCAGAATTACTTTTAGGAGAGCGGTTTCTCTTTAGTGGCACCACTGAGAGCCCTGGACATCCTGTCTGATGCATTGGGCAGCAGCTAATATACAGAAAAGCACAGGAGTAACTAGAACCGCTTCTCCTGACCCATCATATTTCCCTGGGTAATGTGTCACCTTTGTCTTCGTTTTCTCTGTGCCCTTCTCTGGATTCAGTTGAGAAGGATGGGGTTACAGACCAAGAGCATAAGGAGAAATGCATCTATAGAGCAGCTATCCAGGTGATCTGAACCTAGCTCCAACCTATGTCTCCCTGTTGAAGAGTCTAACCCCAGTACTAGTTTATTTATTAATACAAATCACATGGAAAACAATGCATTTTTGGCACAAATACTCATAAAGAATTTACCATTGATAACAGAGCAGAGGACATGGATTCTTTACAACTGGGTGAGAGAATGTTACTTGAAAACTAGGTGTTGCAGAGGAAGGTGGAAACATAAACCAGGGGATGGACAGGACAGAATGACATAGGAAAGGTATGGTGGAGAAAGTGCTGAAATAAGGATGGAGGAGTGACAAAGTGCTGTAGGGCTGTCCATGAAGGGTAGGGAGGGAGGAAACCGGATGATACAGTAAGGTAGAGTGCTAGGAAACAGGTTCTTCGTATAGGTGAGCTTTGATATTGGATTTAAATCCTGGTAGAGTGAGAGGAAGAGTGTTCCATAGTAGGAGAACGAGTGGAAACAAAAGAGAGCACAGGGGGCTCGGGTGTTGACAAGGAGGTGAGCAGAGGATGAGCTTAACAAGCAAGAAAGAGAGTAGGGAGTGAGATGACACAGAACAGATATGTAGAGTGGGGCGAGTCCATGGATAGTTTAAGATGATGAGAAAAAGTTTATACTTGGCCCTTTGTTTCATAGATAGCCAGCCAATCTGGTGACGGGCAGAGGAGGTAGAGGTAAAGCGAGAAAGGTAGAAAAGTGTGCGGACAGCAAAGTTGAGGACTTTGTCCAGAGGTGAAAAAGCATAGTTGGGAAGGCCATAGAGGTGATTGGCACAATATTCAGTTCTAGAAACAAAATCAGATTAGCTGTTGAGAGGAATTGAAAGGAAGAAGACAGATTTAGCTGATATTGAGGAGGTTGAGTCTGGCTGCAGTGGCAGATTTGGTGATGAAAAGCGAGAAGTTGTGTGATGGGTCAAAGATGACACCAAGGTTACGAGCGGTAGCAGAGTAAGGAAGGTAGTTTGGAGAAAAAAAGAAGAGGGGGGACGGAAGAAATAGCCTGTTTTGCTGGAAAGTAGATAAATTCAGTCTTCGGAGGGTTTAGCATGAGCGATTGAGACACCTTCCAGTATTTGATGGCAGAGAGACAGTTTGACCATTTTTACAACAGCTTGTCAGATAAGGAGTGAAAGGAGAAGATCATCTGAGTGCTGTCAGCGGAGAGTTGATTGGAGAATCCTTAATAGGAGATCAGGGTGCCAAGAGCCCAAGTATAGAGAGTCAAGGGAAGTGGACCAAGGACAGGCCCTTGGAGAACTCCAAAAGTAAGGGGTGTTATTGGGAAGGTAAGGCTTTTCCAGGACACCTGAAAGTGTCTGGGGACAAGGTATGAAGCAAATCAAGCAATGTCTCATCTCTAATGCCAAGGAGAGCTAATGTAGAGATAAGGTCAGAATGGTCGACCGTATCAAAGACAGCAAAGAGATCAAGAAGAATAAGACTAGATGAAAGGTTTGCATCAAGAGCGGAAGACGTTGTTGAGATGGAGGAGAGGTGTCTTAGAATGCAGAGTTCGGAAGCCAGATTGACGAGGATCCCGGAGGTTGTGATTATCAAGGAACTCAGTAAGTCAATTGAATACTACTTGCTCTAGGATTTTGGAATAGTGTGGTAGAAGAGACATAGTGTACCTTGGTAGGATCAAGACTGAGTTTCTTAAGGGGAGGGATGGCAGTAGTTGTCTTATAGAATGATGGAAAAGTGGAATTTTCAATAGAGGAGTTGAAGAGGGAAGCAAGATGTGGAGAAATAATGGGAGCTATGTGCTTCACAATGTGCGGAACAGTGGTGGTACAGGAAGGATTAGCCTTGAGGAATCGGGCAAGAATCTCATTAGGATTCGTGGGGGCAAAGGAAGACCTGTTAGCTGTAGAGGATGGTAGGAGTGGTGGAGAAAAGTGAGCAGGATGAGGGGACAGAAGATAAGTAGCAAAGCTATTGTGAATGGTACACATTTTAGAAGCAAAGGTACAGAGCAAGATCATTTGCAGAAAGAGTAGAGGAGACGATGTGGGTTTTGGGGGTGAGATGATTGAGTCGAGACACTTTTAGAGGCACCTAGGTTGGTAGGATTATGACGAAATGAGAGATAGAAGTCACATTTGGCAGAGTCAACAGTAAAGGAATAGTTTTGAAGAGCAGTGAGATAGAGTTGGAGATCAGAGGAATGCCTTAACTTTTGCCAAGTGCAAAGCTGTTTCTGCATTGTTGTTTTCAGGGTGCGTATGACAGGTGTAATTCAGGGCCGTGGAGGGGAGGATTTAGGAGCGAGTGTAGTAAGAGGGTAGTGAGATGAGCAGGGATCACAAAGAGCAGTGTTAAAGTTAGTGAAGGATTCTTCAGTGGATGGAAAGGTGAGTTCTGCATTGAAGGAGAAAGATTGGTGCAGGTCACAGTGGTAGTCAGAGTTTGGAAACTTGATCTTAGTAATAGTTGTAGTATAGGGAGAGAGTAAAGAAGATGCAGGAGGGGGGATTAGTGCAGAGACGATGGAGTGATCGGAGGTAGAAGGAGCGGTGCAGATAATAGAGTGGCAGAGCATTGAGAGGCAATGAGAATAAGGTAAAGGGAGTTTCCATTTGAATGGGTGGGCAGAGAGTGGACAGAGGAAAGTCAGTGGCAAATAAGAATACAGTTATCAGTCAAAAGAGCAGCAGAGAGGAAGGGATTGGGAGGGAGAGACTTAATTAGTTGGGCGATGCGGTCAAAGAATTGACCTTCTGGACTTGGTGGCTAGTAGAGAGGGATAATATGTATGCAATAGGGAGCAGTGATTGTAGAGATGGTGTATTCGAATGAGGGAGAATTGGCGGCAGATTGGTGAGAAGGAGATAGGAGGTTTGGAGTTCGAAAACCTTCCTACACGACCCCTGCCAGTGGGGCGGGGCTAGTGAGTGATGGTGCAGGCAGGGTCATGAAGGGCAGCAAGGGTTGCAGAGTCAGAGGAAGAGATCCAGGTTTCAGTAGGGGTAATGAGGTCACGAGAAGGAGCAAGGAATAAGTCTGAGGTAAAGGAGCTTTTATTGCAGACATACTGTGCATTTCAGAGAGGAATAATTATAATTGTTCTAACACGCTTAATACCAGCAAGTGGTTTCTAAGCACGGGATCGGGATTTAAACCTGTGTTTTGTGCTGCATTGCCTTGCTTCCAAGACAAACGTGTTGCCCCTGAAAGAGATGTAGAAGCATAGTGACGTTGAGTCTGAGAAATAGAGAGGCGCTGGGGAAAAATGCGATAAGAGAATGTGTAATGAAAGTTGGGGTCGGAGTAGGTTTTGTGAATAGAAAGAGTAGTGGAGTGAGAAAAGAGGTGGTGTCAAGGAAAATAGATGATGGGCATGAGGAGAGAGTTAAAATGTTTCTGAGTGAAGAGAGAAGTAGCAGGGGAAGGAAGAAAGAGCCTGAGCAGTGCATGGCAAGGGTTCAGCTGAAAAGAAGCAAGTAAGAGTACTGGAAGACAAATGGCAGTACACAGAAAAGCAAAGGCTAAGCGACAAAGAGGCTAGTCAATGGCTGGTCTTCACCCTTCACTGTTATGCTCTTAACTGGGACACATTTTCTTGTCACCTGATCACCTAGTCCATCAGTGGTTGGTCTCTCTGATATTGTCCCTGGTGTTGCTGGGATGAGGCGATTTCTTCCAGCAAGTCCACACTAGTAGTAACCTTTTTCACTACAGCCATCAATGCGTTGTCTTCTTACCTGAGAATGGAGACATCTAGATAGCCTCCAGTTCCTAGGTTTTTGGCTAGACAATGCTATTTATTGGGAGAGGGAGTGTTCCTAGCTAATTCAGTGGTGGGGCCAATGTTCTCTAACCTGAAGGGACTGATTAAGGTTGGCTCTGAACATCTAATCCACTTTTGATTAGTAAATAGAAATGTGGGAGTCTAGCCAAAAGAGATCCTACACCAGTCAAAACCGTGCTCTGTAGAAGAGACCTTATGCTATCTATTCCACCTTGGTAAATGATTCCTGGTCTCTGGAGTCAGGCTTTCAAGCGGGCTTGGATTTCTCCAACCTGCTGGCTAGAATGGAAAAGCAGATCCAAATTAAGTGTATCCTGATTTTAGAATTTAATATTAATAATTCAATCCATCTGGTGACCAATGCATTTTTAGCTCCTCTACAACTCGTTACCATTTTTGTGAATCATTATATAGACTAATTATGTAAATGTTTCACAGTAGTAATTTAATCCTTGCACAAAATATAGCATTCAATAATTTCATCATTTACTAGTACATTTTCTAGTTTTGCTTAAGAGTAAGTATTAAGACAGCAAAATACTCAATAGTAACAAGTTGTTATATTTTACATTCAGCTTTCAACTTAAGACAATGTGTGGCAACAACATAGCACAATATTGATAGGTTGACACTTCTTTCAGTGTGCTTATACTACGTGCAATTCCCATCTTTGTGAGGATCATAAACGCTCATCATTATGCAATACTGGTAAAATATAAAACAAATACATTGTTTTCATGATGCAAAGCCATTAATGGCGGCACCCAATATCATGGTCTCCATCACTTTGATTCTGTTAATTTATCTTAAACCTGAAAATATCTTTATACACATTACCATATTTGTGCTGATATGGCCATGAAATGATAGCAGGGCACTGGCCCCTATCTCGACCGTGTGCCATTCAGATTCAGTAAAATACAGGGCTCTATGGGAAGAGATTGTTGTCCTAATAAGGAAGAAAGCCGCCACGGTTGTGGTTCCTCCAGAGGGATCAAGTTTGAACATCATCCTGAAGGAGAAGAATTCCTTTGTATCAACTTACATTGCACATCAGTCTTCTACCAATGATCCAGAGATATTTTATATGATTCATCGGTCTACAGGATGCATACTTTCACATCCCAACTGCAGGCCATTAGAGGTTTATTTGGTTTTGCATCCAGGTGTATTTCCAGTTTTGGATACTCGCATTAGGCCTAATGCCAGCCCTGTAATGTTTGCAAAGTTTCTAGTTCTTTTGGCGGATTATTTACATAACAGGTATATATTGTTACATGCATATTTGGACGATTATTGGTCCATGACCCCTCCTGTCACAATATACCTAAAGAGTGTGACAGGCTACCTCTCCCTCTAGAATCACATCTACCAGATGTGGGGTGTAAATGCTGGTCAGCTTGACCACACAGACTCTTGAGCATATGTTGATAGATGTAAACCACGATTTCATTATATTCACAAAAAATTCTTATTTAAAAAAAAAAGGTAAAACGCAATACTTTCACAGTAATAACCAATATACAAAGAGAAACGTTTACATGTACAAAACACAGGCATGTGCAATAATCGCAAAAATGTGCAAATTGAAACAGTACGCGTGATTGGGGTTAGTATTTAAGGTGCCAATGTGCAGCAACTGTACAGATAGGACATGTTGGTCTCTTTTATTTTACTTCAAGGCTCAAGAGACATTGTAGACAGTATATGCTCCTTATTTAACTCCTCTTTCCTTCATGCCTAGGAGACCACCGTCTTATCTGAACATGCACAATAATGTATTTCTCTTTGCTCGTCCTGCCGGGTATGATGTCTACAATACAATCCCGCTCATATAAGGATGATATTCTTAAGAATCTTTGTCAACACAATGTGTTTCCACCTATCAAGATAGATAAGTCCATTCCTTCACGCTCTCTATGATGCCAACAGGCCTTCATCAGGACACAATCTTACTTGTTGGTGAAACGAATCCTTAAGGCCACCCCTAAGAAACACAAAATATAATAAAAATATATCAACACTGTCAAGGTTGTGCATACACCTACTGTCGTTGTACTAGACCCTCACATCTTTACTAACCTTAATCTTCATCATCTGGGTGAAACACCTTTCTTAACAGCAGAAATGATCAAGCATCAGTGACAACTAAATCAGCCATTGGCTCATTACAATTATAGATCAGACCACAACACTCGCCACAGTGTTCATGATCACTTGCGTAACATCGCTGCAATGTTGTTACTTCCTTGTCACCTTATTAGTTGGAATTATTCCTTAATATTTTTGTAGACTGTCTCAAAAGGTGTGAGAGACAGTATACACAGTGAACTCCAATAACGCAGTATAGGGACACTTGGTTAAGTATCTGCACCGTATCCACATTGAACCAACTACACTGTCAGGTTCTAGCGGCTTGCATTCATGCATTCCCTTCGGCACAATGGGCACGAGGATAGCTCAGGGGCAACACGTTCGTTTTGGAAGCAAGACAACGCATAGCAAGACACGTTCGAATCGCGGTCTTGCGCTTCGAAACGTGTCTGTTATTAAGCGCATTATAAAACAACAATTATAATGTGCCTCGTGGAAATCCAGCACCGCTATGTCTAGTGCGACCACAACATTTTTTTATGCCCCACTATTTAATCAATATGGCATACCTTCATTTGCTTATTGGAGGAAAACTGATCCCTCGCAGCTTTTTCCAAACACTAGCCTAGATACATCATTCCAAAGAGTCATGTGTGCCTGGATACATACATATATAAGATCCTAGAACATGAATATTCTCTGGTGAACAACTGCACGGAAATCATGAGGTATAAGCTTGTATGTGTGATTTATGATTTTGTCAAATAAGTGCTGGTGACACAGAGCACTACTTAACACACCACCTACAGTTTAGCATCTCTGTGTCTCATTCATTCTAAATCCTATCTGAGTCACAAGAACTCAAACACGAGCACCCCAAATCATGTGACCCAACTGCTCACATGGGTACGGGAGACAAATCAGCACGCACGCTATCCATTATCGCGTCTACATCTGTCAACGCTGCTCAAAACATAAAGGTGCCAGCGGCGGCCATCTTACAATGTACTTCAAGCATAATCATTCAGCCACACCTCCTGATGGACCTCACCAGTGTGTGGGGGGATGGAATGCAGATCCCAATCATGTTGGTATAATATTTTTGGGTACTTCTCACTTTTTTGTAAATGGGGAGACTGTCTCATTAGGGGAAGGAACACATTAAACTATTCACACAAGGAGACGGGCAACTCCCTCCCTTATACACAATAACTGCTATGTATTACACCATCAAGTGGCTGAAGTCTAATCAATCAACAGCACATATACCAGAGAAATTACTTAAAGTGTAATCATTCGTTGCTTAAAAAAATAATAATAATTGACATAGTTCATGGTAAAAGGCAACTTAAAACATAGACGCAAGACACAATGTGGTTGATTGACTTCTTACAAATAACAATACCACACATTTACGTTGATGAAATAGTTTTCACACACAGGGGTTAGTACACCAACTGTGTATCTAGATAGTCCTTTTACATCACCAGAACAAAAGAATATTTTTTTAACACATTTGATAATGAAAGATATCACATGTTGCTGAGCCTTATGCATGTAAACAGGTACACTTATGTAATGTTTAACATAGTTTTACACTTGTCATGGGTACTTGATGTTAACACATTGCAAATGATGAGGTTCGTTGTGATAAGGACATTGAATGATCCTACTAGGAGAGCGACTAGTAACATTAAATGTCTAGTCAGTTTGTGAGTCGACATAATGTGTTTCAACCCTATTAGCAGGATACGTCTGTCCTAAAATGTTCTAGACAGATTTTGCAGTGGGCCTTCATCAGGACAATACATTTCCTAATGGTGGTGAGAATCAATCTGGTGTACCCTGTTATCCTTAAGAATGGAGAACTTAATCTTTTTGTGGAGTGTTTAGGGCAATTGTCTTTATTCTTTTCTCTTGAAAATCAATGCAGAAAACTGTTCTCTTCCACTTAGTTTTTGAGAGATAGGGTGGATTATGCGCATTCATGTAGACCTTTTCTTTTGGGGAGTCTTGTTGTTGCTTTTTAATTGCAAACAATCCACTTTTTGCACCAGGCATTTAATGAAAGCGAACCGCATACAGAGATCGCTAAACTCTCCATTATTAAGGATAACGAATTGATACATTTGCGATGTCCGGCACAAAAGTTGCACCCATACTTGTTTAGTGTATCTGTTTGAATAACTGATCATCAAATAAGAAGGCATTTTCTGTGAGTGCCAGCCTCATACATATCTATTCTTGATGTGAATCCATTCAGAGAACAAATGACCACCTGGCATTGCTTTATAGACAATGTCATAATGATCTGGAGAGGCACCACACAACTACTTGTGGAGATCAACATATTGCTAAACGGATGTGATCCATACCTTAATTTCACTATGACATGGGATCACAAATCTGTTTCATTTTTGGATCTAGCTGTAAGTACACGGAAAAGGCCTTCAACTTGGTGGAGTGGTAATTTCTTAGGGCATTGATGAGTAGATTAGAACTAGGAGAAGACTTTAGTAAAGGCGTAATTGACCTCTGTTCAGCTTCCTCGGGTAGAGTGTTAGTTAATGGCTCCCTTTCAGATAAGTCCGAACTTGCCAGAGGGATAAGGAAGGGGTGTCCACTGTGTCCACTATTTTTGCCCTAGAACCTCTGGCGACTAGAATTAGACCAGAACCAGAGATTGAATCGCATAAGAGGGTTCCTCCTACAAAATAACTTTATTTGCAGGCAATGTTATTCTCTCCCTTTGCTCGCCAGATACCTCTTTTCCCCCCATTGCTTCAGATCATTAAGTAAGAGTGAGGTTTTAAATGTAACTCTAAATTAGGAACTGATACAGGCCATAGCTGCGAGCACTTCTTTAAATGGGCAAAAGACAGTATTAAATGTATTGGAATAGCTTGAACTCCCTCAAACTCTTCCCTTTATCGCCAGCTATACAAAATTATAGTGTTAAGTAAGAGCAGCTGTAAGAGGATGGAAGAACCATGCAATATCTTGGTTTGGCAAGATCTCATTGGTAAAATATCAACATCTTGCAACAGTGCTATGTTTTTCATAAGCACTGCAGGTCCCTCTCCCCAGAATGGACCTTAATAGAATGCAATAAGATATGACGGCATTCATTTGGAAAAACATGTTGCATAGCGTCCTTGCAATAAACCCAAGAGACGGGGGTCATGGGACTTCCTAATGTGCTGAGGTACTATCGGGCAACTTAATTCAGAACCTGTAGAGAATGGAGGGACCCCATCTCGAAGAAAACACGAAAGCTCTTCGAAGAAGCTATTCTAGACAGTCCACATCGGTATATAGTCTGGATACCTAGAAAGGACAAACTGAGAGCCATATAAAAGTTACCACCATGAGATCCTGTATGACGCAATGGGAACGAAGCGTCCGCTAACATATTTCACAGGTCCGGTGACGCCCATTCACCACAATCCAGAATTTTCACCAGCATACAAGGAGTGCACATTGGAGGCATGGTAAATGGAGGCCTGCGAGTTTCTCTTGCTTTTGTTTCAGGATGTAAATATCCGGTCCTTTGATGGGTGGAAGAAAGTCTTTGGGGGGCAGGAGAAAGAACATTTGAGCAACTGGCAGCTAGGACACTGGCCATCTCCTGGGAGCAATAACGCAGCTGCAACTAGACCGCTCACAAAATTCGAAAACATGGTTTTCGAAAGTAACACGTCAGAACTAATTTTAAAACTGTATGAAGTTGTAAACACACCAAATGAGGAAACCCTCCCTTCCTCTGTAATATTCTGGCATGACGAATTGGCGTACTCCCTCTCAGAGGAAGCATGAGGCAAGATATGGCGCAATGCTAGGAAGAAGTCGCTTAGTGTGCAATTTGGGGACATGGCTTAGAAACGTATTTCTAGTTGAGATTTAAGTCCAAACAGAATGCAACACATGAGGAAGGCGGTGAGGATGTGGAGGGTGCCGACGCGTTTGGTGGTACCGCCTCAATCTTAAAACATATTGGGAACACCTGATGAGGTTAATGCAGAGCTTGACCAACTGCATCTTACCATGCACAGAAGAAGTGTGCCTCTTGGGCCTCGTCGATGAATATGTCTTGAAACCCAATGATTGTACAGATGTTATTGGCGAGCTATACCATCTTCATGGAGAGCATGGCATGTCCCAACCGCTAATGAGTGGCTGTTATAAATGTAGATCTTGCTTATGTGCTAAGAAGTGGACAGATATATATATATCGCACGATGATGTTAAGTTCTTTTTTTGCAAGTTGGGATTGTTTTCTAAGCTCTGTAAAACGTGTTAATTTTCACTCCCAACTAGGCTCTCTGACACTGGGGTTCTTAAATTGATAGCAATTGCTCCCCTGAAGTCATCTGTCATCTACAACTTGAACCTAAAACGTTTATTAATGTGCACGAATGAGAGAAAATCCGGCTGCGATCCCCCAGGGTTCCCTCTGCTAGAGAACGTGAAGTTGTTGGAGGGCGGAAAGTGGGGCTAGGTTTTATTTTTTTAGTTTTTCTCTTTGGTTAATATGATTTTTGGTTTTATCTGTTGAAGCTAGATAACTGTAACTGAAAGCACAGTATATTGTATATAACAGATTTCTGCAGCTTGTGAATCAGCTTAGGTCCACATGCTATGCACAGTCCGCCATCTAGTGTTTGGCACAGAGTATTACATTGTCTTTTTAAAATTGGAAAAACTGGGCATCGACAGGGTTGCCCAAATTCCAATAACTTCATTTTGTATTTCTGGTTGAAACCCCATGTCCCGTCAATAAATACACACATTTTATTTTATGTTTTTAAATCACAGAGAAAGCAATACAATTTTGGCACAAAAACGTGAACAATTATGACCCTGGTAGGGCACTAAAGGTGCAAAGACAGGGTGAGGCCCTGACAAGCTATTGTTGTAAGACAACAAAAGAGGGCAACACGCAACTGTATATTATTTAAAAATTGGAAATTAGGCTGTGGGGAGACCCAATCGGTCTCAGCCAAAGGCACCGTACAGGAATGTGGCCAAGGAGATACAAGGTCAATTTGAAAGACAGTAGGACAGAAGGAATAACACTGTCTCACCCTGCCCTCATCCTAATGATTGAGGTAGACCTTTCCCTAGGAAGCGCTGACGTGCCGCTTACAAAAAGGGGGGGGGACAGTAAAAGAGGTCAAAGAGAATCCATTTTTGAAAACCAATAACATAAAAGTTGTTTAGACTCTTGTATGTCCTTGGTCACTATAGGCAAGAAAGAGGAGAGGAAGAATGGAAGTGTAAAAATAAAGTTTACACCTTGGACTAAACATACATATACATAGTCACAGAACTGAGCTGTCTATTAAGGGTACATTACATTTTTATTATCCCATAGGCAGGTCAGAACCTCCCAAGGTGGCTTTATGGTTAAAACCAGTATAAAGACCAGCTTAGAGTGATGTCAAAAACCTGCTGAACCACAATTTTATCGATACAGCAGGTACCTCCTATTGGGGCTAAACCAGTCTTCAAGTGAAAACAAAATGAAGACAGACATGTAGGCCACGTAAACCCTTCAAATGGAATGTTTTAATAATAGAAGGGGACGTGAAGCTACACTAAAAAACATATACAGGTTGTTCATGGTCGAGGTAGAGTTTATTTATAGTGCTCCGCCATGTAACAACCCCTGTCTACCGGTTTCAGTGGTGTGTTTTGGGTGTAACCACTTTCTTCAGGACAGTCTTCTAAAAACAACGGGGAAGAATTCTATGGTGATTGCACAATGTTCTATCACCATCTTTCTGCCCAACGGGGTTTCTTTTATACATTACCCCACTCCTCCAGTACCAATGCAGGAAGGTTCCAGGAGGAAACCTAAGGGAAAACAAAGCGCAAAACGCCTCAGTTACTCCCCAAAGCCACCATAGGCACTGAATGCTAGGAGACTGCAGGTGAAATCACTGTGTCACCTTTCATAGATCCCTGAGAGGACCTAAGTCGTCAATTATGCACAGAAAAGATACATGTAAAATACACAGCAATCATCAAACGGTTTTCACCCAGAGAAACGATCTATCAGGACTTTGTCACAGATAGGTAGACTATTGTTCACATTTATGCTTTTAATTCTCCCCTCCCAACTCTATACGTGGGTCAGATCCGAAAAAATCACAGCCAAGGTAAGTTAAGCCTATAGTGTTTAGTTTGCAGTCATTGAGGCAACACTCATCATGTGCTGACCTTTTTGGCTGCAATGGATACCAGTTCGTTCTAGAGGCAAGCAGAAACACAGGAAAGCCGTGTCGGAGTCACCCCTCAGTTATAAGCGCGTAAGAAGAAGCGGGAGCTGGAAAGGGGAGAGAGCAGCTATTTATGTCTGGCGCTATCTCAGTATCATTTCCCTTCCTGACTTAAACATGACTCCAATCGCAAAACAGCACACCCACAGAGCAGTACCTGGCAGGAGAGTGAACCAGGTCTGCCTGAAGTGAGCCATAGAGAACTTAGGCTCTAGGGCCGGTAACCATACCCACAAAAGATCCATCCAAAGCCGTCGCCTTCGTGACAGGAGAGTGAAGCAGGTCTGTCAAATCTAAATTATAACAGAAGCCAGAGGAAGGGAGTCATTCCCCCTGGCGTTGTTAAACCCAGAAACAAAGATACCAGGAGAAGGGAGCCATTCTCCTGGTAACCAGAGCTGAAAAGACTTTGATACAAATTGTTAAAGAAAAGCAGGGTGTCTGCCAAAGAAAATTGTTGACACTTTGTCTTTTGTGTTAGAGGAAAATCTTCACCCAGGGAAGGGAACCGTTCCCCCATGAAGAAACCAACACTGGGAAGTGAAACACTTGTGTATAGGCGCGTTATAAAGGCAATATCATATCATATCCCCAGTCCAGGAGAAGGGAGCCATTCTTCTGGACCAAGAAAGCCTACTTTATCTTTAGTTTAGTTTTAAGTGTAATGGTCAGAAGTAGGCTTTTTGACATGGTGCATTATTGATTTACACCGCATTCTGGCCAAATCCTTCGTATTTTAGTTGAGGCAAGGAAATCCCTCTTCTAGTTAGGGAAAGTTAGGGTTTATCTTTATTTTCTTGACTGATAAAAGTCTATAGCAATCACTGTGCCACCTGTGTCAGTCTCCTGTCTCCTCCTTCTGCACCCTTACAGTCTTTGTACAGGTAGGATAGGGATAGTGTCACAATGACACCCCAATTGACGCCCAGTTATTTGAATTTGAAAAAGATGTCGTACTCTGTGCCAACCAATTAGATGACACTCTATGCATGTCATGTGATTCTACGCATATACAAACTATATAGAAAGATTATTTATCAGTAAATATTTGTCATACTTGCTGTTTCTAGATTTTTCACAAAAACCCAATATAAATATTTGAATATAAAAAAGGATGGCCATGTGCAGTGGACCACCAGAGGACAGGAAAGGGGTAGAGGAAGAAGAGGGATAGGCCTCAGACACCCCACTGCTGAAACCAGCCTGGCCACAGAGAGGGTAGAACTTGAGCGGCAAGCCAGCTTGTTTACAAAAGGATATATGAAAGTGAGTGGTCCATGCCTTGATATGAAGTTCTTCTATGATGTAGCTGCTTGCAACTTAAGAAGTTGTCCTTAACTGAACCCTTCTGATCTAGAGGAAAATGACCCTGCCCTCACTAAAACTGACTAAGTTAATGTGATCATGGTAAGGGTTTACCTACGAAGGCTAGTCCAAGTCCCCATCACAGAAAGTCTTGCCGTACTTGGAATCCAATGGGAATCCTAGCAAGGGTCTAGGAAATCCCAGGTGGAAGAGGTACTGTAGCATATTTTCATAAAAAGCTTTACTCTGGAAACAACACTGAAATACCAAAACTGTCCAATTAGGTAGGAAGGAATGCGTTCAATCCATGATGGGTCACAATGTAAATAATGCCATTGTTGATGCCCACAGTCCGCCATAAGACTCAGTCAACAAAGTGAAGTAAGCCATAGCATACCGAGTTAGCCTCTTGACAAGAGGTAACTTAGTAAATGGTCAATCATTATGTGAACCTGCAGTTGCTGGTGGCAACATAAAATGGTATAGTACAAGAAAACATACCAATATAGAAGTTAAGGAATAGAGAGAAGGCGCCACAGGTGAATTTATCACTGTGACCACTGTGAAGATATCATGAAGCAAGACACGGACAAGAGACTTAAAGTTCAAAATAAAATAATTTATTAAGTCTGTCTATGTCCAAAACATGTACTTGCCCTCACAACTAAAGCTAAACAATGTGTAGGGATGTTGCTAACAAAATAATCAGTGCTTAGCTCACAGTTCTGAGCTTCTTTCAGCTCTGAGGTTTCGTTCAGTTCCCCTTCCCCAAATGTAAGATGCTCCACAAAAGTCTCAAGATTACCTTTCTCAAGTTCAAGGTGATACAGTTCCGAACAATCCTCTGGGTTTCCTTCCCCAAGTTCCAAGTCACATAGATCAAACACAAAAACGTCTTGATGCTCTGTTCTCAAGACAACAAGTGTAGTTCCTCCTCACGTCTCAGGGTTTCCTTCCCCAAGACTTTCACTTCATCACCACAATGTCCTTGGTTTTCAGCATTCTGGGCTCACTGGTTTAGGTGCAGTTGTCAGACCGAATGGTCGACCCTCACAGGTCGCACAATTAGGATCTCTGGGCTCTTCAGCCCACACAGGTTCTAGCTCCTGTGCACCAAGTCACCTTCACTCAGTTCCTCTTTATCGGGCTCTTGGCTTTTATTTGCAGATTTACACTCCTTTGACTTTTCCTTGACAGCCTCACGGCTCTGCCATCACGTGTCGCAAACCTCTTGTCAGTCTTTAGCTTGCCGCACTGCATTCACTCATAAAAGTTCACTTTGAGGGTATTTTGTTTGCACCTCACCTTCTTATGACTTTCTGTCGCACTTGCACCCTTTTCCATGATTTTCTTTCACCTGGGTACCTTGGCTGTCCTCTTTAGCTTTTTGCTTAGCCCATAACATTTTATCCCATTCCACATTTTATATGCTTACCTTTAGGATTTCATTTAATTTTGCGTTCAATATGTATTCATGCCGTTTAATCTGTAAGTTATCATTCAGTTCCATATTCAATAGGTATTTGTTTTGCTTAATTTTAAGTTTCCATTCAGTTCGGTATTGTAAGGAAGACATGGCATCAAAAATAAGACAGACACAAGTGACCACAGTTCAAGGGTGTTTATTGAAACGCCTATCTACTCCTAAACCTAAAGACGGTGGCAAGCTAAAACCATCAAATAATAATGCAATCCTAGTAGTGTCTTGTCAAAATAAATACACCTATTGCCAATCCTTACCTCTAAATAAAATAGTATGGGAAACAATGTTATGTAAAAGAAAAGAAATTTTACGTCCGGATATTCAAGCCATTGGCTTTCTTTCACCACGTTTTCACCACGTTTTCAGCATGGGACAATTTGGCACACCTGAGCTTAGCACAGTCTCTGGCTTCTCTTGCACGAGGGTGCAGTTTAAAACTTCAGCATATTGGCTTTCTGTGCCAAAGTCTCTTTGCCATTCAAAGGGCCTCATCATGAGTTGGGCGGTAACGCCGGCGCTAATAGCGCTGGTGCTATCTGCCCTACCGCCAAACCCCCGGCGCTATTAGTGCCGGATCACGGGTTTGGCGGTATTGGAAGTCCCCATTCCCCATTGAGCCCATTCAGGAATGCCCCATTCCTCATTGGGCTCAATGGGGAAATTCGCGCTCATACCGGTATGAGTGTGATTTTTCGGCGGATTTCCCCCCAGCTCAGAGCTGGGCAGAAATCCGCCGAAGCCCTGATTTGGCGGACCCTTAAATCCAGCGGTAATAGCGCTACCGCCGGATTTTAAGGGATACCGCCAAACTCGTGATGAGGCCCAAAGTCTCTTATTTCAGAGGGCCTAATGCAAAAAAACATTAATAAAGCTCCTTTCCAGGATTCACCTATGTACAATTTCCTTAGGTGATTTACTATTCACCTCGGATCCCCCCTCTGCTGATCTCAGATCCACTTTAACACAAAATCCTCAGGATTCACACATATCCAATTTCTCTGGTGATTCAAGGTTCACCCTGGATCCCCCTTCATCAGGCCTAGATCCCCTCTAACACAAAATCTTCAATCATTCTCCCTCTGCTGGGCTCGGACCAATTTATCTGTTGTAACACAAACTTAGCACAAAGCTTTCAATTGATCTCCCTCTGCCGGGCTCGGTCCAACTTTATCTATTTTACCATCAACTTACTTTACTGTATCAACATCGAAGAATTTCGATAGTGCACAGGCTTTGACTTGACCCATCGCAGGACTACTTCAATTCACAATCCTTTGCCACTCTTTCACTTTTGTTAACTCTCAGCTGGAGACCTTCGATTGAGCACCCACGTGGTGCCGGACCACTCTGTCAAAGGTATCGTATCTTGGTTTCAAAGTTCAATCCCTCATCTGCCGTTCAACTTCACTCGTGTTGGTGATCACACGCGTTTCAAACAATGTTCGTTTCAGCGCTCACCATTCAATGTTGCCACTAGTAACCTTGGCTTCAACACAGACCGGTCCTGTATCAGTGGCCACAACTCGCCGGCTTTGATGATTGTTGTTGGAGCCAAGTACAGTATCACGGCAGCTGGCGATTCTCCCTGCCTTGATTATCGAAGCTCCTCCGACACAAAATACAGGATTCTTCAGATGGGTTTCCTGGTCTTACTTTTTCTATTCTCGAGGTTTCATGAAAGTAACGGTTACTTGTCGAAAATGTCAAGGGAACTTCCCTCCTTGCAATCCCCTTCTGTCTCGCAGTATTCCTCTGCTTGTTAAACTGCCATTGTGGAACTGCTGTTTCCTCATGTGCTTTGCCTTGCTCAGAGTGTGCTCTCGTGCTCCGCCTTTTATCCGTGTGGGGAAGTGTAATGGAAGTTAGGTGTGTGTGATGGTCAGTAATTGCCTGACATCGCCTGACCATTGTATTAGGACACGTACTGCTCCGGTGTTAGTCTGTTTTCTCTCATAGAAGGCTGTCCGTGAGAAAGTGTTTGTGTTGTAACTGGGGGAGGGGGAGTTTAAGTTCCAAAATACTCTACCTCGTAGGATGGGGTAAAGGTGTTACAAAGAAGGGGATACTTCGGAACACCCCTCACCCAGGTGATCTTCCCGCGCTGGTCCTCCCCAGGAACTGGATCTAAAAGCGATGGCCCTGTCCTGGCTACCTGGATATACAGATCCCTGGGGACTAGTGGGTGAGACACCTTCTGGTTTCTCACAGTATTGAATACGCATTTGTTTTGCTTAATTTTAAGGTTCTATCTAGTTCAGTAGTCAATATGCATTTGCTTCGCTTAAGTTTGTTTCCAACAACCAGAGACTTGCGAAAACATTCTCTCTCTGACATGCGACCACTCTGATACAAAGTATTCCTTCTCAAACTTCAACAAGGGAAATGTTCCTGCTAATACATTTGCATACCAGATTATACCAGTTTTCTCATCTGTCAAAAACTCACCGACCCATCGATGACTTTCACAGCAACGCTGAGCACACAAACTTCTACTTCGGATATTAGGAGTCCAACTTCTGCCGCTCGGACACTCCTGTCTGCTCACCAACACAGGAGAACTAGCACTTTTGTTTAGAGGGAAAAGGATGGCTTCTCCACACAGCACCCTTCTCCGCCTTCAATCTGGCCCAGCTCCCACGCAACACTTCATGAGACCACCTCTCCAACATGGTCCCTTGCTGGAATCCCTCACACAGGCCTCCCAATTGCTCCCTGTGGTGTTCTCTACCTCTCATTGTATACACCTGCAACCCTTAGGTTGCAGGCGTGCTTTCTCAATTGAGCTTGCCTGACTTTGACTAAGAGTACATGACTGACCTTCACAACACTATGCAGGCATCTTTCTAGCCCAAGTACCTAAGTGGTAAAATGGCATAGTGTTCATTACTATTAGTTGCCTCTTCCTCGTCTCAGTGCTCTCATGTGTCACATGAGGGGAGCGGGCTTACAATAGCCCATAAAGGTCCGGGAAGGGTTATGTTGGTCGTCAATGGGGACAAGGGGATACAATGTCTTGCCTGTGTGGACCCCACTCCCCAAGGTCCCTCCACCCTGTTGATCCTCCCTCGCTTCTCCACCCCCACAGTTGGTTTCCAAGAGCAATGGCCTTTCCCTGGCTACCTAAGAAGAGGATCCAGGGAGATTAGCAGTGATAATACCCTCCGCTTTCTCACACCACATGCTGGGAAAGTTGCAATATGCTAAGTGAGATGTGCCTCCCTTGCTGGGGAGGGAGAGGGCACCCCATGTATGTTTTCTAATAACATAGATTTACATATGTGTATGTGAGAATTTCCACCCAGACTGGTTGAACAATGTTAATATGGGGCAGAGGAAAGCCCTACTTAGGGGAAAAAGCCATGTTTTGATAACGTATTTGAATCTTGGAAAATCTGGGATCTCTCTGATGCCCTTGCTGAGGGTGTTTGACGGCTGCTGTTCTAACCATGTGAATGGTGAACTTCCAACTTTCTTTTTTGAGTAGGCCGAGCCACCAATTTGAAGTGTGAGGATGATCGAAGGTTGTGGTCCGAAGAGAATATTTTAAGTTTCCTCTGCAGGAATATAGCACAGTTTCCATGTAGTGCTTTGAATGGATGTCATGGTGTCAACAGGAGCCATTGTAGAGACTGCTGGAAAGATTTGACAAGGATGTGATCCCTAGATCCAAGGCGAGGCAAGGTGTGGACCAATACATTTTATACTCTCAGGAGTCTAGCATTTAGGTATTCTGGTGCACCTAGGTATAAGCAATTGCCAATAAAGAATTCCACACCAAAGGACAGAGTGGATTAGGAGTTGAAAACCTGATTACAAATAGTATTTGCAGATTCCCATCTCTGCATGAGGGATAAATTGTACACCTCCTACACATGGCATTCCTTGCTAACAGATTTCTACTTTTTCAAGGATGCTTTATACAATCTTTTTATAATCGCCTCCTTAGTCCCTTCTAGATCTGACTAGTGTGCCAGTCTGTTCTATGTACTTCCCAACTATACTTTTTCACCTCGGGACAAGGTCCTCAACTTTGCAGTCCGCACACTTTTCAGCCTTTCTCGCTTTACTTCTGCCCGTCGCCAGATTGGTTGGCTATCTATGAAACAAAGGGCGAAGTGTAAAGTTCTTCTCATCGTCTTCAAAACTATCCATGGACTTGCCACACTCTACCTATCTGCTCACCTCCTTGCCACCACCGGAGCCCCCTGTGCTCCCTCTCGTTTCCGCTCTCTTGCCTCGCTCTCCTAATCTGAAATGATCTTCCTCCCCCTCTCAGTACTACTGCAACTCTACCACTATTTAAATACAAGCTCAAAGCGCCCATTCTGAAGATCCTTTTTTCCTAGCACACTACGCTACTGCAATACCCTGTTTTTTGTGTCACCCCTCTATCCTTTATTTTGAGCTTCCTCCTTCACCCCTTTCTTATGCTATTCTGTCCTGTCCTTGTCAATGGTGTGTTTCCAGCTTTCTCTACTACTATTACAATCCAAGCTCAAAGCCCTCTGTTACTGCATCACCCTGTATGGCAGGGAGGATTGTAGGGGGCATGGGTGGCAAGTCATCAAAGAGTGGCTGTAACCATCCAATCCACACACATTGAAATGTCCCCCAAAGCAACAGCCTTCCTGAACATCAAGTGGGCCTTCATTCATCAACAGTGTAGAAAGAAGTGTGGTGAAGAATGCAGAAACGATGCTCTGTATGGTTGATGTCAATGTTGAACCACTGAGAGCTGGAGGTGGCGCCACAGGGTTGCTCAATCGAGTTTTCAAGTACCCCCCTTGCAGATCAAAAAAGGTAACACCTATTCCAAGGTACAAGGAAAGACCACTGCTTAACTGGTAGGTCTCACGAAACGTCTAAAATGTGCCATACTTCTTGTACTCTCAATGAAACAACAGACAGCTTACAATCCTATTCAGTTAGTGCTGGATGGTAGGTGACAAACCAAAGGAATTTGTTTGGTGTCTCTGTAGTCTCCTGCATTGCAGCAGGTTGTCTCTGGGTATTTCAGTGCATATTCACATTTCCCATCAACCAATCTGGCTGAGTGACTCTTCTGCAAGTAGGATGTGCACAGTGTGGCAATTTTGGGTTGTCCCTGTTGGAGTATGGGCGGTGCAGTCGGCAGGGCCAGTGAGGGACACCAGACACAAATATTCTTTGGAAGGCATTAGGCCGCATTTATTATTACATCTCTTAAATCAACCAAAAATGTGACGGACCATGACATCATCAGCTATTATGTCATCAATGACATCATTGTTATGTCATCATTACATCATCACTGATGTCATCATTACGTACTTAAGCGTGGGGGGATGGCAGTGGCCATCACCCTCCCACACTCCAAGATGGTCCTGAGGGAAAAGTGTGACCCCTAAACAGACCAGACCCTCTCCCCTTTGCACAGACCGGCGGGGACCGCTCTATGAGCCTCCGGCCTGACACCTTGACACCTCAGCGTTCCGAACCTAGGACCAGAACCTGAATTGAGCCCTAAATCTCTTTTCCTGCACTTCCAGTGACCCAAATGGCTGAGGCCATAGCTCAGTTCAATGCAATGTTTCTCAACCTACTGCCACAGGCCTACCGGCCTACCGGCCAGGGGCACTCCCCCCTTCCTGAAACAGTATTTATGTTGTATTTATGTTCCTCTTACGAGACCGCCTACAGCCATGCCCCTTGCACCCAGCTCGCCTTCAGAACCCATCCTCTACTCTGTTGCACCCCCCCTATAGCACACACCAGCCTGACCTTTCAATCATACATACATATATCATGAGTTAAAGTTTCTACATACATTTCTTCAGTTGCCCTTGGCAAAAGGCACCCGGTAGTACACCAGACTCTGTTCTACATCCTTTGAAGAACGTCGTGAGAAACTTTCACTTCTTTTCACTGGATTTTTGTACTTCTATGGTACTAAATAATACTAAACATATATATATATATTGACTGAAAGTAATCCTTGGCAATAATTATATGTCACTGATATTTGATATTGCTACACTTGTTTAGGTGGCTCCGCCCCTTTTCCCAGAAGCGCTCATAAACAGTGTTGCGCGTGCATCAGCGCGCGCGCATCAAGTACGAGCTCTAAGTAGCGCTGTTTGCTGGCTCGCCTGGCGTGTCAGCTGCCACCAATGTTATTTATTATTTATTAGCTGCCTTACATCATATATGTACTAAATCGGGAGATATCAGTGCATTATTATAAGGTGAGTTGACACCAAGCTGGTGCTTATTGTTTCTTATTGGATAGTTAAAGTCAGGTCCAATAATTCAACAGGTGCTAAGCGAGTACTGCAATTAGTAACCTTATTCAAACACTTGCTGTTAATTTTATATTTACTTCTGTTACATTTCCCGCTAATGCCCACGTTGTTAAGGATATGGCAAGTGGATTGCGGAGCGGGCGTTTGTAATGACTTAACACCAGCTGCTTTATCGTCCACAAGTATTGATTCACTTATATGTTCTGGTAGGACTTCCTATAGCGAATCGGCTGTGTTAGAGACGCTCATTTCGAGTACTTCCAAAGACACCACGAATCATACCAGCCTTTCAACCCACGCAGTGCTAATACATGCTATAGAACTGACCGGTGCTTCTGTCTCTGTATTATCAGAATCTTTTACACACAGGAATATATTAAGCCCAGAAGCCCGGAGACCTGGTGAAGTATTTAGTAGTTGCTCGGAATCAATGGCTGCTTGTATACGAGCCACAGAACAGTTTAATATTTCAATGAGGAATATGGCAGCTCTGGATGAACAAGTAAGCTGCTCAATAGGCATGCTAACGCCTTTGGTCTTTGGCTCACTTAAAAGAAAAACTTCGTTAACGCTGCAATCTCCGAGCAACTATAGGCATTCTATTGAGATAAACAAAGACTTAGTTGTGTATATAAACGAGGAATTGCCACCGCCTCACCTGTTATATTCTCCAGATTCGGCTGATGCACAGATTAAGCCATCGCAAGCTGACCTTTTTGGGGGTTCCAGTCCAATAGAAAACAATGAACCTTGTTCCCTAGAAACATTCCCAGTGATAATTAAAATATTAGATCTTCTTGACAAAGGGCATGATCTGACTCATTTAGAATTGAGGGAAATAAAAGCAATGTTGCATCATATGTGCTCCAAAATGGACAGGATGGAAGGGTTTATTATGGCTGCTGATACCTTAAGAACCATTAAGGATGAATCTCTCCAATATCAGAACATAAAAACACCATCACCTTTTAACGAAAAAAGCACACAATGTTGCTTTGATACATTGAGTCTATTCAACACAATTACCCCAACCCCACCTGTACTTTAGCCGACAACTATTCCCCCTGCTTTGATGACTTGTAACTGTAATATTGAACTGAAAGAACTTAAAGCTTCAGTCGATGAGATAAATATAACAATTCTTACCAACCAAAATTAGTACAACCTACTGATCGCCCGGACAGTCCATTGGTTCTCATAAAAGCCTTAGATCAGTTGAATCAAGAGGAAAAAGAATGTCTGCAAACTGATGGTAATTCTGCTTTCATGTCTCGTCGATCTAAAAAAACTAATCTACGAGCTGTGAAACGATATGCTAAAAGACGAAAAGATGCACTCCTAAAAGAGAAAAAATCCTAATAAGTCCCAGGAGTCTATAACCAAGATCTGAGGTATCTAAATTAGAACCAATTATAGAAATCATCGACGAAGATCATATAGACTTGCATCAATTGCCAAAAGAAAGCCAAGAGGCTCTAATACCCACTCCAAAGATCAAACGTAAAGAATTGATAATAAGCAACAAGAATAAGATCCTACTTATTAAGATATTGGGATCTGATAATAATGAAAATCGGAAAAATAATTCTATATTCAAAACTCCGAAAAACATACCTGATACTCCTAAGGGGCCCTCAAAAAGAAATGAGTCGAAAATCTTAGAAGTGACTACACTGACCAATACACAAAAATCAAACCTGGACAACTACTTCCCTGTATGTGGTAGAAGTTTTACTATGAGAGTGGGAGCCACTACTACTGGCTTTTCTAGAGGGAACACTATGAACATGTCTACAATGAAATCATATAGTGAAGCATGCCTTGATGAACCCCACTCAAAGGTGACAAGTCCCAAAGATACTGATTCGACTGATAAAAAAAGCTCAATCATAGTGAATGGTGGGAGCAAAACAAGAACTTTATCCAATGACCCCCCGTTGCTATTAATGGGCAATGTGATGGCTAAATTGGGATCTGATATTCGCCCTTCAAATCCTATACTCGATAATAAACGTACATCAATACATGGGCCGGGGATATGCAGGTCTCTATCAGAAGCTCCGAATAAGACTGATCCAATGAACAATCATCATGAAACCTTGGAAATATTAAGAAAAGCCTTATACGATGGATCCATTAACGCAGAAATGATAACAAAGGCTATGCTAATAAATTCCCCTGCTAGGGTTGGGAATGCCTCTATTATGACACACCTTCCTGAGACAGGGATATTAGCTGCCCCTGGATTATTGCATGATAATCAATCTATAAATAAAAAATCATATATAATTGGACTTGAAGGTAACATGGCTTCTTTGGGTAAGACGCGTATTAATCGAGCATTTTTTATTACATTAATCTCACAAATACCACAATTAAGGATGGTGAAATCAGAGGACATTTTGAGAGTATCTCTCGCAAGAACAAATAATTACAGTGCGATATGCTATCTTAACTCTGAGGCCATAATGAAATTTCTATTATTTAGTCGTGCAGAAATAAAAGATGAAGGGCTCATTTTAAGTACCTTTGAAGATGAGTTAAAGGCAAAAGAATTTATCTCGCACTCATGTCCTCTTGCTGCAGAGAATTTGGAGACTGCAATAATAGGGCGTAACACTCAATCTGGCGACGGCCGCGCAGTTCATGAACTATTGAACATAGTAGCCAACAGAAAAGGTATACCCTGGCTTGAACCTAGGCTTAACTCCATCCTTAAGTTTAAAGAACCGCCAGACATGACATAGCTATCCAATGGCACTGAACTAAAGGTCCTTTCATGGAATTCATGCGGATATCTCAATCTTATGAAAAGGCAATCGACGCCACCACTTATCAATCGGCCAGCTATAATATTATTGCAAGAATCCATGAAAATGGATACTTATTTTGTCTGCATTCCCAATGTATTGTTCCCCTGCAACAAGACCCTTTCAAGGACGTCCTTCGGGAGGACTAGATATAGCAGTTAACTCCCTAAAATTGCACTCTTAAGTTAATAGGGGAGTCTGTGAGTCTTTTGGGAATACTGTTGAATATAAATACGACCAAATACCCTTCCATACTCATAATTACTTTATATTGGAACCCTGCAACTACACCAATTGATGTTACATTTGATGAAGTTGTTAATTGTCTAGAAACGTTATCAAGTGAACATAAAGCTTTGGAAATAATAATAGGTGGGGACTTCAATTCTGATTGCAGAAACAAAAGTGAGTTGGGAGTAACGAAATGCAATACATTTTCCCGTATAAGAGGAGCCAAGTGGAGAGAGTTCTTAAGGGACTGGGACATGGATATGGGAGGGACCAACAAAACAAAGTTAAAAAGCACATGGGAAGGGGTTTGAATAGCTCAATGATAGATTTCATATTTGTAACTCACAATTTATCAGCACACAGCGCGCCATTAGTGATCAGTCAAATATTAAATGGCGACCATGCTCAAATATCTACCTCTTTGAAATTGGAATGTCGATTGCTCCAGATAGATGCTTCTTTAGAACTCCCAGAAATAGATCGCCCCCAACTATCTATTAGATGGAGCCACGGCCTTTGTACGCAATTTGTTGAATATATAACAGGACGAATAGAGTGGATGAAACATGAAAATAGAAAATCAGTAATAGAAACAGCTGGTTTATATTCAGAAGAAATAAAAGCTGCTTTAGAACACTTCAGTATTAAATACCGCAATAGGAAACATTTACTTCTTTATGACCCTACCTGTAAGCTTCTGAAACGAGAAAAAAATAAAGCGTTGAGGCAATTGAGAAACAAAACTGCAAAAGCAGAGAATGATCAAATATCACATAAATGAATATTGTGCATATATAAGCAGAATCTCAAGCATGCTCGCATCCTGATGTATAATAAAGTAAATTGTACATTAATTAGAGCCATAACGTCACATGATACGAGATCAATCTGGCGTACAATTAAAAGTGATGCCAATCATGTGACTTTAGCAATGCCAAATTGCATTGCAGAACATATATGGCAAGACTACATTGCAGATAAATGTCAGCTTCCCTCAAAATTTAGAAATGAATCACAAGTAGTTCTACATTACAGCGAGATCCGTCATTTGGATTGGTCATTAGACGACATTAAATGGGCTATATCTAGACTAACTTACTCTAATTCAGCAGGGCCTGATGGATTCCCCCCATGTTTGTATAAAACTGACCCAGACCTGTGGGCGGCAATCTTAAGAACTAAATTTCAATCTATTATTATTTCAGGAATTATCCCCTGTTCTTGGCTAACTTCGAATATTGAAAGAACAAATTGGCAGAAAAAAGTCACGATCCACAGCGCTTGCAAGTATAAATTAGACAAAGAGGGTCAAGGCTGCAGGTATCTGGGTAGTGTGGATATACTGGCAGTATAATTCCATGGAGGTAAGTACAATTGCAACACAAACAAGTCCCAGTTTCACTGCGCCAAGTATAGCAAAATAAAAATCGGGAGTCCTAGTGATTTGTATGAAAGAACGGCCTTTTAAGTCCAAGGTTTAGTGCAAGCATCAGCCTGTTGCTGGGACTTGTTTGTGTTGCAATTGTAACTTCGAATATTGTACCTATATTTAAAAAAGGGGATCCTGCTCTACCAAAGAACTATCGGCCTGTCTCGTTAATTGATACGGAAGCAAAACTGTTTGCGATTCTGTTTTTATATGATCTTGAAAAGTTCATTGAAAACAAAGGTCTTTATTCAAAATATCAAACTGGATTCCGGACAGGTATGAGTATCTTATTAAATGCCACAATTATGGCACATGCAATAGCGGGGGTGAAAGCTAAGAATTTGTATCCTGCCTATATTGCCCTAATTGACATGATATCAACATTTGATAATGTAGTTCGTAACCTCCTTTGGAAGAAAATGTTTAACATGGGAATTCCGCATGTTTTACTCTATTGGTTTATCAAATTACATACCAATACTTCATACAAAATAAAAATATCAGCTGAAGGAAGGACTACCATGCCAATTAGTACATATTTAGGTCTAAAACAAGGATGCAATCTAGCAGCAACATTCTTTAATTTATATCTCTCTGATTTAGATAACTGGGATATAAAAAATCTATTCTCAGTGAAGGTTGGCGCTTTACGTCTTAAATTAATTGCATTTGCTGATATTATCATCTTCGATCCCACTCCAGCAGGGCTCCAAATAAAATTGCAGCTCTTTGAGGAATTTGCCAATGCGCATAATTTAGCACCTAATCCTGCAAACATGGCCATTATGAAACTTGGTTCTTAGCAAAAACATGGAGGTTACCAGTGGCAGCTTATGAAGACCACGATACCTTGTATCACAAACACGCTCTATCTAGGGTATCATCTTTCGGAACAAAATTCAATCAAGGCATGGACTGATTTATTACAACGTAAGAGTAGACCTATCTTGTCTCAATTGAAAATGATATATGCAAAATATTCATTAGATTCAAAATATAATTTTTATTAGTCCCAATGGTTGATTTCATGACACTCAAGATTGAAAGTGCATTATTATACTCATTAGATATCTGTCTATGTGACATGAGTTTAATTTTAGATTGTTTACAAGGTACATTGTTAAAATCTGCTATGCACCTTCCAGTGTATATAACTAATGATGTAATAAGACATGAATTGGGGCTTGTGGCTCTATCTGGACGTTAGCAATGGAGACAATTAACAAGCTATGCAAGAATACATTTAACTCCGATGGATTCCCTGTATGTTGAAATGAAAAACAGTCTTGATTTAACCAATTCTTCTTTGATTGCTCAATATCACTCTAATATGCAAATGATACTGAATGATCTGTATGTTACGGTAGATGATGTGCATTACTGCCCAGGTTACGCAAAAAAAAAAAAAATCTATTTGGAAAGGATAAAGAATATTAGGCGCACATTAAAAAACGCACCCCTAGATATGATTATATCAACTTATTTCCATGCAATCACATCAGAAAAGCGTTCCAATGGTTTAAATTTAATTTACATTACACAAGAGAAAGGACTAAGCATTGGAATTAAACTAAAGAAATAACAAATAGCAGTAAATGTTGCTTTTCTTTATGTATTGAACCAAATGAGACCATTAAACATCTGATTCTCTACTGTCCTCATTTTAAGAATGCGAGAATAAGCTTACTGATGAAATTTGTAAACATTGATTACGGGGATTGCTTGCAATTTTTGTGGGCAAGAATGATGCAGGGTGCCCACAAACCATTAATATATGCTTTAGTAACCCTTTGTAAATATATAGAAAAAGAACTTGTAACACATGCTAATAATTGAACAATTGTTTTTATTATTAGAAATTTTAGGATGTTATGTCTTTTAAAGTATGAAGTTTTATATGAGACACTTCACTACGAAATTATGACTTAGTTGGACCCAAACGGAATCTGTTGGCTCTTGGGCTGGAATTTACAGCAGGACCAAGAGTTTTCTTGGATGGGGAAGATCTAACAAAAGACGTCTCTGTGATTTTAATTTTACTGCACTGAAATTCTTGTTTTATGATTTTTTTTAAATTGAGCTGAAATGTGTTAAATAGAGCTGAAATTTATATAGGAAATGTGTTGTAGGAAATATGGTGTAAATAGGCTTTTTATGTCTTGTAATTTTGTAAAGGTTCTACTTTTTGTATTTGAAACAAGAACAAATAAAAAATAAAAGATAAAATAAAAAAAGGCGGTAGTTCTCAGATGCTCCCATTGAATTATGCCAACCCCAGCACTTCTCTTCCACCTCTGTGCAGCCTGCAGATGGTATTGTTCGCACTGCTGACAAATCCACTGGCCCCTCTAAGGATATAAATAAGACAAATTAAACATATTGGATGCTAGACTAGCCCACACAGCAACCGAGCCAGCTCTGGAGCTGGGTCATCCTCGCTGCGGCCAAAACCCCCTGACTGTCATGACATGCCCAACACAGGCCTAGCGTGACATTCTCCCGGCCCGTGAGAGAGGCCCATCAGTGCGTCATACAATACCACCACCTCTTACATTAGTCCCTTCTTTTCCTAGCAACAGGGAGTGGACCCCGCACCTCGGCCTCACCTGATATACAGAGAGCCTATCGAGCCCAGCTTGCAAACCCGTGGTCTCCCGATCCTTACCACATGGTCGCCCCCAACCACCCTTTGCCTGATGTCCGCCAGTCCTGCTCTAAGCAGTACCACCCATACATATGGCTCTGGACAACAAGTCTGCTACCTTGGAGCTGGGGGGCCTCTATCCTGTGAGCCCCCGGCTGCCATGAAACCACAACATACACACTTGTCCTTCTGTAAGGGCAAAACCCAGCTGACTGGGTGAGATCCCCTCACTAGCCACACCCTTTGAGGAACGATACCCGGGGAGCCCACAGGCCCCTCTGCCTGCGTCCAGCACCCTCGAGTCCCGTCCCGCCGGCCCCCGCCGACCCTTCTTGTCCAAACAAACCCTCCAGCCCCGCCCAAAGTGGGACCCACACACCAAATTGACTCTGGACGTCAGGACTGTCACCAGGGGGCAAACCTCAATCACAGCAAACCCACCAAAAAACCACAACCAAGCGCCTGTGCCGTTCAGGAAGGTGTGGCCCTCTCCCGACACCCCCCAAGAGCAACAATACCCGGGGAGCCCGCAGGCCCTCTGCCTGCGCCCAGCCCCCTCGGGTCCCAACCTCCCGGCCCCCGCATACCCTCCCTGTCAAGACCCTCCAGTACTGCTGAAGGTGGGACCCACACTCCGAATTGGCTCTGGATGCCAAGGCTGCCACCAGGGGGCAAACATTAATCATAATAAACCCCAAAAGAGGGGGCAGGCCTCCATCAACCAGCTCACGAAAGGCACCATTGCAAACCTGGTAATATAGCACGGGCCAGTGCTCATCACAAAGGTGAGCTCCCCAGCCACTCCCCCTGAAAAACGATACCCAGAGGAGCCTGCAGACCCTCTGCCTGCGGCCAGCACCCCCAGATTCTTATCTCCCAGACCCAACAGCCTCAACCTGCCCCGAAGCCCCGCTCACAGTGGAACCCCCAAACAGATGGCTCCTGACACGAGGACTGCCGCCAGGGAGCAAGCATCTATCACACAGGTCCCACCAATCAACACCTCAAAGTATAAATGTGACCCTAAAAATATCAACAGCATAAATAATATCAAGTAGATTCCCCCAATCATATCCACATATTTACAGTGGTGCCTCCTTCTGCCAGACAGTCACAGTGAAACTGCTAAATCCGCCCTCTCATGGCATTGTGCAGCGGTGAGGTCCCCCTACGCCGTCGCGGACCTCACCGCCCATACCCTATGGTGGGTGGTGATGCCAGGAGACACCCTCCTCTAGTCAGACACCTTCTGGCCCCACCTCACCGTCCTCAGGTTACCCCTGGGAGGGGCAAATCCCAGGCCACATGGGCCACCCCCACCGACCATTAAAGGGAAGCTGACCAATTCTAGAATGCACTCAAGACCACGGAACCCGGCCCCACGCATCATGAAGTTGAACACCCACCAAGAATTGCCCAATGAGCAGCTGTTCCTCACTGTCCTCTGGGCCCCCCCAGTAGGGGCAAATCCCCGACCACATGGTCCAACCCTTGAAGGGGAGTGGACCAATTCCTGAATGCACTCATGACCATGGAACCCAGCCCCACCAACCAAGGCCCTTGCAGCAAAGCAAAACATTTGCTAACTCTGTTCGTCAGCGCCAGGTGAACTCCATGCCGTCATCTCCTCCTACCCTCAATGAAGATGACCAGTACCCAAATAGGTTTCTTAGAATGGCAGCCTACCCATACCAGAATGTAATTCGTCTGACAGCAAAGATGTCCCTTTTCTCCCCCTCACCCACTGCAAAATAGTGGTACACACAGAAGAAGCCAGTACAACCCCTTGGAAAACTGACCCTGCCTCCCCCTCACAAGGGGAAACATCTGAACGCTCTAAAACCCCCTTACCCGTTTGTTCCGCTAAGGCAATCCCCATGCAGAACAGGCGACATTCCCCCTTACAGTGCCAGCCCAAGCTACCAAAACTGTGCACCAATCATGGCATTCCCCGCAGCGTGCCCTGCGCTCCCTGTTCTTCTCACAGAGCACGCTAATTCCTTTTTGCCGATGACCTTCCAGCACACCCAGACCTCCGGGCTGCTTACTGGAGTCCAACCAGTCCGCTTCTGCCTAACCTGGCAAAATGCACCCACGCATCTTAAAGTTTACTCCTAGACCCCCCCAATCCCCCCGCCCCGCCCCAGACATGGACTTCGGGACATGGACTTCGGTCCCCAGGGGCGTTCAAACCACAAAGCGCAATGAGGCCATACACATGGGGAAGAAAGGCGCTATATAAATGCTCACTACAAAAATGCAAGTGCCTGTACATAGCAAACAACGTTGAGAGATCACTAAAAAGGTTATTACGGGAGAGGGGGGCCCTCAAACCACCATTTCCACTTCCACAATGTTTGCACCCGCTGTACACTTGTACAATACTCTAATCATGGACCACCTCCAACAGATTCGCCCTAACCACTCGCTGCGCCCCTGCCCTGCCAACCTGCCCCACCCCCCACCACGCCCGGCCCGTCATCCGAGGAATGAGACCCTTCTAAGGGAACAGCGGCCACTACCCGTAATTTCACCTGGCCTGGTGTTAAGGAACGAGACTCACAGAGATAAAGCCGCTCACATACATGCAATGCAGGTGCCATTCCATGCCAGCAGCAGCAGCCGCCGTGCTTTGTACGCACAGATCACGCGTAGCCCAGGCAGAGGAAGCTCAAGCTTTGGCCCGGATACTGTCCAGCAGACTAAGGTTATACAGGAAAAGTGGCCACGCCACCCCCTTTCTTTATCAAAAACTTTATCAAACAATACAGCACAATAATCGTCAAAAATGCATCAATATCTCAAAATAACATTCCCAGTGATCACATTTTGGAAGCGCCATCTTATTTAATGCATGCAAGAAGCAAGCCAAAATCGGCCAAATTTCCCACACAAAGCCTAGAACAGAGCGCTCACTTAGTTTAGTTTCTTTATTTGTGCCGCACGCCGAACCCTGAGGTAACTGGGCGCCAGAGACTTAGAGCGAATGTTACAGGCATATATCAGAATATACAAAAACAACAACAGTAAGTACGATTGACCAGGGTTACATGACGGTCGCTGGTTTGAGAAAATGTGCTACAATACAAGGTTGCTAGTGTTACAGCAAGACATATAGTGAAATTAAGCAGGCAGATTGGTTTGATGCAAGTTGGTCAGACGTTAGTGTCTCTTACCAAAAAGCCAGATCTTAAGTTCGGCTCTTAACGTCCAAAACAAGGGTTCCATTCTGAGGTTGAGGGGAAGGGCATTCCACTATTTGGTGGCTAAGACAGGGAAGCTCGCTTCACCAGCTTTTTTGAGATTGAATTTGGGGATGGTGAGGCAATGCCGAATACATGGTTCTGGACGGTCTAGCTGATTGGTGTTTGTTGAATTTAACTGCCAGGTACTTGGGGGCAGAGTTAGTTAGGCATTTATGGGTAATGACAAGTGATCAAAAGGTGATTCTGTCTCGTACTGGGAGCCAGTGGGCATCCTGTCTGAAGCGAGTGATGTGGGTAGATCTGGGAATGCTCAATGCCGATCTTATGGCATTGTTTTGGAGGACCTGGAGTTTGTTGAGGATACGTTCAGAGGTGCCTATGAAGAGGGTGTTACAATAGTCGATTTTGGACAGCAATATTGTCCTGGCTAGGGTAATGCAACTACTGGGCGAGAGGAATGACTTGCAAGCATTGATCAGCTTGTTGGTGTAGGCAGTTGTAGATGCAGTTAATGCACGTTCCTAACCGAGCGAGATAATGCTTGCTGCACTGAAAAATTGCGTGTCATAATATATGCTGTAAACAAAATCTGCCATGCAAGCAAGTCTGTCGGTGAGGCAACCATTTTCCGCAGTGCTTGCCAAAACCACAAACCTTCTTGCTTAGCCCATTACTGGCTAGTCGATGCACCCACACAAACCTCTTTCCAACCACAAAGCGCATTGAACCCATACCAATGGGGAATAGGCGCCATATAACTGACAACTACTACACAATCCAATAACGCACGGCCCACCATCATACTAGTCCCCCATCCCTTAAAAAGGAGCATCAGGCCATGGCAAACCTCCACCATCATACTGCGACGGTTGGGCATTCTTGACCAGTGAGTATTCCGCTTTGCAAGGATGACAAAGCTAACCTACTTAAATATGTAACCTAATAATTGTTTGAGATAATCGCCCTCACGTAAGAGTTGGCCCACTCCGCCCATCGTTACTGGCACAAGACACCATCCTACTTCACAACGGATATCCAAGAGATTCACCAAAACATTCACCCTCACTACTGCTACCTAGACAAGTTGTGCCTAAAACACCCCAATGCCAGCCATGCTGCCTACAGAATTATCTCGAACCCAGAGCATTTGACCACCATTAACTCCCAGCGTTGACATGATAAATGCAGCTGCGGCCCTCCAAACAATTGGAAACATTGGACCCCACTGGAAACGAGAGGAAGCAACTTTCCTAGATCGGGTATTCCACCTGGACCAGGCAGAACACTCAAGACCATTAGATAATACCCCTTAACCGAGGTATGGTCGCTGCACCACTCACCCTGCGTGACTTTAACTGTGAGAAAACCGTTGTGCCAACCCCCTCCTCGTCAGAAGTACGGAGAGGTTGTTCGGACCCGGAGCTCTCATCTGTGCATCTCCCCTGACGTCACAGCTCACCCGCCACCTTGAAACTACGGAAAAAAAAGCAAAGAAAGAAAGAAAACAAAAAGGTCCTGCCTTTGCAGCTCATCTGTCCTGGGCACGGCTAAAGAGAGGGGTAGCCCCTTGCGCCCCCTCTATTTACAGACTGCTGCCCCTCCCTTCTAGGTATGCCTCCCAATCCGCTGCCCTGGCTAATTGCCAGGGCTGCTATTGTATGCGTTTGTACCGGATGGGCCGTCTGTAGATAAGATTGTTTTATGTGGCTTGGGTGGATGAGTGCCCTGTGCAGGTATTTGTTCCTGTTGGTGGGTTTCTTGTATACAGTTGTTTCTAGATGGCCATTCCTTCCAACCAAGATGTTTGTACGCAGGAAATGAATGCTCCTCTTGGAGAATTCCATGGTGAACTTCATGCATTGGTGGAAGCCATTACAGGAGCTATGGAACTGTTTAAGCGTGTATTCACCTTTACCAGGCTTAAGAGCGAGACATAACCAATAACTGCTAATCCTGCATCATGGTCCTATATTGCGATTACTGGATTCGGGGGACGTGATCAATCATGAGGCCCAAGGCCAAATGGTTTGTAATTGTCACTTGAACCCACAGATAATATGCGTTTTAAATATGCGTTTCATAGTGGCTGGAGTCATAAATTCAGCATATTGTACTGTAAAAGAAAGTAGGCAAAACGTGATATAAATGCATAAAATACTGTTGGGTACGTCCTACTAAGGAGCGGAGCTAGACTGAAACGTTGGATGGGGCTAACTTCAGAGACTGTGGGGGAGAGGCTAAGCTATTGTGTGGGAGCATTTTCCACCAAGTCATGTTTGTGGGAACTCCAGTGTCAAGTTAGCAGCAAATTATTCAATTTAAAACACATCATGCCACTCACACTGCTTCATCAGACATGATAGGATTGATGGACAAAATGTAGGTTTCGGTTGGTATTTCCCAGCATGGCACTGCTGTGGTTGGGATGTGGTGTGTGGTAGGGTTTCTCAGCTGTTGGTTAATTTTGCATGTCCAGCTGCATTGTACTATAATCCCATTTAACCTGGCAGAGTTTTCTTTTCATTTTAAAATAGGTAGACCTCATGGATATAAACTCAGCTTTAAAAGGTAGCTTTATTTTGTGAGTCACGTTCTTTCTGTGGGCAATGTTGACCAAAATGTGGTGTTTAAGTCATCTAACTTTACACATTCTAGTAAGGCTCTTCTGGTAAAGCGTCAATGTTAGTTAAAAGCAGGTAAGTCTTAAAACAGACAGTAATCACTGCTGTGAGGCTGGGTTGTCTCCTGTCCCCTTCCAAGCACATCCTTGGCATGCAAGTGCTAACATCCCATCTCGATTTCAATTGCTTTACAGGGGTCATTGCCAGCCTTTGCTAAGAGCTCAGGCCAAGGCACCGTTTATCGTCTGTGTCATATCCTCTGGGAGGAAGGATAGCTCAGGGGTAATCATTTTGTTTTGGAAGCAAGGCAACGCAGTGTAACAGGTTTGAATCCCGATCCCATGCTTAGATACCACTCCTGGTATTAAGCTTGTTATAAATGAACAATTATGAATTAATATTATTATAGTGGATGCCAACTGCTGTGTAGGTGAGCGGTCAAGTCACCATAGATCAGAATTTCGGGGATGGGGGCTAAAGAGCCATTTGCCCAATGGTCTTTGTGCACCTGATCCTACTCTGTTTCAGCTGCACTGTCCCCCTGGCCTACTCTGGGTTGTCCCAAGCTTCACACTCCTCTGCTGGGCTGCCCCCGGGCTATGTTCTCTTTTCCTTTGCTAGGCTACCCTTGAGCTCCCTATCTCCTCTCCTTTGTTCCGCTGTGCCACCCCAGTGCTTCGGTCTCTTTTCCCATGTCCGGCTGGTGTAGAGAAAGCCCTCACCGCTCACACCAGAAAAAATAAAACCCACTAGGGAAAAAGAACCCAGCATACCTCTTGCAAGGAGAACAAGGTTCATTTCCATTCAAAAACCGAAGACGTGCCAGCAAAGAACTTTGACGAAAGCATGACAAACAACAAATTAAAAAGCCGCACAGCGTCATCAGTAAGGTACATTACATAGGTCACAGATCTAGATGGCAGGTTGGTGCGACCCTATGCATGTACCGCCTGCTCCATTGCAGATGCCAGGCCATTGGTCCCAGTGTCTCCTGTCCGTCTTCTTCCATGTGGGATTCTTCTTTGCACTCACCGGGCACCAGGCTCCTAATTGGCAATTATAGGCACAAATCATAGCATTCCCCATCTATGGCCTAATGTGCACCTGGTGCTGCAGACATGGACACAGGGGATACTTTCGAGGTCACGTTAATTTGCAAACCCCAACTCAATCGCAGACATAGCGGCACCTTCCCACCCTGGTTTTAGGTTTGTTACATTTCCCCCCTGACACCTTGCAGCACAAATCACATGACCTAATGGTGGGGCAGTCCGACCCTGCTCTCTGATGGAATGGCAATCTAACAGTTTTCTGATTGGTGGTCTGGGGCTGGCTGGTACCTTAGAATGTTGGGGTCTTGGGACGGGGGCTTCTGAGCACTACAACCTAGGGTTTGGAGGTCGGGGGCTCGCGTCCTCCTTCTCATGGGATAACTGTTCACTGTTCACTGGGATCTCTTGGCCCCATCATGGCCTTGCAAGGCACATTCCTTTTGTGTTACAAGTGCTAATAGTATGAGACCATGAGAGGTTTATAAATCTCTGCGGGTTTGGCCTTTCTCACTGCTGCCCGGTCCTACTGTCCTGGCTGCAGCGCGGCGCCAGGCCTCGATTTCAAGATGGCTGCTATTGTCTAAGATGGCATTTCATTCCTAGTACAATCTACACCCAGTCACATAATAACCTACACATAATGCAGCTTCTATTGACACCCCCTCTTAACCTCCCCAAGCATATACAACACACTGTTAGGCCTCTGCCGCATTCAAAACCTCTTTGGGGCCTGGGACGATCGACCCTGCTTCCCAACACTGGGCAATCCCATGCTCCCCTCCCTTCTTCTCCATTGGGACGCTTTAGAAGTGCAGCTCTGCTCTCCTCTACTGCACTCTTCTAACCAGCTAGGCAGCACTGGCTGCTGTATTGTGTGTGCTTGGTATACTTAAGACTGTGCTTTGAGTGCCCGTCACCGGATTCTCTGCATATGGGCCATCAACTGCCCCATTCCCCATTTTCCCCCCTGAGCACTTCCACGCAAAAAAATACAGACTGCGAAAATGAAAAAATGTCTCATGTTTGCATCGCAAACCATCCAGACCAAATGAAGATCGCCACCGAAAGTGGCCCAAAAGGACTGCATCTCCATGTAATATATACACATAAAATAGCCACCGTGTGAGGCCCAAGAAGGATGCAGCGCTTCCCTGCCTCACGCCTCCATCACTCGACAGGAACAGACTGGCGCCCCACCTCAAGCGGCGAGAAGGGCCTGTGCCGCGAAATGGCACAGGCATGATTTTAAAGGGCACAGGAGTGCAGCTTGTAGTGGGGCAGCAGAGGGAGAAGTGGGCACCTGTCAGGCGCCTTCCCTCTCCCCGCTCCACAGTAAGCATGATAGGTCAGAGTAGGGAGACAGCCCAGCGCCGGACATTACGATAGCACTCTGCACAGAGCCACGATTTTCCGCTGCCATCTTTTGTAGGGATGAAGAGGACGCTCCCTTCTACAGGCATCGGGTCCCAGATATGCGAGTGGCTCTCTTGGGGCCACCAAAAGCAGAGCTGCATGTGGCAGCGAGGATGGAGGAGCAGCGCTGCCTTTCCCCCAGCTCTCTAACAGAGTGGATGCTCCCTCCGGCAGGCATCGAGTACGGGATATCCGCCTGCCAAAGGAGAAGCACTTTCCTTGCACCTTGTCGTTCTACACAGAGCCTGGCAGGTGCTTACTTTTCCCAGCTCGCATTGTGAGGAGTGCGGCAAGCGCATTGAAGAGCCAGCCCCATTGGGTCATGCTTTTTGCAGCAATCGGTTTCCCGTGCCGGGCGGGAGCTGCTGTGGGACACGAAGTATGGGCAATGCTGCAGGGCCTCACAAAGCGAGGCAGGGTAACTGCTGTTACGATCAGCAGCCTGGGAGAGGGGCAGACCCAACCTTTTCTCAGCTCTGCTCCTCTCCTCCCCCCAGCTGCAGAGACACACAGTCTCAGCAACACAAAGCCAAGGAAGGGTGAGGTGTGAACAGTCACCTCACCCTTCCTCCAAACAGCAAGGTGCTAAGCACCAAAAGGAAACCAACAGTCAGGCAGGGCCCAGGTTCAGACAGTCCGCTATCCGGCTGGGGGCTGTGACAACAGCAGCCCCCACTACTTACATAACATAAGGGCTTCCCTGGGTCTTATAAATAAGAGCAGCATGCTCTGAGTAAACACAATCTGTGTGTGGACCCTGAACGGGGACCCAAACAAACAGGAGGTTCACTGTTTACTCAGTGTCTTCCAACCTTTTTGCTTCTTTACCGCAGAACCCTCCCACCCTACAAAAGAAAGGAGAAGAACAAAAAGAAAAGCAGTACAAGGCACTGTACGGTGCCCACAACAAGTTGTGGGACACAAGAAGGCGGCACAGGCCAGAGGGGGTAACCTCAGGACCTGGTGCCCAAAAGTATGATATTATTATGATACGTGATTATTGTTATTGCCATAACCATAACTGTACAATAAAACCCTACGGCCTTTTATTGCCAACACTTGACACAAGTTGTGAGGCTATTATTACGGATGAGGGTTTGGGGTCGGCCAATAATAATGCATGCATATGCGTTCAGCAGTTACGGCCCTTCATTGACGAGGCCAAGCGACTCTGGGTCAAGCGCATGAAGGGCTACCCGGACTACAAGTACAAGCCCCGGCACAAGAGCAAGGCGGTGCTCAAGAAAGACCTAATCCTGGGATGTTAGAAAAATGTATATGCTTGTTAAACCAAATGAATCATTCATAGCCGTGGCGGGCAAGTAATCAGCGCTGCCCGACGGACCCGGGGACAAGCCGCGCCTAGGCGCCAGCGGTCCAAATGCAGGGCGATCTGCTGGCCTAGCAACAGCAAGACCACCGTTATGAGATCTCAAGCCTGTAGTGCCCACCCGCCCCCCCGGCCCTGACGCAGAGCAACGGTGGCGGGCCTTACAGGTGAGAACATCCCTGCCCTCGCTTACCACGTGGTTGCCTTACAGCGCCTTGAGGTCGGCGCTGGGGCATCAGAACAGTTTGTATTGGAGGCTACAGCTTCTATGCACTAGCCAGAGTTGTCAAGTGATCCGTGTCATGACAGCCACCTTCAGTCGGTTCTGGGTCTTGTTTTTTTAAAACTAATGGAACTATGCCTTTTTGCGCTATTGCGGGTGCTGCCTAGTTTCTATGTAATAATGTCCAGGGACATAATTTCACAAAAATGCCAGGGGTAGCGGAAGTGACATCACACGACCCTTGACCCCCGGATGACATCACATGAAGTGATATCGCGGGAAGTGATGGAACACAACCTTTCACCCGTTGACAAAACAGTAAGTGGCATTATATAGCATTGAACACTATGAAAAATATGGTTACGATATCACTACAATGTGATGTACATTTCATACAAGTATGGATCGCCATATGTATCATTAAGATCAGTGTGTATAGGCCCATATTACCAAATTACTCTGAATGCAAGCAGACGTATATGACCAAATGATAATGATGTGTTATTATATAGCACTTACGCTTAAGCGCTTTATATAGAAAAAATGTACACCCAATATCACCGAACCTGTGTTGGTACTCATTTATCGACCTCAGAAGGATAGAGTTGAGGCGTTTAAGAACAGACTAAATCAGTGACTCACCCCCTGAAGTGTGCCTGAAATAAACCTTTAATGAGTCTTGCAATTATTGTATAGAATTCCAGAAAGGCACATTATTTGGTATTCCTATTCTTTTTTATTTAGGGTCAGTGCTGAAAGTGTTAGACTTGTGGCACTCCTGTTTTTTATTTTTATTTTTTTTAAGGGGCCTGAACAAGAAAGCCAGCCACTCCAGAATTAAAGAGCCACATGGTGCTGGCCACAACCCAGGAGCTTGCAATACAATTAAAAAAAACACTTTTTTTTTTTTTTAGAGGTCGCAAGGGAGACCTCAGAGGTCACAATTGCATCCTCTGGCGACCCCTAAATGACATCCCTGATAATGTCCCCTCAGAAATATCGCCATGCAGAAAAAGTGCCAAATAATTGCTGTTTTTTGCAGAGACATTGTTACATGGAGGGATTGCAGGGGACACCCCTACAACTCCTCGAACCCTTTTTTTTTTTCAAGGAGCACGGGGGACACCCGTGCAACCCCTGCCCCCCCGTCCCTATATATATGGTCACCTATATAATGTCGGCACAACCTTTTCCCGGCGATATTTTATACGGCGTCCAACTATATATGAATATTATTACCTGATACCGCTGCCTATAACGTGGAAGCACTGGTTTTGGCAGTACTGGACATCAATGACCCACTGCATTCTCACAATTAAGTTTAAAGACAGTAGAAATATCTCTAGAACGTACATTTAAATGGAGAAGTAGGTTTGGGTGAGAGGGGCTATGTTATCTAGCCTAATCTACTAAGCAAAGGAGTAAAGTAATAGACCCCCTCCACATAGTATGCAGACTAATTTCTTATGACGGTTCATTAGCTGAGTGGGTTAGTGTGCCTGCTGTAGGGAAACTGTTCTATGCATGCCAAGGTCAACCTGTCACTTGCATAAAAGGAGCCTCACTAGTTAATGATGTGATAATGTGTCATTTTATAGAGCGGCTTAAGCGAAGCTCTTTACAGAGAACATATCTACATACAATATCACCCAAACTAAGTTGGTACTCCTTTATCGCCTCGGAAGGATGAAGGGCTAAGTTGGCCTTGACGGGATTCAGGCCTACAGATCACAGCAGCGAGTGCTCAACCCTAAAGGTGTTTGCGTTTCATATGTTAGTCTGCTCATATGCCAGGAATAGCAGGTGAGGGAATTGCTGGGAGCTAGTTAGCTTCTGTGCCTAGCTTGGGAAAGTCTGGTTAGCCTAGACCCAACATCTATCAAGAGCTACTTTTGGCTCCCCAGGCCAACTGGTGCCGTCCACACATACCAATTTAGGCAAAAAAGTGCATATTTTATGGGGAAGTTGGATCTGCGGTGCGTTGGTTATCAGCTCCTGGTCCCCAGTGGAAGCAGCTCCTGCCTGCTGAATGATGCCCGAGACCCGGAGCTGGTTTTAGCATCTGCTCATGAAATCTTCATTTCAAACACTGAATTACCATTTATTTATACAGCAGGACAGTTAGTAGAACATAACAGCATAACAGATCATAATATGACCCGATTTTAATTAAAGCACCACCACGATTGTCAATATTTAATAACGCTACTTAAAACAACATAAAAGCTAAACAAACGGTTGCCAAACAGTAAAGAATGGAGCAAATAAAATCTCTTCCAGCATAGAAGGAAATGCATACAATATGGCAACCACAGGGTCACACTGCACATAGTTATATACCATAGAGCGGTGCAACTGTTTGGAATACACGGTTATATTTTCAGTGGCGCTGCATGGACATATGGGAACAGAATAACTAACAACTGAACAAGGCAGCGCGTTTGCTTAACCAGTTAAAGTTAAATGGGGTTTTATGGATGATATAAGAAGTTTTAAAGGAAGTCGTAAGGGGTAACGTAGGAATAGCATTGGTGCTTATGTGTTGGCGTCAGTATAAACGGAGAGCAAGGATTTTGATGGCGAAGTATTGAATTAAATGAAGCAAGGTGGGCATGCGTTTGAGGAGTGGTTGCTGAGTGGTGCTGTCTCACTGGCGGTACTCTGTTTCCAGCGCTTGTAGAACTTTGTGATCCTCATCCGGACAGCTGTTTGGGTATGTGTGGTGAACTACGCTAACAAGCCCAACCTGTGACTTGGAATCAACGCTATCTAATGGAGTAACGTGACAAACAGTTTCCTTGTTTTGTTTTTTTGGAACAGCTATCCTATTGTTAAGCCCGCCCCTCCTCTCAGCAATTTCAACAAAACCACGGCGCGTGCGTGTTTGGCACGCGCGTTTAAGGAGTGGTTGCTGAGTGGTGCTGTCTAGCACTGCTGTGAGCAGCGAGGCGAGCCCTGTTCCCTTGTTTTTTGTTGTTTTTTTTGTCGCCAAAGCCTGTTTTTTTTTTCTTTTTTCATTGTTAATATCATTATGATCCTTGAATACTTTGCTTATGTATACCCTGAAATCCAATATGGCGGCTATAGAGCTAATAGAGAGGAATCTTGTAACATCAAGCTGGCTGGCGAACTCTTCGGCTTTGCCGAAAGTCAATAAACCACGTGGCGCCAAAAAATCAGTTCGAGCTACCTCACTCTCGTTAGACATTAGATCTTTCTATTTTAGGGACAAAACACGCCAGGAACAACAAGGGGGAACGGTAAGTAATTCTGAACCAATTCTTCCACCTTCACTTTATATTCCTAATACAAGTGTGAATGCCCAGCGAATCGCTACTGTCCCTACAAAATAGAAATGACAGGTGAGGTGCCTGATAATACCAACGAAATCATTGATTCGGCTCTGAATTCTGCTTGTAAACTAGGGGAGCTCCACGTTATGACAACATTACCGAAAGAGAGCCTAGAAGCGGTTATAATACCGCCCCGACTCAAGGCAAAATAAATACTAGTGAAGTAAATCAAGAAGCGCTAGACTTCATGAATACAATGTTCAACATCTCACATGTCTCAAGATATTATGTATATCTGCTCTAATACGGGTGACTTGATCCAACTAGAAGAAGGCACTGATGATTATAAGACCATGTCTCCTGCTCAGGGAATTGCCCCATGTGTGATACTGATTCCAGTAAACATGAAAAATCACCAGTTATGTTTGACAAATTGTCTATTCCATTCCAAGCTGAGTCCCCATCTTTTATAGCCCTGACTCCACGGCGGAGTCAATTTAATTAACCTATGGGGAATCGTCAATTCTTCATTCAGGACCAGCCGCATCAGCGCTTTTCCTTTCCCGAAGCTCCAGCACTTAACAATACACTAAGTGCTATGAACACTGCATTATTAGCTTTTGCCAAATTTTATGAAACACTGGATCAGAAAGTAAACTCACACACTGAATTACTTAATAGAATGGTAATAGAAAATGCTTTTGCAAAAGAAAGTTTATCAACTTTTGATCCACTCAGAGCAAGTCAAAAACAGTTTGGCATTAAATGTCCTGGCCAACGAGCAGCATAATGCCAGGAAACTGATAGCCAACCCTATTAATGACAAGTCTATCATTCTTGATTTACCAGTGATGCAGATTTTTTTACTGCCAAACCTGTCATTCAAGAGTTTCAGCCTCTCGATGAGGCAACTCCTGATATGCCGCATTTGTCGAAATCTCTACCCATTTCAACCAACACGGAAACTCTGGCTTTATATGCAAAGGCTGCCCAGATCTCTCAGCCAGAGTTTAAAACTTTGTACCCAGGTAACTCATTCGCTATGTTTAACAGTACAAATAGTAAAATAATTAATGCAGACCAAGAAGAATAATGTTCTCCAGGCCAAAAGATATAATCTGAATCTGAAACTGCCCATTGCTAAGAATCAGAAATCAAAGTCAAGGCGTTTTATAAAACAACTGACCACACCTAGACAAGTCAAACAGAGGGAACAAATAAAACAGAGCACGAAAGATAATATAGAGAGCATGAAAGTGTGTGACAATGTGATCATGCCAGTGATAAACAATTGAGTTACCAACCTCTTGATGATCTAGTAGCTATATCCAATCTACACGAACAGAAGATAAAAGAATTGTGTATTCCTAAAATATCATTGCCTAATGCATCACTCCCCCAACCAATTACCAACTTGTTCCCGACATTTGATCAAATGCGCGTGGAAGTGAAAGAAACAGTCGCGCAATATATCAAAAAAATTACAGATGATGCAGTAATAACTCAAATGTCGAACCTGCCCATATTGCCTATGCCTACATATAATCCAGTGCTAGAGAGTCGCAGAATCTGCCCCACATAGTGTCCATTGTCAGAAGTCAACAGTCATCAGTACCACAGTTAAACAAAGGCACATGACTGATAATTTTGATCTAGTGCGGGGAGATAACAAGCACAAAATGTCTACAACTATTAATCCAAAGTTTACAAACTGTTATCGCATGATTTTGAAATGTCAAGGCCTTCCATATCAAACATATGACCCAAACAGAGCTAGTATTTTGAACATATGCACGGAGATTTCAAGCTTAAAAGATTTAACAACATCTGACATTGACTTAATTGAGTTTCCTAATGATGAATTGCTCTCTGAGGTGCGACTCTATATACTTTCGGATGTTATTTTAAATGCATTCTGGCTAGCAAAAGACATTCTTCATAATATGGGATTCCTACTTCTTCAAGACATAGATCCAATTATTAAAAACGCTTCATTCACAAAGCCAAAAATATATGGCCCACCCCAAAGAGCCCAACAAGATTTACATGATGAACGATGTACCTTTTATTCCAGTTGACAGCAAAATGTCTTGAGAAAACAATAAAAATCCGTAGATGATCAAACATTAAACCTACTATCCTGGAATACAAGAGGGCATCGTCATTTCATAAATTCCAGAACTGAAGACCTAAGCCTTCATGATATTATCGTATTCCAGGAAACCTGGCTCGCTATTGAGCCTGTGTGGGATGCTTTTAATATCAATGTATTACCGGCAATTACAAATCAGAAAGGTCGACCCATGGCAGGTTTGCTCATTGCAACAACAAAAAACAAGAAATGTGCACATCATCGCCATGAATTCACATTCTGAATATATACAAGTAGTGAAGATTAAACACCATCAGTATACATTTGCGATTAATAATATCTATTGGGGTCGAGCTCGACTGTCAACCGAGACATTCTTCACTCTGATTCAGAATGTGATGGATGAACTAGTTGTCGATAAGCTTATTAATTACACACTTACAATGGGGGACCTGAATTTGCATATGTTTTCAAAAGACATTTCTATCGATCATCCGGAGTAAATAAGATCGGCCAATCTTATGAGCACCAGAAATTTTGTAATTCTTAATGGCTCAGTCATGGGAGACAGTCCGGCTCAATCTACCTGGTCTTGTGACTCGAGTGAGGCAATTCTAGATTATATCTATGTAGATTCTAACCTATTTGGATGTATAGAATCATAGCTTGTGAAAGCTAATGATAATAGCGATCATAAGCAATTGCATCTGACATGGTCATGGCCTTCGAAAGCTATGGCTCACTTTCAAGACCATTTTGTGTTACCAGTGCAGGTGAACAACTCAGGTAATCGTCTCATGGAATAAAAGTAATTTAATGCGATATTACAAGATTCTTTCGGACATGCAACCTACTGCTGAGGTTGATGGAGGTGGTTGCTATGTGACCGCAATGCAAGTTTTTAAGCGGCATAAAAATATAGACGGATATACATATAGCAAACCCCTTCATGCCTTTGATCCACTAGTAAGACTTAAAAAAACTCAATTACGTCTGGCCATCCGAAGATTACGACATGATTCTCCTACTAGGCGATGCATCAAAGCAAAACAGCTTAAATTGGCCTATAAAAACTGGACAAGGAGCAGGCGAGCTTTCCAATACCAATTAGATGGCCATGCAATGCTCTCTCAGATGCTAACTAAGTCTACTGGGGGGGGACCTGGGCGTTGCTGAATACAGCTTTGCACAAGACCCAAATATCAGCACAGTTAAGAAACACTAGAGAAAAGATCCAGGACTTTGCGCCCAGTTTAACAAATACATCTTTATTCAATGGATTGCCCTTTGGTTGATTACACGTGTTTCGGCCCTCCTTGGCCTTTTTCAAATCAAGGCTGATGCATTAACTCATCACTGTTTGACAAAATACATTTCCCTCTGTGGGAGTCACTTTTTAATTCATAATCTTGTTGTCTTGCGCTGAGTTAACAGGTATGATCCCTTTGTCGCAATTTTTAGCTCACTCCGGTCATCCGCGTTGGCTTGCTGCTAGTCTTTCTCAGCATATTACTCATGATACAAGGTGCCCCACCCTGGGACAAGATAATTTAACAAGGGGAGAACGGAAAGATCTTAAGACCTTATCTGAGGAGGCAGATAAAGGGGGCAACAATGGACAGAAAATATTACCTACTTATTACCTACTTATAGCCCTAAATTATTTGTCAACACCTGGATGTTACAGGACAGTTAACTTTTTAGTACGCCAAGAAATTCTAACTCGCATTGAAGAATCAATATGCAACTGAATTACACTATATGAATGTTGAATAGCAATACTACCATAAATATTGAATTACGGGTCGCTGTACAGACCAGCTGTACCCTCAAGCCTGACCTTAGGTAAACTTTTATCAGCACAGTTAAATCCGATATCGGAAAACACCTGGAGGAGCTACTATAATAATGTATATTGGTCTGTCTTTCCACAAGTAACTTATAATGGAGATTTTAAAAACTTGAATCATATATTTCCATTTGACAGAGAGGACATACTCATTATTAGTCAATCCAGAGCCTGTGGTGTGGACGGTCTACACAATCACTTGATGAAGGCGAATCCCGATATGTGGGCAGATATACTATATACCATCTTTATGCGCATTATGCGATTATGAAACTTGCCCGATTCATGGAAAAAGTCCATTGTCCTGCCTTTTTACAAAAAAGGCTTAAGAACTGAGCCCACCACTTATCGACCAATAGCCTTATTAGGCTGTCCAGGCAAAATATTTGCTCGGCTTGTTTTAGAGGAATTTAACAAGTGGCTGACCAATAATTACTTAAGAGATCCATTCCAAACAGGGTTCATCCCGGGTCTAGGGACTACAACAAACTTACTGACCCTTACAGCCATTCTAACCAATGCAATGGAAACAATTGATTTATGTAGCTTTAATTGACTGTCGCACAGCATTTGATTCTGTGCCTAGGGAGATGCTGTTTGATAAACTTATGAAGGCCAGTTGCCCTTGGCATATTTTAAAATGGATCATTGAATTTCATACAAACACAAGCATCCGAATACGGTTGAATCGAGCAGGCCTGTTTCTAGTCCTATAGATACTGCTCGTGGTCTAAAGCAAGGCTGTCTGCTGGCATTTGCTCTTTTTAATTTCTATATTGCAGATATATCCACTCACTTTAAACATCTTACTTCTGGCTCCCCCATATTAAAGGATTCCGTGATTACGTGGTTGCTTTATGCCGACGATATGATCCTCTTATCAAAAACACCAAAGGGACTGAGAGTTATGTTAAAGGCTTTAGAACAATGCTCAAAAGTCAATTGTATCACAATAAATACTACTAAAACCCAGGTAATTCAATTTGGGCCAATTAAAAAGCAGCGACTTAAAACAATTGTTTTTTTACAAAATACTGCAATACAAACTGTGAAGCACTATATGTATTTAGGAGTGATGATAAACAATCATCCCAATTATAAGTTATATGACGAACATATACAAAATAAGCTAATTCTAGCCATTTCTCAGACTAAATTAATAGAGCACATGTATTGCAAGTTTTCGATCATGCCCCTTATAACTTATTATAAGATGAAAGTCATACCAGTACTCCTCTATGGGGCTGAAACTAAGATGGGGAAATCTCGATACTACTGGACCAGACTAGAAAGTCTATACTGGAAAAAAACCTTGCGTCTTCCCATGTCTGAGCCCATTGCAATAATTCGATATGAATTGGGGCTTAGATCACTTAAAGCCATGCCTAACTGGAAATTGTGTGCATTATGTAGGAGAATCATCATCATAAATGAGTGACAATGGATTGTTTCCCATATTGTCTGCATATATGGTAACATCGGATGACAAATTTCCCAAAGGATGGTGAACCGAAGCGCAAACAATTATGAGTAATGCTGATCTATCTAAAATGATACACTGCACCCACTAATGATCAAAAAACGTGGGGAAATGGCGTCATACATATTAAGGTCGCCCAATCATCAGCAGCGTGCCAATTATTTACACTTTAGTCTCAATTTATGGCAAACGAAAGAAGTACTATTGAGACGGAAGATAATCCCGTTAAGTGAATTGATGTGCAGATATTGCAAAATGGAAAAAGAAACCTTATTTCACCTTTTAACTACTTGTGAAACATTGAGCTCTAAGAGAATCAGGTCCTTCAAACACCTTTTCTGTTGATTGTATTGTATTTATTTAGTTTATATAGCGCTTTACTCCAAAACGCTGAACATTTTAACAACTTGATATAACAGTAGAAGCAAATTACAAATCATGAATCAGTCCAACAAAACCATAACTAGAGCAATTAAACTGAGGGGAAGAGGGGAGAGTAGTGCAGTAGGACTGAGGGGGAGGGGTGAGGAGGAGGGAAATTATATTATTATATATGATTATAGAGATATGTCTGCACAGGACCTCTGGAACCATCTTTATCATGCTAGTAAGAAACCAATTATGTATGCAGTTGTAATGTATTTAACAAACTTACATTTGCAAAACCAGTCAGAGAAGGAAACCAACTAAGACAGAATGATATAACAGTGTAGAACGTTGATGTGTCGTGTGAATTATGGGTTTCCTTGTACATTAGGTACTACTATATTCACAATGTGTGGTGATTACTTGATGTTGTTTTTAATCTTGATTTGGTGCATGTTAAGTATTTGGTTTCATGTTTATTTATGTGAATCAGATTTTTATGTTTTGTGATTTTAAGATGATTTGTATATGTTTGTTATAAAAGGATTTTGTATATAAAAAATGAAAGGTTGAAAAGTTGAGATTTTATCAGCTAAAATAACTTAAGAATGAAAAAATAAAAAAATATATAAGCAAGGTTAGAAGAAGACGTAGGTATGGACAAACAGGTGTCGGTCCCCCAGCCTGGCACGAGGATACACCTTTTACAGGAGTGAGAAAGTCTGAAAGGGAGCCAACCAATGGTAAGCAAAAGATGTAGGGAAAGATGGTAAAAGGAGTAGAAATAGGGCTTGTGAGCAGAGGCGCCAGCGGGCCTCGGGTGGTGCCCCACCCCAACCCCCCGGTTTCACATTTCGTATCCAAAGGCTTCACCCCAGGCACCTTTTGAAGAAGAAGATGGTCGTAAAACCAAACAACACAATTAACTGGTTGAACGTACCCCTTGGGGGTGGGGGGGGGGGCAATTTCGGGATTATGGAAGGATTTAAAGAACACCAGAGAAAGTGGCTTAATGTTGAAGTGTGTTTTGTAAAAAAATGAATGAAGGAGCTTAAGAATGTGCTCTTTGACGGTGTGGTATGATGAATGATGGTTTACAATGGAATAAATAAAGGATAAATATTAATAAAGAGCCTATGAAAATGCTCGGTTAGGCACACCGAACAGTGAGGCAATAGGAAGTATGGTTTCAAAGTGGAATAAATAAAGAATAAATATGAATTAAGGAGCGTTAGTGCTCTGCAAAGCACACCGGACAGTGTGGCGTGATAAATTATGGGGTTAAAATAAGTTCAAATAAATATGAAAAAAGCAGTGTAAAATGGAGCTCAGTCAGCCACACCGATGGGTTGGCAAGAAATAATTATGGAGAGTATGGAATAAGTAACCGAGAAACATGAATTAAGGAGCACAAGAAAGCGCTCGGTTAGGCACACTGGACGGTGGGACATTATCATTTATGGTTTTAAAGGGAACAAAATTCGATACATATACATGAGTTAAGGGGGCACACAGAACAGTGTTGCATAATAAAACTTCGACACATGGTGATTTGTGTAGTTTATGACTAAAATTGAGTAAGAAGCCAGGGATATATCTGGAATTGGTGTGGATACTGCAGATATTTGTCTTGTCTACAAGGGGCACATTTCACAGAATCTGAAATCAGAAACAGAACAGAACAGTAGAAACTAGTAACAGGCGTAAGTTTGGTAAGCATGCAAGGTAGGGAAATGTTAAGGCTGAAATCGCGACTGACACTATTAAACAAGATGTGAACAGAACTCTGGGGTAGGTATTGTGGCAGAACAAATTGAAATGAGGTGAACTAGTTTCACCGCACAGAGAACTCCCAAATGTTTAGGAGAGCAAACCATGACCAATATTAAAACCAGGGACCACCCAACAAGGGCATGGAAAGTGAATAATTCTATATTAGAATGATGACCCTTCCCCGCATATATCAACAGGGCTGGTGAGCTTCTAGCGACTAACCAGTAAGACATTTAGGCTGAAACATTTTGGTAGAACTCTGAAGAAAACAACTGGTTGGCATCCGTACATCACACCATTGGAGGGGCACTCAAAGTTTAGGTCTGAATAGAAGTAAATGGCCAATGTCCAATGCCACAATAGATGGAGCTAAAAAGAAATTGAGCAAAGCTACATCTAAGTTTGGCAAGAGCAGGCAGGCCACATTTCAACAGTCATGGAGCGATAACTTTGAGGAACACAAACCTTTTTCACAGCAAAGGTGTACTTTTTGCATTAAAAGGGTTGGAGCTATTTTCAGAGTGAATTTCCAACGCGCCAGCAGACTAGGATGTTACAGTTTAAAAAGACCATCACCACTTGGTATGGTAAGACAACCATGACAAATTAGCAGACTTGGTTGACTTCAGGCAACATCCAGAATATCTAGTGATCCATTTAGAGGATAATGACCTGGTAAATCTCAGTTAGTATATGAGATTTGCTCATCACGGAAGAGCATACTTCATTGTTGGAAGGACACAGAGGTTTTATGTCTGAGATTATCTCGAGGAGGCAATGGTACAGGGCCATCACCAACAAAGCAGTTGACATATGGTCAGGGTGGAGGCTGCCCTCGACCCAAATCCAAATCCGATGACGCCACCCAGAAGGGTAACATGTCCCACCTGCACAGACCTGGGACTTGGTGGGAAAACGCTGGCAAGACCGGGCTGCTTCTCCCCCTGACCATGAGGTGCCCGAAAGCACTTTTGAAGTTTTTACAGTTCCTAATTATTATTAATAAAGCTTACGGCTAACAATTTTTCATAGTATATTCAGTATCGTGTTTCTTATTTTCCGGTTATGGCTTCCAAAACTACCTTGGACTGCTACTCATCCTAACGCGTGCGCTCTCACAATTAAGACACTCGCCCTGTGCTGCAGTCAACCATGCAAGCAGCACGGCACCCAGCCCAACCCCATGCAGCGTCAAACCTCTCCAGCTTTCCACATTTTTGGCTTTACAAAGGCCCTTTTCGAGACACAGTGCAGGACATGCATTTCTGTGCTCAAGTCCGACAAAGGAGATCTCTTTATCGACATCATTTTAAAATTACAGGGCCTGTGGTAGCAACCCTGTAATTATGGTAAAGTTGCTCAAACCATAGGAAGAGCACTTTTCAGGCGGATTATAACTTTGCCCCCCTTGGACGAATCCTTACCAGACTCTGCAGATAAAGTATATGGCCCCATCAGACTGATTCTTTCGAAGTTTGTCGGGAGTTTCTCAAGGGGGGGGCAAAGTTATAAGGGGGTCCCAACATTTCTGTTTTTTTCTTATACGCAATGGAAATAAAAGTTTGCTCATGCCTACAGCCCAAACCGCTTGACGGATTTTCACCAAATGTGTGGCAGGAGCGGTGGTTTGGTCCCGAAAGCGTGCTTTTGTAAATTTAGTGTAAATCCGTCTGGTATTTTTTTTTTAAACGGCCCAAAAGTAAGTCAACAGAAATGTGTGATATCTGGGTCCGCGGACTCACTTCCCTGTTCGGTCTACGGACAGGTCTGTAAATTGGCCCAGGAGCCGACATACGCTGTGATGTTGGCGAACGTGCCGTGCTCTCCCTAAACGTTTTTGGGAAACGCTGCCATGGTGTATCGGCTGACAGTGCAGTGGCGGAAGGGTGTGGAAAATGGACAGTAGGGAACGGGTGGGGGAGTGAAAAGTGGGAAATGTGAAAAATGTGTGTGCGTGGAAGAAGATGGAGGAGTGCCTGTAGTGTTCGTGCGTAATGTCTGAACTGGCGGGTACCTTCACAGGCGATTACTTTGTGTGGTGATTGGAGGCAGTTGCCACAACAGCCCAATACTTTGTGCCACCACTTGTTTGCAGACATGTATTTCAGTGGAAAGTAGTGGCAGGTATATTTTCAGAAGGGGAACATTTTGTAAATGACATAGGTTGGGAGGTAGCGCAGGTGGGTGTGCTATGCGGATGGAATGTGGTAGTTGACCACATGGTGGTAAACATGGATTAAGGAACTTGCGTTGGGTTTGTGGGAGGATTACAGTATTGGCTGCATGTCGTAAGGACCTAAGCAGTAGGGCATGGAGTAAAGAGCATAGGCTTTTTACCATACCCACTGCACTAATGCAAGTGTGGGTGTACATCCGGTGCAGGATGGTGCTTGCATAGTGCGGTGTGTGCAAATTGATTGCAGTATGCTACTGTTTAGGAATGGAAGTGGGGACGGCTATAGTATGTGAATGAAAGTGCACAGGGGTGCAGGAGAGCGTGTTTTCTTTCTACATTAGGGGTAAGTGTCGCTATTTGCTGCTCTATAGGTACATGGCGGTGAGCAGGTTGGGTAGTAGGGCTGGTGGTAGTGCTGTGTATGTGGATAGGAGAAGTTGGTCACTTAGTCAAATGGATGGTGCAGTTATGTAGTAGTGATAGTGTTGAAGGTGTACACTGTAGGCCATGCACTCAAGAGGGTAGGACTGTAGGACACACACAGCACTAATGCATTTCGGAATGTGCAGCAGTTACATGCTGGTGAATGGGTGGTGCCATTATATAGAAGTGAGACTGTTGAAGGCGTAGACTGTTGGGTGCATGGGCGAAGAAGGTAGGCCGTAGGGTGTGCACGCAAGAGGCTACAACTTTAGGACAGAGACGGTACTAATGAATTTTGCAAGGTGCAGTACCTAGAGGGTGGTGACCTGTGAAAAATAAAGGGTGTGCAGCACATTTGAGACGCAGTAGTTACAAGCTGGTGAATGGATGCTGCCATTATGCACAAGTGAGACTGTTGAAACCGTAGACTGTTGAGTGCATGGTGCTTGCATAGTGCGGTGTGTGTGAATTGATTGCAGTAGGCTAGTGTTGCGAACTGAATGTGGCTACGTTGACAGGGGCACTATAGTATGTGAATGAAAGTGCACAGAGGTGTAGAAGAGTTTTCTTTCTACATTATGGTAAGTGGTGCAAATTGTAGCTCTATATAGGTCCATGGCGGTGCGCAGGTTGGGTGGAAGTGCTGGTGTTACTGCTATGTATGTGGATAGGCGAAGTTGATGAAATGGATGATGGTATTACCTACCAGTGACAGTCTTAAAGGTGTAGACTGTTGGGTGCATGGCTGAAGGGTGTAGGCAATGCACTGAAGAGGCTAGGACTTTAGGACACACACAGTAGTAAGGCATCTTAGAGTCTGCAGCAGGCAGAGGATTGTGACCTGTCAAGAATGGGTATGGAGCACATTTCAGACGCTACAGAGCAGGACAAGTGAGCTGCCATGACTGCTTGTGTGGTTTTGCTGGTGAGGACACTGTTACAACATGGTAAACTTTTTGATGTGTACTTGGAGATGGTGCTGTGAAAAGTGATGCAGTGTGGGCCCTGGGTGCTGGGTTTGCATACTGTCACTATGGAGTTGCGGTGCCTGTGTTGATGGGGTAGCCTATTGGGTGTATGGCAAAGATGGTAGGCTGTAGGCCATGGATTGAAGAGTGTTGGACTTTGGGAAAGCCACGCCACTAATGCAATCTTGACTGTGCATCTGGTAGACAGTGATGACATGTACAGAATGGTTATGCAGTGGTTGTTGTAGGAGTTTTTGGAATTGGATAGTTGTTAATAGGCACCAGTAAGGGATTGTTGGAGAAATCGGATGCAAAGGGAAGAAGTTTTGTTTGTGCTTTACTGGGGCATAGCCTTCGCTGTAGCTGGGAAAGCGCACGTGCCACATCATGGCTTTTTTGGAAAAATCGAGTGCAAAGGGAAGAAGTATTGTTTGTGCTTTACAGGGGCAATGGCCTTCGCTGTAACTGGGAAAGTGCACGTGCCACATCATGGCTTTATGAGCATGGAGCCTTAGCAAATGGAATTGTGGGAATTATCCAATGAGGATTGGAGGGTGTGGTTTAACCGAAGGGACGATGACTTATTTACCGAAAGGTAGATGTACTGAGGTTGGCGGACATGGAGAGACGGCGAGTGCTTATAGCTTGTGATGGCTTCGATACTGATTTTCAGTTGGAAGGAGTGCAGGCTTTTTGGGTCACAGTTTGAGTGGGGTTTCAGCTGCATGGATCTTCTTTGCAAATATGTGGCCTCTGTTGGTACTGTGGATGTGGTGGTCGTGCATTTTGGAGGACTACATTTGGGGCAAATGTGTTTATTTTTGCTTGTTTATTTAAAGAGGTTGATGACAACTTTGATGCAGATATTTCCTACAGCAAAGGTGATTTTCTCATTGATAAAACCAAGACGTAAATGGGAGCATGCCAGTGTCAGTTGTCCACAGCTATAGGTTGAGAGACGTTGGATAAATAGAAGCATGTGCGACTGTTGGGATGTTCTGCACAGACTATGACAGCATTAATAACCAGCAAGAGTTCCAGGGAAATTTAATTTTTGACTTCCATTGGCAATGCTGTTGTGTTTGCCACTGTGCATGAAGCTTTGCAGAGAATCCTGTAGAAATGTTAGAGAACGGGTTATTTTCATTGGGAAAAAATGTCAGGAGGAGAAGCAACCAGAAACTGAGCAAAAGACAGAAAAAGAAGAAAAAGAAAATGCGCGGTTTGTGGTGCGGTGTCCCTGTCCATAGTTTCCACCATTTGGTTGAAGAATGTCGACGAGTGGCCACTTTAGGGACTGTGGACGTAGTGATTGTGCATTATTGAGCATTGCTTTTGGGTTTAATAGCTTGTGCAAGTGTGTACCGTCAACTGAAAAAGATGCTGAAGGAAGTGAAGTGCTTGTTTGCCACTGCAATGGTGCATTTCTCATGTATACCACCAAGTCCATTATAATACTATTCCAATGAATGTTGTCGGCAGCCAGAGGTGGGAAGGCGTCTTACCAACAGAAGTATGTGCAACTTTTTGCATGCTGCTGGGATGTACTCTTGTAAGAATGAGAACATTGGTAATCGATATGTGCACTTTCTCAATGGAAGTGGCATTTCATTGTCGCACAGTGGCAATGACAATTGGTTTTTAAATCTACAGGCTGCACTGAAGATACTGTTGTAAGAATGTGAGGCACACAGCAACAAATAAAAACCAATATGAAAGCCTGCAAAAGGAGTTGTTACCGTGGAAGTTGTTTTAAAAAAAATGCAAACATTGCCATAGTTGCATGGTTGTAAATGTAGCATACGCCGAGGTTGCAAATGTACATATTCTGTTTGGATTGTGGAGGACACAGGATTGTGGAATAAGCTTTCTGGCTGTGCAATGCACGTCCAGAATGTGTTATAACATATATTTGTTAACCTCACTGCAGAGGGTGCGCTTATGGCTGTGTGTTGTGCGAGCGACAGCGTATGCGCTGTGGGTGAATGGCATATACGTTACTTGACAGCCAATGAAAAAGTGCGTCCGATGGGAGTTGTGTGCAGTGTATCATGTGGGTCTGTACGTGTATGGAGCACCTACACTGAAGTGATTGCTTTTGGTTTCTTTGCGTGAGACTCTGGTCACGCTCAATCTAGACAACATTATTGTTGTTGATTGTGTAGGGAGAAATGCACACCATGTAACACAATGTTTAGTGGTGTTTGTGCTGATGGAGGTAGTTGGCAGGCAATGATTCTGTTTCCGCTCTCCTGCATAATTTAGTTTCCCAATATGCAGCCACCCATTTAGGGATGTTATTTTAAATTTGGTGCCGAAATGGACACAGCGCGATATATTGTGAAGACGTGTATTTGTCTCTTTTTACAACTTGTGCCATTGTCCTACTATACAAATGGGAATCTATCTTCCCAGCACAAGCACTTCCCCCCACAAATATCGTTCTTTTTCCTATTACTGCATTTTCCTTTTGTGCCCGTTGTGCACTCATTGCTTTGGTGCCCTTTTTGGTAGTGCAGGCACAATGTTTGTGTTTGCTGTTGTGCACTTGAGCCCTTCAAAACGCATTGCAACACGCACAACCATTTCTTTCATTAGGTACCTATTTCAACTACAGTGTGTTCCACACTACCACTGTTCCTTCCATTTAGCAAACAATTGTGTGGTGGGTATATGATGCACGTTGCTCTTACTCCCTTCATTGCCACTTTGTGACAATCTAAAAGGAGCTTTCTGTGATAATCACGTACAAAAACCCTTCCTAAAGGAACGTTAAGATACAGGTGCACTATTACAAACATAGCATCATTTATAAATACAGTATACTACAGGAAAGTTATGTTACAGTGCCCTATTTACATTTGTGATGTCATCTTTGATGTCATGTGTGTTAGTCCTTGCAGTGCACGGTGGTGGCGCGAGTTATGGTTGCATAGCGTACCATAACTTGCGAATATCTGGGGTTTTTAGGTTTTACCTGTAACCATAACGTTCCTGTAGCAACGTTTTCCATTGAATTTGAAGGTTTTGTAGTGGTGCAACTTAACCATAATGTCACTTTAACAACTTTTTTGTTTTACATTTATATATATACACACCTAGTGAGAAATCGAGTGAGTGAAAATTTTACACACGCTTTCTCAATATATGTGTTTATATACTCATCTAGTGTATGTAGAACCCGGCCATGTGTGAATAATACAGGAGGGTACTATGGTAAGCTTTTCAAGGAGTACTGGTGTTAAACGACAACTGTGCCTAATTTCGGACACAGCAGATGCTAGCTACTAAACTTTTAAAGGAAACTCTGCCTGCCGTCAGGGGCTACTTTAACTGGCAGACAGGCCCGTTTGTGTGTAGTGTAGTGTAGTGTAGTGAGAGTTAATACCACTGCCGGGAGCTCACGCCTGGATCACATTTTCTCCTTTAATGCCCATCAGCATGGTGTCGGAATTGGTTCATAAATTAAACAAGCATTGTCAACGACAACAGTTTTGGCTTTTGCGTAGGCATTCGATAGGCATTTGCCATACTTACACAAATGGCTTTTTTAGTGTTTGTTTTTTTAACAGGACTTCAGTGCAAGAAACAGTTACATATCATGGCTGAAGCCACATTTTTTTAGGGATTTGTTATTACACCGATGTATTTGCAGCTGCAAGTAAGACATGACTCTCAGAAGACGCCTTAAAAATAACAATGGCAGGGAACGGTTGATGTTACTGCTTAATGGAGCTACCTAAAAGAGATTCCAGGAGAATGTTTTGATAGGAAGTGGGTGGGAATGGCCATAGTGATTTAGCATTGCATGGGGCAGTCAGTCGATATGTGGGGAGGGACACACAGCTTGTGAGTGTTGTTTGGTTTTTTATCCACCGGTCAGTTTCCTCCTAGCTGTACTCCAAAGCAATAGTTTTGTCTCACATGCGATCCTCAAGTTTGGGAGGAGTGGCGGCGGTGGCTGAAGCCTCATGCTTGCACTTTTACAAAAGTATGGTAAACTAGCCCCAGGCAGAACCGTCCTAAAATGTCCCAAACCCACAATTACTGTTTTTACAAGCTCCATGTTTTAAGCAATACTTTTGTAGTAAAACTGCAGCAGACTCTTTCACCACTGTTGAATTTAGTGTTGGAGGAACTCTGTCATCTGACCAGTTCCAGCTTCTAGGAAGTATTCATGATTGGTAAATACCACTACAGTTGAGACCTGTGCTATGAAATATATCATTTTGGCTTTCATTCTGCCTCCTTCAAGCTAAAGTGAACCACAAAGTATATATATTTTGTTTTTACATTTTTGGTTTTTTAGTTAAATGCAGAAAAACATGTTCATCTTTTTGTTGTGGCACTGTACATTTCTTTCACATCATTCATAGCAACAGGTTACACGCTTGTGTCAAAACAAGGACACAAGGCAGGGTACTACATTGCACATGCCCGTCTGGCTGTGTCTGTCTTAAAGGTAAAATAGCTCATAGGGCAGTTAACAGCAGTCTCAGGTTGTTATATAATGTTAATCAAACGTATATAGTGCACATACGCCACAGGGGCACCTTGGCGCTAGGAAACTAAACGGTGAACAGTAGTAGCAGCCTATCTAGAATAGGAGGGTTTTGAGGGAACGCTGGAATTGAAGATGATTCTTCAAATTCCACATTGCTGTGGGCAGCTCGTTCCAAGGTTTTCCTGTTGCAACCGAAAAGGGGCAGCCACCAACTGGCCCCAGCAACATTTTGGGATAATGACTAGATTAGTCGTTTCGGAGCGGAGTACCTGAGCCGGGGTGTAAGGCATACATTTGTCATCCCATAGAACTCGATGCCAAGATGATAGTATGCACGATGGACTAGGCAGAGGGCCAAAACGGCTAATCTAGTCTCAGTCTTCCCTCAGTTCCCCCTCTCTTGCCTCGTCGCGCCTTGAAACACTTGTGTATAGGCACGTTATGAATATCATAGCATAAACTCAATCCGCTCAGCCACGGGAAGCCAATGAAGAGCATGAATGACCAGACTAATATGGGCTCCATACAGAGACCCTGTGGCAACCCTTGCGGCCATGTTCTGTAAGCGTTGGAGCTGCTGAATCAAACCTTACGGTTAAGCCAGATAGAGGGCATTGCAATAGTCAGTGCAACTAGTGATCGGGGAGGCAGCCACCTGAGGGCATAAGGCCCCCAGTAAGAAGGGAGTATCATATAGAGAAGCTTCAGCGAGACAGAACCCATCTTACCGACAGTGCTCACTTGCAAGGCCATTGTTAACGTGGATGAAAGGGAGACACCTGGGTTCTTGACTGACGCTGCTGGTGGGGAAGGGTGGGCCCAGAGCAGACAGCCAAAAGAAGGTAGTCTAGACGGGCGCCCTAGATGAAGAAGCCACCATCATCACCTCCATCTTGTTTGTCCCATATCCGTTGTGAAATAGTCAGTCGTAGCCTTTAAGCTCACTGCACATTGCATTAAAAGTACTGGACAAGAATGATGCTAAAAAAGCGAGATTGACTTACTGTGAGTTGTTTCATCGCCATCTGCTTCTCTCTAGCGATAGATGAGAAAAGTGGAAGGCTTGGCGGCATTAGTAGCTTTTGTGTTTTTGTACTCATCAGTTCAATATGGTATTATACGTGCAAATTACTGCTCTGACAAAAACATGGGTATATTCAGGGTCCCGGGCATATATTGTGGCAGATTGAAATACGGGAAAGGATAGCTCTTAATGAAAACGGTAAACTGATGTTTGTGGACACACCTGAGAGGCGTTGCGAGATCATTTGGAACACCCTTTTAAAATGTCACCTAAGCACCCCAAAATTGGCCAATAGCTCGACCCCTCGTTCAGTCTCAAGTGAAATCTCTACTTAGAAACATTTTCATGACTTGAACGTGCACCCTGCTCCATCTGTGGCTGTAAGTAAAATCTTTTCCTTTTTCTGGTGTTAGCTAACGCTACCTAGGCACACTCAATAACAACGCTCTTGTCTGCTTCCGGTCTCCTTTCTGAACGGCGATTGGTGGCGGTGTCTGCTTCCGGTCTCCTTTCTGAACAGCGATTGGTGGCGGTGCCGTGGAAGCGGCTCTCTTGACAAGTGTTTTTATCCTTCTTCAGGATCCCAAACTCTTTCGATCGGAGAAGACAGGCCGGGGGCTGCTGAAGGAAGGCTGGCGGGAAGAACACCAGCCCATCATGTGCTCCTACAAGTTGGTGACGGTGAAATTCGAGGTCTGGGGTCTGCAAACGAGAGTGGAGCAATACGTGCACAAGGTCAGTGCCTGGAAACGCATATTTAGAAGCGCCGAATTTCTTTTTCTTCTTTTTCTGCACTTATCAGACTTACCCAGTTCTGCTGCTGGTAACACAGCACTTGCTGGCTGCACTACCACTGTTTACTGCCTCCATTATCTGTTTATTTATATCTATTATTATTTATCTGTTCTCCTATGCTCCGCACTTTACACTCTCCCCTTTCCATGCACTTTCCCCTTTCCCATGCACATGCACGTTCTCAGTGTCACTGGGCCTAGTAAGATCGTTTTTGTGTTCTCCCGTTCCCCTCCCTTGCCGCGTTCTGAAACACTTGTGTATGAGCGCGATACAAATAAAATATCATATCATATAGTGCCCTCCCCATTAGTTGCATTATGAGAATGGTCAGTGGTGTAAGTGGAAAAAAAGGTACTAGTGGTAGGTATCCATCCAAAAGGGAGAGAATGGAATGGTGGGACAGATGGGAGCGGAGTGGGATGGGGGTTGGAGGAGGGACCAGTGGTGGAGCCAGCGGATGGGCCAAGGGGGCATCCACCCCCCCCCCCCCAAGGACCTGTGCGTCTCCCAGCCTCCCACTGGTGCCCTATTATCTGACCCCACCCCAAAATCTACCTCCTCCATTACTGGGAGGGACAGGGCGGGGCAGGTCACGAATTGACCTTTGGTTTGCAGTGTTCAATTAATCATTTTGTTTTGTGACTAGACTTTGGCTGGAATAATAAACAAATGGCACTAGATTCATGGCCAACAAAAATATAGAATATAGAAACAATATATTCATAAATGGAAATTATTGATACAACTGTGCATGCAAATTAAGCAAGATACTACTTGACAGGTCTCTTATTAGTGTTATCTATAACACAATTACAACACAATTAAAAGTATAGTGTAAACCTAATTTGCTTGGCAATAAAATGAGAACTGTGTAGGGTACTAAGTAAACATTTAATTTTCCTACATGAATATTACAGGATGTTAATCTATCTACGACAGTTGACAGTTTAATGTTCATTTTAGATTAGTGCATATTTTCTCTTAATAAATATTTTTATTTGTAAGTAACAGTAATTGAGAAAAACAGAAATTCAGTACTTCGAGCAAACCCATACCTTAAACTCAGTACACTTTGTAGTTGCCAGAAATCACCTGGCTGCAGTCACTTCATTGACGAATGCAACAGACTTGGCTTTTGTGTAGACATGGGATAGGCATTTAGCAGGCACTGTCCTAATGGTACTGCCTGACCATAAGATGTAACATCTGGAACATGGTATGATTAGGCATACAAGTGTCTGGCATGTGCAATCTAATACCAATACACAATCCAAAACTGTTGACTTTGTCAATGTTTGTTTATGCAGGAACTCAGTCCAAGGGACATATATAAATTAAGTGGTTGAGGGCACTCCTGTTTAAGACATTTTTATGAAACCTGTCGCACTTTGCAGCTGCAATGTAGCCATTAACTCTTAACTCTCAGCAGACTACCAGAATAACACTGACAGGCCAACGCTTGCTAGAGATCACTCGGACATCCCAGGACGTTGTGTTTTGGGTGGGAGGGACGATCACTTTGTGGGTGGAGGTAGCCATGGGCAGCCAGTGGGTTGGTAAATAAATAAACCACACCCTCAAATGGTGTGTCCCTCCTCACATGTCCTCTCCTTTCTAGCTTTATTCGAGTGGAATACTTCCAGCTTACAAGCACCACTTAATAGCCAAAACAAAAAATGTACAAATACAAGCAAAGCTCTGTGGTTAGGTGTCCCTACGGTCTTCGGCCCTCTGTTCCTTGGCTGTTCTGGTGAGTCCCTCGCCTCTGGTCCTTGGCTCCCTTAAGAGCTGCACCTCTGATCCACCCCTTGAGTTGTCTTTGAGTGCCTGTTGAGTCGCTGTCAAAAACAAACTGACGCTAAAGGCTTCCATTTTCTATGTGCTGTTTCTGTTTAAAGTGCACTTTAAAAGCATCAAAATTCCGCTTGTGTATGCTGAATCCACGCAATCAAGTTTGCCATTGATTTGAGAAAAATATGGTAACAAAAGCCACTTTAAATCACTCCCTAACTGAAAATACATCACAGCAAACAACCTGTGCACCGAATGAACTCAGATTACAACATGGGACATACATTATCTGGATGCACGTATATGCACAAAATGTCCATACACACCAAACAAGCCCACCACAGATACCCCAACACAACCCCCCACACTCCTTAAGCACCACTCTGACAGACCCACAGGCAACCACACAAACAAGTATCTTAATAACCTGCAGTGCACATTAACTATTGCACAAGAAGCTCCCAAAGTATATCAAATTTACCGCATAGAGCTACATCTTCGCATCTGTGCACATCAACATTGTGACAAAACAATCTTGCCCTGGTCCACCTTCACTGCATTAGTCTCTTACCCCACTGCATGCAGATCCTGAAGCTCCCAAAAAAGTGAGAAAATGGCAGCAGGGGTGCTATAAAAGATGCAATAAAAGAGCATAACGGGGCATAGCAAAGAGTTTCACTCCTCCTCCTGCATGGCCCAAGCAACTTCTGTGACGAACAATAACAGGAGAGACAATTAATGTTGGCTCTGTCACAGTGTACCAAAGATCTAGTGTAGCGGACTGACTGGCTGCCGAGACTACATATTTGCCTGTCAATTCAGGTGACGTAGAACCTAGCAGGGCTGTCCCATGGTGTGGTGCAGCCCGGGCCAAAACATTGGGTGAGGCCCCCTTACATTTTTTTGCAGTGGGTCAGCGGCGGTAACGCCGCAAACAGGAGACGTGAGAAATCTCTCCTTGAGTTTGTGTGGAGGAACCCAAATATGGTTTATTATTACAACTGCAAATCAACTGCAAAGTTAGGTTTCTCTACTGAAGAAAGGTTTATGCCAGACTAACTTTTGTATCGTATGCATAAATATATATAGGATGTCATGACGGTGTGTGCTGAGTAAAGTCAGCATTAAGGAGCACCCTGCCCCCGTGTGCAAATTAAAACGCATCATAAACAGTGACAGAGAGATGATGTAAAGTGGAGGCTGGTGAATTTCTGGACTGAATAGGCTTAAATGTTTGTGCCATTTACGTGGGATCGACAGAGCACAGTGAGGCAGCCCAAAACAAACAGGGAGTGCTTATGGGGGTTTCCCGCTTCCAAGACATTTTTTGAAACATTAGGTTAAAATGATGCATTTTACAGCACTTTCTCTGCAAAATTGGGTAGAAATTCATATAGTTTACAATTGGTACCTGAGCATCTAATAGCAGTGCCTGGCAAATGCCTAATACTTATACACAAGTCAAAGATGTTGGCTTTGCCAATGGTTGTTCTTAACAGGACTTCGGTAAAAGACACGTGGTGATTTTAAATCAAGTGGCTGAAGGCAGACCTGGTCAAGAGATGTTTATTACACCAGTAATGCATTTACAACTGCAATTAAATCCTTAGCGCTCAGAAGACTTGTTTGAGAAACTACCCGCAGAGACTTTGAGGGAAATGTTTGATGGTACAGCTTGATTGAAGCTAGCTCAAAGAGTTCCAATGAGGAGGTGTTTTGGGTGGAGGCAGGCAGGAACTGGATGGGAATTGCCATGGGGATTAGCATAGCCATGGGAAGTTTTCTGCACTGTGGATCCCAGTGTGGGGGCAAGCTTGCTCCCCCACCGCTTAAAAACATTGGGGCATTTCTCAAATGGTCTGTGCCTCCGAGAGGTCAGCAGGGTTGGGATAGACTCTGCCAGGCTCACATCAGGCTCAGACTAATTACTGACAGACTCTGCAACAGCCCTATAAGTCTTTCAGAGATATTGGGCTGTCAATCTTAATCTTCATTTTCAAGAAATTACGACGACTAACACCCTGGCATCGATGAAGCCTTCATCATACGCAGAAAATATACTTCTGCAGAAAATCATACTTGAAAATGCTGACTTAATTGCACCTATTCTTACTAGAATGGTAAATACCTCCTTCTGGGACCAAATGGTCCCCAAGAACATAAAAAAGGTGACTATCACCCCACTGCTCAAAAAGCCCAACCTAGACCAATGAGAACCAGGGAACTTGAGACCCATAACTAACTGCAATTTCATTCTTAAAGTCATGGATAAGTTGCAACTGCTCAATTGCAAGCTTATGTAGAGACCAATGAAATACTACATCACCAACAATCGGGCTTCCGCACTGCACACACCACCGAAACTGCGATGCTGGACCTACAGACAAAAAAGTTAAGTGTCATCGACAGGGGCAACACTGGTCTGCTGATTCTTCCACACCTTAGTAAGCTCTGGAGAAAATCGCCAACTGCTCTAGTGACACCATAGGCTGGCTATCGTCATTCTTAGCAGACCGAATTGCCAGAGTCCACTGGGGCAAAAAGATTTCTAGTGAATCTAACATTTTTTGTGGCGTACCCCAAGGAGCCAGTCTCTTGCCACTTCTTTTCAACCAATATACACGCCTCCTGTGTGAGGTTTTAGATCACATCAATGCCTTTTTCACACACTATGCTGATAACACTCAGTTGGTAGTGGAACTGAGCAGAGACCACGTAAAAGACAACAAAATGGTCAATGAACTATAAAACATCATCGAACAATGAATGGATCATAGCTGGATATGTTTGAACGGAAAAAAAAACAAGCTGATGGTTTTCGGGTACAAACAAGCCAGGGCTAAACTAGCATCCACCTATGATGCCTTCATGATGAGAGTCCCACATCCAAGTAATGACTACCGTAAAAACCCTGGGCATGACGCTAGAAGCCTCCCTGTGCTCAGATGCTCAAACCTCCTACCTCAACAAAAATTGCTCATACTACTTAAGACTGCTAAAAGCCATCAGATCTGCTCTGAGTGAACATAACTGTGCTACCATTGCCAGAGCAACCATTTTATCTAGATTGGACTATGGTAATGCCCTACTAGTGGGGGCCAGTAAACAATGCCTGACAAAACTCTGGCATATTCAGAACCACGCTGTCCGGATAATTAAGCGGAAAGCAAAAGGTTACCATATCAGTGAGGCACGAAAGGAATTGCACTGGCTCAGGGTCGAAGACTGTGTAATCTTTAAATCTATGACAATCACGCACAAGTGCCTATATGGTAAAGCCCCGGCATACCTGAAGTCCAAGATCGTGGGCTACACCTCAACCCATACCCTTAGATCCGAGACGCAAGGACTTGTTACAACAAACCTTCATAGGAAAACAAATGGGTTAGGTAAAGCCTTCCCCAATCGATCAGCTCAGCAATGGAATAAACTGCCATTGAGCTTGAGATCCGAATCAAACTTTCTCAGATTCCGAAAGCAATTAAAAACGTTCCTATTCAAGTGAACTAGACATCCATGAGTAGTACTCGTCCTTCTCTGTGTCTTGGCATCCCAAGTGTCTCGTGTCCTGTCCATTACTTAGTCAACTGTAGTGTAAATTGACGTCTCTATGTGGCGCCCTGATGCCTGCGGGCTTTCGGCGCCTTACAAACAAATAAATAAAATATCTATTTAGTCTTCGGCCAGTCCATGTTTGATTGTTCTCAGAGTGGATCACAGGGTGAGATGTCTGGGAGGCAATATGTGGACTCTTCCCTCTGTGTGGCACGCCTTATTAGGTTTGGCTATTGGGTGTTGCCTAAGCGCCACCCATAAGCCAAAACTATTACACTGGATTACAAATAGGAGAGATATAGGATATCGGGAGAGGCACACACCTTGTGGGTGTTGTTTGGCTATTTACTCATCCATTGACTGCCCCATGCTAATCCCTTTCGCCATACCAACCCACTACTTCGAGCAATCTCTATCAAACAGTAAAATCAAACTGTGTGCAGTAGAGGGCCTTATAGAGTTAATGGCTCAACTCCCCGCCTATCCTGAGACAGTTTGATATACTCCCTCGTGTTTTCTCCCCTGTTTGCTTGCATATCCCTTGCTGTCAAACTGCCTACCCTCCCCCATTCTTCATTGCACGCTCCCTTGTATCTCTGCTTTCCTCACTGTGTACTTTCTCCTAAGACGTGTATAGCGCTCAGTTGCTTCCTGAATGCACGGTCTGTGCTCAATAAATACCCTAATAATAATAATAGAGATCAAAATAATAATCACAGCTATAATTCCGCTACTGGTGTAATAGAACATGTCTTAACCAAGTGTGCCTTCAGCCACTTGATTTATAAGCAGTGTGTGTGTGTCCCTACATCTCTTCCTTGCACTAAAGTTCTATGAAAAACAAGCATTCTCAAAGCCAACAGTGCTGGCTTGTGGATAGGTATTAGATAGGCGTTTGCCAAGCACAGGTATCGTATGCCCAGGTGGTCACACCATTTTGCACCCGTTGTCATTTAATGGTCAAGTATCAGCATTCAGGCAGTGCATGCCAAATGCCTATCCCATGACTGCACAAAGTCCAAATATGTTGGCTTTATCAATGCTCATTTGTTATAGTGTTTCATGCAGTACATATCACTCTTCTGTGTTATAGTGCTTTCGAAGATGAAAAGTTTATATTTTAGCCATTTCATGTGCTTTGCAAGGGGTGAAATGTGCCAAGCAGCAGGTACGTTTTTTTCTGGTTTGTTAGCTTAATAGAAGCAGTGCGTCTTTAGGGAGAATTCTCCTTAAAAGGCTAATTTCCCTTACCTATAGAGTCCCCCAGCAGCTTTGCTAGATTTGAAGGGTTTATTTTTTTCGCCTGCTAAGAGTGACACTCTTTTCCCCACTCTTAGGCATATTGCTGATGTGTGTTTTAGGCTATTTTTGTGCTTATGGTCTATGGGTTTTTTTCTCACCCTCATAGGTATCATTTGTTTACATGTATGTTACACAGCACCCTCAGTGCAGTAACACAGGGGTGTCATAGTGACCCCCAAGCATAGACTCCATACCCCGGGACTGACTACTGTCTCCCAGGGCATGTAAAGTTACCATTGACTTTACTAGTCAATAGTTATGAACCAAACCAGTACAAACCATCTTACTATGGAAAGGGTTAATAGTTTTTCCCTGGTGTTCATTTTCGAGAGGGTACTGTCCAGACCCTCTCTCCAAAGTTTCTGGCTGGTGGCAGTGGTTACTACCATTAATATTCGACCATGAATATTTTCCTATGGGATTTTCCCATTGTTCGAGGCTAGCACTTTTTCTGACAGCCTTTAACGTACCGCCGGTTTATCTTTTTATTAACTTAACTCCAGTGTTTTTTGTTTTTGCCAGATCTTTAATATATATTTCTCGTGTCTCGCTCTGTAATCCAAGACCAGGTCGGGGCCCCTTTGTTCGTCCTTTTGGCGGGCTTCTGGACAGAAGCCCTCCTTCAGGCGCCAGTGAGTATGGGGTAGACGGGATGTGTGGAAGGGGGAGTAAGCACCCTGGACAGGGTTACCTAGGCAAGCCAAGTCGCACTGTGCCCTGATAGGCTGGGTGGGTTATCCCCCCAGGATAACCACCCCGCTGCGTGGGTGACAGCTAGGCTGTATGAATGGGGGTTTTTCTGCATAAAAGCAGGGATCTGAGGACTGGAGGACAAGACGTCGCCACTGGACCTAAGAAATCCGAAGAGGAGAGAAGCCGAACACATCTGTAACGACTGAACCACTGGTGAAGCCCTGCTGCAGATCCTCACCACTTTTCTCCAACGACAAGAGAAGATCTTCACCTGCAAGAGTCTTCTTCCCTTGAGCTGGTGGGGCCAACCAGTTCGCCAATCGCCTTCCAGGACCTGCCTTGGTCGAATCGCCAGTGCCAAGCACTAGGAGACCGGATAGCCAGGCACCTGTCCACCACGACAGCGATTTAAAGGAGAATACCTTTTATTCTGTTTTGGCATCACCGCGGCCGGCTTCTTCCCTGGGCAGTGCAGTGACTCGAACCTTCCTCCACTTTTAAGGTACGTTGTTCCACCAGGCCTCCAGTTTCGTTGGGTACTGCTAAAGGTGTTTTAAATCCTTTACTTGAACTTCTGGGCTGGCCGTCCCTAACGTCTAACATTGTCTTTTTACCTTCTGCACCCTCCTTTCCAACCTTTAAACAAAGACTTGACTGCAGCTACTAGAACCGTTTCATCCTGGGCACTTTGCCTCGTACCACGGACTCTGGCACATGCCTATTCACTCTGGCTAATTCTGTTACAACTGCCTTCTCTAGATTGGTTTGCATCAAGAAATGTGTTGGTGCACCTAAAACTCTTTAACCACCTTTCCTTCCGCTTTATATATTGTTGAAGTGCCATTTTGCTCGGTTTTCACCTAGGTATAGCTTATGCTAAAGTACTACCTTGCCTAACTTGTTCACAATCCATTTGGGAAGTGATGCTGGTGTGTTTAGGAGTCTAACCCTGTATAACTTCACTTTTCCCTCCCTCTGAAGAAATTGTTAGAGTGCAATTTTTTCTTGGTTTACACTGTGCCATTTTGCTCAGTTTTCACTCTTGCTCAAACTTGTCTACAATTTAAATAGGGAGTTGTGTATACTTTTCTTGACTGTTTTGCTTTAATGCTGACGATTTGTGTGTTGAGTTAAGAGTGTGTAAAATAAACATATATTCTTTTTGATACAAAGCTTTGGTCAGTGTTTCCTTGTTCCGTAGTATTGTAGTCCTATTGTGTAAACCCTGAATACTGCTCAACTCCCTCTTGAGATAAGTCTGACTGCTCAGCCATAGCTACCAACTAAATCTGCGTGGTACAGACTAATACCAAAGGGGATTTATTGCCTGTTACCTGTAGTCCTAATCTTCTGTAGTGCTCCCTAAGGGAACTGCATAGGATCCTGCCTAACAAAGGTATGTTTTTTTCTGGTTTGTTAGCTTAATAGAAGTCAGTGCGTCTTCTGAAAATGATGTTCCGTAATCAGTTTGTAAAATCTATGCTATCCTGCGGGTGTAACTCCTGCAGGACGCGTGTGTGCTGTGTGGCACCTCATTCTTAGTGGACGAGCTCTCAGAGTCTTTGACTTACTCCTGACCTAGTTACTACTATTAACTCAACACGCAACCCCCGCCCTGTATCTTTCGTTGAAGATACTAACCACATCGATTTGTATATTTTCTTCCTCAATAATAATAATAATAAAATGTCCTTATCACTTGTTACAATTTAACACTTTTAAATTAATTTACTGTTTTTTATTTACCTCAAATTCATTTTTTTTTTTTTTAAGTGGCGAACATTTTGTAGACCAATAATCAAGGAGTATTTTAAACACGTCCAGATCTTCCTTTATACTATGTATTATACAGCACCTCCCAATAGTGTTTCTCTTCTTGTTTACCAGTCTTCTCTCCTGCATATACCTCGGGTGGAATCTTTCGTAGGTCAAATTCCCTTTTGTCATTTAGGAATCTATCGTATTGGCCTTGATCTATCCATGTCATGCTTTCCTATGAGCACAAATAGTTCCATCTCAAGGCGAGGCTGATTTTCTCTGGGCATTGTTAAACGGCCAAAATACACATGCTTACCCTCCACTTGGTCAGCTTGATTTAAAGACCGCTCATTGCAGGGAGCTATTAAGCCTCCTGGGGTCAGTGGAAGGGTGGTCGGGAGTGACAGTACAGTGCGTTTAATTGCTGCACCGACCACCCGATTTCAAAATTGCCACCCAGCCACCCCCCACAACCTATAAGGCTAGCTCCAGCCCCATTTCCATAAGTGAGTCTAACAGTGGTCGGGTTTTGTATGGACCAACATAGATTTAATTGACATTCTATACCCCCAAATGCAGGGCTAGTCGTTTTTAAGTTTGCCCGCCTCGCCTCAACCAAGAATTCCCAGTCTGTTCAGCATGGATTGGTTGATGAAGTTTAGAGAGAACCATCTTAAGCTGATGAATTGTTGTTTGATTTGTGTTCTAGCACGGTGCCCAGTTCACCTCTCTTACTGGCCATTCTTTTCCAGGCGTCTGTTCTTCTAGATCTGGTTTCTGTAGCGTCCGTTTCTTTCTGTTAATGCCTATCCGGCAGTTGGGAGTATGGCCTTTGAGTAACTCTTAGAGGCATATGTATGTTAAGAGCGCCACATATAATGCTCTCAACCTGCCTTGGCCTTGCTCCCTCTGGGGATCTTCTTCTTGAGCCTTCTCTGTCTTCTTCTTCACCCCGTTCCTCCGCTCCCCCGCCTGTTTGCGTCCCCTCCAAAGTTCTGAGGCTCCTTAGCAGAATTTCTTTATTTTGTTTGGGGTGTGAGGTTGCACATAATTCCAACTACCTTTTTAAACAAATGTAAAGAAGCTCTAGCTTTTGCCCGATGTTTACTTCTTTCCCCAAAATGATGAAGTTGTGCGGTAGCCTTGGCATGGCCCCAAAGCTGGAAGTCTGACTGGTAGAAGTGGGGGAAGGAGTAAAGGCTTCATGGCCTTCAGCCAAGCTCCCGGAGTACGTGCGCAAATGATGACAGTTAAAGAGAAATCGATCATAATGTAAACTAAAAAGTTTTCAAGGTAACAGAAAATGAGCAGTGGCAACCCAGTGTAGTATGGGGATAACTGTCCAAGGGGGCCTCATCTTATTGTCTTTTTTTGTTTCTAGGGGGCCATACATCTCTGATAGGGAGGGAGGGGTGTGTTCGGTGGGGTTGACATGCCCAATCTGGCGATGGCTTGCGGCGAGATTTATTTGGAAGGGTGAGGCTAGCCAGTGTGCATCCGAGGTTGGAGCCACTGGCAGAAGTTATTTTCTCCCTTAAGCAAAACGCTCACGCAGGAGCCGGCCCCTGACCAAGTCAGACAAGGCATCACTCCTAATGTTGGGTCGATGGGTAGGTAGGTCTGATGAAGTCACAACACCTCCGACTGAGCTCCAGTTGTGTTCGTGTCCAGTGATCACATTATCTCATGCCCTCTCAGCAGATCCATTGCCCGTTTCCATTGCGATCAGTTGGCATATCATGGCCGATTGGCACATTATTGCTGCTTTACCTTATGCCCACTTTTCCCATAACTTGCATTAAGTGCCACATTGTGGCTAGTTTTGGTTATGTTTTTGTAGCCTATCATTGCACAGCCGTAACTGCCCTCTCTCAGCAAACTATACCAGGTAGAAGAGAAGCCAGTATTCCCCACAGTATATTAGAACCTCGACCGGGGAGAGCCTGCAATCAGTGACGGACATCAGAGTGAGGGGTGTCCCACAGATGGTGTCAGCTATTGGCTGGCTGGCGAGTAGCGAAAAAGTGCCAGGCCCGCCCTGCACCAGCCAGTATGCAAGCAGACAGGCAGGGCCTCAATAGGGGCCGAGGCTCTGCCCCACAGGGTCAACATACTGCTCTTTTTTTCTGACTGGATGTCCCTGTGCTAGAAGACAGTGCAAAGATGGTGGACAATACTGCTCTTCCCCAATAGATGGCACTATCACCTGTGTTTCGAATTTCAGACACTTGTAGTTCAATAATTTGTTTTTTTATATAGTGAATGGAAAATATAGTGTAGCGAAAACATTGTTGGATTTTTGCAGCATATATTTCAAGTCTTCTCATTATAATCATTTAATTAAAAAAATACATAAGTATCACGGATTTCCTTTAAAGGAATTGGGGAATTGGAACCTGCTTTTTAATTTTATTTTAGATTATGTATTAGATTATGTTCAATACACCTTTCAAGTAGAATTTTGCTGACGTTCATGCCTGGTACAAACACTCTCAAGCCATTCTTAGGCTGTGGCAGACACTCCTCGGGGCATGCCTTCAAATCGTGTGTAGCAGTTCATTGGGCCCCCTGCCCTCAATGTTGTATCTTAAAGCACAGTTGGCAAGTCGGAGTTCAGGCCTCTGACCACGCGTTCCTCTGAACTCATTCCTATGACTCAAATGTATTGCTTGTCATATCTCCAGGGCAGTGGCCAACTTTGCACTGGTCTTTGTCTTTGTGTTAGATCAGTGTCTAGATTTGTACTGGTTGTTGTGCCAGTGCAATTCCTCAGTACGGCTGAGCTTCAGACTGGTGCAATGCAAATATTGGAGTTATAAACTCCACCCCCAGCTTCATACCAGTGCTAGGGTAGCACACATTTGGTAATCGCAACTGAATTCCAAATTGTAGCCTCTGCATGGTGACCAGCTGGGCTGTTCTTAACTTTGTTACAATGACAACATTTGCAGCAGCGTTGACACTGACACAAACATCAGCACAAATGTGGTTAGTGTGCCAGCCCCTAACGCTTTTGCAAATCCAAAATCGGAGAGCAGGTCACAGCAGCCATCTAGTCCCTCCATAGTTAAGCTTACAAAGCCATTGGTATCATCCACTGTGTCTTCCGGGTTGACGGCCTTTTTATACCTTCTCCAAAAAATCTAGCGCTGCTCTCTCGCCAGACACCTGCGATCCTCTGGTTGTATGAAAACCACAATAGCAAAACTGAAAGTTAATGGCTACATGCTTTTTAAATAATCATAACCACTGGCATCCCTCTGGGTAAATCTCCAGTCCGTCTATTTGTCGCGGTTATTATACGGTCACACGCAAGTAAGGGATTTCTTTCCCCTACAATGAATATGGTGCACAGTAAAAACACTTATACTTATATCATTCAGGTCCTTTTTGAGAAGTCCTCCAACCCGTCTCGCACACAACCTCAACGAATACCCAGTGCCAAAAAAGGACTATGAACCAGCTCAGTGTGTATTAATAAGAGTCAAATTAGAACAACCAGGTTACATCAGCCACTAACACAAAAACAAAATGACTTTGGTAAAGTATCCACACATAGATGACACTAGAATATGCAGGACAATAGTTTCCTTTTACATCACCCCCAATACAAGCAAAGAACAGTTCAAAGCACACAATGAAAATGAATGCCAGCAGGGTTATACTTTTGTCCCAGCAACCCTCAACCCCAAAACATCCACTAGGCTTGTTTCTTTTGAATGGAAGGCAGTGGCAGGTAGTGGGAACACAAGGGAAAAATCAGTTTTTGGGTAGTACTCACAGAAACAATATAGGAGACAGAAAGGTAATGGGAACATTTGTTTTACAGAGCACAGCACTAAAACCGTTTTTTAATGTTTTTAATGCTTGAGAGCAACTGCTAAGGGAAAGAATAGAATGGGGAGTTTGTTTTTCTTACACTTAAAAGGACAGGCGGGGCTTTGGGGAATATTAGTCTGCACACAATGGGAACATCGGATTTTGGGAGATTTGATCACAGAAGCAATAGAGGAGGCAGAGATGCAATGTGAAAAATGTGTTTTGCTACACCTGACAATAACACACAGGGCTTTGGGATTATGGTCCGAACAGAATGGGAAAATCGGTTTTAAATTACCAGCACAGTTGCAATGGGAAAGCATAGAAAGAAATGTGAAATTCGTTTTCCCCCAAAAGGACAGGCCGGGCAGGGCGTTGGGGAATATGAGACCGCACACAATGGAAAAATCGTTTTTTGGTTTAGGATGACAGATGCAATGTGAGAAAGAAAATGCAAATGAGAATTCGTTTTTCAGAGCACCATGGGGACACGGTGACAATTTTGTTTTTACACCCTGTGCACACACATGGAAGCAGGGCTTGGGATTTCATTCTTCTGGCAAATCTTTATAATTATACCGGCTCACAACACACTGGGAAAAGATTGTTGGTTTTGAATGCCAACAATACAGATCCTGTGAATTCAATGGGGGAATTAATTGATTTACTTTGATAAATATGTTAAGAATCTACACCGTCAAATGGGATTTTTCAATGGGGGAATTACTAAAATGCACAGGCAGACAGCAGATTTTTCAATAGGGAAATAACTAAGACAATGCTGAAAGAATATAGGGGATACACATTCTATGGCTTGGGGTATTTCTACTTACAGGAGATGTCTGGACTGGGCATCAGAGAGCGTCAGGGCACACTGCTGGGACAGCCAAATGTCTCCTTTCCTTCCTCCAAGGGTCACAATCAGTCTCTGTCTCCTAGCTCCGCTGCAAGGTTAGGCCTCTCTCGGCTGGGATGTTCATGCCAGATTTCGGCAGCAGGTCACCTCATGGAATTAGTGGGAAAAGTACAGCTCTGAGGCAAGCTGGCTTAGTGATAGTGCAAATGCCATCACTAACTTGTCATAATTACTGCAAAAGGGATTGGTTAATGCTCACTACTCCACTGATAGGGTGTTTTGAGACAACTAGGGGAGGAGAGAACTTAATCTACCTTCGACAGGTGGGCTCTGTCTGCATTAAGATTTAAAAATCTCCCCACATGATGAGTACCTTTTAATCCGCACGTTTTTAAATATATGAAAACGTTTTTGAAAACTCCATTTTACAGCAAATCACATGAGACTAGCGAGGTGTCTGTACGTCATTCCTGTGCAGCAATACAATTTTCCTCCATAACTATATCGGTGAGAATCATGGCCCTTTATGGGCACCATGCTAATCATACTTGGCATGCTTTCATCAACTTTTGTTATCTTGAATTCACAAGGAGGACCAAATCACATTTTCATGATTAACTTTAGTTGTTTTTATCGCACAAAAATCGTTTTAGCATGGTTAGAAGGGGTTTACTGTCACCTTTCATAAAAGCCTGCAATGACTGTTGTGTGCTGTGCATTGTCAATTTTATGCAATAAAATGCTATTCTCTCATTGCAATAAATGTGCAGCTCCACTACTCCTTTGCTCTGGCCCCCACCTTTTTTTAAGTCCCTGTTCTCCTGTTTCAGGCAAATGACGTCAAGATAGGGATCTGTGTTTGGATTAGCCTGTCGCTCGAAAGGCTAATGATTAAGCGAATGCACTTTTTATGGGGTTTGTGACCCGGAAGTCACAAGGGTTTCAGAACAGGCCCAATCTTATCTGGTCCACCCTGTCTCCCCCATCTAAGAGCACATTATTGCCTGTATTTTTAAGGAATAGCACTGACAATTAAAGCAGCCAGGCCTCTCTCTACAAGGCAACAGGGAGGAGAGCTTGGTTTCACATTTGAAGAAATCAACATCCCGGTCCCTTGCAACAAACAGCCTATAACTCGTGCCTAATGCCATTTAAAATGACATCTTACAAAAAAAACAGTTTCAAAAATAGGCAAGTTGCTTTAACATTGTCTAGTTTGTGAGATTGTGCTCAGCAGCAAACGTATGCATTTTTATGAAAGTATGGCAAGCATTTTTCTGCACTGTGAAGTTGTGAAAGTTATGTCCAGTTGAATTTAGAAGTGTTCCTAATAGTACCTAATAGCCCAATATCACCTCAGTGTACAGCCGAACCTAGAAGTGCACCTAATAGTCTAATATCATCCCTGTGCAAATTGAACTTAGAGGTGCCGATTAGAAAGCCCTCATAAAATCCATCTAAAAGCTTGTACCAAGCATGAATACACCCACTCCACCAGAGTTTGCCAGAAACGACCACCGTGGACCGCCCCCACTTCCTGATCGGACTTCCCTCCCGCCCCCCCTGCCCAAGACATCTCACCCCCCATTGCATTCCCTACCATTCCCCTCTCCAAACACCAGGCCAGAGGAGCACAATGGCGAGCCAACCACCCTAAGACCACTCCTCGCCCGAACCCCACCACAGACCAGCCAATGTTAACCATGCCCGCTCCCCTCTCTATCACAACAGGTACCCCGCGCCCTGCAATCAACCCCCGCCTTACCCACAAACCCCCGCCACCTTCCCCCCTCGACCGCACCCTTTCCCCTCCCTAAAAACTGCACACCTAGCCCTAGCAAGAACCAAGGCTGCATCCCTCTCTCCCTCCATTCCCCCTACTCTCTCTCATACTCCAAGCGCCACAATGAAACTAAAGAGGAAACGTACCTGGTCCCCCTCAATCTCTCAGCATTCCTCACCTTCCCTGTCTCGACTCGCCACCTCATTCCCGCAATCACCTCCTTCCCCCGTGTCTTCACCCCTCCTAAAACCCCTCTCCCTCAATTTCTCATCAACTGCAACTGAAACCCCTAACCGCCCACACCCCACCTTCAAATCCCCCGAACCAAACCCGATCACCCCAACACACGCAGCTACCCAATCCCGCCCGAAACGCGCCAATTTTTCTGCTCGCCCACTATTCCCATCGAACATCAAACCCCCTACCCCTCTCCCCCCGCCACCACCCCCTTCCGCTCTAGCTCTGAGACCAACCTCACCTGCCAATGTGAACTGCATCCTGATTAATGCCCGATCCGTAGCAAAAAACAGACACCCCATCTTTGACCTGATCGCCTCTGACAAACCAGACCTGGTTTTTATAACCGAAACCTGGTTCTCTGACGACTTCGCCCCAAATGCTAATGAAGCAGCCCCCCCTCCCAACCCCCCCCCGCCCCGACTACTCGCTCAGCCCACTGAACCATCCCTCCAGGGGAGGGGGAGTAGCATTCGTCTTCAAGTCTCTCTTCCACACCTCTATCATCGACAGCCAACCTTCCATACCGTCCTGCAAATCTCTCCTCGTTGGACTATCCCTCTCCCCGTCGCTCTCACACAGCTTCCTAATAATCTACAGGCCCCCTGGCTACGATAGACAATTCGCAAACAACCTCTGCGACTCTATCGCCACCCTTCAACTAAACCATCCCAACCTCACCCTTCTTGGAGACTTCAACATATGGCTCGACATCCCCACCAACCCTATGACACACTCTCTGGTCGACAGTCTGGATGCAATTAACCACCAACCCCACATAAACGGCCCGACTCACTATAAAGCACACACTCTTGATGCCATCTTTAGCTCCAACACCCTGATTCATTTAAAGCCCCCCACCCCTATCCTCTGGTCAGATCACTTCATTCTCTCGTTCACCATTCACTCACCCTACCCCCTTCCCGTACTCGAAGCTGAACCTCCGAATCTACGAAAATCCTGGAAAAAACGAATAATTGTCCCGGACCTAGCCGACGCACTCCTCCAGTCTCCACCAACTACCTGCCAACCCAACAAACAACTAACCCCTGACGCCTTTGACTCATGGCTCAACGTATCGCTGATGCGGCTTACACCCCCTTGCAAACCATCAGCACGCCATGGCAACTTCCCCAGATGGTTCACTCCTGAGTTGAAGATCACTTAACAACTATATAAATACCTAGAACGCAAATGGCAGAAAGACAAAAACCAGGATAATAGGGCCACCTTGGCCCGACACCTTTATCAGTTCAAGGCCGAAATCCGGAAAGCAAAAAAAAAACACTACAACTCCCGAATCCTAAACTGCAAAAATCCAAGCAAAGAACTCCACAAAATCATCTCCGAATTTACCAATCCGGCCTGCAACACGACCGTCCCGACTCCCTCACAATCACTGTGTGACTCACTCTCCCTCCACTTTTTCACCACGGCTCTCGAAAGAACAAATACTATTGCCACCAAACTGGCCCTCTTACATCCTCCAAGCAATCCCCCCCCCATACCGGCCACCCCACCAGCAACCACTACGCAACCAACGTTGAATCCACCAACGTTGTAGGTGCCACATGGGTTGAGGAAATGCCCTGATTAGTTACCAGTAATCTTCATTACTCTTAGACCTACTTTTCTTCATCCCAGTACTCGCTCATGACGAAGGCTCTTCTTTCAGTCAGCTTTTCGTACTATCTTTGGTTTTTTAAGTGGCTGCCTATAAAAGCCTCTCAAGTTTATTTTATGGTTTGCTTGTTAGGTGCCTATACAATAAGAAAATACTGTTTCAAAGGCCCACAAGGAAAGGGAGGGAGCAGGAGTGGAAAATACGTTAAAATACATTAAAAACACAATATATAAGAGCAGTGGGGGGGAGAGGAAAACAAGACAAACCTACTATGCCTTGTGAGTATTCAGAACGTGCAAGTGCAGCAAGGAAGAAGGCAAGGGGTCAGTGATGTGGAGTCTGAAATCATGGGTGAGTCACAGATGAAGTGCTAGCAATGTTGAGTGCTCCACGGCCTGGAGCCGCGAGGGGTGTAAGTGCGAGCCACCAGGGTGGGACACCAATCACAGCAACTGTGGGATTAGCGGGGGAGAAAAGAAGGGAAGGAGGAGGTAAAGAGTTTTAAGGAGCTTCCAGAATTTAAGAAGATCCTGCTCATGGCGCAGAGGGGGGGGGCTGTTCCATAGGAGGGAGCCAGCTCAGGAAAGCGAACGACCACCTGCCCTGTTTAGCAAAACACTTTACACACAGAGTTAGAGCCAGATGAGCATAGTGGTCTAGAGGGGGAGTATTTGGTAAGATAAAGTTGAAGATAGTGAGGTCCCCGGGCCCAGACCTCCTTGTGGATGATGCAGAGGGATTTTAATTTAATCCGTGCAGCAACCTGGAGCCAGTGAAGACTTTTTAGTGCAGGAGAGATGTGGTCCCTGGGCTTAAGGCCCAAGGATAAGTCTTGCTGCCCTATTCTGGATTAGCTGGAGGGGTCGCAGAGTGGGATGATGGAGGGTGCAAGGGGGTCGGCAGGGAGTTTGAAAAAGAGCTGTGTTGTCTGTGCAACACTGGAAATTGGAAGATAAGGAGGTGATGAGGCGTGCAAGCAGAGCAAGGTAGATGTTAAAAAGCCAGTGGGAGAGGATAGAACCCTGGGGGACACCACAGGTGGAGAGGTTAGTAGGAGAGGAGAAAGTGCCCAGGATGACTTGGGAGGAGGGGTCAGTAAGGAAGAATGTCATCCAGTCCAGTGCCCGCTCTGAGATACCAAGGGTATCGTAGAGCCTTTGTACAAGGGTGGAATGCTTGACTGTATCAAAGGCAGAGGAGCGATCGGGAAGGATAAGGAAAGACAGGGAGTTGGAGTCCAGAGATGCGAGCAGTTCTTCACGGGTGTTCAGAAGAGCAGTTTCCGTGCCTCTGGATGCTCGGAATCCAGATTGATGGTCGTGGAGACCACCAACAAGTTCAGTGTGTGAATTGAGTTGGGGCAAAACCAACTTCTCCAGCAGTTTCCCCAGGAAGGGGGTGATGGAAATAGGGCGCTAGAGCAGGTAGGTTCTGATTAAGGTTTCTTCAGGAGTGGGCGCACAAGGGAGTGCTTAAGCGAAGAGGGGAAAGAACCTGTGACGAAAGAGTGAATGCAGAAATCAGCAAGAGCAGGGGCAAGAGGGCCAATGTTATCCTTGATGGTCCTGGACGAGCCGGGGGAAACCTGCTTAGAAGACGCCTTCATGGAGCAGACAACTCTGGTAACTTCTTCAGGTGTAACAGGGGTGAAGGAGGAGAGGGAGGATGGAGGGGGGAGGTGAGCGGGTTTCGGATGGGTTATGAGGGAGAGCAGCAAGGGTGGTAAGGATGTCCTGGGTTTGTTTTATTATTTATTATTTGTGTTTGTTTTATTATTTATATAGCGCACCAGACCCAGGGGTATTCGGGCGCGAAGGCAGCAAGAGGGTTGTTCAGCTTAGGTTACAGGTTGAAGATTGGACATATTGGTACAGCTACGGTTACAATGCTGTAGACATGCGATGTCAGGGAATCACAGAAATATATACAATACGTTTACAAGAATACAGGTGTAACATATAAATAAAGCAGGTCAAATATACAAAATATACATGAGATCCCTTCGCCATCTTCAAGGAACTCTCCACACCGGCCACTAAGTCACAAGAGATTGTCAAGGACCAAGCCTGGTGTAACACCATACAAACCGCCCTTCTAAAAAAAATCGAACTCCTCCAAGCCAAAATCCTAAACCATCACAAAAATCTCACTCAGCAAATCTTAGCTGCATCCCCTAAGGAAACAGTGATTGAGAACAAAAAGATAAGTCACATCACACCCTTTAAATTTAGAGAAGTCTCAGAAAAAGAGGTAATCGATATCGTTAACAGAATCAAACCCTCCAACTGCAAAGGCGACGCTTGCCCCGCCAAACTAGTCAAAGACTGTGTTGAGACACTAGCACCATTCCTCAAATCCTTCATTAATGCATCCTTCAACTCTAACTCAGTCCCAACCAGCCTAAAAGAAGCCTGGGTGCGCCCCCTTCTCAAGAAACCCACTCTAGATCCAGAAAACGCCAACAACTATAGACCCATTACAACAGTTCCCTTCCTGCTCAAGATCCTCGACAAAGTCGCCTACTCACAAATACAGCACTACCTTGAAGAAAACCACATCTTAGGCAAAAGGCAATCGGGCTTCCGCCCGGGGCATGGGACCGAATCTGCCCTTCTAGACCTTAAAATTCAACTTAATGACATCATGGACAAAGGCAAACCGGCTCTCCTCCTACTATTAGACCTATCTGCTGCCTTCGACTTGGTCAATCATGACATTCTAGGCACACAACTTAAAAATGAAGCTCACTTCTCGCCGGAAGCCGTCTCCTGGGTCAAATCCTTCCTAGAGGGTCGACTTATGAAAGTCTTTTCTGAATCTGCAAACGCTACCCCAACCACCATCCACTGTGGCGTCCCACAAGGATCCTGCACTGCACCCACCCTATACAACATTTTCACCCTCCCTCTGTTCAATGACCTCGACCATCACCACATAGCTTACACCAACTATGCTGACGACACCCAAGTCCTGCTCCCCCTTACTGGCTTATATGAACAAGACGCCGCAGCACTAACTAAAATATACACAGCCATTCAAACCTGGATGGCAGCCAACGGACTCTGCCTTAACTGGGACAAAACAGAGATCCTACTAGTTGGCACCAAAGAAACACTAAATAAACTCCCGCCTCTATACAAATCCTTTAACGTCGATAACTGCACCATCACAGTCTCCACTGCGGTAAAAACGCTAGGAGTATACCTCGACTCCACTCTCTCCATGACACGGCAAGTCAATGCCGTAGCCTCCTCTGCTGCATTAACCACTAAGATAATCAACGCCGTTAAACCCTTCCTATCCCCTAAAAACTGCCTGAATGTAGCCAGAGCCACAGTAGGTACCAAATTGGACTACTGCAACGCCCTCTTCCTGGGCACATCTGCACAAAACATTAAAAAAATGCAAGTCACACAAAACAATGCTCTAAGAGCAGCCCTAAGCATTCCAAAAAGGGAGCACATCTCCCAAGCCAGAAAAGAAGCACATTGGCTACCTATAAAAGAACGCATACTATTTAAATCCATGGCCATCACACACAGATGCCTCTCTGCTAATGCCCCACCCTATCTTTCTGAAAGGATCACCCTCCATACCTCCTCTAGACCTACCAGGTCACACCTGACCAACCAAACATATGTACCCACTTTCAAAAGAAGCAAAGCCGGAGGGTCCAGCTTCCAACACCTAGCACCCAAAAATTGGAACGCACGCCCCACCGCCTTAAGAAGCGAAAAATCATACCATGCCTTCCGTAGACTACTCAAAACCACGCTGTTCCACTAACCCCGCCTCACCTGTATTCTCACCACTGTAATTATGGAAATAACAGCAAATGTATGAAAAAACGCGTCTATGCTAATCTGTATATCTGTATACTCACCATGTATGCCTGTAACAAGTAAGAATTCTTAGCGCCACGATGCCCCCGGGCAGATGTGCGCTCTACAAATCCAAATAAATAAATAAATAAATCCCAGATGACATTAGGGTGAAGTTGGGCATCATGATCTTTTAGCCATTGAATCAGATTGGATCTGAATTGCCGGTAGGGGAGATCTTCCCTTAGAGCAGGGGGAAGGGAGTTCCAAAATTGCACTGCTTTAACAGCGAAGCTGCGCCCACCAGATTTAGTGAGTTTGAATCTGGGTACTAGTAAAAGGTTGGAGTTGGCTTTCCTTAAGGGGCGAGAGGCTGTTTGTCTGGTGAAACCCTCTATAAGGTATTGTGGGGATGCTTGGTTAAGGCATTTGTGTGTAAGGGATGCTGTTTTAAGGAGGATTTTGTCTTTAGTGGAGAGCCAGTTGGTAGATCTCCTGAGGTCTGAAATATGGGCATTTTTAGGGAAGTTTAGGGCGGCTGTAAGGGCATTATTTTGAAGAGTCTGTATTTTGGCGGTGATGTATTTATTGCTACCTACGTAGAGGGCGTTGCAGTAATCGAGTTTCGACAGGATTAATGCTCTTGCTAGTGTGACGCAGTTATTGGGAGAGAGGAAGGGCTTGGCTGCTCTGATTAACTTGCAGGTGTAGGAGGTGGCTGAGGCCATGGCACTCACTTGTTTACCAAAGGTGAGCGTGGAGTCGATATAGAAGCCAAGGGTTTTAACTACTTTGGCCACTGTAATGGTGTTGTTGTCAATTATGAAGGAGTCATAGTTGGGACCTAGTTTTTTGTTAGAGGAGGTGCCTAGAATGAGGAGTTCAGTTTTGTCATCATTCAGGCATAGACCGTGGGAGGCCATCCATGCCTGGATGATGAGGTAGATTCTGTTCACAAAGGCCATATCCTTGTCAACGGGATGAGGATCTGTGTATCATCTGCATAGTTAGTGTAGGTGATACCTAGATCGTCTAGATCATCGAAAAGGGGCTTTGTGAAGATATTGTGGAGGGTAGGGGATACACATGATCCTTGCGATACGCCACATGAAATAGGTGCGGGGTCTGCAGCTGCTAGAGGAGAGAAGACTCACATTGTCCTGTTGTCTAAGAAGAACTGGATCCATGCAACTGCTTCATGGGAGAAGCAGGCTGCCGTGACCAGGTGATTGCAAAGTATTGCATGGTCCACCAGGTCAAATGCGGCAGAAAGGTCGAGGAGTAGTAGGAGTGAGGTTGTGCCTTTATCTCTTAGTGTGTCTATTTGGGCCTTAAGGTCTAGGAGTGCAGTCTCAGTCCCATGCTGTGGTCTGAAGCCAGACTGTCGAACTCCTAGGAGATGGTTTAGTTCCAGATGGTGCTGAATTTGTAAGTAAGCTACTTTGTCTAGGATTTTCAGTAGGAACGGCACGGTGGTTATAGGGCAGTAGTTCATTGGGATGGAGGGGTCCAATGTTTGCTTTTTGAGGAGTGGGAGGACCCAGGATTGTTTCAGATTGCTAGGTATGGTACCTGATGTGAAAGAAGCGTTTATAAGTTTGGTAATGAAGGGTGAGAGTTCACGGGCGGCTGGACATGGGTCGCCCTGGCAGTTGGAGGGTTTGAGAGTGAGGATGACTTTCTCGACTTCTTTAGTGGATAGAAGGGAGGGATGTCTAGTGTTGTTGGAGAAGGGGTAGATTTCAGAGTTGGTAATGAGTTTGTAGTAACCTTGGTGTGGGTGCCTGCGTTGACAATATTTGGGCGAATTATAGATGCTTTTTTGTTGTTCATCTTTGCCTGAAGCATTCTTATCTTATTGGCAAGGGCATTCTGTATGCCTGTGCACCAGTTCTTATCCTTGAGGCAGGAGTCAGGCGCTTGGATAGGGGATTCTACTTCCTTTAGAATGGCGAACAATTCTTTAGTGTTGGATTTGGCTTGGGTGATACGGGTGTTGTAGGAAGTTTGTTTCGCAAGGAGGATTTCTTTTTTGTAGAGGGTAGCTAGTTTCTTCAGGTTGTTTTTATTGATGTCTGAGGGGTCTGATCTCCAAGTTTTTTCACTGAGGCGTTTCTTTTGTCTGAGGTCTTTCAATAGGGGTGTGAACCAGGTATTTAAGTGTTGGCGGTGTTTGCTCTTCCTAATTTTCAGTGGTGCGATAGCGTCCAGAGAGGCAAGCATCACTTCATTGTACTTTTCTACCATAGAGGCTGGGTCGGACTGGTCTGAGATGGAATTTAAGGTGGGGAGAATGTAGGGGATAAGATTTTCAGGGGTGATGTTTTTTTTATTTCTGGTCGGTGCGGTAGGAGCTAGGATACTATTGTTCATGGGTGTGGTGGCTTCTAGGGTGAAGGATAACAAGTGGTGGTCGGTCCATAGCTGAGGCATTATAGAAGTGATGGTGATTGGGCAGTTATGTTCGGAAATCCAATCGAGGGTCCTACCTTTGATGTGGGTAGGATCTGTGATCTTTTGTGTGAATCCTAATTCCACAAGAGTGCTGTTGATTTGTAGGGTGTTGGGGTCACGTGAGTCATTGAATCCAAGGTTGAAGTCGCCTAGGATGAGACATTGAGTAGAGTTTTTTAGGTTGTTAGATAGTAAGTTCATGAGGTCTTCCTCGAAAGAGCCTATGGGGCCTGGTGGTCGGTATATCAGGTGGATAGTGATAGTTTGATTGTTGGCAATGGTAAGTTTAGCTGTGAGGGCTTCACAGGAGTTGGTATTAGGGGGTGAGGAGAGTCTTAGGGCTAGATTGTTCTTGACAATTATAGCAAGGCCGCCACCTCTGGACGTGGTGCGATCCATACATATAAGTGTGTATTTGTCGGGGATGGCTAGCATAATGGCTGGTCCTGCTGCAGGGTGAAGCCAGGATTCTGTGATGGCCAGGAGATCTAAGTTCTCATTTTGGATTATGTCAGCTATTTCAGTTGCACGGGCTACCATAGAACGGGCCTTTATTAAGGCGCCTTTTATACCAGGTAGGGTGGGTGGGGCAGAGGGCGGCTGGACTTTGTGTTGGCATTTTGGGTGCGAGGTGGATTCTCTAAAGATTCGACTGTTGAGTTGTAGTCTGTGTTGCCCTATGTTGTGTGTGAGTGGTGGAGTGTTGGTGGTATGCAAAGTGTGCCTAATGTGGTTTGGGCCTTAGATAGAGGGTCATAAATTCTTGGGAGTCTGGCACGTAATTTTAGGTTTCGCTGTTGGAGGCTGCAGGGTTTAGTGGCCATATTGGCTTGCTCCTGGGGTGCACTACTGTGAGGTAGTTGGTTCTGTTGCTGGGATAAGTTCAAGTTGTGAAGGGTGGTCAAATAGAGGATAGTTCTGAGTAGAACTGTGTAGAAAAGTGGCAGATACATAATGAGCTAGTTAGTGTAGGTGGCTTGGAGAGCTGGCAGCCTAAATGCAGCTTTGATAGTGCAGGTGAAGATAGGTTAGCACTGTTTGATAGCAGGCACCCTAAATGCAGGTTTGCTGAAGTGGGCAAGAGTAGGTAAGCAACCTAAATGCAGGTTTGCTAAAGTGGGCCAGAGTAGGTAAGCAATGGCTAGTAACTAGTGGGCATATACAGGCAATCTAAATGTAATTTTACCAAAACGGGCACGGGAAGGTGGGGTAGTAGCTAGCGCAATGGCTAGGCATATGCAGCACAAGGCTAGGAGTGGGCAACACAATGGCGCAGTGGCTAGGTAGAGGCAGCAATGGCTAGGCATAGGCAGCAATGGCTAGGAATAGGCAGCGATGGCTAGGTAGAGGCAGCAATGTCTGGATATATAGCAGTTTTCAAATATCACATCAAATATCACATAGGTCTAGCAGCGACTGGGCACCTATGTGCAGATAGTGGCAGCAGTGGCAATGCACCGATTTATAGCATGGATATGGCCGTAGCCTACATTAAAGTAACAATACTGTAAAAGAACAAGGGGTGTAGGCTAGCACATACAGCGTAACGTTTAGGAACATGTGTAAGTTCTCCGTATGAAGCCATCCGTACCTCACGCTAGATATAAGTGGGTTACTGGAGGTAGGTGGGGCGGTGCGAGTATGCTTGTAGGCAGCATATTTGTAAAGTGCATTGCAGGTAAAGCTGGGGGTACCTGGTTGGGTGTTATGAATCTATGCTGTTATAGTGGGTAGCGGGGTGTCTCACTGTATTAGCAGCAGTCCAGGGAGAGATGAGTAGTCAGCGGCATTACCGACGAGCTATGACCTGTGGCAGCCCGCAGCGCGGCACGCTCGGTCAGCTCAGTCAGTGCCTTATTTCGTGTGCCTTTGTCCGTGGGCCGGCGCACGCCTACCGGCGCTGTAGATTGGCTGGTTAAGCAGGCTGGCAGCCAATCCTGGAGCTTTCAAGCTCAATGGCACCAGTAGGGAGGGTGCAGGAGGCTGGAGCGGCCATGATGGAGTGTGCTGGGTCCTCATGGCAGGCAATGGTGGTAGCCACTCGTTTTTGCCAAAAAACACAAAATGCCACTTTTCTTTCAGGAATGCTGTGATGAATGGATGCAGGGCGGCCAGGGATAAAGAAACTGGTCGGGAGGTCACGGGATGCAATTTTCATCCACGAAATTGCTTTTGGCTCTGTAATGAGCCCTGAGCCTTACCTTAACACCCGGCAGGGTGAAGGGGCTGATGGAGCTGCTCCTGCAGCTGGGAGAGCTGGTAGAGCTCCAGCTCTGTAGCGAAGGGGAGTGGAGGCAGAAAAGTTGTGGAGGCAAAGTGTGAGGCCATTGCATTGCAGATGGCCTGGGAGGGAGAAGGGGAGGAGGAGACTGAGGAGGGGTTGACTAGTTCCCTGCAGATCTTGGAAACTTCAGCAGTGTTATTGGATGTACCAGAAACCCGTGCCTGAATGTGGGTTCTTTTCTTGGCACGGATGGAGTGTCTGTGTTGCCTTTGGATCAGGCGGCAGTCCAGTATGTCAAGGGATGAGCCCGATGTTTGCCACTTCTGTGCTGCTGCCCTGCACTTACGTTTCAGAGCCACAAGTTCCGTGTCGTGCCAGGTGTTAGGCTTAGAGACAGGTGGCAGGCGTATCCTCATGACTGGGGCAAGAATGTCAAGAGTGTTGTTGATGGGAAGGTGGAGGTTGCTGAGGGCACAGTCGGAGGTGGAGTCAGAGGTTGGGGGGTTAAGGGGGAAACGACGGTGGCAGCGAAGGCAGCCACAGACACTCGTTTCATCGGGCGGATGTTAGCGAACAAGGTTGGTGGGACTTTCAGGGGGGCGGTAATGGAGCCAAGGGGACTCAAGTGGGAGGAGAGGAGAGGATGGTCAGACCTGGAGAGAGGGGTGACTAGTGGGGATGGGGGAGAGAGAGAGGGGTCAGAGTTATTAGGGCATTCAGAGTGTCCAGCTGAGTGGGTTGGTTAGTAGAGTTGGGTAGGTAAGATGGAAGCAGGAACCCAATGAGGGAAGATTAAGACTTAACCCCCCACCCCCACCCACCGCCAGTACGGTGCAGTCGAGGGTTGGACATGATTGTGAAGTCTTCAGGGACGGGGGAGTCAAAAGCAGTGACTGCGCAGGCATTGAACCATGTCTCGGTAAGAGCGAGAATGTCGAGGTCAATGTCTTCAAGAAGGAGACCGATGTCAGCGTATTGTTTGTTGGCTGAGAGGGCATTAAGAGTTGCCAGGTGGAGGAGGTCTGTGCCGTTGAAGGTTTTCTGAGGTGGTGTACAGGGGCGTGGTACATCAGTCAGAAGAGGGGAGAGGGGGGAGAAGGCGGAGCTGCAGGAGAAGAGAGGAAGTTAATGAGAGGGCGCAGGATCCGATTAAAGAGGAGCAGGTTGGGTTGTGGACTCTCAACCAGGATAGTGCCAGTGTGATAGACACGAAGCACCGAAAGCACGAGAAGCCAGCCAAAAGGACTTCCCACTTGGTACCACCCTTAATGGTAGAACATCTGGAGGGAGAGAGAGTAGAGATGAGATGGGGGTCCATAGATCTGGAGAGGGGACAGAGAAGAGGATATCAGTGAAAACATCTCTAGAGGAAGCGCTGACATATGTGTCTGTGATGGGAAGTTTATGGTTTGCACTCAAGATATCTTTTTTTAGTTTTTTTCTACCAGACTTTGTGAGAGAGTGGGGTAGGTGATAGTGTAGCAATTAGATAATATAGGAGAAATGGAGAGAGCCATAGGTCGGCAGAGGTTTGGACAGGAAGAAAGAGGAGTGGCTGCACAGTACAGTTTTAGTTAAACTCACCAGGATGCCTAGTAGGAGACGCCAAAATGGAGGCACAGCACAGAGAAATGCAGGAGATTCACACACAGAATACAAGTGCACCTAAATCCGATTTTAAAAATGGAGGCACAACACAGTGAAATGCAGGAGGTTCACAGATGGAATACAAGCACACCTAAATCTGATTTTAAAAAAGCAGGCACAGATGGAATACAAGCACACCTAAATCAGATTTTATAAAAGGAGGCACAGATTTGATACAAACACACCTAAATCTGATTTTAGCCATTAAACTCATGTATCATGACCAAGAATTGAAGACATACCCCAGACTTAGGCAGTGTACAGTGATTGTAAGTACTGGGATGAGAAGGTAGGACTAGGAGTAATTATTTATTTCCATTTTTTATTTAATTTTTTTTTAAAGAATAATGAATATTTCAGGTAAGTAATCTGGATATTCCCTCCATGTCCCACTTCTGCGTCAAATTTCTTACATTTGAAGAGTACCGAAGCACACAGTAAATTGAGAGCAACAAATTACAACAGAGACAAAAGTGCTTCACACCCAGTGGCTTAATAACACAACAAAACCATTCAGGGTTGAGCTGCCTCAAACACAGTCTGTCTGACCCAGTTCTCGGCCTGACATATGCCACCAATTCCCCCAATCTATGGGGACAGAGAATAGCTGTTAGGAGCACTGCCCTCATAGTAAGAAACCTAAGGTTGGCCTACGCCAGAGGCTCTGCGAAGGCACATTGCAAGGCATGAAGAACCATGGGCAAGTCCAAGTTGGCATACCGTGATCTGACCCGAGGATGGGACAGGGTGGGATTTCACAGGGTCTGTGCCTCCCATTTGCGTCCTTGTCCCCAGGAGAGCAGACCCTCCACAGGAGATACTCCCGCATGTTACCACCCGTAGGGGGACTGTTGGTTAGTTGCCTCACCTCCCTATCCTCATGGGAAGGGATTCTCCCCTGGGGAGAAGTGACACCATCTGAAGGATCGTCGCAGGGGACAGAGATTAAGCTGTGCCCATGGTGTAACACACACATACTGCCATCAACCACTGCACTGGCAGGCAGACCTTTACTGTGGCTTCTTTCCTAGCGCAAAGCCTTCAACTCTCATGATGAATATCATGGAAGCTGTACCCTGCCAGATACAGTGTCATAGTCAACCCCGATATACTGTAGTACCGTAGCCTGGGCCAGATGAGACATCTACTGATATAGGGAGAATGCCATGTTGGAATATCACCTCACAGGTCACCTGGCCTGCTTCCTGGACTGACAGGCAGAATGCTCCCTGGACAAGCTAGCCATCTAGATAAGGAAAGCCCGCTAATCCATCCCTTATTTGGAACCCGCCCAGGGGATTCAGGACCTTGGTGATGATGCGCAAGGTGTTGATAGCAGTCCAAAGGCCAGCAACCTGAAAGGAAAGTGGCATGTCCCTATTGTAAAACACAGGAAGCATACATGACCTGGGAAAATGGAGCTGTAGCGATCAGCTGTGAGAAAGATCCTGGAAGGCCAACCCGTCTCCTTGACTGATCAAAGAGATCATTCATTGAACAGCCTCCATCTTGAATCTGATTGCCTGCACAAACATGTTGACCTTTTGGTAGGAGCAGCCCTGTCCAAATCCCCCCGCCCGACCCCTTTGACTGAGAACTTTGAGACCAAGAACACTATGGAATAAAAATTCTTGTCCATCCTCCACAGTAGGTACTGAGCTGATACCTTTCTCCAGAGGACCCAACATCTGTCTGATCTTTGGGCAAGTTGGTCACCACAGTTCCCATTGGCTCAGGCAGCTCTGCAAATGTTGTCCTGTACCCCTCCTGAATGACATTCAAAGCCCATTGATCCTTAAAGAAAATCTGCATTGCTCACCTGGAGTGTCTTCTCCGAACCGCTGCCACTCCCAACCAGCATCTTCGCCTTGTCTGGACCACTAACCGCTCATTCACAGGATCTCCTTGCATTAGAACGGGACCTTTCACTTGTCTCTGAAAACAAGGCAACTGACCTGCCTTGCAATTTATCCTCCTCTCCAGAGAGAGTGCGCAGTTTCTTCATAAATCGTGGCACCATAATCCTTTTCGTGATACTTCCAGTCTTTTAGCAGTCTTCTTTTAATGACTGACATTAACGGGAGGCCTTGGCTCAATGTCTTCGTACATTTCTCACTGTGGTTTCCTCCTCTGGGACCTAGGTGAACCTCATCTGCTCAGAGGCCAGAGACCTCTTTTTTGAAGCTCTCCTTCAATGGATTGCATTCTCTCACAGATTGCTCATCTTGATGGATAGCTATCCAGGGACAGCTGATAAGAATTATTTTCGACAGGGGGCGTAGTGCCTCTCGATATCATTGAATTTCTCGTATATGGCTGTGCCATTAATCGGACGTGATGATGGGCACTGTTTAAAAGAATGCACTCTGCCCCCATACCTCAGTTCCTTGTTTCATGTGCTCAGCACACTAGTTTTCGATTCTATAATTCAATACTGTGTCAGTATGTTGGAGCCTAAGCTGTCTGGGTTTAAACGCTGCAAGGACTGCACCTCCAAAATGTCCCTCATGGTCCCACACACTTATCTTTTTGTGGTGTCTTGGTGTCAGACATGACATGGAGCAATGTGGTTCTTGTCTAGCGATGAACCCGAAGGCAGGGAAGGAATTGGGATGAATCTAATGGGGTCATCAGAGATTCCCCGGTCAGAATATCCCCCCATGTGGCAGCCACTCACTAATGCTGACCTTTGGGGCGGTTATATGAGGGAGGATCACATAGGAGGAGACAACCACCGGGCAGAGGTCATGACTTCATTGGATGATGCACAGTAACTCCCCCACTTCCCATGAGGAAAACCCTCCTTCCACCAGGACCTTAATGGCCCATTATCAACAAACGATTCCTCACTGTAGAGGAAATCAAGAAACCTTTTCTTTACACTATTTTGGTCAGGCCCCCTGTTAGGGAGAATTCTCTGTTTAGGCTGAATTTCCTAACCTAGTGAGTCCCCCAGCAGCTTTGCTGGATTTTTGGGGTTTATTTTTTTCTCCTGCCAAGAGTGAGACTCTCTTACCCTCACTCTTGGGCATGATTTGAGTGTGTTTCTTTGAATCTAGATGTGTTTAATGGGCTATGGGGTCTTTTACCCCATAGGGCTTCATGTGTTTTTGTGATGTGTGTTACACAGCACCCTCAGTGCAGTAACACAGGGGTGGCATAGTGACCCCCCAGTATAGACTCCATACCCTGGGACTGACTACTGTCTCCTAGGGCATGTAAAGTCACCATTGACTTTACTAGTCTTAAATTCTGAACAGAACCAGTACAAACCATCATATTGTGGATGTACTGGCTGGGGCAATTCGATTGCCCCGGGGTCTGTTGTTCAAGGGGGCACGTCTCCATCCCCCCTGATCGAGTTTTGGCTGGTGGCAGTGGATACTACTTTTTATATTCAACCGCAAATATTTCTCTATGGGATTTTCCCATTGTTCGAGGCTACTATCTTTATTTATTTAATTACGATAGCCTCGAACATACCGCCGGTTTATTTAATTAATATTAATTCTCTGGTTGGTATTTTTTGTCAAAACTCGGTTCTAAAATGGCGTTGTGTTCTCTTCTGTGACTCCAACCCAAGTCGAGCCCTTTGTTCCACTTTTTGGCGGGCTTCTCCACAGAAGCCCTCCAAAGTGGTGCCACTCTGTCTGGGATACTTAGGAGGGGTTGAGGGGTATTTAGGCACCCTGGACTGAGTTGCCTAGGCAACTCAAGTCGCACTCCGTCCTGATTGGCCCAAGTGGTGAGCCGGCCGGCTCACCACTTAGCATGTTTGAGTGACAGCTAGGCTGAGTGAATGGGGGTTTTCCGCATAAAAGCAGGGCTTTGGGGACTGGAACTTCAGAAGTCGCCACAGGACCTAAGAATACGATGAGGGAGAAGCTGAGCCGACCTGCCACGACGACACCACCGGTGGAGCCCTGCTGGACCGACTCACCACTTTTCCCAACGACAGAGGAGATCTCCCGCCGGAGAGTCTTCTTCCTTTGACTTGTGGGGATAACCAGTTTCACCGTCTTTTCGCCTTCCCGACGTATCTCGTGGCCGCCTTGAGTGTGCCAAGCACCCCGGCAACCGGGATACCACATTTTACCACGACCGCGAAACCAAGGTACCACCTTTAACCGGAAAACTCTGCGGCTGGTTTCTGCCCTGGTAGTGCAACGACCTTCATCTTTCCTCCAAGTCGAGATCTTTTCTTCCCCTGGACGATGACGCAACTTGCACCCACTTCCAGGAACAACTGCCACCGCTGGAGGATCCTTCCCACTTAAGGTACCGTGCCCCGCCTGGCTTCCCTTGCTACCAACTGTACGGGGTAGATTTAGCCCCCGGCTTTCGAACCTGGGTTAGCCTGGGACACCTTGGCTAAACTTTTCTAAGCCTCTCTAAACGCTTTTCTGAACCCTCTGCAAGACTTTCTAAGCCTAGTGTAACTGTGTGATATTGGGCTCATTTGTGCTCTGCTCTCTCTAAGAGTGGGCCCAGCCTTTGGACTTTGGCTCACCAGTGACTTTTTGCTCTCTGCCTTGCTAACAGTGTTCTGGAATCGTAGAGTGGTGTACCTCTTCTTATTCTGTCTTTTTCCCTCCCTTTTTCACAAATTTATTAGAGTGCAATCTAGTTAAGCGCTCACCTCTGTATGAAAATAAGTGGTGTTTTACTGTGATTTTCTAATGGGGAAAAAGGGGTGTATATATCATAATAGTAACTGTGTTTAGAGTGTTTTACAATAAGAGTGCTGGAGTGTTTCAAACAGTGTGTTTTTAAATAAATAATTATATACTTTGATACCAAAGCTCTGGTCAGTGTTTGCTTGTATTATTGTGTCTGAGTGCCTATTGTGTATACTTTGCATACTGCCTAACTCTTCTTGAGGGAAGTCTGACTGCTCAGCCACAGCTACCAGGTAAATCTGGGTGGTACAGACTGCTACCAAGTGGGTTTACTGCTAACACCTGTAGTCCTAAATCTTTTGCAGTGTTCCCTAAGGGAACTGCACAGGTTTCGTCCTAACACCCCCATTTTGAGTCACTCACCCAACATACACAACCTCTGGATGAGGGAGTTTGTGCAAAATGACAGGAGCTCAATGTACAACAGGCAGACTGTTTCCCCAATCCCTCCATGCGCGGGATATTTAAAAATGGCAACCACACTGTCAGAAGGAAGAGTGCAGGAGAGGACGTCTAACCTCATGCTGAGGCTCACAATCTCGGAAGCGCTGGAAAGCCACCGCAGCAAGGAGAGAAGCCAAATGCGGAAAAAGAGATCCATGGAGATGCAGGGAGCCAAGTAGGAGCTTCTGGTGGGTGAGCCATTCATAGAAGCTGCATTCTCCATTTCGACCAAGCAAGACAGCTGGCGTGTGACCGCATTGGACTCTGAAGAAGAGCCTGTACACTCCAGTGGAAAGCGACTGAGAGAGTCAGACCGCTAAGGCTCAAGCAGTATCGGATCCACTGGACACCACCAGTGAGTCTGGCCAAATCAGCTGGGGGCCCCACAGCATTCTGACAAGCGCGCCACAAAGTACTTGAACAATATGAGATTGCTGGTGTAGAATATATCCAAAGCCCATTTAAATGCAATCAAGACAAAATACACAAACAAAACCCAAACAAATATAGATGCATGAGATGCCAGTGTTGGGGAAGGGTTATCCAATAAGAAGAATATTTGAATGCAGACAAGGCAAAGCATAAAGACAAATTCCATGAATAAGAAGAACTTTTGAATGCAGTCAAGGCAAAGCATAAAGGCAAACTCCAATCATATGAAATGCCAATGTGGGGAAGAAGTTGGAACTGAAAAATTATAAGAAGTCCTCACGGTATGTGGTATTATGATATATAGCCAAAGAACTGTGAAGTTGAATAAATATACCTGGCATGGGAGTATACGAGGTGACCCAGAAAATCATAAAAGAAGTCCTGGCAGGGGAGTACAACAGGTGATCTATTAAGTTAAACGAAGAACTATAGAAAGATTCTTACAGAACTTATTGCTTAAACAAGAACTTTGTGAGTCCAACAAAGGAATTGTTATTTACAAGAGACACTTTTTGTCATTCTATCAAGAATCCGGGGAAAAGGGACCATCCTCTGCGTCCAAGGATCTTTACCTTGGAGAACATTTTTCGCTGGTACCATTTTTGATACTTTAGGTTTTGAACACTTTTTTGCTAATTTCAGGTCAGAGACATTTCCTTGCACCCTGTGTGATTTGTTTACAGTATGAGGGTCAGGTTAGGAAATTTTGGACACAAGGACAGTTTTAGTTATCGATGTCCTGACACAGACACATCCTTACTTTGTAGTTCATAGGCAGGGAAAACCATCCTTAGCATAGGGCGAGAGATATTTTTCCAACCCATTTTCTTTCAATAACTCTCTGCTTGTTAAAACATGACCTCCTTGTGTCCTGCTCTCATTTCTGACTCTTAACATAATGCTCGGCTAAACTGGCGCTCAGCAGACCATCTAAATCCCCATCGAAATCGCCTCCAAGGTTATCGGAGCACGATACCGAGATACTGACTCCTGAGAAACATCAAGAGGTATGTTGCCATAAGAAATCTAAAGAGCGTTTGCACTCCCATAGGGAATCTCACCATTCCTCCTCATGGTTGTCGCACAAGAAAAAATGTAGATGTGATTCTGATTCGTTGTTCAGAAAGAGTAAGTAGTACCCTGCAAAGGGTGCATCTAGGGAGGAGTGGGGGGATTTTAAACACAAATGTTCAAGGATTTTGAGAAGGCCTCGGCTGGTACGGTTTTGTCCTCGACACCACAGGTCGACATGGCTCCAAATGGGCCCAGTCTGTACGGCACGAAGGTAGCCAAGGTGGGTTGAACGCCCTCAACTGAGACCCCGAAGGAGAAACCGTCTCCTGTGTCAAGACTCTCAGCTGCCCCCTCAGGCCAAGAAGACCCTCGACCGGAGGCCCTGCAAGATCGAAGCTTTGTCCTGGACACTCGATCTGTGTTTTTTGACTCAATGCTGTAAAGTTTTGATAAGGAGGGTGTGAAAAACCCAAGGGCTTTTCCCTATCAACCCCCTTAGTATCCTCCTCTGGAGTGGCTAAGGAGGGGTCATTGCTGTTGAGTCCGGACCTGAGAGGGAGGACCAGACCCAAGGTGTGACATGGTGTCCCCCTTTACTTTATACCTCCCTACCTGACATTCCCTTCACTATCATACACCATTATAAATCCTATACTGTTGCCCCCTCCCCAATGCCAACAAATAACAAGATCAAAGAGGTGTAGGAAATCCAGGAAAAGGAGAACACCTACATCACCCTGTGTTTTACACCAGCAAAAATGTTCTCTGTCTCCTGACCACATTTCTTAAGATTTTTCCACAAACACTAAGAAATGCTACAACTCCCATAATCCCTCCACACTGTTTTTCCCCACTGGGACGAGGAAGAGGCACACTAGAGTTATGATGATTACCCCTAGGAAACCATGTGCTATGGTTTCCTATGGGCAGTCCCCATCATGTCCCATTAACGAGGACAGGCAGAGTCAGGCAGGGCTGGACAACCAATCACACCTGACTCCCATTAACCCTCCCAGCAAGTATAAAAGGTGGAGCACACAGGCACACTCTGAGCGAGCTGGGGATGCTGGATGGTGCACACAAGCCGGAAGGAGAGAACAGCAGCTGGAGGAACCCTGGAGGGCTTGGAGGGAGAAGGACTGCCAGAACACTGAGCCTGTGAGTACAGGGGAGGCTGCAGTGTGGCGAGGGAGCTTTGACTCCAGGAGCCAAACCAGGGGCAGCTGGGGTTACCTGGCAGTGCCCAAGCCAGAGCTCTTCCCCTGGGTAAGATACTGATGCCCTGGCCTTTGAGGGGCATGTGGTGAGACCCTGACCTCAGAGACATCTCACTGAGACAGTCTGCAAGTCCCAAAACCTCCAGAATGCTATTAGGTGGAGGTGGTGAAGTGGGAGCAAAAGAAGAGTGAGGCATTGTAGAACTTGAAGTTCAGAGACATTTTATTTGTTGGAAAAGTTGAGCAAGGTGGAACACGAGAAGGAGCAGATCTTCCTTTCCAAAGGCGAATCCAGTGGAGCAGGACGACCAATCGAGGCACAAGACCGAAGGGTAGGGAAACCCTGACGGTCCATGCCGGAGGTCGTTGCCTTCAGGAAACCGTGAAGGATACGCGGTGAAAGCCGAATCCCAGTCAAGAAGAAGCATGCATTGTGTTTCAATGATGCCAGAGACCCTCCCGGTTGAACGGCCGGTTGGGGAGGCGAGGCCAAGCCTGTGATATCAGCCTTGACTCATGAATCAAAGCCGCAAAGACTAGGAAGGAATGCATACATCGGGCAAGTTAGCAAAAAACATGAAAGGCCGGTTTGTGTCAAGTAAAGATTGAAGCCGCAACAGTGTATCTCCACTGCGCGCGTGCTGATGGGACACGAAAGATAGCAAATGAAAAGTGAACTTTTAAAGTTGCTGATAACTGTGAAGCCAGTGATACAGAGTAGTGGAGTAGTCCAGCAAAAGGAAATAGCCCGCTCGAAAGTCTCTGCAAAATGTTTGATGTTTTGTAGTAAAACATCAAAGTGAACAAACTATGAAATGTGCAATGGTCAAGATTAATCCCTTTGAAAGGTGATGTTAAAAGGTGATCGCTTTAAGAGAAAGATTTATTTGAACTTTTCCAAGTGTGTTATGCAACTACCAAGTCCAAGAGACACTGGGGCAAACAACACAAGGGAAATCTGAATTGAAAGTCAAAGTGGTCCTGCAGAGGTTTATGGAAAAAGCCTCGCTCATTCAAAAGTCTTCAACATCAGCAAAAGGTCTGAGCCCGAATGAGGGAGACCAGGAACAGTGAAGTAAGTTGGGGAAGGTAACCCCTAACGAATGTGAATGAAGCTTGGGTAAGGGAATCCCTGCAAGTGCTGTGATTGCGAGGTCCGAGCCCGACCGACGGAGACCTATGTGAACTTTTGTTGAATTGTGAAAGATCTTTTGGTGAACTGGAAATAAGTGACTTTAGTATGGACCCCACATTATGAACTGCCTTTTCTTTTATAATCTGAGCCAGTGTGTCATCCTGTCTACAGGGGCCGCCTTAGTCTGTGTTCAATGTGGGGAGGAGAGCTGACTCAGCCACCTTGATTCTTTGTTATAACACTGACTTTCCTTTACATACACATTCCCCTTTACACAATTTGTGTATAATAGATGGAGCAGGCATTAGGTTTTGTTAGTATAGGCCATTTTGATTTGACACAGACTGACTAGTACTGTTTTCTTTATTATTCGATGGTAGACACTACTGCCATTATAGCTGTAGGGCAAAGTAGGAGTTTTTCCAAACCCCAAGAATGTAATAAAGGTTTTGAAACTTGTAGCTCTTGTGTCAGTGTCATACTTGTGATACCATGCCTCCCTTACAAGTTCGACCCAATAACGTTTGGGTTCAAGCCTATGGAGGGTGCAGCCTTGGATTCGCTGCTGGATGTTATGGGGGATCATTCTGGGTTACTTCAACTGGCAGGTGGACTTCCACGATGTCAGTGGTCTGGACACATCTCCGGATTTGGAAATTCAGCAGTTCAACCCGGACGCACACCCGGACGTGCAAGATCGCAGGGCTGTCGAGACGTTTGTTGTTGGTCTCGGTGCACCGTCGAAGCTGGTGTCACATTACGACCTCACCAACATCCTTGATGGTGGCCCACAAATGCAGCGTGCTTTGCCCTTCAGTGCATCTGTTGCAGACCTGGTCATCACACCGGCAGTCGACACAGAGTTTACAAAGAAGTATTAACTGGCAAGATGTGACCGTCCATTTTTTTACATCTCTCCTGTACCCAGACGGGTTAGTGGTGCATCTAGGCCACCAATGTCGAACCTCCCCACCGACAGGGAATTGAAAAATTCAATGCCTGGCAAAAAAAGTCTTCGCATCGGGAGCATGGCTCTTAACGCTGTAAATGCCTCTTGTGCCTAATCCACATTCTCCCATATCTCTTGGAGCATAGGGGAAATCAAAGCTGGCTTCTTAGATATATTGGCTGATGGCAAGGAAATGGCCTATCAGTTTCTCCAAGCCGGGTTTGATGCGGCTGACTGTATGGTTCGTGCTATTGGCACCTCAACAGTCTTGCACAGGTCTGCATATTTGAGGGGCTCTGGGTTTTCCCCAAATGTTCAAGTGAAACTGCTGGACTTTGCCTTCGATGACGAACATCATTTTGGCCCCAAAGCTGACGGGTCCCTAGAAATGTTTAAGGACTCAAAGCTCACGGATAAATCACAGGGATTAGCAGTGCAGCAACAGCCTCCACGGCAGAATTTTGCCTTTGGGTCTAGAGGAAGGGGTTGTAGGAGGTACTCCACCTTTCCCAAAAGGGTGCAAGCGCAGAGGCAAAACAAGGGCAACACAGGTTCCCACAGCCAGGCAGAGGTGGAGGAGGGGCGTGGCAGTAGATGGCTGCTGTAGCATCGACATCTGCGCACCTCAGGAACCTCTTTGCAGGCTCTCCTCATATTTCATCGGTTGGAGGGAGAGTTTCTGGATTCGTGGGTTCGTGGATGGAAATGACCTCAGACGGAAGGGTCCTTCAGCTGGTCCAGTGGAGCTCCTGCCTCCCATTTTTGAAGAGATCACCGGACAGACCTCTTCCTTCCCACCCCCCACCTTGCCCGACAGCCAGAACGGGAGCTACAGGCACAGCTGCAGGCCCTTCTTTTGAAGAGAGCAGTAGAGGCAGTTCCAGCCAAAGAGGTTGGTAGGCTTGGGTTGGTACTATTGATGATTTCTAGTTCCCAAGAAAGGGGGAGGACTCTGTCCCATCCTGGACCTCAGGGATTTGAACAGACTCCTGAGGAAGGACACATTCAGGATGGTGACATTTAGGATAAATCTCCAGGTTCTACAGTTCGAAGACTGGCTGGTGTTGCCGGACCTTCAGGAGGCCTACTTTTACGTGCCTATCCACAGGAAGCACAGGCGGTTCCTTAGGTTTGTCACTGGGGATGCAGATTATCAATTCAAAGTGCTCTCCTTTGGCTTGACCTCCTCCCCCAGAGTCTTTACCAAGCGGATGGCAAAAGTAGCGCCCACCTCAGGACAGCCGACGTCTTTGTGTTCCGGGTCATCTCGAGGGCACCTGTTCACTTCTGCAATACTTGGGTTCAAATAAATCTTAGACCTCACCAGCACAAAAGCTCCAGTTCATCAGAGCAGTCTTGGACACCCAGGAAGGGAAGACTTTTCCCCCCAAAAATAGTCACCACCGTGACACACAGTCCCTTCCAGAACGCTAGCAGTCTACCTGTGTCAGCTTTCCTACGCTTGCTGGGCCTCATGGCATCCTGTATTTTCCTGGTGCCGCAGGCGAGAGTCCAGATGAGATACCTTCAGTGGCTTCTCTGGAGCCAGTGGTTGCAGTATTTTGGTAGCATGTCAGTTGTGCTCCAGTTGGCGAGGTCTGTCGTGAACTATCTGGCATGGTGGAGTGACAGGATGAACATGTTTAGTGGGAGAACCTTTCTGGCCGCCATGGCTGGAGGAGCAGGTCGTCACGGGCGCCTGGCATTGCCGCTCTCTCCAGATCAGAACCTGTCCTGGTGTTAACGGACAACACGGTGACCATGCACTACCTCAACAAGCCGTGAGGCGCGAGATCAATACCTCTGTGCAGGGAGGCCATGCAGCCATGGTTCTGGATGCTAGAGAACAACATCTCAGCCTCTGCAGCTCATCTGGCAGGGATGGAGAATTGGTTGCCAGACACTCTAAGCAGGCAGAGCTGGTTCTCCCACGAGTCGGAGCTATGGCCCGGAGGTCGCTTTGACGATCTTCACCCAGTGGGGCACCCAGCTGATGGGTTGCGCAGTGGACAATATGAAGTGCAAAGAGTTATGCTCGAGAGGTGGAATTGGGGGTTGCAATACCACAAATACCAGTCATCCCTTGGGTTCTCAGGAGGTTTCAGTGATTCACGGCCCTCCTGATCGCCCTGAACTGGGCGAGGAGGACATGGAACCCGTATCTCCTGGAACTGGCTGCATTCCCACCTCTCTGGGTTCCTGGAGGCAGGATGTCTTGCCATAGTCGGGAGACAATGTGCTTCACCCGGACCCTCTCAACCTGCATGCTTGACTCTTGAGAGGCTGAGGTATGGAGACTGGGACTTTGACGAAGAGGAACTAGAGGTGCTGTGGGCTGCATGTATACCATCCATGAGGTCACTATACGCGTGCAGATGGAGAAGGTTTGTGACTTGGTGAAAGGCAAAGGGAGTGATCCCATGTCATGTCCCACCTCCTCTGTGATGGACTTTTTGTTGGCCTTAGCCAAATCAGGCCTGCAACTAGGTATGGTGAAGGGTTATCGGGCGGCTCTTTCCCTGTTTAAGAGGATGCCAGCGCAGGCCTGGTTAATTCTTTTCATCCTTCACCTTTTGTGGTCCCTGATTGGAATCCGAACTTGGTTCTTGCCTTTCTGATGGCGACTCCATTTGACCCTTTGTATTCAGCTCCCATCAGACTTGTCACATTGAAGACTGCATTTTTGGTGGCAATCCCATCCACTAGAAGGGTCAATGAGTTGCAGACACTCTCTAGTAAAGCCGCTTTCCTGATTTTCTTTTTTTAAAAGAAAAGGTCTCCCAGAAACTGCATCCTATGTTTTTGCCAAAAGTTGTCTGAATTTAATTCGGACCAGAGCATCGACCTACTGGCATTTAACCCTCCACCCCATCCTTGAAAGGATGAGGAGAGGCTCCACAGATTGGATCCCAAGAGGGCGCTGAGTTATTACCTAGCTCTAACGGGCTCTTTCAGAAAGGATTACCAGTTGTTTGTTGCTTTTTCGCAATCCAAGGTGGGGGCAAGCAGTTACTAAGTAAACTATCTCTTGCTGGATAGTGCATGCATTTCTGAATGCTACCAGACCGTGGTTAAGGAGGTGCCAGCAGGTTTTAGGGCCCACTCTACGGCCTCCTCCGCTCTCCAGTGGGGAAGTGCTGGTTAGAGACTTTATTCATGCAGCAATGCGGTCCTCTCAACACACATTTGCCAAGCATTAAAGCTTAGACTTGGCCTGTGGGGCAGAGGCGTGCTTTGGTAGGGTGGTCCTCCAAAACATTTTGGTGTGACTTACAACCCTCCGACAGCATGATGGCTACTGCTTTGGGAGTCTGTCAGATAACGAATTTGTGGAAGAATGCAATCCATTGTAGGAGAAATTACTTACCAATAGTGTTCTTTCTATGGATTCCTCTCCCACAGATTCCTCATCGCCCTCACATCCTACCCCGCTTGGAAGTCCATAGTCTTAATTGCATTCTGCGGTCACATATCTATGTGCAATGATATGAGGAGCAGAGTGCTATGTTTTGGGCAGCAGCAGTGTGCAGACTAGACTGCACTACTTCTTCGGGTTTCGTTTCCAGTGTTGAGATACAGAGGAATAAGGTAAGCAAACTATTGTTGTTTGCTGTTGTTTGTTTCTATTGTTTGCCCCATTACTGCATGTTTCCTCTCACAGGCTGGCTCCAAGAGTGCAGGGGGAGTGGAAAACTGAGGTATGGGGGAGAAGTGCATCCTTTTGATACGATGCCCGATGTCCCGTCTAATCGAGGAATGGCAATCCTGTATTCGAGGGAGCTGTCAATGACTTTGAGTGGCTCTACGCCCCCTGTTGAAAATGGTTCCGAGTAGCCGACTCTGGATAGCTATCTGTCAAGAACAATCCATAGAAATAACATTGTTGTGAAGTAATTTCTCCTTCTCACGGATCAGGAAGCGGAACGTCGCTCTCTCCTCCTTGCTCAAATACTTCTCAATGGGTCTTTCTGCCTCATTCTCTGAAGAATTGTTGATTGACGCATAGGTGAAAGTCAGGAGATGTACCACTTCTTTTTAGCTTCATGCTTGTGGGCAGCAGCGGTTTCTGTCTTTAATGTGTCCTTGATCAGTGTCCTAATCACCTCGTCCTCTGCTCTACATTATGTGTCACTTTTGCAAGGCAGAGCCTTGGAAGAGATGGAGAAATGAGAGACAGCCTCCAGATGCTTCTTTTTCTCTGTGTGCTTGCCCTTAATCCTGAATTGCAAGATGAAGGGGAAAGCCCAAATCATTGTGTGATCCTCACACCTGCTATAAGATCTGGCTTCTCCAGAGCTATGACCAGCAGGAACAACACGTGAACCAGATGCTCCAGACTAAGAAGGCTTGCAGCACTCTGGTACACTGTGCATACATATTGTGGCTCCTTTACCCCATACATGTAGACTGCACAAGGCCCTGCCAGCCAGAATGAAAGCTCCTGAAATATTCCATGCTCCGCCCACCCTCCAGGGCCGCCTCTCTGCAACCTCTGCGGCAGACCCAGTGAAGATTAGACCCGCCGCCCAGCTTCTGGCTTCCAGAAACACCAGTCCATTTTCCCATGCAGCAATGCCCTTCTCATGCCCCAGAAAACACTAATCACGAGGCCAGCATTTTCCATGGGTGTTCCCACCTACTGCTGGCACACAGGAACACTGAGAGCCTCCATCTTCAACTTCTCAAAGCCCAGCCATGGGGTCTCTCCTTTAATTCAATGCCACACGGGAAGCAAGCCCATCAGGCTCCAACTGAATAAAACTGATCAATAGGCAGCAAAAACAGGAGGATTTGTGGGTAATGGCAGAATTTTAGTCAAGCCCGGGAGATCAAATAAAGGCGCTGAGCCAATGTGTGTATGTAGCCTCTTTATTGTCCTACCAAACAAGTTCAACCGCTCCCTGCTCCTTCCCTTCTGTTATTTCTCCATGCCCATGTCCTCCTCCCCCCTTCCTTAAAGGGGGGGCCTCCCCTTAAAGCAGTACTGTTACATGTGGGGACATCTTTGTTTCACTATAACTTCTTCACCTGGGGTGAATGTTCTCTTTCGCGATTCTCTTATGAAGCTACTCTTTCGTTGTTTGTTTTCTCTCCATATTTCACCTCGCATCGAGTCGCTGACACTCATGTCTCATCAGGCCTGTTCTCGGCTGATACTTGATCATTATATATGCTGGGTGAGTCTGGTTGCTTCATGTGGAGTGTTTCGATAGTGTCTCAACATACGGCACAAGGCTTGTTGCATTGGAAGTTTGTCAATGGTAGCTTTCTGTATGGCTCTTTTGATGGATGACTAGAACTTCTCGGCCATACCGTTGGCTTGTGGTCAAAGCGGTGTTACTTTCTGGTGTTGAACCCCATGTGGGAAGCAAACATGTGAAAGTCATGTCCATTATAGCACTTTGATTTTTGGTATGCCCCATTCACTGAAGATCTCATCCAATATCCCAGATACATGTGAAAATGCTGTTGTGGGCGAGTTCTGTACAAGTGGATATCTGAAATATTTGTCTTTTGCTATTAGGTGGTATCCTCCTTCTGCTAGTTGTTCATAGAAGTCTACTGCTGCTCTTGTCCATGGGCCGGATGGGGTTTGAGTGATGGTTATTAGTATCAGAGGGTCTGTCGTGGGGGTGGTGAATTGATGGGCCAGGCCCTCGTTTATTGCTTGCTCAACCATCTCATCTATTTTTGGGAACCACACTTGATTTAACATAGGTCTTTTAGTATTTGCCATTCCCCAGTGTCCTTCGTGAGCTGTGCATACTATTTCTTTTCTCAGTGCTTTTGGCACTGAAAATCTATTTCTTCTCAGTAGGAGTCTGTCCTCTGTGGCTCCTAGCTCTGCGTGTATCCGCTATATTTCTTGTTTGCGAACTCCTGGGTGTGTTAGTATTACATTTTTGTGGTTTCTCCATATCGTTTCTTTCATCATCAGAACTGCCAATCTGACTTCTGTTGTGCTGGTGGAAGTGCATTTGTTGCCAGGTACCCGATGTATTGTTCCGCCCCATCTTCTAGGGCACTATTTGCATGCCCTCTCAGATGTCAGCTAGGTTTTGGTCAGCCCCCTGTTTGTGTATTATTTGATAGTTGTATTCTTGTAGATGGATGCCCCATCTTTAAATCCTTGGTGGCATTTTGTCTTTGGGTTACCAAAAAGGGATAGCAATGCTTAGTGAACTGTCTATCCACGATAAAGTGATGGAAGTGCTTGCGTGCCCAAGCAGCTGTTAGTCCCTCCTTTTCAGCCTGTGAGTAGGCTGCTTCTGTTGCTGATTGTGCTCTGCTGACATATGCGACAACAATTGTCGACGTCGAGTCGGGGGATGCACTTTGTTTAGCATGACTAAAAGAATACTGGGCTCGCGTCAACAGCAATCTCTGTATGCCATCCTGGGTCAAAATATGGCAAATGTTTGGCCCCCATGAGCACTTTCCGAATTCTTATGAAATTGTCCTGGCAGTCTGGGCTCCAGTGAAACGTCTCCTCCTTTTAGAAGGGGTTTAGTCATGGTGGTGTAATGTTCAAGGTACCTCACGCATTAGTCTTCCATGTCCAGAAATGACTGCACTTCACTAGTCGTGATTGGTGATCCGGGTGGGGGAGGATGAGACTGTTTATTGCCTGCTTTTTTCAGGATCTGGTAACATCCCTTTTTCGGAAAATGTGTCTGAAAAATGTTAGGTCTCGCTTGTTGACCTCGCATTTTTCTCTGAGTGTCAGTCCCTTTTCCAGCAGTGTGGCGCATACTTCCTTGAGCGCTTTGTCGTGCTTGTTTTCTGATGTTCCAAATACTAAGATGTCATGTAATTGAATGCGTTCTTTATGAGTATCCTTCAGATAGTCTCTTGGAAGATTTCTGCAGCTGACGATATGCCACAGTTTTGCCTTTTATATCTGAAGAGTCCTTCATTTGTTGAGAACCTTATTATCAATTGGGAGTCAGGGTGGAGGGTCAGTTGATGGTACCACTGATTTAGATCGAGTTTCAAGAAGTGAGTTGCTTTGTTCAGTCTCAAAATCATATCCTCGATGTTTGGTCCTAGATGGCTCTCTCTGTATCGCCATGTTTGGGATGTGCATATCTACGCATAGCTGTCCATTGGATTTGGGGATGAGGACGAAAGGTGACACCCAGGGCATCCTCTGCTCTCTATGATGTCATCTTGTAGTAGCATTTTGAACTCTTCTGAGACCCTGCTCTGTAGATGGAAGCCCACCCTTCGTTGGTGTTCGGGGAACTGGCGTGATGTCTTCGTTGATGTGTAGTTTAACTACTGCTTGCCCAGCCCTTTGACTAGTGAAGGGAATTTCACTATCACCTGTTCTATGGATTCCTGACTGTCATTCGTTGTCTGGATGATTTCAGTGTGCATCAATGTTAGTGCATGACTTCTGACTCTTCAGTATTTAGTACTTTTGCTGTTTATTTAGCTTAACAGGCACCAGCTAGCCTGGAGGCTGCTTAGGACGTGGGTGGTTGTGGACATGTCCGATCCTTTATAGAGGAGTACGCATGTGAAGTGGCCCATTGAAGGTACCAGAGCCATTGCTCCCCATAGGAAAATTGTTCTTTGATTTTTGTAGTGGCCATGTTGGCATTATGCGAGCATATTCGTTGCCATGGTTGCCCTTGTGTCTACAAGAAAGTATTGGAAGTGGGGCCCAATTTTTATTGTGACTTTTGGCGCGTCTTTGTCCGTTTCTTCATTGAGGAGGCATACATATTTGTTGCGGTATGTGTCCTGCTGTTGGTGTATTCTCGCCACTATTATTTCGTCAAGCAGAAGCTTTTTTTCAGTAGCTGTTTGCGGAACATTGATCACATGCACCCTTTGATGATTCTGAGACGTATCATCTAAGAACATAGCAAACTGAGAGTGCATCACTTTCTTCGGCAGCTGAATTAAAAACTTGTCTATGGTTTCTTGCGGGATCTGTTGGCATTGGTTGAATGCATAGTATTCATATGGCCTCATTATGAGGTTGCCACCAACCCCATAACACTGTTTCCGGTGCCTGACTTCCCGGTGCCACCGGGGCATTACAAGTCATAGCGGATCAGGAAGTCGGTAACCGGAAAATATTAGTCCCCATTCCTGTGGAGTCCCAAAGGACTCCACGGGAATGAGGACTCAGAAGCACCGGAATCGCTGCTAATGGTGCCAGTGCTTCCGTGACAACTCTGCTTTCCGGGGCCGGTCAGACCTGCCGGGTGCAACGCCCCTGGCAGACAGAGTTGTAGTTTGCCGGTCCAGAAAGGGTGTCGGTAAATTGCTACCGGGAACTCTTATTTCCGGAGCGGCAAATTCAGAATGAGACCCATAATCTCTGTTGGGTTGGACAATTTCCTGTAGAGGGCTGCAATTGTCCAGTCATAGGATGCCTTGTCTTGTTCAGGGAGAGTTTTGATTATGGCTTTTATTTCTTTCCCTGCTAGGTTAGTAAATATATCCAGTAGAGCTGGAGATTTGTCGTCTCCAATTGCTTTGGCAAAATTCCTTGAGCAATTCCTCCCAGTGCGGCCCTTTGTCCTGTTGCAGTTGTAGCTGGAAAAGCCCTAGTTTGCATAGGAATGATGCTCTGGTGGCAAACATGTGAGGCGCAATGGCCTCCTCTTTCTGTGGTTCCACCATTTGCCCATCAGTGTTTGCTATTCGTTTATAGTGGGTTGGTCCCTGCTCGATGGAGGATGACTAGTGGCTTCAGGTGGCCTGTCAGCGGCCTGGAGGGGTTGGTGGACTCCTGAATGAATGTAGTGGTGGATGTTTATGCAGGAGGGTTGCTTGGAGTCGCCCTTTCTAGAAGCTTTCCTCTGGTGTTTCTCTGTTCGTGATGTTCTGGGTCCTGTAGATGTGCTGTCCTGGGCATCTAGTGGCTGCACACGCGTGAGAGCGTGTTTGCCTGAAGGTGGCTTATGTCTAGGTATTGTGGAGCTGATGGGTACCACTGGATGTGTGGCCATGCTCAGTATTATCAGGTGTCTTATTTGAGGGTTGGGTTGTCCTTGTGCTCTTGCCTGTAAGGAGCGTAGGTGATGGAAAGGAACCGACTGGCACTTCCCTCCGTAGTACTTGATTTAGGTGGAGGGTCGAGTCACTGTCCTCGCTTGCTCGGAATGAGCATGGAATGCCGGGAGGGGGTGCGGCTGGTACCGTTCTGTTGGAGCATCCCCCGCTGGAATCGGCACGATGCCGCAGGAGTGGCCTTGTGGAGGTCAGGCCGCTCCACCCACGTGATCGGCCTGCACGTGGGAGGCTAGGAAAGGGTGTGGCTTCTCATTTGCAGCTATACAATGTGAAGGTGGGCACCACAGCGGTTGGGACCTTTTTTACAAATACAGTTCATTTAGGAAAACTGTGTCATTTTTTAACCTGGAGCTACCAGTCTGTAAGTGATCCTGTGGCATCCGGATCACACTAAACAAATTGCAAGAAAAAGTAAGGTAATAATACCGTACTTAAGACTGGTGCTTCTCAGTTGACCTTAAATAAGGTTGCTCAATCATATATAGCTCTTGCGTGAAATAATTCAAATGTCAAACAAAATATATTTCCAAATAATACAAAGTTTTCCAAGAGAAATGTTTAATTCACATTCCTTGGTTTTATATTTCTTGATTAGTTCAGATATTACGAGGCAACTCAAAATCGATAGGTCAATTATTCACAATAGTACATTTGCCAATGCATTTCGGTCTGAGACCATCTTCAGGGCTGTACTGAAGTGAGTGTAGAATCTACACAATGTTAACATCAAACATTCATCGCAATACACATAAATATAAATATAATCAATAATTCAAAATAAAGCAAAATAAAGCAAAGCACATACCCCAAATAGATCCAAATAGATGTTGAACATGTAGGAAAAAATAAATATAGAAAATATGTCAACACACGTCATATCTCTAACCAATCATAGTTTTTTACCATCTTTGTATCCCGTGCCCTGTACCTGCTAATTGTGAGTTGTCCTCTCCTGTGAATGCGTTCGTAAAACGTCTCCAATATTCCTGTTAATTGTTAGAGGGGAAGTATGTATTACTATTACTATCGGTATATCCAATTGTGTAACTGTATGAGCCGAAGAGGTTCTTACCTGCACACGTATGTTTCGCGCGCGGGACCGATCACGCTCGCTGTACAAGCGAAAGTGAACTGCGCACGGCCAATAATGCTTTTAAGGGTAGTCATGGGAACCTGGGCGGGGCGCCGGGCAGCTGCACCGTTGCTGCTGCACGTACGCCTCGGGACCCACCGCCCTGCGTGTGCGCAGGGAGGCGGGACTGTTGCCATGAAGTCTTTAGTGGCTACATTAAATAGAGAAGAAGTGGATTCCATCCTGGAGGACATCAACAAAAAATTATCTGGGTACAAGACGGAATTAAAAGCCAAAAAAATCCGAAAATTCAAACGGGATACTTACGATTATCTAAAAGATGAAGTTTACACATGGATGGAAAAATATGGCCCTCCACTAAGGCAACCAAAACAAAACTTCACAAGTGAGACATCTAGCTCTGGAACCGATACTGAGAGAGAAATACAGAATCAAGAAGAAGAAGCTACACCAGGAACATCAAATACAGCAGGCACAATAGAAACATTGAATAGAGAAAGGGAGCCTTTTTTAGGATCAGGAAGAAGAGAACAAGAAGGGGGAAAAGGAAGGCAAAAGACAAAACCGAATACGAGACAACAACAGAGGAGAACATAGTGATTAATTTGTCCTCTAGAAATCTAACCCTGTCTGAAATTAAAACATTACAAAAGGGACTCAGTTTTGTGCCTACATACGACAGCACCCTATTTGATTCTAAGATTGAATTATATAAATTGGTTCGAAAAATGAAACTGAAAGTTTTTTTCAGTGAATCTGGATAGACAGACTAAGTTCCCTTACACCGAAGGGAATTAATGAAGAGATTAATTATATGTGTTTTCTCTAAAAAAAGCCAGATTTACGGTTTTGTCAGGAATATGTTTTTTTTTTTTTTTTTATTATTTTTATTTTCCTAGATGGAGAAGCGCTATGGACTGAGATCGAGACACAACCGAGGACACATTGTAAATGTGTGATTGAACTTGATGATTTATTCTGGTTTTTTTGTACTTACATGAATATGTATTAATTGCACGTTATGAAACAGTTTAAAATATTTAGAAATGCATGTATGGGTCTCATGATCCACCCCATATAACCAGGTTCTAACCTAATTAAATACCTACGTTTGTTGACATTTACAGAATATGTACATGGATATAGTACGAAGTCACGTGTATTGTTTTAACTAATGCTTAGGCTTTGTCCACACCTCTCCTCCCCTATCCACACAAGTTAATTCCATCATTAGCAACACACTACATACACACACCTTGTAGTCATGGCAACAGTCCCGCCTCCCTGCGCACACGCAGGGCGGTGGGTCCCGAGGCGTACGTGCAGCAGCAACGGTGCAGCTGCCCGGCGCCCCGCCCAGGTTCCCATGACTACCCTTAAAAGCATTATTGGCCGTGCGCAGTTCACTTTCGCTTGTACAGCGAGCGTGATCGGTCCCGCGCGCGAAACATACGTGTGCAGGTAAGAACCTCTTCGGCTCATACAGTTACACAATTGGATATAGCGATAGTAATAGTAATACATACTTCCCCTCTAACAATTAACAGGAATATTGGAGACGTTTTACGAACGCATTCACAGGAGAGGACAACTCACAATTAGCAGGTACAGGGCACGGGATACAAAGATGGTAAAAAACTATGATTGGTTAGAGATATGACGTGTGTTGACATATTTTCTATATTTATTTTTTCCTATATGTTCAACATCTATTTGGATCTATTTGGGGTATGTGCTTTGCTTTATTTTGCTTTATTTTGAATTATTGATTATATTTATATTTATGTGTATTGCGATGAATGTTTGATGTTAACATTGTGTAGATTCTACACTCACTTCAGTACAGCCCTGAAGATGGTCTCAGACCGAAATGCATTGGCAAATGTACTATTGTGAATAATTGACCTATCGATTTTGAGTTGCCTCGTAATATCTGAACTAATCAAGAAATATAAAACCAAGGAATGTGAATTAAACATTTCTCTTGGAAAACTTTGTATTATTTGGAAATATATTTTGTTTGACATTTGAATTATTTCACGCAAGAGCTATATATGATTGAGCAACCTTATTTAAGGTCAACTGAGAAGCACCAGTCTTAAGTACGGTATTATTACCTTACTTTTTCTTGCAAATTCTCATTTGCAGCTGAAATCGCTAGGTTGCAAGTAGGGACACTAACGCCCTTTCCGCTCCTCACCAGTTGTTTTAGGGCTAGTCAAGCCCGGGAGATCAAATCAAGGCGCAGAGCAACTATGTGTATATAGCCCCTTTATTCTAACCATGTGCTGCCACTCCCCGATCCTTCCTGTGCTCTCCCAGTGCCACTGTCCTCAGGAGCAGACTGTCAAGGGGGGCTGGCTGGGCTGTTGTCCCATGGTCCAGAGCTCCAAAATGGAAAAAGATAATCGAAAAAGGCAAAATCCTTAAGAATCTTGTCTGCTCATATTCTGTATAAGCAGGCGAGGCATTCATCTTGATTTCAGCAATGTTGTAGATATACCTGGATGGCCCCCACACATGGGCCTCCCCAGTCATTGGCAGGGAGGGGAGTCTAGGCTGCAGAGGCATGTTCATACTGCCAGTGATAATGTATGCATTTAAATAACAGATTCTGTGACCCTGGATGTTAATGTTACCACCACTGCCCCCATAGACCACTGGTATGATAAAATCCACAGCTCCTTATCATGACTCCTACTTGCTAACAAAGTGAGGGTCCATGTCTTATTAGTGTGTGTCCTTGTTTGGATTCTGTACAAATGCTTACCCTATGTTTTGGTGAATTGCTTGATCACCAGTGTGTTCATACAAAAAGAGTTGAATAGCACTCTGAATAGCACCCATGAATGTTACTTCTATAGTGGTTATGGAAATGACTGTTGGACTAATTGTGCTGCTTACTTTTGGACACAGTTGAAAAATAAATGCAGAAAGATGTGATATTCAGGTATTAATTATTACAAGACTACAAACTAAAGGGTTCATTCAGAGTTGGGAGGATGTTTTAATACCGCTGAATGTTACCAGCACCAACTGTGGTATTTCTGGAAAACCGGCCTACTTAAAGTTTACCACAAGCAGAGGTGCAGTTCAGAAATGCCACCTCTGGTGTCTGTAATGTAAAAAGTGTTTTTAACATTTTTTCAGCATCAATGTGAAGGGAGCAATTGATTATGTCCAGTCGTGGCTCATATCACAATTGTTTTTTGTTTAAAAAAATATTTTATTCGTTTTTTATAAAACAAACGTATTTACATGCACTTTGATTATCACCAGCACACATTTCAACAATAATAACTCCCTTACCCTCCTCCCAACTCCCTCTCCAACTCGGCCTACCCCGCACCTTTCATTACTCACTTTAATCTGCCCTCATATTCTGCACTTCTACCATAGTATCTTGTACAGGGATCTCTTCCATTTATCGTACATTCAGAGGGTGATAAACTTGCTATGTGCAATCTCCTTGACTCCACCCCACCTCCCCCTTCTTCCACCATTCTGCAGGTCGCTTCTTGCCACACAGTGGTTTCTGCATTAGCCCATTTTAACAAGTCCCACCACCACACATTTACCATTGGTCTCACCTTGTTTTTCCAGCCCATCGCTATCCTTCGATTTGCCAGAATATATGCCAAGTCTTTAAGTTTATTGACATGCACAGCCCGCTTGGGTCTACGGAATCCTCCCAACACTAATATCGCAATTGTTGATTTTCTTTATATACAGAGGGGTAAATTATGTCAGTTTTATGCATCATATGAATAAGGTGGCCAGAGGAAGCAATTAGAGATGCCCACCTTTTTACCTTCTCAACATGGCCATTTGTAAAATCCTTTTTCATTCTACTCAAGGGAACCACATGTGCTTCCGTTCTGTACAGTAAAAAGAAAGAATTAAAACATGTGTGACCAGTTGGGCAAAAGAATGTGGATTTTCTGCAAAACATCTGCCTAAAATACGACCGCCAGTAATCTACGGAATACCTCTAATGGTATTTGATCAAACCCTGAATTGGGTGGACAGTACAATCAGCAATATTCGCCAAATATTGATGATTTTACTGTTACCACCCAACTCTGAATGACCCCCTAAGTCTGTGATTGTTTTTGATTGTCTTGACCAGAACACACTTCTCTTATGGGACCAGCAAAATCAACACCAGATTCAGATATATAGATACAAAGTCACATGAACACAGGTACATCTTTCCATCCAGTTCTCCAGATAACATTTTGATGTGGGAGTATTTAACTCCTAATTTTTTAAAGTAGGGAGTAAAAAAGTAAGTCCAATTCCTAATGGGAGTATTTTATAAGCAAGTAATGTTTCAACTGGAAAACAATGTTTTGGAGCAATAATTATTTCTTTGTACCTAGTTATTCATGCACATTAAAAGATACAGGTTTACCTCTGCGAATCAGGCAGTAATGTGTTTTTCTGTGGAACTATATACACCACTGGTCCAAACATATCAATCGGGCTGGATGAAAGCAGGGGTACAACATCCTATGTGGCTGTTTCCTTTTTTTTGTTGAGAGTATTTTTACTCCTCATTTTTATTTTTTGGGAGTATTTGCATATTTTTTATGGAGTAAAGGTGACTGATACACCCCTTATCTGTAGGGGTGCTTCCACCTATAGATTACACTGTCACAAATGCATTGAAACACATTAACCCAGTCACAGAAACTGAAACACACACAAACACACACTCCACCTTATTTGAAAGCACATATAAATATATTAGATTGCTCTTGCTCCCTCTCCATCACCAGGTCCCATGTGTATTTCCCTTGCAGTTATCTCTATTTCTGTGGGTTGAAATATGCAGCCGACTTTCCAAGTAAGTTGAACTTGGGAGCTTGAGCATCTTCATCTCGAGCCCGAAATGTTGCTCATCTTTAATACTTCCTCTTTAGAGCTTATAGAATGTTTGTTCTCTCATCTCTGCTTCTCTTCTGGGTGCGTCAGCTCTGCTTTTCATGACCTCACCAGTCTTCCCTTTTGCTCAGTTTTCACACTTCCTCTGGCCATCATATTGTCGTGTATGCATGTATGGCTTTCTCAGTGGGAGTTTTACTTCCAGGATTCTCTTTGGTATAGGTATTCTTACTGGTAATGCATATGTCTCACACTCTGGCTCCCAACATATAGGCAGCATGGGGGAGGAGCTTTGGTTGGGGGTACTTGGCTCCACCTCTACACTCCCCCCTCTGGGCGATTCATCGACCACTCATGAGTTTTCACATCTAGACATCCTTGTCTGGAGAAATACTTCTTTGGGACCCATATCTTTGACTCCCTTCAGGTATCTTGCTGATTTCACATGCTCGTCTTTACTCCAAGACATGAGCATGCATTACCCACTTGGACTGCAATAAATCAATTTTCCCACATACTTCTTGTGATTCTTTGGGTATAGGAACTTTCTTTCTTCAGGTGTGTGAATGCTGGCCTTCACGTAGTCTCTGATCTCTGTCAGCTCTTTCATTTTCCATCCTGATTCAACATCAATCATGATCTTCATTCCCGCAGCTTTCTTTTCAGTCTTCTTACATTGTGAGATTATTATCCAAATCACACAGAATCCAAGCAATACCATCACTATCAGGGCACCAAGGAACTTGAATATGTCTGCCATCCATTGTGGAACCCACGAAAAAAGTGATCCAAACCAGCTGTCATCAGCAATGTCTTCCACTTCGTCTATCATTTGGACGTGTAGCTTTTGTCAGCATTTCTATGGCCTCTGTCAAAGTGCCATTCTCGTCATGAGCAGGTATGAACGTGCAACATGACTCTCCAATTTTGGCGCAAACACCTCCATCCATGGCTATTCACTACAGAAAACAGTCCTCCCCATTCCCTGGGCAGCTTCATGTATGCTCTGGATCCACAAGCCCAGTAGTGATCAATTATCACTGCTGTTCCAATGTTCAATCCTGGCGCGTCAAAGGTTTGGCCACAATTCTGATTTTCTCCAAGCTTTCTTGTGCCATTATTTCTGAAACACAACGTTGTACTTTGCAAGGGCACTATCTGCAAGGGCCCTCATTTATCTTCGACTCATGTCAGCAGTTTAGCAAGTCTCGGCCACAGAGATTTGCATGCATTTTGCACAATGTCAATGGTTGGTTTGTAGCTTCCAATTATTACCCACGCACTGCAGATGATCACTCCTTCCTACCATCCATCTGGAGAAAGTACTGATCCCCAGATCTGCATCTGGCCTCTGTTTTTCCATCTCTGAATGTCTTCTTCTGATTTTCCTGGAATTTCAAGTCTTCTGTTTACTTCCCATCTGATTCCAGCCCTTTTCACTCCAGGCTGTTCATATCTTATCATAAGATTTTTAGTGTGGGCTCTTGCTCTTGTCTTTGTATCTTGCACATAGTCATCTTCGTCTGGATGTGTCCATTCAGTTGCCCATGCTAAATAAGCTGTTCGGCCCATGACCCTTTGCTCGGCAGAGTGCAACGTGAGATAGGCAGTGTGCTGTCTGAACATCTATTTTAATAGCTATGAATATCTTAGACTTCCCCATACTATAAGGCATGAGTGCACATACATAGCATTCCTCCTTTGAGGTTCTCTTGCCTACCTCTTTCATGTGCTGAAAATACATATTGTTTCTCAAATGAGCTGCGCTGTCTAGATAATCATTCAAGTCGTGATCATCTTCCCTTGCACTTCTCTTAGGTCTCCTTCTCGCCTCATGAGCTTTTATAATCATCACATGAAGTATATCTGCATAATTCCTTCCCACTGGGGAATCATAGGGACATTTGTCAGTACAATTGGTGTCTTTACATGTGCTACTGTTGTAGGAACAGTCCCATAAGGTCTCTTCCTATTGGCATAATACGAAGGTAAACGAGAATCATGAATAACTTGCAATGCTGACCTCCCCTCAAAAGGAAGTTTAGACCTATCTGTCACAGGACTAGGCGCTTTCATATGCACCGGTGGAGTAGGAACAATCACATAAGGCCTTGGTGGTCTTACACTTGCCACATCTGGCCCTCCTGCTGCATAGGAAGATACACAGGAACTACTACCTTGTTTGGATCTACATAATACAGTATGTACTGTGAGAGAAAGTAGAATGATAATGAATGTAATGCATGTGTAGATAATGTACCAGTAAGTCCAACGTATACAACAATAGCCTCTTGCACGTCATGGTGGTCTCTCGTTGTTTGTCACATTATTATTGCTATCAATGTTGCCCATTTTCTATGTTTACTTTTAAGAAAGGAAAAACCTAACTTTAATCGGGCAATCTCATACAATTTTCTGTCAACTGTCGAATCTTTTCCACGAGCTGCTGGCTGATTGAAGGACAATTAACTGGATTTTGGATAAAGACAAAGGCGTTGTCTTGTCGCCAAACAAAATTAGGATGAACTTCCAGCAAATAGCAAAAGATCAAGGTCTGCAGATTATGTATATCTTCACTAGATAAGCTCATCAGGATGCTCACTGTGTTGTCTCAGACAATAAACAAACTTGCACAATTATATCACATAGCAATTGATTAATTGCTGGTTGATTCCTAGGGTCTCTCAGGAATACACACGTGTTGGTTTGATGTCCAACAAGGTGCAGGCGTTCCTCAATCAAGAAATAAAAGACCATTCCAACTAGTTTGAGCATCTTCGTCAGACAGAGGCTTCTGTGTTTTCCATACAGTACTCAGGCAGTTGGGGGATTTGCTCCATTATGGCTGTGAGCAATCTCCTCACCACAGGACCACTTTTAGGATCTTGCAAAAATATGTCAGTAGTTCTCCCAACCACATTAGGATATGCACGAAGACTGAAGTGGAAAACAGTAAGAATGATCCGATGAACATTGCCATTAGGCACCACCATGGGGACTTCCAAAGAGAAACTCAGTGAGAAAGGAATCGGGGTGCTGCTCCCTCTTCCAATTGTCAAAGATGAACTTTAGATCTGGCATTTCTTTTCCCTTTAAGACTTCAATATGTCTCAGACCAATGTTAGCAAGCTCCTGTGGCTCAAGAACAATAGCTTTTCCTTTCACTCCTTGTTTAGCAGCCACAAAGAGTGTCTCCAATGAACCACAGTCCAATGAACTCTTTATCTGTCTACTGGACTTCCTCATCATCGATCTAGTCTGCACATGCTGAACTACTTCCCCAGGGCTTTCTTCCGAATGGGGTGGTGGTGCAGTGGTCTTGCCGGTGTAGCTCTTCACATCTCCCACGAACATCCAAGCGTGTTTTCTAACACCTTGACTGCTGATGGAGTAACGTTCTCGACAATGAAGGGACCATTAAACCTGAGTTGATGCCATTTGCGGACAAAGTTCTGGATCAAAACCTGATCTCCGGGGGAAAAGCTTTGGCAGTAGAAGTTCATTTGATCCGGTTGCTGTATGGTCTTCATCTGTGTTCTGGGACCGACACCCCGTCCGTTTGACTTGGTCTGAAATGACAGATACTTGTAGTCATACATGTTAAGTACGCACGTAGCTCATCTATTAACAATTCTGCTGTTGTCTGGGCATCACTTCTAGTCCTCAATGGAGGAGTGAGAGGCATTCTCATTCGCCTCCCCGTTACTAGTTCATGGGGCATAAGATGATGGTCAGAGCCTGGTTGATTCCTCAACGCATATAATGCAAGAGGCAGGCAATGCAGCCATCCTTTTTTCAATGTTAACTTACGCATGGGTTGTCATGCCTGCGCCATGGGCGCATCCATTTGCGCTCAATATGGACTATTTGTTTATCATTTATTTACAACAGACTCTTGGATCAATCTATATTTACTTTGGGGACTTTATTTCCCATTTGCGAGACTTTGGTGCTTTATTATTTTTTCCAACAAACTACGCATACCACAATGCACTTGGCTATAAGCATCGATTCCTGGCTGTTCCTATTGGTCATCAAAGGAACTACACCCCCCAGAAGCCCTAGGGATTGGCTCTGCTTCCACCAACTAAGGAACAGATAGGGAAGTTGCCGATTGTCTGCAGGTGTGCTTAGCCAGGTGCAACCAATTAGCCTGCCTCTGTGCTGGGCTAGGCAGTATAAAAGGCTGCTGCCTGCAGTGGCTCTGCCTCTTGCATTGAGAGACCTTCCTCCACCTTTCGTGTCTTTCTACGGATCTTTGTATGCTGTTTACCATCACTCCTGCTTGGACCCTGCCTTGCAGCTTGCTACACCCTGCTGCCTACAGCCCTAGCCTTCTGGGCTCCCTGCCTCAGTCCAGCTCCTCTGGGCTTCCTGCCTTGCAGCCTGTTACTCTTCGCTGCCTACAGCCATAGCCTTCCAGGCTCTCTTCCTCACAGCCCTGCTCCTCCGGGCTCTCCACATTGCAGCCGATCACGCTCTGCTGCCTTCCAGCCTCCGCCCTTGCCCTGCCGGGCTCTCCACATTGCAGCCGATCACGCTCTGCTGCCTTCCAGCCTCCGCCCTTGCCCGACCGGGCTTTCTACATTGCAGCTGATCACGCCTTGCTGCCTTCCAGCCTCGCCCTTGCCCTGCCGAGCTCTCCACATTGCAGCCGATCACGCTCTGCTGCCTTCCAGCCTCCGCCCTTGCCCTACCGGGCTTTCTACATTGCAGCTGATCACGCTCTGCTGCCTTCCAGCCTCCGCCCTTGCCCTGCCGGGCTCTCCACATTGCAGCTGATCACGCTCTGCTGCCTTCCAGCCTCCGCCCTTGCCCTACCGGGCTTTTCTACATTGCAGCTGATCACGCTCTGCTGCTTTCCAGTCTCAGCCCTTGTCCTCTGGGCTCCCTGCTCTGCAGCCTGCCTCACTCCGGCTGCCTACAGCCCTTGTCCTCTGGGCTTCCTACTTTGCAGCTGATCACGCTCCGCTGCTTACTACCTACCTTTTTCCGCTGGGTTCTCGGCCTAGCAGCCCTCTACAGTCCTCTGCAACCTTCTACGGTCAGCGGCCCTGCCCCTCAGGGCTCACTCCTTGCTGCCCGGTCCTTCTGGGTTCCTTGCCGTGCAGCCTGCTTTACTCTGCTGCCCTAAGCCCTTTCCCTCTGGGCTCTCTACCTTACAGCCCTGCTCCTGTGGGCTTGCTCATTGCTTTCCTGCTCCTCTGAGCTCTCAACCTTGTTCCTTACTGTCCTCTGCTATCCTATCCTGTTGCACGACTTTCCCTTCATTTCCTTCTGCTAGTTTGCTATCAACCTCCTTTTCCTGGATTTGTCTGTAAGTATCTTCTCTTGTCCTGTTTTGTAGACCCTTCTGTACAGAGCTTGTCTGTTGGTTCCCATCAGTCAACCTCTGCCCCTTCCCTTGTCTCGTTTCTACATTACAGACACCCATAGCTGCTGTTCCAAGTCATGAGCAAACAGCGTGGGCCTCTGTTATAGCAAACTGTGCAGAAGGCTTGAGTATTTCCTAAGGTTCGTGGAATACTCTTTTCCTATATCTGCATACACCCCAAGAGGGAATTCATTCTGTACCTTTCCTTGCTACTCTTGCCTACTCTTCGTTCTCTTTCCTTTCAGCTGTGTGTGTGCGCTTCTCTGTCCACTTTATTTAGGCACAACCACCCAAACCCTTTTTGGGTGTCCTGTGCCACTCTTAATAGAGTGCCATCCCTGACATGGGTATCCTCTCTTTAAGCAGGCCATTGAGTCTCTCACAGACCCTGTTGGCTTGTGGATGACAGGCCGAAGAAAATGTATGTTTTATACTGAGCAATAAGCTGATCTGCTTGAATACTTCATTCACAAAATGTGGACCATTATCTGATCTTAATACTTCACATACTCCCCATCTAGGAACTACTTCTCGAACTAGGAACTTTGCAGTGCAAGTGGCATCTGGATGTTTGCATGGGCCAGCTTCGACCCACCGTGAGAAGGGGCACACCACCACTATCATATATCTATAGCCATTACAGACTTGCAGCATGTCAAATTAATCAATATGAAAATGTTGAAAAGGACCATTAGGTTGAGGTATGACTCCTCTGACTGTTCGCAGCGTGTGCCCAGCAGTAAACCTTTGACATACAATGGGCCTCATTACATGGTAGGCGGTAACCATGGCGCTATTAGCGCCATGGTTGCCACCGGTACCGTACCGAGTCCGCCATGGTGAATGGTGTAATTACCGCCACATTCCAAGGTGTGTGGGGGCGGTAATTCCCCATTCACCATGGCACTTCCCCCATTCCCTTTGAGCCCCTATAGGGCTCAATGGGAATGGGGAAGGCAGCAATTACGGTACCGCAAATTGCGGTACCATGATTGCCTCCAAGGTCCCTTTGCGGGCCCTCGTAGTAAGGCGGTAAGGGTTTACCGGAAACCCTTACCGCATTCCGTCTAATGAGGCCCAATGCAATTTACTACATAAAATGCAATGTGTTCTAACAAATTTGGTACAAACCATTCCTCCGCAATAGTTGCCACAAGGCTTTCCCTAGTGACCTGCACAGCGTAGTGTAGCTGTTCCAACGCCACCCTTAATGGAGGTACAGGTATCACTGGTTTACCAGTGCTTTCCTGTCACCACAATGCTTCGGAAGGGGATAAAGAACACCCCCTCCGTGTCCACAGATCTTTCTCATCCTGTGGTGCTTCACCCTGAATTTCCATTAAATGTGTCTTTGACAAGTTATTCAAACTTTCATTTGTAATTATTATCACCACCATTCTTTCATTCAAATCAGCCTTTGGACTGCAGCACGCTTTACATATTTTAAATAAATAAAAAATAAATAAATAAATAAAAGCGCATAATATCCTTTGAATATGCAACTCATTTTGCTTCTTCGTCTGCGACTTGGTTTCCGCGTGAAATAAAGTCTGCTCTCTTAGTGTGCGCTGCTCACTTAACGATTGTGATGACTACTGGGAGATGTAGTGCTTTAAATCTATCCAATAAGGAGGCATATTGCACTGGAGTGCCGTCCGCTCGGAGTTAGCTCCTCCTTTTCCAACGTGCTAGCCCTGCGTGTACTGTCGACATCACATAGGCGGAGTCACTGTACACGGTTACTTCCTTGTCTGCGTGGTTCTCGAGCACGACAATCAGTGCCACTAATTTTGCAGCTTGTGCTAAAAAGTGAGACGGTAGGTGTGCGCTTGTCATTACTTTGAATTCCCTGTTAGCCTTGTGCCTTATAACAAGGGCACCTGAATATCTTTGCCCATCGGTTTGATCGATCCGTGATGAACCATCAATAAAGAGGGTCTCTCCGGCTGTCAGAGCATTTTCTTTCATTCTCGGAATCTCATCATAGAATTCCTCATAATTCGAGCAATCATGTTCATGCTCGTCTTCTACCAGTGGTTCAGCTACAAACGTGGCAGGATTCACCGTTTTGCATCTCACTGTTTTAATCACTGGATTTGATATGACCTCCTCATAAGCAAAAGCTCTTTGAGGCGTCAGTGTACCTCTAGGCTTTTCCAAAACAGCAAATAATGCATGTTCAACAAACATCGTCATCGAACATCTTATACTAGCAGACTTCTCAATAGCTAACGCAGTGGCTGCCAAAGATTGTTCACAGGGGAAGTAAGCCCTCATTACTGGGTCCAAAATCCCACTGTAATACGCTAAAGGCTTGTACCCCAACGTGGTTCTCTGCAGGAGTACTGCCATCATAACGTTTCCTTTTGTGTGCCAGAATAAAAAGAATTCCTCAGAATAATTTGGGATCCCCAAAACTGGAGCTGTGCAAATTGCCTTTTTCAGCTCATCAAACCTTTCCTTCATTTCCTCAGTCCATACCATTTTTCCTGACTTACTTGAGCCTTTTTCAGGGCCTGCAACAATGGCCTTGTGTATGAACTATAATCAAATACCCTTGCCCTCACATTATTGCATGGTCCCAAAAATTGCTGCATATGCTTTACCATGTGTGGTTTCGCTGTCTTCAGAATGGCCTCAGCCCTTTCGGGTGTAACTTTTGTTCCTTCATGCTAAATTAACTGCCCTATGTATAACACCTCTTCTTGGCATTACTGCATTTTTTCTTTGTCCACTTTATATCCTTTCTCAGTTAAAATAACCATTAGCTGAACTGAATCACGTCTACACTCCTCTTCTGACATGCTGCAAACCAAAATGTCATCTACGTATTGCAGCACGGTACTTGGCAAATCAATATTGCTGCAGGACTCTGTTGAAAATCGATGATGACTCACAGTACCATTGAGGCAATCTTGTACTTTTTAACTTAGTCTGTCTGAACGTAAATGACGTCGGATCTTGAGAATCTTTATGCAGTGGGATTAAGAAAAACACATTTTTCAAGTCCATCGCAGTGAAATATCGAGCCTCAACAGGAATACTACATAAAATCGTCGCTGGATTAGGAACTAGAGGAAACTCTGCCTCTACAATCTGATTAATTGGGCGCATGTCTTGAATTAAACGCCACAACCCCCCCTTCGAATTTTTTTTACAGGATACACGGTCGTATTACATGGTGACTCTGACGTCACTAAAATAGCTTGGTCCATCATGGCAGATATTGTTTTGAAAATACCCTCATCTGCCTCCCGAGACATGAGATACTGTCGTGCTCGAGGTAAAATTGCTCCTGGCTTCAGTTTAATCTCAACCTCCAACCCCTTTTAATAGGCCTATGGCATAGGGGCCCGTAGTCCTAAAGAAACTGGCACTTTCGCCATGTCTTCATCAAGAAATGCAGGACGTTGTCTCACTATCATCATTCTCTGTGGGATCTCGCGTTTTTCTGATCCTGCCCAATATGTAATGCTCATCTCGAGCACCACTTCATTATCAGATGGGTCATCTATAAACATGTCCTCAACGGTGACGTCAGTTAATCTATAACCTTCTCTGATAGCAATTACTGTGCTCCATGATATGCCATTGTCATCAAATCCTATGAGCATAGCCAAAACCCCTCGTACTTCATACAGCTGCTTGTAGCTCTAAGGGAAAAATCTGCCCCCCTTCGTCCATAGGGATCTCTGCTCTGAAGATGTCATGTTCCATGCCCCATTACCCCCTCAGGTATAACAGCCCCCTGGCAGCAATGGGGCTAAAGCCCTTCACAATGGCCCCAAGGGCCTTAAAACTCCATCAGAAACATACATGGAGTCAGTCCTGGTGCCTTTGGTGCCAGGCTCATTATCAGGAATAAAGTAATACCAGTTTTGGACCTTAATCCAACATGGAGGCCTATTACACAGCTCAGTTCTTTAAAACCAAGCCAGGCGGTCTAGTGTTTTGGGTGTGGCTGGGCCTGGAACTACTTGGCCTGGAACTACTTGGCCTGGAACTACTTTACCTGGGCTATTTAAACCACACCCAAACAGCAGAACACGCTTCACGTTATTCTGCACTCCTGCAGCGTAACGCTCAGTGTCCAGCTCATCTGCTTCTCTGGCGGACCGATCATGAAGCCCTAGATCCGGATTCCACTAATAACCTGGAAGAACAAGAACAGCATTAGCGAGCAAGAGCACTTAGCTATGAAGTAACCGGCCTTGAATCCATCCTCCGCTTCGCTTACCTCGCCCATCTCCGGAGTTCGCCGCAACCTGCAAAGGTAAAGAAACAAGGACAGCATTAATAACAATTCTTACCTGGGCAAGCAGCGAGTCCTGGCAGCACCCTGCACTTCGCTGACCTCGCCCATCTCTGGGTTTCACCGCAACCTGCAAGGGAGAAGGAGCTAAAAAAGAATCTTCCACGCCAACTCATGGTTCAACCAAGACCTACGAGACCTAAAAACACTCAAGACATGGGGCCTCATTACACGGAAGGCGGTAACCATGGCGCTATTAGTTTACCGATTCCGCCATGGTGGATGGCGGAATTACCGCCCCATTCCAAGGTTGGCGGGGCGGTAATTCCCCATTCACCATTGGCTCTTCCCCATTCCAATTTGAGTCTCCACAGGGCTCAATGGGAATGGGAAAGGCGGTAATTACAGTACCGCAAATTGCGGTACCGTAATTACCGCCAAGGTCCCTTTGCGGGTCCCGTCCTTAACGGCTGGTAAAACCAGTCGTTAAGGTAGGGACCCGCGAAGGGACCTCGTAGTAAGGCGGTAAGGGATTACCGGTACCCTTGCCGGGACCGGTAATCCCTTACCGCCATCCGTGTAATGAGGCCCATGCTCTTAAAAAATGGCATTCCTGCCCCTCTGCCCCTCTGCATGACTCATACCTAACTACTGCTAAACAATACAACAACGCCATAGCCAAAGCCAAAGCTGCTACATACAATACTAGAATCGACAATGCCCAATCACACTTAAAAGAAATATTTGCTATCTTCAATGAGCTAGTCGTACCTCCTACGTCCATACATCAAACGGTCAAAGACGAGAAATAGTGTAATGACATTCAGAAGGCTATGCTTGACAAAATAGACCTACTCCAAAAGAAAATCAAAGCCAACCTTGACAATCTATCCAAATCCCCCCACAAAACACAGACCCCCGCTAATACTAAGCTCCCTATCCAACATGATAGCAACCCACCTCCGCCATTTACCTCAGAAAGGTAACCACTCGTGAGGTCCTACTCATTATGAAACAAATAAAACCCTCACTCTGCAAAGGGGACATCTGTCCAGCAAACATAATCAAAGACTGTGCTGAATCCCTAGCGCCGTTCATTGCAACCTTTATCAATGCATCATTTGCCACTAGCTCAGTACCCTCCTCTCTCAAGGAAGCCTGGGTTCGTCCACTGCTAAAAAAGCCCACCCTAGACCCAGACTCAACCAACAACTACAAGCCAATCACAACAGTGCCATTCTTGCTGAAAATCCTGGACAAGGCTGCTTATCTACAGATACAAGCCTACCTAGAATTGCACAACATCCTAGGCAAGACAGTCGGGGTTTCGTCCACGCCATGGCACAGAGTCAGCGCTACTCGACCTAAAAAACCAACTCCTAAGAAATATGGATAAAGGCAAATGTGCCATCCTCCTACTCCTTGACCCGTCAGCTGCGTTCGACCTAGTCAACCATAACATTCTAAAGACACACCTCACCAATACGGTTCACTTCTTTACAGAAGCCACAACTTGGATCTCATCCTTCCTGGAGGGCAGAGCTATGAGGGTCTACTCGGACGAAGCGTCAGCCACTCCCTCCCCTATTAACTGCGGAGTACCACAAGGTTCCTGCACCTCCCCACACTATGCAACCTATTCACACTCCCTCTATTCAACGACCTAGAAGATTTCGGCATAACATTCACCAATTATGCGGACGATACACAAATTCTTCTCCCATTATCTGGTGATTACGAACAAGAGTTAAAAACCCTACAAAACACATATGCTATCATCCAGGCCTGGATGGCAGCCAATTGCCTCTGTCTCAATGGAGACAAGACAGAGATCCTACTGGTGGGACCAAAAGAATCCCTCAGTAAACTAGACAACAAATACAGTAACTTCCTAATTGAGAACTCTGTAATCTCAGTCTCCTCTGCTGTAAAAACTCTGGGAGTATACCTAGACTCAACCCTGTCCATGGACAGACATGTTAGTTACATCTACTCCTCAGCAGCACTAACAACTAAAATAATCAATGCAGTAAAGCCTCACCTATCCACTGTAAACTGCCTCAACATCGCTAGGGCCACCATAGGTGCCAAATTGGATTATTGCAACGTCCTCCTACTAGGCACTTCTGCCAAAAACAGAAATAGACTTCAAATCACACAGAACAATGCCTTGAGAGCAGTCCTCAATATTTCTAGGAGGGAACACATCTCCCTAGCAAGACAAAAGGCCCACTGGCTCCCAGTCAAAGAACGCATCCAGTTCAAGACTCTCACCATTACCCACAGATCCCAATCTGCCCCTAGCTACCTTACTGAGGGTATAAAACCAGTCCAGGGACCTGTATGCAAACCAACTCTCAGTCCCCAACTTCAACAGAGCAAAAGCTGGCGGTTCGAGCTTCGAAGTTCTAGCTCCAAAATCTTGGAACTCTCTACCTCCCAAACTGAGAGCAGAAACATCCCTCATGGCCTTCAGAAAGGCACTGAAAACCACCTTATTTAAGTGACTCCTACTTAAAACACCACTGCAATGTGAATAATGTCCATAATTTACAACTGTACCCATGCTCACTGTTCCCATGTAACCTTGGAACTTTAGCTATGTCTGTAACCATGTTCCCATTGTCTTGTTATATTCACCTATGCCAAGTAAACTTTCTTGTAACAGCGCCACGATGCCCGAGGGCAGCTGTGCGCTTTTAAAAATGCAAATAAATAAACAAGGTCAGCATTAACAAAGCACTTACCTGGGCAAGCAGCACTTCGATCGCTCATCACTCTGGAACATCACCGCAACCTTTACAAAGAAGATAAGAGAACATATGTTAGCAATTAACACCAATAAACAGAGCAGCGCACCGCGCATCAATAACTCACCGTGGTCTTTGCCATCAGCACGGCAGCTCCAAGATCGCAACCATCCCTGTGAAAACAAAAGAGACATTGTTAGAGAACAGCGTAGTGGAGCAAGACGCAGAGAAGACAGAGAAAACAAAGGGAAAGAAAGAGACAGAATAAAGACGGAAAAGAAATTATAACTCACCTGGAAGACAGCAAGCAGAGTCGGAGTCACAACCGGTTTGGACCCGACATAAGGGCGCACAGACCAGTGAAGCAACTAGGTCCACGGAACGCCCGCACCAACCACGCGCTACTGCACAGAGACGCAGGACAGAGAGTTCAACGCACAAAAACCTAAGGTGAGCAATAACCCCAAGGGAGGGGATTTGGACCAGAGGGAGGTGGGAGTCCACCCATCACAGAGCCAGTATCTTAACCCTCCATTCTCCTGTTATAGGCGATACCCAACGTCTGGCACATAACCAAGCAGAGAGGGTTACAGGATAGTGCTTAGACCTCCATCCAGTATCGTGTGGCGCCCCCGTGGATACCAGGTGAGCGTAACAGAAGATAAACTCATCCGGTATTCTCATGGTTTTACCCACTAATCCAGGCAGCCATGTTAACAGGATACGTACCCTATTATGCAACACCTCTAGTTCTAACGGTACTCCTCGTATGGCTATTTGCCCTGTGAACGCCATAATAAATTCGCTCACATTTAAATAATGTATTCCTGGTGTTGAACACACTATGCCTTCATCAGTAACGAAATAGTCATATGCAGCTTTGTCATTAAATCTCGACCCTGTATATTAACTGCTGTCTGCTTTGATTACAACAATGGTACAGAGATATCACATTCTCCTATAGAGACTGGTAATTCTTCAGTAAAGGAACTCTACTTATAGCTCCTGTGAAACCTTGAGCATTCATGGCATTACCTGAGAGTAAAAATATTCCCTCTCGTATACATGAGCGAGTTGCACCCGTGTCTACTAAAAAAGATAAAGATCTGCCTCCTATCGTAACGTCAACCCTTGGTTCCTCTTGAGGATTTGGCATTACTGATAGTACTGAACACATCAAGTCACCCAGTGAGCTGTCCTATGGCAGGTACATGCTTATTCCTGTGCCCGTGAAAGGATTCCCTCCCTCAACAGTAACACCCCCTATCCTAGGAGTTAGCAACTGTTCTGTGTTTGTGCTTTGCGATATTTGCATGGTTGCATGCTGTGACTGCCCTTGTGGCGGACTCAATGGTGCTTGCTGTGGTTGCAAAGCCTGTTGTATTCTCAGCACTTGTGCTTGATACACTGTTTGATCTTGGGCAAATATGCAGGCCGATAGGCGGTCCCCCCTCTTGGAACTGCCCATTCTGTACATATCCTTGGCTCCCACATGTTCGTGCTATATGCCCTGTCATTCCACATGTCCAACATACAGGAGGGAACTAATTTGTCCTCCCTGCATGCCTAGATTATCATTCTGTATAGGCTGAAACCCACCTTGGTTATTCTGGATGTTCCCTTGATTGTTCTGAAAAACTCCTGTTCCGCTGAAGGTTCCTCTACCTGGTGGTATAAATCCATTCCCTCCTTGATTGAACTGCCGTTGGTTATTCACCTGCGGCATACCTACTGCTTGCTGCAATCCCTGCCCTTCTGCACTAGTTCAGATTGCCCCTTCTATAGCATAATTTGATAGCTTCTCCAGTACCAGCTTAGCCTCCTTAAGCTTCCTACCTTCTTCTTTCTTTTGGCTTTGCTATTGTAACAACCAGCAATGATGCCCATCTTCAAATGTATTTCGAGCTAAGGTTTTGCCTCCATACCCACCAATTTATTGAGCTTTCTCTGCACCTTGTCTGGCAGCCCTTGACATAATATATGATAGAATACAGGTTTAGGTTTCCCTCACGGCTTGCGTGTTTCCAAGCTCCATTGCTATTGGAAATTCTGAATATAAATCAACGATCCTCCGCTTCCTGCATCTTGCGTGTAATTATAGCTCCCGTGTCCGAAGTGTCTGGCTACAGCACTTAAAGCGCTTTCTAAACTGACGCTCTACAATTATTAAACAGTGGTCCATCGTGAGCAATGCTCTGAGCAGTGACACCTACGTATCCTGCTCTCAACCAAATGTCATCAGCTCTCTCCCCAAGTATAGCTGCTAGAAGACCCTTGATGTCCCCTATTGCTAATGTATTTCCTCCCATAATTTTCTCTAATTCATAGATCCATTTTCCAGAACCCAACATTAAACTTGGGAGTTTACACCTTAAATTATCCTTATCATTCTGGGGCCAAGGAATATACTGTGGTCTGACCCCTCCTTTCTCTAACAATGGAAATTGTGAGATCCCAAATTCGCATTCATCCCCCATCAGCTGTCTGTCCAGAGTAGGGACAATGGTTCCACACCCTCTTCTTCCCGGTAATGACCTTAGCCTACTCACATAAGGTGGCGAGTCTCCCTCACAGTATGGAACCATCCTTTAGGTCGATCTAGCCACGCCAGAGGTTCTTTCACTCGAGATTTAGGTAGGTCTAGATCCTACTTCTCTATCTATTCATTGTTGGTCCTCATGTCATGATAAACTTTATCAATTTTCTCCCCAATGCTTCGTATATCAAAATCATCTTCTAGATTTGCTCTAGGCAGCCCTGGCATTGGTTCATGTGTCGGGAAGAATTCCTCTTCATGTGTCGGGAAGAATTCCTCTATGTCCTCCCATGCTACTGCTGGATTAGGTTCCATTAACTTTTTCTCTATGCGATCAATGTCACGTGCCGTGCCCTTATTCTTCTCTTAGGTTCTATTTCCCTGTCAAGCTCTCTTGGTTTCCTTGCTTCCTCTCTTATCCTTTCCTTTTCTTGTCTTTTCACCTCTCTTCTCTCGTTTGCTCTACACACTTCTTCATCTCTTTGTCTCCTTTAACTTCTGTTCTTCTTCCTCCTTTTTCTTTTCTGACTTCTCATTCTTCAATTGCTCTTTTGTCTATTATCATACTTTCTTTTCTCCTCTGCTCTTTTTTTTTCAACTGCTCATCTTGATACAGTTGTTCCCGTCTCTGTCTACTCTTTACCTCGTCCTCTTTCAATCGTTTCTCTCTTCATCTTTTCTTCCTGATTTTCCTTTTGCCTTATTTCCTTGATGCTCTTTCCATTAGGTTTGAGCAATATCTGACCGCCCATCCATTCATTTTGTATGAGCACTACCTCGTCGGCTTTCTTTTTCTCCTTTCCATCTTTTTATTTCCCTCTCTATGTCTAGAGACATGCCTGGTCGGTCACTTCTTTCCTTGTCCCGTGGGACTTTAGGAATCGCATCTCTTTCTGGAGTCTTTTCAGGACTCATCGCTGCTACGTGCAGGTGACTTATACGTTGGGTTACTATACCCCGCTGCTGCCTTGAGCTCTCTCAAAGGATTTAGGATATAGTCCTTCATCTTTTATACTATCGCCATTTACTTCAGGTGCTGTAGGGGGATCAGAAGGCTCTTCACCCCACTCTTTACACTGATTAAGCATTCAGTCCTCAGGAGATGCGTCTTCCCTTTCCTCCTGGTACATTTTCCAGAGATCTAAGCTTGCTAACCTTTTTTCTAACTTTTTGCCCGTATATGCTGCATGCAAATATGTCGTCATATGTTGCATGACCGCTTTGGCAGTGATCCCCCTTGTGGCCATGGCATGAACATCTTATCTGCCATACCCTTAAACCCATTCTGAACTGCTTTGTTTAAGCTTGGGTGCGTGTTTTGGCAGCTGTCTGCACAAGTGTATGAGCAGAGTAATATCCTCCATCATGACTTAGTCACAATTGACTGTCACTACTTACTGTTATTTCATTCAAATAAATACTTTCCAGAAAAATATTACAATATGAGCATGCACCAATCATCGCAGCTCACGTTTTACTTCAGTCTATCTATTCACTGAACATACTCTTACGTCCCATCCCCTTTCCTCCATACTGTATGGGCATCCCTCGCGAGGGACGGGAGACGGAACCTTTTTCACCAGAAAGATCGACTTCCCCTTTACATGTAGAGGCACGCGGGGGCTCGGCCCTGGAAGCATGCGGTCACCTGACTCCCCCGGCGCATGTCGACTTCAACAGGCTTCAGCCCCTTTGCCTCTGCTACCTTGGCCCCGACCACGGCTGGGACGGTTGCTCCATGTGCTGTTCCTTGACACCTCAGGCTCTGGAAAAAACAGACTAGCTAGGTGGAGGGAGCTCTTCCAGATGTCACCTCCGAAGGACCTCAAGGACTTTGTCAAACTTCGTTCGAGGCTAAAGACAAGGCCTCTATTCAGCATAGCAACCCGCAAGGGCGACTCCTTTCCGAAGAAGGGCCCGGCCAGGAGGGGCCTGTCGGGCTCTAGGACCAGCGCACGTACTGAGGCTAGTCCAGCTACCGGCCTTATGGCCGAGCGGTCTCCTGATCCTTACGGTATCGGTACTGAGCGACGGCAAGGTTCTTATACTGGGCTTACTCCTGAGGGGCAACCCCCTAGTAGCGGCATCATGTCCGAGGGGGTGCCTTCACGCGGCACTACCATCAGTTCTACCGAGGGCATTCCAGGCTCCAGCCTTAGGTGCAGGATAGGCCTTACGTTCCAACACCAAGCGTCTTGGACGGGGCTGGTTCCAGCGAGCCAGGCACCATGACTCCGGCACGTGGCACGCAGCTCGACAAAATGGCTGCTGCACCAGGCAAAATGGCCACTCGTCTGGTACCTCTTCTAGCAGAGCGGGTCGCAAGAACGAGTTACAAGTTGGGACTTTGGTCAACCAGGTACGTGGCCTACAGCTTATCCATCAGCAGCGCAGGGCAGGTTCCCCCTGCATTCCAGAAAGAGCGTGCCCTGGCCCCAGCAGCCCGTGACCACTCCGTCAATATCTCCTGCCACCTCCTCAGACAGGTTATTCGAAAGGTTTTTGGCGCTGATGCAAACACCCCAGATGGGGTCTATCCTTCGGGATTTTATCAGGGACATGCTCCCTCAGGTCACCCCACTGGTACCCTTAGTCATTCCTCCAATGGTTCCGGTGCCTCAGGCCCCAGCACTGCCTGCACTTCCTTTGCCGGCATCTGCTCCTGCCCCCATGCCTCCGGCAGTACAGGCGGTTTTACAGGCTCCGGTTCTCACACCGCAGCCCCAGTACCCCTCCACCAGTTCTGGATCCTCAGGGCACTCAGGCGGACACAGACTAGGAGGAGGACCCCGATACGCCATCGTCAGCGAGGGCCTTCCACGAACACCTTGCTGTCCTGGCGGATTATCTGGGCCTTCCTCAGCCAGAGGTTGAGCAGCCCGAGGAGGGAGTCCTGGCAGAAGTCCTTTTGCTAAGGCCCCCTTCCAAGATGGGGATCCCGATGCAGAAGGACAATGTTGCCCTGGGCAAGAAGGGGTGGCTCAAGCTACACTCGGCCCAAACTGTCAATCGGCGGCTCAACGCCAAGTACAGACAGCTAGAGGGGGATACACTTGCTTTAGGCTCATCCGCAGTCACACTCCTCGGTGATCGCTGCAGCGTCACTCTATTCTAAGCCTCAGTCGTCCTCAGTGCTGCTAGGCAAGGAGGAGAAGATCTTGGAGGCGTACAGGAAAAAACTGTACTCCAACACCTCCCTGCACCTGTGTCAAGCCAACGCCGATGCCATGCTGGCAGCTACTAACAAAAGCTCTGGTGGAAAATCGCGGACTTCCTCCCGGAACTCCCGCCCCAAAGCCAGGCTTGATTCAAAGCAGGACTAGGAGAAGCCAGGCTGGTAGCGTCCGACATCATGGAGTCCTCAGTGGCCCATATCGATACCTCTGGCCGGGCCATCTGCATCGTAACAGACATGAAAAGGATAGCCTGGATCTGGGCTACGAAGTTCAACCCGGACGTCCAGGAACACATATTAGACATTCCATTCGAGAGTAGTGACCTCTTCCACTCCTTCATGGATGAACAATTAGATAAAAAGAACATCAGCTCACAGACAGCTAAGTCTTTATTCTTACGAATGCCACGCCAAAGGCGTACATCCAGTCCAATCCACGCTCTGACAAAGGGCGGGTGTCTGGAGGGTTCTGAGGCTTCCAGGAACGGAAGTCCAGACAACCTGACTGTTCCCCGAGTCAGCATCGTAGGTAACAACAAAAGGGGGGGCAAGGGTTTTTTCCAATCCCCCTCCTCAGCAGCCTCAGGAAAAAAAGCATGTCACGCCCCTCCGGGTCCACGTGTCTCCGGTGGGGGACAGGCTTGCCTCTCACGTGCAGTTTTGGTGCCAAAACTTTTCAGTCCCCTGGATCCTAGACGTAGTCTCCACGGAGTACTGCCTACCGGTCCCTTCCTCTGCTCCCTCCTCCCATCCTCTCCCACAGATTGGGACAGCAACTCTGTTGGAGGAAGTCCGGTCGCTCGTAGAGAGCCAGGCAGTGGAAGAAGTCCCAGCCTTCCAGAGAGGATTGGGTTTCTATTCCAGGATTTTCGTCATACAGAAGAACCAGGCTGGCCTGAGAGTTGTGTTGGACCTTTCCACCCTCAACCTCTCCCTACCTCTACAAAGATTCAAGATGGTTATGCCAGCTCTCATTGCGGAGACACTGAACAGGGGAGACTGGATGTGCTCCCTGGATCTGAAGGACGTGTATCTGCACGCCCCGATTTGGCAACCGCATCGGTCCTTTGTGCTTCAGGATCATGGGCTGCCCTTTCCAGTACAAGGTTCGACCCTTTGGCCTCAGCGCAGCCCCCAGGGTATTCACCAGACTGATGAATGCGGTGGCAGCTCTACTCAGGGCCCAGGGCCACCGCATCTACCCATATCTGGACGATCATCTCCGGAGGCGGTTCTTCACACCTCTTTCGCGCTTATGAACACACTCCATGACCTGGGGTTTACTATCAATCTCGAGAAGTCTCAGCTGCAGCCCACGCAGAAGCTGACCTTCCTGGGCCTCATCTGGGACACCTGCTCCGAGAGGGTGTTCCCTTCAGAGGACAAGATCACGGCCATCAAGAGAGCTACTACTCACTTCCTCTCCAAGACAGTGACCTCGCTTGGTGGTACTAACACCTACTGGGCATTATGGCGGCGGGCCTTCTGGCCGTCCCCCACACGAGACTCAGGATTTGGAAACTGCAGCTGCACTTCGCAGCTTCCTGGAATCAGGAGAGGGGCTCGCAGTCGGAGCCTGTGGACATTCCTATGTCTCTCCGCTCGGACCTCCTCTGATGGTCCGCAGACTTCAACCTATGGCCAGGCAAGCCATTCAGGCAGCCTTTCCTCAGGTCACTGTCACAACTGACTCCTACCTGGAGGGCTGGGGAGCCACTCTGGACAACCACAGTCTCCATGGAGTCTGGACCCGGCAGGAGGAGGAGTCCCACATGAACTGGCTAGAGTTGAAGGCCATATGGCTGGCCCTCAAAGCCTTCCTCCCTCTCATAGAGGGCAAGACAGTACTTATCCAGACTGACAACTCCACCAGCATGTATTATGTGAACAAGCAGGGGGGGTACCAGATCTCCTCCACTGTGCCACCTCGCAATCAGCATGCGGGAATGGGCCCTGGAGAACATCTACCTCATTGCGGTCCACCTCCCGGGGGAGTCGAACCTGGAGGGGGACAGACTCAGCAGACTGGGGGTGGACAATTACGAGTGGCAATTGAACGACCTGATACTGGAGGAACTCTTCCTCAGATGGGGGCATCCCCAAGTGGATCTGTTTGCCTCCCACGACAACAAAAAATGCCGGCAGTTCGCCTCCTGGCAGGGGAAGGGCCCCGGCTCCCTGGGCGTTGAATTCCACCTACAGTGGAACTACATGTGGGCGTACGCCTTCCCGCCCACCCCCCTGGTCCACAGGGTGATCTGCAGGATAAAGCAATCGTGTCACCTCAGCGTCATTTCGATAGCTCCCTGGTGGCTTGCGAGACCATGGTTCTCCGAGCTGCTCAGCCTATCGGGCAGGCCTCCCATTCACCTACCGTTAGCCCCCGCTCTGGTCCTGACACAGCAGGGGGGCAGGGTGCTCCACCCTGCACCTCACAAACTTGCCCTTGCAGCGTGGTTCCTGAGCAAGTAACACTGAAAAACTTGAACCTGTCGCAGGCTAACCTGGACATCATTCAGGGCGCCAGAAGCAAAGCTTCCGGGAGCCAATACAAGAGCAAATGGGCTAGATTCTGTCATTGGGCCAGCTCTAAGGAGATCAACCCGCTCAAGTGTTCTTTGGATGATGTCCTCTCCTTTTCGGCGCACCTCGCACACTCCGGAGTGCAAGTCGACACATGCCGCACCTACTTGGCAGCCATAAGTGCCTACACAAATTCAGAGGAGGGTCTTTTTTCCTCCTCTAACCCTGTGGTCAAGCGGCACCTGGTGGGTCTCCACAGACTCTATCCGCCCGTAGGCCTCATCCAGTCTGGGACCTCAATGTAGTATTGGGCGCATTGGCCCACAAACCATTCAAGCCAATGGCTTCCGCTGACATCAGATTGGTTACCATAAAGACAGCTCTGCTCGTGGGCCTCACCTCAGCTTGCAGAGTCAGCGAGTTCCAGGCTCTCGTGGCCACAGAGTCCTACACCACTTTTTCACAAAGATAAGGTGGTCCTCCGGACGCAACCTGCTTTCCAACCCAAGGTCCCATCCGCCTTGCACCTTAACGAGGAGATTGTTCTACGTACTTTCCTCTCCAATCCCAAAGATGAACCTCAGAGAGTCTTGCATCGTCTCGATGTCAGACACGCTCTGAAGTATTAATTGGACAGGACCAAGGATTTCCGCAAGTCGGATGCCCTTTTTGTCACCTTCGGTGGGGCAAGGCTAGGTTATCAGGCCTGCATCTCAAGGTGGATGGTCGCGGCCATCAATGAGGCCTATGAGGGGCAACACAGGCCGGTTCCGGCCAATCTGCATGCCATTGCTATCAGCGCCATGTGCCGTGTCCAAGTCATCAGTAGGGCGGCCACCTGGGCCACCCCCTCGGCTTTTTGCAAGCACTACTGTCTGGACGTCGCCTCTAGGTCAGACACTGCTTTCGGGCAGGTGGTTCTGAGAAACCTGTTTGCTTAAGGAGGATCTCTACCCTGGGGCTACAGTCAGTTGTAATCGCCATACAGTATGGAGGAAAGGGGACGGGACGTAAGAGTAATTCATAGTTGCTCACCGTAGTGACTAATGTACTCTTAGTCCATAGTCCCCTTTCCTCCATACGTCCCACCATCCTCCTCCCTAATAATACTGGTGTCATTAGGCAATATTGCATATTGTCGACACGTCAATGGGGACTGAGGAGTGGCGCCGTTGGGTGGAGTCAGGCGAGCGCATGCTCCCTGGGCCGCCCCCGCACACCTCTAAATTTTAAGGGGAAGAAGATTTTTCTGGTGAAAAAGGTTCCGTCTCCCATCCCTCGCGCGTGTCGCCCATACAATATGGAGGAAAGGGCACGATGGACTAAGAGTATGTTAGTCACTATGGTGAGTAACTATTAATTTATCAGTTAACAAATGATCAAATTTCCAATCTCATTGTTTCCACCATAGTCTATTTCTTTTCTTATTTCTCAGTATTTCATTTCTTTATCACATATATAATATACAATCTTCAGACAGACAGACAATACTTGACAGACTGGCCCGGCCCACATATACTTTAGTCCATGCTCTTCGTGACTATATCTGCCCCTAAAAATTACTCTTATAGAGTATGAGTTGTCCTCGTTAACAATGCCTTGAACGTTCATAGCCTTTATACGTCCACTTGGGACTTTAGGACAAGCTCCTTCTAAACATCCTTGACGTAGGTTAACAGGCTTGCTATATAGATCGCTCCTCGTCTATATACCTTAAACTTTGACTCAGCTCATTTTTAAATAAATAATAAGATACCCAAACCAACCCTGCTTTACTCTATCCCCGTTATCACTCTTCCCCACTCAGTGCTCATTCAATTTGCCACCTCACTCGGCCTACTCACCATTTTCATTTTCGACTTCCGACCCTCAGGATCGTCTCCTCCTCAAACCAGCCACTTCAGCTTTCAGTCCACTTAGCTTCCTGTAGATGTCGGGAATGGATATCACTCGAAAACGAAGTACCCGTCCCATCTGTACTTGCAAGGTTTTTAAACTAACGGCCGCTATCTGCAGGGAACCTCGGGTTCTTCCAGTTAAATGGCGGAGGATGTGCAATATTTCCGGGACCCCAAAGCTTACTAGATGGATGGATTTTTAACCAACAGCTCTGCTACCACGTGAACTGGGGTGTCCGACCAGCCCTTTAAGACAAGGCAGCAATACTTAGAGACCGATGTAGATGCCGAATATTACTCCAACATCAATAATCAAAAATGGCTCAGGAAGTTGGCAAAGTGCGACTGTTTTAATATCAATTACCTAAAACAGGGAGTTAAAACGAACATCAACGCGTTTGCTCGATCTTCACACTCAATGCAAAACATAAAAAAAGGTTATATACTGAAAACTTGTCATTATTGACATCAATCTACGTTGCAATCTACAAAAACCTACTTGGGATGGTGATAGGCTTACAGGGAACATCTAAGTATACGTTCCATACTTGTCATGGAAGGTGATTTGATATCTAACATCAGGTGGGGCAACTAAGCCCTACTCTATTGCAGGTTTCTACGAGCGTCATCACATACACAACGTCCCATTGGTTATACAAACTATAGGGCTCTCTATTACTTGTCCCTCTATGATTGGTTGGCACCCTTGTACCCCTCTGTAATATTCCACCTATGCAAGCAGCATGCACGCTGGCACACAGGTGCTGGTGGGCTGTTTATAACCATAGCTTCCCACCAACTTGCCCTATCATCCATCATCACTCTTGCCATCTACTAGTCAATTAGGGCTTTGAATTCGGCCTTGGAAATGGTCTCTGTGCTGGAGAATACGAGGGAGTATAGCATACTCTGTCTTCTTGGTTTCGATATAGCTCATCATAGTGTCTATTTTCATCTGACCTCGTGAATGTAGACCATATTTTCAAGTCTTAGTGCATTTAAAATATTATTATTTGAGGAACCCTCACTTAAGGCAGAAGGTTTGTTCTTTTCACACGTTCTGTAATTGTTTATACGCACATCCAGGCCCATGGTGGCCTTGACTTCTTGGTGTTGATCCAACCAAGCCTTTCTTTGGTTTACCTCCATGGTTAAGTTTTCCCGATTTCTAACTGCGACACACTGAAAAAGTATTTCTGCTCACGGGATCCAGCTCTGCTAAAGTGTGCTGTGGAATCATCCATAGTCCTTACATTTCCTATGTTTATACGTTGGCGCATCGCCGCAATCTATTCACTACATAGCTAGCCTTTAAAAAGACTTTGTCTACTTGCGTTACTGCATCTGAACAATTATAAAATGACTTGATAGCTTCTTAATTATTTCTGTAGCACAGCATGAGCATCTTCATCTCAAGCCCCAAATGTTGCTCATACCTCCTCTTTAGAGCGTATAGAATATTTATGTTCTCTCGTCTCCATCTCTTCTGGGTGCGTCAGCTCTGCTTTTCATGATGTCACCAGTCTTCCCTTTTGCTCAGTTTTTACACTTCCTCCGGGATTTCATTCAAATGGCCATCATATTGTCGTGTATGCATTTATGGCTTTCTCAATGGGAATCTTACTTCCAGGATGCTTTTTGGTATCGGTATTCTTACTGGTAGTGCACGTGTCTCACACTCTGGCTCGCAACATATAGGCAGCATGGGGGAGGAGCTTTGGGTGGGGGTACTTGGCTCCACCTCTACACTGGCTTCTTGTGTCTGGCAGAGGCTGACTGGCAAATCAAGGTCTAGCTGTAAGCCAGGGCAAAGGAAGGTGCTGAGGGGCAAGGAAATCTAAGGTAAACGGATTGAATTAATAGTTAAAGAATGGAGCGAAAGGGGAACAGAGGTCTGAGAGGTAATTGGAAGAAACGGGGGTGTTGAGAATGTCTTGCAAGGGAAGGACACTGAAGGATGAGGAGTGAGGAAAGTAGGGTAAATGAGACTGAGGTACACATCTGGAATAGTAGGTAAGCATGTTGACTGTTGCTGAGATTTATGTCTGACCTGCATGCCACCCCACTCGAGCTTGGGACTGCTTGACCACCTTTCTTTTTCTGACTAAGGGATGCATACTTGCTTCATGAACATATGCTTCAATTACTACTTATGTTCTTTCTGGTTTCATTACCACGTGACTTGGTGCTTTGAAAGTACACACGATTGTACAGACTAACATTATGATAGTAAATATTCCTTATAATTATAATCTTAGTATTTTAGTCTGTTTCTTAGGTGCATTTGCTTCAGGATACAGGCGATTAATAGACTTTCCCCCTTGTATATACTTTGAAACACAGGTGTATTCAACAGTATACTAGTTTAGCCCTTGAATAACAACTTTGCAGAAATTATTTGTTTTATTTCTAATACTGAAGATGAAAAAGGAGAAGTTGAAGTCTCCCTTGCTTTCTGAATTGGAAACTGTATAACCAGGAAGACAGGGCTCAAATCCCCACCTTTCACATTTCATGCATTATGTGATCCTGAACCACACACTCTTCATTACTGTGCCTTATTTTCCTTACCCATCTGTAGAGGAAGCTTCACTAAAATGGGCTTTTAGTCTAAAGTGCTACTCTAGAAATAATGTTAACAATTTATGTTAAGCATGCTGGTGAGGAGTCAGGATGACAAGTGGGGATCTTATGTTGTGGGGTGTGGGTGCACAGGGAGCAGGTATGGGTTTTCCGTTGTGGGCTGGGAAGGCAGGAAGCTCGGTATGGGTCTTCGGCCAAGCCAGCTCATGTTTGACTCTGAGAGCAAAATTAGACCCCTGGTTTAGCAATGGCTCTGCTCTACCGATAGCTTTGCAACCTCTTTACATTGTTCTAAAACTAAAGATGAGATGGGAGGGAAGGAGAAGTAGCATACTGTCAAATTACAAACTAACACGTTGGAAACTGGGCTCAACTCCCAAGTTTCCCATTTCACCAATTGTATTATCCTGGTGAAATAATGTTGCTATGTTTGGGAAGTGGGAGAATTTCTAGTGGTGCGGGTCTGTAAGAAACCACAAACATAACTGAAAAATATGTTCATAAAAGGAAAGTAATGTCACTAACGGCTTCTATACATAGTTGAGAATGTGAGGAAGGGGGAGCGGTTGGTATTGAGATTACTTGTTCTGGAAGTTGGGGCCGCTGCACTGTGGGCTTTGGCCATTGTCCTAAGGGCCAGAAAAGTAAACTGCCCCCCCAGGCCAAATGTTTCCAGTGCTCCCCTGACTGTCCTCCATCTATCCTTAAAGGGGGCCCCGCCTTAAAGCATTGCTGTCGCTTGCGGGGACACGTCAGCAGCCATTTATAAAAGAAAATACTGTTGGAAAGGTGACTGGAAGGCAGAGCCGCCTTCATGAGTAAGCAATTGGTGCGTGGAACAGGGACCTGGAGGTAATGAAGATTACTGGTAAGTAATCAGGTCTGCAGTGCCTGCTTGCTCAATTGGGCAGGGGACAATTCAACGCTATTACATTTACCTTAAATAAAATGAAATTTAAAAATACAATTTTAATAGTTGACTGTCCAGTGTTCACAACAGGGAGACTTATGCGCAGTTTGGGGGCGATAATGGGGTTACTGCGTCCTTTCTTTGCTAACAAAGTAACACTGTGGCCGCTTTTTGGTTCACTAATGTATTGTATTTAGAACCGTGGTTAATATTTGTGAAAAGGATGCGACACCTTTGAATGCGGTTCAGGTGTAAATATATTATGAGACAATTTGAACAACGGCGTTCGTTCTGAAAAGAAAAGTGCTTTATAGGTTTTCAGTAATATCTTGATCGCTGAGGCTATTGGCCAGCGAGCGCTCCCAGCGGGGCGTTCACGGCTAAGTGCTTGCATTGATCACTGTCAGTGCAGTATCGAGGGAGCTGTGACCTAAAGCAAGAACAGAACCAGCTGAATTGCACGGGCCGGCCTGTCCATAAACCCAGTGATGCGTGCATGCCGAGTACTGAGCGTCTTCCAGGCCCCAGCTTCGAGCCTGTCACGCTGTGCTGGGTGGGTGGCTGGTACATAGACTCTGGCGACTACGCCGATCTCGTACTGCCTCCTGCTGGCTGGACCATAGAGGGTCACGCGCAGCTCGCCTGCTGACATCTGGCGGCAGGTGCCTCGAACTGCATGCTGTGCTGGTAGTGACGCTTGCCAGCCACTGGCTGGACATTGTTTTGGCCTGCAGCAGGTGGTGTATACCTTTCACAGAAACAGTGGGTGGGAGCAAGCACACGAAGGGTTTTGCCAAACCGAAATCAGGTTAGATTGCATTGCAGTACATAAGAATACAATAAATGTAGGTGGTAACCGGGTCGCACTGGGCCTTAAAATTGCCTCGGGCGTCGATTAAAAAAAGAGTGGCCCGTTGCAAATGGCAATTCATTCATTTTGTGACGCTGTTGGAATAGTAACCACGTTTTTTTGTTTTAATAACGTGTGATACGAAATATGCATTTTAAATACAATTTATTCAGCAACACTGGTCAAAATTACTAGCTGCAGAGTGAATTAACTTATCAAACTTGCCCAAAAAAAGTGGCCCACTTGACCCAAAAAGCAGGCCCACTCTAGTAATGTGTGTTTTTGGTTCGGCCCTGGGCCTCCTGCCCTATAGGCCAGTCCGAGCCTTGATGGTAAGTGTGGCTGCATAGCTTTCTGCACTGGCCTTCTCTGAATGTGCTTTCTTAATGTGCCGCTCTGACTTGCAAATGTTAATCCAAAGGCTATGTTTTCTTTGTAGGTGGTTCGGGATGTCTTGCTCATTGGTCACCGACAAGCTTTTGCCTGGGTGGATGAATGGTATGGTAAGTGAGCGTCCTAAAGCCACGGGCATAGAAGCCTTACTTTTACAATGTGCACTCTCAAATGCAAGCTTGAGCTGGTTTCTCGGATGGGCGGTGAGGCGAAAGAAATGAAATTGGGTAAACGCTATTTTATAGCCGGTATTAATCATTGAACAGTGTTTATTATCATGCTCTGGCTGTTTGCGTGCACAACACTGCGGATGCCCTGGGAAGAGTGCCCTGGCATCCGAGAAGAAAGGTAACGCAGAAGATCTGTGATTGGTCCCATTGTCCTGGCAAGCCTTTAGCTTACTTTTCGCTGCTACACAACCCTGATTAACGCCGCCTTCCCCAGAGAAGCCAAGGGCAGCTCTCAAAGTTACTATGGTTATAAGTAGTTAGGGTTGCATAGGCCTTTGAGGACGGGAAAGGGAGAACGCGGTTTCTCCTCCTTCAGATCGGAGCCTTCCAGCAGAGATGTGCACGAATCAGCGAGATTTGGTAACTGACGTCCCAGCTGCTGGGAAATGGTCGGTACGTTTCAATGTTTGCTCCAGGGAAGGATTGTGCTTCTTGAAGCTTATGCAACCTGCTATTGAGCCGCCTGGCTTATGCCCAAATACTTTGGACATGCTTTTTGGAAGTTGCACAAGACACCTCCGTGGATGTGATGCCGATTGGATGGTTATGACATGCATGACATAGCTCTCCACTCACCCGCTTTCCGCCATGGAGTCGGTTCACTCACCTACCAAGCACTGCACCCGTCCATAGATTTCAACCGGTTTTCACCCGCCCAAAAAACGAAATCCTCTTTTTACACCCGCCCTTGCAACTCAAACGGTTGAGAGGTATGTTACGCACTACCAAGACGAGATCTTCATGTCCCCAGTGGTGGAAATGGACTTTTGTTACTGGGTCCTCCCACCTAGTGCGCATAGATAGGTACGCAGGATGAGGGGGTGTAGGGTGTATATTTTTGATCATTTGCCTCGTAGCCTCTTGGAACATTAATCACGAACACCTGGAAAATAGCCCATTTCTTTAATGTCAGCAAATGATAACATTTGCACACCTTTTAAACTCCCAAAAATGCACATCAGAATTTCCTCTACAGTGCAGCATTGACAAGGGATTTCACAGGGCTCCTGCTCGGACCCTCAACTGGTCCTCGATGCCCATACCACTATCACCGCAGACCAGACTTTTAAGCGTTCGCTTCAGACCCCCAGACTGCCATAGTGGGCGGCCTTGCGGCATCTGACAATGCCATTGATCCGGCATGTCAGTGATCTTTGTTGCATGCAGTGTATGGACTCCAATTGCGGAATGTGACATTCCAGAGGGATATAAAGTGTCACTCGGACATGGCGGAGGTACTTCCTCCGGTGGGGCGTCTACTGCTCTTTCATTCCATCCCACCGTTACCCCTTGTCCTCACCGCCACTCCATAACCCTGGGCAGGCACTGCACACATGCGTGCCCCCCAGGGGAGTTGCTAGGTCTGGAAAAGATCCGGGGGCTAAGCTGATGTTGGAACTTTTGGGACTGGGGGCTAGCTTGCCTTTTGGCTGTAGCTCCTGCGATTCTATCAGGGGCTACAACCAAAAGATCAGGGGCTATAGCCCCCCTAATCTCCCCCCCTAGCAACGCCCCTGGTGCCCCCCCCCGTCTGCCCATGCCGACCTTTTTTTTGTGATTCCCATAGTCTGTGCAGTGGGGCCCATGAGAATCGCTTCTTTCCCTGGATTCCCAGCTGCAGCAGAAGAACATTTGATCTCGCCGTACATATGGTCGTTGGGAACAATGTTTCGCTCTCTCTCTCAAAATGGCAGCATTGACCACTTCCGAAAAATGAATGTACACATAGCAATAAAGTGCACAAGGCTTGATCAATAAACCCACAGTATGGTTCCATGTCATAGTTTCGCCGCAAAAATATCGCGATGCAAAAATATCGCCATATTTTTGCGGCGAAAATAACACATGGACCCTGCGGGGGACACCCCTGCAACCCCCGCATCATTTTTTTATGTGCGGGGGACACCCCCGCAGCCCCCGCACCTAATTTTTTCGCCACCAAAAATATCGCCTATGGCCATTCCCGACGACCATATGTAGGGCGATATTTTACCTGATGCCACCCAGGAAGGGTGGCGAATACCAAGTGCGGGAATACATTGATGGAAACCAAATACATTAAGAATCTAGTAACTGCCAAGCTTAACGACATAACATTTCCTTGTAAAAGTCTAACTCCAAATTCATCAGGGTTTAAATAATGAAAATTCTTTACAAATGTATTGTTTAAAATGTGTGTACGCTACTGAGGCTGTGATTAGAACTGCTCTGTATCCCATTGAGGCAGGAGGCTGTGCAGAAAGCTCCTCGTGAATCGCAAACATGCAATGCTGTAGCTGTTCAGCATGCGATAAGGTACACACCAGAGGCTCGCTTTATCAGAAATGCGGTAGCTGATTGGTCCCTGTCCCTTTTTCTGGCATCACTGGGTCAAAACCCCTCGAAGGGTCTCTGTAGCCTTTTCCAGTTCATTGATTTCCAGTGCTGCTTCTTAATTTAGTGACCAAATGCTCCCATCCTCTTCCCCTTTACATTGAGAATTTTTTAGAACTCTGTTCAGCTCGATGCACTTTTCGGAGAGCATCTGTTTAGAAAAATAAATGTGCTCGAGTTTAAGATACCGTGCTTTTTATAGCTGCACTGGTAACTCAGCTCCTGCTGCAGTCTGTGTATTTTTCCTTTATTTCAAATACTGCATATTGTCTCCTCTTCATATTAATCATGATTACTTCCGACCAGGCCCTTCAAACCACAAAATGCATCAACCCGCACAATTCAAATTACAACATTAAATAGCACACTCATTGAAAGAGTATTTCACCAACTAACACGAAAGAAAACATTGACAGATAATCCAAGAGCCAGCCGGCATGCTGGTAAAGCATCAGAAGTGACCGCAAGGCTTTTTGAATGGGAGGGATGTAAACCTGTAATCCCTTTACTTACCAGAATTGCGGCCAATGCCCAGCAGAAACAAAGTCAAAGTGGCGTTCCTCAGCGCGCTCACTCAAAAGCCGCACGAATTCACGCTGCTTTGCTGTGGAAGGAGGAGGGGGCGCATGCAGGTTTGCTGGTCACACCTCCTGGAGCCAAAGTGAAAGCAGCGTACTCCAGCGCACCTGCACCCACGCCCACACGAAGTTGTGCTGCTTATTTATTTATTATTTATTTTTGCCTTTATTACAACGCACACAGCCCTCGGGTATCTAAGCGCTAGTTACATTGAGGGAGGGGGGGAATGCATTAGGAAGAATGATGAGTCTTAGGACAAACAAAGTTAGTTGAACAACCAGGTCTTTAAGTTTCTGCGGAAGGTCCAGTAGGCCAGTTCTTTTCTGAGTGCATGATGGAGATTGTTCCAGAGTTTGGCGGCCATGACCGGAAAGCTCTTACCCTCCATTGATAGGCAATTGAAGTTGGGGTTCTTCAGAAAGTGAGAGTTTGCAGATCTGAGAGGTCAGGTTGGGGAGTATTTCTCCTCGCATCATGAGAGGTAGGTCGGGGCAGAGTTGGCGAGACATTGATGTACCAGGGACAGTGTTTTTAACTTAACCTTTCTCGGATGGGCAGTAGTGTGCATCTCTTCTAGCTTTTCTAAGTGTGGTCAGATTTGGAGAGACCAATGGCCGCTTGGAGAGCATTGTTCTGAATCGTTTGAAGTTTGTTTAGATTGTGCTTGGAAGTGCGGGTAAAGAAGGCGTTGAAATAGTCGAGTTGGCTCCTATGATGGCTCTTGCAATGGATAGGTGGTGGGAAGTGGAGAATTAGGGCCTGCTAGCATGTAGCAATTTGGCTGTCTAGGCTGCTGACGAGGCGATCGAGTTCACTTGTCGCGAAAGGTCAAGGTTAGAGTCCAGGTAAACGCCAAGGGTTGTGGCAGCAGTGGAGGTGGGGGATTCGGTTTCCGTCGATGGCAAACTCCTTGTATGCTGGGTCAATGTTAAGTATTTTAGAGTGGGATCCGATAATGAGGATTTCAGTTTTATCGTCATTGAGGCAGAGTAGGTGAGAAGCCATCCAGTTTTGTATGACTTCATACACTGAGTTAATGGTGGCTGATTCGTGAGCGTGTGAGCCAGAAAGGGGGATAAGGAGCTGTGTGTCGTCAGCGTAGTTCGTGTATGATATGCTGAGTAGGTCAAGGTGGTCAAAAAGGGGTTTTGTATAAATGTTGTAGAGGGTGGGGGAGAGGCAGGCGCCTCAGAGAACTCCGCAGGTGACAGGCGTAGGTGCAGCGGAAAAGTAATCGATGAAGACTTGAGAAGATCTGTCAGCTAGGAAGGATCTAATCCAATTGGTGGCAGATGGAGAGAAGTTGGCTGTCGAAGCAAGTTGTGAGCTGAGAGTTTTGTGGTCTACCAAATCGAATGTTGTGGAGAGGTTCAGCATCATCAAGAGGGTAAGTTTGCCAGTGTCCTTGATGGCATCAAGTTGAATTTCCAAGTCAAGTAGGGCAGTTTCGGTTCCGTGCTTAGGGCGGAAACCTGATCGGCGAGTGCCCAAGATATTATTCTCCTCGAGATGCTCTTTAACCTGGATGTAAGATGCACGATCCAGGATCTTCAGGAGGTAAGGTACCGTTGTAATGGGGCGATAGTTTGTGGATATGGAGGGGTCGAGGGAGGGTTTCTCGAGTAGCAGTAGAAGCCTGGCTTCCTTTAGGGAGGTTGACACCGAATTGGTGGAGAAGGAAGCATTAATGATGGCTGTGACGATGGGAGTAAGTGTCTCGGCACAGTCTTTGATGATTGGAGCTGGGCAAGTGTCACCTTTGCAGTGCAAAGGTTTACCACTCTCAATGATCTTGGTGATGTCCGAGGCTGAACGGGGTGCAGGTGTGGGTTGGTAAAGGGCTGGGTTCTGTGGGTGGAGGTGGTTTGGCTAGCATGGCAAGTTGTTTGGAGAGGATTTTATCTTTGAGGGAGTTGACTTTCCCAGTGAGGGTGTCCTGGATTTTGTTGCATCAAGCACTGTCAACTTTCAGGTCTGGCTTGTGCGGGGTCTGCTTGCTGTGGAAGGAAAAGGGAACCCATTCAGCCCTGTTGGCCATGCCCCCCATTCGGCAGAATGAAAGCAGGGCTCCTTGGTGTGCCAAAGTCCATGCTAACCCATGCTGTTGGGCTTTTAACGAGGATGCAGACCACCATGCAGGCTTCTTTCTAGAAACGCCCTCATCCTTCCGGAGCCAGAGTGAAAGCGTTGTTCTCCAGTGCCCAAGTACACGCTAAGTCATGCTGTTTGATAGCTGTGGTAGGAGGAAGGAGCCATACTGGTCAGGCCAGCCGGAGTTGGTGTGAAAGCTGCATTTCCTAACTCGTGCTGTTCTGGTTTGCTGTGTGACAGTACGGTGATGGTGCGCTCAGCTACAACTTATATATGTTCAGTAATTGTTTGTTACTTATTTAGAATTTGGCACTTTTGGCTTGATCCTTTGCGAGTGACCTTTTTTCAGTTAGTCCTCTGAGCCACGTATATCAACGATCCTCAACCCAATAAACTACTATCAGACCCCTAATATCAGAGGTTAACCTTCTAATTTCTGCGATTAAGACTATTTTGTTGACCTTTAAAGAGCTTGTTCCAACAAACATTTCAGCCCCTAATGTAAGGGGTCAAAGAGGAGATTGTTCCATCAGAAACTCTGATGCATTAACTTGCTAATGGCTGATTCGTACTTGGCTCTTTTCATAAATCATTGAAAAGTAAAGTTTTGGGTGTGAACCATTTGACTGCCTTTCAGATCCCCCATCCAAGCAATCGGGCTGGGTGCCATATATTCACTTTGCTGGTACAGATCTGTGCCAGGTATAGCAAGTCTTCTTCAGGCGTAAACCCTTCCCAAGATAATAATGAACCGACAGATTGTAATGAGGGGGAAGCTGATAATTTGATTTGTTTTGAAGAAGGGATTGATGTTTCAAGCAGATTTAGACTGCTTCATCTATGTCCGAATATAGTTGACCATATGTGGTAGCTGGTCTTCACCCACCACCCAAAGATTCCCCCAAGCTTATGAATGTTTTTGCCCAGGTGATACGGATATGACTGGTAATTATATTCCACCCATTTATGTTAGTTGTGGCGTGTTCACAGATGGTTTAGTCCAATTTAAACTTTTTTCACAAGAAGTGGTGTTTTTACATGATCTAGTCTGTTCACTAAAGGGGATAGTGGAGTATCTAAAAGCAAATTGATCTGTTTGTAATCCTAGAGATACATTTCCAAGCTAGTCTAAATCAGTCCTTGCTATATTTCGCTCTGTAGCTAATAATGAAAAAATTGTATCTGAAGAATGTGGCTCTGTAGTTTATAGTTTTGTAACATCTTCTGCCGCTAACAGCCGTTCTTTACCACCCATACGGCGGATGAGCACAAACAATCTGAATTCTATCTCTAGTTTTGGTCACATTGTTCCCTCAACTGCATTTATTAAAAAGAAAAAAAGTGGGGTCAAAGCAACTATTACTTTTACATGATGAAGGTTCCAAAATGGACGAAGTGCTGAAATTGTCCTGATATTCATTCCACCAAAGTTATTCACTGGATTTGCCATGTCAAGGGATGCTGTGTGATGCATTCAGAGATTGCTTCAGTTTGTAGATATTCTGATCGCTGAATAAATTGGGTGATTTTATCAAAGTTGCTTTAGTTGGTACCAGCCTGCTTGATAGTCTTTTAGCAATAGATGGTTATTATTTTTCTCCTGTGTGATTGAACATTGTTTTGCAGAAAAACATATTAGACTGTTAGATCAGACCAGGGCATTGTTGCCCCTAAGAAGTGATACAGGCCTATTGTAAGGGCCTTATAGATTCTAATGTGGCTAGCACTGTAGGCATCAAGGAAACTGTGATGGTTGAATCCCCCAAAGGTAGAAGAGAATTTGGGTGTCAGACCTCCAAGTGTTTGGCTGAAGTATTGTCCATGGTCTCATGGAATATTGCAGGACTATCCTCCAAGATTGAGGATTAAGATTGGAGGGATTTAATAGTGATTTAAGAGTCTTTGTTTCCAGGAACGTGGGCTGTATGTCTTCTTTTGATCCCTGATTATCAAAAGTATAGTGTTCCCCGGTTGGGGAATTGTCAAAATGGTGTCAGCTTGACTTGAGGTACAGGATTTCTGTTTTTCCAGCTAACAATTTAGATGTCCTCCATTTGTGTTTTAATTTAGATGGGGCATTCATTTGTTTTCTATGTGATGTATATTTCAGACCAGTAAAAGGTAGAATTGACCTTGGACCACTTTAAGATTTTAAGACTTTAATTTATCAAACCATTGTTCTCATTTGTTGTGTAATGATGTTTTGATGTTGGAGGTTGCAGATTTTAATGCCCGGTTTTAACCCTTGTTAATGTTTGAAGGTATTTTGACTGAAGAGGAGGTGGCTTGGAACAATCTGGATTTGTCCACACCTGCACCAAAAGGCTATCTGGTTTATGTAAGCTTTGCCTCTTTATTTCTAGAACTGGGGTAAGGATCTCGGAATGGAGGCCTACCAATGAATATACCTGCAAAACCAACATTTTGAAAATGTAGTTCACAATCATAGAATACAAAGTGATCATGATGGAGTTGTTTTAACAAGTAATCCGTCTTCTAATTGGGTATTGACCCTCCTAATAATAAATACAACAATGATCTGATCACTACTAACAATAGACTAAGGATAACATGGGCCATCCTTGATTTAGGGAGGAACTTACCTATTATTTGATATCTGCTTTAAAGGCCTTAAGGTCAAATCAAATTCTGAATGAGGCTAATGTTGATAAAACCTTTAATGAAATGTCAAGGGTAATCTCCATTATTACTAGTAAAAATATAACTACTATTTCAACACGGAATTTGAAATACAGTGAACGGCAGCAAAAGATAGCTTGAAAGCCATGATCCATTCAGAATAAGTGATATTACTAGTTTAAGAACAGAATATAAATTATTGTTGATGAAAAAGAAATAGTCTATGATTATCTCGTAAGAAAGAAATTGTGATCAGAAGACATTTTGGAATATTATATCAAAAGGTACAGACAGTAGTCCACAATGTGAAATCTCTACAGTTAATTCAACAGATATATGGCACAATTACACAGTGCCTTACTCCTACGTCCCATCCCCTTTCCTCTATACTGCATGGTCGTCCCTTGCTAGAGACGGAAACAGAACCTTTTTTCACCAGAAAAAATGTATTTTCTCCTTTAAATTTAGTTGCGTGTGGCCCCGGGAGAATGCGCTCCCTTGCCTCCACCCTCAGTCCTCATTTCCGCGTCAACGGGAGCGGACCTGCTTCACCTGCGCTGTGGTCTTTTCCCCCTAATTACACTCGTTTCTAATACTTCCCCTGGGACATTTGCCCTGCTGTTTTTTATTTGTATTTCATTTTTCCTTAAATCTTATAAAATTTTAGGAACTTTAATTTACACCGGCCTCTGGCGCATGTCGGCTGTGGAGGGCTTTAGTAGGTGTCCGTCCTTGCGAATTACCCTTTCCGACATCGGACCCGCATGCGATGTGCCTCCGCTGCCTCGCCGAAGACTGTGGCTGGGACAGCTGCTTGACGCCCTTACTCCCCGGTCATTCAAGAACCGGCTCGCAAGGTGGAGAGAGCTATTCTCCAGATCTCTGCCCGAACAAATCAAGGAGTACGTTCATAGGAAAACAAGGCCACGGTGTGTTCTGTTCTCCAAAGCACCGCGGAAAGGTGACTGCTTCCCCGGTAAGCAGCCAAGCTGGAGGGGACACCCAGGCTCTGTCACCAGCCAAGGTACTGAGGCTCTCGGAGCTACCGGCATAACGGCTGAGTGATCCATGGATCCTCCCAGTCCCAATGCTGAGGGGCCAGATGGCTCTTGTACTGGGAAATCTCCAGAGGGGCTCTGCCCTAGTACCTGGCCTATGCCTGAGTGGGACGCATACATGCAGTAGCACTACCGGCTCCATGTCCAAGGGCAATCAGCCTACCAGATCCACGACTGAGGTGCAGAAGAGGCCAGAGCCTACGCTCACAAACAAACAGTAGCCAGAGCCAGTATCACGTCAGATACGCAGATCACATGTGTGTTGGTCCAGCAAAGGATGGCGGCACAGACTAACAAAAAAAAGCAGCATGTGCAGACTCATGCGACTCCAGCGAACCCCAGAGGCAGGACTTCACCCCCAGGGTGGAATGGACTCCCATGATCACGCCACAGGTAACGTGGTGCACATCCTACCCGGTGCCCTCAGGGCATGGACGCTACACTGAAGTAGTTACTCACAGGGCACGCATAGCGCGGGAAAAGCGCAAACCTCCATGCCGGTCATGCTGTCTGTGCCTGTGCAGAAACGTGCATCTCCAGGGTGCAAGGAGCTATTCTTTGACAATTTCTGCACTCCTCAAATGGTTCAACCCCAGAAATGAAATTGTGGGTTAGAAGGTCTGATTTATGGTGTCATGTATCAATTAAATCTATGAAAGTGGTTGAAAGTAGTTGTGTTTCCTAAAGAGTGCCCCTTCGATTCTCCTTCATTTAGAAGGAGGGTTTGCAACCCATCAGTATGAGGCTTGCATAAAACCTTTGTTATTTTGAATTTTCTTAAATTTGAAAGTAGAATAAAAATGTCATTAAAGATCCTCTTGGAACTTTGTAGTCAAGATCAGAGTAACCAAGGGAAGTGTCTTTCTTTGACCAAAACTATTTTAAGTGTTCTCAGCCTCTCAAATTCATGGAATGGAATGAAAATCTGGAGCATTTTGATGTGTCTAGCAACACATTTTGGGAAGCTTTTGATGAGTTGGTGTTATTCCATTTCATGTTTGGTCCTCTTTTAGGCTCTCTGTCTAGAATATCTGCTATAAAACAACTTGGGGTTGTGAGCCGTACCATACTTGCGATATTGAAATTCCATATTAGAAGATTAGCTTGCCAAACCCCTATATCTAGTTGTTTATAGTGAAATGTTTGAATACAAAAGGATCGAATGCAATCGTTTTTAATCAAAATGATCGGAATATACATGTAAAAAAAAGCATTCAAATTCTTTTTTTTCTCAGACCTTTTGATTAGAAACTATTGCATTTCGAAACAATGTATTCGACCCTTTGACTGGACACCTATCTAGTACTGTCATGATTTCCATCATACCCTGTATACCAGAGCCTATCCTCCACCTAAAAGGTAGTCTAAATGTACACATGGGGCTGCAGCGCTTTTTGCAGCACAGAAGGGTGCTGTGCTTAATGCAGGGTTCTGGAAAGAGTTTGATCTCTGTGCTTGGTGCAAGAGAAATCACTTCCCTTGAGCACCTGGCAGACTTGCTATCAGACAGCATAGTTGCTGGTCTACCTCTAGAGCAGTGATTTTCACACTGGGGGGATGGCCCTCCTAGGGAGGCCCAAAGGATGTCAGGGGGGGAGGGAAGACTCTTTAAAAAGGGATTAAGATGACTGTTTTTAATATAAAACAAGTTAAAGGCGACTACACTTAATCGAAAATATAAGCAAGAGTCAATCAGCTTTGGGGGGGGGGCTTGGTATGAAAACCTTTGAATACCACTGCCCTAGAGAATCTAGGACGTGTGTGTGTACGTGTGTGTACGTGTGTGTACATTAAGAGTGCTTGTACACTCTTGTTTATTTCTGTACACGCATTCTTTTGTACAGATTATGAGCATTAAATATAACAGTGCAACAACATGCAGTTCTCATTACTAGCACTAAAGTAGTTGACTAGACTATAAGCATCCTAATATTCTATTCACTTCTAAAACGTTACACCATTAATTCGAAAGGTTTAAAGAGTTCAACTGGGAAAAGTCCATGGCTTCTAAGGGCAGTTAAATCCAAACAACCTAAAAATAATCTAGGTCCATGGGTTAAAAACCATGCAGGTGCAGGTGAAGCATTATAAATCCCCCTGCATGGATTCCTCTCTTCCATCCTATGTGCTTTGGTGGACCCGCATATCCTGGCCATACAAATACAAGGGGCAGCACAGGCTGTGCTGTCATTATTGTGTCTGGCTGCTGTTTGTGCGATGCCCTGCTCATCCATCCAATTGTGGGCCCCGTTGGTGGTTTGGAAGAAGTAGGATCCACCATTGTGCAGCACTTTTAATTTCATGGGGTACAGTAGCATGTATCACAGTTTTGCTTTCCTGAGGCGCTCCTTTGTTGGGCCAAACATTTCCCTGCGCTTCTGCACTAGTGCCGTGTAGTCTGGGTAGATGGACAATCTTGAGGAGTTTCTGGTGATTGTGCCGCCTTCTCCTTTTGAGAAGGTGAGGATCTTTTTGCAGTCTTTAAAGTTCATGATTTTGGCTATTATGGGCCTTGGTGTGGCGCCCGAAGGGGGCCTTTTGGCCAGGGATCTGTGGGCTCTCTCCACTGTGAAGACCTGTGACAGTGTTCCAGGGTCGACATCCTGTAACAGCAGGTTTTCAATGAAGTTGATAGGGTCTCGGCCCTCCTCTCCTTCCGGCAGGCCCAATGTACGGATGTATTTTCTTCTGGCTCCGCCTTCCGCGTCCTTGGCTCTGTGTTCAAGGGTTTGTATCCTTTCAAGCATATTTGTGATTTGAGTTTGGGCACTAGTGATGTTAGTGACGTTTTCTTGTACCTGGTGTTAGGCTGTGCCCATTCTTTCTGCTAGTGATCCGACGTCTTGGCGTAGCAGGCCCACATCCACTATTACTGCGTCCATTTTTTGCTCTAGCGCCGGTTTTAGTGCTGCAATTGCCTCCAGGATCTTCTTGGCGCTGCGCCTGCGGGTCGGGCTGCATTGTGTTGGTACCTGTGGAGGAATGTGGGCCATTTTCAACCTTGCGGGTGCAGGAGTCCATCATTGTTGGTTTGACTTTGCCACTGCACCGCTTGTCTGGCATTTCAGCAATATCAGGGAAGGCTTCACAGCAGCGTCATTAGCAGTGTGTTCATGTTTGCGCAGGGTGTGGTCTGTGCGTGGGTCGATCAGGATTCTTCATCCGCTTGCTGTGTGTGGTGCTTATGCTGTGGAGCTGTCCCGGGTTCTTGCTTGTCCTATATGCTCCTTAGTCTGTCTCAGTGGATTTCCAGGGGTCTGTGTGGCAGCCATACCACACTCGAGGTGTTGGCAGCAACGTATGCTGTCCAGTGAATCCATGACCATGAGGGTTGTACTTCTGGTGGTTGGCGGAGTGGCAGCGGGTCAATCTGAAGAAGGGGGGAGATGAGACGCCTACCATGCCGCACTGTGCTGTGGGTGCACACGCTACTGCTTGCCTCCTGTGACAGGCTGTAGCCTGCAGTGCGCTGTCCCCACGTGTGCAGATGTTCTGTGCACAAGTGCCCTGTTTGCTTTTGCCCTGTTCGGAGCTGCGGCCCACTCAGCGCAGGCCACAGCAGCTCGGTGGGGTGCTGCTTATAGCCTGCCCACGGCGCTGTCCTATTTTTCGCCTTCGCTGGTCTCGGCCCCCTCCGCCCTTGGTTGACAGTGGATGCGCTTTAGGTTTGGCGATGGGCCTTATGCGCAGGGGTTATTGTGTCCCCCCCCGCGGCTCCTTTGTACACGCTATCTGGCACCCAACGTCCTGTCGGTTAAGCATCGATGAGAGAGTGCACGGGTTACCATTTTGCCCACTTCCATGTGGTTTTGGTGCAATGCAACACTATTGACACTGGGGTGGATTGTCTGCTGTGCGTCGGTGGCAGTTTGTGTGTCTGCTTGCTGGCGCTGTGTGCCTTGGGCCGATGTCATTTGTGTTGGTTATGCCAACCACCGTGAGCAGCGCCGCCAGTGGGTGGGCTGCCCGATGGCCGCGATTCACGGAGCTGCGCTGCACAGGGTTACGGCTCCTTGTGCCCAAACTCAACTGCCAGACTTTTAGTGGCACCGGTCTTGGTTGCGTTCTGCCTGCAGTTCTAGGGCTTTCCGGGTCGCCGCACAGCGCTTTGGCTACACTGCTTAGGAGCCGAGCCTTCCGCCACCTTCTTGCTTCCTGATGTTATGGGCATCGTGCTTCTTGCATACGCTCCAACCGAACGTCGGAGAGCTGTAGTTTTTGGCTCTAGTCGGTTTGCAGGGGTTCCGGTGCCATATCGCACATTTCTGTGTCAAAATGGGATGGTCTTAGGATCTAGCTGACGGATCTTGCAGGAGCTCTCACTTCTACTGCCTCACTGCATGGCTGCAAGCCACGCCCCACGCCATCAAGTCTTTCAAGGTGCCAGAAGACTGGCAAGTAGGGCTGTGGCGTGGTTTGAGGGCAAGAGATTTTAAAAATAATTATAATTATAAATATAATTATAATTGCTTATTTATAACACGCTTAATACCCAGAGTTTTCTAAACGCTGACCTGGGGATCGAACCTGTGTTGCTCCACTACATCTTGCTTTCAAGGCGAGCGCGTTGCCTCCGAGTTATCCTCCCAGCTAAAGATAACTATAGCGGTCCTACCTACTAGTTCATTTGAAATTTGGATAGTGCAAGTGCATTAGTAAGAAGTGCGAGGCAGAGGTGTGGGTGTGAGTGCTGGTTGGCTAAATGTGGAGTGCTAGTGTGGGAAGGGAAGTGCATAGTAAAGAGGAGAGTGTGCAGGTGAAAGGGGTGGGAGGTTGGAGCAGGGGGGGAGACAGCAACAGGGACTAGGCCACTGCTAAGGAGAGGCCATGAGCGCAAGTGGCAGGGATTGCATGGATTGTTGGGGGTGAGGGTCAACCAGGGGGGCCCATTCTGATAGACAAGTACTTACCATCTGATGCTACTATTAATGGACAATGAAGAGAAACTGGAGAGGACAGACACCACGTGGGTCATATGTCCGGAGAGGGAGCGACAAAGAAAGATTTAGAGAATCAAAAAGCAATTTCAACCCCCAAAAACTTTTCCATGATTTTGAAATAAAGGCACATACTTGAAATAATCAGTGACATTTTAAGTTTTTACTATATATACAACGACAGAGTAAAAGCAATATAAAGAGTGGAAAGGTAAAATGAAACCATTTATGCATATCCTGTGACATTCATCGTCAAGAAAAAGAAATACATTATTGAACATTAACATTTCAAGTGTTACACCATTACATTATTGTTTTAATCGATAGTGTCCAAACATTGGGTAACATATTGATACTTGCTTTTCAAAAGTTTTTGAAGACAGTTACTGGAAGTCGCAACAAGTTCAAGTTTTGGAGGACAGGACTCTTTTACAATGTTGTGTGGCATAGTCCGGGCACTGGAAACAAACTCTGGAGCCATTACATGCATGTGCATGGCCAGCACAGTCAATGTTACATCTTTCACAAATTCAAAATCCATTTCCTGGAATATTGGCTTGTCCACCCATTGTTTGCTTTTTTTTTGTAAATGCCATTTGGTAACGAAGCATGACGAAAGTTCCTTCAGTTCTTGCCTGTTCCTTCCCAACGTTCTCGTTGTGTGGAAGTACAGCCAGTCTTGTTCTGGCTTCCATACCGTCTGTCGAAATGCAAAATTTTTGGCCTTCGCTTTAGGCACATATTATGGAACACCTCTAAAATTCCAGTGTGGCAGAATTCGATGAGTACCTCGCGAAAGCGTTTTGTCATACACAACTTTCTCCCATGATGCGTGTAGAGGGGAACCTGATACCAACGACGACTTCTTACACTGCTGCTGCTCCTTCCATGTCCACATTCGTGGAAATGTTCGTTTTCTCTCCAAGAGTGTATGTTGGAACAGTGGTGCATCAATGAGCGCCACTTTTCTAGTAGAATCTTTAAAGATCCATTACATGTTTTTGAGCTCCACCAAAGATGGTTGCTGAAAGACTGAGACCACTTTAAAATGTATTCTGAACTTCAGCAGTTGTCTTTTTTAAAAAAAATTGATTTTGCAATGTGCCATAAATCAAATTGGTGCTGAATGTGTGGGAACTGTTCTCGCATGGCCTTTGCTATTCCAACGTGCCTGTCAGTGGCTATCGGGTCTATTTGCATTTCCCTGGATTGCAGAAGTTTGATTGATTTTAATGAAACCATGTTTCTTCATGCAGTATTTAGCGGAAAATCCTGGACTGTCACATTGTCGCCAGCAAACATGACCATTTTCCAGCGAGTGTCAATTGATATCTGTTAGTGTTTCCGAGCCTGGCTAATAGCAGGGCACAAGAAATCCTTCTGATATGTGTAGTACTGTGTTTTAGCAAGGAACTCAATTTCCACAAATTAACAGAAACTTGAAATATTACTGAACGTTGATCCACTGAACAGCAAAGCAGTTGAAGAAAGTACATTTCCAGCAGGCACTTTTTCAAGCATAGGTTGTGGTGACCATGAGAATGTGTTATGTTGGTGGACACAGCTGGCCTGAATTTTCAGGTTGTTGCCTTTGACTACACGAGTAGAATTCACCAATGGCTCCCCAAATATCCTCCTATGTAATTTATGGACACATTTAACCATTTGTATAATCTTTAGCAGGCAGCAATCGAATACAATGTATTTTTGCTCCTTTAAAAGCCAATCATCCTGCAGAACTGTGGTTTGCGATTCGATGGTAGTGGAATACTGAAGTCGAGATCATGACCAGATTCGTCAATGAATTGCAAAGATGCTTCAGTTATTTCGTGCTGTGATGTTTCCGCATGAATTGGAGGAACAGGGATAATTGAATGTTTCTTCGGTGGACATTTTTTAGATGGTGTAGATTGTGTCATCGGGTCTGCAAACATTTCTGATATATCTTCTGTGTTTACAGTTTCATCTAGGTGACGTTTTGCAATGTAGCAATGATCCTTGCTTCCTTTCCATGGCTCGCTGGTGACATTGGGGGTCATTACGAGGTTGGAGGTAAGGGATTACCGGCACCGGTAAGGGTGCCGATGCCGGTAATCCCTTACCTCTGTATTCCGAGTTCCCTTTGCGGGTCCTTCCTTACCTCCTGCTTTTAGCAGGAGTTAAGTACGGGACCCGCAAAGGTACCTCAGAGGTAATTACGGTACCGTAATTTACGGTGCCGTAATTACCTCCTTCCCCATTCCCATTGAGCCCTATGGGGCAGAAATGGGAATGGGGAAGGGCAAAAGGTGAATGGGGAATTACCGGTCCCTCCAACCCTGGAATGGACTGGTAATTACTCCATTCACCATGCCGGATTTGGGACGGGTTCGGAGGCAACCATGGAGCTAATTACTCCATGGTTAGCTCCAAACCCGGAATGAGGCCCATTATATTCATATTCCGGCCACTGGACTTCTGCATCACGACTCTGAACCCTGACTAGATCATGCTCTGCATCAAAAAGTAGTTACTGCATAGTGACATCCGTTTTACAAGTGACATCATTAGGTTCTTGTTTTCTGAGTCTTTATGCTCTTCTTCCTACTGGGCCTCTTAACAGATTGAAATAAAAACATGCTCGATTTATAGCACACATCCAGAAGATACGATTTACCAACTAAAAACATAATATCAGCAAAATATCTGCTTCAAAACTTCGCCGAAACAAACTAGTTTGTTCTTTACCTTTGTTTTCTTTATTTTCTTTGAAATAGTGGACTTCGATGTGCTGACTACAAGACCCATATAAACCCAGCAAATTTCTTTTCCACTCGAAGAAACATATACATATCTACAAATAGAACCTAGTTGACGTGCGTTAAACATTGCAACATATTAAACATTACATTACATTATCAGGTGTGTGGATAAATGATATTTCAGATTATGTTATGTATACCTCTGGTGTATGTGGCTCTTCTATTTTGACCGCTTCAGAGTGGTACATTCGTTGGACAAAACATTAATTAAAAAAATGATCGTCAAGCACATTTAATTGTACAATCTTTAATCCGACAAAGTCCTTCTCGACAAAGTTGTTTTAAATAATTGTCGACCAGAAATGCTAAGGTTAGTCGTAAAACAATTTTGAAAATTCTTAGCAAGATTACGTGGAACACTTGGAACGTGTGAAGTTTTCAACATATATATTTTACATTTCACCTGATAACCTTCTGAGATGTCACATGGCGTTGATGTGATATCATCCTGCAAAACAGTAGGAAGTTAAATGTTATTAACAAAAACCGAAAACTTGCATACAGTGAAAGATTACATGCATTTCAGTTTCATAGTATGTTTTTGGGGAGGTTTTACTTTCATTGTTGTCATATGTTGATTGTTGATAATCACATATGTCATATGTTGATTATAGGGACGGGGTCTTCAAAGGGGAGTCTGGAGACACTGGGTCTGGGGAGGCCATGTGGAGAATAGTTGCAGTGCAGAAGATTCTTTTGATGTGTACATGGGGTTCGGGCACCTTGAGCATGTCCATTTTGAGAAACCTGAAGGTGCCTCACTTACTAGTCCCCGGGGATCTGCCATCCAGGTGGCCAGGGGATGGCCATCGCTATTGGATCCAGTTCCTGGGGGTGGAACAGTGGGGGAGGATCACCTGAGCCAGGGGTCTTCGGGGAGTGGAAGTGGGACACTGAGGGTTGAGACGCGGTATCCCCTTCCCTGTAACACCTTTTCCCCGTTCCTACCCTGTAGAATACTTAAAAGTGCTGCCCCATCCCCCCTTTCTACACAAACACTTTCTTACATGGTAACAGACAACGGACTATCACCAGAGCCGTTTACCTGACATGTCCCAACGCAGGTCAGGCAGAGTCAGGCAATTAACAATAACCACACACGCCTGACGACCCTTTACCCTTGCCCACAGGGATAAAAGGCAGAGCACGAAAACACACTTCGAGCAAGCCCAAACGCACATCGAGACAGCTACACCAAACTGGCAGTACAAAGGAAGAAGAAAAGCGGTGATACCAAAATTTTCAACTCAGACCCACAAAGCTTCCAGAAGGGAACACGTAAATCCAGGAGTTACAGCTGGCATGCGGAGCAACAGAGGTGAGTGGTACATGGGGGCCTACCACTTTCATAACGCAGGCAGAGAGGCAAACTGGGTACTATCCTTGACTCCACAGAACAAAGAAGCCAATGGGTTCAACACAGCCGGTGAGTTGGAAGAAACTATTATCAAACCGAACTGTGTTAAACCCAAGGTTGCGAGTAGCAACATTTTGAACCCAAGAAGAAAGAACTTGTGTGTATGTTTGAACTTTAACGAAAGGTCAGTTGAGGTCCAGGACCTATTTTGTTTGAAAACTACAGCATCCAGAAGGCCCTTGGAAAGGGTGGCGTCAGAGTGGTCTTATGAGGGTTACACCAAATCCCTTATACAATCGAAAGTCTCTGACCCATTGACAGAGGAAAGCTAGGGGAAGGGAACCCCGCTTTCCACAACAATTGTGAACTGTGATAATTGGCAAGTGTGATCCCGACAGAGGGATGCCGAAAGAAAGCTAAAGAGAAGGAAACCCTGCTTTCTGATAAAACTGAGCTATAAATGAACTGTATTAGGAATACATAAACTGTTTGCAAGAAGGGGGCCATAGTGAACCTGATGGAGGGAGGCCCGTTTGTACAAGAAGGATCCGAGCACGGTAGAGGGAGATCCTAGGAGCGAGTTTGTACAAGAAGGGTCCTAGCCCGGCAGAGGGAGATCACAGGGGCGAAAAGCAATCACCCAAAGAACTTTTGTTTATTTGTTATTTTGCATCAAGAGTAATACACCCGTGAACATTGTGTCGACAAGAGTAAACCCGATCGAGGGTTGTCTGCAGTGGGGAATTGTGTATAAAGACATTTGAATGATATAAACAATATTTGAAAGGCTGTTGTGAACCTGACGGAGTGAAGCCCAAGAGGGATCTGAGACCGACGGAGGGAGATCCAAGGGGCGAAGAACAATCGTCCAAGATACAAGAGTACCGAAGAAAACTTTTCTTTGTCATTGTGAAGCACCACAGGCCTTCTGAGGCAAAAGACTTTTGCAGGAAAGAGACTTGGCCTAAGAAGTTTTGTGATAACATTGAACTGAACTGTGATCTTTGTATTGAAAAGGCCAAAGAGTGTGTTGTGCTTGTGTCCTGCCTTGTTCTGTGCTTCAAACGTGGGGTAGGGAGACCGTGCCATACCATTCTGACTTTTTATTTTGTGAACACTTCTTTCTTTTCTGGTGAACATTATCCCATACTCATTTTGTAATTTAGCTGTATGGAATTGGCAATAGCTATTTTTTTTTTTTTGTATAGGCCCTTTTTATTTTGACCAGATGCCACTAGGACGGCCTTATTATTTGATGGTCATAGCTTGCTCCCATCTTAGATTTAGGTTTCAATTAGACTTTTATCTCACCCATTATAAAGTTCAATAAACACCCTTGAACTGTGATCAGTTGTGTCTGTCTTTATTATTGTCACCATGAGTTCCTTACACCACCCACCTCGGGAACGCACGGTCATAGGTTCAAACTGCCATTGCTGCTGGAGGTGGATGGAAGGGTGTGAGGCGAGCGCAAATGGCCCAGAACAATGTTCAAGGGATATATACATATGTTGACTGCAGGAACAGGGTCTTCAAAGGGGAGTCTGGAGACGCTGGGTCTGGGGAGGCCATGTGGACAATTGCTGCAGTGCGGAAAATTCCTTTGAGGTGTACATGGTGTTCGGCACCTTGAGGGTGCCCATCCACCCAGCCTCCTCAGGAGTGCTTGGTCATAGGTACGAACTGTCATTGATACTGGAGGGGGGATTGATGGGCATGAGGCGAGCGCAAAATGCCACCAAACTTCTTTCATGAACCTCCTAGACGGTCGGACGTGCTATTGACTTACTGAAAAATTCAAACAACTATTCTTATTAGCTATTTTTTTTATTTTCTTTGGTAATGTAGATAGCACAAACAAACTACACATTTTATTTATGCGGTTGCGGTACTGTGTGTAAAAATCCCTTGTACTGTCCACTGTCGCTGGGGAATTTTGGATTGAGCGACACAGGCACGTATTACTCGTAGAACACGGAATCCAAGCCTTCTTTGAATCCACCATGTAAATGCACGATGGGCCACAAACCGTACACCTGTGAAAGAGAAACAGAAATATTTTACTAGAGTGAACCAGATAACTGTACTTATTTAGTTTGAATTGCCATTTGAAGTATCGAAAAATTACGAATGTGAATGCCCGTTGAAACGAGAACACTTTGGGGCCTAAGGAAATATTGTTTTTAAGTTCAAAGTGAAAGAAACATAATTGTTTGGATGATGCATCTAGTGATGAACACCGTGGTTTTACATTAGGATGAGAAATGTATTCAAATTACAGAAAAAAAAACATTTGGCGTGATCGATGGACGTTACAATGATGTAGGAGAAAAACATCAAATGTTAGGTGTCTGAGTTGTCAAACCTACATAAGATCTAGAGTAAACTTATTAATTACTTGGATTACAAGGGCAGATTGTTGCTCGGAGTTCGTGCATAAGGACCATAATCATCTGCAACACAGATCTTGTGAGGCAGGATGCCCTGAAGTCATGCAGCTCGGTAACGCATAGCGATGGTGTCTTCTTTTCTCGGCAGCAGCAGTTCTCCACCTCAGTTGGCATAACCTTGCAACCATCGCAGGTACACCAGCTGGAAACGTCTTCCATGCGACTGGGTTTAGGCTCTGGTGTTTGATCATCACGACTCTCCGATTTCCCCATCATTTCTGCTTCTTTCTCTTTCAATTAATTATTCTTCTGAATATTCGTGCTTATACTGGGGCTGTATTGTTGCCATAGTTCCGGATTATTGAATTAGTAAAAAAATCAAAAGTCAGAAAAATAATGAATAATGTGTGTGTTGGTATACAATAAATACTGTTAAAAAAGCAGAAGAGAACACACTGCTATTTTGTAAAAACTCATAGTGCAAAGACATGAACAATAGCCACAAACTATGAAATTCACAGATGGAAAAAATAAGCCTTGTAAAAGTACTATTTAAATATGGTTTGGCAAATTTGTACATAATATAACATATGTTTTAAATAAAAAGCAACTACTGAGTTCAATCAGTTCAGATAGTGTAAGTGAACATAGCAGAAACAAGTCATGGAGGCTTGAAACGAAATACACAAACAAACAAAACTCCAATGTTGTGTTATAAGATAGGGTTTTTTTACACTTTTCCACGGAACGTGGCGTCTTGGCATTTCCATGGAAACACGTCAGTAGATTGCGTGCAGAGGACGTTGACATGAGACGTGCATTGGCGTTGTGAAAAGGGGCGTAAATGTCTAGTGATGTCAGTTTGAGGGGCAGGCGATCTATATTAATTGCCCTGAGGTCACTTGAACTTAGGGCAATCTATCAACGGATAGGATTAGCACAAGATGGCGGTGGCCAACCCGTTGTTTTCACATGTGTAAATGCAACGAAAACAAAGGTAAAATGCATAGGAATTATTTTAAGATCGATTACAGTATGCTTTAAAAAAATGCTGCTTGATTGGGGATAATAACATTTCTGAGCAAGCTTCCCCTTTAAGATGGTAGCGTGCACAACATGTTTTTGAGAAGGGTCAAGGGAATACGTAGGAGAGGCTGATAAATCTGTTGTTTGCCCCAACCCCCTGGCACCCACCAGCACCCCATTTCTTCTTTGGTTGCCTGTTTCTTAGTCTAGTTGCTTTTGGAGTGATCGGTGGCTTTCACATTTTGGGTGTACCCAAAGCTCACTTCACGTCTCCTGTAACATGTAGTAAGTTCATGATGGGCTAGGCATGCACAGTGAATGGTTCATGCTTCCGATGGCATCTCTATATCGATGAAAAACCGCACGTTAAAAACCTGAATGTATTAAGCCAGCAAAAGAACTGGTATTACAGTGGAGCATCTTATCGAGTGTAGAATTCCTGCAACATAGGCAAAGGGACATTATTATATATCCGGTGCTGCCATCTTGTGGCCGACTATAAATAAGTAACACTCGCATTTTAGTACTGAACGAATTTAGAAATAATATGTAACTGAAGCATGGCTAGTTGGGGTTACGTTTGTGTTTATCTCAGCCATGCCAAGTGTTCTCCCGCAAAAAAATCCGCAAAAACATTAAAGGAAGGCACAGTACAAAAGGGCAATCTCAAAATAACCTTGATCTGAAACCTTTATAAGTCTTTCAGTATTGCAACCCCAGAGGTTGGCGTACACACATTGTTTTAGATGTGGCATTTATAACGAGCCTATACAAAAATGTAAAGTAAAGTGGTCGTCTGAAGCGCACTTCTGCCATTTTGGCACACAGTTCTGCACGAATCCGGGGAGGGAGGGTTAAAGAGCCTACAGGGAAACACTGGTGAAAAACCTGAGGTTTTGACGTTTTCAGGCTCGAAGTCTCTTCCTTACTGTATGTTTGTACGTTGTTTGTGGTGGTGGCACTTGGGTATATGTTTTATCCGTAGATTAGAAGCCAGTGTCTGTCACCTCAGTGATGACTTAATGACGCGGTGTCCGTTATTATTCGTGACACCTCTGCGTCGCAAATAATCCACACTGGGCTTGAAGAGATTAGTTAGTTTTAATGACAGTACCAGGTTGTGTCATTAGAATACAATCGGTATACGACACACCAGGTACACGGTTATCCTTTTTAAACTTAAATGTTCGCATCGATTGATTGATTACTCATCAGGTACTGTTAGATAGCAGTCCTATCATTGCTCTTTAACATGCGCCACTTACTACTGTTGGAGGTGTGCATCATGTCGGGTGGTGTTGCATAGCTGTCAGCCTTTTTCCTTCACTCTCGTCTGGCACTCTTAGACAGATGTCTTATCACTGCTTTTTTTAACTCTCATCTGGTACTGTTTGGTTGATAGTCGTCATATCAAGTACTCTTAGATAGCCGTCATGTTATATTGCTCGTTAACACTCATGAGGTACTGTCAGATACCTTTCTAACAATATGTGATATGACGGCTGTCTCTGGCCCGGAAGGATAGCTCAGGGGCAAGGCCCTCTTCTTTGAAAGAAGACTGCATGGAGCAGCACCAAGTCCGAGCAGCACCAAGTCCTGCGCTTAGAGGCTGAAGTCCGATATGAAGCGTTATTACAAAAATCATTTTAATACCATTTTTATCTAACTGTACCCAATAAGAGTTAAAAGACAATGGGCCTCATTACAAGTATGGAGGTAATGAAAAAAGGAAGGCGGAATGGCATTACCGGCATCGTTAACGGGTCTGGGCCATTACAAGCCGACAACCCGCCAATACCACCACCGCCCATACCGTGCCCCTTCTTACTGGCATGCGCACGTATACGCACCCCTTCGCAACACCAATACCGGGATGCCGCTAACAGGAGGACATCACAAGTTACACGGGCATGCACTTACCGGCATCCCGAAGGCGGTAATTAGGGCCTGCACGACGGCGGCAATACAGGCATCGCGGACCACCCTGCAGTGCAGGCAACTGCCACGGGTGCACACAGTCATCACAGGTGGAGTCAATGGAGCCTGTCCCAGTACAAATGGAGTACACCCACACACCACACCCCTTCCTACACCAAAATTATACCACTAGCTGTTGCAATCATGGGGCTGGAAGACATGCATGTACTGCTGCTACAACAACAACAGCAACAACTACAACAACTACAACAACAGGCAGCACAGAGGAGACACAGGAGGAGGAGGAGGGTGAGACAGGCCCAGCAAGTTCCACCAGTGCAGCCATTGGTACCACGTAGGCAGCCACCAATCCCTTGCATCAGACCCAGTCCATTCAATCTAAGCCCTGAGCAGATCCACACCCTGTACCGTTTGGACCGGGACACCATCACCACCATAGTGGACATGATACCCAACAACATCGTCAGCCTCATAGAAATACTCACTGCCATCCCCCTGCTACTAAAGGTGGTGTCTGTGCTCTGCTTCCTGGCCACAGGCACCTACTAGCACACAGTGGGGCAGTTGCATGGCATACCACAACCACTCTTTTCCTGCATGCTGACCCAAGTGCTTGATGCCCTCCTGAAGCCCGCAAGCATCCACATTTCCCTACCACGGACTGACCAGGAGCTCACTGACACCAAAGTAGGCTTCTATGCACTGGCAGGCATGCCCAATTGCCTCGGTGCCCTCGACTGCACCCATGTAGAATTGGTAGTCCCTCATGCCATAGAGGTGGTGTACCGCAATCGCAAGCAATACCACTCCATCAATGTGTAGATGGTATGTGACTCCAGCAAGATCATCACGCATTGCTGTGCCCGATATCCCGGATCTACACATGATGCCATGGTGCTGTGTACCGCCACACTACCTGCTACATGGAGCAACATGCTGGATGACGTGTCTGGCTGCTCGGTAAGTTGCCTGGCTGGGCCATGTCAGTATATTGGGGTTGTGAGGTGGGGGGATGCATACTCCACCTGGGTGGGATTGGGGGGGATGCATACTCCACCTGGGTGGGATTGGGGGGGTGCATCCTCCACCTGGGTGGGATTAGGCAGTGAGTGGACAATGCACTCAGAGCTAAACATAGTTGTCCTGAACATCCCAACCTGAACATGACACATCAATGCCATACATAAGACCAATGCTGCACATCAATGACAACATGCCAGACGCACAAGCAGGCCACCATGGGTATGTCAAGCGATGCATGACTAATCATGATTACAACTGTGGCAATGCCGCTAGTGTGGTTTGGTACAGAGTAGCATACACTGCATGGGTGGCAAGACATTGTTCCGCATCCATAGTACGTCCGCATCAGCATGCAAGTGAACACTCTGCATCATCTGTACAATGTAATCCACACTAGTAGACCATTGTGCAGTACACAATGCATCAAATGAACCTGTGTGCATACACACAGGGACATGTGCATGTCAACACCAAATAGCTGCAGACATGGCCGTTAATCCTAAAGGCGTCAGCTCAGTTTCACTCACACATACCTCTTTGTGCTCCCATGCAGGTGATTGAGTCTATCCCTTGAAGACGTGGCTACTTACCCTTGTGTGGAACCCGCGTAACAGGCACGAAGAGGAGTATAATCGGGTTCATACCCGTACCCATGTTTTGATTGAGCAGACCTTTGGCCTATTGAAAGCACAGTTCCGCTGCCTAAGCAAGTCTGGTGGAGCACTCCTTTATGGCCCTGAGAAGGTGGCAAAGATCACCATGATCTGTATCATGCTGCACAACATGTGCATCCTGAGAAACGTACCACTGCCACCTGACATTGATATGCATGCACCGGGTAAGGATGATGATGATGGAGGAGAAGCAGCACCCCTGGCAGCCCGTGATGCACAAGATGGCCGTGCTGTATGCCAATCACTGATTGATGATTACTTCTGAACCACAGGAACGTTGGGAACACCCCATACCCCCCAAACACCCCATACCCCCTCCATACTCCCCAAACCACCTCCCCCCTGCCCCCTCACCCATTGTCATCTCACACACAATGTGTTTTGACCCGCTATTTCTGGACATTTTCTGGGTCGGGGGACAGCATTTCTGTCTGCCTTGCACTGCGCCTCGTCATCCGTACAGGGCTCGAGGGAGTGGAACTTGCAGGTGTGGATGCAGATGGGTTTTGCAATGCCGGTGCTGGTTGTTGGTGCTGCAGGTGTTCGAGCATCCTGTTTAGGACCTGTGTGACGGCACCCAAACTGTCACGTATCATAATGGCACTTGCATTGATGGCCGCAATGGTTCCTGCATTTGCCTCCCGGATCTCACGGTGTGTTTCCTCGCCCTCAGCCACATACTGGCGCACCAGCTCGATCATCGAGTCCTGGCGGGCCTCTACCCTTGACAGCCGTGCCTCCATGTCAGTGGGGGCAGTGGAGGTTGAGGGTGCTGCGGCTGGGTGGGTGGGCCATTGCAAGACTGGCCTCTGGGGTGCTTGTAAGTTGCGGACTGTGCAGTTGGACCGCTGGGTCCTGCATGGGGCTGGACAGTGTGCCCTGAGTGGTGTATTGTGGGGTAGACGGGGGGCTTGGGGTGTGGGGCCATTCGACATGTATTGTGCCGTCTAAGTCCTCGTACTCCTCTGCTTGAACATCCACTTCACTGAGTGGGGCTGTGGCTGCTGCCTCACCCACTGAACTGGTGGCAGTGGACTGCATGCCATCAGCCTCGCCTTCAGCTGTTGGTGCCAGCACAGTATTCGCAGTCTCGTCTGCTGCTGTTGTCTCCTCCGCAGCCTGCCTGGCCTGTACAGGTGCCCTGGGTTGTACTCTTGGCCGTGGTGCTGCCCCGGAGGTGGAATACCCAGTGCCCTGTGGTCTGGCCCTGGATGTTGATGGCCTTGGGGCAGGGTCCTGCCCTTCACCTTCTACATCAGTGATGGTGTTACATGCAAGATGCATGAGTTGGAGCTGTACAGTATTTCATTTCGCATGCATTGCATTCTTATAGGTGTGTCACACAGGGTATTTCAGGGGGGGGCATATTGGCATTAGCCGTGGCGTCTCCATTCGGCACTGATGCGTACCAGGTGGCATGCCATTGTATTGAGGTTTGTGTGATTTATGACATGCAAATGGTCACTGTTTGGTGGGTGTCTGTTGGTAATGTGATTGGCACGCAGCATGCATTTCATTGTGCCAGGGTTTGAGCCTCCATTTGGACATAGATCTGTATGTGTGTATGATGGGACATGCATTGGCTTGGCTCACTTTCATATCAGTTGTACTACGTCATGGTTTGGCCTACTGGCCACCTCCATCTCCCGATGTCGCGGCACCCATCTCCATTTCGCCAAAGCCCTCTATGGACTCCATTTGGATGGTTGTGCTGCAGGTCTCCTCCCAGTGCATCAGTTTGACTGGTGAGTGAGCACCCCCGCCTGTGGCCATGGCCTCCATGCGATTAGTGGCCAGGATGTTCCGGACCCGGAGACGTAGGTCATCCCATCGTTTTTTACAGTCTTTGACTGTGCGGGGGGTGGTGCCAACCGCTGACACCTTGCGCGCAACCTCCTTACAGATTTCTTTCTTTCTTAACTGAACTTCCCTTTTGAGGTTGTTTTCAAAAACCTCATCTGCATGGGCTGCAAGGGTATCAGCCAGCATGTTTAGCTCCTCATCTGAGAAGCGCTTCTTTCGCAGGCGGGGGGTTGTCTTGCGGGTAGCCTTCGACATGCTGGGTGGTATGGCACTGCTCTCTCCTCTGTATCACTGCTGGATTGAGAGGATTACAATGGATTGTGTTTTTCATGATAGCCGCCCATTCTGACGCAATTACGTTACTTCCGGGTCGGGTATTACGAGCCCGGTATTAGCATGATGTCATTACCGGGTCGTTATTAAGGGGTTGCTCCTTGGCAGAGGCGGTATCGGTGGGTGCTGTGATGGCCCTATCGGGGGGGGTTGGAGGGCCTTTTGCGGCATGGCCGTGCAGCCATTACTGGCATGGGGGTTCGCATGTGCTCGCGCACTCGTAATCAACCGCTTTTAGCGGTGTCAAGGGAGCACAGACGCGCTACTACCTCCATGACGGCAATGAGACTGTTTTTAGCGGGATTCTCGTAATGAGGCCTAATGGTCTCATTGTGAGTTCGGGGGTATATGGCAAAAGTGGCGGTAACTGAATTAACGTCACCTTTACCTCACCGCCGAGTAAGGAGTCGGTGCTAATTCTGCCGGCAAAATTCGCCCTGATGGAATTACCACCAACATCTGGCGGAATTCGCGTCAGGGCTAATTCTGCCAGCAGACTGACCACTGAGATCCAAAACTGTATTTCTGCCGCATTACAAGTTGAAATACTGCTGAAAATGCACGGTAATTCTGCCAAAAACACAGTGCAGTTACCTCCACCAAAAAGGTGGAAATAAATGCATAGAGGTGATGAAAACAAGTGACGGGTGCATCCAATCCACCCTGAAATACTACAAAAGGCCCACAACTGACCCAAATACACGTACCAACACCGTGCTGCCACTAGCTGTTGTGAACTGAGACATCCAACAACACCTGCTCTACATTGAGCATCAGAGGCAGGAACAGCAGCACAGAGCGCAGAGGAGGAGGCAACGCCATGCAAGGAGAGCACACATTTCCCGGGTAGGCCCCCGCCCTTGACATTAACTGACACCAACCTGATTAGTCTGTACCGGTTCAAAAGGGAAATCATCGTTGAGCCACTCGCCCTGATCCATGATGACCTACAGAGCCGGATCAACATCAGAAATGGCACCCCCGCGGCCGATCCTCGTGTCGGTCATACACTTCCTTAACACTGAGACCTACCAACACACTGCGGCCATGCTGCCTGGCATGTCCCAGGCCACATATTCACATGTGCTTGTGCAGGTGCATGATGCACTCCTGTGCCATGCTCCCCGGCTCATCTCCCTGCCCACCACACCGGCAGAGATAAATGCCATCAAGGTATGTTCATATGCAGCAGCCTACTTGCCGAATGTAATGGCTGCTCTGGACTGTACTCATGTGGCGTTGGTGGTACCCTGGCATCCGAAGAAGTATACCACAGCGGAAGCAGTATCAGTCCATGAATGCCCAGTTCTCCTGCAATGCTGGCCACATGATCACGCACTGCAGTACCCGCTTCCCTGGTTCTACCCACCATGCCATGGTCCTCCAGAACAGCCTGCAATCAAGGAGAGCCACAGAGGCCAATGGACATGAATACTGGGTGAGTAATCTCGCGGCACGAGAGGAATGCAATGTGAAAAGCGGGGCGAGTCATTACCATGAGTGATGAATGCATGCACAGGCAAGGCAGTGTTCATGCAGGACCTGCCCTCTCACCCACACGACTGCCACCAACTCAGTGGACTCAGCCATGCGGGACAATAAAATAGTATGTCAGTGATGCATATTGCCCCAACAGGTGTGTAATAGACCCACAAATGACTGTAGGAACCAAAATGCATAGGTAACACATACATACACATCCAATGTCACAGTTCAACACTGCAAAAAAGACAATGCAACACTGGCAGACAGTAATTGCATGTAATCTGGCAATCATGCATGTGAAGCCATAATGGAAGGAAAGCAGAAAACCCAAACTTGCAGAACTACTAATCATCCATCAGGGAACATGAATGATAACAGGCCCAACACAGGCAACATGTGCCCTGCAATGTCATTCATAGGCCATGAAGTTGATAACTGCTGGTTGAGAGCTCCGTGCGCGATGTAACACAATGCATGTGTAACTCCATATCATGTAATACTACATTCAATAGCTGAATTGGAAAACCATGTTGTGCAATAATGTTGACAAAAAGCATGAACAGAGTGTCAATCAAATTGCCTTTTGAAAAGGAAACACACCCACAATGCATTGTTATGTTATGTTATTTTGCACTTATATAGCGCCTTATATACCATTGGTATGGTCTGAAGGCGCTGGTAGGTTGAACGCCCTTGGGAACCGAAGTTCTTGTCAGTAGAGGGAGGAGAGAGGATCCAAAAGGTGCGAGTGCGCATCTGGTATGTGTGCAGCTGGCGCGAAAATTCCTGTGGAAGCTGCTTCATAGCGGTAGGTGTGGTGGCTGAGAGGTCAGGAGTATGTGTTCGAATCTGGCAGGAATTATCCAGACCGAGAGTAGCAGCGTAAGGCCTGAGGAGAACGCCTGGCTGGGGGTGCGAGACCAGCAGTGATTACAATAGAGTGATGTGGAGTGAGCGGCTTCAGATGTTGATATGAGAACAGTTATACCGAATGGTGTCATAGTATCTCTGTGTTCTAGTTGGGTGGTGGTGTAAGGAGAGAGTAAGCGTGGGGTGTGATATGAGGTATGATCTTTTAAATGATCCATGTATTCTAGGTATAAAATCTGTGAAGATCTGCTCACCAACGTTGACACTAACATTCCCTCTGTCCTCATCCTCCTCGATCTCTCTTCTGCCTTCGACACGGTCAACCATACCACCCTGCTCAACCGTCTCCGTGAAAACTTGGGTATCACTGATCAGGCTCCTGCCTGGCTGACCTCTTTCCTCTCAGATCGACCCTCCCAAGTCCAACTTGGGTCCTTCCTTTCATCTATCTTCCTCTCTACCTGTGGTGTTCCCCAGGGGTCTAACCTCTCGCCCTAGCTTTTCAACCAATACTTGGCAACTCTCGCCCGCTGCATTTCCATTTTCTGCTCAAATTTCCAGTGCTACGCTGACGACACTCAACTCATTTTCAGGCTGCCCTCTGCCACCTCGTCTCCCTCTCTCATCTCTGATTGCCTAACTGCCATTCAAGATTGGTGTGCCGCCAATGATCTTTGTCTGAATGCCAGCAAGACGGAGATCCTCCTCATCGGCACACCCGTGACTGACACATGTTATCCTTGCCCTTGCAGGTGATTCTGGATACCGCAAGCTACTGGGCAATCCTACTGGAGGACCCCTGGAAGCAGTTTCTGATAGCTACTTGGGCCCTTCTGGCTGGCAAGGCTTTCCATGGCCGACAGGTGCTGCTCCATTGCCTCCAGCCTGTTCCATATCCCTGCCAGTGTGTACTGAGGCACTGGCCGTGGGCTCTAGGGTCGGAAGGGGTTGAAACACGGTGACCTGTTTCCTCCTCCTCTGATAAGCCATTGCTATCTGTGTGGACCCCTGACTGCGCTGGCATGGCTTTATCCCACATAGGTGACAAGAGGGTATCAGGAGGCTGATGAGTGGGTGCAGGAGTGAGGTTGGCACTCTTCGGAGTCCCCACTGAGGTCACCTGTGGTGTGGCCATCCCAGCACCTACCTCGGCATGTGCTGTGCCTCCTGTCTGGCTGGCGGAGGGGCTACTGGGCAGTGATGTGGGGACAGTGGGTGTTACCATGCCTGCCTTGCTGCCTCCCTCCTGGTCTTGCTCCTGCTGATCTCACGTCTGGCTTGTGCAGGTGTGGAGGTGGACGCAAAGTCAGCAGTGGAGGTGTCCTGGGCAGTGGAGGGCCCGGCCTCTTTGGAATCAGTGGACTGTGTACCTGTTGGATGGATAATGGCACGCTGTCAGTCGTCTTGAATACGTGTAAGACACTTGTGAAACATGTGGTTTGTTGATGCTACACACATTGTGTACAATGGCCATGGGTGATTTGAGGCCAGTCAGTGCAGCTACTGCTAGGTGGGAGTAGTGACTGCTGAGTGTGTACACAGTGCATGCACGTGTAGATTGCCTGTTGGCCTGCCAGTGTTGCTTGGTGTTGTGGCGGAGCTGGTAGTTCACTTGCCAACATGAACTATCACAGCACGCATGGGTGCTTCTCATGGTTCCATGGCTTTACATGCACATTTCCCCTGCAGTACATTACTATATTTTCCTACCTCCCCTGGCACATGCGTGTAGTGACAGTGGCTTGGTAAGGATTGCCATGTGGTTGCCCATTGCGCTTAGCTATGCTAGGGGGAACACATGTTTTGGACCAGTGCATTTACATTGGAGTGGGGATGGAACGACTTACTGCCATCCCCTTGGTTTGATGTTCTTGCCTCTGCACTACCAAGGAGATAGAGCTGGCCTTCTCCTCCCAACGGGTCAGGCCACGGGGGTCCACACTGCCGCCTCATGTGGCATATGTCTCCCACCAGTGTTTGGACAGGAGGCTGTGGACCCTAGCCTTCAGATTGTTCCACTGCTTCCTACAGACCTCACTGTCCCGTGGGACTACACCCACAGCCTTGACCCCCCTGGTGATTTCTGCACAGCAGTGACCTGGCCACTGATGCCTGCCCAGATTGCTGCCTTCCTCTGCCCTGATGTTTTGCAATGCTGAGAGCCATATAGCTCGTCGGCATCTGCTACCATCTCATCAGTGAGGATCTGCAGCTTGCCCTCACTTTAACCTCTGCTTCCTCGGGCGTAGGTCGGACACCTTCCTTTTTCCTTTCTCTGACAACACAATTTCACTCCCTTCTGGGTCTGGACAGGTACAGGAAGTGTGGGATTCAGAGTGGATTGAGTTTTTAAAATGGGCACAGCTGTGCTTCCCATTCCGGAGATGATGCTGTTTCCGCCGGCGGTAATTCCACCAGCGGAATTAGCACCAATTGTACGGTGGTAATGGTAATTCTGCTGATTACAGGCAGAATTACTGTTGTGGACTTCTTTTCTGTAGTAATTCCACCAGACAGAATTACCGTTACCGCCAATAGTTTGTGTGCGCTCCTGTTAACTTGTAATATGGTAGTGATTCCACCGGATATCACAACGGTAACGGTAATGCCGCCAAATGTATAATGAGCCAAACAGCAGCTGTCTTATCATCGCCTTTTAACACTCATCAGGTACAGTTGGGTAACAGTTCTATCAGGCACTTCTATATCGTGTTATAGCATTGTTGCTTAACACTGGTACTGTTAGATAGCTGTCATATCGTTGCTCTTTTCTAGGGATAGACCAGCCCACACTTAATCACTTAAGATTCAGATCCTTGTGTCAGGAAGAGAAAACGCTGCACATTAGTCCCTTTAACTGAACAACCCTTTTCATCTATTGCCATTTTATCTTCCAATTCTTAAAGCAAAAGTGGTTCTGGTATACACTAACAGCCGCATGAAGGTCCAGCTAACAAATCAAAAAAGACCTCCCCTCACCCTGCCTGGCAGCCGTTGTTTGTAATATTTATTTTGTTTTATTAAAAACAATTTCTAAAGCTCAAACCATAACACGAATGATTAATAGAGCCACCTGAGGCCTTTCTCGGGTGACGCCATCCTAATTGTGGTTAGGCAACAGGGACCCGGAACAACAAACTGGCGTGGTGGAATCTGATTACACAGGCCCTGCTGAAATTGCATGATTGTCAGGATAGTAAAAAAGAGCCCTGCTTCAGGGTCCTCTTGGAAAACAAAATGCCAGCAACCCCTTCACAGTGCCAATCAGCAGACCTGTCTGGGCCAAAGAAAGCAGAAAATCCAGACCAGAGGTTGTGGAGCAAGTAAAAGGTTTCAGATACCTCACCTGGCACAAAGCAGATAACCTATGCCACCAGCATGCATACATGTAAATAGTTTTGCTGGCTGGCCTTCTAGATGAGTACGTCCGAGACGTCCTCTGACAAATCCTGCATCTTATACCCCAAGCTTTCAGCAGCCAAGCATGAAGGTTCAAGCTGCTGAGGTTTGGGTACAGGATTCGTTCCTCCAATTGGGAGAGGAGGTCCGCTTTCTGTGGAGGGAGCCAGAGAGGGGAGAGGGCCATGTCCAGCAACTCCAGGTATCATGTTCTCCGGGCCCAGTCCGGAGTAAGCAAGATCATCATGGACCAGAACAGGCGTAGCCTCCTTTGAGCCAGCAATATGACAGGGATTGGCAGGAATGCAGAGAGCGGCTCAAAGTACTACTTGACTGTCAAACATCCCACAGATCCCCCCACCCCCATCAAGGACATTTCCTTGAGGAGAACCACTTGCTCTTCCTGTCCACCTGAGGAGTCCTGCTCCTGAACTTCCTGACAGAGCTCCAACTCGTGTCTGCTCAATGTATCCGCCAATACATTCACCTTGTGGGCCAGATGAACAGCTGTCAGACACACTCCCTTCTCCAGAGCCCAGAACCATTGCATTGCTTCTCTGCACATAGGTAAGGAGCCTACACCACCTCCCTTGTTGAGGCAGTGCACGGCAGCTGCATTGTCCGTCAGAACCAACATGGTCTTGCCTCGTACAGACTGGAGGAAAACTACTATTGCCAGCCTCATCGCTCACAGCGCAATTTGATGTGCTCCCGGAACTTCAGCAGAGACCAAAGGTTGCTTACTGCCAGATCTTGGAGGTGAGTGCCCCAGTCCTTCAGGGATGCATCTGTGACTAAAGTCACTTGTGGCCAGTGCTGTCGAAAAACACCCCTCAGCAGGATGTCCCTCTGGGACCACCATTCCATGTCTTTGGACACCTTCACTGAGACCAGGAAAAGATTTAAAGTACGTCCCCGAAACACAGACCACTGGCAACTGAGAAACCACTTGTTGTATCCTGCTTCCCTTCACTCTGGTCTGTATGTGTGAGTGGAGCTGTGACATAATGTAATGTACTGCAGGTGCTGAAAAAGGAGATAAGAATGTTATGCTTTGTTTTGCGTTCCGCCCAAGACCGTTGGAGAGACATGTAGCCTGGGTGGTGGAAGCCGGTGGGCTGTCCAGAAGACCCTTAAGATCCTGCATCCTATCTCCGATACCTGACATCCTATGTGTAACCTGTAAGCGTGCATCATAAGCGATCTGAGGACTTACCATGTTGCCTCTCGAACCACTTTGTAGCACCACTGAAGTGACCTCATGTGCGACCAAGCCTACAAGGATGCAGGAGGTCATAAAACCTAGCAATTGCAGAAAATCAGAGGCAGGGACCTTTTCCTGTGGATGCAAGACATGAGCCATCTGAGTAATATCTGTCCTCCAGCAGGAAGGCCCGGCCTAGGCGAGTGACCAGGATCGCGGCCCATACACATCTGGGGACTGAGATGGTAAAACCTGAGACTTCTTGAAGGTCGGTGAGAAGCCCAACCAGTACAAGTGCACAGACATCTGGAGTGGGCGGTGAGCTTAGATGAGCCAGTCGTCCACATAGCGAAAAACATGGATTTCTTAGTTTTGAGGCAAGCCACCACTGCTGCCAGCAGTTTGGTGAAGACCCTGGGCACCGAAGAGAGGCTGAGTGGCAGGACCTTGAATTGGTATTGGCAATACTTGTACGTCCCGTCCCCTTTCCTCCATCCTTGTGGGCATCACCAGGCATGGGGACGGTACCGGAACCACTGGCAGCAAACAAAGAGTGCTTCCTCTTTAAATTTAGTATAGCACGTGGGGGCACGGCCTTGGCCATGGGAACACCCAGTAGCCCTGTGTCATGATTACTGGCCAAAGGGTCTCCTTCAAACCCTTACCCCCTTTAGGGACAAGTGGAGGTAGATGGGGAGATCAGGTAGGGGCCAAGTGGGTAAGAGCCTGGCATTCAAGACACTCACAGCAATCACTCTGAATAGACACCCCTATCTCTGAGCAACAGCATACTAGTTTCCTGGTTGTTCCATCACTTCCTGTTACTCCAATATGGACACTGAAGAACATCCTGGCATCCAGGAAGTTACAAGGCATTCTAGTGTTTGGTCGTGGCAACTGGCTATAAAAGCCACACCCAAAGAGCAGCTCGTGCTTCGTGTGCTTCCTGTAAGCTCTAGAGCACATGCTTACCGCCGCCGCCTGGTTCTCAGCCTTCCCGATTTGTTCCATACGACGACCGGAGTCAGCACTGCAACGAGAAGGAGAGAAAGAAAACTGTCAGCTCACAGTGAGTTACGCGTTCCTGCAAATCGCAGCGCCACGCGCTCGGAAGCAGAACACTTCATACTTACCTCAAACATCGCTGGCATCAGGAACCGCTGTTCTTCAGTCCGCACACCTACGGCCCGCCTCGGGTATCCTGTAAGGAAAGAGAAAAGACATTAGTTGCCGCAGCAGAAACCTCGGATCTTCATTACGTGCAGCTACGATCCGGCTTGGAAAATCTGCAAAGAAAGAGAAAGGACATTAGTTTCTTCCGCCATCTCCGTTTACCGCAGTAGCTACAGGCCAGTGCTGTGAACTGACACTTAGCACCGTGCAGAACGGAAACACCAGAATTGCTCAGTGAGGTAACTGGGCAGTTACAAACATTGAGACTTTTACTAACCTGAACTTGCTGCGAACTTGCCTGAACTGGGGGCCCAGTGCAGACAGAAACTGGGTAACATGAACGCTTGGAGCGAAGGCAGCGCATTGGGCAGCAGCTTCCAGGAAAAAGAGCCCCTGCAAGAGCAGGATGGAGGGCGCACCACATTCAACACACAGGTGAGGCACGCACCAGGGCACTTAGACATCCTAGGTGGGTTGGGGAGGAGAAGGAGGGTAGTAATCCCTTTGAGTTCACACCTAACTATTCACTCTTTTGGCAGGCCAGACTTCCACTACCAGAAGGGAGGTGTAGAACAAGAAAAGGACCGGGGGACTCCATTGCTCCTGCAGAGACCCAGGTAAGCGTGACACCACACCCTCCTGCGCCTCACCCCAGTCCTTTTTTTCCACACAGACGGGATCAGACCTGGCACCTTGTGCAGACATTTTTTTCAGGGCTTTGCATGCTTTCACGTTTTATCTTTTTTAAATCATTTCACCTCCCTTCGGTGCCATGCCTCCACCAGCGCATTTTGGTCGCAGGAGGCTTCACAAGGTGTGCATCTTGCGACCATTCTCTTCCAGCATCGGAACCCCATGCACTCTGCCTAGAGTGCTTGGGGCTCGATTATCGCTGGGATGTGCGCGCAGTGTGCTGTCCCTCGCGCATCGGTCATTGAAGAATAAACTGTCTCGCTTGCAGGAGATCTTCCACACTTAACCTCTGAACCATGTGAAGGACTTTGTGTCAAGGGCTTCCCATCACAAGAAGGTAGGTCACTTGCTCTCCAAGGCACCCCAGCCCATGGACTCCTTCCTGGGGGCACCTGCTGGGATTACAACACATGTAAATAAACACATGTCCCCTGAATTAAGGGGTTGATAACAGTTGTTATGATTTATTCAGAAACAAATTCTGTTATTACTTTAAATGTGAGCATAATTTAAAATACTTACATGCTGGGATCAGGGTAATTATCTTTAACACCAACACAGTTCCCTGTAAGTAACACATCATTCTACAATTTAAGAATGGTTTAATTCTTTCGGCGGCTACCATCCCCGGCAGTTTTACATACTTATGTTTATACTAGCCAGCCTTTTGGGTACCCTTCCCCGGTGCCTAAGCGTGCTGAACCGGACAGGCGGGCCAGAGCTTCCAAGAGCTAGGCACCCACCTCTTCCTCGAGATCTGACCAAGCGGCATGCAAGGATAGATTCTTAGAGTGCTTCTAGTGTTGGCCCAGCCTTCACATGGTTCTGAGCGGGGCGGGGGGTCCAGTACCTCTAGAGCAGGCCCCAGATTGTCCCCCTACCCCCAGCTTCATAAGACGAAGAGACTTCTGCCTCAGTCAAGGGTTTTTATGACCGCCTTCAGAACCTGGCAGAATTTATAGGAGTTCCTCAACCAGAACAAGCACTGTAAGAACCTGGAACCCTAGCAGAGGTCTTGTCCCTTCGACCAATGTTCCGCTCAGGCATTCCTCTGCAGAAGGATGTCCTCACTCCTGCCCAAGAGGGCATGGGAAAAACCGAGGGCCTATGCGCAGCTGAACAAGAAGCTAGATGGCAGTTTTTGGCTCCTGGAAACCGAGCAGGTGCTGCTTAAATCCCACCTGCAGCCTCACTCATCATTTGTGGTGGCCACTTCCATGTACTCTAAGGCTTCAAATTCGTCTGCGGCTGGTGTTGCTTCCAATTGGTTGTCGATAGAGGACAAGATTCTCGAGTCCTTCGTTAAGAGGGACCTAGCGCATGGCTGGTCTTCACCTTTGGCCGGCGAACGGCGATGCCATTCTTGCCACAGCAAACCAAATAGTGTGGAGAGAGGATTTTCTCCCAAGCCTACCTCTAGATAGTCAAGCTGCCATTAAAGCAGGCCTGGTGGAGGAATGCACGGTTGGCCAGGACCTTATGGAATCCACAGTCACCCACATCGATACAGCCAGCAGGGGTCTCTGCCTGAGTGTAGAAATGAGGAGGGCGGCATGGATGCATGCAACCAAATGTTCTGCAGGTGTACAGGACAGAACTATCGACCTCCCTTTTGAGGGATTATTCTTGCTCTATTTGTCAACAGACGACGAGTTACCAAAAGAGAAGACATTCATGCAGACTGCAAAGTCTCTGGCGATTGTTTTTAAGCCGATACTAAAACCCTTTAAACAGGGACTTCAAACCTTGCTCATTTGGCGGATTTAATAGACCATAAAGATTCTGCTCCCCCTCCTCCTCCTCGCCTGCCTCTGACGGTAATAAACAGGGACCATAGTTCTCCTCTGGGGGGCTGGATGGCTCTGTTTGTGAGCTATTAGAGGTGTTTTCTCTTTAGTCCTTGGATTCTGTCTGTGGTGTTGACGGTGTTCAGCCTTCCTCTTCCTTCTCCTCCCTCTTTCCCGCTGCTGTTCACCTGCTCTATTGAGGGAAATATTGCACCTCTGGAACATGTAGGCGGTGGAACTGGTGCCTCTTCTAGACAGGGGCTCCCATTATTATTTCAGATTTTTGCAGTACCCAAGAACAACCAGGTGAGCCTGAGGATGGTCCTGGACCTTGCTTTCCTCAGCCTTTCATTCCCACTTGAACGCTTAAAGATGATAACACCGGCTTACATAGCGGAGTCTCTGTGCGCAGGAGACTGGATGTGTTCCTTAGACCTAAAGGATGAGTACCTGCATGTTCCCATCTTCCAACCGCACCAGAGGTTCCTGCGTTTCACGATTATGTCCCACCATTTCCAATACAAGGTGTTGCCGTTCGGTCTCAATGCGTCGTGTTGTGTGTTCACAAAGCTTATGAACACGGTGGCGGGCCTTTTTCAATTGGGGGGCCACCACTGATACCCTTACTTGGACAATTGGCTAGTGAGGGCCAGCCCTCCTGATGGGGCTCTCCACTTCTGCCAGAGGTTGGTAGATGTTCTCCACCAACTGTGGTTCACCCTCAACCAAAGGAAATCAGTTACTCACCTCTCAGGACCTCATGTTTCTGGGTATCAGATGGGACATGGTGGATCAGAGGGTCTTCCACACAGCCGACAGGTTAAAATCTCTTCAAAGGGTGGTCTGCCACTTTCTTTCCAATTCTATGACCTCCATGTGGTATTTCAGCACTTGCTGTGGCTCATGGCGTTGTGTGTCCTGACAGTACAGTATGCCAGACTCAAGATGAGGCGCATTCAACTCCATTTAGCGGCCTCTTGGGACCAAGAGACTGGGGTTGCAGTCAGACAGACTGCTCATGCCATCTGCTCTTCACCCAAACCTCTGTTGGCTCCTCGACCACAATGTGACAGTGGGGGGCTCCATTCTCTCAGCCAGAGCCATATCTTGTGGTGACTACAGACTGCTCCCTCCAGGGATGGGGGGGCAGTGCTAGGGAATTACTTAATCCATGGCTCATGGTCAAGGGAGGAGACCTCGCTTCATAAAAACCTCCTGGAGTTCAGGGCGGTGGGCCTGTCACTCAAGGCTTTTCTGCCCTTAATCAGGAGCAAGATGGTCTTGGTCAGGACGTTCATTTCAACCACGATGTTCCACTTGAACAAACGGGGGGGGGGGGGAGGGGCAAGTCTCCTCCCCTCTGCATGGAGGTGGTTACAGTCTGGGAATGGGCTCTGTCAGAGGGGATTTGGATCTATGCAGTTCCTCTCCCGGGGTACAGCAATGCAGAGGCTGACAGACTGACCTCTCTGGTCTACAGCATGTACAAGTGGGAATTACACATCAACTACTTGTCATCTCTCTTTCGGAGATGGGGCTTCCCGGTTCTGGATCTGTTTGCCTCTCTGCAGAACTCCAAATGCCCCCTCTTTGCATCATGGGCCGGGTTCCTTGGGGGATGTGTTACAACTCTGCTGGGATGGCTGCAAATGCTATGGCTTTCCTCCCACTCCTCTGCTCCAGAGGACCCTCCACAGGTTTCGATGGTCAGTGGGATGCACTCTAATCCTAATCGCCCCTCACTGGCCATCAAGGGTGTGGTTCTCGGACCTTCTCCAGTTGAAGTCGCAAGGCCCGGTCCATCTCCCGATCCTCAGCAGGGGCTGTCTCACTCACCAGTACGGGGCGGTGGAGCACCAAGAACAAAGCAGGCTGTCCTTCCCGGCTTGGCTTCAGATCAGCTAAGGCTCCGCCCTGCACTCTTCTCAGCGAGCAATTGGGATATGATCCAGGAGGCCAGAAAACCCTCCACTTGCTCACAGTACAAAGGTAAATGGACCAGATTCTGCAACTGGGCGCAGTAGGTGGGCGTGGACCCACACACATGCAACCTGGATGATGTGTTGTCTGGTTTATGGTCAAAATCTCGAAAAAAGAAATCTCGAAAAAAAAAGGCCAAGAAAAAAAAGTCGCATTTTTTTAATGACGTTTTTTATTTGAAATGGGGGGGTTCCACCCCAACCGCCCTTTTTTTATGTATTTATTTTTTTTACCATTTTTTTTTTAATATCCGATCCCAAAATAAATATATAATTAAAAAAGAGAAATTGATACCTGATGCACTTATCTAGAGGATGGAGTCCCAAGACCCTTTTTGTGTTTTGAACTGTGTTGCTTGGACCCTGAGGAAGGGAACCCTGAGGATGGTTTAAAACTGTATGACCTTGAATCTAAGAAAGGTAACTGAGACTTTTTGTGGAGCTGAAAGGAAGATGAGAGCTGGGAGGAGCTTAGAACTTTGCTGAATACGGTTTCTTTTGGCCGCATCCTAGATTGGATCGCAGACCATAACTGCCTTGCTACTATCACCTCAAACACCACCTTGCCATGGATCAATCACAATTGCATTGAGTTCACTATACCCATCGCTAGGAGCCACAAAACTCTCGCCCATGCTACTGCTGCGCAAGTGAGAAGCTCTAAGAAGCTCAACGAGGGGGGGGTGTGGCCTAGGTCCATGGACTGAGGACGTGTTTCTCTCGAGCTCCTGCCCCGATCTTGTTACAGATCCTCAAGAAAATGGGCAGTTTAACCTAACAACATATATAACCATATATCTAGCAGCTACAACTGATCCTGCACCCCCAGACGGTGATTTCGTGGAGAAACGGAGCCGACATCCGGAAAACGCGACTCTCGCATCCCGGCCCCCTGGGACCAAAGATGGCGGCTGCGACTCCGTCCTGAGCCCTGGTACGAGGAGGGGCCGTGAGCAGAGCGAGGCAGCGCCGGTAGACCCAGGCCATGAACTGCCAGCAAATATCCACAACCCTGACAGTGCCCCAACATCAACGTCCTCTCCTCCACATCAAAACCCTGTGGGGTGCCGGCGGTCCAGAGCGAGCTGCCGTAACACAGCGTGAGGAGGGGCCGGAGACCCGGGCCATCACGGGCCCTCACACGGGCCAAGAGCTTCATGCGGAGAGGCACATCGGGCTTCCCTACGACTCCGTGAGGACCATATGGGACCCCGCGGCAGGAAGCCTTCGCCGCCGGGCAACGCCTACCTTTGGCAGAACAGTCGGTCCGTGGTGCTCTGGTCCCAGCCTCTGGGCTGCCTGGACCCCCACCGAGCCTCTACATTAACCAGCAGGCTCCGACAGCGGTAGTCACTGCACGGAACGAAGGGCAGGCAGTCCCACAGAGCTGGCGAGCCTGGCTCCAGCAAACAAACCACCACACAACTACAAGTAAGGAGGTCCCAATCTCCCTGAAGGCATCGTCCTCCCCCCTGGGTGCTCACATAGGGAAAGGGAGCCCAACCCCGAACTGGCAGGACAGCCCCCAGTACTCAATCGCCCCTGCTATGCAGGGACCGCAGGAGGTCACCACGGCTCTTGGCTGGCCCCAAGACCTTATCAGTAAACCGCCTACCTGCACAAAGGCACACGTGCCCCCTGCCTCCAGGAGACCAACACAGACAAAGGCATCCGCAGGTGACATGGTTGCTGGTCTCTAAAGATGACTATGGAGGAGCTCCAGGCCCGCAGTGGCGGGGAAGTGGTGCACACCTGGGAGGCAAAAGCCTGCACCCTGCCACAAACAGTGCCCAAGTCCATATAAAGTGTCCCCCGCCGGAACACCCGAAGGAGAACGGAGTCGGCCACCACCCCAGGGCTGACGGGGGAGATGGGACACCTAACCTCTTCCGCCACACAAGAGCCACAGGGGGACAGAGGAGAGCCGGAACCTCTCACCGCAGCTCAGGGCCTAAGTCAGGGTTGCACGTAACCCCTGCTCCCCGAGAAGCTGTTGAATCATGGACCAGAGCTGCCCCAAACACTTGGACCAACAGCTCTCAGCAGCGACCTCGGGGGAGCCCTCGAGTCAGCCCTGCTAGTGATAACAACCGCACATAACTACACAAGGCCTCGGCAGAGGGACCCGCAACAAGGACGCTGCAGCTGGAGCCTTACAAGAGAGAGGAGGGTACTACTTTGCGACTGAGGACCACCGGCTAGCAACCACCCCTTCTCGCCAGCTGTCTTCCACTCCAGAATCAACAGTTATCCAGTGTTAGCCACCAGGCGTAGATGGGGACCTTCTCTGGAGCGACCACCTGAGACCCACGCTCAGAAACCAGACCCCCAACTGGACATCAGGAGGCACGTGGCATTGCTCCACCCAGAAGACAGGCCGGCTCATTACAGCAGAACATGCCAAACACCAAAGGCAAAACAAAAAACACCATTATGGAGTCATTCTCCGCAGGCAAGTCCAAAGACTCGGACCAGCAGGTCAAGGCGCCCAGCCCGGGAGCCACAACACCTGAAGAGAAAGATAAATCCATCAGCAGGTTACGCTCCTTCATAGACACTAAAATCAGGGAGGTGAAAGCAGACATGATGGTGATGCGTCAAGACTTACGCATCCTCACAGACCGCGTGTCCACCACGGAGGCAGCACAAAAGGAATCAACTGAGACCCTCAAAGACATACAAAGTAGAGTCCAAGAACTCGAGAAGCGCAAGAAGTTCCTAGAAGAGATGGCCAAAGATGCTGAAGGGCGCTCTAGACGCAACAATGTGCACCTACTCGGAATTCCCGAGGGAATGGACGGCTCCAACCCTACCAACTTCATCGAAACTCTTATACAACAGGAAATCGGTGCTACCCACCTCTCACAGGGCTTTATGGTGGAGCGGGCACACAGGTCCCTACAGAAGAAACCACCACCTGGATCCTATCCACGTCCAATGATAGCCAGAATTCTGAACTTCCAAGATAGGGAAGTCATCTTGAGCTTCTCACGTGAAGGAGGGGAAATCGAAAGAGGCAAAGCCAGGATCGCTATTTACCCGCACTATACACCTCTAGTACAAAGAGCAAAGGACTCCTTCATCCCAATCAAGGCCAGACTACATCAGCTAAACATCAAATATATGTTAATGTGCCCCTCAAGGCTCAAGATAATACATAAAGGTAGAGCAATCTTCTTGGAATCGCCGGCGGCAGCTACCATGTGGCTAGAGCACAACAACCTGGCGGATGGTGAGGAGAAGACATCATGATCCGCGCCGAAACCCACAAGACAAGACCACCAACCACAAACAGACGACATGGACTGTCGAGCCATGGATCCCACACAAAAGGCAGGAGGAAATCGACTCACCACACCCACCTAAAGCACCTCCCCGTGAATGGACTCGCGGCAGCACAAGGCTGACGCATCACACCCGCTCAAGATGACCTGGAAAGGCCCTGACGGAGTGGGTGCACCCGAGCAATGCAGAACCTGCATGACTGCTGGGTGCAGTTGGTCCACTTGGACCTGTTTGGTTTGTATTATTTATTGTTCACGGTTAAAAGGTCCCACAATCTTCAATATAATCATCCTATTGCGTCAAAAGGCACAACACAATGGGCCAGGGGTCCAATCTTATAAATATGGCTGATGACATCAAAGTGTTGACATGGAATGTCAGAGGGATGAGCACCTACATGCGCAGAAATAGGATAAAATCCTTCCTGAGAGGAAAACATGTCTCTATTGCTATGATCCAAGAAACACATCTTATTGCGGAAATCGACTCTCGAATGCCTTAATGGTGGGGCGGACAGGGATTTAGAGCGACATACTCCAAATATGCCCGAGGAGTCCATACATGGATAAGTGGTAATGTACCTTTCAATCTCTGGTCCAAGGAGGCAGACCCCGAGGGCAGATTCCTTATACTCCGTGGAAGCATCGAACAAACAGAAGTGTGCCTAATCAACACATATCTCCCCAATTGCGGAACCTCGGCGTACCTTACCAAATTGCGCTGCAGCTAGCACCCTACAGAGTCTGCTTCTTCATATGGGGAGGCGACTTCAACTGTGTTTGTGATCCCGCCCTTGACAGATCCGGTCCGCCGATGCAACGACTAACCAGCTTTCCTCTGCCTTACGAAGAACCATACAAGAAATGGACCTGTCTGAGGTGTGGAGGGACCTACATCCTGAAGGTAGGGAATTCTCGTACTACTCATCTCCATATGAGATATATACCCGTATAGACTACCTACTAATAGACAAAGCGCACCTCCCTCAAATAGAATCCGCCTCCTACCTAGGCAGGACCATATCCGACCACTCCCCACTCCTAATGCTATGGAAACCAAAAGGCCCTAGACCACCCATACCAATGTGGCAGATGCCAACGGACTCCCTAACAGATGGAGCATTTAAAGAGGAGCTACGGGACAAAATAATAGAATACATGGACAACAACGTGGGAAGTGTGAAAAAATGCGGCACCATTTGGGAAGCCTTGAAGGTAGTAATAAGAGGGGAGGCCATAGTCAGTGACGGCACGATCCAGAAAACACTCAGGAAAGAACTGGAGGGCGGTGAGGAGAAGATCAGACTATTGGAGGTCATGGCCAACAAGTCCAAAGAACTCGAAAAGGAAATGTCTGCAACGAGGAGAGACTGCTAGGAAGCCTGGCCCAGATTAGCTAAATTTGACTATATCGCGAAAATCGCCAGGGCCCACTCGGAGGGGGACAAACCAGGCAGGTTACTCTTGTGACTGTGTAAAAAAAGGAAGCCCGAAACTTCCAATCCTTGAAATCCAAGACCAGACAGGCACCATACACACCACGCAAACAGGGGTCAATAAGACCATCAAATGCTTCTATTCCCACCTATATAGCCACAACTCCATTGTACCCCAGGATGACATCTATGATACGCTAGAAGAGAGAGGCCTCCCCACACTAGAAGCCCAGAGAGACACACTAAATCAAGAGCTAACAACTCAAGATATACAGGAGGCGATTAAAGCACTGTCCACCTGTAAAACCTCTGGGAGCGACGGGCTACCCCCGGAGTTCTATAAAACATTTGCAGTTGAGCTAATTCCATTCTCACAAGAGGTCTACAAGGAGGCCTTTGAGGCCGGGATACTTCCAGGCAGTATGAATGAGTCCCTAGTGATCCCCATTCCTAAACCTGGGAAACCTACAGCTGAGTGTAGCTCTTACAGACCAATAGCCATCATTAATAATGACATACAAATCCTTACGACCATACTTGCCAACAGGTTATCAAGAGTTATTGGGACCCTAGTACACTGTGATCAGAATGGATTTGTCCCCGGCCGCAGCACAACAGCAAACCTACGAAGACTACAGCATATTATAGCACAAACAGGCTCACAGGAACCCTACGCAGTTGTCTCCCTAGACGCCATCAAAGTGTTTAACTCCATATTCTGGGAGTGGCTCCTAGCCACCCTGAAACAATTTGGCCTGGGCGGATACTTTATCCACTGGATCGAGATCCTATATAAAACACCCAGGGCCAGTGTGAAAACGGGGAGAACGGTGTCGGCACCATGGGATATACAGAGGCACCAGACAGGGATGCCCCCTTTCCCCAATGTTATATATCCTCAGACTAGAACCACTGGCAATATATATCAGGAAATAGTTTTTCGATGCAGGCATAAAAGTTGGGGGTTTATAACACGTGATCTCGCTATAAGCGGATGACGTCCTACTTTACTTAAGGGACCCACAATTTAACATACCCACAATCCTGGAGGTACTGAGAAATTTCACAAGAGTATCAGGGATATCATTCAATCCAGAGAAGTCCTGCATATTCCCACTAGCAGGACTGGTTGGGACCAGTAAATCAACGCTTCCAGAGGTTGGAATAAGTTGGGAACCACACACATTTCGATACCTAGGCATCAACATTTGGCACACCCCCGAACAGACACACGGGGGCAACACCCTGGTGGCAGTACAAAGGCTTAAAAAATCCATGAGGTTCTGGACCAAACTCCCATTGTCGATGATGGGCCGAGTGGCCATCTCCAAGATGATAGTGCTACCACGCTTCCTGTACTTCTTTCAAAATATCCACTACTACATTCCGGCCGCCTTCTTCCGGCTGCTGCGCACATTACTAAAGGATTTGGTGTGGCGGAGCTCCAGACATAAGCTCGCCCACTAATGCTATCATATAAAGCAGGCGAAGTTCAGCTCCCTGATCTGGAAAGATACTTCCTGGCCCAACTCACATTGGTGGCCAAATGGCTCGCAGATGACCCCACCTCGGAGATCGATCTCCTGAGCCAGTTAATAGCACCGGTGCGACTGAAAGAAATCCTCTGTGTCCGATGGAAGCACTCAGCAAAAGTCCCCCAGCTTATCCAGCTGGGCCGGAAAATATGGGACAGAACACTGAAGCTGCAGGGATGGAGAATCCATATTCACTGGAAACACCATTGATCGCCAATGCCTGCTCCAACAGAGACGAACTGGCGCTCATAAGAAGGGAAAGGCACGGCATAGGTAATTAACTTATATTATATAATTTGTTGTAAATTATGTAATTGTCTGCTTTGTAATATGATTGAAATTTGTTTTGTAAAATGAACAGAAAAATGATCTTGTATGTAATGTGTAAAAAGTTTATTTTATTTTTAAACTAAAATGCACATCTTTTAATAAAAATGTTTTCAAAAGGCACAGCATCTATACCTGGGGGGACATGTATGAAGATGGCTCCTTTCCGAGATTTTGACTCCTTGGAAACGAACGAAGGACTCCCTAGAGGCCAACACCTTCGTTAACGAAAAATCAGAGAAGTGGCTAAACAAAAATGGAGTGAATGGCCGGACGAACCGGAACCGAACCTGACCTTGACCCTAATGCACAATCTGGGAGACAGCTGGAAACCAACCTCCAGGATATATGCTCAGCTTACAGACAGGCCTAACCCCAAGAGCGACGCCCTAAAGAGCTCATGGGATACAGACTTGGGAACAAGCATCACAGAACTGGAATTGGGAAGAATCCTACAATATCCCAAACAAGTATCAAGAAACTCGAGATTCAGACTAATTCAGGTAAACGTTCTCCATAGAATATACATGACCCCCAGCAGAATCGCTAAATTCATCAGACCCCCAGCCCCGCTCTGCCCCCGGTGCAACTCGGAGAATGCAAGAATGGCTCACATCTTCTGGAGTTGCTCAAAAATACAAAATTTCTGGGCCAAAATCGGCCTGACCCGCTATGAGTGGACACCGATGGAATGTTTGCTGGGGTCCTATCCGCGGATAAGCAAGATCAGGCACATTGTCAAATTTATGGACGTTGCCTGTATACTGGCCAAAAGAGCAATTGCCATGACATGGAAATCTTCAACCGGCCCCCGCTACGCCAAATGGCTCAAGGAACTAGAACACTGGTCAGAAGCAGAAACTAGCCTATGGGGAGAAAGAATAGCCAAGACTGGGGAAGGCCCGGTCATGACCTACGAAGCCTGGAAATCTCTGACATGGGACATGTTCCATCCATCCGATGACAAACCCCTGTGAATGATGCCAATCCACTCACAAAAGATGGAAATACAACTGGAACTAAACCCTGAGATAACTCGATTTGCACCATCCAGAAAACTCAATACCCCCCTGAGGCAGACCACACACTTGCTCCGCCCTATCGCCGGATTGACTCTAGAAGCAGACATGGGCCTGTGACGACCTTCGTTGTTTGTTTAAAGTTATGTTATTACTTATGTATTCCCTTCCCCCTCTCCTCCTTTCCCCCTGCCCCCTCTTCCTCCTCTCTCCTCTCCCTCTACCCACAAATGTTATTAGTAATTTGATTTCTCCTAATGTAATTGGAAATGCCAATAAAAATATTTTAAAATAAATAAAGAAGCTTGATGAGGAAAACTTGCGCCCCTACCTCAACAGCCCACGAACTAGCACCCCCCTTTGCCAACGACCCCAACACCCTAGCAGAAACCTACAAGGCCATTATCACTAATGCCATTAATGAAATAGGAAAATGGAAAAAAGATAAGAAATCCCTACTCTCCAACTCTTGGTTCACTGACGAACTTCAGTCTTTGCGCTCATGTAAAAGAGTAGCCCTGAAAAATTGGCAAACCAACCCCAGTGACAGTGCCAAAAACGAGTTCAACCTAATCTCCCACCAATACATAGCAGCTATCACCTCAGCTAAAGCCAACGCCTTCAACACTCGCATTTCTAATGCCAAATCGCACTCTAAAGATATCTTCTCCATTTTCAATGAGCTAATCTCCCCACCCAGTACACCTGATGAAATAGTCAAAGACGAAGCATGGTGCGATAGTATCCAAGCTGCCATGCTACACAAAAGTGACCTCCTCCAAAAGAAAATGAAGGACCACTGCAAAGCCCTACCAACGCAAATTGGGTACAACCCTACCAATTCTACTCCCGCCTCAACCATCTCCACCGAACCTGAGTTCTCCTTCAGGGACGTCACTGAACAAGAAGTTATTAACTTACTCAAAAAGCTCAAACCCTCCCCCTCCAAAGGGGACATATGCCTACCTAAGCTCATAAAGGACTGCGCAGACTCTCTAGCTTGGCTTTTCACAGCTTTCATCAATGCGTCTTTTAAATCAGGCATTATCCCAGCCAGCCTCAAAGAGGCCTGGGTCCGCCCACTCCTAAAAAAGACGACTCTCGACCCTCTACAACCAAACAACTACAGACCGATAACCACAGTGCCATTCCTCCTGAAATTACTGGACAAAGCCGCTCATAGCCAAATCCAACACTTCCTGGAAACCCACTCCATCTTAGGGCCCAGGCAATCGGGGTTCCGGAAAGGTCACGGCACTGAAACAGCTCTGGTGGATCTAAAGAACCAGATCACCCAAATTATGGACAAAGGCAAGCCAGCCTTACTGCTTCTCCTAGATCTCTCAGCCGCTTTCAATCTGGTTGACCACAAGACACTCACATCACACCTTACACTCTCAGCTAACTTCTCAAAAGAAGCAGCGCGATGGATCACTTCCTTCCTCGAAGGAAGAGCCATGAAAGTTTTCTCAGACATAGCAAACGCTACACCCACAACAATCAACTGCGGAGTCCCTCAGGGATCTTGCACAGCTCCCACAACCTGTTCAGAAAGCCCCTCTTTGACAAGCTGGGCTCACTTGGCATTGCGTATACTAATTACGCTGACGATACACAAGTACATATACCCCTCTCAGGCTCATACTACGAAGACGCCAAGGCACTCTATAAGATCTACTTAACCATCCAGGCTTGGATGGCAGTAAATGGCCTCTGCCTCAATGGGGACAAGACAGAAATCATGATACTAGGCCTAAAGAACACCCTAACCAAACTTGATAAATTATACGACAACTTTATCATTGACGTCTCTATTATCCCAGTATCTACAGCCGTTAAGACACTGGGAGTATACCTAGACTCCTCATTAACCATGACCAGACAAGTTAGCGCGATCACGTCCTCCTCCACGCACACCACCAAATTAATTAACACCATAAAAGCATACCTATCCAAACCCAGCTGCCTATCAATAGCTAGAGCAAGCATTGGAGCCAAACTAGACTATTGCAATGCCCTCCTGGCAGGCACATCAGCAAAAAACCTAAACAGGCTACAAGTCACTCAGAACAATGCTCTCCGGGCCACCCTAAGCATCCCTAGAAGAGAGCATATCTGCCAGGCAAGACAATTAGCTCAGTGGCTCCCGGTCAAGGAGCGTATCACCCTCAAAATCCTTACCCTCACACACAAATGCCTCACTTTCTCTGCACCTTCATACCTATCTGAAACTATCTCCAAATCCTCATCTTCATGCCCCACCAGGACACAATACACCAACCAACTTCACATCCCACGGATCCGTAGAGCTAAAGCTGGTGGCCTAGGCTTTCCATACATTGCTGCCAAATCCTGGAATGCATTACCCTCAGACATCAGAGCGGAGATCTCACTCCCTACATTCTGTAGGAAACTAAAGATCTCACTCCTTGCACAGTACAATGTAACTATACACGAAACTGTCCTGTAAATTTGTACATTATCGCCTTACCTGTAACATTCCTGTGTAACCTTGTATATGTAACTAAGATATGTATGTAGCAAGCGCCACAATGTCCCTGGGCTGCTGCGCGCTTTACAAATCCGAATAAATAAATGCATTTTGGTTGCTGACATCCCTACACATTGTATAGATTGAGTTGTGAGGGCAAGTATAGGTTTGGATACAGACAGACTTTTAAGTTAAACTCTTGGACTCAGACTTTCCTTAGTTTCATTTAGGTATGGAAATCCCACCTTAGTATAGGGCAAGTAAGACCGTTTTTCCATCCTGACATTTTCGTTCATAAAATGTTTTGTTTTGTAATTCTGTTGTCGGTGTCTTGCTTCATGATGCATTCACATTACCGGTATTCTTCTCTAATCCGCAGTCTGACGCGGAAAGAGCGCTCCATCTTCTTGGATTGGCAGAGGGTGCTCAAATTCGCTCTCTCCCGAACAAAGCCTTTCAGAAAATAAGAAGTGCTGTTCGTCACATTTGCAGGCTCGGCACCCAAGTTTCCAAGGCCTCCATCGCCTGGATGGTCCTCACAATTTCAGGGGCATATGGAGCCACAGAAAAGAAGGTGCCTCCAGGTATCCATGCTCATGCGGTTAGGGCCAAAGCTACTGCAGTGGCTTTTCAGAGGTATGCCTCCTGGGAGGTAATCAGTAAAGCGGCTATGTGGGCCACGCTGTCTGCATTCTGCAAACACTACTCTCTGGACACCAGTTCCAGGAGGGATGCAGAGTTTGGGCAAGTGGTTCTGAGAAACCTCTTTGCATCCGGCAAGTCTCACTGAAATTTGTTTAGCTCCGCCCATTTCTCTTGTTTCGGTTAATTCACCCACAAGGTTGGTGGAAAGGGGACAGGACGTATGAGTAATAAAAGCTACTCACTGTAGTGACTAGAGTACTCAAAGTCCTTAGTCCCCTTTCCTCCATACGTCCCACCTCCTTCCCGCCAGTATACAAAGGAGCTAATATGATAGTTATCCAGGTTTACCAGTGTCGAATGTGTCAAAAGGAGACCGAGGTGAGGCGCCGGAGGGCGTGGCCTACTGTGCGGGACAAGGGCATTCCCCTTTAAAGGGGAAGTGCTATTTTTTTGCGGTGCCAATTGTTCCGTTACCCGCCCCTATGCCTGGGGACGCCCACAAGGACATAGGAAAGAGAACTAAGGACTATTGAGTACTCTAGTCACTAAAGTGAGCAACTGTTATTACCACACCTTGGATCTCTGGTACTTCCTGTGTATTGGTACATGGAAGTATGCATCCTGGAGATCCAGGGGACTAGCCAATCCTGCACGTCTAGGGCCTGAAGAATCTGGGGTAGAGTAACCATTTTGATATTGTCCTTGTGCAAGTTTAGATGCCTCAAATCCAAGAGGGGGCAAAGGCCCGTCCTCCTTCGGCACCAGAAAATGCATTGAATACCAGCCCTTGCCTCATTCCAAGCAGGGCACCTGGTCTCTGGGCTTCTTTGCCAGAAGCTGACAGACAGTATTCCTTGTGAATGATCTATAAGTCCCAGGCATCGGAAATGGCAATCATCCATTCCTTGACAAATTGGGATATTCCTGCTCCAACAGGGGAGGGATGGTGGAGGTCTGATTCAAAGAGACGTTGCACCTGGTGGCAGCAGATGGCACAGTGGAGGCTGAGATGCCTCCTGTAGGAGCACCCCATCTCCGATGGCTATTAGAGGGGCGCTGCATATTCTTACCTGAGGGAGCGTTGACCCTTCCCGAGGGTGTAGGAGGTGAAGGGGTGAACACCCCTGTCTTCAGGGCTCACAAGTTGCTGCTTCCGGACAGCTAGTCCCATAGACATTGCAGTCACCTATGAAGCCTGGAATTTCTGCTGAGGTTCATCGGCTTTTGCACCAAACAGGTTGTTGCAGTCAAACCACATTTCTAGAAGCTTCTCCTGGACATCCGGAGCAAAACCTGACATTCTTAGCCAAAAGTATTAGTTTTGTTCATTATTTTTATAGCGCAGCCTAACCCTGTGATATCAGTTGCAATACAGAAGGTGAGGAACAAAGAATTGTGAGGACCAGGTTACAGAGTGGTCAGCGTAACAGTTAGAGTAGATGAATAGCGCAGATTTGAGAGGCCCAGATTTCAAATTGTGGTTGGAAAAGCAACAGTAGGCGTACGGACCAGCTTACATAATGGTCTGTATGTCTGGTATGTCTGTGACATGGCAGATGTTATGACTGCTACCATGGCCGAAATTATGAATACAATAGACTCGTTGAGAATACTCCCCAGTCTGAGGCAGCAGTGGTGAAAGACTTGGCAGTGGTGCAAGTGCAATAGTTAAGGAAAACCTAGGAGAACATAGTCAAGTGCTAATGATGCATGTTGATAGCGAGGTGAACTAAGGTTGCTGGGTGAAGAGCTAGTCCTTTACTTAGGATCTAAAAGACCAGAAGGAAGGTTCGGCTGTAATCTCTGTGGGGAGTGAGTTCCAGCATTTTGCTGCTAACACTGGGAAACTCCCCCTCCCCCCCTGCTGTTTTCAGGTTATACTTGAGTATATTAAGGAAGTGTAAATATTGAGATCTAGTAGGTCTGGTGGAACAGTGACTTGAAAATGTGTCAGTCAGGTATTGAAGAGCTTTCATAGACGAACATTTGTGGGTGATAACAAACGTGCATAGTTTAATTCTATCACCTACTGGTAACCAATGTGAGTCTCTTCTGACAGTTGAGATGTGATTAGTGTGCGGTATGTTTAATGCGCAACGAAGGGCATTGTTCTGGAGAACTTGTAACCTATTCAAGTTGTAATTGGTAGAACCTAAGGATAGGGTGTTAGAGTAATCCAGTTTGGACAAAATCAGGGCCCTAGCTAGGGTGAGGCAACGGTTTGAGGACAGGGTTTGCATGCATTAATTAATTTATTAGTATAAGCTGTGGTGCAAGCTGTGGAGTTTACTTGCTTATTGAGGGAGAGAGTGGAGTCAAGGTAGACGCCAAGGGTTTTTACCTCTTTGGCGACCTTGATGATATTACCGTCGATATTGAAGGATTGGTAGCAGGGCTCGAGTTTGTTTAGACGGACTTGAGGACCGACAATCGGTAGTTCCGTTTTATCATCGTTTAAGCAGAGGCTATGTGAAGCCACCCAAGCCTGTATTTCTAGATACATTTCATTTAGCTTTATAGCGTCCTTCTCGTAGCAACCAATGAGTGATGAGAACCTGGGTGTCATCCGCATAGTTCGTGTAGGTGACACCCAGATCATCAAGACGATCAAAAAGGAGCTTCATAAAGATATTATAAAGCGTTGGTGAAACACAAGACCCTTGGAGGATTCCACAGTGAATAGGAACTAGATCGGCAGTTGCTGTGGGTGCGTATACCCTAGTAGTCCTGTTTGAAAGAAAGAATTGGATCCTGTTGGTGGCATTCGGTGAGAATGCTGCAGCAGTGGAGAGGTGTTTAGTCAGAATTTGATGGTTGATTAGGTCGAAGGCTACAGATAGTTCCAGCAGGAGCAAGATCGCCAAGTTACCCTTGTCTATGGCGTCATCCATTTATATTTTTAGGTCCAAGAGGGCTGTTTCAGTCCCATACCTGGGTCTGAAACTGGATTGTCTCAATCCTAGAAGATTATTATCTTCCAAGTGTTGTTGAAAGACCACTCTATCTAATATCTTAAAGAGGAAAGGGACTGTTGTAATGGGTCTGCAATTTGTCGGTATGTTGGGATCTAGGTTGTTTTTTTTTTTTAGAAGAGGCATGACCCATGCTTCTTTGAGGTTGTTAAGGAATGTGGAATTTTTGAAAGAAGAGTTGATCAGGGCTGTAACGAAAGGCGCCAATTCTTTTGCACCATCCTTAATGACTGAAGCTGGACAGGTTCCCCTGGCAGTTGGATGGTTTGAGGCTCGAGATTATATTTGTCACTTCTTTCACAGTTATAGGGGCAGTGTGGAATGGGGGCAAGAGGACAGTTGAGTGATGGGTGCATAGCGTAAGTGGGTATTGGAGCGAAGTTGTTTTTTTTTTGGTTTTCATTTTAGATTGAAGAAGGGCTATCTTGTCTGATAAGGCTTGCTGGATGTTAGCACACCAGGCCTTATCATTGATGCAGTCTTCAGGGGGCGGCGCAGGAGTCTCCAGTTCCCTTAGGATGGAGAAGAGTTATTTAGTACCAGATTTAGCATTCTGGATTCTGGTGTTATAGATCTCCTTTTTAATGTTGGTAATGGCCGTTTTGTAGGAGGTCGCAGCAATGCAGAACCTTTCCTTGTTAGACGAGGTGGGAACTTTTCTCCAATTAGCTTCAGATGTTCTTTTAATATTACGTAACGCTTTTAGTTCAGCCGAGAACCATTTATTTAAATGGGCGGCCGGGTTAACCTTCCTCAATTTTAGGGGGGTAATTTGGTTTAAGGCTTGTTCCACGGTAGCATTGTGTATGTTGACCAAGGAGGAGGGGTCTGTATCTATGTTAGCAGGAAGGTTTGTGATAGGCTGTAGCAATGGTAGAAGGTTCTCCAATGTTATGTTTGTTCCTAGACAACGATTGTGGTGCGATGACAATAGGCGTGTTATTGTGAGTGCTTTTAGGTATGGAAAAGGTGATGCAGTGGTGGTCTGACCAGACGCAAGGAGTATTGTTGAGTATTGTAATGTCGCAATTGGAGTCAGCCAACCAGTCCAACGTTCTACCTTTGGAGTCGGTAGGCTCATTGATGCATTTAGTGAAGCCTAGTTGTATAATAGTGTCGTCCAACGTGGAGGCGCTAAGGTCATTTGGGTCATGAGGACCAAGATTGAGGTCGCCCAGTAAGATGATTTGTGTATTTAGTGCTGGGAGATGGGTAATGGGTAATGTCTTCCTGAAAGGAGAACATGGTTCCTGGGGGTCGATAGATGAGGAGGAGTAGGATAGTGCGGGTATCAGACAGTGAAAGTTTAACTGAGAGGAGTTTTGCTGAGGGTAGGCCTAGGTTTGCGAATTCTCTGAGGTTCAAGTGGGATTTGGCTATGAATGCCACTCTGCCACCTTTCCCATTGACTCTGTCTGATCGAATGATTGTGTAGTTGTAAGGAATGGCTAGTGATAAGGTGGGACCTGCGGCTGGATGTAGCCAGGTTTCAGTAACAGCGAGAAAGTTCAGTTGGTTGTTGGTGATACGGTCCATAATGTCAGTTGCGTGAGAACCAATGAGCGTGCATTAATGAGAGCTCCCTTAAAGGTTGGCATGTCCGTGGATGTGGCTTTTTGTGGAGGACTGTGTTGCGAAGTGGAGCTTGCGTTACTATGTAGGCGGGTAGGCGCAGGTGGAGGCAAAGGGAGGGTGAGGCAACTGTTGGTATTGTGAGGGGCCGGTTCCTTGTAAGTCATCACCTAGCAGTGGAGGCAAGACCCTAGCCTTGCATTTCTTAGGCTGAGAAGGCATGGAATTAAGGGTGTCGGTGGGGAGGCAATTCGGGTGATCCATTCTGCAGGGGAGATACCGTGGTGGCAATGTGTCTGGGGTTGGGTAGGTCTGTAAGGCTGGTAGAAATTTGGTGGGTGTTATGGCGTGAAACAAAGGTAGGATAGTTGCCATGGTGAATGTAACTCTTCGTAAGGTAGCCATGGCTGGGATGCGACTGGCTGGGCAGGAGAGAGGACGAAATAAAGAGGACTAGGTGCAGTGCTAGGTTGGAGGTTGGGGCTAGCAATGGTAGGCAGTGTGGCGCACAGCAACAGTGCAAGGGTGCTTAGGTGTAGTTAGGTAGGGCAACAATCATAATGGTACAGCCATCATAGTGGTATGAAATCTGCCTAGTGGTGGTGCGGGGCTATGCTAGTTCAGTTTTTAATCTACGATATAGGTGGTTAGCATACCATACAAGTCATAACATCAGTATATATACTATAATAAGATAGTCATTCGCAGCAATCCTGGCGAACACTATGGCATTAGCCATGAAATCCTACGAGTGCAACCCTTAAGTTATCTGCCACACGGTTACTCACGATGCAACCTCCTTTCCTTAATCCAAGAACTTATGAAAATCACATGCTGCAAGGTAACCAGGAAACCCTACTACTATAATAGGATAGGGCTCATAGATGGCAAGAGTATGACATGCTAGGCTAGTACAAGCAGAATATTAGACAGACATTTTCCATGCAAATTGTCAATGGTGAGTATTAATATTCCGGCACATAATTTGCACATTTGATTACATTCTCAGATGGTGCTATGGTTGGGGGGTATCGTGATAGCAATTATGGTAGTATCAAAGTATACCTGTAGTAAGGTGCCCAGTTGGACTATGGTGCTGTGTTCCGCGGGCAGGATGCCAGCAGGCGTAGGAGTGGAGGGACAGCAATAGGGGGTGCAGCAGTCGGTGAAGGTGCCAAGCAGAGGAGCTTGGGGGGTGGCGCGGCTGCAGGGCAGGGCCCAGTATCGACCGCGTGGGAGGCACTTCTAGATGCCAGCGAGGTTGGAGTTAAAGGGTAGGCCTTACACAAGGTGTATGCTAGAATATAGGGTTGAAGAAGTACAGTAACAAGGTCTCATAACAAGCAATTCTTAACAATGCAGTCTTACCGCGTGCTGACCAGACTTACGCATAGTGACATTCGGATGATGCAATGTTCAAGCGTTCATGCGGGAGATATGCTGCAGTATTAGTAGTGGGGCGAAAAGGTCTCGGCTTTCCTCCTGGCTCTGACAGGCTCGGACAGGGGGCCTTGTGCTATTGGCCTTAGGCGGTCGGGCCGGCTTCCGGCAGCCGCAATTGGTCGAAATTGTAACAGGTTGCTTAGCAACCAAATAAACAAAAACAGATCAGGATGGCGGCGACCATTTTACGAATGGCTGGGAGTGCAGAAGGCTGGTGTTTCACTGGTTGCACAAAGATTCTGTTGATCTGGGCTAAATACGCCACAATGTTGGGTCACTTGCAAGTAGCAGGTGGGGACCACGTCATTGTGTAGGCAGTAGGAAGGTGGTGGCTATCGCCAGTCATACGAGGCGGATGAAAGCTTGTAGTGCAGCACACGTGGCAAGCACGGTGTGCGTGTGGTCCTTTCCGTTTGGGTCTGCAGCAGCAGAGCGAGGCATAGGGGCTCCTGCCCTTGGGAAGAAGAATGGCAACTGGGCTCGGGACAGGGGGCCTTGTGCAATAGGCCTTAGGCAGTCGGGCCGCAATTGGCTGAAATAGGAACTGGTTGCTTAGCAACCGAATAAACAAAAACAGATCGGGCTGGCGGCAGCCATCTTACGAATGGCTGGGGGTGCAGAAGGCTGGCGTTCTGCTGGTTGCACGAAGATTCTGCTGATCTGAGCTGAATACGCTGCAATGGTAGGTCACTTGCAAGTAGCAGGTGGGGATCACGTCGTTGCATAGGCAGTAGGAAGGTGGTGGCTATCTCTGGTCATACGAGGCGGATGAAAGTTTGTAGTGCAGCACACGTGGCAAGCACGGTAAGCGCGTGGTCCTGTCCGTTTGTCATATCCTTCCTCCTGGTAGTTCTCAGCAACTCTGAAGTTAGTTCACCCCCTCCTTGGAAGAGAGAAGGTTCCCGTAACAGAATTTCAGGATTTCCCACACATCCTGCAAAGGGCAGCTGACGCCGTACCCTAGGCTGCGATATCGTCATCTGATGATTCTGCAGGGCTGAGTTACTCTCAGGTGTCTACCTCTTGTCCCCCATTTCCCTGGTCTAGAGTTATGAATCACATACCCTCAATCAAATTAAATAGGGAATTTAAGAAGAATGAAGAAGCTGATGTAAGGTTGAAGGTTCCCTAGTGCTCCATAGTTCCACAGCCATTACATCATGGCATCATCACTGTAAAGTATGGAATCAAATTATAGAAGGGTTTTGATCTGTGGTAAGGCTATATACCTAAATTAAGTACCTACTTGAATTAAACAAATGAATCCTGTGGACGAAGATCGTCTGGCGTTCCACTCTATGGCAAACTTGCAAAATACTGTGGTTCCTCAGCGGTACGCCTTTGTGCTGGGGAACATACTGTCGGGGCAATGGATGCACATGTAGTGTGCACCCACCATCCTTTTCAGAGACACGTCATTCCAGTGACAGACGTACGCATACCGTGCGTCTGTCATCTTGCTATGGGCGAAAGATGCAGAAACGGGTGCCCCGTTGAGGGAGCATGCCGCAGATGCACGCCTGGTACTGGCATGTCCAGCTCTATGACAGTGTCAGGGTGTGGATCCCTGACAGTGTGTCCCCTCCTCACCTGGGAAGACACCGCACCTAAGCCACCTGACTTTTGAGGATGTTTGAGATTAAAGTCCTTGAGCTTTCTGGGAGCAAACACAGTATTGACCCTTAAACAAGGCCTCCCCTCAGGACCGTACCCTACGCAGTCAATGAACTATTGAATGGTCCCTTTTTTCCCACGCGAGTCTATTATGCTCCATACTTTGTATTCTTCTTGAGGTCCTATTGCTGGGGGTTTCAGCAAGTGCCGATCCGGATATACCAAGGAGTGTAGAGTTGGTTTAAGCAGCGACGCATGAAAGACCGGATGAATCTAACAGGCATCTGGTAAAACCAACAGGACTGTCACAGGATTAACAGATTCGTCCATGACGAAAGGTCCGATGTAATGTGGTTTCATCGTTCTAGGACACAACGGGATATGGATTTTTTTATTGGACAACCAAACTAGGTCTTTTCTGTTATAATGTGGGGCTTCTAGTCTCTTCTTATCCGCATATATCTTTATGGCTTCTTGTGCCTTTTTTAGTAGTACTGTTGCTTCTTGAAGGCCTTGTTGTAGATTTTGTACTAAATCTAGGGCTTTAGGAACCACTGAGTCCTTGGTAAAGGATAATGGTAATGAGGTTGGATAAAATCCATACGAGAGATGGAACAGGTTCTCAGATATGAAAGTATAGAAAGAGTAATTATACGCAAACTCAGCTAATAGCAGCATGCAACTCAATCTCCTTCTTTGTCAGTGACATATGTGAGAAACCTAGGAGTATTCTCCCATGTAAATCACGAGAACTCTCTATTCAGGTGGGCAGGGGAGGGCCATCACTTTTGGATCCCAACCCTGAGGGTGGACAAGCGATGGAGGATCACCTGGGTAGAAGAGTCCGGGGTTATATTCATGGGGATGCACCAGGCGAGATGCGGTATACCCACAGAAAAATAAGAGTATGAAAAAATCCCAGAAGCCTTCATGGGGTATTCTGACTCTCCTAACCCTGAGCCAGGTCTTATTTCTCCAAATTCAAAGCCCATTATTCATGATCCAAGTAAGAGGAGGAAAACAGTTAACTGCACCAAGGCTAGAGAATGTTGCTATCCCCGCTGTCAATATTCTAACAGCATTCTGGTAAATGGAAGTAACCCTCAATCCCAATTCAATTGCCCCTCTCCCCATTTCCCATCTGAAACCCCAGCTTTCCTGGGATATTTTCAATCCCAGTCCATCTCCCCCACTCATTTTTGACCTTCACCTCTGGCCTCACTCGGTACACCCACACTTCCTGCTTCCTGTACCCTGCTTAAACCTTCAACCTCCTTTAGGGATTGGCCATCTCTACCTAAGCAATCTATGCCTGCCCCCCCTTCCTGGGGCATGTATGTGGAAATAAAAGTTTCAAAAAGGACACTAAGCCCTGCCCCATTTTCTCCATGCGGCTTCCCACAGAGCAGCAAATAAGGTAGCCGAGGATGGGCAATGTTCCAGTTCGTGCTCCCAGTGCTCGGCTGATGGTGTGTTTTGGAAAGTTTCCCGAGGGAGGGTAGGCCTTCTTCCTGCCCACTAGTGGTCGAGGGAACTTTTGTTTCCTTGTGTAATCTCACTGGTTTGCTCCGGTAGCGCTGCAAGACTGTTTACGCGGTCACCTCGTTCCGCAGTCTCTCTTCTTCTAATGTATCATGCTGGCACTTCTGGCGTGCTTTGGGGTTTGAGTATCAGAGTTCGGGAGGATATCTCGCGCTCACACCAACAACTTCTTATGAGACCTATTATCACTGTTGTTAAAATTCCTCAGGATAGGTTCAAAAAGTCCTCAAGTTACATAACGCTTGTCAGTTCAATATATTTTAATTTTTCTTCCAAAGTAAAGAACAGCCGACACGTGTTTCGACCTTTGGTCGTTATCAAGGCCTCTCTATGTCAATTAGTTATGTCTTCCATCCCTATATTGTAGATCCTGAAAATCTATGTTCTAAAATACCATATGTTCCAATAATCTTTAGGTTCGAAATGTTTTAGGTCCAAAATTGGCTTTCACCTTTACATGGGCTGAATCCCAGAACCTCGTTATGCTCCCCCCTTAGCATAACGAGGTTCTGGGATTCAGCCCATGTAAAGGTGTAAAGGTGAAAGCCAATTTTGGACCTAAAACATTTCTTTTATTGCTGTGTTAGAAAACTAAACTCGCTCTCTCAAAAGATAATTTCCTGCATGGGACTGTGGACCAATGGTGTCAATTACTCTGGTAAGTAAAGCACCCCAACTCTTTTAAACAGGCAGCTCGATGCCATCGAATCCCAGCCGGGTATCCGCTAAATCACTTCTTCAGAAGACGGTTTAAGATGTTGCCATTCCCCGCACCTGCATCTAAGTGATATTTACTGCCTTTGCCTATAATATCCTTAATTTGTTCTGAGGCATGACACTTTGCGAAGTTTCCGTTTTAAATGTGAATCTGCTCCGCTTAAGTAAGTGTTCAAAAGGTTAGAAAAGTGGATCATTTTTTGGATCTTGTACCTCATAAAGCATACTTCCTCATTGGGTTGTGGCGATATTCTGGGTAGAGGTAGAGCTCACCGGCATATTTATTGCTGCCTGTTTACTCCGTCCCCACGTGATCACTTTCCTCCAGCTCGCGCATGCCTTCCCGTGTCCCCTCATCCTCGAAGTGCTGTGCATGGGGGAAGTGAAGATAGAGAAAGGACTGTGGACCACATAACTCCCTTTCTTATTAGAAATACATTTGTCTTTAAATCCCTTCGGTTCTTGTATTTTTCTCTTTTCAATGTTAGTGCCCTACTCTGGATTTTAGGTTGCATTTCTGACACATGGTAAGGTTTGTATTTCCGTGGACTGAGGGTTTTCTTATCAATGTTTCTGTTAATCTGATTGTTTGATGTTTCAGATCGCAAGACATTTAGGCTCTTTGACTTTCCTGTTCAGTGCCTCTCTCTCCATGTACCATGCAAGTCCATCTTTTAGCACTACTGAATTCTGGTTACTTCCCGTTTTCTAAATTTAGAGCGGATGTTCTTGCCTTTGACTGGCATGCAAACTGTGTCCTACCTGAATGGCAGGGGCTTTTACTGAGTGCTTAGTACCCTATTTAGCTTTCATGTTGCTTCGGCTTTGTTTAGCTTTGTATCGGATACTGTCCACGCCTGCCTCGATAGTGCTTGCTATTGGATATCCAGGGTTGTAAGCATTCAAACAAGGCAAATCTGATCTACCCATGATCCATTCAAAAGGAATGGCCCCAGGGCTTCTGTTGTATGTCATTGTCTTTGCCACAATAGCCCTGGGGGCTGATTGATTTTTGTTTTTTGCCTTCCATCCTCGAAGCAGTTTTGAGTACACACTCGACTTGGCCGTTTGACGATGTTACAAAGTGGTCCTGTTGTGCACGACACCCTTTGAATTAAGATTGAGATATTTCTGCTGAAGTTAATTTATGTCGGTAACAAACTCACTAGGGTAGCCTTCTCTCCGAAAAACCAGTTCTAGTACCTCAATTGTGCATTTTATCCCAGTGTGCTATAAAGAGAAGTCACGATTTTGTAAACTTTGTCTGACTCATTGGTGCTTTTTGTAGCTCTGAAGGCTTGCTCAGCCATGTTGAGTTGTTACGCTTCATTGTCCATCCCAGGCCACCAATTTGTAGCTCGAAATTTCCCTCTCGCAACAAAGCAAACCCTTATTGGCCTTGATGGGCACTGACAATGAAATGTTACCTCGCCTCTGTGGCTGGTACAAAGGCATGGTTTCCCATTGAAAAACCAAGTCAATTTTCACCTTTTTTTAATAGGGCTTGCTTTTGGGGATACGTTTCCTTTGATCGCCATTTTTTTTCTATTTCACAGTGTTCTGATGGCTGCGTCCTGTGTGGAATGGCGGGGCATGTTTCTCTGCGGATAGCACCTTCTTCTTCAGCTGCCATGTCTTTGATTGTGTCCACGTTGTGTAGGAAACCTTTGTTGCCTTAGTCACCTGGTAATCTGGATAAGCAATGAGCTTGCTCATTGCTGGAACCTGGGACATATTCCTCCTCAAAAAAGAAATCTAAGTCATGCTTCCCCCCCACCCCCCTAAGTAGCAAGACACTAGTTGGATTTATTGAAGGAGAAACGAGAAAGTGGTTGCTGAGTGGTGCAGCCCTGCAGTCACTCTACTCAATCCTGTTCTGAGCAGATTCTTTCTGCTCCGTCTACCCTGCTGGTTGACTGGGAAGAGCTGCTGATAAAAGCCCAGTTTGACCGCGGAGAGGCCGCGGAGTGGTTGCTGAGTGGTGCAGTCACTCTACTCAATCCTGTTCTGAGCAGAGTCTTTCTGCTCGGTCTACCCTGCGGTTGAATGGGAGGAGCTGCTGATAAAAGCCCAGTTTGACCGCAGAGTGGCCGCGGAGTGGTTGCCGAGTGGTGCAGTCCTGCAGTCACTCTACTCAATCCTGTTCTGAGCAGAGTCTTTCTGCTCTGTCTACCCTGCTGGTTGACTGGGAGGAGCTGCTGATAAAAGCCCAGTTTGACCGCGGAGAGGCCGCGGAGTGGTTGCTGAGTGGTGCAGTCACTCTACTCAATCCTGTTCTGAGCAGAGTCTTTCTGCTCTGTCTACCCTGCTGGTTCACTGGGAGGAGCTGCTGATAAAATCCCAGTTTGACCGCAGAGTGGCCGCGGAGTGGTTGCCGAGTGGTGCAGTCCTGCAGTCACTCTACTCAATCCTGTTCTGAGCAGAGTCTTTCTGCTCTGTCTACCCTGCTGGTTGACTGGGAGGAGCTGCTGATAAAAGCCCAGTTTGACCGCGGAGCGGCCGCTGAGTGGTTGCTGAGTGGTGCAGTCATGACAGGCAAGACGGCAACGGTGACGGAGGAGACTGAGGAACGCTGCCTTAGAAGTACCAGACCCAGATGAGACGGTGCGCCTCCACAAGACAAGGAGAATGAGGACCCGGCTGGTCCTGAAGATTTCACAGAGATAAGAGGTAAACGGAAGATGGGTACAGGTTTTGTGCCACCTTCCGCAACATTAAGACCAAGGCAACCGCGCATCCCTGTTTTAAAGCCTCCTTTCAGCATTTCCAACATTAACAACATCCCTACTGAACTGCTGCACTCTCCAAATAACTCAAATATCACACCTGCTAGTGCCCCCCGATCCTTCTCAACACCCGGAACACTGAATCCCCGGCTTGGCCTGTATCTGATTGCAGGCAAACCTTAGGGACGCTAGTGCAGAAGGAGGGGAAGGAGGCTTTGGGAGTAACACATAATGAACTTTCTGTTGCAGAAACCGTGATGGAGCCAAAAACTGGAATTAATGACCCTAACATAGACAACAATGACACTACCGTGCCATCTGATGTAGACACTATGCCTGATTACAAAAATGGAGCAAATGTCCCCAACACTGACTCTAACGTCATCCCTACGCCACCAAACAATGTAAAACAACCTGCAATGAACGACAACAGCCACCTACCAGCCCCACTTATCAACAGTCCCCTACCAGCCCCACTCACCGTACTCTTTGCAGAGCTGCCGAGGGAGGCTCTGCCTCATGATCCACCGTGGGGCTGTGGGCCTGGAGGGGCTCTGAGGCTGTTGGAAGGGCCTGCTACAGTAATGGAGTCCTCAGGCGAGACTGCACCGGCCATGGCGGTGCCCCCACATCTGGGGGGGGTGGCGTTGGCAGTGGACGTCCATGCGCCCGAGGAGGTAGCAGGCCCGGGCGTGTTGGGAGAGGGGGGCGGGAGGGGACTTGGACAGTCGCTGCGGGTGGAGGAGGAGCCCCGGCGGGGAGACGACGCCGCGCTCTGCGCTCTTGGCACTGCAGCGCCTGATGGAGCTGTGCCCGAGGGGGCTACCGCCGCCGCTGGTTTGGGCTGCGGGGCCGTGGAGGAGGAGGGGGGTCCCCAGTCAGCCAGGCCGGCGGCACGTGTGGAAGCCCCAGTGAAGTTGGGGAGAGAAGCCAGGACCGCCAAGCCGTGGCTGAGAAGGGGGAGGAGCTTGCAGTTCAACACAAAGCAAGTGAGGCCACTGACCCCTGCTGGAGGCCCGAAGGTACTGACGAGGTCAGGCAAGTTAAAAGAAAGGAACGTGCTATAACAGCACTGAAACAAAAAAAACTGAATGGGGGGAAACACACCACAAATCCCTACTATACAGGATCAAGTCAAAAAAGTAAAACATTCAAAGCACCCTCCCATAATCAGGTGGCAAACATCTTTAAGAAAAAGGGAGCAAGTACCCCCATACCACAAAAAGAAATCTCGGATGGAGAGCTTCTGGAGGGGTGGGTGGCGGTCGAAGAGTCTATTTTGATAGAACAAACATCAAATAGCCAGGAGGAGAGGGGAGTTCTCAATCAGGGGACCGTGGCCAAACTACTACAACTTGAAACGCCATTAACGTGGCATTTTGGGAAACCCCCTCTTGCCTCTCTGATTCCCCACTTACCTGCACTGATTGCAGGCTTGCTGCCCCCGGAGGTTAACCTGACTATTGACAACCAAAAGAGTACCCCCCAGCACTTGGAGGAGACAGAGGACCTGAACGAGGGGCTTCCATGTGGACACCCGCAAGGGGAAGCTTCAGGCCATATTCACCATGACCATCAGAAGGGATTAGGAAGCCCCACAAGGTGTAATGAGGCCTCAAACCTACCCAAAAAAAGCTTGGTAAAGACACCGCCCTGTGGTACCCTTGGAAAACCAACACTAGCACCCGAGGCGTGCCCTACTGCAAGCAGACCGAGGGTGGGAAGAGACTCACTATAGGGGGGGCGTAAAAGAAACATCACAAAAGAAAACAGACCTAATGGGAATAATGTCCACAGTGACGATCGCACTTGCTCCCTTTAGCAAATTGTACGAAACCCTGAACGATTCTGTGAGAGACCAAGCAGCAATCATGGCCCTAATGCACACTCAGTTATTATACTTAGAAAAGTACATACTGATTAAAGAAGTGAGACAAGAAAATACAAGAGACCAAGGATCATTGTGTTCACTTGACTTGGAGAGGAAAACACAAGGAACCCAGACTAGTGACAACTGCTGGAACAAAAACAGTGTCTTGACACTGGATCTGGAGGGAAAAACACAAGGAACCCAGACGAGCGACAACTGCCAGAACAAAACCAGTGACCTGACATCCGGTGGAAAGAAGGTGGCGAACACGCTGGATAACGGCTGCATCAACATGGACTGCTCGGGAATAACTCTGATCGCAGCGGAAAAGGTGTTGGGGGGCAAACCCCAAACTAAATCCCTAAATACAAAACAGAAAGAACTTGGAAACTTCTTCAACAAGAAGTCTAAACCAGCGGACAAATCAAATCCAAAACCAGTACCAAATCCTGACAAAGCAGAAGCAAGAAAGTAGTCTTAAAAATATTGACCCCACCAAAATGGTCAAGACGTACTGCAACAGCGAGACGAAGAGCTGGGGCCAACGACACATCCAATGCAAAACCAGTGGGATATGGAGAGTTAAGAAAAAGAAAATTCTCGGAGGAAGAGAAAGTGGAGGAAGAGTTCAACTCTATGGAGGCTTTAATGAACCTAAGTACATATACAGTCGAAGATTCAGAAACAGACATTCCATCCCCCAAGCCTAGATCACGAAATGAAAGCGTGTCTAGGCGCGATGAAGCACCGGACCCCCATCCGGGGAACCAAAAAGGGAGAAAGCATAGTGTGGAACAATTCAGAACTCTGGAAGAAAAAAGGAAGGCTCAGAAGCCTCTCCCACCCAAAGCCTCAAAGACAAGAAGAGAGAGTAACTCTCCTCATGATAAACACAGTTACGCTCCAAGCACTGGATGCAAGAGGCCTCTGCAGAAAGAGACCAAAGCCAGGAGGAATCCAGAGAATCTTCCTAGCAATAGTCAGCAAAATAAAGTGAGAGAACGAAGCGGGGGCCGATTGACGCAGGAGAGGAGTAAGGAACGGCCAAGTGGAGTGGAACGAACAAACGCATCACGACAGACTTTTACATCTTCAAACTGGAGAGAAGGATAGCTCGAAGCCTCCTGAAATCCTCCCGAGGGGAGAGAGGTACTGAAGTTAGGAGCCCGGCCCTACAGCACAACCGGAGGTGGATATCAAATACACGACATTATGCAAATAAAATCTAGCAACTATTGGATAGAAAACCCTCGTTGAGCCAACTGGCGAAGCCGTCCCCCCTGACAATGGGCTCATGGAACACACAAGGGTTTTCCCACCTGGCGGCAAGTTCCGACGTCAACCTAGGAGCATTTGATATCCTGTGTTTACAGGAAACGTGGCTGTGACGAAGCCTTACCTCGATGGATACACCTTGACCTTTACCCCGGCAGAGAAGGGAGCCACTGGAAGGCCAAGAGTGGGTCTTCTGACGGCAGTAAGATCGGGATGTGGCCCAGTGCTTCTGGCAGAACTACATCTCTCTCCGCTCATCCAGGCTACCAGACTAGGGTGGAAACCTGATGATGGTGAAACGGGGAAGGAAAACCCTCAACAAAAACTTAGTCATCAATACATACTGGAATCCAGCAGAGATTGCCACTGAGCATTACCTAGAGGCTATCGACAACCTTCTGGAGGAGGAAAGTCAACAACTCGCCCACATCATTATAAATGGAGATCTAAATTGCACAATGGATGATGATGCGACCCTCACGTGCACAAGATCTACAATGGATGGTGACAGAGCAAAACGATGGGGTAACCTGATGGACAAATGGGATCTGCATAATTTGCACTGGCTACGCTCTAAAAAGAACAAGGAGATTAAAACGTGGCAAAGAAGTGATCAAAAGGGGACCATCGACCACACCATCGTATCGAAGGACCTGCTGAGTAAGATCAAGTCTTTTAACGTGGTCAAAACAGACAACAGTGACCACAACATCTTCTAAACGACCTGGCACCTTCATAGGCCAGTGCAAGAACACATGTTTCAAGGTTTGGAAGCAGGCCCGAGTAGCAACCGCCTAAGGTTAACGGCAAAAGCCATCAGCGAAATGACGATGGCCTATAAAAACATCAGCAATAACTTTATTGATAAGCCAACTAGAGCTGCAACTGTTGATTATGTGCCGTTGCTGGAAATATACCGCAGACCAAAGCAACAAGGGGGCCCTACTCACCTAGCTCATAAACAGAGCTACAACAAGGAACTGGTAAAGCAAAGAGCATCCTTGAGAAAAATCAGACGAATGGCAAAAACTACCAACTTAACAAAGCTGCAAACGAAATACTGCCTAGCTCAACGCCAGTACAAAAACTGGGTGAGCCATCATCGCGCAAGTCTTCAGCAACACGACGCACAACAAATGCTGCGCACACTCTCGAAGAAAAGCAGCAAAGAATTCTGGTCGTTAATACATTCAAAAACATCAAGCACTCAGACCAACCTACAGAACAATGTCAGCGAAGAGAAATGGGTGGATTTTTTCGAGTCACTGTACAAAAAGGAGGAGAGCCAGACACGGAACATCCGTGGGCTTCAAGTGCCAAACTGGGAAATACCTTGCGACTGTGATTCAATTACATCAAAAATCAATAATCTAAAAAACTCTAGAGCGCCAAGGCCGGATGGCATCTCTAACTAAGATCTGAAGAAAAACGTTGATACCTGGGCCCCACTTATTGGTCAGATCTTTCAGAACTGCAACTTCACCAAAACTGTGCCCCCCTCCTGGAAGAGTTCAAACGTTGTCCCGATCTTTAAAAAAGGAGCAAAAGAAGATCCAAGAAACTACCGCCCCATAGCACTCTTGGACGTCATTGGGAAGGTTTTTGGATCTTGTGCTTTGGATGGCCTGAACACCTGGCTAAAAGAATCCAATTATAGTGACCAATTCCAGACCGGGTTTGTCAGAAACATCGGCACCACAGCGAACATTCTTGTATTATGCTCTCTGAAAGCAAGAGTTCAACGAGGAGCGCCGCGAATATTCATGGCCTTCGTCGACCCCGTGCAGGCATTCGATCGTGTGAGCCGAGAACTCCTGTGGGCTAAAGTAATTGGCAGGAACTGACCAGAAAAAACCTTAGCCCCAGTAAGAGCCCTTTATGAAGGCACCACTATGAGAGTCCGTTTGAACGGTGCAGGGGCTCTATCAAAGGTAATTCGTACTGCCCGAGGAGTAAAGCAGGGCTGTCCCCTAGCTCCAGCACTGTATGACGCCTATATAGTAGATCTGGAAGACGAGTTCATTACAACTAGGTGCTTTCCCCCATCGCTAGGAGGAGAGAAAATACAGAGACTCCTTTATGCGGATGATATCATCCTGCTAGACCAGACAGCGGTAGGGCTCCAAAGATAGCTGAACAGCTTGCTCTCATACCTGGGAAACAACCATCTAGAACTAAACAAGAGCAAAACCAAGATCATGGCCTTTGAAACCACAACTCGAACAGCAGGCAAAGAAAAATGGAGTGTGGAAAACGAGAAAATCGAAATTGTGAAGAGCTTTAAATACTTGGGAGTGACGCTCAGTTACAGTATTACAGAAAGACCAATGCAGGAGCTGTTAAAAGCAAAAACAAAGACCTTGTCATGCCATATTTCCTGTCGATCACGGATGATCGACAGGAAATATGGAAAGTTCTCTCTGATTCCAGCGCTGTCTTTCTTCAAAGCCAAGGTCGAACCGTGTATAACGTATGGAGTTGAATCCATGCCACAAATCCCGAGGCAGTTCTGGGACAGACTGGAAGGGCAATTTTGGAAGAAGGTGCTGGGGTTGCCAATGTCTGTTCCTATACGTCACATCAGACAAGTACTTTGCCTACCCTCTCTGAAGGGGATTGTGGCTAGGAATACCCTGATGCTTTTTAGGAAAGTGATCACGGACTCTTCAGCGCCTGTTTTCGAGATCTTGAAGAACAAATTATCCAGCAGAAAAAACTAAATCTTAGCATCATGGGCGGAATACTGTGTAAACCTGCTAGAAGAGGTGGCCCTGACTAGAGCAACTCTAATACAAAACCCAACGAAGGTAGTGAAAAAATGGATCGAACTGGACTGGATCAGAACTCAGGATAATGCTGCCTCATACAAATCAATCAAAAACTTCCCCATAACACCAAAGAGAGTTAACGAGGTGAGAGGCTATTTTAAAAAATTCCCGGATAAAAAGCTGCACCACACCTTTCTCTGAATCAAACTGAACCTCCTAAAGACAAACGAGATCTTGCCAAGAAGAGGCAAGTCACCTTCAGACAAGTGCCGATACTGTAATACCCAGCAGGTGGAATCCACCCAACACCTTCTGTTAAGGTGTAAGGGAACCCAAGAAGGAAGAGAAAGCTACCTAATGAAACACCGGAGCAGCTCAACTACAGCTGACGAAGAAGACTGGTGGAGCGGTCTGCTGGGAGGGGAAAAAACTGAATGGACAGTGGCGGTGACTCTGTTCTTCAAACAAATTGGCCTCGTACAGGAGCACAAAACGAGTTTAGGAGACAAAAGGACAACAATGGATGCCGGCACAAGCCGGCGCTTAAACACTTAAAAGGGCTCAATCTCTTTAAAGCGATTAAGGAAAAAAGAACTATTACATTTAAACTGGAGGGATGAATCTTTTGTAAAAATTGTAAAATTGTACTACAATTAAATCAAATAAAAAAAGTTAAAAAAAAGAAACGAGAAAAGTGGCAGACATTTTCGAAATCCTCACAGTGACAGTGACAAAGTGCTGCCCCCACAATATTACATTTGAGCAGCTTTTGCAGCTGCAATGCACGACAGCTTCGCTTAAATCCTTCAATCCACCTCAGAATGGCGGTGCTGGAAACTGAAGGGTAGAGTGTCTGCTTTCTACACTACTTTTCTCCTAAGATCAGAATCGGGCCCCAAGCGTCTACCATTGTGTATACATTTGTGTAGGCGCGTTACAAATGCCATATCATATCATATACCATAACAAAGCACTGTAACCACAAGCTGTACTTCATGATTATTTGTAACATGTAACCTAAGCTGAACAACCCTCTTAATGCCTTCGCGCCTGTATACCCCCGGGTCTGGTTGCGCAATATAAATAAATAAATAAACAAACGAAACTGGGAGTAAATAGGTGTGGTGCTAAGCAGCGGTTTCTGGCATGCACACACCATTTCTCAATTTCCGAAATTCTGTCATGATTTCGTTTTTCACCATTTTATTTTTTACGAAGATGACTCACTCACACATCTGAAAAGTGCTCTTGTCTTCAAAAACACTTAAAAAAAAAACTGGCATCTCAGCATCGAGCCCTGAAAGTGCTTGCACTGTTCTCGTCATTGATGAATTTAGGATAGGCACCAGCATAGGTACTTGGTCTTCTTATGATGAGGAATCTGGCAACCATTAGCATTTCTCAACCAAGTCGTTAACCCACAGTACTTTTTTTATTACCGTTCTTCTCAAAATACAAAGCAATAGTGGTTCAGATCCTAGATTTTCAGACTCAGACTCTGGGACGTCATTTCACCAAAATGACAGGGGTAGCGGAAGTGATATCACACGACCCTTGACCTCTGATGACATCACAGGAAGTGATGCCATTTGACCCCACCCCAAAGTGACATCACGGGAAGCGATGGAACATAACCTTTCACCCCTTGGCAAAACAGGAAGTGCAATCAGATAGCTTTGTTCCGAAGTACACGATGAAAAATATGGTTACATTATCACTGTAATGTGTTATACATTTCATATAAGAATGGATCATCATATATATCGTTACTATCAGTGTGTATATAGGCCCATATTACCAAATCACTGTAAATTCCACAAAGGCATTCAAGGCCAATTGATAATGATGTGTTTATTATATAGCACTTACGCTTAAGCGCTTTATATAGAACAAATATGCATACAAAATCCCCCAACCTGTGTTGGTACTTATTTATCAACCTCAGAAGGATGAAAAGCTGAGTTGGCCTTACCGGTATTCGAACCTGCAACCTGCAGATCACACATATCGCAGAAGTGAGCGCTCAACCCACTGAGCTATTTTACTGGTTATAGCTATCTTATTAGCTATTGTAAAATGAGCAATTACATGTCTGAATGTTTGCAAAGTCAGAAAGCAAATAACACTCTGTAGTAGATACCATTAACCTGGTAGCTGAGATTTAACAGCAGGCCAGTTCATCTGCAGGTCTGGTGCAAAGTAGGTCACATGTCAAGCCTGCGTGGATCTACTTTTCCGGCTTCAGAGGTTGGCAAATACATACCATTGGGAGGGTTAATAACTGTGTATTAAAGAATTTAGAGTAGCACAGGGAAAGCAGCGCACTCACACGGCATCCCGTACTCTGGGCACTCGTTACCTCATACATGCAAACAAACATCCTGAACAGCATGCCATGGAGATAGGAAAGATAGCTACATTACAGCAAAGCATTAACTATGGCACGATGAAATCAAGGGCCACTTTATGTGCTATGTCAAACATTTCTACACTGTACACAAGCTTTTAGGCACAGGATTTTGTCAAGTGACTGAGGACACCGAGATGGAATGATAGTCTGAAATGGATGCTTATTCTACTCCAGATGCTTTTTGGAGGTTTTTGTCTACATTGTGAATTTGATGTGTTTAAGAACAGACTAAATCAGTGACCTACCCCCTGAAGTGTGCCTGAAATGAATCTTTAATGAGTCTAGCAACTATTGTATACAATTCCAGAAAGACACATTTGTACCACCTATTCTTTCTTATTTAGGGACACTCTTCAAAGTGTTATATTTGTTTTTTTATAAAGCGGCCTGAACAAGAAAGCCAACCACTTCAGAAACAAGGAGCTACAGGTGCTGGCCACAGCCCAGGAGCTTCAATTTAAAAAATAAAAATTTAGCTTTTTTAAAAAACATTTTTTTAAGGGTAGCAAGGGAGACCACAGGCATAGCAAGGGAAACCTCAGGGGTCGCAGGTGCGACCTCTGGTGACCACCAAATGACATCCCTGATCGGACTGTAAAACTGGATGATGACTGCAAGGCATTCTTACTGCAGTGTATAAAAAGGAGGACGCCAGCAGTATAACAACATCAAGTATTGGCAAAGCCAAGAGGTCTAGCTTTATATACTGAAAATATTTTGTCTGATGAGCCCAAAGGTATATTTTCTAAACTTTTTTTCAAAGGGAGTGGGCCTCTTACAAGGAGGACGTGTGTGGTGATGAGGGATAGATTACTTTTCGTGCTCAACAAAGCGTCCCCATCTTACTTCATCAATCAATCGTTATTGTATGCGTTTTAAAACAAACCTCTACAAATATAACACTTAATACAAATATCATCCAATATCAATAAAAAACACAGTGGCATGTGGTAGGTGTCGGGACATTCAAAAGCACCAAACAGCTTGGAAGAAGGAAAATCACTGCTCCCGATGCAGTCCGGTAAATCGAGAGAAGCAAGCTGCAGAGCCGAGCAGGGAAAAACCTGGGAACGCCATCCAACAAACCTCAGAAGTCAGAGGTTCACCATAGAAGTGCCGTAAACAGAGGAAGCTGCCGGAGGGGACCGGAGGTACTGCAGGAACTGGAGAGTGGGTGAGATGCCTGCCAGACCCGATAGCAAACTGCAGAAGTAATAGGAGAGTGTGAAGATCCTGGAAGCTGGTGAACCCACAGAGCGAGGCTGGGATGCTTCAACAGGTATACTGCACACCGATAAGGATGAATTATAGGAGCAGCGGAAGCCCGAACAGGGAAGTAGGGCCCATAAGACATTTGGCAAGAAAACAGGAAGTGACCCGGAGCCTTAATGGAAGAAATATAAAAGTTGAGAACAGTCTGACTGAGAAAAGTAAAGGTAGATTGTGTTGTAATCAAGAAAGTCCTGTCAGGAGAGTGTACCAGGTGCAGAGAACAGAGTCTAGGAAGCGCACCTAATTGTCCGAATGCCAGTCAATGGAGGCCTAATGGGGGAGTGCTCCAGACTACAGGAGAAGAGTCTGGGGGTCACTTTGTGTTGTGGAAACCAAGAGTGTATGAAAATTAATAAGTCCTCGCAGGAGCGTATACCAGGTGAAGAGTGGAAGCAACCCTTCGAGTGTGTGGACATTAGGGGGCGGTAGATGGTCTCCTTCCCTGTTGGAATTGTGAACTGCGGAAACTGAGAAAAGGCAAGGGGAGACCCATCTGCCTTGTAATGAAAATGTATGGAACTGTAAAGGAAATTCAGGAGAAGGGAAAGCCCCCTGAAGTTGGTGAAACTTTTTTGATGTTAATGAAGTGTGGAAAGACGAGGGAAGATCCTTGTCCCTTGATATTGGATACCATTGAAAATCTGAAAAAATGCAGGGAAAGAGAAACCCCTTTTCCCCCCTTAGATTGATGGAACTGTATTTGTTTAATTTTCACTTTTAGAACTATAAATTGGAACTGTGGAAAAAAGCTGTGGAAGGGCAGTTGGAAGACATTCCACGTTCACTTTATATTCAGTTTAGTGTGTGAGGGACAGGTTAGGATTTGGGATACAGGACGGAGGACTTCCTACTTTGGGACATTCTGACACCGACACTAGTTAGTTTGTTGAGGCAAGGAAACCCCTCATAGAGTTAGGAAAAGATGGGATTACACCCAATCCATTTATATTAATTTTTAATAAAAGTTTATAGCAACCAAAATAATGTCTCTGTGTCCGACTCTTACTCCTGATCCCTTACAGTGCCTATACAAGAAATGTCTTTCCTGAGCTTCCCCAGTTGATATCCAATCCCAGCGAATCACAGCCAATGTGACTGTGTGGGTTTGAGATAGAAATGTCTTTTGACAAGTCCATAGTATATAGTTGTTCCACAGAGTATGCCACAATCTCTGCAGCGTAAGACTCAGAAAATGATGTAATTTCCTGGCCAATAATAATAATAATAATTTTGCATTTATATAGTGCTACGAACCCTCAGGCATCTGAGCACTGCTTATTATTACCCACAGTGTGTGGTGCTCATTTATCGACCTTGGAAGGATGAAAGGCTGAGTTTGGCCCTGCCGGGATTCGAACCTGCATTAGCAGGATCTGCACAGATGTCAAAGGGAGCGCTCTACTCGCTGTGCCACTTGACCAGCTGGCCTACATAGAGTGAGTGGGCGAGCATAACAATTTCCTGAAGAACGCCAATTGCTTCCACAACACCCTACTTTGTAGAGATTGTAGGCCCAACTCACGACAGATGAGTGCCAACAGAACACAACTTGGGAGCCCAAACAGGACCTCCCACCAAATCATAGCTTCATAGATCTCGATTTCCATCACTAGCCAGATAGGGAGAACGTCCAACCCAAATAACAATTTGGCAACTACTTTTGCCAGTATAACATTTCAAAACTGGGGATAAGGAACCTTTTCCATATTTCATATCTATTCTTTTCATCTGAATGGCTAAGGAGAGGGCGTTCTTTTTTAGACTATGTCTAAAGAGTGTTTTATATGGATAGGCAGTAATAGGAAGGCACATAAATACCATTTATAAACCATGCACATTTACATTTCTCTTTTTTCCAGCATATTTTGAGCCCCATAGTCTTTATAGGATTGGTCCTCAATCTATTTAAACCCACATATTGCTCAATAAAGAATAAATGCGGCTGCCAATGAGAATTTTCTCAAAGACGATAAAATCATCTGCATAAGCGAGCCAAGCTTCCTCAATGCCCCTACCCGCAGGTTAAGAAAGGTAGCTTGTTCAAGGGCCTATCCTATGTGGATATCGGCCACATATATATCAAAAAGGTAAGGTACCAATATGCACCCTTGCCTAAGATCTGACTAGGTTTCTATTCTCCTAGATAGGAGTCCCTCGTTAGTCAACCTAACCTGGATCGCTGTGCCACTATGTAGGTAGGGCAGTGTACTGAGCAACCCATGGTGCAATCCTCACTTGCCTAGTTTAGCCCAGAGCCAGTTTCTATCAACTAAGTTGAAAGCTTTAGTCTAGAGAAACGACGGAAGTTGGTAACCTCTCCTTCTCCCAGGCATATTTCTACATGCAATGTAATTGAAACCCATTACAGTCCACCCCCACATGTTTTCTGAACCCAGTTTGACATCTACGTACAATTCTATGCTCCTTAACTCAGTTTTCCAATCTCTCCAAAATGAGAGCTGCAAATAGCTTGCTGTCAGCATCTAATCGGGTTATTGGACGATAATGCAGCAGCTGCGCTCTGTTACCCTTTTTATATATTGGAATAACAAAAGCATTCTTCCAACTTGAAGGTGTCTGTTTACCCATAAGTACCTTTGAGAATAAGACAAATAAGATTTTAGACTACATCTCAGGTGCTTCCTTAAATATATTATGGGACAAATGATTCCGGCAAGCCGCTCTGTATCCACTAGCCCACCTGATGTGTCTTTCAATAGCCTCCACAGTGAACTCATGCTGCCAAGCTTAATTATACACGCTGACAAGTTTCTCCATTAGATCACCTTTCTTCCCATATAGAGCCTGAAAGTGTTCAACCCAAACCTCTTCTAAAATCGAGTTCGACTTGAGAACTACCTGATGGACTTCCATATGATTAATTTATGTTAAAAGTTGGCTTCTTTCTTTCTTAATACTATATCTAGCATAGCCACGCCATCACAGTGCATTCAGCGGAATTTATGACCTTTAAGCCAATTTTTCAGGCTTTGCTTTTCTTTTTTATATAGGCTCTCAGTTAGGTGCCCTCCAGATCACTCTGTCTGAGAACACTAATGGCTTTCCTGCACACCTTCTTCCGCTCTTGTACTTCCTTATCAAATCGCTGACCAGCCCCCTCCCCTGCCGAATAATCTGAATGGACCTTAAGACTACATTTCCCAACTCCTTCACAGAGAAGGCTGCCATTTCTGCTCCAAAGTGGTACTGAAGAAAGTGTGCTGCATTTGCCTATTAATATGTTGAATATTTTTATCTTTCCACGTAAGCCTATTCGTCCCACAATTTACCTCTAAAGAATGTGCTCTGCGCGGAATACCTGTTTCGAAATGCTCCTAAATGTTGCAAAAAGCATATTGCGGCCACTTAGAGAAGTGGCCTTCACATGAAAATCCAGGCAGGTATCAAGCAGGCCTTTACTGACTATCAAATAGTCAATAACTGACAACAGTATGCCTGTGCCACAAAGGTTTACTAACAAAGTCGCCTTTCTCCTGTTCATTTAGAATTTAAAGGCCCCACTCCTCCAATAAATTCCTTCACTTGGCTTCAAACTTGATCTTACAGCTATCATAATAAGACACAGGCCCATACTGCTTGCCAAATTCCACATATGCCCCTTTCACACAATTTGAGTTTAGACTCCAGCCACCAACACCTCCCCCCCAGATAAGTTAGATACCACTCATCCAATAGGGCTGAGAGGAACTACAACAAAACAGTAAGATCACTATGAGTATTCTGTCAGTATATATTCACGACTAAAAGATAATCCAGTGTCTCTCATAAATTACCCTTAAGCCTTGACAGCCAGTAAACCTCTACCCATGTCTATCTGCTTTTAATATGGAATAACCTGCATCATTTCTCCCAGCAACAACAAGGCCCCCTGAAGGTCGCCCCTGCTTTCCTCGTATCGCTGATTGCCACACACATTGATAACCATCAAACGCTGGGCAGGACAGCCACCAAACTTCCTGCAATAATGAGAAAAAGTGCATTTGTAGGAATGTGCAGAGAACCAAATCTGTCATCAAAGCACCAAGTCCATGGGCATTTCAGGAGATACATTTAAGGCCGCCCAACCGGCTAAAGATGGGGTGGAAGTTCCTTCAGTTGAAGAATTGATTCCTTAATGGATAGCGCCAACCATCTCCATTCATTTGCACATATGGGTTATGTTTCCTTTGATCTCGAGGAAGCCCCCTTGTTTCTTCGGGGAAGGCACCCCAAGTTATTCGGCTCTGCCTTATTGATGATCTCCCCCAAATCACTACCCTCTCACCCCCTCCTACACGGGCTCACGCAATGTGTAATTTTCTTTGGGGACAATAAGAGTTGTTATTCCTCATCTGACGTAGGTTGTTCGCTTCTTTTAGAACAGCTTCTAACACGAGTTTCGAGCAAATAATTAGAATTACTCGATCATCCATGTTAGGATCAAAAATGTCCAATAGGTCGATATCTGTAGAAATAATTAGACTGAGTCCAGGGATTTTATGAACCAGCTTCAGGACCCTTGACCTATTTAAAGTTCCAGGGCCCCACTGCTCAAAGACATGCTTGGGTAACAGTTTGGCAGGAGTACGGCCCCCAATGTGATCAACTACTGTATGATACTTTTGTAGGAGGCATGAATCTTGCTTCATCATACTGGGTCAAGCAGAAATCACATGGAGTTGATTGATAGATTATGAATTAAACGTTTGACATTCTACATTCTTCCTCCTCATCTAAGTTGGTGAAGCTTCTTTTTCGCAGGCAAGATATGCTGGTTGTGGACAGGCGGTCTGATATTCGGCTTTTTTAGCTCCAGTAAGTAATCGAGGGCATCAATTCCAGGGGAGTCAGTGGTTGAAAACAAGCAGTCTGACATCCAGCGTTTTTAACGCAGATTTTCGATGGGTTTGCCAGATTTATGTCCTGGAAAAACACTGGTCTCAGCAAGTTTGCGGTCTGGCCCTCATCATCCCTGACTCCATCTTCGTAATTGTGTTGATTTTCCTTCTAAATTTGACAAAGGTTGACTGCTTACTGACTGCCGGCCCCTATTCTTGTCATTGATTTCCCTGGAAAGGTCCAAAATCCTTCTATTATCCTTCACTACCCCATTAGAAGGAGGATCGCTCTGTCCTTCCTGCTGGGGGGCAGGAGGGGAGGGCTCTTTTGTGATCCTCCCAGCCCTCTCCTTTACCGGAGTTGATGTAATCCGGCCTTGATCATTTGGCAGATGGTAAATTGACACTTCCACTATTGTAAGGATTGAGATATTATCCTCATCAAAAGGGGCATAACCTCCCACCCATAGACGTGATTCCTCTTGTGTTTTACTCTTTCTCCCCTGAGAGCACTGTCAACGGCTTTTGATTTACTGTACTTTGCGTTATTGCATTTATTATTTTTGTTGCTTTTTACTTTCCCCTTTTTTTGCTAGGGGACCGGCTGGCTTCTTAATTTCGTCATTCACATCACATAATTTCCACAACGTAGCTACAAGTTCTTTTAAATAACTAGTCACCCCCCCCCCTTTGTTTGTCCCCTGCTCTAGACACATCGCACATTGGTCTGGGCTCACTATCAATCCATCTTTGTCCTGATGAAGGCCGCTTTCCTGTGACACCGCATGCCGGTGACTAGACGGCCGAAACACACTGTGTCGACCTGATAACTGAAACAACTACCAGCACTGCTAAAACCAGGGCAGGCACCACAACACAGAAAGAAATTAACAAATATGACACTGCAGATTGTTAGTGTCTTGGCTATCTGTCTATAAAAAGTATTATGTTGATATTAACGTGTAATAAATATTGTTTGAAGGCTATTGTTACCAGTGAATGTGTATTTATGAACAAGTTGTTGTTTTTATTTGATTTTATACTTGAATTTATACAAGACCTATGGAAATACAAAAATAAAAAACAGATGTTTTTCGAAGTGAAATAGACATCACTTGTTGTGTATTCCATGTACCATGTAAAAGAATAATTTGTAGAAAGTGAGAGGAGGGTGACAAAAATAGCCTTGACCACACGCCTATTGTTCATGATTATTTACCTGGAAGGTTAAGGCTCACCAGGTATCCTAACAGAGAAGTTACTTATTCTTAATTTTTACTCCAGCTTTATCATCTTGTAGTTTTTGTTGGGAATAATTTTTATTTCACATCATAGCAACCTTCCTCTCATCTTTCCCCGATGCCAGAAGTGGGGCAGCACACTCTGGGATGGTCCCCTGATCGGTAACCTTTGATTTGCTCTTCCTCAGAGCTTCTCATTTCCAGGCATCTTGCAATTTCTCCCAGCCTACTAGTTTGCCCTTTTAGCTCAGCATGCATTTTATTGCATAGGTCTGCAATTAGCGCGGCGAAGAATGAATTCAACTCTGGCCAAGAAGGAACATTGGGAGATTCCTGCTCATTTCCGCCCTCCTCGCTTCACTATTTACTGAAGCCAATTCAGACTTATCCGTCTCATATACCGTCAGGTCTTCCTTGGTAAAAAATAGGAAGTGCATTTAGTAGGGAAGAGGCCGTAGGAGGTAAGTCAGTGCCGTTAGCTATCGCAGGATTCGGGTCAGGAATAATCTCTCTTGCCAGTGGTTCGATGTTATTTCTGTTGCAGCATACACCATTGCCACTGAAGGAGAAACTGTGTCCCCCGTAATAATCTTTTCGAGTGTCGGCTGTAATATGCTGATACAGCATTCATGATTTGAGGCATTTTGGCCTTGGTTTGGCACAGGCGGCAAGTGGTTCTTAAATGCTCATTTTTTATTTTTATTTTCTTCTGATAATTAAGAAATGAAGGGTCTTCGGGAACTAATGGAGTCGAGAGAGGTAGGGGCATTCACATGGCAAGACTCCAGCGATTCCTTTTATTTGTGAAAATCAGCAGAGCCACCACTGGATCAGCTTTGTTTATGATCGGCACCTCATTTTTCCCTCAGATAGTACATACTGGCTGGATAGAACACCCAACAGCCACTGTTTTCTTGGTTAATTCAGCAACAATAGCACCAACTTAATTACCAGGTAAAACATAAAACAGTACAGATATCAACCATATGTTTGCAAACCCACCTGTCTGAGACTGCCACTCCCAACAGGGGAATACCGGAGTAGCAAAGTGCTTGGCAGGGCTCAGTTCCCAAATGCAGGTCTGGCAAAGATGAAGCTGGCACTACTGGGAATAAACGGGTGGAAGTGCTGAAACCGGAGCTACCGAAACTGCAGCCGGTACACTGCTGGCGGAGCCGAAGACGCACAGCACAGCAGCAGGGCTTGTGAAGTTGCAAAGATCCGAAAACCAGGAACCCAGGAAACCCTCACGAGGAAAGAACCTAACTATGTCAAGCTGTCAAGCCGCACCAGATTCTCTGAATACACCAGCTGCTTCCGAAGCTCCTTGGAAGTAGATGAGATGTGGAGCAGTGGTTTCCCATTCGTCTTACTTTGTTTACCAGTGTTTAGCTAACATTTTAGCAAGTTTGCCTTAGTGCCGTCGCTAGGATAAAGGAATTTGTTTAAGCGGAAACTGGAAGATAGTGATTTGCCCAAGATCAAGCAATCTAGTTAATTGGTGAAAGGACAACTTACCGACTAGACCACATCAGATGATGATGTAGGTCTCCCCCAACCTAAGGCAAGACCCAATGCATAGTGATCCTTTTCATTTTTTGGATAGCTCATACTATTAACTTGTAGCCTTTTCCCGTATGCCTCCACCAATTTTTCCATATAAGAGGACAGATGTGCTGAGGGAGATTGATCTGTCCTGTATCACATTATTTGGCCAAACGGGGAATTGAAAGCCAGGGATGTGTGAAAGAATACACAGATTCGGCAAATAAGATGATCATTCAAGTTGTACATGGCAGGTTCTCAACCTGTGGATCCACAGGTTAAACGGTGACCCTTACACAGACACATTAAACAAGGTTGCTGGGATTGGTGCCTTTCACTAAGTTGCATACATTCTTTAACAGAAGGTGCTTTAGGGAGCTGTGCTATATGTTGAAACCTGTGTTATGTGTGCATTAAAATGTTTATATAAAACATTTTAAATTAATAATTACCTCTGGGAACTCTTCTAGGAATCTTTCCACTCCAGCGAATTTGTGCTAAACATACCATATGCAAATCGATCGTGGACTTGCTCCCAAAGATAACATTGTATCTTAAACGGCCACTCACACGATGCATGGGAACCTCTGGGGGCTCAAATGGGAATGGGGAAGGGCCCGGGTGAATGGGGAATTACCGGTTCCGCCAACCTTGGAATGGGCCGGTAATGGCTCCATTCACCAGGGTGGAGTCGGTAAGGTTTTGGAGGCAGCCATGGGGCTAATAGCACCATGGTTACCTCCAAGCTCGTAATGAGGACCAATGAGTTTCTTGTGATGATTTTTCTGTTACCTTCGGCTGTGATAAGAGATCCTTTTAATCGAATCACTGTTAAGGGCTCTTGCCCGAATGCAGCCATGCTTTTCTGGCTTTGCGTTTGACAGGCGATGACCATGTCTCCTGGCTCCAGGTCCTTGGCTCTTCGTCTGCCCGTCTCTTCCTATTTTCTTAGCTTCTCCAATCTCGTTCTTGCATCTCACAGCCTTCGCTATATTTTTCTTCAATACTGGTTATGTGGGGTAGCCTTAACCGTATGTTCCTTCTGAACATGACCTTGGATGGTGTCTTCCATGTGGCACTGTGTGGTGTGTTCTCTTAGTAGTTGGCATAGCAGTTTCTCCACAGGCTTCCCAGTTATTCGAGCGATTTGCAAGTTTCTCTTTATATTTCTCATGAAGCGTTCTACTGTACCGTTTGCTTGCGGCCACAGCAGTGTTATCCTCCTGTGGTGGAAATCCATGTATTCAGAGAACGTTTTGAAGTCTTGTCCCATGAATGGGGGCCCGTTGTCGGACTTCAGGACTCTTGGAATACTGTACGTGGCAAACATTCTGTCAGGTACTGGAATGGTGTGGAATGCCGAGGTGTAAGGTACTAGTTGTATGTCTGGGAATCGAGAATATTAGTCTAGTATGTGGTCACCCCCATCCATGCGTCCAAAAAAAGTCTACTGCAATTTCATCCCATGCTCTTTCGGGAAGGGTCATCATGCATAGGGGTTTGGGCTTCGTGTGTGTGGGTTGATGACCACACAGGTAGGAAAATGTTTTAGCAACTCTTCTACCTGCGCATCTATCAGCTGGTTCGATGATATCCGCTTCAAGCAGTTTCATGAGCTCTTCTTCCACTTGCTTTTGTATATTTATGGGGGTTCCCCGATAGTGTTGTGCTACTGGAGGAAACTTTGGGTCAATATGAAGTTCAATCTGGCGTCCTTTCAATTTTCCCAAACCTTTGAACAACGCGGGGAACACTTGTTCAATTTTTGCATTGGGGTCCAAATATTTGTGTACCATGAATCTGTATGGGATGTGGACGAGGCCCATGCCGATTGCTGCCTTGTAGCTCAGGATGCACCCGCTTTCGGTGGCTGCTTCCAGCATGTGCATGGGGATCTCCTTTGATTGTCCTTTATAGCTACACAATGCTGTAAAATAGCCTTTGCAGGGTAGTGGTGTCTTTGTTCCGTATGGGTAGATCAGTGCTTTTGAAGGCCGTAGGCATGGGGCATGTGGTATGCTGTTGTACATCTCCTCGCTTATAAGGTTCACAGGTGCCCCTGTATCCACTAGGAACTCAACAGCCATCTTATTTATTTGGATGATCAATGTCGGACTGTGTTCCTTTGCCTTAGGACTTCCCAGAGCGTATAGATACCCTTTTCTTTGCGGTTCCTCACGTGGTTTCTCACTCCTTCTGGTGTTTTCCTTAGAGGATGCACTGGATCTGCTATCGGATTGTGAGTGTTCGGCCAGATAGCGTACATATTTCCTGGGCCTCCTCCTTGACTTAGAAGACGGTGGCTTGCTGTCCCTCCAGTCTCCTGGGGCTTGGTCTCGTCTTCTTTCCGGCTTCTCTTCTTTGTGCCTGCATTGAGGAGGTTCATACGCCTGGCTGAGTGCCCTGGGTGGACTTTGTGTCAATCTTTCACTGTCTTGTGATGGTTTCCCACCTGTTCTTTCTCCTCTCATTTGACTGCGGTACATACGGCATACTGCTTTGAAATGATTTTCTCCCCCACAGGCTGAGCACTGTTGGCCTATAGCTGGGCATTGTCCTTCATGCGGAAATTTGTAACGCATCAGTTGCAAAATTGTTCACCATTTCCTTTGGTTGCGCTCTCCAGCTTGTTGATGCCCTCACTTTTGCCATGAGTGATCTGTATCTCGCCTAACCCCTCGACTTCAGATGCCAATGTCGCATCTGAGCGAGCCAGACGCAGGATTTCTTCTAGGTTCCGTGGTTTCTGCAGTCATATTTTCCTGAAGTCTGCGCATTCACACCCTACTATGATTTGAGAGCGTAAAGCTTCCTCATTGGAGTAGTTATTGAAATCGCAGTGCTTCATTTTGAGTCTCAAGCGCATCACAAATGCGTCCACGGATTCTCCTTTGGTCTGCTTGGTTGTGTCACATATGTGTCTCTCGTTTTCAGGTTTGCATACCTATCTGTGGTACTTGAGGGAAGCTCGTCCACGATGTCCCTGACATTTGAGCTAATAGAGAGTGTTAATAAGCTGTGCTTCTTCTCTTTGTCTAGGGGGCCTATCGCCTTTATGCACACCTCAAAATCTCTTATCCACCTCTTCCAGCCTGGACCCAACATGCTGGATTCAGTGAGGTCAAAGTTTGTGGGCAGTTGTATAATGAGACTATCCTGCATCCTGATGGGCAGTGCCTGAGCTGGAGTCAGAGGAACGGTTAGTGGGTCATCTTCTGACATATTGAGTGTGGCCTTGTTTCCAGTGAATATGCTCTGCACAGTGTAATGTGCATTTTTGTGTGGCCCACCTTATGGAGTGAATTTGGTTTGCTGCTGATCGGCGGGAAAATGCATGTAGAGGATTCTTCTCATCCCTCATTGTGAAAATGCATTGTTTGATGGGTGATGTATGCTTTTTTCTTTCATAGACCACTGTTCTCGATGATCCTCATGTTGCTGGCGCCCTCTGGGGCCACGTGCAGTCAAACGCGGCGGTTCGTTGTTACCAGACGGGCTGGACTGCTTATTCGCAGGTCGCATGCACCGCAGTGTCCCTTCACCACGTGTGTTTCAGTTTGCCTTAGGAAATGTGCCGCGGCTGCCGTCCCGTGTCCACAACCCCACCCCTTGGGGAGCTTCGTGCGTTCCAATCTTTCCTCAGCACTCTGCCGGTGGCGCAGTGAATTACCAGCACGCCCGGGCGCTGGATGGAGAGCCGCTCTTATGCAGGAGCAGGTCCCGACAGTTCATAGTGGGTGACTGGGCCCCCTCGTGCGCCATCGCGCAGGTCGCCGTGTTCGCTTCTCCAGTGACTCCTGACTGAGGTGCACCACAGGCGCGGAGCACGCGGTTGTCGTGAGGTTCTAATTGGCCTCGTCGCAGGTGTAAAGTCTTTTGTGGACTGCTGTCAATACCCACACGGCCTCAAACATGCAGCGCTACACCGACAACGCTGAGACAGGAGGAAGGTTCTAACACACCTTTATTCATTCACTCCCAAACTTCCACTGGCCTCTCCTCCTACCTTCCACCCATCCCCTTCCTGTGTCTCGTTGTCCTCTGACACGTGATGTGTGTCCCTGACGAGGATGACGACACCACACACTATTATTTGTCTTCCGTTTAGCCTTGTGCGATGTTACTTTTGGGGTTAGCTTAAAAAAATCAACATGGAGGGAAGCAAGCTTTGAAATGTTCCAGCTGAGGTCGGCAAATAATTTGTGGCCAGTGTTATATCCGCCCTACGTCCCGCAGCGCGGTGACGTAGGGCATGTTAATAAAAGCCCCGCCCCCTGAGTGGGAGGCAGTTCCGGGCGAAGCTGAGCCAGCGTGTGTGTGTGTTTTCTTTGAGCTCCCCTGCCGAGGCCGCGCCCAGGCCATGCGGCCTTCTTGGACCGGAGCCAGCCCCTCGTGCTGGGCCTCCGGCACAACGCAGGACATAACAATGGCGACGAGGAAGTGAGCGAGCATCCACGCGCTCCGGAGACCACACGGTCGCTCCGTATAAATTTTTGGACACCCGGTGGGGGCCTCACGACCACGTGACCCCCACCCCCAAAAAAAAAAAAAAAAAAAATTTTTTTTTTCTCTTTTCATCCCCTTTTTCCACACCTCATCCTCGCAGGGTGAAGAAAAAAAAAGAGTTTTTTTTTTCACATGTCGTCCCAGGCACCACCAGCACGTCGTCTCCTGCACCAATCCATCGGAGCACATGTGCCGGTAGGACGCTGCATCACCACAGGGCACGCACGAACCTGAAAGGTAGACACTCGGCGACTGAGCGCACGCATCACCATGGCGACTGGGCTATCTACCCCTGGACCTTCCACACCGTCCAGAATGGCGGCAAACCTGTCCATGGCGTCACCACCGCCTCGCACGCAGGGAAGTTCGTCGACGTTGATCCAACCATTCGACCCATTCACGGACCCATCGTCCAGTGGGCCCAGATGGCAGCTATGGCTACAGAAGTTCGAGATGGCCATGGAATGTAAGGACGTCACGTCATCCAGAAAAATGAAGGCTCATCTACTCCTTAGTGTGGGCGACGAGGTGCTGCGCATCTTTAACTCCCTGGAGGTGGACGACGGCCAAGATGCATACCAGAGCGCGAAGGACGCTCTGACAGCACATTTTCTCCCGCAATTGAATCCAGACTATGAAACCTTCATCTTCTGCACGACCATCCAGGCCACCGACAAGACCCTCGACGCCTACCACACGAGGCTGAGGAAGCTGGCAATGTCGTGTGAGTTTACGAACACTGAAAGGGAGATTAGGAGGCAAATCATAAATGGAATTCACTCGGAGAAGCTGAGGCGTCTCGTGCTCAGTGAGAAGGGTATCCCTCTACAGCGCATCCTGGAACTGGGCCGACAAAGGGAGCTTGCCCACTCCAGGGCCGCAAACATGGAAGTGACCCTACAAAAACTCCAGCCGTCACTGTCCACAGCATTGGTGGCTCAAATCTCGGACAGACAATCAACGAGGAGCGAATATGGCAGCGGTTACACCCAGAACAGGTGGCAGCCTCGAGCACCAGGACCAACTGAATGTGGATGGTGTGGTGGCCAAAGGCACGGAAGGAGAAATTGCCCGGCGCAAGGCACCACGTGTGGAGCATGTGGCCGGAAGGATCACTACGCGAAAGTGTGCAGATCCGTGAGTACGCCGTTGCAGCCCCCACAAGGATCCCAGGAGAAAGGGTCATCGAAGAAAAAGAAACAAGCCAGCGCGAGGAGGGTAGCGGTAGTCAACTCCTCGACGGAAGAAGAAGGAGGTGATCTCTCAGCCCTACGACAAACAGCAGGCACGGAGAACGAAGGAAAGGGCCGAAAGGTATACTTAGTATCGACACTAAACCAAGGACCAGCCCAGTCGAAAAGAACCGCCAGGCGACGAAAATGCATGGTCAACATACAAGGCCAGGACATACAAATGACCATCGACACGGGGGCGTCAGTAAACGTCATGCCAACCACCGTTTTCCGAACCCTGGTTCCACGACCCGAGCTAAAATCCACAGACACTCGACTATTTGCCTACGGCAGTCGAAAACCTCTACCAGTCATCGGGAGGTTCCGCACCACGCTTGAGCATGGTGAACAGAAGTTGTGGTCGAAGATCTACATCGTCAAGGCGGGAATTGAAAGCCTGTTGAGCGGAGATGCGGCTGAAGACCTGGGCGTGGTAAAATTCATATGCCACGTTGACGACACATCCGAGGTCGAGAACTTTCTCAGGCAGCACCCCATGCTACAGAGGGGGATAGGCTGTCTCAAAGGAAAGACCATCAAACTACATATTGATCAGTCAGTGCAACCACGCGCAGTAAGACACCGACGGACACCTTTCCACATGAGGGAACAAGTCGAGAAGGAGTTAAGGTCACTCGAAGCCGCTGGTATTATCGAAGAAGTCACAGGACCAACACCATGGGTTTCCCCGATGGTGGTCACCCGGAAGCCCAAACAGCCAGGGAAAGTTCGGATCTGCATTGACATGCGCCTGCCCAATGCAGCCATAAAGAGAGAGCGACACATAACGCCGACAATCGATGAAATCATCACTGACCTCACGGGATCGTGTGTGTTCTCGAAGGTAGACCTAAAGGCGGGGTACCACCAGCTGAAGCTACACAGAGAATCGCGCTACATCACCACGTTCTCAACCCATTTGGGCCTGAGGAGGTACAAGCGCCTGAGTTTCGGCATATCGTCGGCCGCGGAGGTTTTTCAACAAACCATCCAGGAGGTCATCAGAGGCATACCAGGGGTACTGAACGTGAGCGATGACATCCTGATACATGCACCGGACATCAAGGAACACATCGTGAGACTGAAAGCACTACTGGGCAGGTTGGAAAGCGCCGGACTCACAATCCATCGAGAAAAGTGCGAATTCCTAAAACCAGAAATTACGTTTTTTGGATACCGGTTCGACCGCACCGGCATATCGCCTGATCCCCAGAAAGTGGCGGACATACAAGCTGCCAGCCCCCCCATGACTCCCACCGAGGTGCGCAGTTTCCTGGGTATGGCCACCTACTGTGGCAGATTCATTCGGAACTTAGCAACACTATCCGAACCACTGAGGGAGCTAACAAAGGCCAGCACCAAGTGGGACTGGGGACCCGAATGCCAGGAGGCATTTGAGAACATAAAAGACTCCCTGTCAACGGACACCAGGATGGCCTACTACGACACGGACCTCCCGACAGAACTATTTGTGGATGCCAGCCCAGTCGGACTCGGAGCAATCTTGATGCAGGTCACGAAAGAGGGTACAAAAAGGTCGATTGCTTATGCATCCAGGGCACTCACTGCAACGGAACAAAGGTACTCCCACATAGAGAAGGAGGCAATTGCCGTTCTATGGGGATGTCGACATTTCCACATGTACCCATATGGGCGCAAGTTCACGGCGATCACCGACCACAAGCCCCTGCTACCAATCTTCATTGGGTCATCGGCACACCCACCAGCCAGAATCACCAAGTGGCTGCTACACCTCCAGCAATATGATTTCGAACTTGTCTACCAACCGGGCAGCGGCAACCCCGCGGACTTCCTGTCGAGACACCCACGACCAGCCACCCAGCAGGAAGTGTTAGTCGCCGAAGAAACGGAGGAGCACATCTGTCAAGTGGTCCACACCATGAGGCCCAGAGCAATAAACATCGAGGACATTACGACAGAAACCCAGAATGACCCATGTTGCGATCTGGTAAAGGATGCCATCTTGTCAGGCAACTGGAAAGACTTCATGTCGCACACCCGCAATAGAACCGAGGGGGCCAAGGCGTTCCTAGCAGGCATGTTCACGGTTCGACAAGACCTCTCGATCACTGAGGGAGGGCTCCTGCTAAGGGGAGACCGCATCATCATACCCCCAAGGCTGCAAGACAGGATAGTTGCCCTAGCGCATGAAGGACACCAAGGGCTTGCAAGGACAAAGGCACGGATCCGACACAGGGTTTGGTTCCCTCACATTGACGATCGAGTGGAGGACTTAGTGAACACATGTCTACCCTGCCAAATAACGAGTGGACCCCCTGACCCAGAACCGATCCTATCGGCCGAGCGTGGCCGGGCACGATGGGAAGCGATCAGCATTGACTTTTGCAAAATCAGAGAGGGGCTACATCTACTGGTGGCAATCGATGACCACTCACGATATCCAGAGGTCGAGATACTGGAGTCCACCGCCGCGGAAGTGGTCATCCCGGTGATAGAAAAGATGTTTGCCACCCATGGTCTGCCCACGACCATTAAGAGTGACAATGGACCCCCATTCACAGGGGAGGAATTCAGGTCATACCTACAGGAACTGGGCATCAAATACCACCATATCATGCCAAGGTGGCCGCAAGCTAATGGGGACGTCGAGCGTTTCATGAGAACTATCAACAAGGTACTCCGAGTATCTAAGGCAAACGGCAGCCCATGGAGGATCGACCTGTTCCGTTTCCTAAGGAACTATCGTGTCACCCCCCACAGCACCACGGGCATACCACCCGCTGACCTTATGTTCGGAACTGTCATCAACTCGTCGATTCCCCATCATCCAAGCAGAACCCCTGATGACATCGACCATGCACGTGTGGAAACGAGGAGAACACGTGCCAATGCTCACATGAGCGCCAAGAGAAGAGCAAGGCCCTCGAACCACAGAGTGGGCGACCAAGTCATCATGTTGCGAAACCCCACAAAATCCAAGATGGACACCAGGTATGACGAACTGCCATGGACTATCAGCAACCGGCGTGGGACCATGATAACGGTCACACGGGGAGGTCGGGAAGTAACAAGGAACGCCTCCTGGTTCAAGCCCGTGCCCCAGCACCTCTGGACGGATGGCGAAGGGCACCACGACGACAACGAGCAACAAAGCAGCGACGTGCCGGCGCAAGACCCCCAGGAAGGATCTGCGGGGGATTGCAGCTGGCAATCACCGAGACTACCCAGCAGTGAGGACACATGTACTGAAGGTGAGCAGACTGACGAGCCGAGCGGGGACAGCCCCCAAGCGAAGCGGTACAGCCTGAGAAAGGCCACGCGGCCGCCTGCGAGGCTGAATGACTATGTATGCTAATTTCCCCAGCAGAGGCAGAAGTGTTATAGTTGAGCATGCGGTTTACGTTGATGTTTACGTCATGTTGAAATAAAGGAGGAATGTTATATCCGCCCTACGTCCCGCAGCGCGGTGACGTAGGGCATGTTAATAAAAGCCCCGCCCCCTGAGTGGGAGGCAGTTCCGGGCGAAGCTGAGCCAGCGTGTGTGTGTGTTTTCTTTGAGCTCCCCTGCCGAGGCCGCGCCCAGGCCATGCGGCCTTCTTGGACCGGAGCCAGCCCCTCGTGCTGGGCCTCCGGCACAACGCAGGACATAACAGCCAGTTTGCCCTGAGACTGATACATCCTCGCGGTCTGGCTTTATTGATTGCTGCAGAGGTTCCAAACCCCTCCTGTCATATTGATGTTGGAATCCCCTTCTCTCCGATCGACGGACCTGCATCGAACCCTTTCCCATCGAGAGGCACGCGCTGCTGTCCAAGCCCTGGCAGGCGCAGACTGTGCAGACATTAGTCGCGTGCCTGTCACCCGCGCCTGCGCAGTGTCCTGTGCGGAATAGGACCTTGCCCCTTGCTCTGCATGTTAACTTGCATGACTTTGCTGCTGTGCCGGCATAGGAGAATGTTGGCGCCGGATGACGAATCTCAATGGCAGGTGGTAGAATCCGTGGGGGCTGTTGGCTGGCAGGAATATGCTTGCGCTTTTTATGCATGGCTTGCAGCCCATCACAAAGGGCGGCGTTACACAGGTGGTGGAGGAATTAGTAATACATGAATACAAGAATACCATTAAAACAATAGTACACCCTAGTGCACGCTTGGGGATCGGAGAGTCGAGGCAAATGCACCAGCAGGGCGCTCCCTACCAGACTGCCATGTTGCAAGACCAGGAACTAGCGTTGGCACATTCAGGTGGGTCAGGTCTGGAACGTAATGCAAGGGACAGGCACCCATCTGATTAGCTGGCCGATAGGATTGGTGAGAGAGTTCATTGACGAAGTGCAAGCACTCTGCAGGCCTAGGTAAGTCTTTGCCCACCACACCACCGTCTGCGAGTGAACTCTTAACTGCAACTCTTACAAATGGATGGATTTATTACCTGTGACTAATGGGCTGTTAAAATGTGTAACCCATTGTACAACTAATGTTTTTTTTTTTATGTTTTCCAGAACTAAAATAATTGTTTTTGTAATTTCATGTTTCTAAACGGAGTATGTTAATGTGTGTTTTTGTTCAAAGATACTGTTTTTGAAATGTTCTTTCAAATGCTGTGTTGATGTTCCTATGTGCTTCCTGATGCTGCACCATTAACAAACACTGCTCCCTTTCGCTTTACTAAATCTATTTTTTTAACACAGAGGTTTTTCATTTCTTGTGCACCGCCTTGCTTTGCTTCCTAGATACTAACCCTTCTTTTCAGCCTCTATTTTTGTCACCAGATACTTGGAACGGGGAGAATGTATGGAGAAATTCCGTGTTTCCTTCACATACATTCCGCACGTTGGATTGGCTGCATCAACCTCATCCTTTTTAGACTCCAGGCGCTAAGGACCCAGGAAAGCTATCTTGGTCAGGCAGCTTTAAAAAAGAAAAGAAAACATCTTTAAACAGGCCACTGTTCATTATATAGCAGTAGCGCTGCACCCTTTTCCCTGTGATAGTGTGCAACACATTTTATTACCGGTGGCAAGGCTATGGTGATCAAGTCCGACAAGATCAGGCAACCCAATGAAGGTTTCCTTGGGGTACAGTATATGAATGAAGAGCAGGACTCTCCATTGGACTAGTGACGCCCACCATCAGTAGTGCTTGTCTTGAGCTCACTGCATGAGTGGGAAGGGGCAGGCAGCAGCCACCTGGGCCAACCTGTAATCTAATCCTTATGATTTAGGGTGGATGAAATACAAGGCACGGAATAGGGCATCCTACTCAGAAGAGTCTTGGCCAATGGTGTGCAGGCTCAGTCTGCAATGTGACTTACTAGAGAAGGCAGAAGTAGAAGGCCAGCACCCCCGAGAATGAGGCTTCGCTGCAGTGGGCAATGATGCAAGCGCGGATGCATCACTGCGCTTAGGAGGTGGGGAAGAGTCGGTCAGTAACTGGCTGCATTCTTTGCCTCATGTGCACATATTGAACATGTTCTAATGTCCATACAATTCTTACTCAAAGATCCTCTAAGGAAAGCTCATTGCCAATATGTATGGCTTCTAAGTTCATCGGCATTAAGGTATCATGCTGACCAATCACCTTTGGGGAGCAAAACCTATGCTGGAAAGGAACCCCATGCTATCTGGCGAATCGGCTTTTAGCAATTGTCATCCTGTCACCAAAACAGTGCTGATGCAAATGCCTCGACTGGTAGGATTGATTAGGCATGCTTGCATGGGGGGGGGGGGTGGAGGATGAGGGGTAAACTCTCAGTTTAGCTTTCCAGAGTCGCTCCGAGGATTTAGTATTGGTTTCCAAAATGGGGGCCTCTTGAGGACATTATTAGTCCGACGGTCTCGTGGCACTGCCTCTACATATGTCCCCGACTCCAGAAGTGTCCATTCCCTTAAGGTCCAGATGGTCCTGTTTCCTTGATGATCACCAGGTCATCCTGCCATACAATTTGAGGAAATGGACTGGGCTGAAGATGCTTGGCTGCTTTTAGCTAAGTAACCTGGTGGCAAACCTATCATTGGAGGACAAATAAAAGTGGGGGTTTAAAGTCTTCCAAGCTAGACGCAAAACCACTGCTTCTTGTTGCAATCTGTAGTCTACCGAAGGGACTGAATTTGATTTTAAAAACACAGAAAATCTGGAAATTGTAAGGTGTATAAGGTTTACCCCAGCATTGTCCAAAAGGAAAGTTTACTGCACATGTGCTGAGGTTATCCATACGTCTTCAGTGGGATGCTAGAAGTGGCAACTTGATAGTGCACAATTACTGACTGCAAGCAAAGGGATAGCACCATCAGCAATTCTCATCCCGCTATGGGGTGAGCCAATGATGGGTGTGTACTTCATTTCGGAGAATCGCCCTTCTCCATTAATAATGCTTTTTTCCAAATAACCCATTGGTTTGCTAGTTTAGACAGGCCCTCGATATTTACACTGGTGGAAATGTATGTAGGGTGCCAACCCACAATCTTGAACCACGCTTTGATTGTTCGCATTCATAGTGTCATGGGTCAAGTAGGAGAGCCATCTTCACACTGATATATTGGCATTGTCATTTTAACCAGCAGTGGTTGAGATTGCGTCCCTTTGCACTGTTCAGTGATGGGTAAGTACTCTAGAGTATGTTTTCCAACCCCATTCCAAGTGATCTTCTAAACCTGCTTTAGAAGATCTGCGCCTGTAGCTGTGTCTGCCCTCCAACACTTCTGACTTTCTCTTCTTTGCCTCAAGAAACCTGTAGAAAATTCCTGCACCCCCTCCATCCGAGCCTCCCTCCTTTTAACCCTTTAGATTTCTCCTTGGCTGGCATGACTAACTTTATGAGACACTCTCCATAAAGCTGGTGGAAACCTTGCTTTTCTACGCCTCTTCCGTGACTCCTGAAAAGATACCCTTTGCCACCTGAAAATGCCCTTGTGACGTTACCATTTTGTGACGGAAAATCCCAAATCTTGGACTTTTTGCAGATATGACCCTGGATGATGTTCGGGAGTTCGAGAAAAGTATGCATGAAAAAACCAACATTAAAGTGTGCGATGAACATTCATCTCCTGTGGGTGAAATAGACAACTGTGGCAAAGCAAGTGTACGTTGCATTTAAAAAAAAATATTTTCCCCTTCTGTAGCAAAATACACACTTTGTCTAAGCGCTCGGCAAAGATCACATGTGCATTATGAGGCATTGTGGTCTTTTGTGAAAAAAGGTAAGTTTTTTTTAAGAAAAAATTACCTCAACCTCACATAGCACGATCTTTCCGATCATCTCCATCACCTCCGTCTTAAAAGTACAGGGTCTCTCTGTGGTTTGATGCACAACACATGGAAGACGGAACAAGCTAACCTTGTGCTATAGTTCTTGAATCCCTTTCAGTCTGCTCATCTTGTATTTGCAGATAGATTCCTGCGATGATGTCATAGGAATGCGCACCAGCATCGACCATTATATATGTAGCTTCATATAGTTGTATCAGAATGCTTTATTTCCCGTTTAGCAATGGTCTTCGTGCGTTACAGGTTTGGAAAGCACTGACCATGCGTGAAATAAAGCTCCTCGCCATGTACGGTTAAGGTCAATTTCACAATCCAGATTATATGGAATGACTTCCCCCGATTAACAAATGTAGGCTTTCAATGCAAAAATACATGAATTTGTTTGCGTTAAGTGCCGGAAGACCGGCAAGTGACAACTTCGAGGGAAAAAGTATCTATTTGCAATTCAACTTATTGTATCCTTTGCATTCTTCAGCTTGGTGCGAGGACATTAACTATACAAAGATATCCCAGTAAAGGGGAGATTTAAGTTCTATCCAAAGTGTGTTTTTTGTTCAAATATATTCTAAAATGTTTAGCTGTATACATCTTTCCTGATCAAATATCTTGTCATGTTTTGTATTTGTGCATGTGTGTTGTCTAGTTTCCTGTAAAGTACCTTTAATTTTATGACGTTAATTTGCCAACATGTATCTTGCCACTGCTGAGCTAGAATTTAGAAATTATTGTATATTAAAACAACACACAAAGATGAAAAACAAAAAGCAGGTCAAGTAACGGAATGTGCTGCAGCATCCTTGGAAATTAAAAAAAAATAGATTCTGAAATCTGGTTCATTTTACATGTATAAATAGCCTTGCTTTGACAGTTGTTCAAACACATTATGAACAGAACAAATTACCATGTCACCAATTCACAAAGCTCCTCCTACACCCTGTCCTCTTTCCCCAATACTCGTGGGATGACGTCCTCAGCAGGGACGGGAATGGTAGGTATTTTGCAATGCAAAGGTTTTATTTGGAAAGTGAAGCTGGGCCTATGAGCCAACCTGACTCGCGTGCCACCCTCCCATGCTTTCCTCCATGGAACTTGAGCTTCCTTTGCTCCCTCTGCATTTGTGCATTAATAATGCTTTCCTCTTAGCATGTCCTACTCCTGCCTGTATACACGCTTTATTTGGAATCTGTGCCTGAATCATTTAGTGTGTGAGCTGTGGGCCGGTGCGATTTATGTTCTCCCAGAGCATTCACCTTACATATGTGGGGCAAGGCAGCATCCTCTGCAAACTGTTCTTTAGCTCATCGGGACCAAGAAGGCCAACGTGACAACATTGTTTCCTGCATATCCCCGGAAGGCACCAATGCAGTTCCTACGTGGCAGATCACCAAGCTATTGGAGGTAACCCTGAACCTGGGATCCCCACTCAGAGGTTAAGGCAATCTCTCCACATGCCAAGGGCCCACTCAGGCTTTACACCGAAGAATACTCTGAGGTAGCGCGTGGGCTCGTAAGGGTCACGCAGGCAAGGGTTAAAGTGTGCTTCTTTGCCTTATAATGGAGCTCTTTGTCAGCAATACCAGCAGGTTTTGGGGCTATGCTCAGATCCTCCGCCCCATTGTGTTCCCATGCACATAAGGCATGTCTATAAAACGGTGCCGCGCAAAAGCTGTTCACAAGGTGTCTCGCTATCTGGCCTCACTTCCTCTCAGCATGGTCTCTTAGAATCGGTAGGTGATGATAAACCCTATGCTCTTCAAAGTGGTAGAGAAAAATGCCCCTTTCATGACATTAGTGGCTTGTTTTCCCTTCGACAAAAACGTCTTCCAATGCATTCTGTACCCCATGGGTTGAGAGTGGACGTGAGTCACATGGGTGAGGCTCCCCTGAACATATTAACCCATGTATTCACTGCTAAAATACTCTGAGCCTCTGGATCCCTTTGCAGGCTTTGACCTCCATGGGACACACACATACAGGCGCCTATGGCTCCAGTGGGCATATTCGCTACATTGCCTAGATGCCAACACTGTTACCTAATGATCATTTGCAGGCCTTGAAAGATCCACTGATTTGTTGATAATTGCATGATCATATTGGCATTCATTTAAGCTCTCACTGTGACGGTCGTGGGGACCAGGATTCATATTGTATGTCGCAGGCTACTAGCCTTGCATAAAAATGGACTCACCACCTCTGATCTTCACATGCACACAGCACACCATTCTTTCATCTCGAAGAGTGAATTTTCTCTTGCCAATGGCTCGTGGGGAGTGCACATTTTGAAGACTGATATCGACCATACTCCAGAAGCTTGCTTCATTTCTATGAAGGAAATGTGTAATGTTAAAATACATTAGAATTGTTTTACCCATACTCGCCCAGATCCCTACATAGTTCACATTTTGACTATACCATATGAATCGGTGAAGTTTATTGTATAGCCCGCAAGCTGGCCCAAACTAGTCCGAATTCTCAGTAATCCCGGGATTGATTTGTCTCATAGAGAAAGACAGGCATGCCATTAGCTTAACACGGTTCCTTAAATGTTGAATTATGCCTGGCATTAACACTAGGCCTTCCAGATAGGGGTCAAATAAGGCAAGAGCATGGATGCAGCCTTGTTTGATCTTCTTTTGAAAGTTGGGAGATCTCGTCCCTTTCGTTGTTACCTGGAAATGTATATTGGTGTTGGGCATCGCCCTTGTTTTGCAAAAGGTGTGTGTAAGGCTAATTGTCAGCAGTTTATTCCTCACGAAAAGACAGCCCACCCAGCTGCAGGCCTTTTTTCTGCATCAACTAAAATTGCTGAAACAAGTCCTTTCTTCAACCATATGCAGAAGGTAAAAAAAGAAAACAATCTTTCTCACAACCTTCCCTTCCCTTGATAAAACGTCTTTCCCAATACTTTTGTTAATCTCCTTTTGAATATTGTGGAAAGCATTTTAGGTGCACATTCATCAAAGTTATTGGATAGTAGTTATCACGCTACACTGTCTTTAGTAGCCTTCAGCATTACTGTGTTCCGTTTTTGCGACGTGGAGTGGGCAATGATTTGTTTTAGCATGAACTACTTAGCATATTGGAACTGCACAAGTGTGACATTTTTCATGAAATTTAAAAATCCCCTAGCAATCTATGTCAGCTCCACTGATTTAAAGATTTCTTTTTTTAAAACTTTATTTTGAAAGAAAAAGGCAGACATCACCAAAACAGTACTTGCAATGTATGCTAAATAATCCATCTGAAATCAAAACATTTATGTATTCATAACAGTGACGCTGTACAAGGTTCCATATCCCACTCTCATGTCACTTAATCACCTTCCCTCTGCATTTCGGGGTGAATTTCTTCATACTGTTGCAAAGATTTCAAGAGGTATATCCTCAATGGGCCCCAAATGTCTTAATGCCGGCATCTCAAACTTACCATGATAATATAGGTCTCTTCCCTGTCGCTATTATATACCAGACCTCTCAGCCATTCTGCAGATGTTTGGGCCAACTTGGCCTTCCCGTACAAGAGAATGCATTTTTTAGTTATGTGCTCAAGGACCCCCAACCGGCCCATAGAGTAAGGGTTTGCCCAGAAGCACTTTAAGACAAGATAGCAGCTCCCGTGAGATGGATGTGGGTGCAGATTAGTACTACAACACCAAATCAATAATGACAACTCGACGGTTTGGCAAAAGGAGTTGTTTCATGACAAGTACAAAAAAAGGGGAGTCTCCTGAATATCAGCGGATGCGTTATCTTCTCTCTCACTTCACAACTCCAATGAACTTCATAAAAACATCATTTATACTAAAATCCCATCATCACTGACGTTTAACGCTTAAAAGTGGCATGCAATTCTATTGGTTCTGGAAAGGTAACTTTAATATAGGTACTCTATCTGTATATGCTAACAGAGTAAGGTAATTGGATAAACACTGTCAGATGGGACATCTAAGTCCTGTCTCCAAAATGGCTACTGTAGACGTCACTAAAAGTATGATGTCCCATTGGTTCTACTAGCTATAGGACCCCAGATTAATTGGTCCACTGTGATTGGGTTGGCACCAAACCCCATACATACTTTTCCACTTTGTCTAGCAGCACGAATAATGGTCGACCAGGTTCAGGGTGCCCCTTAGCTCCCCGGCCTTCCTCCAATTATTGTTACAATCAGTCATCACTTTAGTGGCCTTGTGTCAATTATTTCACCGTGGTTGGCCTCGAGACTGCATCTTCTGTCTGGAAAAGTTCTGATATCTTCTCCTGGCCTTATGCCATGCGTAGATGTGAAGGTCCCACTTCTCCTTAGTTGGTTGGTCACGTGATTCAGACACTGTGCATTTGTCTCTTCTTTCTGTAATTTGTGTATTTGATTTTCGTTTCACCCACCACTTGCCTCGAGTTTCTTATCTGACCTTTCTGAAGGAGGATATTCTGTTCTTAGCTTCAATTAATTGTAGCTACTGTATGTCTATTCTGCTGATTCGACCTTAGTTTTTCTGGCACGATTTGCCTCTGCTCAGTTTCATTTCTGCCGCTTATTCTTGATTTAGCTAAATACGAAGCTCTCCTCGTGGGGTCTTTAGTAACCTTTGGTTAGTTCTGCTTCTTGTGCAAAGTCCAAATATACTTATATAACGTGATTCTTTTGAGGTAGATTATGTCTAGTGGCACTTGCCGCACTGTCTTTCTACTAAGCATAGCAAGCAACACGATTTTCTTAGCTTTCTTGTGGTTCCAAGCATATGTACATGCGTAAACTGGTCGAATATCTTCACCATGCTTACAGCTTAAACTTTTTACATTTGACATCGTCCTTTCACTTTAGGTTCACGATATCCCTTGTTCATGGTGTTTAGTCTCTTTACGTCATTCTCTGGTCGTCATTTCTTCTATGTGTGAGTCAGTCCGGGTTCTCGTGATGTCACCATTCGTCTTCCATTAAGACCTTTTTGGCGTCTTCAGGAACTGTACTTAGACGATCTTCATTTTGTTTCATTTGTTGATATGGTTTTCTCAATGGGTACCTTACTGTCCATGGTTTCCTTGGTACTGGTACTTCAATAGGCATTGTTCTTCTGATGGGTACTGGACAGTGCCCTACTGCAGCTCTGCTGGTTTATTTGCTCATCATACATCACATATTTTGGTGTGAACGTTCCTGGTACTTCAAAATGGACGGTTGGAGTGCGGGCTGTACTTGGGACCTCCTCTACACTCCCCCCCCCACCCCCTGGTAGATTCATTGACAACTTTCATTTCTTTCTTCGGATCCATCTTCTTTGGTTCTTCTGTATTCACCTTCACTTCATCGCCTGGGTCTATTCTTTCTTCATCTTCTGGGTCTATACAGGATGGTCTGAAGAAATGTCTCTTTGGGGTCCATATCTTTATTACTCCTTTTAAACTTCCTGCTGTTTTCACGTGTTTGTCCTTGTTCCACGTCATCAGTTGACACTGTCCATTTGGGCTGCAGTAAACCCATCTTCCCACATAATTTCTATGCTTCTTTGGATATAGAAACTTTGTTCCTTCTGGTGCATGAATGCTTGCCTTCACAAAGTCTCTTATTTCCTCATCAGTCAGGTCTTTGGGCTTCCATCCTGGCTTGACATCAATCATGATCTTCATCCCTATGGCTTTTTTCGCATTTCTCTGGCATTGAGAGATTATTATCTTGATAACACAGAGTCCTAGTAATATCATCACTAGCAGGGCTCCCAGGAACTTGAATGCATCTGCCATCCATTGTGGAACCCATGAGAATAGTGACCTGAACCAACTGTCATCAACTTCGTCAGTTTCATCAATCATCTGAATCTGTAGTTTCGTCAGCATACCTATGGCCTCCATTAGAGTTCAATTTTCTTCATCATGAGATGGTATAAACGTGCAACATGATTCTCCAATTTTTGCACAAAACCTCCATCCATAGCTGTGATCATGTTAAGTACATATCTGTTCTGGAGAGTCATCAGTCAGATTGCCCTCAACTCTTCTTTGATTGCATTGAATCCCTTTATAGTTGTGTTGATGGTGCAGTAACTCCCATCTGGTTATCTGCAACCATTTAGTATTTGCTCCAACTTGAAATCTTGGCATGAAGATTGTTGTGAACACAGATGAAGTGAGGCTGAACAGCATGTGTTCATATGGGATTGCATAAAAAGCTTCTGATTTGGCAGAAAAGTAATTCTCTCTCTTCATTCGATTTAGCAGTTCCACAGATACCTTCTTCCTAAGGTGAGCATTTGCTTTCGGGAAACTGTAAATATTCAGGTCACTTTTCAGGATCACCAACGCTGGAACGTGGACATTCACTATTGTGCATATACCTCCCCAGTTTCTTGGCAGTCTGATGTTATGCTTTGGATCCACATGCCCAATAATGGTCCATAATTACTGCAGTTCCATGCATCATTCCTGATTTGTCGACAGTTCTGATTCTCTCCCATCTTCCTTGTACCATTATTCCTGAAGTACAATTTTGAGCTTTCCAGTGGTACTGTCTGCAAGAGTCCTCCTCTGTCTTCGACCCATGTAAGCAGCTTTGCAAGCCTTGGCCACAATGGCTTGCATATTCTTTGTGCATTTTCAATTGCTTCTTTGCAGGCTCCAAGGACCATCCATGCCCTGCAGATCACTACTTCTTTCTCCCATTCGTCTGGTGAAAGCACGGTTCCCCAAATCTGCATTTGGCCTCTGTTTTTCCAATTTCGAGCCTCTTCTGGAGTTTTCCCTTGGACACTTCGCTTCGGGTTTGCTTCTCTTCTGATTTCTGCTCCTTTAATCATATCTGATCACAATGTGTTTCGTTTTTCCATTGTTTCTTGTCTTTATGTCCTGGACATTATCGTCTTCATTTGGATCCGTTGCTTCAGTTGCCCATTTCAGTGAGGCGTCACTACCCATGAACTGGCCTCTGATCTTGCACATTGCTACGTGTGAAAGGCAGTGTGCTGTCTGGACATCAATTTCTACAGCTACGAAGATCTTGGACTTCCCCATGCTGTACTGTAGGAGTGCACAAACAAAGCATTCCCCCTCTGAACTGAGTCTTCCAAATTCTTTCATGTGTTGGTACCAAATGTTGTTTCCCAAATGAGCTGTGCTGTCCAAGTAATCGTTTAATTCACGGTCACCTCTGTGTATGCCTCTCTTGATTCTTAGTTTTCATGTAGTTTGCTACAACTACATCCCTGAATACATCCGTATGGCTTCTCCTTGTGGAGGATTCTCAGGTATCCTGGTCCATGTTGCAGGCCTCCTCGTCTGTACCATTTGAGTAGACACAAGTCTGGCAGTTCTTTCCTTGTCCTCTTGCACCTTTTTTCTTCTGGTTAGAAATGCCCATATCATCCACTCTGACATTGGTCCAGTATATGGCTGTATTGTAGAGCTTGTACTCATTCCCTTCATTGGATCATGTGTGTTTGTTAATGTTGTCTCTGTGAGTTTATTCTCCGACTCCTCTTGTCTCTTCAGGAGTTCAGTTCTTTCCATTTGTCTTTTCACCTCACTTGTAGTGGAACTTCTCATAGTAGGCAGTCTCCTTCTCCCATGCTTCGGATTGTGGTTCTGTAATCATTGACACTAGGCCTGGCGTGTGTGCATTCAATGTTTGCATGCGTGTGGTTGTCAGTAACCTTTTTTCATTCACACTCTGCGAACCCTGTCTCCTTTTTTTCGATTTACTTGTTACCACAAGTGTGCACGTGTCATTGCTAATCACATCCATCTCGAGTTCACTCACTCCATTAACAGGTCTTCTAGGGACTGGAATCACTATGTAAGGTCTGGGTGTTTTCGTGGGCTTCATGTGTGCATCATTAGGTGAGTGCACTCATGTGTGCATCATTAGGTGAGTGCACTGGAATTTGACTGTTTTGTGCACCAATAAAAAAATGCAGTTCTGCTTGTCAATGACAGTAAAACAATGATGAATATAATGCATGAATACATAATCCCCCTGTAGGTCAATCTACAGCATTTACTTACAGAAAAGTATGGACGTCTCTCTCCTCCCGAGCGAGGACGAGATTGCTGCTCTGGATCCCCATCTCGATCATCCGTTAAAAAGATGCTAACTTTTAATATAACTTCCAAACAATGTTATCTCGGGATTCTGTTTGTGAGTTGCAGGTACTAACCAACTGTCCCCCTTTTGTCTGAACAATTCATTGTCTATTATCTCTGGGTACAGTTCTCTTGCTGGGCTATGGGAAGTGTCAAAATCAGGCAATAATTCGGCAAGTCTCTTTACTGTGCATGTTCAAAATATACCAGTTCCCAGTCCGTGCCTCTGATTTGCTTCGTTCCTGAAGACATGCTGTGTCCTTGTCAGCGTAACAAAGTGAAATCTCTTGCACGACTCTCTTGATCTATTTCTCGGCAGAAAGTTTAAAATCTTCTCAGATAGTTCTGCTGATTAGAAAGTTCTATTTGCATTACGATGCCATGCAAAGAGCCTGCCCACCTGCGTAGAATTAGCTGGGTCTCTGATGAATGTGAGTAAGTCAACACCAACAGGTCTCCCCACAAGTTCTTGGAAATCCTCGATTAGGCGAAAGAAAACGTTACTCACCAACCTGCTGTCTTCTGGTGACAGGGACATTTGTCCTGCCGTTGCTGAAGTTTGGGACTGTTTGGTCCTTACTCACTGTGAACAGTGTCTGCAATTTCGGTATGCGTGAAGAGCAACTTGGATAACAATACCATTTAGGATTATACTTAAAAGTTCTGTGTTTGCTGGATCTCGAAGAAATGTCAATATATCTGTAGTTCTTATGACAAGATCTGGACAGCCTTCAATTAGGCGAAAGAATAGTACATTAATAAGCCTATTCGCTTCTTCCTCTGCTTGGGACATTTGGTTTTTCCTCGCTGTATTCTGGAAGCAGGAGGCACTGCTCGACAATTACAGTAAGCAGCCTCCTTATTGTCTTTTTATTTTCAGGATCTTGAAGAAAGTCAGTGATACTGGTGAACATTCCCACCAGTGACGGGTACAATCTTAGCACTATATCGAAATAGGTCAATACATCTTTGGTGATGTCGCTACTGTGGGACACCATAAGTGATTCCGAACAAAGTCTTTGTGTGGAAAGAATCTGGATGCTGTATTTTCTTCCAATTTGTGTCCTCAATCAAAATTTGGCATATTCTTTTCTAATCAAGGTTTCAGCGTGCCTCAGTCCGAAGTTCAAAGTCACCAGACTATGTTGTGGCTTACTCATGTATTTTCCTCTTCACCCTGCAACTAGAATGCACAGAGTGTCTGTTTTTATGTCCTTATCCCCTTTTTTGCTCAGAGGAATGTCCAAACTGAAGCCACAACTTTGGCCCACAAGTTCCTCTTGCTTTCTTGCTGGTCATGCGTCCTTCTTCCTCGTCATGGATCGCGTCTGCACGTGCTTTGGTTCTTCCCCATAGTCTGTAGTCTATTCGCAGTGGGGTGCAGACAGGGGGCCTTCTCCGATGTATGGTTTGATTTCACCCAAAAAGATCCAAGCTCTTCTTCCTTGTAGTTTCACTGCAGAGGGAGTACAGTCTTCCACCGTAAAGGGACTGTTAAACCTTGGCTTGTCCCACCTTTTCCTGGTGTGGTTCCTCACCAGGACGGTATCTCCAGGGAAGATGGATGGAAGATGCAGTCCTTGAGCTGTGTCTGCGTCTGCAATAGTATCTCCTTCTGTGTTCCGTGCTGCCCTGCACCCCTTTCGTCGTCGCTGCAGCTGTCCTGAAATGACAGTAAGACGTCATGCAATTCAAGTAATTTTGCATTTCAGACCCTACGATTTCTCTAGTTGTCTGGGCATCACATCTAGCTCTGTCTCGAGATGTCAAGGGAGTGCGCATTCTTCTTCCTGTGGCTATTTCATGCGGCGTAAGATGGTCAGAACCGGGTTGGTTCCTGAGTGCATACATTGCCAAAGGAAGGCAGTGTAACCATCCCTTTCTTAGAGTAAGCTTCAACTTGGCTATCCTCTCCTTTAACAAGCCATTGAGCTTCTCACATAACCCGTCACCTTGCGGTTGATACGCCGATGAGAACTTGTGCTTTAATCCAAGCAACAAGCTAATCTGTTCGAAAAACTCATTGACAAAGTGTGTCCCATTATCTGATCTCATTACCCCCCACCTGGGAAATAACTCTCTCACTAGGAATTTGGCCGCACAGGTAGAGTCAGGGTGTGTACATGGACCTGCTTCTATCCATCTAGAGAATGGACACACCACAACAATTAAATACCTGTACCCGTTACATACTTGAATCATATCAACGTAATCGACATACAAGTGCTGAAAAGGTCCATTGGGCCTTGGGATGACTCCTCTGATTACTTTTAGTGTGTGCCCAGCCGTGAACTGTTGGCAAATTATACAGTTCACCATAAAAAAGGCAACATGCTCCGCTAAGTTCGGTATGAACCAGTCTTCAGTGAGCGTTGCTGCTAGATTCTCTTTTGTCATTTGTGCAATTGCTCCATTGCTATCTTTAATAAGCCTATAGGCATCACGGGTTTACCAGTGCCGACTTGTCGCCACAAGCTTTCGGGGGGGTTTAAAGAACACCCTCACCGCTTCCAGAGGTTTCTCTCCTCCTGTGGTGCCTCCCTTTGGAGTTCCATTAACTGTGTTTGTCCCATATTATTAAAGCTCTTAGGCTCACTCCATGCAATAATAATTTTTTCTTTCACATGTGTGACATCCACATTCATGATCGTCTCGCTCTTGGATGCCATACGCTTGGCTTCTGTGTCTGCTGCTTCATTTCCGCGTGAGATAAAATCTGTCCCCTTCTTGTCGGCGGCGCATTTCACGACTGCCATGCCCACTGGGAGCAGTAGTGCCTTAATCAGCCTGTCCAATAAGGCTGCGTGCTGCACTGGCGTGCCGTCCGCTCTGATGTAGCCCCTGTTACGCTCACCTGGTCTCTGCGGGGACGTTTGGGCATGGTTGGAGCCCTCCCTGGACTTGGCTCCCTTGGATCGCCTCTCCCCCCCAGCTGCTGCGAGGTCAACTGCTCTGGATGCTGGTACTGCCCCTAAGAGAAGATGCGAGGCAATGAGAATGGCGTGGTGGTGTCCCTTCGAACCTTTTGTGCCAGAATGAAGTGAGCAAGCATTTGCCCATGCAAGCTCACCTATTTTTTGCGTAATGATGGGCTCTATGTCCTGCTTCTGGTAGCAGGGGTGCTTTGGGTGGACCTAGTTGCTTCACTGGCCCGTAGAAGTAGCAACCCAGACTGGCTGTGACCAACCACTTAGAAGGTGAGTGTTCTTGGCAATGATTATTGTTCATATTCTTATTATAATGTCTTTTGCCGTGATTATAGTTCGTAATTCTTACAATGTTTCTTCTCTCCTCTATAGGTGTGAAGATGGCTGCCCAGAGTCGTGGTGTTTGGAGCGAGTCCAGTGATTCCCCTGAGGATGATGAAGCCTTAGAATTAGATGGTAAATTGGCTGTCAGGGTAGAACGCTAGGCACTGGTATGGCGCGTCCGAGCGTTAGTTATTTATGCAACTTCTAACCTGTTGTGTTCTTTTCTCTTGCAGGCGAAGTCTGGCGATGCCGAGCAGAGGACGAATGTTCGGAGGCCAGTCCATGGCTGCAGGATGGAGGTTCCGCAAAGATGAAGAATGGAAGATAAGCTCCCGCGTAGCTGGACGTCTGGAGCAGGTGTAGCTGGAGTCGGGTAAGGTGCGCGTTCAGCGATGGTGTAGCTGGAGTCAGGTAAGATGCGCCTTCAGCGATGGAGTAGCTGGAGTCAGGTAAGATGCGCCTTCAGCGATGGAGTAGCTGGAGTCAGGTAAGATGCGCCTTCAGCGATGGAGTAGCTGAAGTCTGGAAGATGCACGACGAGATGATGAGCAGGAAAACAAGGTAAGAACGGCGGTAAGCGTTACGCGCACGCGCAGAAGGCAGACTAACGCAAAGCGCCAGTATGTGGGCGGGTTGGCCTTAAATAGGCTGGCCCTGGCCCCTCCCTTTTGGACCCGCCTTGTGGTTCCACCTTGCCACTCCCAGAGGTTCTTGCACATGCTCCCCAATGCTCTACTATGGCCACGCCCGGCCCAGCTGCACATGCCTTAGGTACAAAGTGTGCACACTTTTTTATGAGCCTGTGCCAGAGGCGCCAGGACTGGTTTCATTTGGGCCCTGTAGGTGATAAAGACTTGGGCCCTTGCCCAGTGGCCATGACAGCCCCTCCTTTTCCAGCGCGCTAAGCCTGTGTGCACTGTTGATGTCACATAAGCGGAATCACTGTACGCTGTTACTTCCTGATCTGCGTGATACTCAATCGCGAGTATCAACACTAATAATTCTGCAGCTTGTGCTGAATAATGAGATGGTAACCATCAACAAAGGCAATTTCTCCTTCTGCCTTTTTCTCTGGGAATTTCATCATAGAATTCTTCATAATTCGCACAGTCACGTATTGGCGACTGGCTCCGCTATGAACATAGCTGGGTTCACTATTTTGCATCTGACTATTTTAATCAATGGATTCGATATGATCACTTCATAAGCAGAAGCTCTCTGAGATGTCAATGTGCCTTTCTGTTTCTCTAGAATAGCAAATAGAGAGTGCTCGACATGCAATGTCATTGAGCATTATATTACAATGGTTGTAGCCTTCTCGATGGTGAACGCTGCGGCAGCTAAACTTTGTTCGCAGGGGAAATGACCTCTCATCACTGGGTCCAAATTCCCACTATAATATGCCAGGGACTTGTACCCCAATGTGGTCCTCTGTGTGAGCACTGCCGTCATAACGCTGCCATTCATGTGTCAAAACAGGAAAAATTCCTCTGCATAATTTGGAATCCCTAAAACTGGTGCCATACAAATGGCTCTGTTGAGTTCAGCAAATCATTCCTCCATGGTCTCGGACCATTCTATCTTTTCTTTCGTCACCTGTGCCTTCTTTAGGGCCTGTAGCAAAGGCTTGGCATATGAGCTGTAGTCAAAGACCCATGTCCTGACATAATTGCAGAGGCCTAAGAAGCTCTGCATCTGCTTTATCGTGTGTGGCTTAGCTGTGTTATGTATGACTTCAGCCCTTTCTGGGGTAACTCTTTTCCCCTCATGTGAGATCAGTTGGCCTATGTATAGCACTTCTTGTTGGCAATATTGTAACTTCAAGGGGATTGTGTCCTCCGACGTATTCCACATCTATGACAGGTAATGACCACAGCTGTGCTGCTTTGGACATTTTTTGGCAGAGGGTGTCCTGCGTCGATGCCGCGATACGTTGTTCCTCGAGGGCCTCCGTCGAGGGTCGACGTCACCGGATGTTATATATAGGACGTACGGTGCCCGTAGCCTCAGTTGCATTTTTTCTGCAAACGTGTTTGATTCGGAATCTCGGCGCACTCGGTTCTTCTCTTAGATAGCAATGTCTTCTTCTTCTACTACCCCAAAGTCTGGCTTTAAAAAACGTCGGGACTGCGTTTCGAAGATGTCATCGGAGGACTCTGGCAGACGGTTGACTTCTCCCACCAAATCTTTGTCGCGGGCCGAATGGGATGCATTCCGCCAGCAGATGATGGCGATTTTAGAATCGCAAGGCACAGTTCCGGCCGCGCCTTCGAAAGAAGCTGGCAGGGAACGGGCTCGGTCCACCACTCGCACGCCTTCGGGCTCGGGCAGTTGGCGTAATCATTGGGAGCCGACAAGGTCCCGCTCGGACAAGGGAGCTCGCCATAGCCGTGCCAGGTCCAGATCCCGGTCCTCAACGCCGTCAAGACCGTCAGAACCTGTGAAGCCTTCGAAGATGGCATCAGGATTTGCCAGAGGTGCCCCGGAGGGCTGTGGAAGCTCTGAGGAAGGCTCTCAGTAAGTCTGAGCCCTACTCTGCTCCTCCTCCCAGATTAGATTTGTTCCAACCTTTGGAGTATATTTCTGAGGTGGAGGAAGGGTCGTCTGATGATGAGATGGTTGTGCCTCCTGATGTCCCTGGTGACCTTTTGTCGGGGAACAGTCGGATGGAGGAACTCCGTCAGTGCTTGCCTGACGCCATTGGTCTTGACACCTTTCCGGAGGTGATGTTTGGCAGGCCTGAGTCTGGGACGCATGCCAAATCCTCCTATAGGCGTCTCATGTCAAGGGTGACTGAATACTTGGGGTGGTCTGCTCCATCTGTTGATTTTGATCAGGATGATCTGACGGACATCCTGGACCAAGGTCCACCCACTGACCCGGTGTTGCCATTTCACATAGCTTTGCACATAAGGGTGGCGGCGGCTTGGACTGCTCCGGAGAGTCTCCAGGCAGTGAATAAGTCGCTACCCAAGAAATACCGTCCAGCCAGTGGCGACCCCGACTACTTGTCGACGCACCCTACTCCGAAGAGTTTGGTGGTGCAGGCGGTTACGGCCCCCGCAAAGCAGGCTGCGTACCCTGGTTGGGCGAAGAAGGTATTTTGATCTGGGGGTATGGCTTTGAAGGCAGCTAACTCCTTTTGTGCTTTGGCAAGATTCACTCAAACTCTGTGGAATTGTCTATCTTTGGTGGCTGAGCATATTCCCGAAGGGGAAGACCGGGATGGTTTTCTAGCCCTCGTGCAAGACTGCAAGGATGCCATGTGTGAATTCGTTCAATCGGGTTTGGACACGGCAGACTGTCAGCCGGTCCATGGCTGCGAGCACTGTGATGCACAGGTTTGCGTGGTTGCGGAAGTCGGGGTTGTGCGGAAGCGTCTGACGTGCAATCCCGGCTTCTCAACATTCCCTTTGATGGAGTTCATCTGTTTGGCAGCAAGGCTGACGAGAGCCTTGAGAGGTTGCAGATCTCCAAAGCTGCAGCAAATTCTTTGAGCGCTGCAGTAAATCAACCTCCGCCGTTTCGTTCTAGGGGACAGCTATGGAGGGAAGGTTCTTTTCGGTACTACTCTAAGAGAGGAGCTGCCAGTCAAAGGGGCCACCGTAGGAGTACTAGTGGTGGAAAGCAAGGTACTCGAGTTGCCAAAGCCGCTCGGGAAGTTGCCTCTTTGCCCTCAGGCACTGCCACAGTCGCGTCCGCTCAGTCATGAGGCCATGTCCCATGGTTCGCCAGTTGGGGGCAGACTTGCGCTGCATCTTGGAGAATGGCAAGCCATTACTTCAGATGTGTGGGTTCTGGAGATCATAGCCCACGGCTACTATCTTCCCTTCCGGCAGAGGCCTCAAGACAATCCACCGGGGAAGCTCTTTGAAGCGTCCGGATCAGCTCCTTGAATAGGAAACCCTATCCGTGCTGGAAAAAGGTGCCATAGAACTGGGATGGTATTCCCCTTATTTTTTTTAGCCCGAAAAAAGTCGGGGGATTGAGACCCATCATGGACTTGCGTTGGCTGAACAAGTTCCTCAGGAAGGACAAATTCAAGATGGTAACTCTTTCTCAAGTCCTCCAGGTCCTTCAACTTCAGGATTGGTTGGTGTCTCTCGACTTCAAGGATGCTTACTTTCATGTGCCGATTCATCCCAAGCACAGGAAGTACCTGAGGTTCGCGGTTGGCAACTCGCATTTTTAGTTTCGGGTCCTGCCGTTCGGATTGCCCTCCGCCCGAGGGTTTTTGCCAAGCCGATGGTGGTGGTGGCAGCGTATCTCAGGAAAGTGGGGATTCACGTCTACCCGTACCTGGACGATTGGTTGATCAGGGCGCGCTCTCCCGAGTGTTAGGGAGAATTCTCTTCTAAGGCTAATTTCCCTTACCTATAGAGTCCCCCAGCAGCTTTGCTGGATTTCAAGGGTTTATTTTTTTCTCCTGCTAAGAGTGAGTCTCTCTTTCCCACTCTTAGACATGTTGCTGATGTGTGTTCTAGGCTATTTTGTGTCCTTATGGTCTATGGGGTTTTTCTCACTCTCTTAGGTATCATCTTTTTACATGTGTGTTACACAGCACCCTCAGTGCGGTAACACAGGGGTGTCATAGTGACCCCCAAACATAGACTCCATACCCTGGGACTGACTAACGCCTCCCAGGGCATGTAAAGTCCCCATTGACTTTTCTAGTCAATAATTATGAACAAAACCAGTACAACCCATCTTACTATGGAAGTACTGGAAAGGGTTAATAGTTTTTCCGTAATGTTTTTTTTTTTTTTTTTAAATATTTTTTTATTTTATTTTAAATGAAAACAGTACAAAACAAACTTGTGGCATTATGTACAATAGGTCAATTGACAATTAAAAAAACACAACACTGCACTCCCCCCTCTCCCCCCCAAGAGCTTATCGACAGGGTAGTTCTGTATCGACCTGGAGTGGCCGGGTGTCCTCCTCCTCTGAGGCAGTAGGTTCCCCTTGCACCCCAAACAGACCAGTAACTAACGACCTCCAGGCTACTAGGTTGCCCACATCCTCCTCCCCACATTTACTGCATGCCTCTTGCCAGACCATGGTTTCAGCTTCCCCCATTTTTGCAGATCCCTCCACCACATCTCTATCCTGGGTTTGTAGCATTGCTTCCAGTTCATGGCTATCCTCCTCTTAGCGAGTATATACGCTAGGTCCCTCAGTTTCCCAAGATGTCTGGTGTTCTTCGGTCTAGGGAACCCCCCTAGGAGGCAAGCCCAGGCCGTGTCAATGCTTATCAGGACCCCTTTGTCTGCTAACTTCTGTGACACTTCTCCCCAGAAGACTTCGATTACTGGGCAGGACCAGAACATATGCGTCATGTCCGCGTCCTCCTCGTTACATTTCGGACATGCTTGTCTGCCTGTGTTCGCAAACTTAGCAATTCTTTTGGGGGTCATGTACGCTCTGTGCGTGATATATAGTTGGATTTGCTGTAATCTAGCATTTCTGGACACTTTTTTATGATATCCCATAGCCCGTTCCCACATCCCATCAGTCATCTGAGTCCCCACCTCCGTTTCCCATTCTAGTCTCAAATCCATCAGGTCCTTTCCCACCCGGGACATCACCACCTCATACAATCTGGAGATCTCGTGTCCGCCCTCTGATATATCGTATATCGTGTCAATCAGGGCGTCCGGATCCTCCGCTAACACCGTCTCAGGCCAAGATTTTCGGATAATCCGTACCAACCTGAGGTATGTAACGTATTGGCCCACATGTAACCCAGTCTCCTCTTCTAGGTCTGCAAAATCCTTGATGGCCCAATCTTGCCATATATCTCCTAACGTGGCCAACCCAACCGATTCCCAGTATATTCTGATCATTTTCCTAAGTTGGCTATCCCCTGCAGTCAAGGCGACCAGTGGCACTTGCGGCGAACACGGGTCCAGGCTTTCCAGTAGCCGACATGCTCTACGCCACATTCTCCACCCAAGTAACAGCATGCCAGGGCGAAGATTTAAGTCCTGTCTAGGGACCCAGATGATCTCCTTCAAATAAAACGGGGCGCAATCTGTCCCAACCAACCTAGACTCGGGAGATTCCTCATCAGAGAGCCACTGTGTAACATATTGCAATTGGCTCGCTACATAATAGGCCTCAAAATGTGGTAATTTGATCCCTCCTTTATCGTGAAAGTTTTGCAGCTTCCACAGTGCCACTCGGTTGCGAGTGCCGTGCCATAGGAAGTCCCTGCACATACTGTCGAGTTTGGTAAAGAACTTCCTAGGTATTAAGTATGGTATGTTGTTGAAGAAATGCAACAGTCTAGGCAGGACAACCATTTTAAGCAGCGCCCCCCGCCCTATCATCGCCAGTGGCAGCTTCTCCCAAAATCGCATGGACGCGCAGATTTTATCCACAGCAACTGCAGTATTGTGCAGATGTTCGTTTACCACAGTATGATATATGTCTATTCCGAGGTATCGGAAGGACTCGGTTGCCCAAGGCACGGGTAATACCGGTAAGCTTTCCGTGGGGACCCTCGAGTAATACCCTAGGGGGAACATGCTCGACTTGCCGGGATTAACCGCTATGCCGGACAATTCGGCATACTTCTGCATGACCTCCAAAACATACTGGAGGTTCTCCTCCGGATATTTTAGGTACAGCAGCAAGTCATCGGCATATAGGGATATCAAGTGGCTCTCTCCTCCCACCTCGATGACCACCAGGTCATATTGCTGTCTAAGATATACCACTAGGGGTTCCAGGGCCAATATGTATAACATCTGGGACCAAAGACATCCCTGTCTAGTACCCCTACCAAGGCGCCACTTATCGGATATCACCGATCCCGTGCGCACCCTAGCCGTTGGCTGGCTATACAGCAGCCTCGCCCATCTGATATAGCCTGGCCCGAACCCGTATTCCCCCAGGACCGCGAACAGCCACGGCCACCTCACCGAATCAAATGCCTTGACTGCGTCTAAGGAAATCACTGCCATTTCCTCATCCCTTCTGTTCCCTTCTTCGATCACCCGGTGGAGCCGCCTATGATTATGGGTTATATTCCTGCCAGGGACATAACCTGTCTGATCCGAGTGTATCAGTCTGCCGATGACCTTGCGTAGCCTGTCCGCCAGGACCGCTGTCAGGATCTTACTGTCTTGGTTCAACATCGACAGCGGTCTGTACGACCCACAGTGTTGTCTCGGCTTGTTAGGCTTGGGTAGCGGCACGACCAGCGCCTCTCTGAGCGTGTCCGGCAATCGGCCTCCCTCAAATGATTCATTATACATCTCCAGCATAGGGGGGAGTATCTCTGCGCTATATGTTTTGTAGAACTCACTTGGGAGTCCATCAGTGCCCGGGGTCTTGCAAGTAGGTAGCCGTTTCACCACCTCTTCCAGTTCATTTAGCATAATGGGACCATCTAGCTCCTCCCTTTCCTCTGCACTAATTCTAGGCAATTCCATATCTTCCAGTGTGTCCCTGATTTTATCCAGATTGTCTTCCCCTTTGTCCTCATACAGCGCTTTATAATAGTCTAAGAAAGCGGCGTTAACCTCTTCCTGAGTGTGAGCCTCCTCCCCATTTTCCCTTTCTATCATCATGATCGGGGCCCTAGGGGTTTCCCTCTTATAAAGCCATGCCAGTAGGCGACCAGTTTTGTCACCGCCTGCATGCTGCCTCTCCACGTATTTCCTGTAATTGAGGTCGCAAAGCCGCTCCCAAAGCTCCGAGCATCGTTGCTGCAATTCGAGTACTAGGTCTGTGTCCCCCCCCCCCGCTCTGGTACATTCACGCTCCAATTCTTTCTCCACTTTCTCTAGCTCTGCTAGAACCCCCCCCCTGCAGGCCCTTTGATTTGGAAATAGCGTCGCCCCTCAATACCACCTTGAAGGCCTCCCAAAGTGTACTAGCCGAATCTACACTGCCCGTGTTCTCCTCAAAGTACCTTATAATCGCCTCTCTAATATCCTCTCTGAAGACCGGGTCTCTAAGCGCCTCCGCCCGAAGGCGCCATGTTGGTATCCGCCCTCTGGGGCGGCCATATTGCCAGGCCATCACCAAGGGCGAATGGTCCGACAGGACCTTCACTCTGTATTCAATCTGAGTAGTTGCTATCGCCACTTCTGGCGTGGCAAAGAAATAGTCTAGTCTCGTATGCAGCTGTTGAGGGGCCGAATAATGAGAGTACTGCGAGGCAGTGGGGTGTTTCAGTCTCCAGACATCTTCTAGTCCAAAATCGTCTAATAGTACCCGTAAAGCCCTAGCCGCCGGGGTGGGCTTGTCCACTTTACTGTCGGACCTATCTATCTTGGGGTCAAGAACACAGTTGAAGTCCCCCCCCCAGATAATCGGTTCCTCTGCGCACGGGCCCAGGCGTGTACATAAAGTCCTGAAGTATATAGCAGTATTCTGGTTGGGGGCATATGTATTTATAATACTCAGTCCTCTGTTCTCAATCAGTGCCCTCAGTATTACCAGCCTACCCTCCGTGTCTACCTCCTCTCGTACAATTCTGAGTGGGACATGCGGGGCCACCCAGATCAGCACACCCCTGGCATAGGCCGAGTACGGGGAGCCCACCACCGTGCCACCCCATTTTTTCTTTACAAGGTCTAGTTTATGTTGGGTCAGGTGCGTTTCTTGTAGCAGGGCAATGTCGATCTTCTGTCGTTTAAGATACAACATGACTTTATTTCTTTTCAAGTAATTATTGAGTCCGCGGACGTTCCAGGTGGCAATCTTAAGGTCTCCCATGGCAATTATGTGTCTTCCCACCCCATTTGCAGAAACCTCCAGCAGTTCGCATGACACAGAAGGCGTCCCACTGCAGCCACTCCGCGAATAAGCTCATTCCCCAACTAACTACACACACAACCAAACCCCAACTCCCTTTCCCCTCCCTCACCCGCCCTCCCCCCAACACCACACACCCCAACTGTTGCCCAGCTTCAACAACAGAGCTCAGGCACCCCCACATCTAGTTCCGCAATCACCGATCAGTGCACGGAGCCCAGTAGGGTGAGGTCGCCCTAATGGCCACCTAACCTAAGCTATTGTGGGGAAAGAGTATCGCTCCATGGGGCTCCCGTTCGATAATAATCTCAGTGTTTGCGACAAACAGTACAACCAACTGACCTTCCATACCGAAGGTTCCGAACCGACTATAATCAAGTCTCAAAGTCCATGAGTCGCGCCATCTTGCGACGCCATTTTACGCCTTCCGCAGCGCCTCCGAGTCCTTCTGGGGCCGGTCCGCCGATTCCTGGGGGCACCCCTGTGTGTCGAGCCACTCCATGGCGTCCTCTGGGGTCTCGAAAAATAAAGTTTTATGCGCCTGTATAACCTTCAGTTTTGCAGGGTAAAGCAACATATATTTATAACCTGCCTCCCTCAGCCTCCGTTTCACAGTCCCAAAATTCATGCGGCTCCGCTGCACAGCTAGAGTGTAATCCGGATACGCCGTGATGTTTGCTGCTCCTCTCTTGATCGTGCCTCCTTTTTGAAAATGTTCCAATATTCTTTCCCGATCGCGGTAGTTAAGAATTTTGGCAATGATGGGTCTAGGCGGGTTTCCGGGAGGCGGCCTCCTCGTTAAGGCTCTATGCGCTCTTTCCACTGCGAAGCCTTGGGATAAGGCCCCTCCGGGTATCTCCTGCAGTAACATGGTCTCAACAAAGTCAGTAGGGTCACGGCCCTCCGTCCCCTCCGGTAGGCCCACAATACGGATATTGTTGCGGCGGGCTCGTCCTTCCGCCTCCTTTGCTCTACTTTCCAAGTTGCCCACCCTTTGAATTAGGGCGTGCAGTTTTGCCTTGTGGGTGGCGCAGTCCGCCGTATTCGGGCCAACTTCTTTTTCCAGGGACTCTGTGCGCTCTGCCAGAACCCTAACGTCCTGTCTCAGCAGATTGACGTCCTCCTGGACCTCCCCAACTTTGAGGTCCAATGCCGTTTTTAATTCAGAGACAGCCAGTTCTAATTTCGACTCCCAGGCTGCTCTCAGGTCCACAATCGCCGCCAGGATTTCTTGATTAGAGCTCGAAGGCGTCGCGCCACCCACGGCCGATGCATCTTTATTCTTGGTGGCGTCCGGGCCCGGAGACGTCTTGGTGAAGTCGTCCAGCGTGGGCTGTTTCGCCTTGGGTCGCACTGCCCTACTTGACATGGTTCTGGGGATGTGCAGGTCTTCCGAATGATGAGTGGGCGCACTGCACGCTGGCCTGGTTAGGTCTTCCCGCTACTCTTTTCTATTCCGTCTCGGGCCTACGTCGGCCATTTTGGGTCGCCCTTTGTCCTCAGCGTCTCTCGACTTTTCTTCCCCAATCTTCGCCGCCGTAGCTACTATGTCCTCCAAAAGTTCACAGTGCATAGGTAGCACTTTCACACGCTGGCATGCGTATCGTCGGTATTCAATAAGCAGTCACACCGCACTAATTTGCCCGGATCTGTTCAGGATCTCGGGAGCTCCGCTGGAACGCGTCCTCCTACATGGCTCTCGTAGCCACGCCCCCCCTTTTTCCGTAATGTTCATGTTCGAGGGGGTACCGTTCAGTCCCTCTCTCCAAGTTTCTGGCTGGTGGCAGTGGTTACTACCGTAAATATACGACCGCGAATATTTTCCTATGGGATTTTCCCATTGTTCGAGGCTACCACTTTTACTGACAGCCTCTAACATACCGCTAGTTTATTTTAATATTAACTTTACTCTGGTAGGTTTTTATTGCCAGATCTTTGATAATATTTCTTTCTCGTGTCTTTCTCTGAAATCCTAACCCAGGTCGGGGATCCTTTGTCCTTTTGGCGGGCTTCTGCACAGAAGCCCTCCTTTCGGCGCCACTGAGTCTGAGGTAGACAGGATGTGTGGGAGGGGGAATAGGCACCCTGGACAGGGTTACCTAGGCAACCCAAGTTGCTCTCTGCCTTGAAAGGCTGGGGAGTTATCCTGCCAGGTTAGCCACCCCACTGTGTGAGTGACAGCTAGGCTGTATGAATGGGGGTTTTTCTGCATAAAAGCAGGGCTCTGAGGATTGGAGGACAAGACGTCACCACTGGAACTAAGAAACCCGAAGAGGAGAAAAGCTGAAGACATCTGCAATGACTGAACCCACCGGTGAAGCCCTGCTGCAGATCCTCACCACTTTTCTCCAACGACTCGAGGATCTTCACCTGCAAGAATCTTCTACCCTTGAGCTGGTGGGGCCAACCAGTTCACCAATCACCTTCCAGGACCTGCATTGGTCGAATCGCCAGTGCCAAGCACTAGGAGACCGGATAGCCAGGCACCCGTCCACCACGACTGCGATTTAAAGGAGTGTACCTTTTATTAGTCTTGGCATCACCGCGGTTGGTTTCATCCCTGGGCAGTTCAGCACTCGAATCTTCCTCCACGACAAGAGCCTCTCTTCCTCTGCTGAATTGCCCGAACAGCAGGAACTGCCAGGAACTACCGCCACCGCAGGAGCCTTTTCCATTTTTAAGGTACATTGTTCCGCCAGGCCTCCCGTTTCGTTGGGTACTGCTAAAGGTGTTTTAAATCCTTTACTTACCTTCTGGGTTGGCCGCCCCTTTCGTCTAACATTATCTTTTTATATCTGCAACCACCTTTTCAACTCGTTAAACAAAGACTTGACTGCAGCTACTAGAACAGTTTGATCTTGGGCACTTGCCTTGTACCACTGACTCTGGCACAGGCCTCTTGACTCTGGCTAAATCTGTTACAACTGCCTTCTCTAGATTGCTTCTCACTAAGAAATGTGTTGGTGCACCTAAACTCTTATAATCACCTTTCCTTCCCCTTTCTATATTGCTGAAGTTCCATTTTGCTCGGTTTTCATCAAAGTATTGCTTATACTAAAGTATTCCGTTGCCTAACCTGTTCACAATCTAATTGGGAAGTGTTGCTGGTGTGTTTAGGAGTCTAACCCTGTATGACTTGTCCTTTCCCTCCCATTTCTGCTTGGTTTACACTGTGCCGTTTTGCTCAATTTTCACTCTTGCTCAAACTTGTCTACAATTTAAATAGAGAGTGTGTATACTTTTCTTAACTGTTTTAACTCACTTTAATGATAGTGATTTGTGTGTGAACTTAAGAGTGTGTAAAATAAATATATGTATTCTTTTTGATACAAAGCTTTGGTCAGTGTTTCCTTGTTCCATAGTATTGTAGTCCTATTGTGTAAACCCTGAATACTGCTCATCTCCCTCTTGAGATAAGTCTGACTGCTCAGCCACAGCTACCAACTAAATCTTTGTGGTACAGACTGATACCAAAGGGAATTTATTGCATATACCTGTAGTCTTAATCTTCTGTAGTGCTCCCTAAGGGAACTGCATAGGATTCTGCCCAACGCCAAGCAAGCCCTAGATCATCGGTCCGTCACCTGCCACTCCCTTCACAAGCTGGGCTTCTCCCTCAATTTAAAGAAGTCCCATTTGACACCTACCCAGCGGCTCCAATACATCAGAGCAGTGCTCGACACATCCCTGGGGCAGTGTTTGCCTCCCCAGGTGAGGGCTCATCACATTCTGCAGATGGTGAACAAATGTCAACGTGCCCAGAGTCTCCCAGCGTTAGAGTTCTTGAGGTTGCTCGGCCTCATGGCATCCTGCATTTTCCTGGTGCCAGAGGCCAAGCTGCGGATGAGATCTCTGCAGTGGGCTTTCAAGATGCAGTGGTCGCAGTTCTCCGGCATGATGTCGGATCCCATTCAGATGCCGCCGTTGGTCGCACAGGATCTTCTGTGGTGGCCCGTCAACGGCAATCTGATGAAGGGAGCTCCATTTTGGCAACCGTGGCCGGAGGTGACGATTGTGACGGACGCATCCCTCACGGGTTGAAGAGCTCATGCCAACGAGCTGACAGCCAGCGGCCGATGGTCTCCGTCGGAGTCCAGACTCCACATCAATCTGTTAGAGCTGGGGGCCGTCAGGCTAGCCCTGAAGGCTTTTCTGCCATCTGTGCGGGGGAAGAATGTCCTGATTATGACGGACAATACGGTGGCCATGCACTACCTCAACAAAAAAGGGGGGGCAGAGTCACTCCTGTTGTGCAGGGAGGCGATGCAGCTCTGGTTCTGGGCCATCCAGCAGGACATTTTGATCTCGGCAGTTCATCTGGCCGGAGACTAAAACGCGGCGGCGGACGCTCTGAGCAGGCAGAGCATGGTCTCTCACGAGTGGTAGCTGGCTCAGGAAGTTCTGTTGGAAATCTTCACCCTTTAGGGAACCCCACAAGTGGATCTCTTCGCCACCAGTGTGAACCGGAAGTGTGAAAGATTCTGCTCGCGGGAATTTCCTCCAAGAGGAGCCTTAGGGGACGCGTTCGTAGTGGAGTGGTCCTTCCCACTGCTGTATGCGTTTCCTCCAGTCCACGTCATTCCGCAAGTGTTGGGGAGGTTACAGAGGTTCGGTTCCCGGATGATACTCATTGCTCCGGCATGGGCCAGGAGAGCGTGGTACCCGGACCTTCTAGACATGTCCATCTGCCCTCCACGCCGTCTTCCATACTGAGACGATCTGCTCTCACATGAGGGGTGTCGGGTTCTACATCCAGAGGTCAAGTCTCTCAGCCTTCATGCTTGGTATCTGAAAGGTTGAGGTATAAGGATTGGGACCTCCCCGAAGACGTGATGGAGGTGTTGCTTTCGGCCAGAAGGCCTGCAACGAAATCACTGTACCGTTACCGTTGGAGAAAGTTCTGCGACTGGTGCAGGGTACAGAATGTGGATCCTTTCCAATGATCCATTCCTTTGGTTTTGTCTTTTTTGCTTTCTTGGACCTGCAAATAGGTACCATTAAGAGTTACCTGGCGCGCTGTCCATATTTAAGCGCTCGTCTGAGGAATGTTCTTATTTTAAGATTCCTTTGATTTCTCAGTTTCTAAAAGGGCTAACTAATGTATTTTCACCACTGCCTTTCCAGGTCCCAGTGTGGGATTTGAATTTGGTTTTAAAGTTCCTAATGGGAGCTCCGTTTGAGCCCTTACATTCTTGTCTGTTGCGACTGTTGTCCTTTAAAACTGTATTTTTAGTTGCGGTTACTTCCACACGCAGAGTGAGTGAGTGAGTTGCAGGCACTTTCCGTCAAGCCACCTTTTACTGTGTTCTATAAGGACATGGTTGTCCTGCGGGTGCAGCTTTCTTTTCTTCCGAAGGTTGTTTCGGAATTCCATTTGAGCCAGAAGGTGATTCTTCCGGTGTTTTATCTCCACATGCTGGTAACGAAGAGGAGAGGCTCCATAGGTTGGATCCTAGAAGAGCTTTGAGTTTCTATCTATCCTGATGTCCTGGGTCAAAGTGGACGATCAGCTCTTTGTTGGTTATGCTGGAAGGCGCTTGGGTCAGGCTGTTTCCAAACAGACCTTGTCTAGATGGATCATTTTGACGATCTGAGTGTTACCGTTTGGCGGGAAAGGACCCTCCAGTAGGCTTACGGGCTCACTCTAGTAGGGGTGTGGCTGCCTCCACTACTCTACAGAGGGGTGTTCCGATTCGCAATATTTGCAAAGCAGCCACATGGGCCTCTGTCCATACTTTTGTGAGACACTATTCATTGAACTCCATCCATGGGCAGGATTTGGCCTTTGGTAAGGCATTCCTCTAGTCAGCCATTTGATTGGGCATTCTAAAATTCTAAAATTGTAAATTATTTTCCCACCTACATACGTTGGTAATGCTTTGGAAGTCTGTCATAGATGTGGAATACGTTGGAGGACACAATCCCCTCGTATAACAAGTTACTTACCTTATCTGGTAACGTTCTTTCAATGGGATGTTCCTCCCACTTATTCCACACGTATTCCACATCGCACCCTCCCAGCCCGCCCCTCTGCAGAATTTCTTATGTGATTGCAGCTTACGTTTCCGCAAGGCTTTCTGCAGTCATACTGGCAGGAGATTGGTGCCACACGTTCTGGGAAAAAACTACAACTGAGACTATGGGTGCCGTGCGTCCTATATATAACATCCGGTGACGTTGATTCTCGATGGAGGCCCTCGAGGAACAACTTGTCGACGTCATCGATGCAGGACGCCCTCTGCCGAAAATTTGCCGAAGCAGCACAGCTGTGGTAATTACCTGTCATAGATGTGGAATATGTAGGAGGAACATCCCATCGAAAGAACGTTGCCAGATAAGGTAAGTAACTTGTTCTTCTCTTTGTCATCCTATGTCCTTTCTCAGCCAATATGGTTAATAGCTGAACAGAATCGTGTCTGCATCTTTCCTCTGTATTGCTTCAAATTAAGATATCATCCACATATTGTAAGACAACACTTTCTAATGCAATATTGCTTAGGTCCATCTGCAGCACGCTGTTAAAAATAGGAGACTCACAGTACCCCTGGGATAGCCGCGTGCTTTTCAGACACATTTGTCTGAACGTGAATGACGTCAGATCTTGCGAGTCTCGGTACAATGGGCATTTTTCAAGTCAATCACCGTGAAATATTTTGCCTCAACAGGTATATTACATAGAATTGTAGCCGGGTTAGAGACTAAAGGGAACTCAGCCTCAGCAATATCATTTATCGGCCTCAGATCTTGAATTAGCCTCCAAGACCCTCCCTTTGATTTTTTGATAGGGTAAACTGCAGTATTGCATGACGACTCCGTCACTAAAATGCCCTGCTCCATCATAGCCGAAATTGTCTTAAAAATTCCTTCATCTGCCTCCCTGGACTTGGGATATTGTCATGCTTTTGGAAGAATTGCTCCTGGCTTCAGTTTAATTTTCACTTCTCCGACTCCTTTCAATAAGCCTACGTCATAGGGGCCTGTGGTCCAGACTGAGACAGGCACACCTGGGCCATGTCGTCCTCGAAATATTCAGGACGGTTCTGTGCCAACATCATTCTCTGAGGCACTTCTCTTTTGATCATTTTCACCCAAAAAGTGAGGTTTACCTCAACTGCTGTTTCTCCCATTTCTGCTTGCACCTCGAACAGATCGTCATCAGTGACATCAGTCAATCTGTACCCTTCTTCAATGGCGATTACTGTGCACCATTGTCGGCCTTCATCATCACAACCATCAATCAAAGCAGTTTTCCCTCGTATCGCAGCTGTGTGTATCACCAAGGGAAATACTTGTCCCTTTTCCTCGTGCATAGGTATTCTTGGCCTAAATAGAAATTCATCTGGGGTTCTCATGGTTTTCTCATCAAGGCCTGGCAGCCCTGCCACGCATACGCGAATATTTCTGGCTGTAATGGACAGCCCTCGTAGCTTTGTGTCCCTCGTATGCTCTTATCATTTTGCATACGTTCAAATAGTGCATTCCTGGAGTTGAGCATACTATGCCCTCCTCCGTGATCGTGACTGTCATGTTTAACCTTGTCATTAGATCTCGACCCAAAATGTTTACTGGGGTTTGTCGCAAATATAATAGTGGTACACTAATCTCACATTCTCCTATAGAGACTGGAAGTGCGTCTGTAAAAGGAACAAGAAGGAATACTCTTTATCCCCTATAACGACATCCACCCTTGGTTCCTGGTGAGGGTCTGGTGTCACTGATAGGATAGAACACATCAGGGTTCCCAGTGATCTGTCCTAGTCCATATATAATTTTGTCCCGCCTTGTGAGAATGGACTTCCCCCATCACAAGAGTTACTCCTCTTTCCAGGGTTCACAGCCTGTCCTGCGCTTACTGTCTGTGACAGTTGCATTGGCGACTGTTGAGATTGTCCTTGTGGAAAACTCATCAAATTCTGAGAATGCAAGCTTTGCTGTGCTCCTGGCGGTTGTTGTTGCTCCGTGTGATTCTGTGCACCTCCATTTCCTCCCTGCTGTAAAAACACATGTGGATTCACCATACCTGCTCTTGTTCCTTGGTCGTTTTGCATCATGCCTTGATTTCTGCATTTGCCCTGACATCCCACACAACCAACATACTGGCGGTGGTCTGATTATTTGCCCATTTGACATTTTCCGATTGCCATTTTGCATGTTTTGAAAGCCTCCTTGATTATTTTGAAAACTTCCCTGATTACTCTGCCATCATCTTCCTCTGAATCCTCTTCCCCTGGGGTAAAACCCTTTATTGCCCTGATTATTCTACTGTGGATTATTAGCCTGCTGTGTGCTCGACCCGTCTGTGCTAGTTATCATTCCCCTTCAAGGGCATATTTTGACAATTTCTTCTGCACTCATTTTGCCTCTTCACCCTTTCGTGCAGCTTCTTTTTTGCAATTTTGTCTTGCAGTAGCCTGCAATAGTGTGCAATGGTCAGCTGTATTTCCGACCATGGTTTGGCCTTGATTCTTACCAATTTCTTGAGCTGCTTCTGTACTGGATCTGGCATAATAGATGGTAGAACACAGGTATAAACTTCCCCCAAGATTCACGAGTCTCGAGTACCCGCATGTCTTGGAAATTCTGGATGTAAATGCTTTCCATATTGCAGCTCTGCAATTGTTGAATAGAGCTCCGTCGTGTGCTGTATTAACTGTGGTCACACCATGGTAACCTGCCCGTGTCCACACATTGTCTGCTTTATCGCCAAGTATGGCAATTAAGAGACCTTTGATATCCCCTATGGCTAACGTGTTCCCTCTCGTCATTTTTTCTAGCTTGTGTATCCATTTTCCAGCTCCCGATGTCAACATTGGAAGCTTATTTTTCATGTTTGCCCGATCCATGTGTGGCCATGGAATATACTGTGGTCTTGTTCCACCCTTCTCGAGCAATGGAAATTGGGATGCATAGCCCTCTCTTTCTTCTCCCATTGTTCTTCTGACTATTGCAGGAGTAATGTTCCTGCAACGCCATCTGCCTGACAATGTCCTTAGCCGGCTCACATAGGGTGGTGGAGACACCCCCCTTTGACCGTGAGATACTTCTTTGTTTCGGTCTGATGGTGGGGCTGATTCTGATGCCTTCGGTGCAGACCCACTCGAATCTAACCATTTTATTTATCCCTTTTCCTCCTGAGAATCGCTTGTCATGTCTTCTCTCTTCTTCGTTTTCCTCACGCTCCTCTCTTTCGGTGTCGGACATTGTCTGTGCCCAACTCATGCAACTTCTTGTATCCTCCTTGTTCCTACTTATTTCCAACCTATCTAGGAACAGTTCTCTATTCCCACTACTTCGGGAGACATCCTCAGTAACGTAAAGCTGAGTGCTCTCTAGGCGCCCGTCTTCCCTCTCCCCTTGGGGTACTTGTTCTAGCCCCATTTCATCATATATTCTATCGATCGTCTCTCCGATGCTTCTGGTGTCAGTCATCCTCAATATTTGCCCTATACGTGCCTGGTACTGAATCGTACTCAGGAAAGAATTCTTCTATATCCTCCCAATCTACTACTGGCTCAGGTTTCTTAACCTCCCTTTCTAGATATCCAAGATCGCATGCTCTCTGTCTTCGCTTACGTTCTACATCGTCATCAAATTCTCTGCACTTCCTAGCTTCTTCTCTGACTCTATCTTCTTCCTCTTTCTTTGCGTCTCTACGTTCGTGTGCCCTTCAAATTTCCTCATCCCTTCGCCTCTTTATTCTTTTCTCCCCTATCCTTTGTTCTTCCCCTATCCTTGGCTGCTTCTGTCTGTCCTGATCATTTGCTGCTATCTGTTTACGATTGCATTGCCTTTCTTGCTCTTCGCGATATAACTGCTCTAGTCTCTGCCTATCTTTTTTCCTTATTCTTTTATCTCTTAATCATTTTTCTTTTTCCCTCTTTTCTCTGTAAGTCATCTAGCTTCTCTTTTTGCTTCACGTCATCTATGTCTTTACCATCGAGTTTCAATAAAATCTGACCTCCCATCCACTGGTTCTGGGTGAATGCTATCTCATCAGTTCTATCCTCACTTCCTTTCCATCTTTTACCCTCTCTCTCCGTGTCGAGAGATGTACTTGCTTGTGCCTGGTCTTTTATCTCATTCTCGCGTCTCTCCTTGTCCCTCGGGACTTTGGAGGTGATATCTCTATCTTTATCCTTGTCTGGATTTTCGTCACTACTTTGCGTAGGTGACTCATATGCCGGGTTGCCACACCCTGTAGCTGCTTTAAGTTCCCTTAGCGGGTATAACCCTTCGTCTTTACTGTCTTCAATTTTCATTTCAGATCCAGCGGGTGGCGCTGTGGGCGTCTCACCCCTCCTCTGTGCATACATTAAGTATCTAATCTATTGCCAGTTCCTCCTCCTAATCATGTTGGTACATTTTCCACAACTCTAGACTAGCTAGGCATTTGTGTAACTTTGACGGTATATGTGGTGTGCAAATATGTCATCATGTGCTGTAGGACTGTTTTAGATAACGATCCATCCTGGGGCCAAAGCATAAACATTTTGTTTGCAGTTCCTTTAACCCATTCTGCACTGTATTTTTTCAGCTTGGGTGCATGTTTCGGCAACTGTTTGCACAAGTGTCCTAATAGTCATTTCTTCCATGCTTAAATCTGTTCACTTTAGATTTATGCAACACTTATGTCTTTTGTTATTTAAAAAATTCCAACAATATGAGTGAGCACCAATCGTCACAAGCTCCAATCCCGTTCTTTTCCACAAAATATGATATCTTCTATTTTAATCAATAAACATCAGGTTGTAGTCTACAATATTTCAAGTATCCAATCCATAATTTTTATGCTAATTCCTCGAAGGAAAATGTTCGCCCTATGACATCACAACAAATAACACGTAAGACAGACGTTCACAGATTAGACAAACTCCAGCTGGTTACACAGACCTCTGCCTCTAATATTACCCCGACATGGAGTTTAAACTCATCCCTTTCACGGGCGTATTTAACCGCCGTTGTGACCTATTTGTTCCTCTTTATTCTGGACTCTGGATGCAAGTTTCTTCTAGCCGCTATATTAAAGCGTAGGAATAAGGTGAATCCTTTCTTTTCTCGGGTGTCCCCCCCCCCCCCCCGGTATTCACTCTCTTACTTTAGTCACCCTTGAGTCACTATTCCCTTCCCCATATACAAATGTACATCCTACTCTATTTCTGACTGTATTTTGTTTTTGCGCCTCCCACTGTTAACTTTCCCTTACTTGTTCTAAGGAATGCGCTTTTTTGCCAAAACGCTTTGTTTTTTTCACTCACTGTTCGCATTTTTCCTCTCTGGATGCTCGGGATCACCGCCTTTGTCACCGCCTCTCCTGCCGTTCGCCCGCTCAGCTGCCCATAGGAGTCGGAAGGGGTTATGTGGGGAACACAGGTCCCTTCAGACCTCTGTCTGCAGATTCTATTTTTTACTCTAACCACTGTCTACGGGGAGCTTCACGGTCTACTCAGCCGGATGCCAAAGGACTCGTGATATGGCCGAGGACCTAGAGATATTTTATGGCGACGGTCAATGGGTGTCTTATCTAATCGATAAATCATCCGATCTCTGCTACCAAGTGGGCTCCGGGACCCCCAACCGGCTCATAGTCGGGGTTTGCTCAGAAGCACTTTCAGACAAGATAGCAACACCCATAAGATGGATGGGGGTGCAGATTAATACTCCGAAACCAAATCAATAATGACAACTCAACGGTTTGGCAAAGGGAGTCCGTTTAATGGCAAGTACAAAAAACGGGGCATCTCATGAATATCAGCGGATGCGTGATCTTCTCTCTTGCTTCACAACTCCAACGAACTTCACAAAAACATCATTTATACTAAAATCTCGTCATCACTGACGTTTAACCCTTAAAAGTGGCATGCAATTCTATTGGTTCAGGAAAGGTAACTTTAATATAGGTACTATATCTGTATATGGTAACGGAGTAAGGGATTTGGATAAACACCGTCAGGTGGGATATCTAAGTCCTAGCTCCAAAATGGCTACTTTAGACATCACTAAAAGTACGACGTCCCATTGGTTCTACTTGCTATAGGACCCTAGATTACTTGGTCCACTGTGATTGGGTTGGCACCAAACCCCACACATACTTTTCCACTTTGCCTAGCAGCACGCAGAATGGTCGGCCAGGTGCAGGGTGCCCCTTAGCTCCCCGGCCTTCCTCCAATTATTGTTACAATCAATCATCACTTTAGTGGCCATGTGTCAATTATTTTACCGTGGTTGGCCTCGAGACTGCATCTTCTGTCTGGAAAAGTTCTGATATCTTTTCCTGGCCTGATGCCATGCGCAGGTGTGAAGGTCCCACTTCTCCTTGCACGGCTGGTCACGTGATTCAGACACCTTGAATTTATCTTCTTTCTGTAATTCGTGTATTCGATTTTCGTTTCACCCACCGCCTGCCTCCAATTTCTTATCTTGACCTTTCTGAAGCAGGATATTCTGTTCTTAGCTTCAATTAATTGTAGCTACTGTTTGTCTATTCTACTGATACGGCCTTGGTTTTCCTGGCACGATTTGCCTCTGCTGAGTTTCATTTCTGCCGCTTATTCTTGATTTTGCTAAATACAAAGCTCTCCTTGTGTGGCCTTCAGTAACCTTTGGTTAGTTCTGCTTCTTGTGCAAAGTGGAAATATACTTATATAACATGCTTCTTTTGAGGTAGATTGTTTAGTAGCGCTTGCTGCACTGTCTTTCTACTAAGCATACCAAGCTGCACGATTTTCTTAGCTTTCTTGCGGTTCCAAGCATATGTACATGCGTAAACTGGTCGAATATCTTCACCATGCTTACAGCTTAAGCTTTTTACATTTGACATCGTCCTTTCACTTTAGGTTCACGATATCCCTTGGTCATGGCCTTTCGTCTCTTTACGTCATTCTCTGGTCGTCATTTATTCTGTGTGTGAGTCAGTCCAGGTTCTTGTGACGTCACCATTCGTCTTCCATTAAGACCTTTATGGCTTCTTCAGGGACTGTACTTAGACGATCATTTCATTTAATTAGTTGATATGGTTTTCTCAATGGGTACCTTACTGTCCATGGTTTCCTTGGTACTGGTACCTCAATAGGCATTGTTCTTCTGATGGGTACTGGACAGAGCCCTACTGCGGCTCTCTGATGGTTTATTTGCTCATCATACGTCACATATTTTGGTGTGAACGTTCCTGGTACTTCAAAATGTACGATTGGAGTGCAGCCTGTACTTGGGACCTCCTCTACAGCGACAATAGAGGCTACATTAAAAAGTCTCCACGTCACGAACGGTACTTTGGCAATATCCCCAGCAGATATTTAATAGGAGACATTGCGGGGGGATATCAATTATGTCCATCAGAAACTCAGCCACTTGAGCCCAGAACTGGGTGACTTTGAATTGGATTAACCTGTATCTTGCGCACATTGACACTTCCTTAGTTAAGAGGCAGCATCTCTACCATTGGGCATCCGAAAGCTTGTGCCCTAAGTCCTGGTCCCATCTAGCACGCACCCCGACTATAGAAGGTTGACTCGCCTGGAGACCATACATCTAGACCACCTCCCTTTGCACCCCAGTAACAATTGTTTCAATACATGGATGGGTCTTCGGCTATTGTGGGAAGGACAGCTACAACTGCCTAACAGCTGCCTGCATGCTGTAATATTTCAGTTTTCTTGTAGGAATATTGCCATATTTATCGATCAATTCACTTTACCCTACAAAACAGCCTTCAAGAAAGTCGCCAAGCATCAACTGCTCCTTCTCAGCCCATGATTTCTGTATGTCACTATCAAATTATAGGGCAATACCCAGGAAGTTCCACAGCGGTATGGCCCTATTCTATAGGACAGTAATACCCAGTCTGTGAATGTGCCTAGGCCAGGCGTTTACAGTGGTACGTACCAGATCAAACATGCATCAGTCAACATACTTGTCGCTAAAGAGGACTGCTTTCAAGTTGGTAGGTGCTGCTCCTTACCTTTCCAGCAGCAAGTGGACTACTTTTGATGCAGGAGAGTGCCAAACCCCTGCATATTGCTTTTGAGCCACTAGTTAATATTATTCAAAGTCAGGTACAGCTAGCCCCCCTCGATCATACGGTTCCACAGGTTTCTCCCAGCTCATCCTAGCCACCCCCACCCCACAGAGGAACTGCAGAGACAGGGACCTCAATGCTGCGAAGGACCACCCAGGCCACGTAGGTATATTGCAGAAGAAATATAGTAGCTTAGGAAGTACTACAATTTGCAACAAATAGTCATCCATACATAGATATAGGGAGCCGGGCCTGTATTTTCAATTTCGCAGTTAGATGTAATAACTTTCTGCATCGAGGGATGATTGCGTTCTAGAAGTATTAATTCCAAGGTGCCTAAAATGGGACGTGACCCATCTGGCCAGCAGGCGGTAATGTTGCTTCAGTCAATGGGAACAGCTCCGATTTGGCCTGTTATGATATGATATGGCATTTATAACGCGCCGATACACAAGTGTTTCAAGGCGCCACGAGGCAGGCGGGGCCAAGGAGAGACAGACAAACGATCCTACTAGTCCAGGTGGCAGTCAGATCGCGCAAGTACAGGGTGGGGGGGAGGGAAAAGTGCAAGGGGGAAAGGGAGAGGAGAAGTGCAGTACAGGTTTAGTAGAACAAGATAAGTAATAAGGGCCAGCTGGTGGCAAGTGCAAGATAAGTGCAGACAAGTGCTGGGAGGAGGGGCTGTAGGGATACAGAGACAGTCCCACAGTGCAGGGGTTGCCAGGTAGGCAGTGCTGGGGAGAGTGGCAGGGCCACGGACCCGGGTAGGTGAGTGGCCCCATTGCAGATTCAGTGCAGTTTCAGTAATATTAACAGGGGAGAGGGGGAGAGAAAGCGGAGGCAAAGAGGAACGTTTTGAGGTGCTTCCGGAACCGGAGATGGTTCTCTTCGAGTTTCAGGGAGGTAGGGAGGCTGTTCCAGAGGGAGGCCCCCGCAGCAGAGAGAGATCTACCCCCAACTTGTTGCTTGGAGAAGCAGCTGACCCTGAGGGAGTTGGAGGTGGATTAGCGAAGAGCTCGAGAAGGAAGATATTTAGTAATAGAGAGTTGAAGGTATTTTGGCCCGAGGCCCTAGAAGGCCTTGTGGACAATGCAGAGGGTTTTGAACGTAATCCTCGCAGCCACTGGAGTCCTGGAGAGATACGGTCCCTGGGCTTGAGGCCAAGGACAAGTCTCGCAGTCCTGTTCTGGATGAGTTGCAAAGGGCAGAGAGTAGAGGCAGGCAGGAGTCCAGCTTTGAGAGAATCGGGGCTCTAGAGACAGTGAGCTTCTGGGGGAAGGAGAGGAAAGGAAGGATACCTCTGAGGAGGTGAAGCTGGTAGTGTGACTTCTTAGAGACGTCAGATATGTGATGAGAGAAAGAGAGTGTGGAGTCAAGGATGACCCCAAGGTTTTTAGCCTTGCAGGTAGGAGCAGGAAGAGGGCCAAGAGAGGCCGGCCAGAGAGCTGCAGGGAAGGAGGGAGTGGGTGTGCCGATGAGTAGAATCTCAGTCATACTGGCATTAAGTTAGAGGTCATTGGCGGCACACCATTCCTGAATAGCAGAAAGACAGTCAAAGATGTGGGAAGGAGAAGAGGAGGCCGAGGGTAGCCTGAAAATGAGCTGGGTATCATCCGCATAGCACTGAAAATTGGGGCAGAGAGCGGCGATGCGGTGGGCAAGAAGTGCCAAGTACTGGTTGAACAGACAGGGAGAGAGGTTAGATCCCTGGGGGACACCACAGGTAGAGAAAAAAGATGTCAGAGAGGAAGGACCCCAGTTGGACCTGGGAGGGTCGATTGGAGAGGAAAGAGGACAGCCACCCCAGAGCCTGACCAGTGATACCCAGGTTATCACGGAGACGGTTGAGCAGGATGGTATGGTTGACAGTGTCAAAGGCAGAGGAGAGATCAAGCAAAATGAGAGCACAAGGAGTGTTTGAGTCAAGGTTCGACAGCAGGTCCTCACGGATGTTCAGGAGAGCAGTTTCCATGCTTCTGGCAGCTCTGAAGCCAGACTGATGGTCGTGAAGACTACCGACAGATTCAGCATGGAGATTAAGCTGGGAGATGGCCAGTTTCTCCAGGAGCTTGCCCAGGAAGGGAGTGATAGAGATTGGGCGATAGTTAGCCGAGCAGGAGGGGTCGGAGGAGGGTTTCTTAAGAAGGGGGTGCACAAGGGAGTGCTTGAGGGGGGATGGGAAGACTCCAGAGGTGAAGGAGTGATTGCAGAAGTCAGCCAGGGCAGGAGCCAAGGAGTCGATGTGCTCCTTGATGGTTTTGGAGGAGCATGGGTGGACCTGTTTTGACGAGACTTTCATAGATAGGACTTGTCTCGAAACCTCGTCAGCAGAAAAAAGGGGAAAGGCAGAGAAGGAGGGAGGAGGGGTGGCTGCAGCAGGGCCAGAGGAAGAGCAGGAAATAGAGGGGGGGAGGTGATAGGAGGAGAGTGAGGACAGGATGTCCTGAGTTTTTGAAATGAAGTGAGAAGCCAGTGCTGTGCAGAGGGCCTGGGAGGGGACAGGAGCGGTAGAGACTGCAGCAGGGTTGGCCAGCTCCTTGCAGATTTTAAAGAGTTCGGCCGAATTATTAGATGCCGGCTTGGATAAGGGCTCTCTCCTTGGTGAGAACGGAGAGCCGGTATTGCCTTTGGAGTAGGCGGCAGGCCAGTTTGTCAGAGGATGCACATGAAGCACGCCATTTCCTCTCCGACACCCTGCACTTGCGTTTAAGGGTGACGAGATCCGAGTCATACCAGGAGTTAAATTTGGCTTTGGGCTTCAGGCGGATTCTCATGACAGGGGCAAGGATATCAAGAGTATCAGATATAGCAGAGTGAAGCGTGGAGAGGGCTGTGTCAGGGTGGGAGTCAGCTGAAGAGGGATGGGGGGGCTAGAAGGTGGCAGCGAAAGCCTCAACTGACATGCGCTTCATTGGTCGGATGACCGAGAAGGAGTGTGGCAGTGATGAGGGTGGCTTTGCCTGTGGGGTAGGGAAGGTGAGGTGGGAGGATAGGAGAAAGTGATCACTCCAGGAGAGAGGAGTGGAGAGAGGGACAGAGAGGGGAAGGTCAGAAGAGATCAGAGCATCAAGAGTGTGCCCTGCAGAATGAGTCGGCCCAGACGGGAGAATAGAGAGTGAGAGAGCATTGCAGAGGTCGCGAAACAGTACAGAGGGGGGACCGGAGGCATCCAGGTGGATGTTGAAGTCTCCAAGAAAGAGGAGTTGAGTGGTTGAGGACAGGAGTGAGGAGGATAGGTCCGCCCACTCAGAGAGGAAGGAGGAAATTTGATCAGGTGGTCGATAGATAGTAGCCACGGTAAGGGACTGGCTAAGAGAGAGAGAGAGAGAGAGTCGGCAGACAAGGCATTCAAAAGAGGAGTAGGTCTGCGTAGGAGTGACAGTGGCAGGAATCCACTCAGGGAAGATAAGAGCCACACCCCCCCAAGCACGGTTGGGCCTGGTCACGGAGGGGATCTTGTAGCCGTCAGGTAGGAGTGTGTCAAAGCTGGTGACAGAGCTGGCTGTGAACCATGTCTCAGTGAAACCGAGGACGTCAAGGTCCAGTTCCTCAAGAAGGCGACAGATGTCAGAGGAATGTTTGACGGCAGAGCGAGAGTTAAGAGTGGCAATGTGGAGAAGATTGCCAGCCTTGAAGCATTTCCGGGCAGGGGTACAGATCAGAGGTACGCCCTGCGGAGGTGAAGGAGCACAAGAGGGAGCAGGGAGGGAGGGTGGAGGCAAGGTATGCCGATGACAGAGGAGGGGGGACAGCAGGAGAGGAAAGGAAGTTGATGAGGCGCGGGAAGCGTCTATCAAAGAGGTGAAGGTTGGCCTGAAGGCCTTGGACCAAGACGGTCCCATTAGCGTAGACATTAATAATGGCCTTAGAAGAGTGGAAGGAGGCCAAGAGGACATCCCAGCGGGTGCCACCATTAATGGGAGAAGAGGAGAAAGGAGAGAGCACAGAGACCATACGAAGGGTCCATAGGTCAGTAGAAGGCACGAAAAAGAGGATGTCAGTGAGAGTTTCCTTGGAGGAGGCACTGGTGTAGGTGTCAGCGATAGGGAGGCCTGGGTTGGAGACCAGGATGTCCATTTTAAACTTTTTCCTGCCAGATTTAGTGAGGAGAGAAGGATAGTCAATGGAGAAGCAGTTAGAGAAGATATGCGAGATAGAGAGCACCATGGAATAGGAGGGAGGGGGGGAAGACGAGAGCAAACGGAAAGGGAGTGAGCGGCAAGCCCTAGTTTACCACATATCAGAACACAATAACACAGTAATGCGTATTTGGTACCCAGTGGAGAGGCCACCTAAGTTTGAGAATCCTGCGAGGGGGGAAAAAAGCCCTAGTTTACCACATATCAGAACACAGTACAGTTGTTGACTCTGTATTCCGAATATCCTGATAACTCATGTACGTCCTCCATTATGGGATTAAGATTTGTCTCTGGATCCCGGCCATACAATAGAGCGTCATCTGCGTATAGCGAAATCACCTGTGGTGATCCAGCTATACGTATACCACTATGTTCATGTTTCTCCCTTATAAGCATTGCTAACAGTTCTATTGTGAGTGCAAAAATGAGTGCGGAGAGGGTGCACCTCTGACGTGTCCCCCCTCCCCAGTTGCTCTGAGAAACTGTAGCATTCATCCAGATTCTTGTGGGCCAGCTGTATAATAGCTGGACACATCAAAAGAAATACTGACCAACCTGGAAAAACGTCAAAGGACCATAAATGGGTATTTCCAGGACACAGAATCAAAGGCCTTCTCAGCGTCCAATGAGGACGCCACTGCCCTAACACTTGGATTGATATGCGCCATTGTACAAAAGAGCCGCCTCAGATTCAACACTGTGGACCTGGTTGGAATAAAGCCGACTGGTTGGCATATTTCAAAGTGGACATGTATGGTAGGAGCCTCGTAGCCAGAGTTTTAGCAAATATTTTTTCATCTACTTTTAGTAAGGATAGTGCCTAATATGAGGCTACCTTGTTAAGTGGTTTGTGGGGCTCTAATAGTACAGTGATAATCGCTTCCCTTAACGATGGTGGGAGTTCCCCCATTTCAATTGCCTTTTCCCTAACTTGTAGCAGATGCAGTGCCAGGGCGTGTTTAAATTATTTATAGAACCCCACCCCAAGGCCACCGGGTGCAGACACTGTGCCTGATGCCAGCGCTGATAGAGCGGCTATCACATCCCCCCCACTTACTGGTGCATCAAATGTGAGCCTGGCCTCCTCTGGGACGTTTATATCATCTAGGTAGTTTTGCATATTCTCTTCTGTACAAGTGTATACATTAGCATACATCTTCATATAAAAATTCCAGCATTCTGTGTTAATGTCTTCCTCAGCGGTAAGTACTACCCAGCTAACCCTGTGAACTATTTGAATTGCTTCCCACTTTAATGGCATGGGCAGAGCACTCCCCGGCTTGTCCGCTTCCCCATACCTATGCACTAGCGCTGGTTTAACCGGGTAAAGTACCTCCTTTTCTGCATATCGCTGAAATCTTGTTAGGTTCTCTTTAATCGCAGTGGGACTTAGCAGGGTGATTCTCCTTCCCGGGATTTGTCACCTTCCCCGTGAGAAATAAGAATTCCATGGCATACAGGTACTGCTACAGCAATTTGCGGGCCTGGTACAAAGTTGCACAAGGTACCCATGAGTTGAAAATGTAATGGAGACACTTGTGAGTGCTTCAAACACTCACTCTGGACTAAAAAGAGTTCTAGCTTTTTTGGAGGAAGTTGTTTAATGGGCAGGGGATGGGGGGGGGAGTAATCCCTTGGTGTTCTGCATGATTTGCTTAATGGAATGAGGCAGTTCCCCCACTTTATTTTACTGTGACAAATCACTACATCAATCCCCCAAATGCTTGCCACTGTTAAAACTAAGCCAAAAGTCTGAGCCTACTGTTTCCCTAATCTCTTCCTTTCCCAGGTCCAGTACCGGCAGATTTGTTTTGTACTTGAGTTGTGCTTGAGTTGACCACTGTAGACTCATTTGCTGAAATTTCCTGATGTACTGACCTGCATCAAATCCTCTTAGCCTGCCGATGGAAACCAACTAGAAGGAAAGAAAAGAAAGCATTTCAATTCAAAGTTAAAACCCTATTAAATTCCAGTCCATCGGATTGAGGGTCCCCTTCACATGTGGACACCCCGGCGAGGGTTGCGTATCTTGGATCAATCCCAGCTAGAGGAAGCACGGCAAAGTGGCCCTGATGGTGCACACCACTTCGGATATCTTGGGAGGCTCTGCTACCCCAAGCACCTTATAAGTGGAGACTCTCCATGTATCAATCTAACCACCCTTGTCTTCGGCGACCTGGGACATCTCGTACACCTAACTCGTCTGCAACTGTCTTGCTGCTAGGCCCCCTGGTGAGATTGTCGTGCATTGTGCAGTTTCTCCGCCTCTCTCTCTCTTTCCATCTCACTGCTCTCTCCCTCGATGGTGCTCTCCATCTCTGCTGTTTACTCTAACTGTTACTCTATCACCTATCCTGCCTCTCTCTCGAAGCTTGGAAGGAAAATGTTCAAAAAAGATCTCGTGGTCTCCAAGCTAGGCCTGCCCATTGCTGACACCTATGTCAATGCTTCATCCAGGCAGACTGTCACAGACATCCTCTTTTTCGCTCCTTCTCCGGACCTATGGACACCCCAAATGGTCTCTGTCTGGTCCCCTTTCTCTTAGTCACCCATTAATGGTGGCAGCAGATGGAAAATACTCTTGGCATGCTTCTCATCCTCTGGGTGCATCATTAATATCTATCAGAATGGCACTGTCATGGCCCAGGGCTGTCAGCCCAACCTCCTCCTTCTTGATAGGCATCTTCCGTCTCATCAACTTCCTCCCTTCTCCTGCCACTCCTCCATCTGCTACCCTTCTTGCCCCTTTTCCACCACAGCCGGCTGTACCATATCCCTGTACCCCTCCTGGGAAGATCTTCACAGGTGGCAACCAGCTTCACCTAGCTACCCTCAACTCTCGCTCTGCTGGTAAACTGTCTCCTTCTTGAATTATAGTTTTTTATTTCTATAGCGCTGAAAGCCCGCAGGCATCAGGGCACTGACACAAAAGTAACCAACATGGTGAACAAGACAAAGAATGGGCAATGCTAATATGCCCTTACTGAGAATAGGTGTGTTCTAAACATCATGAGAAATTAATTGAAGAGAGAGGTCTTCAAAGCTTTTCTGAATTGACCTAAACTGGCAGTCTCTCTGATGAGCGGTGGTAGGGAATTCCATAAAGATGGAGCCAATGCCCGGAAAGATCTGCCTTGAAAACTTTGACTTTACCTTGACATTCTCACTCTCACTGAAACGTTGTTCACTGTCAGCTTTGTCACTGCTTTTGGCACACTCCTCCTTTAGGGCTACAAGATCCTCTCTAAGCTCAGGCCTAACCGGTCTCGAGGCTGAGTAGCCTTGAATCTTCACTGAATGGGTCCCTTCTACTATAATTACCCCCCACCTCCCCGACATGCTCTCCCTTCAAATGCCTCATCTGCAGGCTTGGTATCTCTCCAAACCTCTCGTTGACTCTCAGCACCACCTACTCCCTCTTCCTCTCAGAGTGATCTGACCTCACCTCTTCTCTTCTTACCTCCACCTCCAAGGTTCTCCTCCTCTGAGACTTCAATTTCTACCTTGACTCTCCTGATTCGGCCACTGGACTCATCCCCAGCCTCTGTGACTTTTTTTCCCTCACCATTCATCCCTCCAGTCCGACGTACTCAGCCAGACATATCTTAGATGCTCTAATCTCAGAAGATATCCCCTTCTCCAACACCCTCACTACACCTCTCTCCTGGTCTGGCCATGGTCTCCTGTCCTCTCACCTGGATCTCTTGGGACCCCGGCTAAGGCTCTGCCTGCACTACCAGTCTCCTTCTGTCATTCGACTGATGAAACGAGTTTCAGTTGCTGCTTTTGCCGCCACTTTCAACACCCCCTCCCATTCCTGCCACAGACTCCCACACTGATTCTGGCCTTGCTAATCTTCACCTCTCTATCACCAATACCCTGGACATCCTTGCCCCTGTCATGAGGATCCGCATGAAGCCTTCCTCCAAGCGCAATACATGGTATAACTCTGGCCTAGCTTCTCTGAACAAGTGCAGAGTTGCTGAGCGGAAGTGACAGGCATTAAGCACATCCTCTGACAGACTGGCCTGCAGCCTGCTACAAAGGCAAAGGCAATACAGAATCCCCATCCACTCTAAGAAGAGGGCCCATATCCAAGCCCATATCTCTGGGGCCACTAACAGAACTGTTTAAAACCTGCAAGGAAGTTGCCAATCCTACTGCATTCTCCACTTCTCCCCTGCCATCCCTGGCCCTCTGTACTTCACTAGCCTCCCACTTCTTAACCAAAACTCAGGACATCCTGTCCTCTTCTCTACTCCCCTTCCTTCTCCTTCCCCAGCTCCCAGGCCTCCGTGCCCCCTTCCCTCCTACTCTCCTCTTTCTCGCCCATATCACTGAATGAGGTATCCAGACAAGACCTCTCTATGAAAGTTTCCACCAAACAGGTGCTCCCCTGCTCCTCCAAAACTGTCATGGACAACATTGCCTCCCTTGCGCCAGCCTTGGCTGATTTCTGTAATCACTTTTTTGCCACTGGCTCCTTCCCAATACCCCTCAACCATACTCCCTTCATAAAGCCCTCAGCCAACCCCTCCTGCCTAGCTAACTACCACCCAATCTCCATCACCCCCTTCTGCGTTAAACTCCTGGAGAGGCTGGTGACCTCCAAACTGATCCAACACACCGAATCTGTTGGTTGTCTCCACGACCACCAGTCTGGCTTCAGAGCAGTCAAAGACACAGAAGCTGCTCTATGTAACACCCGTGAAGACTTGCTCTCAAATCTCAAATTCCAACTCTCCATCCGTTCTTATCCTTCTGGAACTTACCTCTGCCTTTGACACGGTCAAGAATGCCACCCTGACAAATCGGCTCTGTGACACCCTTGATGCCACTAGCCTGTCACTGGACTGTTTGACCTCATTCCTCTCTGACCGACATTCCCAGGTTCAACTGGGCCCTTTTCTCTCCCCTATCACATGCTCCACATGCAGCGTCCCTCAAAGCTATATCCTCTTGCTGTGGCTCTTCAACATCTACCTTGCCCCTCTGGCCCAACTGATCTCCTCCTTCTCTCCTCACTTCCAGTGTCATGCAGATGACATGCAGCTCTCCTTCAAGCTTCCTTCTACTGCGCCCTCTTCCTCTCTCATCTGTAAGGGAGGCATGGTGTCACAAGTTTGACACTGACACAATCGGTGCAATTTGTAAAACCTTTATTCAATTTTCACAGTTTGGAAAAGCTCCACCTTTGACCTATAGCTAAGAGGGGAGTAGTCTAGGCCATCAAATAATAAATAAAACCGTCCTCGTTGAGTCTGTCAAATCAAAATGGCCTATACTAACAATACCTAATGCCTGCCCTACCTCTTCTACAAAAAGTGTGCAAAGGAGAATATGTATGCAAAGGAAAATCGGTGTTAGAATATAAAGAATAAATGTGGCTGAGTCAGCTCGCCTCCCCACGTTAGACAGCATGGAGTAAGGTGGTCCCCGTAGGCATCTCACACTCTGGCTCAGGTTCTCAAAACAAACGCAGTTCAAAACGTGGATCGGGGCCTGCCTGGCCTTCCACATTAAAGTCTCTTTCCAGCTTTCAAAACAAAGATCAACAAAAAGTTCCTGCCGTTCTCTCTGTTGGGCCCGGACCGTTCAAAGTACTACATTCACGTAGGTCTACCTAAGTCTGCTCGGACCTTTCAAAGCACAAAGTTCACGTAGGTCTCCCTCAACCGGGCTCAAACCTTTCAAAGCACAACATTTGCAGGGATTTCCTTCCCCAAGCTTAATTCACATCATTTAAGGGTTCCCTTCCACTTATCACACTTTCTGTCTCCCTCAGTCGGGCTCGGACCTTTTCCTGATGTCGAAGACTTTTGAAATGTTTATGGCTTTTACTATAGACCTCTGCAGGACCACTTCAACTTTCTCTTCAATTTATTCACTCTTGTGTTATTTGCCCCAGTGTCTCTTGGTCTGGGTAGTTCGATATCATAAGCAAAAAAGTTCAACATTCAACTTTTTACTCGCGCCCTTTCTCCCAGGGTTAATTTTGATCACTTCGTTTTACAGTTCATTCACTTATCGTTTTATAGCACAAGTATTTCACCTTTCACAGAGACTTTCAAGTGGACTACTTACTTTCGCCGGACCACTCTGCTACTCCGTATTGCTGGTTTCAAAGCTGTCAGTAATTTAAAGTTCTTCACAGGTCTCATACACCTGTGTGCAGCCTTCAAGTATGCGATATATTGTTTCAACTTCAATATAATACACAAAGGTCTTTCATGTTGCTTGCCAACTCACCGGCTGTGTGCATTTATTTCTTATCTTTTGCAGTTTCACGAGTCAAGGTTAATAACACAGGCTTGGCCTCGCCTCCCCAAATCTGCCGTTCACCTGGGAGGGTCGCTGTCGTCCTTGAAACACAATGCAGTCTTCTTGTCTGGGATTTAGACTTCTCCATGTGTCTTTCACAGCCTTTTGGAGGCAACGACCTCCTGCAGGAAACTCTTGGTGTTCTAAACCCTTTGCTTTCGTCCCTTGGTCTGTTGCTCTGCTCCAGTAGGTTCGCCTTTACCCCGGAAGTTCTGCTCTTTCTCGTGTTCCAACTTGCTCAGTGTGTGTCTCTATGTTCCGCCTTTTATCCGTGTGAGGAGAGCTAACAAGTGCCTGACTTTGCCTGACCCGATTAGCGGGACATGTCCAATGATATATGCAAGGGTTAGCCTCTTTACTCTGTCGCCCTCTTCCTCAGCCCAGTGTTTGTGTAGAAGGGAGGGTGGGGGGTTGGAACAGTGGAGATTCCTATAAAATAGGATTGGTCATGTGTATGGGGGAAAAGGGAATACTGCGTCCCACCATTGGTAGCCTCACCCCCACTCCCCGCAGGCCCCTCACCCAGGTGATCCTCCCGCACTGGTCCACCCTCAGGGTCTGTAACCAAAGGCAATGGCCGTGCCCTGGCCACCTGAGAGAGATATACCCCCGAGGACTAGTAGGCTAGACACCCTTTGGTTTCTCACACATCCCTGTTTGTCTGACTGCTATTCAGACATGGTGTCCTACCAACGATCTCTGCCTTAATGCCAGTAAGACCGAGATCCTTCTCATTGGGACCTCATCTCCCTCCTTCCTTCCTACCCTCTGGCCGCCCACTATAGGTCCCCTTGCCTCACCCTCTTGTGAGACAATAAAAACCTTGGTGTCCTCTATGACTCCTTTCTCTCCCTCTCTCCTCACATTGCGGACCTTGCCAAGAAGGCCCACTATCGGCTGCATCCCTCCAAGGCATTCTCCCTTTCCACGCCTTCCCCCAGAAACTCTGTCTCCAGATCTCTGGTACTTTCTAGGCTGGACTACTGCAACAGCCTCTTCCTCAGTCTTCCTTTATCCTCCCTTTATCCCCTTCAACTAATCAGAATAGGACTGCAAGACTTATCCTTGGCCTCAAACCCAGGAACAGCATCTCTCTAGACCTACAATCTCTCCACCGGTTGCCGCAAGGATCAAGTTCAAGACCCTCTGCATCATCTACAAGGCTTTCTGGGGCCTGGGACCCTGCTACATCCAACTCTCTCTTCCTAAATACCTCCCTGCTAGAGCCCTTCGGTCCTCTAGCTCAAACTCTCTGCAGATCAGATGCTTCTCTAAGAAGAGAGTGCGGGGGTAGAACTCTCTCCTCTGCAATTGTCTTCCTGCTCCTCTCAGGCTTGAGCTGGATCTCCTTAAGTTCCGGAAGATCCTCAAGACCCTCCTTTTCTCTTCTTCCTTCCCTCTTCCCTGCTAACACCCCTGTCTGCTGCAGTGACTGTCTGCCAGGTTCCCTCTGAGTTCTACAGGGCACCACGCCCTGCCTCCCAGTCCACCCACCTCCATGCACTTCGTATGTGGGCCTGCACCCATGCAATGCACTTTCCCTCCTGGCTTCCCCTTAGCACTTGCCTAGCCCCTGTGGCCCTCTTCCCTCAGCCCACCCCCTCCTTTCACTTACACGCTCTCTTCTTTACCCTGCACTTCCCTTCCCACCCTAGCATTTTGCACTTCGCCCTACCAGCACTCCCCTCCCAGCCCCCCCTCGCACTTCTTGTTACTGCACTTGCATGCTATGAATGTCACAAAGCCTAGTTGGACCGTTATTGTTATCTTTCTCCCTTTTTACACCCCGCCCCTTTTTTATTGCCTTGTTGCGCCTCAAAACACCATTTGTTGTAAAGGCGCCTTACAAATATCCAATAAATGAATACAAATAATCATTCCCAGCAGTGCTTTGCCGTTGGTCACACCATACTCAATTTCTAGCTTCCTAATCTGCTCTTCCGTGTCCCGTAGCTCCGATCTGAGGGTTTAAATGAAAACAACTGACTATGACAATAGCTCCCCTCGCATGCATACTTTAAACGCTTCCCAAACTGTGGATTTCAAGGATACAAAGCCAATGTTAGTGAAGAACTCGTCAATCTTATCGCGGAGGGACAAAGTTAGACCCAGATCCAACATCATGGAGGATAGCAACCTTCACAAAGGGCGGGCGCAGGTTGCTGACCAACTACTATGGACAACCCCACTGGGGAGTGGTCAGAGAAGGTGTGTGGGTAAATTTCACACCAGCGAACATCCGGTAGTAAGTGAGAGGAGAGTAACCAGTAGTCTATTCTGGACATTGTGTCGTGGACTATCGAGTAATAAGTGTATTCTCACCCCTCAGGATGTGATCGCCTCCAGACATCGACCAATTGCAGATGGGCCATTATCTGCAAGAGTGATTGTGTTACGGCAGATAGGGAATGAGGTGTGTTTGAGGCATGATCTCTAACCACATTTAGGAATGTCAACCGCCAGATAATGGCAGTGCCTGACACCCTGACCAGAATATCCGACAGCTGCCTATAGACGTTAGGGTTGTCGATGTTTGACTCATAGGTGGTATCCAATCATTCTACCTGCTAGTGTACCCTACACTACCACATATCCCCGCCCCCTGCCCCGCCGGGGTCAGTGCAGCACCTGGTGACCGGAAATGCCACTGAGGAGTGGATGAGTCATGACCACCCTGGACTGCGTCAGGAAATTAGTGTAATATCTCTGCTGTCACCACTCTCGAGCAAAAGCCACATGGACCTTTCTTAACGCATGTGTCTCTTTAAGCATAAGGACTTTTGGTTGATGCCGCTGCAGGTATGCCTCCAACCTTCTAAGTTTAGTAAGATTATTTAAACGTCGCACTTTCCATGTGAAGCATGTAATGGACTCTCCCACTCTTTTTGCATTTATATCCGTTCTTCCAACAGATCCATGCATCGACTATCTATTTGTGTGCTATCACTTCTTGCGTACCAAATAACAGACTGCCTGCCAAAACTTTTAAACATGTCCAACTGTTGACCCCTCCCACTTCCCTTCCTCACCATCCACCCCAACTTGATATAGCAAACCCCAAAAAACCACATTGGAAACTTCCAGGAGTGCGTTCTGATACACAACTTCACATAGAGAATTGAAGGTTGCCCCAACATAGCTCTAATTATGTGTCACTGAGCCCAGATGTTTCACCACTTGTACAGGATCGGACAAGTCCAGTCAAAGTCACTGTCTAGTGTCAGCGGAACCCACTACCGGGCCCCTGGCAGGCTTTCCTTTGCCTGGGCTGCTCCTCGGCGGGAGCAGAATCGACGCCTCAATGTATGCTGTGGCATCAGTAGGATTTTCAAAGAAGTGTGCTCGGCCACCGTGTTGTATGCAGAGCTTTGATGGAAACAAACTGGCATAAGGGATCTACCATGCTCAGAGAAGCCGCTTGATGGGATCATACATTCTTCTGGCTGCTTGGACAAAATATGAGTAAATGAAGATTTTACTTGACTCAAACTATAATGACCCACGTTCTCTGGATAATCTTAGTATTTGATCCTTCTGTAGTTCAACAGCTTTGCTATAATTGTACGCGGGGGTGCACCATGCTCCTGGGCTGGGACCAACGCTCAATGGGCCCTCTCTACTATAAACTGTGCTGAGAATTGTGTATCACCAAGAAGAGTTTTCAAAAAGTCTTCAACAAACAGCACCATTGTGGGCCGTACCGCATTTTCAGGCCACTACCACAATACGTAGATTGTTCCAGTGGGACCAGGTCCTCGCATTTCACCTGCAAGTCTGCTAAATCCTTCTACATCCCCACTAACTCTCAATCATGTCGTTCAACTTTGTGATCCAGGTCACTGATTCGAGTTTCTGACATGGTCATGCATCCGCCTTACTGACCCAGCTTAGCACGTAACAAGCTTATGTTAGCCAAAATATCATTGAACTCTGAGTTGACGAGGCAAAGCTGTTCTGCATTGCAGCCATGAGAGGCTCTGTGTGCAAAGGGGGCTTCTGAGCTGCACATCGTGGAATAATTCATGGCGGTCCCTGTCACTAGACCCTTAGCCGGTGTGCTGGTCTAAGTGTCCATGTGACCTCGCCTCTACCTGGCCCTTTTCATCATGTTGGAGGAGAGAGGGTCCATACTGCTATGTCCCTAAGTGCCAGGTGCCACCCTGCACTGCCACGCACTACCGCTGCAGCCTGATATGCCAGCAGAGAGTGCTATTCAAGGAGCGACCATGGCGTGCTGCCCTTGCCAGGACTAGGCACCCCCTAAAATCAGTCTGCCCTTTGCCGACCACTAGGATTTGGTTTCCGGTCCACATGGGCCCCACAATATTGGCCTCACACACATGTCACAGAGCCGCCCCATACACGTCCAGACCACAGTGGTTTCAATCCCTCCTAGACCCCTCAGGCACCAGGCTCGACAGCCACTGCCACACTAGGTCTGCCAGCCATCTCAACACGGACCCACACTGTGGGCGCTGCACCTTCTCCTCATTGCACATATAATGTTCGCAGGCCGCATACTTCACCAGTGGCTGGTCCGGGCAACATCACCTCACATACCCAGGTTATCTTCAACCCAGCGACAGCATCCAGGAGCTCCTCCCTGGTGCAAATTAGCCCCTTAGGCCTGACTCCTTCCTCCTCTTGTGCTAGGTAGCCAAATTCGTCATGTCTTGCACTGGGCATAGTGCAGCCCCAAGTCCGCCCCGGCGGATGACACTCCACACACTGCCCAATTGTGGGGATTGAGTTAGCTTCGATATAGCAGTGGCTGAACCCACTAGGGCAGCTGCGTATGGCCCGCCGCCTGGCCGTCCACTCGTCCACCACTCCCCTTCTCGCCAGGCACGGTCTCGCTGCAGGCCGCCTAGAGCCGCGGAATCTCGCTGCACTTCGCTTCCTCAGGCAACTGGAGCCGCACATGGTAGTGTCTCACCGATCTCCCTTTGTCTCAGCCGCCGCCACCTCCGGGCACTTTCCTCCACACGCTTTCCGTCACCAGTGGAGTCGAACTGCCGAGCTCAGTGAAGGATTAATTGAACAAAAGGATTTTTAGCGGGACCAGAGCTCTCAGACTAAGCAACCATCCTCGTTGCTGCTCAGCTATGCAAATTTCTTTCTGAAAAGCCTGTTCATCTCATAAGGTCACAAGAGTCACTGATTTTGTGAAGGCTTCTATTTCCCCATTTGTGGGCTTGTAATTCGCAAAAGAAATCCATAAAGATTTCATAACTGTTTATAAAAAGAAGTCACATTCTTCAGCACTGGATCTTTAATAGAGTTGCATGCTTTTGAATATTCCACACCATTAGGCTGGGGATTCTTGGTACATTAACAAAGCAGTTTACGTGTGCATAAACAGACTACATTCACTGGAATGCTCTATAACCTTTGTTTCAGGACATTTGGCTCTTGACCAACGAGATGGCAGTCCCTGGTGCTCTGCTTCCAATGGCAACCTTAGAGTTGGAGTCCGACTTTCAGACCTTGGCTCACTCAAAGTTTTGGCAAATTCTTTTGCTGCCTCAGCTTTGAAACTTTATTTGCTCAAAAAAACCAAGATAAGACCTTTCATGTTTTCTAGTCTTGGGACGTTTTCTCCCACATGGTGCTCGGAAATGAGGAAATGCATCACCTGAAAACCTAATCCTACATCAGTAGGGACACAGAGTTGTGTACACTACATTGAGCACAGTCATGAAAGACTATCTACGGGATACCAGGATAATGTAATAACTCCATTGTGTGAGTTGTTCACTAACCTGTGGTTAGACACATCTTGCCCTGAAGAGAAAGGCAGGTCAAAAAACATGTTGATTTAGGTAAAAGTCAGAAAGCGTTTGATTTGGTGTGACTAAAACATTTGGAAATAAAATGGTTCCAACAAATGTAATACTGATTTATTTGTAACTAATTAGGATGATTAAGAACGATAGAGCGGTGAGCGCAAATGCAAACCATACAAGCATTGCAAACAGCACTGCGAGGGGTCTGAAATGGGAGGCGGACAACTTTGTAAAGAGTTTTCAACTTTAGCCATTTTATTAAATAAAAAGGTTGGATAAACGCCTCACTATCCCTACCATGGCAAGGATTTCCCTGCCTAAAATAAACTAAAGGAAACACTCTAACAAAAGGATATCTGTCCCTCGTACTTGTACATTCAATAAAACAATATGAAAATGTATGGCAGTTCAATTAAATATATATAGCATATGATTGAATGCTTAATATAACCAATGTGTCTTCTCCTAACCTTGGTGAATTCCCCCTTTCCCACGCAAGGTTTCGCTACACAGTTCAAACTAAATCAGGAAATCCTAGTTTGCCACAAAGTTCTCGAGAATTCAAACCTGATAGCAAAAGTTAACTTGTCTCAACAATGTACCAAAATAAATAATATGTTCTAACTCCTCCTAGAGTAAGAATAGATTTCACATTCGTCCTGTTCAAGTACACAACCGCAATTGTCTTTGTCAGGATGATCTGCCACAACTTTGATTTAAAAAATAAATATTTTCACCACAGCAGGCTTAATGTGTTTTATTTGTTAGAACCACAGTTTAGCACTTTAATCAACCACCACCTGGTTTATAATCATGCCAGGCCTTCTACATCAGCAACTTTCCATATGGGTTTACTCGCCTGCCCGTTCAGTACTCCACAAAAGAATAAAATGTGCTTCAGTGGTAACTTCCAACTTCACAAGGTTTCATTAGCATAAAACCTTAAACCACTTTCCGAGAAACAAGGAATCACATCAGCGCTCTTTAGGACTCCTCTACAACTTTGCTCCTCTCCCTCTGGATACTCTTCTCCAGAAGGGCAGCCTGGTTGCCTTCTTTCTTTCTCCTCTACTCCAACAACAAAATAGTGACCAGGATAGAGGGGGTCATTACGAGGTATGGGGTAACCACGCCGCTATTAGCGGCATGGCTACCCCCTTACTAGATTCCAGGTTCCTTGAATGAGGAATTACCAGGCCATTCCGACCTTGGAGGGCCCGGTAATTCCCCATTCAGGGAATCCAGACCCTGAACATCCCCATTCCCATTTGAGCCCCCATAGGGCTCAATGGGAATGGGGAGGGTGCGAACAACGGGCCCGTTAAAAACAGGCCTGTTAGCACCCTGGTCTGCTTGCGGGACCCGCTAAGGGCGCCTGGTAAAACCAGGCATCCTTAGAGGGTTCCCGCGAGCAGACTCATAAGGAAGCAGGAAGGGGTTGACGGCTCCGGCACCTTTACCGACGCCGTTAACCCCTTACCGCCTCACTCGTTATGACCCCCATAGTCTTACTCCGACTCTCTTGGCTTTGACAATGTATGTTCATATCTGCTGATCTGTATTTAATATCACATGGACTGCAAGTCTTACAACTCTTGGGGTTCCCAATATTCCCCTCTCGCCTTGAGCACGGTTTGTTATTCTGGTATTGCTGGATTTTAAATAATCTTGGTTTAGGTATTTCTGGTTAGCTTTTGTTTGGACTAAAGTTTCCCCACTGCATTTTTGGTCCTTCCACCAGCTCACATGCTTGTTTTCACAGTTACTTTGGTTTAACAGATACAACTTTCGTTGTTTTTGAAAATTTCGGTATTCCAAAATGTCACTACTGCTTCTTTCCCTCACTTGCGAGAGAAACTGCCTGCCGTGAACACGCAGACAGCGTCAGAGCTCTCCAGAGTGACTGTGAATCTGTGAACTCACCGGGTAAGTCGCTCGATCATGCGCCACTTGGTGTATGCAGGTCTTCCGTTGTTGTGGCTCCTTGCGGTCCGGCGGACAGCCTCCTATGGTCCACCTCTGGCCGTGCTACTCTGAATTGGAGCTTCCTCTGCTCCGGAGAGGCTCAGGTGCAACCCAGCCACCTGAAGCCTTTAAAGAGGGCACACTTCCCTTGCTACTTCTGCTTCCCGCTGCACAACCTCTGCACCAAGAGGCCTTCATGGGGCAAGCGTTCTTTTCTTATGCTTCCTGCTACACAACCACTGCATCAAGGATAACTTGAGACAAAGACTCTCTCAGGACCTGCCACTGGGTTAGGCTTTACCGTGGTCCCGTCCTCTTTTCTTGCCTCCAGCTTCACTTTCCTCTGCATGCACGGCCTGCACTGCTTTCTCCTCTCCTCCCACTCTCGCTGCTTTTTCTGCTGCTTCAGCTGTTCTAGTGCCTGCACCTGAGGGGGCTTTGTATGCCTTTCAGTCTCCCTCAGATGTAGGTAATTTACACTAATTATCTGACCGCCTCGTCCCAGTACTGATGGAGTTATGGGACTTGAAGTCCTTGCCAACAAAGTTAGTTTCCTCCTCTTTTCTACTTGGATGATTTGATCTCTGCGCTCTACAGTATTTAATAAAGGAGGATCATACAAATCATTTATCAGTCTTGTTTGGAAAGAGGAATAAGGCTTTCTAGATTTTTGCCAGTTATTATTCATAAACGTCCTTCCTTTACCTCCTTTTGAGCTAGATAACTTTCTAGCTTTATAAGTTTGAGACGTGTTTTTATTCCTTTTTTTACCACAGGAGTTATGGCTGATTTCCCTCAATTACGATGTTCAACATGTGGAATAGCTAGGTTATTATGGCAACAAGCGATGATATACTTTGGCATTTGTGATATGTCTTCCTTAGAGGAAGGCAAATACAGTGTCTCACCCCACAGATTCCTCTCACTTCCATGAGCCTTTTCTCCACCCGGGTGATCCTCCCGCAGAATACTACCCAGGATCAGGAAGTGTCTGCCTTTCCCTGGCCACCCAGGAGGAGACTTTAGGCAGGGGTTCAGTGAGGGATCCGTAGGATTCATCACAGCACTCTTAGAGGTATAGGACTTGGGGTAAAGTGTTTTAGTTTGTTACTATTGCAACTAAACCGAATAGAACAATTGTTCACTGGATAGACGATCCTATTGCCTGAATTAGATGCAGTTATTAGATATCTTGAAACCTTTCACCAACAAATACCTAAGAAGCAGACATAGGTATCTAGTAGCCTGGTTGAACGAAGGGACAGCAGAGTCTGATACTGTCCCATTCAAGCCAAGAACTTCATCTCTAAAGGCCATGCCTTCAAAAAAAGTGAGATGTCATGAAGTAATGACTAAAGTGAAATGGGTGAAAGGTGCTGACCCGACTTTGGCTCTAAAGGTCACTTATCATGCTCAATAAAGACAAAAAGACTCTCTGAATCAGTCTCCACCTTCTCATCCATAAACAAGTTACCCACGAATGGTGATTTTTATTAATCAACAGAGACCTAGCAGCTGCCGGTTAAGATGCCTTACAAAGTGTTGTCCATGTCTCTGCCAAATACCCAAACCCTTGTCTACGAGAACAACTTAGACTACCACTCTACTGACATCTGCAGTATCATCAGTGAAAGTCATCCAAGTAGTCCATGAAATCGTCAATGGCAAGCCCGTCAATGCCCATTATACAGACCTCAATGGCTCACTTTAGGGTCAGGTCCAATTACTTGTCCACAAGATCCATGTTAATGGTAACAATGTCTACTAGGTCCTCTTCTCGGACGGTCCTGTTTTCTGGCTCCTCTGCACCACTGTCCATAGAGAAACAAACCCCTTCTCAAGCATCAGCTCCAAAGGACCTGACTTAACTGTCCAAAACACTTTCAGACTCAGGAATTTAGATTTCTGAGCCAATCTCAACCGTTTCCTCACTCATCGTCCTGGCAGAGGTACATCTAGTCCCAGTAGGGACCCAAGTCACACTACACATACAATCCAACTGGAAAGCTAGCACACTACCTTGGCTGGTCCTGGTGTGGATTTTGAGGACAGCCCCTCTAAAGTTTGGTGGTGGCAACGCCTGGTAACAGAATGCTGAGAAGAGAAACCCCTAGCAAAATCTCGCCAGACTCAGGAATCTCACAGTATCACAATATCTCGATGGCCATCTAGCCCAACAGCACACACTTCATCAGCGTTCGAGGAGATAACCCTATCACCATTTTCTGTATATGCTGACTAAGACCAGGAGCCTCTCTACTCTCATGGAGAACCCGTCTGCATCCAGGGCCTCAATCAACCTTCCACCATATTTGTCTGCATGTGCCCGGAGAGCTGACTGCTTCTAAACCCCGAACCATGTTTCACTAGACTTGACTTTGCCAACCTGATCCAACACATCTGGAATTAATTCCCAGACACCTCGCTGAAGGCGTTTATTTATTTATCTATTGAACTTGGCAATTGAAATTCAGCCTAAGAACTTACCTAGTCTGGGCCTTCACATGGGTCCCCAGCCTTCTTGGACTCCACCTGGAATAAGTGCGAGAAGACCGAGCAGCATCAGTAGATTGTAAAACCGAGTATCAACAAACCAAGAGACTTAAGACAGTACAAGGAAGGTAATCAACCCCCATCCCAGTTAGTCAATGCCAGAGTTTGCTTGTCTGTGTTGTTGGCCAAATTAATTAACTGGCCCATGTAGCTTGCATGCTACCTCCAATTCCGTACTCTGGTATTTACTGTGTAACAGGGAAGGGATAGAGTGAGAAGAGTGCTTAATCTGTGAATTTACATTACAGGTGTGCAAAATACAGACGTGCACTAGAACAGAGGGGAGGGCAACTGGCACTAATCCCCATTCCTCCCATTTGGATCCTCATTAGGCTGTTTGGCATGCACCTTGAGAATTCGGAGCGGACTGGAGGGGGCCTCCTGGCAGCCCCACAAGATCCAGTTACCTCTGGTGAGCAGCATTAGACTCATCCTTAATGTATGCCCTTATGTAACACATACAGTGTTGGAACTGCAGTCATCCTCCTTGTGAAAATCTTGGAGCATCAAATAGATTCCAAATTTGAGGGCCCTAAAGGCTACTTCTCAGATGATGATGATGGTGGTGAAGACCACCACTGCTATGAACCCCTTCTATCCGAGTCAAAGCCTAAACCTCTGGCCACTGTTCCGCCAACACCTTGCTATTTGTCTTTGGACAAATTCCGCACACTGAAGAAGTTGGTGACATAACTTCAAACAAGGGTATGTGATCTCCCCACTAAGGCCCCCTTTGATATCTCTTCTACCAAAATGTACACCAGAGAGTTCAAGTCTTTGGGAACCAGCTATGTGTCCCATGCCGAAGTATGAGGAACTTATTAGGCCACAAGACAAAATATGCCCCACCTCTGACTCATGCCAGAGTACACCATAGTTTTCCTACTCGCACATCCTGACCGGATGAGTTTGATGATTCAAAACAGGAGGGCGCACCCTCAAAGGAATTCGCCTCCTGATGAAATTGAAGTCTTCCACTCACCTTTACAATGGCTGCATCTGCTCCTAACGGAACAAAGAAATAAAGGATTAATATATCGAAGAAGAGAAAAGGCAAGGAAAACAATTATTTTTATTCCCATTTTGAAGGACAAATGAGGGATCTAGTTATGATGCAGCCTTTCATTGTGGCGGTAAGAAGAGACTTGTGTGTAGACAAAATATAAAGAACCTGACAATGTTTCTATATGTCAGAGGCCTGGTGTAGTCTGTGGTATTGTCAGCAACAAACCAATGATCAGCAAACCTATTGTCCTTTTGTTCATTCTCACTGGACCAAGAGTGCAAGCAGCTAGAAGTGTTCTGGAAAAGCATTATTGCAATTTCCAACACTATGGTTAAAGCTTCAAATGCTATGGCCATCCTGGCCAGGTATGATCAAAACTGCTACCTATTTTGGAGTTTCTAACAGACAAAAAAGTATGAAGCTGTGCGTTTCCCATCATGCCATCTTGTCCCTGGACATTAAGGACACAGGTTCTCCCAACTAGGAAGTTGGGCAGTTCTGCACAGTCAAGGATGGCTTTAGGCTATACTCTTCAGGCTGAATGTTCAGGCCAAGGGGGGTCATCATATTGAAGGGTGAATGCTTTTGGGAAGACAGTAGACCCAAACCATCCATATGCTCAGCCCATTTATTGGGATCACTCCAACAAAGATGACACAATCACTTATTTCATGCTAAGGGAAGATATGCTGAGTCAGGTGGAAGATCCCAACCCTCCTTTGCTTCAATTCTTGCAGGATTCACATACTCTAAAGGCCACTGTTATGGGTCCCACTCCCAGGGCTACTTTGAAAACTGTAGGTGCAGAGGCTCCTCTCAATCCAAGGGACAATTGTCAAAGCCAGCTTGGCTTGCCCTCCCAAAGATCCCACACTTCAGTGTGGCAGCGGGAATTGGCACCTGGCACATTTCCTACATTAGTGAAAAAACATAATATCAGATCATTGGGTGCTAGCGCTGCTGTCCTTCAGCCACACACTAGAGCGAAAACCAACAACATTCTCAAAGGCTTGGCCCTCCTGATCACAAGAGCACTAAAGCCTGAGCAGTTCTTGCAAAGAAGTGAAGGGCTGTGCTTGAGGTACTTCATGGTCAAGAACAAGTTGGAAGGCTGAAACCAATTCTAAACCTGCAATTTCACAACCAGTTTCTCAGGGGCCAGTCTTTCCAACTGGTTACAATACAGTAGGTTATAATGTTAGGGCCAATTCGTCCCATCTCAAACTCTTGCATCTGGAAGGGCATTTAGTCGAAATGGCGGAGCAAAATAAACGAACACCATACACCATCTGGTTTAAAAATTATGCGCAAATGTTTATTGTTCCATCTGCCTTTTTATTGCTCAAAACTGCAAACAAAATATGCAAGAGCAAGCAAGAATGTATATGTCTTTCATCACAATGCTCGCTTTTCTTTGATAACAAAGTTTCAGTTTCAAAGTTGAGATAAAACAATTGTTGCATGCAACTTGTTATCTAGTGGAAGGTTGAATGGCCTTGCTGCCCAGGACATAACATACTCTTCTTGTTGACGCAGAAAGGCTCCCTGCTTTATCTCCATGCTGACAAACAGAAACTGGCCATAATTCACAAGCAACCTATTATGATTTCTTCCCCCAGAGCTTGTTAGGAGAAATGTGCACATTCATGCCCAGTGTGAAAACCGTTCTAATGTAAGTGTATTTCTCCAGCTTTAGAAGCAAGCTAAAATGGCTGTAGCTATGATATAATGCTAAAACAAAATGGCACCTGGCACTAATGCAAGAACAAAATGGTGATTTACTCACCTTCATTGCTTTGGAGGATTCCTGTTTCCATATTCCCATTCACAGCATCCACAGAATATTCCTCCGATTTGTGGTAGATGGGTGGCATTACCAATTTTAAATCCTATCTTTCGGTCTGAAATCAGAGCAGAGGATTTTCACTAACTGCATGGCTTCCGTAGTCACCCACTTGAGGAGAACGGGCCATTAGGTCTATTCTTATCTAGACGATGGCTCATCCTAACCCCACCAAGTTGCCAGATTCAGCAATCTATGGAACAGACAGGAAATGGTAAAGTCTTTGGGATTCTCAGTAAATTACAAAAATACCTCTATAACTTCATCCAGGCAGATTGTTTTTCTGGATGTGATACTAGCTACAATAATCAGAAGGTTGGCACAGTCCAAAAGAGTGCAAACCCTACTCTACAGTAGTCCACTCCTAATTACCAGGAATGTGACAACGTTCTATGCTTACAAGTCTCTTGTATGCATGCTGTCCTCCTGCATACTCCTCATTTGAAACTTGTCTGTTGAACACAAGGTCACTTCAAGAGTATCTAGATACCATATGGCAGCAAGTATTAGGTGGCTGTGATCCCATTTCTTACCGCAAGAGCTTCTAATACCAGAATACCACTAACAAAGTGAAATATAAAGTATCAAGGAGAAACCAGTCCAAGATCCTATCAAACAATACCTGCCGGATTAATAAAATCCCATCTCTCTACACCAAGAGTACTGCGTTACTGTATAGAATTCTGGCACAATCCTGTTGTAAAGCGCTTAGCTGCTCTTAAGCAAGGATGGCTATAAGCAATACAAATATAACCTTCAGAATAAAAAGTCCAGAATGTTGGTATGGGAGCCCTCAGCGAAGTTATATTTCTCCTTCCATTTCATCTAAACAGTAATTAGAATACCACAGCAGATAACGCAGCACAGAGCCTTCCATCATGACATGAACAGGAACTAAAATGGGATCCGGTGAACTGTGCTTTCAATAGCTGGGGCAAATCCCAAATGGACCTGTTTGCCATTCCAGAGAAGAGGAGGTGCCAAACATTTGCCAGCAGAGTGCATCATCTGGTTTCTTTGGAGTGGTATGTTTCTCTACTCCTTTCATCTTAGCTTAGCTAAGGAAGGCCTGTCTTGCTCATCAATTCTAGACTACCTAGTAAAAATCTTTCTACATGAGGCAACCAGGTGCCACATCTCTTTGGTCTCAGAAGATCATCGAGGTGTTCATGAAGTGATTCTCCAATTCAGTCTAGAAATTCACACAGGCATGGGAATTGAACACGGTTCTTTCTGAATGGATGGGATATCCATTCAAGGCTATGCATACTTAGATGACAGACCTTTGGTGGCCACAACGTCAAGCAGAAGAATTGGAGAAATTCAAGCCCTGGCATTTAGTGAACCGTACCTAAAATACCCAAAAGGACAGTCATTTTTCCATCTATGGCATTCCACCTGAATCAGACCATAATGTTTCCAACTTTTTTCGACAACCCATCCAAGCCAGCTGAAATACCTGTCCTCTCTCTGGATATGAAGGGATCTCACAAAGAAAATGTGTTGTTAAGTTCACCTGTAAATACATTTCCTTCCCTAAGGCACAGGAAAGGGAATGGGTAAAGGGGGCACTGCCAGGTGGCTGCATTGGACTTTGTCACGAAAAGGCTGACTGGCCTCTGCCCGGGAGGCTCAGAGCTCACTCAACATGAGGAATGGCCATGCACAACTCTCCAACTGGCAGGAGTTCCACTGGATGACGTCTACAGGGCTGTACTATGCAAGGTTGTCAAATTCTGTTGCATGAGGTGATCGATGAGTCGAGAGTTGGAACCGGCAGTTTTGTGCAGCCTGTTCTCTTAAGGAAAGCCTCATTTTCTCCATATGCTCCCTGCCTTAAATAATTGTTTAAATGCTTTTGTAATCTTTTCAATATCATGTGAATCTTTTAAAGGTTGAAAGCCAGTGAAGATTGGGATCTCTCAAAATTCCTTCTCTTGTTTAATATTCCACTTTGTCAGGCTGACAATCCTATGTACAACAACAACACAGTTTACACGTACTTAGACCACTGAAGTTAGTAAAAATGGGTTATTAGCCAGTGATCTAGCAGTCCCTGTAATACTGCCTCCGGTGGCCATCTACAGATGTTGGTAACGCAGGAAAGGGTGCAACACTGAATCCCATACAGGGTTGGGCAGGCATATTGCATGTGAATCTGACAACACCAATGCTGGAGAACTGTAGTTAAAAGCAAGTAAAATGAGATAAAAGAATACCTGGCCTCACTGGGTCTTCCGACGCTCCCAGACGAAAATAGATTGGCTTTAGAGCTACCTGTCACAATAGAAGAAATCACTGAAGCGATCAAGGATCTCACGTCGGGTAAAGCCCCGGGTCTAATGGACTGGGGGCTGAATTCTATAAGGAGTTCCATGAGGAACTGACCCCTATTCTACCCAGAACGTGGGAGGAGGCCCTCGAACAGCGCACATTGCTCCCTACAATGAGGGAAGCTATTATTACGGTGCTTCCCAAGCCCAGACGCCCGCCCCAGGATATGTCCTCTTACAGACCCCTCTCACTCATAAATACCGATGCAAACATTTTCACAAAGGTCATGGCCAATCGTATGTTACCCATAGTTCCAGCACTGGTCCACCCGGACCAAAATGGGTTTATTCCCCAGAGGTCTACTGCGTTGAACCTCCGCAGGCTGTTTGGGATCATGGCACAAATTGATCCGGGCAGACAGGCGGTCGCGGTGTCCCTCGACGCCGAGAAGGCATTTGGCTCGGTCTCATGGGAGTACCTCTTCTCGGTGTTAGAGGCGTTCGGGGTGGGACCCAATTTTATTAGATATGTCCGTCTGCTCTATACAAAGCCCGGGGCTAGAGTCTGTACTAACAGAACCATGTCCGACATGTTCGAACTGGGGAGGGGCACAAGACAGGGGTGCCCGTTCTCACCAATCCTATTTGCTCTAATAATAGAGCCCATGGCTGCTGCAGTTAGATTGCGACACAAAGATAAAGGGATAGTCATGAAAGGCTCCAATCAACTGATCACACTTTATGCGGATGACACGCTGTTATATATCCGTGAACCCGACAAAAACCTCGCACCCATAATGGCAGATATACACGAATATGCTGATTACTCCGGTTACACCATGAACAATACTAAATCAGAAATGTTCCCACTCACCCCTTGCACTAAATGCCCGGAAATGACAGATGGCCTTAAATGGTCGGAGGGATATATTAGATATTTAGGCGTTCTGGTCTCAAGAAGCAGGCAATCTTTATTTACTGACCACTACGAAGGGGCGCTACAGTCAATTAATGCGAAACTAGCGATATGGAGGCACCTCCCTATCTCATTGCATGGCAGGATAGCAGTACTAAAAATGACCGTCCTTCCTAAGCTACTATATCTGTTTGTGAATATCCCGATATGGCCAGGCAGGGAATTCTTCTCCAGGCTGCGATCAATGGTAACCACATTTCTCTGGAACGGGAAGACTGCTAGAATGGGGTGGGAGAAAATGGTGGAACCATATAGTTCCGGAGGCATGGCTGCCCCGGACTTTGAACTCTTATTATCTAGTTGCACAGGCGCAATTCGTGAGATATTGGTATGCGACGGCAGAAGATGCAACCCACGCATGGGTGGAGACACACACAGTTGCATCCTCTGATGTGAGATCAATTATTTTTGACCCACAACGTAGAGACATGTGTGAATATGATCCGGCGAGCTGCACTGTCCGGACTTGGGGGGCAATATGTCGGAGACTTAAATTGAAAAACCTTATAACCCGCAAATTCCCTTGTGGAACTTTCCCGGCATTCCTCCCACGTTTGATACGGACATGCAGGAAGCATGGAACCCTAACTGGGAAATGGTGGTAGGGGACATGTTCATAGAGGGGAAATTTGTTAGCTTAATAGATATTTTAAGGGCCTTGGGGAGAGGACCACTACGGACACTCCAGTATTACCGAATGCGATCAGCATTCCAGGCTAGATGGCCCCTCTTTCCTGATGAGCTACTTTCACACCTATGTTTACATTTGATCACAACTGAGGGGTGTCTGGGAGTCTCCAAATGATATGCATCGGTGCAGGCCCACACCCCCACAACCAACAATGTGAAAGTAAAATGGGAAACCGATTTGCAGATGCCCATACCTGACGAGAAATGGGTGAAGTATTGTTCACTCACTAAAAAAGTTTCGCTCAATGCAGGACTATGCCAGATATAATTTAAAATTCTTAATAGGCTGCACTATACGCCGGCCACAGTGGCAAGGTTTTTGCCTGACTCCTCGAGCGAATGCCCTAAGTGCGGCACCCCACAAGCAGGGTCCTTCCACATGTATTGGGACTGCCCTGAGCTGTAGCGGTTCTGGGGGAGGGTGGCTGAGTTGCTGGCGGAAATCACACAAATATCCCCATTCCTGTCTCCACAAAAATACCTGTTTGGTGATATTGGGAAGTGCTCTGAGAGAACTAGAAGACTCTTTAATGTTTCTTGCGCAGTTGATGAAAAATGTATCCTCCAGGCTTGGAAAAGCCCTACACCTCCGAGCATGAACACCTTTCTACGAGAATTGACATATGTGAATGAGAATGAGGAACAATATGTACTGACTCAGTCGACCGAAGGACATCTGGGGCCCGTTCAGGACATACTTATTTGAACTGCCGTCAGACAATGAAGACCCTATGTGAATATGTATCACCTGTGAAAATGCAAAATGTGCCACTGTGTGATATTCTTGTTATGTTGTTGGAGCGAGTTGTGTACCTGCCACTACCTCAATAAAAAGATGTTTAAAAAAAAAAGCAAGTAAAATGATTGTATTGGTCTGTCTTTAATTCTGTTTATTCTTAAACTTGCTTCTAACTTTCTAGTCTATTGTCCAGAAATTGCATTTTTTTCGCCCGATTGCTTGTATGAATGTTTAACTCTCAATGCATTTACTGCCTTTGCAATGCACATCTGATTAGGTACATATTTTCATATTTAACATTTTCTAAGTTGGTACCACTAGTTCTCTTTCTGTATTATTTCCCTTTTGCTATTGCAGTGGATTTGATGGTGGAAGTGGGACACCACCTGGAGATGCAGGCTATTGAAGCTGGGAATCAAGCACCCAAGTGCTATTTTTCCATATGTGTGCAGTTCCCAATAACAATCGGGCTGGCCAAGATACCATTCTGGATCTTTCAGCCTTAAATCTCTCCCCTCCCTGCAGACAATTTAAGATGATCACATTCAGTCCTCCATTCTGCTGTTGGCTGTGCACTGTGGTTTGGAAGGATGTGTATTTCTATATCCCTGCACTCACTCCTAAAAGGTGTTTTTCAGGGTTCTCCCGGGGACACTGGCAATTTCAATGCCTGTTGCTGTTTGTCCACAGCATCCCCCAAGAGAATCTACCAATGTGATGGCAACTGTGGCTTCAAATCTGAGATTGGTGTGAGATCCCATGCACTGTTCACTAGGTGACTGGCTTGTTCAAGCCTCCTCCGATGGGAGGATTCATAGGCCTTCTACTATTGTAACATCTCTCTTGGCTGGACTGTACAGTCAAAAGGAAGAAAATAGTATGTGACCCGGTTCCATTTCTGTCAGCGTGCCTTTGTGCAGCTGTCTTTCTATTGACGTCTTTACATTGAGGGCTGTTTCTAGGTAGCCTTTCCCTCAATAACCCAACCAGCTCTATCTATTTGACTTGATTGGAGAATTTGAGCCGGGTGGTGTAAATCAGAATCCTAAGAAGGACAAGGGGACATCTTGGGCAACATAGCTCTTTTTCTTTTTAACAACAAAACATATGCTATCCCTGTGTTTCTGGACCCTTCTCTTAAAGAAAAGAAAGAAATCTAAAGGAGTGCTTGTCAGGATGTCCTACAAAATAATCCAAGTCCGCAATCCACAAATCTTAGCTGATTCCTGTCTTGACCACTGTAAACTAAAAAGAACCTAACTTAAATAAAAGGTACAAAAAGTGCCCTTTGTCCAAACCATAGAATCGTGACTGGTTTCTGACCCCACCGTAATGTGTCTATATCAGAAAAGGATTTCTTGCTCCATTTCACAGTTCAAGAAAGGGCACCAAACAATGTCTCTTCCACCTTCCCCTCCTGGAGTTAAGTATCAGTCTTTGGTCAGTCTCGCTGTTCTTGGATTTTCCAGGGACTTTGTCTCATTCACGGGTCCACACTGGGTACTTGCCTTGTGTTACCCTCCATGGAAACTTGTGGTGTGTTCCTCACCCATCTGTCTCCCAGTTTTTACCCCTCCCTGGGGTCTCTGTTTCTCTCACCCATCTTGCGGCCTGGTTTCTTTCACCTCGGCTTGGGGTCAGCTCTCTCCCCACATGGAGTCTGGTTGCTCTCACCCCACCTTTGTGTCTGGTCTGGCCTGTTTGCCCTCAAGGCTCCCTGGAGCAACCACATATCTTCTGTCTCCATGCGGTGCTCCTCCGGGAAGGCATTCACGTAGGCCAACACATTTTATTTCCTTTCAGCTTCCTTCAGGTGTTCCGTGTCTGATGAGTCTCGCACTCGTTTCCCACTGTCTTCCTGCTGGGTTTCATTGTTGGTTCTGCGCTGTGCCGCTGTCCAAGAATCCTCCACTGAGATAGACTCTCGTGGGCCATCTTCTCTGTTCCAGGCCCTGGCAAGTTTGCAGAGCGTTCGGCAGGGTTGAACCACCATGCTGAGGGGGGTGTCCCCACCCTTCTATACCACACCAACCAGGAGGTCTCTCTTCCTGTGCTACTCCACGAGCATCTCTACTCCTCTGGTTTTCTGCTATTTGGATCCTTATGTAATGACGGGGTGGGTTCATCTCGCATTCTTCGTTCCTCATTGAGGACAGTGCCTGAAAAGGGCCAGACACCATACCTGCCATTGGTGTAGGAAGTGGTAAATCATTATACAAGTTAATTCCCTTGTAATCAACAAAAGAATAAGACTCATGAAATAAGGGGCATACTCCAGCAATATCAGGGAGTTGGGCATCGGCCTCCTCCTGCAGCACTCCGCGCTGTATAGGGAGGCTGATGCCAAAACATTGTGCCACTTGCTTTCCACCTTGGAGCACATGCGCCCTACAAGATGGCCGCCTGTGTGGATCTGGGACATCGATTCACCCGAGCTGCTGCTGTGACTCTCTCCTCTATGCAGCACCATCTTTTGCAGCCTACTCCTGCCGTGATTCAAGGCTGCAGGAAGAACCTCCTCCTGTGACTGGAACCGCAGCCCTATCAAGGCCCCTATAAGGCCAGCATCTGTCTGGGTCTGTCACAGTCTTTCCAGTGGCACGGCACATCCCTCTCCTCGTCACTTCACTTATATGCTAATCCAACCGCTTGTTTGCCGGCATGCCCATTTCGTGGCAACTTGTGGGCTGCTCTCTCCTTTCTCCTCATTCCTTAAAGGTAAGGATGGCCCCTTCAACTGCTATTGCTGTTCTTTGGACCCAGGTATCCCCCACCGACTTCGGCACAGTGTTTTACGACTCTGCTCCACTGCTGGAGAGGTGATCTGCATCCTCATTGACATTATCCCTATTTTTAACATTGCATCACTTACTCAGTCACATATTGTCACATCATACCTATTTGTACCTATATATTTGATATAGCCCCCTGTACCAGGAGGTGAGGCTTTCCCAATATGTGTAGCCTTACTATGTTGCATCTTACATATTTGTGCCTGTACATTTGATGAAGCCTCTGTACCATGAGGTGAAGCTTTCCCAATCTGTACATCCTTACTATGACGCATCTCTACATCTGGTGTTCACCCTCGCACCATGAGATGAGGCTTCGCTAATTTGTATACATTCACCTACACTATCTGTAAACATTACAAGTACTCTTTTTATGTACTATGCACTTTCTGTAATTAGTGCCTAGATGCCTCTGGGTTTTGTGCGGTGGAAATAAATGCAAATTAAAAATAAATATAATACATATCCCTATTTAGGGATTGCCTGTCCTCAGAGTGGGTGTCACCCCCAGTGAAGGGCTGTTGAGTGTAGTGGGCTCACCTGCCTAGTCCCAAATGGGGTGGCTCCCCTTTGAGGAGAGGGGACTCATCCCATGAATTCATCACAAAGGGGATATTCGTTCCAGGACTCATTCCCTTCTGATTTTTATAGTGACAGTGTTCAATGTTCATTTGGGCCATGGCAATAGGCAGCCTCAAGAGTCACAATATTTGGGGGCCAGACAATTAGTAATTGTAATTCGAATGGATTGTGTCCTCCAACGTATTCCTCATCTTTGACATGTAATGTCCAGCTTTGGCTGCTTTGGAAAAACTTTTTGACAGTTGGCGCCCTGTGTCAGTGGCGTCGAGTCGATGTCCCTTGAAGGACTCTGTCGAGGGTGACATCATCGGATGTTATAAGTAGCACACATGACACCCGTTGGCCTCAGTTCTGTTTTCCCGCAAACGTTTGCTTCAAAATTCGATTGCATTGTTCAACCTCAATTGCGCAGTTACCGTCGACAAATATGATACTTCTCATGAGTTGGAGTTTCGCAGGCCAGAACCAGGGGAGCACGCTGACTCCTCATACCGGCAATTGATGTCCAGAGAGAGTAGTGGAGTACCTAGGCTGCACTACACCCCCGGTACAGTTGTTCAGGATGTTCTGACTGATAGTCTTGACCAAGGTCCACCTACAGATCCCTTCCATGTTGCTCTGCAAAAAAGGTGGGCAGAAATTGGGAGATCCCTGACACCAATCCGGCGGTGGACAAATCCCTTACAAAGAAATAGTGCCTCGAATAAGGCAGCATACCCTACCATCACTGCAGATAGGGATGACAAGCGCGTGGATGGATGGGCCTGGAAGGTAATTTCAGCTGGGAATATGGCCCTGAAGTCGTACACTCTGTGGGAGTGCATATCCCTAGCGACGGAGCATATTCCAGAAGGAGATGAAAGGAACAGCTTCCTGACTATTAGTAAGGACGGCAAGGAAGCTATGTTAGGATCCCTTCAGTCTAGATTGGACACTGCGGATAGCATCAGCAGGTCCATGGCCACAAGCACTGTGGTGCGCAGATTTCCGTGGTTGCGGAAGTCCGGTTTTGCACTGGATGTGCAGGCTCATCTTCTCAACATGCCATTTGACGGGTCTCACCTTTTTGGCAGCAAGGCTGACGAGAGCCTTGAGAGGTTACAGACCTTGAAGGCGGCTGCCAAATCTTTAGGGGCTGCTGTTAGGCAACCTCAGCCTTTTCGTCTGACGGGGCCACCATGGAGGGGGCGATCTTTGTTGCTACTTCTCCTCATTTGGAAAGGCGAGAGGAATGGCCACTTAAAGAGGCCAACAAAAGTTCCCTCGTGGTGGACGAGGTAAAGGTGCCAAGCCAACTCCAGCTGTAGCTACCTTGCCATCAGCGACTGCAGCAACCACTTCAAAACCACTTTGAGAGCTTGCGTCACGTGTCATCAGTGGGGGGGCAGACTGTCTCAGCATCTCGATCTCGAAAAATGGTGAGCCATTAATTCAGATGCGTGGGCTCTGTAGACAATAGCCCGCGGTTACTGCCTACCATTTATAACACAGACTCACACTAATCCACCGGGGAAACACTCTTTGAGGATTCCAAATCTGCTCCCTATGCAGGAAATATTAACCCTGCTAGAGAAAGGTGCTATAGAACCAGTGCCTGGAGAGGAACAAGGGTTGGTATTCCCCTTGCTTTTTTGATACCCAAGAAAGACAGAGGACTGAAACCCATCTTGGACTTGACTCCACAGGAAGGACAAATTCAAGATGCTCACGCTTTCTCAGATCCTTCAGGCCCTCCATTTACAGGATTGGTTGGTGTCATTGGACCTTAAGGATGCTTATTTTCATGTGCAAATCCATCTTGAGCACAGGAAATACCTGAGGTTCGACGTTGGCGGCTCGCACTATCAGTTTTGAGTCCTGCCTTTTGGGTTGACCTCTGCCCCGAGAGTCTTCACCAAGCTAATGGTGATGGTGGCAGTGCATCTCAGGAGAGGGGGGGATTCACATCTACCCCTACCTGGACGATTGGGTGATCAGGGCGCATTCTCCCGAACAAACCTTGGATCACCTCAGCGTTACCTGCCACTCCCTATGATATGATATGGCATTTGTAACGCGCCTATACACAAGTGTTTCACATACAGGGCTTCTCACTCAATTTCAAGAAGTCACATATGACTCCTTCCCAACAGCACCAGTAAATCAGGGCTGTTTTAGACACACCCTTGGGAAAGTGCTTGCCACCCCAGGTGAGGGCTCAAGACATTCTCCAGATGGTAATAAAGTTTCAGAATGCCCACTGTCTCCCGGCCTTCGATTTCCTAAGGTTGCTCGGCCTCATGGCATGCTGCATTTACCTGGTGCCAGAGGCCCGTCTACGAATGAGATCCCTACAGTGGCCTCTCCGAACACAATGGTCCCAGTTCTCGGGACGGATGTCAGATCTACTGCAGGTTCCGATCACAGCTGTGCAGGATCTTCTATGGTGGACCTGCGAGAAAAATATCCTCAAGGGGGAACCTTTTTGGCAACCACGGCCGGAGACGACTGTAGTGACGGACGCCTCACTCATGGGCGGGGAGCCCACACCAACGATCTGGCAGCCAGCGGTCGTTGGTCTCCATCGGACTCCAAACTACATATCAACCTTTTGGAGCTGAGGGCAATCAGACTAGGGCTGAAAGCCTTCCTGCCCTCTGTCAGGGGAAAAAATGTCCTGATAATGACAGACAACACAGTGGCCATGCATTACCTCAACAAGAGAGGTGATGTAAGGTCACTACCACTGTGCAGAGAGGCAATGCAGCTCTGGTACTCGACAGCTCGAGAAGGAATCTCCCTATCGGCAGTTCACTTAGCTGGGGAGGAGAACACGGCAGCGGACGCTCTGAGCAAGCACGAGAGGGAACTAGCTCTGGAAGTCCTTCAAGAGATCTTCAAACTTTGGGCATCCCCTCAATTAGATCTGTTTGCGACCGGATCAACCGGAAGTGCAAAAGGTACTGTTAAAGGGAATTTCCTCCAAGAGGAGCTTTAGGAGACAGGTTTGTGGTGTATTGGGATTTTTCACTGCTATATGCGTTTCCGCCGATCCCCGTCTTTCCTCGAGTAATCAGGGGGTTGAGACAGTTCGGTGCCACATGATCCTAATTGCCCCGGATTGGGCCAGGAGGACATGGTACCCGGACCTTCTGGACATGTCCATCTGTCCTCCGATACGTTTTCCACCAAGCGAGGACCTTCTCTTGCAAAGAGAGGGTTGGGTTCTCCATACAGAGGTGAACACTCTCAACCTTCACGACGCATGGTTTCTGAAAGGTTGAGTTACAAGGAGTGGGACCTTCCTGATGACATGATGGCCACAGCCAGAACACTCAGATCCAGCGCAAATACACACCTCCACATCTCACGCTTCACAACCTCCAGAGCAGGTAACGCTAGCTAGCACCAAATCAGCTCCTCGGATCTGGAACTCGCTGCCCGCCCACCTTAGTAATGAACCTCCTTCCCGAAGTTTAAGAAGCTACTAAAAACTTGGCTGTTTAATAAATACTAACAGCGCTAGTCCAACCCATTTTGTCTCCTCAGTCTTTATGGGCCCACCTGTCCTTTTATACTTATGTAACTGCTTAAGATGCCCAAGATGTATGCAACTGCTTAAGATCCCTAAGATGTATGTAACCTAGGCTGTGACACCTAAGGGTTTGGGCGTGTCATCAAATACAATAAATAAATAAGATGGAGGTCTTGCTTTCGGCAAGCAGGCCAGCAACAAAATCTCTGTACCATTGCTGTTGGAATACGTTTTGCAACTGGTGCAGAGAAAAGAATGTGGATACTTTTCTATGTTCGACTCCGGGGGTGCTACCCTTTCTGCTTTCATTAGCACACAAAGGTCTTCACATTGGAACCATCAAGGGTTATCTAGCAGCGCTCTCCATATTCAAGTGCTCATCGGAGGAGTGTTCTTACTTCAAAACTCCATTGGTGACTCAATTTCTGAAAAGGCTCACAAATGTGTTCCAACCTTCTGCTTTTCAGGTTCCAGTTTGGGACCTTAACCTGTTTCTAAAAATGTTAATGTGTGCACCATTTGAACCTTTGCACATATGTTCATTGAGGTTGTTAACCTGCAAGACTATACTGTTGGTTGCTCTAACATCTGCGTGTAGAGTGAGCGAGTTGCAGGCACTCTCTTCAAAGCCACCCTTTACCCTATTCCACAAGGACAGGGTTGTGTTGAGGGTTAAACCTCCTTCTTACCTAAAATAGTATCACACTTCCATCTAAATCAGAAAATAGTTCTGCCAGTGTTTTATCCTCGGCTGCATCCCAGTAAAGAGGAAGAAAGGCTCCATAGATTGGACCCTAGAAGAGCTTTAAACTTATGTGTCTAGGATGTCCAAGTTGAGAGTGGACAACCAGCTCTTTATAGGATATACTGGACGCAAATTAGGTCAAGCTGTTTCAACAGACTTTGTCCAGGTGGATCATCCTTACAATTTCAGAACGTTACAGACTGGCGGGCAAGGACCAACCAGAGGGTTTGTGGGCACACTCCATCAGGGCCATGGCCTCTTCCACAGGCCTGGATAGGGGAGTCCCCACATGGTCATCGTTGCATACGTTCACCAAGCATTATTGCTTGGCTACTTCCCACGCACAGGACTTCGCTTTTGATAAATCAGGACTTTATTCTGCTCTGTGACATTTGGCAAATATAAATTCTCCACCCTTCTCCAGTCTTAGATACTGCTCTGGGAGTCTGTCAAAGATGAGGAATACGTTGGAGGACACAATCCATTCAAAGAACAAGTTACTTACCAACAGGTAACGTTCTTTCCACTGGATGTTCCTCCAATGTATTCCTCATCGCCCTCCCATCCTACCCCTCTGTAGAATTTCCTATGCTATTACAGCTTTCGTTCTTACAAGGCCGACTACTGCCTGCCTCAGCTAATGGCTAACACGAGGAGGGGAAAAACAGAAATGAGGCAACGGGTGCTGTGCGTGCTCCTTATAACATCCGATGACGTCACCCTCAACGGAGGTCTTTGAGGGACATCAACTCGACGCAGGGTGCTCTCTGACGAAAATGTTTTCCGAAGCAGCCGAAGCTGGACATTACATGTCAAAGATGAGGAATACGTTGGAGGAACATCCAGTCGAAAGAACGTTACCAGTTGGTAAGTAACTTGTTCTTCTAAAGCGCAAACCTTTTCTGTTTCATACCCTATTGTTAATGGGCGCTTTGCTGGTCGTATTTAATTGCTTCCCCTGTTGTGGGCTCCTCCAGTTAATGGGATCAACCGATTCTTTCTGTTCTGGATGATAGGTTGTTCGATCAAATGACTAAGGCAGAGTCACATTTTGAACAGTAAAATAGTGTTCGTAGTTATTGTCACATCAGCATACAAAATCACCAAATCCCCGTGGGGAGCCCGAGAGCCCCAAATGGTAAAGCAGATTCAGGCAGACACAACGCGGCATTGCGGAAAACAACCGCGTTGTCTGCCTGAATCTGCTTTTCCATTTGGGGCTTTCGGGCTCCCCACGGGGAGCTCGAGAGCCCCAAATGGGAAAGCAGATTTAGGCAGACAACGTAGCATTTCCCATTTGGGGCTCTCGGGCTCCCCCCAGGGAGCCCGAGAGCCCCAAATGGGTAATCAGCTGCAGGTAGAAACACTACGCGGCATGTAAACATAACCGTGTGTGTTTCTGCCTGGTGTGGCTTTCACTTTGGGTCTCCGGTGCTCCCCTGGGCAGGCAGAAACACACCCGGTTGTGTTGGAAAACGCTGCGGTTTTTCTTTCCAAGTTTCTCAGGCTCCTCCGAGCCGGAGGAGCTTGAGAAACTTGGAAAGAAAAACCGCAGCGTTTTCCAACACAATAACGTTGTATTTATGTTTGCTGTCGCTTCAAAAGCGACCGCAAACATAAATACGTTCTTAAAGCTGCGGAAAACTTAGAAAAAAAACCGCAGCTAGTGCTTATTTTTTGTAAAAAAAATAAATAGCACTTACCGAGATTCAGCTGCAGCTTTCCTGCTCTGGTCTCCGGTCCGCGTCCTCCGAGTCCCGGCACTAATGAAGGGAAAGCCACCCAGCGGTAGACTTTGTTTACTACAGCTGGCTGGCTTTTCCTTCATTAGTGCCGCAAAAGCAAAAGCCAGCACAGGAGGGCCTCCATTTCACAAAATGGCTGCGCCCCTGTGCTTGCTTTTTCGAATTTTGAGCTTGAATAGCTCAAAACTTTACATAGGAAGTTTTAAAACGGAGGATGCTAGTATTTTTTTTTATGTGGCCTATCTATTTTTTAAATAACATTTTTTACTAGACCATCCCTTTAATACGATTTAACGCCCATAAATCTATGCACCTGCTAAGGGTTTGTTTGTCGCCGTGTCCAGTGCCCTTAAAAGGGTTATATTCACAAATCTGGTGCTATGCACATTCTTGTAACAACTTCTTCAATCGTATCCTGTTCTCCTGGCTTTTCATCTCTCTTGTGCACTTCACTTTAATGCAAGGCAGCCTGTAATTTACTGTTTTGCATTTTACTTATAAACCTTCTTTACTGAAGATGGACCTTGTTCGACATGTGTAGCCTGGTTTAGCAATCCAAGTTTCTCCTCTTTCAGGCGGTTGGATGAAGACCTGCTACTGCCTCTACAAATTAACTGTGTAATGTAATTTGGCATTTGTATCGCACATTGTCCTGATTGTCCACCTCCTAGAGATATTTGAGGCAATTGTTTGCATTACAGTTGTTTGAGGTAATTGTTTCAATCAAACACGGGTGAATGACTGAGATTATGCCAGCTGTTAGAATGTTAATCCTTTAAATTCTTAGTTTGCGGTGGTGTATTGAACAAGTCTGCAAGGGAATCTAGTCGGAACTGTTGGCATAAATGTCACCACACTCAGGCACCGGTCCCAATATCAATGTACACAAATGAACTTTTCCACAAACAGCTGTTGCATTTGTATAGTTCTTTGGTGTATTTTAAAATGTGACATATTCTTGAGTTTGTCTTTTAGCCCCATATGTAGTATTTTTGCAAGTATGGCCATCCTCCGAACATAAGAGGCATGATGCTGCACCCACTCATATTGTATAGCATTTCATAATCCGGGGTGAGCTCTGTTCTCGGAACCAGCTGTGCTCTTACAGGACATATTAAGATTCTTAGAATCAGACTTAGAGCAGAGATTCTTGTAATCTGCAACCTCTGTAAAATTCCCAACACAATGATACGCCGTAAGAATCGATGATTATTCAGTATGTGTCCTGTAGAATGGCACAAAAGGAAATTATTGGACCATTAAGTTGTTGCATTGCGTTATTATTTGTTCAAAATGAATGCCATCCTCCTGCCTCTGAAATGACCTTTTACAGAGTCAACATTGTGCTTTCTGTTTCTTTTCTTATTGAAGACATGACGATGGATGAAGTTCGGGAGTTTGAACGAGCCACTCAAGAAGCCACCAACAAGAAGATTGGTGTTTTCCCTCCTGCCATCGCGATAACTGACATTTCTCTGCCTTCTTCCACCCGCAGCGCTCCTTCGAGTGCTCCATCGACGCCGCTGTCTACAGACGCACCCGAATTTCTCTCCGTTCCGAAGGACCGGCCAAGGAAGAAATCTGCCCCAGAGGCTCTCACTCTTCCCGACCCATCACAGAAATATCCGCCCCGAACTCTATCCAGCATGTTTTCTCCTACCAAGCCACCTTCTCCAAAGCAGGAGTAACTGCTCCTGACATCTTCCCATTTGTTTATAGGATTGTACTATTCTAGAAAGACTGCTTCATTACGCGAAACATGTACCTTAAGATCCGTAGATAAGTGCATGCTTGTCTTTCATATGTGGCACCCAATGCTAAATTAAAAGCCATAGGGCATGTGTTAATAGGCCTTGAATGAAACCTTTGGAGACCATCCTTTATTGGGAAAAACGTGTAATTAACAAAGTTGACCAATAGGATAGATCTGCTAGTTCAAGACGCTTCCATACAAGGACTTTAACCTCATAGGAGTTTTCCCGTAAGTGGAAGTTGGAAGGGAAAGGATCAATGGTTTATTTCTCACAGGGCCGTTGCCTGTCCAGTGCCTTTGGCAAAAACATTTAAACAATACAATTCTTGTGCAAATTGTCTATTGTGAGACAGTGGCATTTCTAGTGTAGTGTCAGGTGCCAACATAGTAGCATTTGTAAATTTGCCTACCAATCTGCACTTTGCTCCCTGCAGACTTGCATAGTAGTCTGAGTCTGGCATGGGATGTTGGTAGATTTATCCTAATGATTAAGACTGGACATAGTACTTTCCTTTCTATGCCTATGGGAACAATCTGTCAGGTAAATCCTAGCAGACTGGTGAAAATGGTGCACATAGGCAGGTGGCAGGTGTGTCGGTCTGGAATCAGCAGGTAGAATGTTCGTAAATACAGGGAGGTCGAATCTGGCAAGGGGAGTCCCACACTGATCCTGAATTTCTTAAAGATCATATGCAAGGGGCAAGCCAAACAGCCCTAACATTTTGAATTTTTAAAAAGTGTATATTTTATCGTGAATTTCACCTCTGTACAATCCTGTGAGGTCATTTTTTTAATTTAAGGAGTTTTTTCTATTTGCACACACACAGTGAGTTGCATGTGCAAAAGAGGAGTCGAGTTATCCAATTGAAGGTTTGTCTTTCATCGGGCATTCTGTGGCCTAAAGCTGCCTCATATTTAGAGACTTGATTTGCTGCTATTCCAGAAATTCACATCACACTAACAGCTGTGGCTGATTGAGGGGCACAGAGCAATGGCTTCCTCATTCCAACCCTATTAAAATCATTAAACCAAACCACGACCACCTCTACCCTGCCTTGAGATTTACCTAGACAACAAGTAACTTGTTTATTTCCTCTGTAATCGAGGGAATTATCCAGTGCCCTTAAAAGGGTTACATTCACATATCTGGTGCTATATATATTCTTGTAACAACTTCATGAATCGTATCCTGTTCTACTGGCTTGCGCTCCTGACTTTAATGCAAGGCAGTCTGTAATTTACCGTTTTGCATTTTTCTTATAAACCTTCTTTTTTGGAACACTTTGACAAAATGTCTGCAATTGCTTGAACTACATTTATATGGGTAGAATGGCATGCCGCCATTGTCTACCTACATTTGCCGAAAGGTGACGTGGACAGTGACACACTCTGAACTCCCCTTAACAAGGATCGGCATGTTGGCGATCCCAGCTCATTCTCTTCAAAGGCCAAACACCTTGTCCTTTACCAAATGATGGACCTTGTCGGCCTGTGTACCCTGGTTTAGTAATCCAAGGTTCTCCTCTTTGATGCGGCTGGATGAAGTTCTGCTTCTGCCTCTACAAATTAACTCAGTGTTATGTAATTTGAGATTTGCTGTTTGTATGACTTTGTGGTGCTGAAGATCTTCTTGTGTGATCGCTATATTCTGTGCTGGGCAGTCACAGGAGTATATCTGAGAGTTGGTGAGTTGATGGCCTGGAATGAGTGGAAAGGTCTTTACAATCCTTGATGATCGGTGTTTTTTATTCAGAACTGCTGCATTATGTGAACATGCTTTACTTTGGGATCCAAGCATTGCTCACCATGAAACTTCACCACCATGAAACACTGCTCTGCGGCAGCTCTGGCTTTGTGGAAATATGATCATATTTGAGTATCGTCGCACACTGCACTGCTTTTCACTAGATTTAAGGCACTATGTGTATTGGTCCCTCTTTTCCAGTGGTTGAACTATTCTGCTTTGCTCTTTTTGCAGTCCTGGGAACCAAGGTGTTCCCTGCCCTTTTTCAGAAACAAAATGGGAGGCTAGTGGTTCTTAGAGCTGATAACATCCCGAGCGGGGCTCACGCAACTAAAATGCCTCATGAGGACTTAGCCACCCTGTTCAGCTTCCTACAAGAGTATCAAGAGGTCCCAGTTAGAATATGAACTTTATCTAGCCCAAATCATAAGCAAATAAGATGTACCTCATGTTTCGCCCCACTTGCTCTAGATATTCTGTGAACATTGTTCCCCACAGCAGCCAACTGCAGACTGCAGCCCTTGGCTATTGAGCCACACAAATCAGGATCCACTCAAGGAGTTTATGTGAAAAGGGACTTACAGCTAACCACTTTAAAATAATTAGGATTAATGAGCACTGTGAGGCTTCAAAAATGTCTTTTGAATTTGCGAGTTTTTATGGAGCTTTGCATGTCACCTTTGTTACACTTCTAATCACAGCAAGGTAAAAAAAACAGTTTACAGAGTTGCAGGTAGGTAGAGTCCAATTGAATGTTTGGTATGACTTCCCAAGCAGGAATTCCTCATTCCCGGGACTTGTCTATCAAGGCTCCTCAGATGAAAGCTCACCTGAATTGATCCCTTTAGAGAACCTTGAAGTGCATGCGGTTGGGTACGGCGTTCATGCTTGGGTTAATGGCTTTCCAGAATTAATGGCCTTGTCCACCTCCATGTTTGAGATGCATGAAGGTTTGTTGATTAAACAGTTGGTCCTTGGTTGACAGTGTTCCCAGTTGGCATGCAGTGTGACAACTGTTTCTCTAGGCATGCTGCACTTCTGTTCCCATAGGAGCAGTGTTTATAATGCAATGCTTGATATCACTGCAAGACATGAAGTGCTTTGAGGGCCGATAGTAAGTGGTGTAGTTTGACAGTCCAGGCATATTATGGCCACCTACATCTCTTCTCCATTCCACCGGATTGTCATTTTGGAGGAATGGGAGGATTGTTTATCGGACAGGAAAGTTGAAGGTTGATGCTCTTGGTCCTTGTATGGGGTGCACATTAATTGGGAGTCTTGTCAATATCTGGGATGTAGTTGTATGAGCCCTCCAACTGGCCCATCGAACTTAAGTGTTTCAGCGTCTGCCCCTCCCATTTTCAGGATTTCTGCTTGGTTCTGTTATGAAAAAGGAAGCACAGAGCACCTAAATCCCAAATGGCTATTTAGGACAGACCTCTATATCCTGGATGCTGCCATATATCTGTGGAATGTTACCCCGGGCCCATTTGTGACTATAAAGGCCATTTAATTATATTTTCAGTGCATCCAATCCCAAAAGTACCCCAAATCCAAATTGACATTTTTTTCTTGTGGTACACAACAAACTATACCACCAACTCTGGGAACTCTCCCAGCTACATTACAGAAGAGCAACAATACTACTTCAGTTTCTCTTCAGGAATTGGCGCTATAGAAATTGACAGGACATAATGCTAGAGGGTGTGAGAAAATTCAGCATATTCAAACAAATGACAACCCAAAACTCCATAGTACTGCTCCTGCTTGGGACATTCTTCTCATCAACCATATTAAACAAAATGTTTAAAATGTGAGCCATCAATTATCCTGGTTAATCGTATTGCTTTTTGTTTGCACCTACAGCCCCTCTAATCGATCCAGCATTTGTCCCCTGATAGATACAGCATGATCTAATTTGAACATTTCTGACTCTGCATTAAAATCCGTCATTTAGCATCTAAAACCAATTATTTATTTTCCTTGAAGATGCATAATATTCAAGAAAAAAAGGAGTTACCTTGAGACCCTTCAAGCAGTGATCCTTTTGGGAGGTGGCTCTTGTGACTGCAGACCGACTTTGTACACCTCGCCTATATTGGCTCTCTCGGCACAGAGACCAAAGATTTACTGAGAACTGACCCTGTGTCAGCTTTTTGCGATTCTGAGCATGTTTCCTATACTCTGATGTGCAGAGAAAGGAATTCTGCTCTATGCATCACAGTGCTTTTCATCCAGCATACTTTAGGACCTCCAAGTTCACAGTAAGTGCACATACGCATTTTTTTGCAGCTGGTTGTTGGAGAGCAAGTGAGATGTTACATGTGACACAGGAAGCAATCTAATTTCTGTAAATTGTCCTGGACCATGTCAAAGAAATTGAAGGTTATCCTGGAAAATGTTACTTTTCAACACCTCCTAGACCAAGAGGAGCTCCATAAGTGCAGTAAGAGGTAGAGGTTGCTTTGCAGCAGGACAGAGTGAGCCAGGACTTGCATTTCACATTCGGCCCCAGTCCCCCTCTCCAGTACCTTCCGCCAGTGCTGCATGCTCCTACATGGCTCAGCTGAAATCAGTGCCTCCCATGTGCTAGTAGAGCGTGATGTGGCAGGTTTGGCACCCCAGCGGTACCTAATAACCGCTGCTTTCCATTACACTGCCCGTGGTGCCAGAGGAAGGATAATGGTTGGAAGTGACACCTCCACTCCCCTTTCCCAAAGGAAGCGACGACTTTGCATACGATCTTTAAGAAAGTCTGTGACAATGAGCTTTAATACTGCCATTCGACTATCACACTCGCCTACTGATCACTCTTACTGGAACAGTGTCAGTCGTTCTTATCAGAATATTGTATAGTGTTTAACGCAACTCAGGATTTAAGGCCTAACCAACGGGGCCTTTAAGGTTTCCCAAAACAGAGTTTGTGAGGTGAGGAGGTGCACTGTGTAATGTATGCAGTTCTAATGCTAACAAGGGGTATTTCTGCTTGCACAGACATTGAAAAAAATCACTCTCCATATTTCGTGTTAGTACTGTTATGGAACCTTATCTAAGGAGGATGATGCCGTTTGATTTACTTTTTGTGAATTCCCTATGATACCCCCTTGTTGGCTATCGTGTCTTTATCAATTTAGTTATTTAAAAATAGAGATGCTGTCTCCTAGAGACCCCCTGAGGCACATTTATTTGTCCTTATTCTGGCTGATTGCTTATTTACTATAATATTTGAGTGTTCCTTGGCCTTCTAGATCTCAGAGCACTGAAACCTTGTAAAAACAGTAACTTGTACATTATTGTCCTAAGCACAGTCTAGACTCTCCACTTGTAAAAAATGTTAGTTCGGTTTAGAATATAACCCTTAAAAAGGTTGTTCAATTTTCATTCAGCTCAGAATGAGACAAAGTGTGTTCCTGTTGTAGAATAGTGGTGGTTTTGAATTATTGTTGCCCTTTGTATTATTCTTCCGAGGATGGTGGTTTGTAAGTACCAGCAAATCCCACGGAGGTTGGAAAGTTCCTCCAAACCCCGACAGTCCCCTAGTTTTCAGATGTCTTTTTTTCTGAAGCTCAACCATTTTGGGGCTTATTCACAAACATGTTACCAGGTAACTGAGTTACTCCTGGATAAAAGCTATTTGACTCACAAGCACATTACTGGTAGTAACTATAACTTACTTATGACTTACATGACTTACCTCTTCTCTATCCAGGAGTAGATCAGAATGACTCTTGATAACATCATTGAGAATCAAATAGTCTCTATTCAGGATTAAGTCAAGGGTACGTCAGTTACTACCAGCAACTGTGACTCTGCCCCTTGTTTTATAGGCTTGTGATTGCGTTTTAGTTGATTGTTCTGTCCACACTGAGGCTGATTTCTATGCAGTTACATTTTACTCCAGCTTTTGTGTTGCCCAGTAAATGAGCAAGTTTGGGTTTGTGCTTTGTAAGTTGATATATTACACTGAAGCATTTAGGGAATGGGGGGGCAGGGATGATGCCCCTCTCCATTGCTCACGACCCATTCACTATTGTAAACCCATAACTCTGTAAAAGCATTATCAGATTCATATCGATTGTGGACTAAGACACAGTACAAACATCCAAACTCTGATCTCTCAGCCAAGTGCACTCTTGGGTTATTGAGAGTGTACCTAAGGGTAGGAGAAGGAAGGCGGCCACGTTACAGATTCATTTTCCTAGTCACCCACTTGACTTACTCTGACCCAGAGCAAACCAGAACCTCTGAGGGGAAAACCCTCTTATACCATCCCCCTTCAGGCCAGTTGCCCGAGCCCTCGATCACCGTTTTTTCTGTCCTTTCTAAAAGGGCATTCAGATGAGCAAAATTGGCTGGTGAGTTTTCCTGATGGCAATTGTACTATAGATGCCAATGTAAGAGCAAAAGCTCATGTGGAACAAAGTCTCTCACTATCTCGGTCTCTTGCTCTCTTCTGCTTTCTCTTGCTTTCTTTCTCTCTCACTTTTTCTCTCCATCTCTCACTGCCATTTTCTCGCTGTCAGTCCCTTTCAGACCCCCTCCTTCCTGGCAACCTGGTCTATTAGAATCCACTGTTTTGTTTTCAGGTGCATATGCAATGCCATTCTAGTAATTGCAAAGTATATCCGTCAAGAGGAAGCCACTCTTTCCAGAATCACGAATGATGTTTCTCTTAGAATGTTGTGTTCTGGCTGTATATGTCACTATTTCCTTAGGGGAAACGCAGAGCGTTCTCCTAGTGATGTCAATAAGGAATAGTTACCTTTCTTTAACTTCTTTTCCTCCACGCTGCAGAGCACCTTGTTGGATATTGAAGTATATATAATCTAGCTACAGTTTTTCTATGATATGCTTCAACCACAGGCCTATTCCTGCGAAAAGGTTCCCTGTAAAGCTTAGTTAGTTAACCCACCACATTTATATTGAGAGGCCATTCACTTAAGTTAATGCTAGCATGGCACAAGTGACTTTGTATAGATACTGAGCTCAGGGAGTAAGTTACCGTTCAAAGGTGAACATGTAGGTGCATTTCAACGATGAACATGTAATGCTTTGTATAGCCTCTTCCCCTGAGAGATGTACATGTATATTCAGATAGGCTAGGTCTTTCCAGCATGATAGCATGCTTCTGCTTGTGGAAATGTTTAACCGAAGTATGCTCCTGGATAGCCGAATGACTCCTGCCTAGACATTTGAGGGTATAGTTAATGTCTGAATTGGTAAAGGGATAGCTTTATTAACTTAGAACAGTATCCACATACACTATCAGATTGCACTGAAAATGTTAGTTTGTGGATTATCGTATTTTGAATGAGAATGCTATTAACAGAATGGGGTAATGTTGTTTAGCATCTAGTTTTACTTATACAATCAAATTATTATTTCATATTATTCTTGCTACTTATCTTTGCTTTTCACGTTCCCTTTAGCCATGTGTCTGCTGCTGTGTGCTAATTGGTAAATAATATCTGTGTTTTTTATGGGAGTGACGGGGAGGTTACATGGAGGATAAAGCCCTATATTTCATATTAAACATGATCCTGTAATAGTTTGCATATCACACATATTTGTCTGTTTTAAACTTGGTTTGTAAATGCACTGTGTACAGATAGAACTCTTGCCGAGATTATTAGCACAAAACAGAACAAGCCATCTTGTTTTTTCTAATATCTGCACTCCCCCAGAAATGTTTATCCTTTAGACACAATGTCAGTACCATCCAAAGAAAAACTGTTTGTAACTGATTTGGCTCAATTGAAAACAGAATCCTAGATGCAAGTTAATGGCTGTATATGGTAGGTAGTATTGAAGAAAGTGAAAAAGAGAATAGCATGACAACTTGTTAAGGCTGAGCATGCGTACTGTGGAAAAACAAAATGGAGACCTGCCCCAGGTGCCTCTGCATGTAATGCTGTAATATTTAACTTTGTTCGCCAAAACTGTATTATACCTGTATAAAGTTTTCTTAATTGACAGCCACCAGTTTTCTTTGTGGCTTGAATAAAATAAAATACTAGGGGATTAATTTAAATGCTATAGCACTGCATTGCCATTAATGCTGTAGAAAGTAGAAATATCATCATGTCTTGGTTTGGAGGGGGTAAACAAGCGTTATTTGTTTGCTGTCTTTAACGATAAACACCTGTAAAAGCCATACTTTCTTGCAGCGTGTGCTAATATATGTTACTGGCCAAATGATCTATTGCGGGGCTGAAGTGTATCACTAACCACCACCAACGGTCACTTTGTACTGGTGTGCACCATTCTAGAGTGACTCTGTGGGCATACACAGGTGTGTATGGGATGAGAGCAAAGTGGAGTCCCATTTGCAGTCAACCTGGTAAAATGCCATTCATGATTTTTGGCCATAGACCCACGTTCACATTTCACTGATCTGTTTTCTGATGATTTAAATCATAAACTCAATAACTCCTACACCGCAGACCACCTATCTTCCATGTCCAGAACATAGCAGGAAAATAATCCTTATTGAAAGTGTATGTTAACTAGACGTTTTGTGGAACTGCCCAATGTAGGGCAGCCATTTTGAAAGATTTTAAATTTCATTTTGTTTAAGTGTGACCTTATTTCCTCATTTGTAGCATCTAATAAAGCCCTCCTAACCAAGCATTGTGCTGAAATTATACGTTTCCCTATGTAAGTATCAACCTAATGAAATTGGTTTCCTCTACTTGGGCATGTGAAATAGTTATCCATTGATATATATATAAAAGACATAGGGCCTCATTACGACCCTGCCGGTCCGTAAAGAAAGGTGGCGGTAAAACCGCCGCCGCCGTTCTTTCCGGACCGGCTGATTCAGATTCCTGCAGGCAGGAGGTGTCACTCCCGCCAGGTTTGACCTGCCGAGATTAACACCACCCGCCTGCAGGCGGACATGGAAACACCGGCTCTGTCATAGACGGAACCAGTGTTTCCATTGTCCCCATCCCCATGGAGTGCTTTAGGACTCCATGGGAATGGGGATTTACAGAATTCCGCCTCCGAAACTACCGGGTCACCGGGGTTGTAATGCCCTGCTGATTCCGGCAATCACGGTGGCAGAATGGTATTACGGGTCTGGCGGCAGCCTGCCGGTTTTTCCGGCACAGCTACCACGGACTCGTAATGAGGCCCATAGAATGTCTGTGGGAAATGGGTGCAAGCAAACACTTTCAACACTAGATGACAGAACAGTCGAAAGTAGATTCTTTAATAGAACAGAAAGCAGTTAAATGTACAAACCAACATACTAGATGGACAGATGGTATGCAGGATACAGCTAGTATTCTATTTTTAGGACATTTTAAAGGAATCGAGCAGCACATTCAGATATGAAAATATAGGTACACCCATTTCTGAAACCCAAGATTTATAGCAACACCTGGAAAACAATCTCATGCCATCATTGAAGAACAGAAATGCCTTGTCTATCTTCCCTTCTAACATGAACAACTTTCCTTTTTCAAATTCATGTATTTTAAAAGTTGAATTTGAATAACTCTATCACATGAGTAACACATTTATTTGTGGTTAGACAGGTTTTGCCACCCCTCTTGGAATCCAGTCCAGAGGTTACTTAGAATAGATGTGCAAGTCACGAATACTCAAGTGATAGGTTCTAAAATTCAGCTTCTAAACATTCAATTTCTACCATTTTTTATTTTAAGAAAATTGCATTCAAAAAGAAGCACTGAAATGTAAAGCAGTCTATTCTTTAATCTCTAAATATGTATATTTCTTTATACCTCTTTTTCTAAAAAGAAATACCATTATTGATAGTTCACAAGTGTCGATAGCTCTTAACGAGTAGGGCCCAAATAAGGTAAAGGAGTGCATCATCCTCTGCCTGTGTAATGAAGTTGCAACGCAATAAAGGATCAGCTTGACGACCAGCTGAAGATATGAAGCAGTTGCCACTCCAAACCCACTTCAACACATGTTGACGATCTATGGAGCACCGCTGTTCAAGAACTTCTAAGTGCTATATTTACATGAAAGATGCGCGCAATGGGCAGGATGACACTGCAAGTTTTATTATGGTCTTTGTTAATATACAGTAGCATCTCAATTTTTACAGCCACGGTTGTGGTATATGTTCAGCTATTAATGTCCCTACAAGACTACAGCACTAAAGTGTATTTGTTTGAATTTACATGAAAACAACATTGTTTAAGTTACTCATGGTAACTTATTTTGTGTCCCCCATCGAGAAGCACCATGTTTAAAGGGTGGTATTTAGGTTTCCTTCCTGGCTCTGCAAATGTTATGTAATATTTTGTGTTTACATTTCAGTTAAGAATAATCATTGGTTAAATCTTTGTAGCGCTGCTGTTTGAAATGGACCAAGTTCTGAAATGTTCAGATACCTCGAGGTTTGCCTTTCAGATCTGCCCTCAATGTCAATGTATTGCTGTTAGCCAGACCGCCCATCATTTATTTATTTTGTGCCAGTGATTTTCCCTACAATATGTTGTAAATAAACTACCAGACCCTCTTCTTTGCAAGTCTGGCTGCTGCTTTGTCTTGTGATGTAATGTGAATACTAAAGGACGTGGGTGGAATGAGGGTATCACTGCTTCACAGCACTTGCATGGTTTGCCTTCTTATGAAGAATGAACTGCCTAAAACTGCACTACAAAAGGGAGATTTGATTTTTCATTGTTCAACTCAACGAATGTCTCCCTTTTGTTTGAGACATCATCATGCTAAATCTACTAACGGGAGGACAGCATGATAACAGCATAACACAAGCCATCTAGGTTTGGCAAGTCTCCTCGTAGGTTTGAAGAACTTCACATTTTTGCTGCTGTTGACTTCAATTGAGCCTACCTTCACTCTGAGAGAAGTTGTCCAATATGGCTTTTGTGAAGGTATACTGTGTTCTTCACTGCCAGTTTGATGTGCAGTTTGATGTGCACCGTTTGTAAAGAAAATAAGACCTCTATAGTTTCTCCATTATCTGGATGTACTCGACCCTTGACTGGCTGGCGCACTTTGTCAGTGTCTACAAATGTTATGTCATATGCTTTTATAGTGGGCTCATAACCACCATAGTGGTTTTACAGCACCAAGGCTCATCTAAATAGTGGTGTATTGTGAGCCCGCCCAAAGGCAAACAAAATGTGGTGGAATGGAAAACTGAAAGAGTGCAAGGATAGAAGTGGGTGTATGATCGAAACAAACATACAACTGTGGGTTGAAGGGGAGGCTGTATGATTGTAGAAGTAGTGGATCAAACAAATGTTGATTAGGAAAGGTTTATTTATTCGGATTTGTTGAGCGCACATCAGCCCAGGGGCATCGTGGTGCTTCTTACAGACATATCTTAGTTGCATATACATGATAATCCCTAGGGTTACGGGAACAAGTATGACATTTGTATAAATTTACAGTGAAGTATATTTACATAGGTTCGCGATAGTTACATATTATTGTGCAAGGAAAGTGGTCTTCAGTTTCCTGCGAAAAATCAGGAGTGAGTTTTCCGCTCTAATGTCTGCCGGTAGTGCGTTCCAGGACTTAGCAGCAATATAGGGGAAGCTTAAGCCACCGGCTTTGGCTCTATTGATGCGTGGGATGTGGAGTAGGTTGGTGTATTGCGTCCTGGTGGGACGTGTGGAGGAGGGTTTGGAGATGGTCTCTGAGAGATAGGAAGGGGCGGAGAGAGAGAGAGGCATTTATGTGTGAGGGTGAGTATTTTGAGTGTGATCCGCTCTTTGATCGGGAGCCCATGGGCTGCGTGTCTGACCTGGGAGATATGATCTCTTCTTGAGATGCTTAGAGCGGCCCAGAGAGAATTGTTCTGTGTGACTTGTAGTCGGTTTAAGTTTTTTGCTGATGTGCCTGCCAGGAGGGCATTGCAATAGTCCAGATTGGTTCCAGTGGTTGCTTTGGCTATTGAGAGGCAGTCGGTTTTGAGAGGTAGGGTTTTATGGTGTTGATTAGTTTGGTGGTATGTGCAGAGGAGGACGTGATTGCACTGACTTGTCTGGTCATGGACAGCGAAGAGTCTAAGTACACTCCCAGTGTCGTGACGGCTATGGAGACGGGGATAATGGAGTTGTCAATGGGGAAGTTGGCATAAAGCTTATCCAGTTTGTCTAGGGTGCTCTGTTGACCTAGTATCATGATTTCAGTTTTGTTCCCATTAAGGCAGAGGCCATTAACCGCCATCCATGCCTATTTGGTGGAGTAGATCGTGTGGAGTGCCTTGGTATCTTCGTGGTATGATCCTGAGAGAGGTAGAAGTACTTGTGTGTCATCAGCGTAATTCGTATACATGATACCATGTGAGTCAAGCTTGTCAAAGACTGGCTTCGTGAACAAGTTGTATAGTGTGGGTGCAGTGCAGGATCCCTGAAGAACTCCGCAATGGATTGTGGTGGGTGTGGCGTTTGCTGTGTCCGAGAAGACTTTCATGGCTCTTACCTCGAGGAAGGAGGTGACCCAAAGAGCTGCTTCTTTAGAGAAGTTAGCTGAGTGAGTGAGGTGTGAGGTGAAGGTCCTGTGATCAACCAGATCGAATGTGGCTGAAAGATCTAGGAGGATCTAGGAGGAGCAGTAGGGCTGGCTTGCCTTTGTTCATGATTTGGGTGATCTGATTCTTTAGATTCACCAGGGCTGTGTCAGTGCCGTGTCCTTTCGGAAGCCTGATTGCCTGGTCCCTAGGATGGAGTGAGTTTCCAGAAAGTGTTGGATTTGGCTATGAGCGGCTTTGTCCAGTAATCTCAGAAGGAATGGCACCGTAGTTATTGGTCTGTAATTGTTAGGTTGTAGGGGGTTGAGAGTGGTTTTTTTAAGGAGGGGGCGGACCAAGGCCTCTTTGAGGCTAGCCGGGATAATGCCTGATTTGAAGGATGCATTGATGAAGGCTGTGAAAGCGGCGCAAAGCAGTCTGCACAGTCCTTGATGAGCTTGGGTGGGCATATGTCGCCTTTACAAGGGGAGGGTTTGAGATTTTTTAGTAGGTTGATAACTTCTAGTTCAGTGACTTCCCTGAAGGAGAAATCCGATATGGCGGACTTGGACGAGGTGGGTGTGGAGTTGGTAGGCTTGGTCCCTGTCTGTTGAAGTAAGGCTTTGCAGTGGTCCTTGATTTTCTTTTGGAGAAGGTCAATTTTGTGTAACATGGCAGCTTACTGCCATGTTACACAAATACTAGCAGATACTAGCACACCAGTGTTCATCTTTGATTATTTCATCAGGTGTATTGGGGGGGGGGGGGGGAGATGAGCTCATTGAAGATGGCGAAGATTTCCTTAGAGTGCGATTTGGCATTGGAGATGCGTGTGTTGAAAGCATTGGCTTTGGCTGTGGTGATGGCTGTTTTGTATTGGTGGGAGATTAAATTGAATTTGTCAGGGGTTGGTTTGCCAGTTTTTTAGTGCTGCTCCTTTGCAAGAGCGCAATGACTGTAGTTCTTCAGTGAACCAGGAGTTGGTGTGTAGTGATTTCTTTTCTTTTTTCCATTCGAGTGGTGCTATTTCGTTAATAGCTTTAGTGATGACATCTTTGTAGATGGCAGCTAGAATATTAGGGTCGTTGGCGAAGGGGGGTGCTAGTTCAGGGATGTTGAGGTAAGGGCGCAGATTGTCTTCAGATTGACTAAAACCTGCCTGTAGTGCTGAGGAATTTTCTATGAGGGCAGTTGCTAGTACCATGATTGCATGGTACAAGAATTAGTCACAACATTGTTGTGTGATGAAGTTGACATGTACCAATGCGTGCCCTTGAAGCATGGAGGCTTTTTCATCAGACAACATTTTTAAACATCACTCCTGTTAAAGCAGAATGATAATCTGGGAGTTCCGATCCAATTGACGAGAGGAGCTAGAACCAAGTGTTGGCTGTGTAAAGGTGTCAAGAACTTGCTTGAAGGCAGATAACTCCCTTTCATAGGGAGACGTTCCCTTTGAGAGCACAGCCTGCAGAGTATAGGAAACAACATGACAGGCCAAGGGGGGGCGTGGCTACGAGAGCCATGTAGGAGGACGCGTTCCAGCGGAGCTCCCGAGATCCTGAACAGATCCGGGCAAATTAGTGCGGTGTGACTGCTTATTGAATACCGACGATACGCATGCCAGCGTGTGAAAGTGCTACTTATGCACTGTGAACTTTTGGAGGACATAGTAGCTACGGCGGCGAAGATTGGAGAAGAAAAGTCGAGAGACGTTGAGGACAAAGGGCGACTCAAAATGGCCGACATAGGCCCGAGACGGAATAGAAAAGAGTAGCGGGAAGACCTAAGCAGGCCAGCGTGCAGTGCGCCCACTCATCATTCGGAAGACCTGCACATCCCCAGAACCATGTCAAGTAAGGCAGTGCAACCCAAGGCGAAACAGCCCACGCTGGACGACTTCACCAAGACGTCCCCGGGCCCGGACGCCACCAAGAATAAAGATGCATCGACCGTGGGTGGCGCGACGCCTTCGAGCTCTAATCAAGAAATCCTGGCGGCAATTGCGGACCTGAGAGCAGCCTGGGAGTCGAAATTAGAACTGGCTGTCTCTGAATTAAAAACGGCATTGGACCTCAAAGTTGGGGAGGTCCAGGAGGACGTCAATCTGCTGAGACAGGACGTTAGGGTTCTGGCAGAGCGCACAGAGTCCCTGGAAAAAGAAGTTGGCCCGAATACGGCGGACTGCGCCACCCACAAGGCAAAACTGCACGCCCTAATTCAAAGGGTGGGCAACTTGGAAAGTAGAGCGGAGGAGGCGGAAGGACGAGCCCGTCGCAACAATATCCGCATTGTGGGCCTACCGGAGGGGACGGAGGGCCGTGACCCTACTGACTTTGTTGAGACCATGTTACTGCAGGAGATACCCGGAGGGGCCTTATCCCAAGGCTTCGCAGTGGAAAGAGCGCATAGAGCCTTAACGAGGAGGCCGCCTCCCGGAAACCCGCCTAGACCCATTATCGCCAAAATTCTTAACTACCGCGATCGGGAAAGAATATTGGAACATTTTCGAAAAGGAGGCACGATCAAGAGAGGAGCAGCAAACATCACGGCGTATCCGGATTACACTTTAGCTGTGCAGCGGAGCCGCATGAATTTTGGGACTGTGAAACGGAGGCTGAGGGAGGCAGGTTATAAATATATGTTGCTTTACCCTGCAAAACTGAAGGTTATACAGGCGCATAAAACTTTATTTTTCGAGACCCCAGAGGATGCCATGGAGTGGCTCGACACACAGGGGTGCCCCCAGGAATCGGCGGACCGGCCCCAGAAGGACTCGGAGGAGCTGCGGAAGGCGTAAAATGGCGTTGCAAGATGGCGCGACTCACGGACTTTGAGACTTGATTATAGTCGGTTCGGAACCTTCGGTATGGAAGGTCAGTTGGTTGTACTGTTTGTCACAAACACTGGGATTATTATTGAACGGGAGCCCCATGGAGCGATACTCTTTCCCCACAATAGTTTAGGTTAGGTGGCCATTAGGGCGACCTCACCCTACTGGGCTCCGTGCACTGATCGGTGTTTGCGGAACTAGATGTGGGGGTGCCTGAGCTCTGTTGTTGAAGCTGGGCAACAGTTGGGGTGTGTGGTGTTGGGGGGAGGGCGGGTGAGGGAGGGGAAGGGGAGTAGGGGTTTGGTTGTGTGTGTAGTTAGTTGGGGAATGAGCTTATTCGCGGAGTGGCTGCAGTGGGACGCCTTCTGTGTCATGCGAACTGCTGGAGGTTCCTGCAAATGGGGTCGGAAGACACATAATTGCCATGGGTGACCTTAAGATTGCCACCTGGAACGTCCGCGGACTCAATAATTACCTGAAAAGAAATAGTCATGTTGTATCTTAAACGGCAGAAGATCGACATTGCCCTGCTACAAGAAACGCACCTGACCCAACATAAACTAGACCTTGTAAAGAAAAAATGGGGTGGCACGGTGGTGGGCTCCCCGTACTCGGCCTATGCCAGGGGTGTGCTGATCTGGGTGGCCCCGCATGTCCCACTCAGAATTGTACGAGAGGAGGTAGACACGGAAGTTGGCTGGTAATACTAAGGGCACTGATTGAGAACAGAGGACTGAGTATTATTAATACATATGCCCCCAACCAGAATACTGCTATATACTTCAGGACTTTATGTACACGCCTGGGCCCGTGCGCAGAGGAACCTATTGTCTGGGGGGGGGGACTTCAACTGTGTTCTTGACCCCTAGATAGATAGGTCCGACAGTAAAGTGGACAGGCCCACCCCGGCGGCTAGGGCTTTACGGGTACTATTAGACGATTTTGGACTAGAAGATGTCTGGAGATTGAAACACCCCACTGCCTTGCAGTACTCATTATTCGGCCCCTCAACAGTTGTATACGAGACTAGACTATTTCTTTGCCACGCCAGAAGTGGCAATAGCAACTACTCAGATTGAATACAGAGCGAAGGTCCTGTCGGACCATTCGCCCTTGGTGATGGCCTGGCAATATGGCCGCCCCAGAGGGCGGATACCAACATGGCGCCTTCGGGCGGAGGCGCTCAGAGACCCGGTCTTCAGAGAGGATATTAGAGAGACGATTATAAGGTACTTTGAGGAGAACACGGGCAGTGTAGATTCGGCTGGTACACTTTGGGAGGCCTTCAAGGTGGTATTGAGGGGCGACGCTATTTCCAAATCAAAGGGCCTTGAGGGGGGGGTTCTAGCTGAGCTAGAGAAAGTGGAGAAAGAATTGGAGTGTGAATGTACCAGAGCGGGGGGGACACAGACCTAGTACTTGAATTACAGCAACGATGCTCGGAGCTTTGGGAGCGGCTTTGTGACCTCAACTACAGGAAATACGTGGAGAGGCAGCATGCAGGCGGTGACAAAACTGGTCGCCTACTGGCATGGCTTTATAAGAGGGAAACCCCTAGGGCCCCGATCATGATGATAGAAAGGGAAAATGGGGAGGAGGCTCACACTCAGGAAGAGGTTAACGCTGCTTTCTTAGATTATTATAAAGCGCTGTATGAGGACAAAGGGGAAGACAATCTGGATAAAATCAGGGACACACTGGAAGATATGGAATTGCCTAGAATTAGTGCAGAGGAAAGGGAGGAGTTAGATGGTCCCATTACGCTAGATGAACTGGAAGAGGTGGTGAAACGGCTGCCTACTTGCAAGACCCCGGGCACTGATGGACTCCCGAGTGAGTTCTACAAAACATATAGCGCAGAGATACTCCCCCCTATGCTGGAGATGTATAATGAATCATTTGAGGGAGGCCGATTGCCGGACACGCTCAGAGAGGCGCTGATCGTGCCGCTACCCAAGCCTAATAAGCCGAGACAACACTGTGGGTCGTACAGACCGCTGTCGATGTTGAACCAAGACAGTAAGATCCTGACAGCGGTCCTGGCGGACAGGCTACGCAAGGTCATCGGCAGACTGATACACTCGGATCAGACAGGTTATGTCCCTGGCAGGAATATAACCCATAATCATAGGCGGCTCCACCGGGTGATCGAAGAAGGGAACAGAAGAGATGAGGAAATGGCAGTGATCTCCTTAGACGCAGTCAAGGCATTTGATTCGGTGAGGTGGCCGTGGCTGTTCGCGGTCCTGGGGGAATACGGGTTCGGGCCAGGCTATATCAGATGGGCGAGGCTGCTGTATAGCCAGCCAACGGCTAGGGTGCGCACGGGATCGGCGATATCCGATAAGTGGCGCCTAGGTAGGGGTACTAGGCAGGGATGTCCTTGGTCCCCGATGTTATACATATTGGCCCTGGAACCCTTAGCGGTATATCTTAGACAGCAATATGAACTGGTGGGCATCGAGGTGGGAGGAGAGAGCCACTTGATATCCCTATATGCCGATGACTTGCTGCTGTACCTAAAATATCCGGAGGAGAACCTCCAGTATGTTTTGGAGGTCATGCAGAAGTATGCCGAATTGTCCGGCATAGCGGTTAATCCCGGCAAGTCGAGCATGTTCCCCCTAGGGTATTATTCGAGGGTCCCCACGGAACGCTTACCGGTATTACCCGTGCCTTGGGCAACCGAGTCCTTCCGATACCTCGGAATAGACATATATCATACTGTGGTGAACGAACATCTGCACAATACTGCAGTTGCTGTGGATAAAATCCGTGCGTCCATGCGATTTTGGGAGAAGCTGGCGATGATAGGGCGGGGGGCGTTGCTTAAAATGGTTGTCCTGCCTAGACTGTTGCATTTCTTCAACAACATACCATACTTAATACCTAGGAAGTTCTTTACCAAACTCGACAGTATGTGCAGGGATTTCCTATGGCACGGCACTCGCAACCGAGTGGCACTGTGGAAGCTGCAAAACTTTTACGATAAAGGAGGGATCAAATGACCACATTTTGAGACCTATTATGTAGCGAGCCAATTGCAATATGTTACACAGTGGCTCTCTGATGAGGAATCTCCCGAGTCTAGGTTGGTTGGGACAGATTGCACCCTGTTTTATTTGAAGGAGATCATCTGGGTCCCTAGACAGGACTTAAATCTTCGCCCTGGCATGCTGTTACTTGGGTGGAGAATGTGGCGTAGAGCATGTCGGCTACTGGAAAGCCTGGACCCGTGTTCGCCGCAAGTGCCACTGGTCGCCTTGACTGCGGGGGATAGCCAACTTAGGAAAATGATCAGAATATACTGGGAATCGGTTGGGTTGGCCACGTTAGGAGATATATGGCAGGATGGGGCCATCAAGGATTTTGCAGACCTAGAAGAGGAGACTGGGTTACATGGGGGCCAATACGTTACATACCTCAGGTTGGTACGGATTATCCGAAAATCTTGGCCTGAGACGGTGTTAGCGGAGGATCCGGACGCCCTGATTGACACGATATATGATATATCAGAGGGCGGACACGAGATTTCCAGATTGTCTGAGGTGGTGATGTCCCGGGTGGGAAAGGACCTGATGGATTTGAGACTAGAATGGGAAACGGAGGTGGGGACTCAGATGACTGATGGGATGTGGGAACGGGCTATGGGATATCATAAAAAAGTGTCCAGAAATGCTAGATTACAGCAAATCCAACTATATATCACGCACAGAGCGTACATGACCCCCAAAAGGATAGCTAAGTTTGCGAACACAGGCAGACAAGCATGTCCGAAATGTAACGAGGAGGACGCGGACATGACGCATATGTTCTGGTCCTGCCCAGTTATCGAAGTCTTCTGGGGAGAAGTGTCACAGAAGTTAGCAGACAAAGGGGTCCCGATAAGCATTGACACGGCCTGGGCTTGCCTCCTAGGGGGGTTCCCCAGACCGAAGAACACCAGACATCTGGGGAAACTGAGAGACCTAGCGTATATACTCGCTAAGAGGAGGATAGCCATGAACTGGAAGCAATGCTACAAACCCAGAATAGAGATGTGGTGGAGGGATCTACAAAAATGGGCGGAAGCTGAAACCATGGTCTGGCAAGAGGCATGCAGTAAATGCGGAGAGGAGGATGTGGGCAACCTAGTAGCCTGGAGGTTGTTAGTTACTGGTCTGTTTGGGGTGCAAGGGGAACCTACTACCTCGGAGGAGGAAGACACCCGGCCACTCCAGGTCGATACAGAACTACCCTGTCGATAAGCTCTTAGGGGGGGAGTGCAGTGTTGTGTTTACTTAAAGTGTCAATTGTCCTATTGTACATAATGCCACAAGTTTGTTTTGTACTGTTTTCATTTAAAATAAAATAAAAATACATTTAAAAAAAAAAAAAAAACATGACAGGCCAAGGGCTCAAGTGAAAAGGCATGAGCGACCAGCAGTGCTAGAGGGTAAAAGAGACAAACACACGTGAGAGCAAACACCAGGACAGTAAGCGGGCACACACCACCTCCCTCTCCCTTGTCCCCAACTCCTACCTGCTGGTATGACAGAAAGTGCAGGGAACCTAGTTAGACATTGGTAACTCCTAGTGTCAAATGGGAGTATCACTTCAAGCACCTTCATAAAACATGGTTGCAATGCAGAACGAAGGAAGGAGGTCTTAGATGGACAATCCTGACCCGTACGGCACGAGGGCGCAATCTGGAAGGACAGAATAAAGGTCCAGGAGGAGGAGAGTTCAGTTCTTGTTGATTGCCTCAATGTCCAAAATCCAGCAGATCCATCCAGGGAATATATCAGCAATAATTCCAAAGTTCCAGTGCAAAACCAAAGAAAACCAAACAAAAAGAAAAATGCCACAATCCACAGGAATCCAAAAAAAGAGAATGTCGTATCAGTTCAGGGGAAGGCAGGCCAATCCAATGTAAACGTTTGCAGAAGTCCAAAAAGCCAAATCAGCAGTCCAAAATTAAGCCAGGTGCCACAACAAACAAGAACGTGAATAGTCAGTCCAGGTAAGCAGAAATGGAGTAAAAAATGCAAAAGTTCTCAAGGAAGCAAAGCGGAGCGAAGAAACAGAGCTCACTGTAACCATAGAACAACTTTAATGAGCACTGCACTGCTTTCCCCAAGTGCAGCTATACTCATCTTTGCGATGTTCGGGTGGCTTCCCGGTAGCATTGTGACGTGCAGACGTGGAGGCGTCACGTGATTGTAGGTGCAGCACCATGGGAATTGTAGTCCTGAGAGCTGTAGAGAGACAGGGATCCTCCACTCTTATCCTCTGCATGAGACGCCACGGAAGGTGCCAGCACAGCGTAGAGGTACGGAGTCGGCGAATCCCATGAAGCGAGTGATTCATGACAAGGTGAATGCAATAAATACAGGTAAGAGGATAGGAGAGGAATGGATAATATTGCTCACCCGATGGCCATCCCTTCTTAGCCACTTGATAATGGTTGAGATTCTGTGATCAGTGTTGGTAATGTGAGTAAAGTGCAGTGTAATTGCGAGTAGGCTATCCAATTACAGTTTGATATATATATTTCTGAGGCTTGTGGAATCTGCTTAGATCACATGCTGTGCATAGGCTGACATCTAGTCGAAGCTGCAGAGTATTACAGTTTGTTTTTCGAAACTCGAAAATGGGCGTCGACACAGGGCGTGCCAGTAATACTATCCCTAGTGTGACGTCCACTGTACCCATGATCCCTCGCGCGTCTAGGACCCTCAGATTGTTTTTTTCCGCCATACTGGTCAGAAGCATTTCGCGGAGTTCCCTCGCCTTAGCCATACTTTTGCTAAATATTCTTATATTTACCCATTTCTCCACCCCAACATCGAGTCACCGAACCTCCACACTCGACGCCGGCCCAGAGAACAGTTCCACCGTCGACAGCTGCACGACGAATTTGGGCCTCCCCTTGGAAGGCCTCTGGCCTCGGCCCTGCAAGTAGGGAGAGTGGGGGGTGGACATACTCTACACTCTTTTGGTATATAGGTACATTCTTATATATTCCTACACTTACCAGCCCGCTGCCACAAGGTGCGTATGGAGGGTACCCCTTTCCAATTCTGCCCCTAGTGCAACCGCAAATACCCTTGGGTCGACAGGCACGCCACGTGCAATCTCTGCTTGCTGAGGGACCACTCCTTGGCGAACTGCAGAGCGTGTAGTAGGTTTAAACCAAAAACACATAAGGACCGTTCGATCAAGCGTTGGGCCCACCACGCCAGGCGCCAGGAGGCCATGGCAGCGGAGGGCGCCTTCAGCGATGGCAGCGACGCCGTGCTTTCAGACGGTGAGGGCAACGTGGCATCAAGAGACAGTTGAGCGCAAGTCCCCGACCTCGGAAGGTCGTCCGGCAGGGCGGCTATGAGGAAGACCCCCGCCGACACAAGCGCTACCCACAGCACTTCCACAAAGCACATGAAGTCCAGCCGAGACTCGACGCGCATGTCGAGTTCTCGGAAAGAGGCACATGGAGAACGGTCCGAATCGGTGTCCTCTGGGCGTTCTCGAGCTAGATCGCCGCATGACTCCAGGCAATCATCCACTGTTGTCAAGAGTGCCTCGCTCCCCAAGGTAACGGAAGTTCGATCGTCGGAAGACGAAGCCGACTTCCATCCCCAGACCGCACTCCAGGAATCTGCGTCCACAGACCACGTAACGGCGGCTCCCGAATCCCTACCTCCACGTTCTAAGGCTAGGGACACTACCCCTGAACCTTGACGCCAGGCGTCGGAAGGTTCCGTAGGGGCGAGAAGGCAGGGAAAACACTCTTCCGCCCAGGGAGAGGGGGGAAAACAACAAAGGAAGCAGTCTCAGCCTACTTACACACCTCAAAGAATTTCCACTCCACATAGACAGACAAGTCCCAGTCTTCTGTTATCCCAAGGACCCCTGCTAAAACCAGTAAGTCTAGTCAGGATAAGGCGGAGAATGTCCCAGAAAGGGTCATTCCCAGTTCTAGAGAATGGTCTAGTTGAGGACATAGACAGGGTCATCTCAAGGATGTCATCATTGGCAGATTTTTACACAAAAAACCCTGAACACTTTCTCTCCTATACTCCCGACGGGTCAGCACCCTCAGGCTCTAAGGATCCAATACCTCCAAGTAAAAAGTCCCGGTTTGAAACACCAACACGGTTTTCGGACCCCTTCTATGTACAGCCCTACTCTCAGTATCAAGGAGAGACATCCTTTTGTGAGGATCCAGATTTGGGCATGTTGGAAGAGCAAACTGGTACGGGCTACTATGGGGATGATGAGGACCAAGAAGAGGAAAAGGAAGACCCTGAAACCTACAGAGTAGATTCCCCGGTAGAGAAGGAACCCCCGGTTACCGACTCCCCTGTCGACAACCAACCTCTCCTGAATGAAGTTCTGTCTCGAGCAGCAGAACATTTCCACATTGACACCCAGGGTGCTCAAGAGGAGAGGGACTTCGCCGAGGAGTTAGTGGGAGAAAGGAGGCATGTTGCTCAAGCCATCCCTATCCTTAAGTCTATTCAGAGAAGAATAGACCCTTCACTTGTAAATCCTAACCTCACCAGGGCAGTGAAACCCAGGATTGAGAAACTTTTCAGGGCAGCCAAATCAGACCCACTGTATACAAGGGGACATCTGAAGCCGGACTCCCTGGTTGTCACAAACACCCGTAAGAGAGCTGGAACACCCTTGTCATCGTCCGAAGCTCCTCCCGACGAGGAGAGCAAGAAACTGTATGGTTTGGGCAGGAAAGTAGCCTCCACTTCCGCCTACGAGGCAAGGATTGCCAACTCCACCACCCTGTTGGCCAGCTACAACTGCCGTCAGTGGGAAGAAGTCGCGGCACTCATAGACTCTGCCCCAGAACCCTTAAAGTGCCAGTTGACACGAGTTTTGACGGAGGGAAGAGCCGTGTCCGGTTCCATTTTAAAAGCAACCTTTGATGCCGCGGATAACGACGGCAGATTGATAGCAGAATGGACTGTTATCAAGAGACACGCTTGGTTACGGCAGTCTGGATTCAAAGCTGAAACCCAAGCATCATTGTTAGATAAACCGGTGGAGCCGGATCTGTTGTTTGGTAAGGCTGTCGAGGACGCGTTGAAAAATGCCATGGACGAGTATGAAACACTCAAATCCCTAGGCGAAATAACCAATAAACCCCCTAATCAGAGAGGGAATGGCAATTTTCGTCGCCCACGCGGCCAAAATTCCCAGATAGGATCTAACTATTCCCAGGGGCAGGGTACACCGTGGAACAATAATAACCAACAGTCTACCCAGGGTTACGGCAGGGGTAATAAAAGAGGACATGGTAAAGGTAGAGGCAGCCCCAGTAGAGGAGCCGGCACACCTCCACCAAAACAGTGACGCTCTGTTCAGGGTCCCTTCTCACGCAACCCCAGTAGGGGGACGCATTTCCAACTTCACCCAAGCTTGGGAAGGGATCGCATCAGACAGATGGGTGCTGTCCACAGTATCCACAGGGTACTGCATAGAACTGTTAGTGTCCCTGAAACCATCCTCCACGACAAAAAATACATTCTTGGGACCACCAGATAATCCTCCTCGAGCGGGACACCAGGTAAACAAGGGTATTTATTCAACTTACTTCCTTGTGCCAAAGAAAGATTTAACAATGCGCCCAGTATTGGACTTACGGCCTGCAAACAAGTATGTCAAGCCCCAAAAGTTTTGTATGACTACTCTCCAGGAGGTAATCCCCCTCCTAAAAAAGGGGATTACATGGCAACATTAGACATGAAAGTTTCCTATTTTCATATTTCCATGTTCCCAGCGCACAGAAAGTACTTGCGCTTCAAGGTGGACAGTCGGCACTACCAGTTCAAGGTACTGCCCTTCGGGATAGCTTCGGCTCCAAGGGTATTCACCAAGGTACTGGCGGTGGCGGCAGCACACACACGCAGGGAGGCAATCCCGGTGTACCCTTACCTGGATGACTGGCTCATCACGGGGGAGACCCCAGTAATTTGCAGAACAAACATTCAAAGGACAATCGACCTCCTCTTCGAATTGGGCTTCTCAATAAACGAGAAAAAGTCTGGTGTCAAGCACCTCCAAACAGTTCCTAGGAGCTATCCTAGACACTCAAGAGGTGTTGACCTTTCCTTCTGAGGAAAGAATTCAGAATATACTGCTGCAAATTCCGCAATATCAGTCCGGTCGCCAGATAACGGTACGCAAAGCAATGCGTTTGCTGGGCATGATGCTGTCATGTATTTACCTGGTCCCCCACGCGCGCCTGCGCATGCGTCCCATGCAGGAATGGTTGGCGAAACAGTGGTCTCAGGCAAGTGGTCAGTGGGACGATCTAGTGGTCGTTTCGCCAACACTTGTACAAAGCCTTCACTGGTGGACAAGAGAAAATCTGTCCAAGGGGAAACCCTTTTACGATCCCGAGGTACAGGCGGTAGTCACAACCGATGCATGCCTGACAGGGTGGGGAGCTCACCATCTCCGCCACACAGCTCAGGGTCTCTGGTCTCACTCAGTGGCCAAGAATCACATCAACCTGCTAGAGCTTCTGACAGTATTCAGAGCGCTTCAAGCGTTCGAGCCCTACCTGCTAAATCTGTCAGTGCAAATCCGGACGGACAGCACTACAGCCATATTTTACCTGAACAAGCAGGAAGGGACTCGTTCGCCAAATCTGTCCAAGCTTGCCCAGAAAATGTGGATATGGGCACTCAGACGGAACGTCTTCCTGTCATCGCAACATGTTCCAGGGGATCTCAATTCTCTAGCGGATGCTCTGAGCAGAGACCCCTTCCCAAAGAACACACATGGTGTCTACACAGAGAAGTCGTAGAAGATATCTTCTCTCAGTGGGGTTTCCCCACTATTGACCTATTCGCCACAAGCGAAAACAGACAATGCCCAGGATTTGCATCCAGGTTCCCCCAACAAGACTCCCAGGCGAACGCCCTGTGGATGAACTGGTCCGGAATGTTAGCGTACGCTTTTCCACCAATTCCTCTCTGCAGGATGGTGGTCAACAAGATGAACAGAGAATCGATGACGCTTGTCCTGGTTGCTCCCATGTGGGCGAGACAACCGTGGTTCCCACACTTAAGCAGATTAGCGGTGTGCAAACCCATCAAACCTCCGGCCTGTTACAACCTACTGTCCCAGCACCAAGGTCAAACAGTGCATCCTCAACCCAACTCAATGAACCTGGCAGCATGGCTCCTGAGGTCATAGAGTTCGGACATCTCAATTTACCACAGAGGTGTATGGACATCCTAAAAGAATCTAGGAAGCCAAACACGAGGCACTGCTACTTTGACAAATGGAAGAGATTTGTTATCTGGTGCCAGAATAAACAAATCAACCCAGTTGATTGCACTCCTTCCACTATTGTTACATACATGCTCCACCTGCTGGATGCAGGACTGGTTTTTAACTCACTGAAGGTACACCTGGCAGCTCTGTCGGCATACACCACTTCCCATAACAAGGTGTTGTGGTGGAAAGTACCAGTAGTTAAAGCCTTCATGGAAGGAGTAAAGAGACTTCACCCTCCTATTTCAAACCCACCACCAGGATGGGACCTTAACCTGGTGGTAGCTAAATTCATGGGCCCCCCCATTCGAGCCCATGCATAAGAGCAGTCTCAAACACCTGACTTATAAGACGGCCTTCATAGTAGCAATTACATCTATAAGAAGGGTCAGTGAAATTCAGGCTCTGTCAGTGCAAGATCCCTTCTTTACTGTCCATAGGGATAAACTGGTTTTACGCACACACCCTAGGTTCTCACCTAAGTTTATTTCCAAATTCCACTTGAACCAGTCCATCAAGCTTCCGGCTTTCTTCCAAAATCCACAAAGCTCAGCTGAGGTGAAACTACACACCCTAGATGTGCGTAGGGCGTTCCTCTACTATGTAAACAAGACCAGACCGCTAAGGAAAACAAATCAACTGTTTGTCTCCATAGCTACAGGCAGAGAGGGGAATCGCGTCTCTAAATGTGCCATCTCTAAGTGGATTATTAACTGTATCCAGCTGTGTTACTCCCTTTCTGAAAAAACTCTGCCTTTCATGCCGAGAGCCCACTCTACAAGAGGCATTGGGGCCACTCTGGCTTTTATTACAAATGTACCCCTTGACACCATTTGCAAAGCAGCTACTTGGAGCTTTATTCACGCTTTTACTCAGCACTACTGCATTGACACCCATTCCAAGACAGATACACAAGTGGGACAAGCGGTTCCAAGACATTTATTTGCTCATGACCCTTCTCACATCCCACCTCCTTCTTCAGGTACTGCTCGCTAATCTATGCACAGCATGTGATCTAAGCAGATTCCACAAGCCTCAGAAGGGATACATTACTCACCGTAATCGTATTTCTGATGCTTGTATCTGCTTAGATTCACATGCGACCCACCCTTCCTCCCCTCTGAGAAAGGCACATGGATGCTTGTAGTCTTGCCTTTCTATCTGCTTGGACTATCTGTACTCACGCTACTCCTCATGCTACCTCATGTCAGAAAAAATACATTCGAAGGGATTGTGTCCTCCGACGTATTCCTTATCTTAGATATCTCCTTCCAGCTTTGCTGGCCTCGGAAATTTTTTCTCTAGAGGGCGCAGCGCGTCGACGTCCGCCGAGTTGATGTCCCTCGACAGCCGCCGTATCGACGTCATCCTGCCTATAAAGGCCGCGGCAGCGTCCGTTGCTCAGTTCCGTTTTTCCGCGCTTACTCAGTGCCTCGGAATATCGTTGCTCAGTTTCGTAGAGAATTTATCCTATTACATCGAGATATTCGATCCATACTCGATGGCTTCCTCGTCGGAACCGACAACCCCTCGGTCCGGCTTCAAAAAATGCAGAGACTGTGGGAAAAAGATGTTGCTGACTGACCCTCACAGTTTGTCTGTGGTGTTTGGGAGCCGAACACCATTGTTCGAAGTGCGAGGACTGTATGTCCATGACAGCTAAGGCCCTGAAGGAGCGTAGGGGGAAGCTGGAGAAAGGTAAGACTTCAAAAGCTTCTTCTTCCTCGACGAAGTCGAGACATTCGTCTCCTCGTCACCATTCGCGCTCCAGGTCTCGGAGTGGGTCCCATCACTCCTCGAGATCGAAGCACTCGAAGAGGAGACGTTGAAGATCCCCTTCTTCGTCCTCCTCTTCCTCTGTTTCTCCTAAGAGAATCCCTTGCCCCACGAAACATAGTTCCCGGGCTGAATGGGAGGAATTCCGCAAAAATATGATGAGCGTCTTCGAGAAAGCGGCCTCGACCCCCTCGAAGACTGCTGAGAGCGATGCTCTGGTCGAAAGACCCGAAGGTCAAAAACACCACGAGTCGCGAAGGAAGCTTCTCGAGCGCGTCACAAACCCTCGAGTAAAGCTATGACCTCGAAACCTTCTTCGAAGGTTCCGTCGACGCCGTCGACGAAGGTTCCGTCGACGCCGAGGTTGGTGTCTTCGACGCCGTTGTCGAAGGGACCTTCGACACACGGGTCTGTCGACTCAACGCCATCTTCGACACTGGCGTCGACGCCAAGGAAAGTCACGGTTGCGACGCACTCAGTGGCTATCCCCAGGTGCTCGATGATGATGGCGTCGAGATTGTCGACTTCCTCGAGCAGAATCCCAATTCTATCGAGGTCCTCGAGGCCTCCGCCTTTGTTTTCGACGCCACGCCCGAAGCCTTCGACGTCGGCGTCGACGACATCGACGTTTTCGAGGCCAATTACAACAAGTTTGGCACCCTCTGCCTTGGAGATGGGTTTCACACCCTTTGTGAGTTCAGAACAATTGAGAACTATGTCCTCAATTATGGAAGAGGGAGAACTATCTGAACAGGAAGACACATTTGAGTTGCAGGGACCTGCAACCCCAGTTCAAGAGGAGTTATCCTCAGAAGAACGCAGGTTAAAGGATCTCCATGATTCCTTACATGAGGCAAGTGGGTTAGACACTTCCCCTGAGGTGGAGTTCGCTAGGCCAGACCCAGGGGAGCATGCTGAAACCCCCTATAGAGCCTTAATGGCCAGGATCACAGAATTTATGGGGTGGTCAACACCTTCACAGGCTTTCCAACAAGATGACCTCACAGATATTCTTGATAAAGGTCCACAGGAGGATCCTGTAGTGCCCTTTCATAAAGCTCTTCAGAGGAAAATCATGACGAACTGGGAAACCCCAGATGTCGTCCCAGCAGTAAATAAAAAACTGTCTACTAAATACGGGGTATCTTCTGCAGACCCGGAGTTTTTGTCAAAACACCCATCCCCAGAAAGTCTGGTGGTACAGGCAGCATCTTCTACTGATGTCAAGACTGCTTACCCTACCGTCCCACAGGACAGGGACGATAAGAAATATGATGCTATGGCAAAGAAAGTTTTTTCTGCATGTAGCATGGCGTTAAAATCTGTTAATGCTACTTGCACCATTGCTAGATTCAGCCATACACTTTGGGAGTGTGCTTCTACAGCGGCTGACTGCATCCCGGAGGGAGAAGAAAGGGAGGCGTTCCTAAATATCATACAGGACGGTAAAGACGCCATGTGCGAATCCCTCCAGACTGGCATTGATTCGGCTGACAGTATCAGCAGAGCAATGGCGGCAAGTACAACAACCAGGAGATTTGCTTGGTTGAGAAAGTCTGGTTTTGCCCCAGATGTGCAAGCCAGGCTCTTGAACATGCCATTAGATGGCTCTTCTTTGTTTGGGAAAAAGGCGGATGACAGTTTAGAAAAACTGCAAACATCAAAGGCAGCAGCAAAATTCCTATGCGCTGCAATCCGTCAGACACCTTTTCGTCCCACAGGAACCTCTGCGAGGGGCAAGTCCTTTCGCTTCCACTCCGCATTCGGAAGAGGTAGAGGACGACCGGCGCAAAGAGGACAAAGTAGAACTACCCGAGGTGGACGGGGTAGATATTCAAAAGCCGCAGCAACAGCAGGTGCCTCTTTACCATCGGAATCTGCATCAGCCGCCCCAAAACCACTCTGAGGACTTCCCTCACAAGACACCTGTAGGAGGCAGGTTAACTCAACATCTGGCGGAATGGCAGCCTATCACGTCAGATGCTTGGGCATTGGAAACAGTTGCCCAAGGTTACTGCCTGCCTCTCCTACGCATACCTCAGAGTCATCCACCGGGGATCAGCTCTCAGAAAGCTCCAGATCCGCTCCTCTTGCAGGAAATTTTAGACCTGCTAGAGAAAGGTGCCATAGAACCGGTACCTGTAGCGGAGAGGAACAAGGGCTGGTACTCCCCTTACTTTCTCATTCCAAAGAAAGACGGAGAACTAAGACCCATCTTGGACTTGCAAGAATTGAACAAATTCCTCAGGAAAGACAAATTGAAGATGGTAACTCTTTTTCAGGCCCTTCAGTTCCAGGACTGGTTGGTATCTCTGGACCTTCAGGACGCTTATTTCCATGTGCCTATCCATCTCAAGCACAGGAAATACCTGAGGTTCGCAATTGGCAACTCTCATTATCAATTTCGAGTGCTGCCATTTGGGCTGACCTCCGCCCCGAGGGTCTTCACCAAGTTAATGTCGGTAGTGGCTGCAAGTCTAAGGCGGGAAGGGATTCACGTCTACCCCTACCTGGACGATTGGTTGATCAGGGCTGTATCTTCGGAACAAGCTCAGATCCAGCTAAATCACGTTTGCCACTCACTTCACAGACTGGGCTTCTCCCTCAATTTAAAGAAGTCACAAATGATACCATCGCAGAGACTCCAGTTCATCGGAGCGATCCTGGACACTTCCCTGGGAAAAGCCTCGCCACCAGAGGTGAGGGCTCAAGATATTCTACAGATGGTTACCAAGTTCCAAAATGCCCAAAGTCTCCCAGCCTTCGACTTTTTTGAGGTTGCTAGGCCTCATGGCATCCTGCATTTTCCTAGTGCCAGAGGCTCGCCTGAGAATGAGATCCCTCCAGTGGGCACTGAGGACTCAGTGGTCACAATTCTCAGGAAGAATGACAGATCTTCTTCAGGTTCCCGACAGGGTGGCTCGAGACCTTCAGTGGTGGGCCTGTCAGGAGAACATTCTGAAAGGAGAACAGTTTTGGCAACCCTGGCCCGGAGATAACAGTAGTCACGGATGCCTCACTCACGGGGTGGGGAGCCCACGCCAACGACTTGACCATCAGCGGTCGTTGGTCTCCATCGGAGTCCAGACTACATATCAACCTGTTAGAGCTGAGGGCCATCAGACTTGCGCTGAAGGGGTTCCTGCCAGCTGTACAAGCGAAGAATGTCCTGAAAATGACAGACAACACAGTGGCCATGCATTACCTCAACAAAAGAGGAGGCGTAGGATCACTACCCCTGTGCAGAGAGGCGATGCAGCTCTGGTTTTGGGCAATCCAAGAAGGAATCTCTCTATCGGCAGTTCACCTAGCCGGAGAGAAGAACTTGACAGCGGACGCTCTGAGCAGGCAGAGCACAGTCTCCCACGAGTGGGTACTAGCTCAGGAAGTCCTTCAAGAGATCTTCGCCCTTTGGGGAACCCCTCAGGTGGATCGGTTCCCCACCAGTGTCAACAGGAAGTGCGATCTGTTCTGTTCAAGGGAATTTCCCCCGAGAAGAGCTCTGGGAGACGCGTTCATAGTGGACTGGGAGTTTCCGCTTCTGTACGCGTTCCCACCGGTCCCTGTCATTCCTCAAATGATCAGGAGGTTGAGAAGATTCCGGAAAACCATGATCCTAATTGCCCCGGATTGGGCCAGGAGAACGTGGTACCCAGACCTTCTAGACTTGTCCATCTGCCCTCCAATTCGACTTCCACTCAGAGAGAATCTACTCTCACAGAAGGGAGGTCAGGTTCTCCATCCAGACATCAAAACCCTCAACCTTCACGCTTGGCTTCTGAGAGGCTGAGGTACAAGGATTGGGACCTCCCTGATGATGATATGGAGGTGTTGCTTTCGGCAAGGAGGCCAGCAACAAAGTCTTTATACCGCTGCCGTTGGAACAGATTTTGCAGCTGGTGTAGAGAAAAGAACATCGACCCCTTTTCATGTGGTACACCAATGGTTTTGTCCTTCCTACTCTATTTGGCGAATTCAGGCTTTCAAGTTGGCACCATTAAGGGCTATCTCGCAGCGCTATCCATCTTTAAGCGCACTGCGGAAGAACCATCCTATTTCAAGTTACCCTTGGTAATACAGTTTCTAAAGGGGTTAACTAACGTTTATTCCCCAAGACCATTCCATGTCCCCCTATGAGATTTAAACTTAGTCCTAACTTTCCTGATGGGCACACCTTTCGAACCACTCCATTCTTGTTCGTTAAGATTTCTTACCCTTAAAACTGTTTTATTAATAGCACTTACATCTGCTAGAAGGGTGAGCGAGTTACAAGCTCTTTCTTGTAAACCCCCTCATACAATCTTTCACAAAGACAAAGTTGTCATGCAAGTGAAGCCTAATTTCCTCCCAAAGGTGGTTTCTGAATTCCATATCACTCAGAAGATTGCCCTGCCATCTTTCTATCCTCCTCCTCATCCGGGAAAAGAGGAAGAGAGGTTACACAGGCTAGACCCTATAAGGGCTTTAAGTTTTTACATCAGTAGACTGGCTAGGATAAGACAGGCAGACCAGCTGTTTGTAGGCTACGCAGGTCACAAGCTGGGGTTACCGATAACTAAGCAGACCATTTCCAGATGGATCATTCTAGCCATTTTGGAATGTTATAAACTGGCAGGAAAAGAGCCCCCTCAAAATCTTAGGGCTCATTCGACCAGAGGTATTGCAGCTTCATCGGCCCTCAAAAGAGGAGTGCCGGTGAAAGACATATGTGCGGCTGCCACATGGTCGTCCGCCCATACCTTTACACGATTTTACAACTTGGATTCCTCCTCCAGTCAAGAGACTAGATTTGGAAGGGCAGTATAGTATGGCAGTATTCATCAATAAAAGGAAGCATGAAGTCAGTACTCCCACCTCCAATAACAGAATACTGCTATGGGAGCCTATCTAAGATAAGGAATACGTCGGAGGACACAATCCCTTTGAAGAACAAGTTACTTCTTACCTTGTAACGTTCTTTCGATGGGATGTTCCTCCGACGTATTCCTTATCGACCCTCCCATCCATCCCCGCAGTACTACTTCCCTTGTTGCAGCTTACGCTGCTTCAGGGTGATTAGTCTAGTCCAGACAGAAAAACTGTGGGCTACAAAACGGAACTGAGCAACGGACGCTGCGCGCGGCCTTTATAGGCAGGATGACGTCGACACGGCGGCTGTCGAGGGACATCGACTCGGCGGACGTCGACGCGCAGCGCCCTCTAGAGAAAAATTTTCTGAGGCCAGCAAAGCTGGAAGGAGATATCTAAGATAAGGAATACGTCGGAGGAACATCCCATCGAAAGAACGTTACAAGGTAAGAAGTAACTTGTTCATCTGAGGGTCCTAGACGTGTGAGGGATCATGGGTACAGTGGACGTCACACTAGGGATAGTATTACTGGCATGCCCTGTGTCGACGCCCATTTTTGAGTTTCGAAAAACAAACTGTAATACTCCACAGCTTCCACTAGATGTCGGCCTATGCACAGCATGTGAATCTAAGCAGATACAAGCATCAGAAATACGATTACGGTGAGTAATGTATCATATATATATATGTGTATATATATATATATATATATATATATATATTCAGTCAAAAAAACGCTAAAGGGACGTTATGGTTCATTTGCCCTAAGAAAAGCCTACCAAAATCATACAAAAACTTTGCTAAAGGGATGTTATATATACTTTGCACTAACTACAGCCTATCCATATTATGCTTACAAGTAAAACCGAAAAAGACCAGAAATTCGCAAGTTATGCTAAACTAAGCAACCATAACTCGTGCCACCACTGTGCGCTGCTAAGACTAACACCCATGACATCAAAGATGGCATCAGAAATGTCATTGATGACATCACATGTCTGGCTCTCCCTTTTTTGTTCACGGACATATGTGGGCCAGGTGGTTTTCTTCAGTGCCAGTCAGGAAGTAAAAATTCAAAAGGTGCTACGTTTGTATACTTTACCCTTCTCATATGTTCATACAGTACTTTCCTTAGGGGTCGGGTACATCATATGATACATAAACATAGGGGAAGAATCAAGAGTGAAATGGCAATCATTTCTGTGCCTGAAGATAATCAGCTAGGTTATGAACACTTTCTGGTAATACTGCTGCTTTTTTGCTTACTTTACTTTTCCTATATATACGCATATTTTTAAGTGTTGTGTGTTTGTTTTCTGTGTAGTGGTAAAATTATGCAGTAAGTGAGACATTAGTAGCTACTTATTACATGTTTCACAGTACGCAAAACTCTGAAATGAAAGCATTCATGTTTTTACCATCCAACATGTCAACATTTTCAATATTGGACCACTATGGTGCATGCTGCAGACAATGGCTACGTTTCAACATGACAAGGTTCATGTACTGGAAAGAACAGTGTAATGCAACGGTGAGTACATCAATGCATTGCGTAATGAGCATTGTATCTCATGGTAATTTTCCCAATGAAATGTGATAGTTTTCTGGAAACATAATGTCAATCCCTTGGTGAGGCTTTTCATGAACACTAAATGCACATGTGATGTGATCAGTGATGTCATCAATGACATTTCTGATGTCATCTTTGATGTCATGGGTGTTAGTCTTAGCAGTGCACAGTGGTGGCGCGAGTTATGGTTTGCTTATTTTACCATAACTTGAGAATTTCTGGGGTTTTTTTGTTTTACTTATAAGCATAATAAGGATAGGTTGTAGTTAGTACAAAGTAACTATAACGTCCCTTTAGCAAAGTTTTTGCACTGATTTTGGTAGGTTTGTAGAGGGCACCTTAACTGTAACATTTCTTCATTGTAGTTTTTTCAGTGAAGGTGATAGGGTTTTACTAGCGTAACTTAACCATAATGTCCCTTAAAAAAACTGAATTTCTTAGGTTTTTATCAGGATACTCTTAGTTCATATGGATGTAATTTACAGCATACTTACCCTGCTGGCTCCATGGTAATGGCCACAGTGGTCGCGGACTACGCGTCTGTTCGCAAACATCGGGTGGCATCCAACATGCCAAGAAAAGCAGGGGTGCGCTCACATAGTGGTACCATGCACCAAAGAGAAGGAACATATACAAACAGCACCATGTACAGGAATTGGAAGGGAAAATGCAGGAGGTCTGCAAATTGTATGCTTTTGAAACAAACAGAGCAAAGGCACATGGTATGCAGTATAATGGAATGCACCAACAAGGGAAGTCAAGGGAAGTAACATCCGCCTTGTGCAAGCTTACTGCACTGCAGCTTTACATAGGAACGAAGACCGAAGTGCCAGAGGTAGGACTGCAAAGTACTGAGAACAGAACGTCACTGCAACGTAGGAACTACACCAAAGTTTGTGTCATAAGTGCACACTTCGTGCAGTGTACAATAGTAGAAAAGCGTGTTGTTGTTTTTTTTGTATGCAGCAATGGGTAGCACCGTATAATGGCTGAAAGAGAATTTCCTGCATGATGAAATGAGCAATAATAGTAACCCCATTGGTACGCCCCGCAGTGTGAAAAGTAAAACAATTACTGCAATGGCAAGCACCCTAGAATGGCTGGAAGAGAATTTTCCGCATGATCAAATGAGTGACAATATATATTGCTTCATGTATATGAAACACATTTGGTTTGCTTTCACAGAACATCCGTGGAATGAAAGGATTGCAGCACAAGCAGCACCTCTTCCACAACAGCATACAGACACAAGAACTGAAGGAAACACTGTAAATAGCAAACTGGACAGACTGGACGCCAAAATGGAGGAATTGGCGAACAATTTTGTCGCCTTAAACGATTTCATACAAGAACATATTATGGAGATAATAAAATACCACTGCCCCACCTGCATGTGTACCCCTTCCCCATTTCCCACTCTGCCATCCCAGCAACTTCTGTATCATGAGAGACGTTTCGATGAGACCTTAATCCCTTCCTCCCCTCACGACCAACTTGTACAAATCCCCAAACCCCCTATATATGTATCCATTTCTGGTCCTCCTTCCCTTTCCGAATAGTATGTATGAATGTGTGAAAATAAAGGTTAATATGAAAATTGTTGTTGACTTTATATGTGCTTTTTCCTTTGTTTTTAAAAATCCTGTTATGACTCTGCGTGACACAGCACAGCTGGGAATGACCGCAAATAAGCAAAATTGAAGTTTTCTATGGACATTGAACCTGCCTCCCTATCCACAATCACAATGGAGGCATCCGTAGGAGACCACTACGGGCCTCATGTCCACATCTTGTGAACCACCTGTGTTTAGTTGTAGGAGTGCACATTTGTGCATGGTTTGCGCATGCGTATCTCTTCCTTTGTGTCCTGGTAACACCGCCCCGGTGCAACGTAAGTGAAGAAACATGTGATGTACTTGTAATAGTTGGAGTCGACCAACCACGTCCTGAGGGTACCTAAGCACCTGAACATCCCACATCTTGTACCCTACAAACACCCGTACTCTACAAACACCCAGCTTGTTGAAAAGTGTTTGGCATACTTGTAGCACACTTTTAAGTAGTCCGGGGATCCCATCGTTGTCCGTAGAACAACTATGTACATGCGCATAGAGTAGTGCTCCCAATACACGTTCTGCAGACAGGTGTCCCAATCGAGAACAATCGCAACGGGACCATGGAACCCGCACCCATGCTGCGCGTAGTCCCTTACTTGCCGGGCACGAGCGGGGCCCCTGCACATCGAAAAAGTACTGGTTTGTGCAATTTATGCAGGGTTACTATGAAAGTGCACTCTTACTGAGGTCCTACACTCAGTCCTTGTACATCTAACTATTTTTGGAAAACATTTACGGCCGCATTCCGGTTGCAAGTGCTCCACAGCAGCCCTATAAAAGGGCACACGCCACAGCTGCTCATCATTCTGTATTTGGCTTTCCAGAACAGAGCAGCGGTGCACATTGTTTCATGCTAAAATTGCTTTGTGAGCAATTCTGTTATGCTGCATTACCTTTCCAACTAATGCCAACCATGGCTGCTGCTTCTGATAGTACTTCAGCAGCACCCTCACCACCACCACCTTCCAAAGTGCCTGGAGAAAGGGAACAGGCATGGTAATGTAGATGGAGATCAAGACGATGAGGAGAATGAAGTAGAGGAAATCCTCATTGCCTGCACCAAGCGTGAGTCGTGGGTGTGGAAACTATTTACCACCGTAGGAGGCGTGCCCAAGTCTTGTGCTAACCAGGTGAAATGCACTCAGTGCAACATAGTACTCTGTCGCGGAAAACCTGGCTTGTACAGCTACAGCACCACTTCCATGCGGCGGCACCTGATATCAAACCACAAAGCAGCAGTTTGAAGGGCTGTACCCTTCAAACAAGGCAGTAGGTTAATTTCCTCTACAGCATCCCCCGTATCTGCTCCTCCCACCACTAGGAACACTGCAGAGGGGCAGCGGATCCCTAAACCTGCCTTGCAGGCCATACGCACCACAGCAGACCCGTACCTTTCCAAGGTCAATGTATTGTGCATTTAATGCGATGCGGTACTCTGCAGGGTCGAGCAACTTCGAAGTGCTTTTTCAAGGCTTTGGTTCGGGAACATGACAAGCAGTGCCCCCTACCTAAGTAAGGGTCACCCAACAACTTTCTTTCTCCACTTGCCCTTTCTTATCCCTGTGGTTGGTGCCCTTTCCCTAACCTCCCTTCCCTTCCTTTCCTTCTGTGTTGTGTATTAGAAGAATAGGAGAAGTGCAAAACAACCATAAAGGGTAATAAAAAAATGCTCTTTTCAGAGCCACCTTTTACAGTTCAAAAAAATAAATTTCAACGAAAAGATGCAAGCCGCATCACAGCATATAAGCTCCGCAGACAGCATGGTACAAAATGTGAGGCGTGGCCCCTTCACAAACATTGCACGCATCCCCAAAAGGAAGTGGTGGCTCAGAAAAGAACCTTTTTGTAATGTTTGTGTTTGAAAATGTTGAAGTGGTGAACACCCACTGGGGAAATGCTTGCTAGACTTGCAAGAAGCGCTGCACTGCATTCTGGATATTACGCAGAAACAACTCATTGCCAGCCTGAGTGAGATGGACTCTATCTGGACGAAAAATGTTCGTACTACGAAACGTAATGTTTTCATTGTGGAAGGAGAACATGCCAAAGTC